>NC_092725.1:62851495-64051495 GCF_047496885.1 Scyliorhinus torazame
TTTTCTCAGCCTTCAAGAAAAGTTCCATTCTTCATGCTGTCTGCCATTCCAGTCTGCCAGCTGTGGCTCTGTGGTCATATTCTCACATCAGAGTTCAAAGGTGGTGGGTACAAGATCCCCACCAGAAACAGGAGCATAAAATCCAGGCTGATACTCCACTGTAGTACTGAGGGAATTCTGCACTGCCAGAGGTGTCATCTTTAGGAAGAGATGTTAAGCAAGAGGTCCCATCTGCCCTCTCAAGTAGATGTCAAAGATTTCGTGGCATTATTACAATGAAAAATGGTTTGGTTCTCCTTGATGTGCCAGCCGACATTTATCCCCAAAACCTACACTACTAAACTTGACTGTGTGTCATCACACTGCTAATTTGTGGGAGCTTCCTGTGTACATATATTGCAAGTGACCATTCTTCAAAAGTGCTTCATTAGCTGTAAGTCGCTTTGGGACAGCCCCAAGTTCTGAACGGGGCTACACAATAAAAATGAATGTAAAAGTGACCTATTTCTGATTACAATTGATCACAAATGATAATCCAACACTGCTGTGCTGGGATTAAGTATACAAGGTAATTGCATGTTATTGAGGTGTGAACTGCTCATTAAACACCTGTTTCTGCACGAAAGAGCCGGAATACTTAACATGCTGTAAACAACATTTTTGTCATTGACAATATAGGAATGGGGAGTGGTTCGTACCATTTACCCAATTTAGATGATTATCTGCTTTATTTAAGCAGCACTGGTTTAAGTCGAAGGGTATTTAACATTAGACTAAAATGTACGATTCTCAAATGGCAACTGAATTACGTCGGCACGCCTTGGTCCAATTTCCCTATCTTGACTAATCTTTCTTGACCTGAAGACCAAATGTGCTGTTCACCCTTTCTATACTGCACTGCCAGAGTTGGCTGATAACATATTTCAATTTTTGCGCACAATACAAAGACTGCAAGTGTCATACTTACTACTTTTTAATTTTTTCTTGTCACTCAGTCACCATCATATTTTCATAGAATCTTACAGTCCCCCGAAGGAGGTCATTTGGTCTATTGTGCAAATGGTAGCTATTTGAAAGTGTTGGCTCACCTCCCTGCCACCCCCCCCCCCCCCCTCCCCCCCCCCCCCCTCCCCCAAGCCTTGCAATGTTTTCTTTTTGTCTAGCAGTTATCCAATTCTCTTTTTTTCTCCAATTTTCCCTCTGGCTCTTTTGCAAAATTATCTTAAATCTGCATCTTGTGGCTATCCATCCTCCTGCCAATGTGGACATTTCCCCCAGTCTACTCTATCTCAGAATTTTTAAATATTTCTATTAAGTCCTTGTTGATAACTTCAATGTTATATGAAAATTCTGGACATGATAGTTCCATTCAGCATGTCCCACACAGCTGTGTGGCCCATGAGATTTCCCATTGTAGCCACTCCACGCCGCCGGGAAACCCGCGGGCAGGGTACCCGGCGGAACAGAGAATTCCGGCAGAAAATTCAGCCCCAGGTCAATTATGGAAAACAAACTGGAACGTTTCTTTCTGACACTTTGAGGCAATTGTATTAGATTGGATCAGATGGGCTTGCTTTCCTTTGCAGGGTACATCTTGTACAAGCTGTTCCATTCCAGAAATAGGTCCAATCCTTGCTTGAAATGAAGTAATCATCATCAACATGAGCCAGCCACCTGCTCCACCAGTTTTGAGAAAATAAATAAAATATCCAACATTCAACCTAGTTCTGACTTTACATGATTTATGAACAACACCCTAATCCTCCACTTTAACCTATAATTGGCCAACAAAATAGAAGCTAATCCCTTAATTGTTTCATAAACTTTGATGAAATCACCCCAATGTTTACATCTCTAGAAGTATAGGGACCCGGCATGTTGAGTCAGCCTGCTTAAGGTGTTTTAAACAGGGAATTGATCGTGTGGCATTCAGCTGTGCCATTCCAAAGTCTCAATAAACTCCACAGGCAATCAAAACTGGGTACAGTATTCTAACTGAGGGCTAACCAAGATCTTCACAAGGGCAAACTCGATTTGATTTAAAATGAATTGCCTTGTGCATACACCCTAGACCCCTGTTCCATTTAGCGAATGCTTCATAACAATGGACATGGATCTTTAGGGGCTCATACGCTAAAACACCCAAAGCTCTCTCTTTACTGGCTTTCATTCTTTCCCCTGTCGGGCATTTTCTTTGTTCAGCACTTGATCTGCCCACATCACTATGAGTTAAATATAATTTTCCAAACATTGGTTGGAACCCCTTGAAGAAAGGTTTTTGTCTTATCACTTGGCTTCAGTGATGTCATTGTGTGGGTGGAGCTGGGCTGTGGCTCTTGAGCTGTTTTTGGTTTCTCTTTCGCATTTGGCTGATGTGGGCTCAGATGGAGAACAGAAGTATTTTGGCCTGTCTCTCTCTAGTTTCATTTTAAATATTTCTTCCAGTAAAAAACCCATTGATTAAATACCTGCTGTTTTGCTAACTTAAAAGATATAGTTTACTTTCTGGAAGGGTTTAAACCTGTTGATGAGATGGGGTCTGAAACTCAGGAAAAGCCAGTCTTATTTAAGTGAGAATGCTGACTGTGGACCACGCCCTTGAAAAGTTTTTTTTTTGGTTCATGGGATTTTGTTTTTGAATTGGAACAGTTAAGGGGGAATTCATTAAGTGTTATACATAGATTGCTGTAGTTGTAGGGTGTCTTTATGTTTGTAACTGATAACAATTCTTGCTGTGTGTTTATATAAATGTTAACTAAGTTCTTAGAATAAAGCTTATTTTGATTAAAGTGTCTAAGAAGACTATTGAATCACACCTCAAGTGAAGGCGCTTGTGCTCATCCTAGCCAAATTCAACAAAAATCTCTAGGTCAGGTCAACTCCACAATATACTTTGGAATTTCTAAACCCTGGCCCTTAACACCAGAATTTGACAAAGTGTCAGGCTCAAATAGAAAGCTGGTGTGTAACTACCCAGTGGTATAGTTTCTCACAGAATCTTGAGCCTCTTTGTCAAAACAAATGAGTCGACATAGTTTACACACTTTGGCAGGGTGGGGTCTTACCGAACCGTGAACTCGTTCCAAAGAGATCAGGGTGCCATCTTTAAAAGGCACTGCCAAACTGGCAATGCCAACCTATGCCCCCGGGGACTAAACCTACCTCTGCACTCCTGGAGGGATCCCCTCGACTACCTTGCAGCTGGCCACACCTGTTGTTAAATTCACTAACGTGATGTCACGTCGGCCAGGTATGAATATTTAGTGAGGGGGCTTATTTGCCAGCAGGCAGGGGCTAATAGTATTTAAATACATTCAAATTTATTAATACAGAGTTCACACCCTTTTTGGGCGTGAATCTCGTGATGTCACCGGCAAGGGGCGGGAAAAATCAGGAAACACCATCTCTCCAGTGAGAATCCAGTTTTACAATTCTCACAATATTTTTTGCCTGCACTGTCCACCCCGTGGATGTGAGTGCGGTTCAAGATCGCAGCCAGTGTTGCAATTTCCCAGTACATGCTAGAAGTCGTCAAGTATGCTCTCTTGTTCTAACTCTTACACGGATCTCAGGATAATCTTCAAACATGCAGATCATTCATTCTTCCCCCCAGCGCCGAGATAGTCAATAAAAATTGTAAATCGTAAAATGACCCTAGTTGGCCATTTTCTGCTGACAGACATTCAAACAATTCATGATCACAACACAACATTAATTCCACAAGATTCCCTATTGTAGAGAAGTCTCTTATTCTGTATTTAATCAAAGCTCTCTGAAAGTCCAGATAAATAATACTGGGTGACCACTAAATCTTATCCACTAAACAGGTGATTTCCCACAAAAAAATGCAAGCAGATTGGTAAAGCTGAGTGATAAGGGCAAGATAGTAATTTTTTATTCCTGAGAATACTTATCAATTCAAAAGTCAACAGAATATTCACTGACCCAAGAAATGATGTAAGCATTAAAAAGGCGCATTCTCTGAAACTACCTGTTCTCCCTGTGTTGAACATTTATTCTCATTTTGTCCATTTCTGCCTTTTAAAGAAATGTCAGGATCAAGTTTAGGTGTTGGCCTTGGCTCAGCAGTAGCACTGTAGCCTCAGTCGGAGGGAGGATCATTGATTCAACTCCCACACAGCATAATCTTGACTGACACTGCTGAGACAGTGCTTGCACTGCTGGAGGTGTTATGTATTAAACCGAGACCCCATTTACCCTCTCGGATGGAAGTAACTGATAGCTACTGGAAAAAGAGTTCTCCTGCTATCCCGACAGTCCTTCAACTAACTTTAGAACAGTTTATTTTGTCTTCTCATTGTTGTTAGTGGGACATCGCTTTGCCCAAACTGGCTGTCACAATTCCCTCAAGTATTAATAGTAGAAACACTTCCAAAGTACTAAATAACAATGAAGCATTGTTGCGGAAGGTACAATAGAAATGCAAATTTTTTCTTTCTGAATTCAATTTCCTTTTTAAAAAAAAGTTTACTGAACATGTTCCCTTTTAAAATATCCCATGATAATAAACATTACAAATACCCCATGATGATAAACATTACAGAGTGACGGTAAAGCTGAAATCATAAATTTACAGTACAGAGATTTATCATGTGGGGTTAAATGGGCGAGGATGTCAGCTCATTTAAAATCTCATGTTAACCACTATGTCCACATCACCTGCCTTTATCTTGTTCTGAGCATTCCTGGGGTACCCACAAGGCATATGAGCGACTAAGGTCACGGATGACATTTGCCAAGCATCATGCTGGAAATCACATGCCAGAAAAGACAGACACCCAAGACAGTCCTGAATTGGCCCTTGGCTCTCAATACTTTCAGATCAGTGAACAGGCACCCATGAGTCCGACAAACTTTGATCGGTTCAGACGCCAATCGCGCTGTTCAGGTGGAATAGGAAAGGGAGACGATCAGGAGGACAGGTTGACAATAGCCTACAGTATTAATGTAAGCGACACATTCCACCTCCTCCCAGCTCAACTTGCTCCAATGCTCAACTGACCTAATGGCATACCAGAAGCATCTCTTTGGAAATCAAATAGCCACACAGTGATCCAGGATCACGGAAATGCCAGCACCCAATCCTTAAAACAGAGAGAGGGTCCCTTCCTAATACAGTTGATCAGAGTGGAAAGAAGATTATTTCCCCGTCAAACAAAGAACTTCCTGCATTGGGGTGAAGATTGGGATAGACCCTTGGGTAAGAACATAATGCCCCTATCTATTGGAGCACCAGTGTGCTGTGCCATTGCATGGCACCATGTAGGCTATGGCACTGAATTCTCTGCAGAGCAAGCTCCTGATATTTGGCATACTACAGATCTTAATAAGGTGAGGCACTTGGCCACAAAAAAAGGAGATAAGCAATTTAAAAGTGACATGCCTCCCGAGAACGATCCTACAGTGATTGAGTGATGTCAACAAATGCATGCTAGCAGGTCAGCATCCCATGCTCTCAGAGTCATAAGAGGTCTACAGCAAAGAAAAGGCCCTTCGGCCCACTGCATCTGCGCCAGTCAAAAGCAACCACCCAAGTATTCTAATCCCATTTTCCAGCACTTGGCCCGCAGCCTAACTATTTACCATCCCACCAATTTTTGTATAATCCACAAACTTATTGATCAACTCTCATGTCTAAATCATTTGCATAAACCACAAATAGCGAGAGCCCCAACACTGACCCCTGCGTGACCCCACTGGACACAGGCTTCCAGTCAGAAAAACACCCCTCAACCATTGCTCTCTGCTTCCTGCCACTTAGCCAATTCTGGATCCAATTTGCCAAATTTCCTTGGATCCCATGGGCTTCTACCTTCGCTTTCAGTCTCCCATGTGGGATCTCATCAAAACTTTGCTGAAGTCCAAGTAGACTATATCAAAAGCATTGCCCTCATCTATACACCTGGTCATCTCTTCAAAAAATTCAATCATTTTCTTCTTGAATGCATCCCATTGTTCTGACACAGATTTACATAAACGTGTCTGCTCCCAGTCCACTCTGGCCAAAACATATCTGGTCTTGTTAAATTTGGCCTTCCCCCAGTTTAGAATTTTGATCACAAGCCCATCCTTGTTCTTCTCCATAACAATCTTGAATCTTACAGAATTATGATCGCTCTCTACAAAATGCTCCCCAACCTATACATTGGCCACTTGCTCGGCTTCATTACATAAAGTCCAGGACAGCCCCCTCTCTTGTAGGACCTTCTACGAACTGGCAGAAAAAGTTCTCCTGAATGCATTTTACAAATTCCACTCTTTCTAACCCCAGTTAATGTTGGGGAAATTTAAATTCCCCACGATCACTACCCTCTTACTTTTACACTTTTCTGAAATTTGCCTACATATCTGCTCTCTGAAATTTGCCTACATCTCTACTCTTCTGTTTCTCTCGGACTGTTAGGGGGCTTATAGAATACCCCTAGCAATGTGATTACTCCTTTTTGTGACTTAACTGGCCTAGAAATGTTATGCCTTCCTGATTCACTTGATGTCACTTCCAAGTTTGGTTGTGCATCTCTCCCTGCTGAACCTTCTGTCACTCCAGTTCCACTCAGGGAAAGGAAGAACACCCAACTAATTATAACGTATAGGCTATTCTTCTTGGCTGGGAGAAGACCAAATTCCATAACCCCTACTTTGTGACCATTAGCCAAAAGGAACAAACTGATGTGGATAAAAATGTAAAGTATTTAAACAATTTCACCAAATGACTAGTCAATTCCAACAGGTGCACTCATCTGGGGTTATCAAAGGGAATTCAGTGTTCCATATCCAGTTAAAGCATTGGTCTGCCCCTCACCCCTGTTAAGTAATGGGTTAAGAGACATTGCAATTAGTTGTCTCATTTATGTTAAATATCCATTAATTGACATTGATATGTAAAGGGGCCTCAGGTGGCCTTTGTCAGGTGATGTATAGTTAGAGTTTTGTGCAAAGTCTGTTGGGATGAAATAAATGTGTGTTGGTGAAAAAGGAGCAGAACTTTAGACTCTTCATATCACAGCAACTAAAACGTCTAACAATTGGTCGCAGAGGATGGTTGCTTTGTAAATGTGAAGGTTTGAAAGATACAACTTTTCCAGATCAAACCAAGGAGTGAGTGAGAAAAGAAAAAAAGGGATATATGGCTGGACCGAGGATAAAGATGTCTGGATATGACTATCCTCCCTTATTTTCTGAAAGGGAATCGTACGACCAATGGAGAAGAGCAATAGTTATGTGGACTAAGGTAACTGCTTTGGGAAAGAGAAAACAAGGTATGGCATTGGCTCTTTCTCTACCATATGGCAGTAAAATCCGATACAAAATGCTTTCTGAGCTGGAATTGGAAGAGTTAGACTCAGAAGAAAGTCTGGAGACTTTATTACATTATATGGATAAGATTTATAAGAATGATGTCTTGTTTTTTTTTATTCTCCTCCATTTTCACATTTTCTCCCACACATACATCCATCAACAATAAACAATAATCAGCAAGATATGTCAGTCCCCATAATAACAACAACGATCCCAGCGACCCACCAACCCCCAAACCTCAATCCGAATGTTTACATAAACAAATTACAAAAATAAATCAGGGATTACCCATAGTCACCCTTAATCTTACACAGCTCCCCCCCCCCCCCCCCCCCCCCCCCCCCAGGCCTCCAGCTCCTCCCGTCCACTGCCTCTTGTAAAACTCCCCCCCCCCCCCCCCCCGGTTCCTCTCCACCCCCCCCCCCGGTTCCTCTTCCCCCCCCCCCCCCCCTCCCCCCCCTCCCCCTGTTCTGCCAGGTTCTGATGGCCGCAGCCCCTCCCCCACCTTGTGGTAGTATGTATTGGGGGGTCATGTGGGACTGGAACCCTAATGTCATTGGCTGACAGATCCCGGGTCCTGGTTGGCCGTTGACCTCTAGCTCCGCCCTGAAGGCGGAGTATAAGAAGCCGGAGTCCTCCCCCGCAGGCCATCCTACTATCGAGCTGCGGGGGAACAGACACGCTTAATAAAGCCTCATCGACTTCACTCTATTAGTCTCACGGAGTCTTTGTGCGCTACAATTTATTACGCGTGCCTAAAAAGGACTATGGAGCTCAGGATCATTCCAGAATGCCTGAGGATCAGCCTCCATGCAGTGAACGCGGCAGCAGCCTTCAAGCACTGGCAGACTTGCTTCGAGGCCTACCTCAGAACGGCCACCGGCCGGGTCACAGAAGACCAAAAACCTACAGGTCCTGCACTCGAGGGTGAGCACGGAGATCTTCTCCCTCATCGAAGACTCGGAGGATTTCCAGACGGCGTTCGCAGCACTGAAAAGCCTCTATGTCCGCCCAGTTAACCAAATCTACGCTCGCTACCAGCTCGCGACGAGACGGCAAGGTCCCGGAGAATCGATGGATGAATTCTACGCTGCGCTGCTGATTTTGGGGACGAGCCTGCAGCTGCCCTTCGGTGAACGCAAATGAACACACGGACATGTTAATGCGCGATGCTTTTGTGGCAGGTATGAATTCCTCCCAAATCCGCCAAAGACTTCTAGAAAGAGAGTCGCTAGGACTCTCAGAGGCCCGGGCCCTAGCAGCCTCCCTAGACGTGGCCGGCGCGCAATACCCGCGCCTACGGCCCTGACCGCGCGGGCAGCCCATTGGGCTCCGTACGTACCCGTCACAACAAACCCACCCCCCCCCCCCCCCGGACACCCCACAGGCTTGCGCGGGTCCAACGCCAAGTCGCACCGGGGGCGCCCGCTGTTATTTCTGCGGCCAGGCGAAACACCCCCGACAGCGCTGCCCGGCCCGCGCAGCTATCTGCAAGAGCTGCGGGAAAAAGGGCCATTACGCGGTTGTGTGCCGGTCCCAGCGAGGTCGCCGCGGTCCCGGGAGAACAGGGAGCCCTGCACGCCGCTTACGCTCCCCCAACCCCCCCCCCACACCCCATGTATGACCCGCCGGCGCTACCGCTTTGGGTCCCGACCACCATTCTCCACGGAGAAGAGGGAGTTCTGCGAGTCCCTAATGCCCCCCTAACCCCCCCCCCCCCCCCCCCGCCCCACGTCTGACCCGCCGGCGCTACCAACTTGGGTCCCGACCACCGCTGTCCCCGGTGAGGGAGCTCCGCGCGGGTCCTAACGCTCCCCAGCCCCCCCAGCGCCCCATGTGCGACCCGCAGACGCCGCCATTTTGGGTCCCGGCCACCACGAGGGGAGGAAGGGCGCCGCCATCTTGGACCACCCCAGACCTGTACGACGCGTGGCGGCGGCCATTTTTGTCCACCCCCGCCGCCGTCTTGTGACCCCCCCAGCCACGTGCGATGTATGGGGGTGGCCATTTTGTTCATCCCCGACGCCATCTTGGACGGCAACAACGGACCCCACTCCACTACTACAACCACGTCTCGCTTCAATTACGCTCGATCAAGCTCGGCCCCGGACACTCCAGACGACGACGACAACGGTGCTAATAAACGGCCACGAGACACCATGCCTAGTCGACTCCGGGAGCACAGAGAGCTTTATCCAGCCCGACACGGTAAGACGCTGTTCATTGACCACCTATCCCAGCACACGAAAGATTTCCCTAGCTGCAGGATCCCACTCCGTACAGATCCAAGGATTCTGCATAGTTACCCTAACGGTGCAGGGGAGGGAGTTCAAAAACTACAAACTAAACGTCCTTCCCCAACTCTGCGCCCCCACCTTACTGGGATTAGATTTCCAAAGCAATCTACAGAGCCTTACGTTCAAATTCGGCGGCCCAATACCCCCACTCACTATCTGCGGCCTCGCAACCCTCAAGGTGCAACCCCCGTTCTTGTTTGCGAACCTCACCCCGGATTGCAAACCCGTCGCCACTAGGAGCAGACGGTACAGCGCCCAGGACCGGACCTTCATTCGGTCCGAAGTCCAGCAGCTACTAAAGGAGGGCATAATCCAGACCAGCAATAGTCCCTGGAGAGCGCAGGTGGTAGTAGTGAAGACAGGGGAGAAACAAAGGATGGTCATTGACTATAGCCAGACCATCAATAGGTACACACAACTAGACGCGTACCCTCTCCCCCGCATATCCGACATGGTCAATCGGATTGCCCAGTATAAAGTCTTCTCCACCGTGGACCTCAAGTCCGCCTACCATCAGCTCCCCATCCGCCCAAGTGACCGCAAGTACACAGCCTTCGAGGCAGACGGGCGATTATACCATTTCCTAAGGGTCCCATTTGGCGTCACAAACGGGGTCTCGGTCTTCCAACGGGAGATGGACCGAATGGTTGATCAACCTGGGTTGCGGGCCACGTTCCCGTATCTCGACAATGTAACCATCTGCGGCCACGACCAGCAGGACCACGACGCCAACCTCCAAAAATTCCTCCAGACCGCCAAAGCCTTGAACCTCACATACAACGAGGACAAGTGTGTTTTTAGCACCAATCGGCTAGCCATTCTGGGCTACGTAGTGCGCAATGGGATAATAGGCCCCGACCCTGAACGTATGCGCGCCCTCATGGAATTCCCCCTCCCGCACTGCCCAAAAGCTCTGAAATGCTGCCTGGGGTTCTTTTCATACTACGTCCAGTGGGTCCCCCAGTACGCAGACAAGGCCCGCCCCCTAATACAGACCACGACCTTCCCTCTGTCGACAGAGGCTTGCCAGGCCTTCAGCCGCATCAAAGCGGATATCGCAAAGGCCACGATGCGCGCCATCGACGAGTCCCTCCCCTTCCAGGTCGAAAGCGACGCCTCCGACGTAGCTCTAGCGGCCACCCTTAACCAAGCGGGCAGACCCGTGGTCTTTTTCTCCCGGACCCTCCACGCCTCAGAAATCCGCCACTCCTCAGTGGAAAAGGAAGCCCAAGCCATAGTGGAAGCTGTGCGACATTGGAGGCATTACATGGCCGGCAGGAGATTCACTCTCCTCACTGACCAACGGTCGGTAGTCTTCATGTTCGATAATGCACTGCGGGGCAAAATCAAAAACGACAACATCTTAAGGTGGAGGATCGAGCTCTCCACCTTCAACTACGAGATTTTGTATCGTCCCGGAAAGCTGAACGAGCCGTCCGATGCCCTATCCCGCGGCACATGTGCCAACGCACAAATTAACCGCCTCCAAACCCTCCACGAGGACCTCTGCCACCCGGGGGTCACTCGGTTTTTCCACTTCATCAAGTCCCGCAATCTCCCATACTCTTTAGAGGAGGTCCGTACAGTCACAAGGGACTGCCACATCTGCGCGGAATGCAAACCGCATTTTTTCAGGCCGGATGGTGCGCACCTGATTAAGGCTTCCCGCCCCTTTGAACGCCTTAGTCTCGATTTCAAAGGGCCCCTCCCCTCCACCGACCGCAACGCATATTTTCTTAATGTGGTGGACGAATACTCCCGCTTCCCATTCGCCATTCCCTGCTCTGACATGACCGCGGCCACAGTCATTAAAGCCCTGAACACCATCTTCACACTGTTCGGTTGCCCCGCATACGTCCACAGCGACAGGGGGTCCTCTTTCATGAGTGACGAGCTGCACCAGTTCCTGCTCAGTAAGGGCATAGCCTCAAGCAGGACGACCAGCTACAACCCCCGGGGGAACGGGCAAGTAGAGAGGGAGAACGGCACGGTCTGGAAGACCGTCCTACTGGCCCTACGGTCCAGGGATCTCCCAGTTTCACGGTGGCAGGAGGTCCTCCCGGACGCTCTCCACTCCATACGGTCGTTATTATGTACGAGCACTAATCAAACGCCTCATGAGCGTCTCCTTGTCTTCCCTAGGAGGTCCTCCTCTGGAACGTCGCTGCCGACCTGGCTGGCGGCCCCAGGACCCATCTTGCTCCGAAAGCATGTGCGGGCACATAAGACGGACCCGTTGGTCGAAAGGGTTCACCTCCTCCACGCGAACCAGCAGTACGCTTACGTGGAGTAACCCGACGGCCAACAGGACACGGTCTCCCTGCGGGATCTGGCGCCCGCCGGCAACACACACACCCCCCCGACACCATTCACCCAACCCCCCCCCCCTTCCTGCCACCGCCGCATCCCGCGACCGCCCCCTTCCCAGGAGGATCGGTTCCCCTCCCCTCAGGCCCGACCAAGAATAAAGCCCAAGCTGAAACCGTAAGGCTCCCGGAGACGACAACACCGGTACAAGCACCACCACCACCACCGGGGCCGAGGCAAACGACACTGACGACCAGACCACCCGACCGACTCGTGGTGTCGATCTAAATCAAAATATGGACTTTTCACAAGAACATTTTGCTTTTCTCCCTATACCCTCTGTAAATAGTTGAAACAGGACAAGATTGTACAATACTGTATTGCCATGTGAATGTTTTTTTTCCTCCCAGGACCAGCCCTGTAAACCCTTACCACCATGCGAAGCATCACCCCGCCGGGTTCATTTTTGACAAGGGGTGAATGTGGTAGTATGTATTGGGGGTCATGTGGGACTGGAAGCCCTAATGTCATTGGCTGACAGGTCCTGGTTGGCCGTTGACCTCTAGCTCCGCCCTGAAGGCGGAGTATAAGAAGCCGGAGTCCTCCCCCGCAGGCCATTCTACTATCGAGCTGCGGGGGAACAGACACGCTTAATAAAGCCTCATTGACTTCACTCTATTCGTCTCACGGAGTCTTTGTGCGCTACACACCTCACTCCCTTTCACTGGCCGGCACACACCGGCCAGCATGGAGGCCCCCGCCCGGGTCCCTTTCCCACTTGCCCGGCCCCAGGAAAGCCCAAAGATCCCCTTTTAGCACACAAACCCCACCTATCCACCTACACCCTAAAGAACTCTCATTTTGAGTGAAAGTCCCGTCCCTTCCCTCGTCCAAATATATACAACATTGGCTCCTTTAATCTCTACACCCGCGCGCAGTGATACAAAAAAGAAGAAAATACAGTCATGAGGTTACATCGGCACATGGCCATTCCTCAGTTTGTCAGTTCTGCCACAGTCCTTCTGCTTTCGCAAACTCCTCCGCTGCTTCCGCCGTTCCAAAATAAAAGTCCCTGAGCTTGTAAGTCACCCTCACCTTTGCTGGATATACAATGCCGCACCGCACCTTGCTAATGTACAGTGCCCTCTTCACCCGGTTGAAGGCAGCCCGCCTCCTTGCCAGCTCCACCGTAAAGTCCTGGTATACACGTATACCAGCTCCAGCCCACTGCACCACCCGCTTCTGCTTGGCCCAGCTCAGGACCTTCTCCTTCACCCTGTACTTACGGAAGCACAGAGTCACTGCCCTTGGCGGCTCACTCGCCTTGGGTACAGGCCTCCACGACCGATGAGCCCAATCCAGTTCATATCGGGAGGGGTCCTCCCCCTCCCCCTGTAGTTTTGCCAGCATCGCGGCAAAATACTCAGTCGGCTTCGGTACTTCAACTCTTTCGGGCAGCCCCACAATCCTCAAATTCTGTCGCCTGGATCTGTTTTCCAGGTCTTCCATTTTTCCTCGCAGATTCTTGTTCGTGTCCATCACCTTCTGCATCTCTTTCCCCATCGAGGTAAGTTGATCACCGTGCTGCAATACAGTCTCCTCCACTTCCTTCAGCGCCTCCCCTTGCTCTCGCACCTCCGCCACTGCGCTCACCACCTCCGTCCTCACCGGGGAAACTGTCTCCTCCACCAGCACATTCAAAGCCTCCCTCATCTCCTTCCTCACCGTCTCCATGTATTTCACAATCTGCACCAACTGCTTTTCAAATTCCGCAGCCATCACCTTGGTTATTTCTTCAGTCGTAAGCAGTGCGGCCTTCCCTGGTGCTCCAGCCTCCATTTTTCCTGGTGACCCCGCGGTGACCTTTCCACTCCCCAACGGACCTCCAGCTGGGTTTTTTTCGACCGTTTTTCTGCTCACCCTCGACATTTTTCTTTGTTCTTTTTTTCCTCCTGTGTCTTCTCAGTGCCTCCTCCGTGCCTTCTCCCTTCTTCTGCCACCTCCGCGGACCCTGGGACCAGGCTTAAAGCTCCGAAATTGCCGTTCCCGAGCGGGGGCTCTCCATTGTGCGGCTGCCTCCCGCCCGCCGTCACCGGAAGTCGCTTCAGAATGATGACTTGTTAAGTGCATATGAAGCATGGTCGGATTTTGATAAGTTACGGAAAATGGAGGATATCTCCATGGAGGACTATATAATATAATTTGGCAGACTATTTTAAAGGCTGCTGGAATTTCCACAGTCTGTGTTGGCCTTTAAATTACTTGACTGTGCTAGAGTGAGCAGCTTGGATAGGCTCCTGGTTTTGACAGGAGTTCAGTTTACTGATAAGGATACCTTATTCGAACAGATGACAAAAGCTTCCCAAAAGTTTCTGGGGAAACATTCGATTCCGATGGCTCTGATGACCCAAATAGGTCAGCCTGCAATAAGGCAGAATATGGAAGATACACTACAACAGGATGGCGAAATCGTATGGCTATGAACAGGGCTCAAGACTATAGAAGGAGACCGAGACAAGGAAACTATGAAGACAAACCCAGTTAGAACCTACAATAGGAAGATGAACCCCAGAAATGCACGGGGCATGATAAATAAATGTTTTCGATGTGACTCTCAATACCATTATGCTTTCAACTGTCCAACTCGTTATGATAGTGTTTGAAGCGACACATGATACGGAACAGCCAGAAGAGGAAAAAGATAGTGACCAGAAAGAAGGCTTTGTCCTATTGACAAGCAGTTTTACGCCGGTAATGAGGGTGTTGGTTGCAGAATCCTTCAACTGTGCTGTATTGGACAGTGGCTGTACATCTACTGTGTGTGGAATTGGAATGGTTAAAATGTTATCTGGACTCCTTGAATGCTGAAAATCGTAACAAGGTTAAGGAATTTGAAAGTTCCACAAATTTCAGGTTTGGGGATCATAATACTCTGAAGTCGCTGAAAAGAGTGGTGATCCCTTGCAATATTGCCGGAGTAAATCATTTCATTAGCACGGATGTTGTATCAAGTGAGATACCTTTGCTTCTGAGCAGATTGTCGATGAAGAAAGCATACATGAATCTGGATATGGACCAGGATAAGGCAACAGTTTTTGGAAAGACGGTGGACTTACAATTTACACAGTCGGGACACTACTGTATTCCATTACTGACAATATTTCAAGTAGAGTGGTTAAGGATGTGTTGATAGCAGTTGAAAATGGGACTTTAGCTGATTAAAAGCTTGTGGTATTAAAACTGCATAGGCAATTTGCACATCCATCTCCTCGGAGGCTGAAAAATTTATTCAAGGATGCAGGGGGAAGGGATGATGACTATACTAAACTGATAGAACAGGTTAGTGACCGCTGTGAAGTTTGTAGGAAGTACAGAAGGACACCAGTACGACCGATAGTAACCCTACCTTTGGCCAGGGATTTTAACGACATTGTGGCCATGGACCTTAAGATCTGGGATAAAGCAAATAATATATTTATTTTTCATTTTGTAGATTTAGCAACCAGATTTAGTCAAATCAACGATTGTAGGAAGTAAAGAAGAGAGTAATTTTGGATCAAATTGTGGAAAAATGGATCGGGCAGGAATGGGTCCAGCAGCAAAATTCCTTACGGACAATGGGGGAGAATTTGCTGATGATGAGTTTAGGTATATGTGTGAAAACGTGAATATCCGAGTTATGAATACGACTGCAGAAATCCCATTTAGTAATAGTGTCTGTGAAAGAAATCATGCTGTCATCGATGACATGCTTCGGAAAATTTTGGCAGCTCGACCAAATTTCAGGCTAAATTCAGCTTTAGCATGGGCAGTACATGCAAAGAATTCATTGCAGATGGTTGGGGGCTATAGTCCTTATCAATTAGTGTTTGGTAGAAATCCTAAAATGCCGTCCATTTTGGATCACCAGCCTCCAGATTGGGGGGGGGGACTAAAATTAGCTCTGGTTTTGCTGAACATTTAAATCCATTACATAGCAGTAGAAAAGCTTTTTTGGAAGCTGAAGTCTCTGAAAGAATTTGCAGAGCTTTAAGATATAACGTACAGCCATCAAATGCCGTTTTTCAGCAAGGAGACACGGTATACTATAAGAGAGACAATTCTAATGAATGGAAAGGCCCAGGGAAGATCACAGGCATAGATGGCAAAACAATTATTTTGCAACATGGTAATCAAACTGTTAGGGTACATTCATCAAGGATAATGGGTAGATTACAAATTTAGACAGAGCAGACAGACATGACGAGGAACCAGAGTCATCTGGTACGCATGTGTTACAGAACTGAGGACCAGTTAACTGATATAGACAGGGTTTCTGTAGAGGAACACAACACTTCTGATGAATTAGAACAGGCCATTTTTCCGAAAGGGCAACTGCCAAAAGTTGGTACAAAAGTGACATACTTGCCTGAAGGGTCTAGTCAATGGAAGGATGCAACTGTTATTAGTAGAGCAGGGAAGGCCACTGGAAAGTATAAACATTTGTTGAATGTACAGCATTCAGGGGAAGGAGTCAAGACAACGGATTGGGAGATGGAAGTTCAAAAATGGAGGGCACAGAAACGCAGTGCCAGTTCAGATAATACATCGGATAGTGAACAGGTCCACAGGAAAAGGTTGAGAACTATTGAAAGGATATCCCACAGCAGAAGGGAAAGATCTAGCAGTACAGAACGAGATACCAGGCGGGAGAGGGGACGTAGTGTATCAAGATCTCGGAACATGAGTAAGACTACGAATGCTAATAGGAGTAGAAGCCCACATGCATGTGAGATTTTGGTGGCTTCAAATAAATTAGATGAAAAAGTTATCAAAGATGCAAACAGCAAGAATTGCATAGTTGGAGTGAATTTGTGGTATCCACGGAAGTACCGGATAGGGGACAAAGAGCTCCATCCCACAGATGGATTTTCACAGAAAAGGTTCTTCCGGATGGAACTTATAAGGCAAAGGCCAGGCTTGTGGCAAGGAGATTTGAAGAAAACTTAGAAGATCAGGATTTAAGGGTAGATTCACATACAGCAGGAAAGGTTATTTTAAAGATCTTCTTGGCTCTATTAGCCACAAAGGCATGGGAATGCAAATCTATAGATATAAAAGCTGCCTTTTTGCAGGGGCATCAGCTCCAGAGAGACATTTTTCTCCGTTCTCCTAAAGAAGCAGCTAACACAGAAGGGGTACTCTGGAAATTGAACAAATGTGTATATGGATTAAATGATGCATCTAGAGTCTGGTATTTTTCGGTAAGGTCAGTTTTGTTAAAGTTAGGCTGTTGCCAGTTGAAAGCAGATCCTGCAATGTTTTACTGGCACTATAAAGGAATATTTCTGGCATCTTTATGATGCATGTCGATGATTTTTTGTGGGGTGGGACTAGTGATTTTGAAGCTGTTGTAATCTCTGGTTTGAGGAAAGAATTCAGTGTTGGAAGTCAGGCTTCCGGTGCATTTAAATATATTGGACTGGAAATTGGACAGACTAAGTTAGGGGCAACTTTACGTCAGCAATCTTATTTGGACAGCATCAGCCCAATAGCAATTAGTCATGGCCGAGTTTCACAAAAAGACACAATGGTTTCAAAGATAGAAAAAGAGCAACTGCGAAGTTTAATTGGGCAACTGAACTGGTTAGGTAGACAGACTAGACCGGATGTGAGTTTTGATGTCTTAGAGTTGAGTACAAAAATGAATGATCCCAAAGTGGAAGACATAATAAGAGCAAATAAAGCGTTGGCCAAACTAAAAATGCAGGAGTGTGTTTTGAAGTTCCTGGTTTTAGGTGACCTTAGGCATTGAAACTCATAGTTGATAGTGATGCGTCTTACACAAATTTATGTGATGGGATTTCAAGAGCAGGAGGTTTTATGATTTTCCTTTTGGGGAACAATGGTAAATGTTGCCCACTTGTGTGGGAAACAAAGAAAATAAGGAGAGTGGTAAAAAGCACTTTGGCTGCTGAGACGTTAAGCCTTATAGAAGCGGTGAATATGGCCTTTTATATAAATCAGATATTGACAGAAATTTTGGGATTAGAGGATTTGGGTAATATACCTATTGACTGTCACATTGACTATAAATCCCTGTGGGAAAATGTGCACTCTACAAAAAGTGTCAATGAAAAGAGGTTACGGATAGACATCGCAAGTTTGAAGCAGATGTTGGACAGAGGGGAAATAACAAAAATTAAATGGGTCAACAGGAGCTATCAACTGTCAGACTTTAACGAAAAGAGGGGCGAGTTCACAGGAACTTTTGGATATTGTTAATGAAGGGCGCTTGTTTCTGTGACTGTCTTTTTTTTTCTCATCCAAACAAAAAAAAAACTGAAAAAAAGAAGGGGGGAAATCGCGTGTGCTTTTGAGTTTCTTGTCATTTTGTTTTCACCTAAAAAAAAAAATTATCACCAAAAAAAAAAAAAAATTTTCTCCAAGGGGAGACTGTTAAGAGACATTGCAATTAGTTGTCTCATTTATGTTAAGTATCCATTAATTGACACTGATATGTAAAGGGGCTTCAGGTGGCCTCTGTCAGGTGATGTGTAGTTAGAGTTTTGTGCAAAGTCTGTTGGAATGAAATAAATGTGTGTTGGCTAACAACCCCCTCAATGGCTTCGCATTTTCCTAACATCATTGGGGTGAGGACAAGGAGGAGAGACTCAAAGGATACATCAGAGGGTATTTTAGCTATGCGCCACAAAGCAACCTACATTTCCATTTCTGAGATTTAGTGACACTAAAAAGCTAAAAGTATCAAAAATGAGCGAGACAGAAGAGGGAGCAAGTATCTTTGAAATCATGACCGGTAACAAATACATGTCTTCATGGAAAGAAGAGGAGAGACACATCAAATTGCCCAAGAAAGCAGATGAGACACATCAAATTGCCCAAGAAAGCAGATGAGACACATCAAATTGCCCAAGAAAGCAGATGATCAATGTTAAGTATAGATAGGCAGAGGAATGTCTATTTACAAAAGATGTCATACAGGTAACATGTAAGACCATGAAATATTTTGAGAAATTTGAGCTAGTTTCATGAAAAGTTGTAATTAAGTTATTTCTGATTCTGGTCCTTGCTAATTAAATTTCCAAGATGGAATAAAATATAACGGAGAGTAGCAGAGCCGTTTTGAAGAAAGGCATGGAGATATAACTCATGTTTATGCAACATGTGGTAGTGGTCTGAAATAAAAACACAAAATGCTGGATACACTCTGCAAATCTGAGAGAGAAACAGAGTTAATGTTTTGAGCCCGTATGACTCTTCTTCAGAGCTGAAGAGGGGTAGGAATATGACAGATTATATGGTTGGAGAGGAGTGTAGAGGACGTGGGCAGAATAGAAGCTCAGGGATAGGTTGTAGGTAAGGAGAGATAGTGACCCAGAACTGTCTGCAAGCGGAAAAGATCAAATGATTTCAAAAGGATATCGGACACTCGAAGGAAATAAACCTGCGGGTTTATGGGGATTGAGTAGGGGAGTGGGAGTGAATGGATTGCGCCACGGGGAGCTAGCATGGACTTGATGGGCCGAAAGGCCTCCCACTTTGCCATAAACAACTGTGACTCCAACAAAAATGGGTTTAATTGGTTCTTCACAGTTTAAACAAAATTCTAATCACAAAAATTCAAATTTTCTTTCAATCATCGTAATGCTTTGGCTGCTGCTTCGTGACAAGCGATGACCGAATGTTTTGTATGGAATATGTTACATTCATAAGCAAATCATTTTCTGCCCTTTCACTGTGATGCCTTGCACTGGTTGGATGAAACCCTGCACTCTGTGGCTTTTCCCATTTGTTTGCAAACAAAGCTTCAATCCCACTGTCAGTGTTGGTCCAAAATATAAGCTCGAAATGCATTTTCAGAAACTTGCTGCGATGCCCAACCCACACTGCAGCAGAGTAGGTGTAGAGCTTGGATTACATCACAGCATGGAGGGTGGGGGATTTCCAGTGATTCTGAACACATGAATGGGTACTTCTCCTTAATCTGTGGTGGCCACTTTCTCCACGAGGAAATGGAATGAAAGGCAGCCTACAGGCAGTACATGAATAAGGAGGCCTGCATTGACAGACTGGCATTCTGTGCAAAAACCCAATGAGGAGCAAATCTTGCACAAATAATTAATACAATGACTAGCAAGAAATGATGACATCAGCTTACTGTAGTGCATCAGATTTTTTTTTTGTGTGCTAATTCAGCTCTGCCATTTGTCACGGACAAGTTCGGTCTGTGTTAGCAAAGGAATGACCTGCATAATGTTTGTCCACTGATCTGGCCAACAATCATTTGTAGCAACCAGGAAACCCTGCACAAAAGGAGGATTTATGTTAATTTTGAAGGAGTACAATGCAGAGCAGGACTGAAATGGGCTATTGGGGCTGGGCTGAACTTAAGCAGCTGGCAGGCCAGGCCTGCACTTAATAGAATTGCATGCTCATTTGTTTTTTTATAAAGACACCCTAAAATTTACAATTCTCTATTTTCTTTGTTTTGAACAATAATGAAGTTTGTTTTTTTCCCCCTCGGATTTTGCCTTCGTCTCTTGGAGACACTGACAGTAATTAGGCTACAGGCTACACACAAGCTCCATAACCTTCCCATGAAGCTTTTTTCGTCAATTTTATTACGCCATCTTCTGAAGGCACTGACCTCATACTTAAAAAAAAAAAAATTTTTGAGTACCCAATTATATTTTTTTCCAATTAAGGGGCAATTTAACGTGGCCTATCTACCTATCCTGCACATCTTTGGGTTGTGGGGGTGAGATATACGCAGACATGGGGAGAATGTGCAAACCACACGCAGCCAGTGACTCGGGGCCAGGATCGAACCCGGGTCCTCAGTGCCGTAGGCAGCAGTGCTAACCACTGTGCTGCCATGCACCCTATGGAGTTACAGTTCTACAGTTCCCGAACACCCTCTAGATGCTTAACCAGATGGCCATTTTGACGTACAAACCTTGACCGTGAACGCTGGCAGGTTCTTCAATGCATCAAAGCCCAGGCAGGAGTGAGTTTCATCTCATATCTGCAATTATTTATTTTTAACATTTATCATTCAGACATGTTCAGGAGTGTAAACCTTGCATGATTTTTCTGTGCACTTTTATTTAAAGTGTGTCAAGGACAACTTTGATAATCCACCTAATATCTGAACTGAGATCAATAAATTAACAGGGACTGGGGATGGAACCAGGAAACATTCTGTGAGGCTCAGCAACTTACTGGAGACACTGCTGAACCATCGGAAGAACGGTCATTCTTCATGCATTACAATGAGTGATACCAGGCTATTGCACCATGGAGTGCAGTAAATGCCAAGCATTTATTTATCCAATTTCCACACATGACACTCCAAATAGGAGAACGAGGCACGAATTTGAGCTTCTCTTTTCTTAGCCATTTCTTAGCCATGGGCCATAAGAGGCCGACTTGAAGAACTCCCAACTGCTGCTACTGAAACGCTCACCATGCATTTTTTACCTCCAGACGTGATTATTCCACCAGTCTCCTGCCTGGCCTCCCATTTTTAACCCTCCATGAACCTCTCTAACCTCCTCCAGCCCTAAAATCATCCGAGATCTCTGTGGTCTTCTAATTCTGGCCCTTATGCATTGACCAATAATTCCAGCATTGGCAAATGCGCCTTCAGTTGTCTCTGCCCCAAGCTCTGGAATCTCCTTGCTAAACCTCTCCACTTTTCAACCTCTCTTTCTTTCCTTCAAACATATGCCTTTGGTCATCTGCCCAAATACCTTATGGCTTGATGCTAAACTTTGGTTTGAGCCAACTTGGGGATCATTTTATTCCTGGTTTGTTAGAAGTGCTATATAAGTACAAGTCTTTGTTATTGTTGCAGCTGGATCAGATAAGTCAGCATAGACAGGAGAAATCACTGCTGCGACTTTCAGATCCATTGGACTTAGTACCACACCGAATGCTCCCTTACCAGCTGGGCCATTAAGAGAGCTACCTGCACTAGAATTGACTCCATTCTTAAATTTAAGGAATTTTGAAGTAAGTGGCACCAGGTATTATAATGAGTGAGCAACATAAGAGCACTCAGGCTATTGTTACCTTTCGGTGGAAGTTTGAGTACATTTCCATAATCATCTAAAGATGGATTACACTCTAATTAAAATAGTTAATCCATTATCTGAGCATTTATTTCATGCTGAAAGAACTGCATGTTACTAAGAGCTTTACCATACTTTGGACAAAAAAAATAACCTGCTAACCATGCATAATGGAGACGTCAAAGAATGTCATTGGTGTCCATAAACAAATATGGAGGAAATTGTTTGACATTATACACATACACAAAGGCTAATCTAAATCCTTTCAAAGCACTGCATATTATTTTTCAGTAAAACCATCTACTGTTTATGGCATTGCTGTAAGAGATGTGGTATTGAAATAATAGTGTGAAACGTCTTTCCATACCACTCTCTGCTCGGTTAATTTCTCCTATGAGTAGCTGAGCCAAAGCAAGAAGATTTCAAATTTGTACAATGATGAATTTTGGCAGGAGAGAAAAGCAATATAAACTTAATGGCACAGTTTTACATAGTGTGCAGTGACATTAGGGGGCATGTTAGATCTTTGAAGTGGGCAGGACATACTGAGAGACTGGTAAGTAAAGTATTTGGGATCTTGGATTTCATAGATAGATGCATCGAGTACAAAAGCGGGTACATTATGCTGAATCTCTGCTCAGCCCAGATTTAGAATATTACATCCAACTCTGGTTACCCCACTTTCGGAAGAATGCCAGGGGAGACGTACCAGAATGGTCCTGGAGTTGGGGAATTTTAGCTACAAGGTCAGGACGGAGAAGCCAGCGTTGTTCTCTCCTGGGAGCAAAGGAGATTGAGGGGAGATTGTATAGAGGTGTACAAGATTATGACAGGTTTGGGGCAGCATAGTGGCGCAGTGGTTAGCATTGCTGCCTCACAGCGCCGAGGTCCCAGATTCGATCCCAGCTCTGGGTCACTGTCCGTGTGGACTTTTCACATTCTCCCCGTGTTTGCGTGGGTTTCGCCCCCACAACCCAAAGATGTGCAGGCTAGGTGGATTGATTATGCTAAATTGCCCCTTAATTGGAAAAAATGAATTGGGTACTCCAAATTTATTAAAAAAAGATTACGACAGGTTTGAATATGGTAGACAAGGAAGAACCGTTTCCATTAGCAAAGGTGCAAGTACTGGGGGATACAGCTCTCGAGCAAGGATTTGCAGGGGAAAATGTTTCAAAAACAGCAGGCTGTAATAACTTGCAACTTGCTACACACAATGGTAGTGGAAGCAGGGATGATGAATCATTTCAAGAAAATTGGATGGGGATTTGAAACAAAGTCACTGGCACTGCCAAGAATTGTGTAACAATATTAAATAAATTACTAATATTCTAATCAGGAATTCAGAAGAAATGCCTTTACCCAAAGAGTGGTTTGAGTGCAAAATTCATGTTTACTGCCAAGAATTATGCAACAATGTTAATTAAATTACTAATATTCCAATCAGGAATTCAGAAGAAACTCATTTGCCCAATGACTGTTTTTTTTAAATAAATGAAAAGTACCCAATTCTTTTTTTTCCCCCAATTAAGGGGGAATTTAGCATGGCCAATCCACCTACCCTGCACATCTGTTTGGGTTGTGGGAGTGAGACCCATGCAGACATGGAGAGAATGTGAAAACTCCACATGGACAGTGACCCAGGGCCGGGATTGAACCCGGATCCTCGGTGCTGTGAGGCATCAGTGCCAACCACTGCACTACCATGCTGCCCGAGCTCAAAGTTTGTTTTCACCTTTATGGCCAAGAATTACATAACAATATTAAATACATTACTGATATTCCAATCAGGAGTTCAGAAGAATCTTCTTTACCCAAAGAGTAGTTTGTGTGCAGAATTCATGTTTACAAGAATACCATAAATGCCTTGAAAACATAAATACATGAAAAAATCAAGCAACGGGTATACTGAGATGAAAAGGGGCGAGAGGAGACTGCTGTGGAGCATCGGCATCAGCATAGAACAATGGGCCAAATGCCTTGTTTGTGTGCTATATGTTCAGTACTTTATGTAATAGTTGCACTTTACCAAGGCATGAGAAGGCAACTGACATTGCAGGCAGGGTTTTCATGCCCGTCCCACTGGTGAGATCTTCTGGTCCTGTCAACCTCGCTGGCTGGTTGAACAATCCATGCAAAATGCCATCGCGTTCGGCAGGACCGGAAGATCCTGCCGGTGGCCCTGGTGTGCTGTCTCTGTTGTGGGAAATAACACCAACCATGAGGGAGGTCTGGAAAATTACGACCTATAAAGCTGTAACCCAGCAGAATGATTGCTTCAGGAAAGGGGAAAAATTGAGCTAAAAATTGGCAAGCAAGTTAACAACTCCTTTCTTTCCAACTGTTTGAATGTTCACATCAGAAGAACCATCCTGCAATCATTCAAAATGTGCAGTGCTACCAAAACATATAAGGGGCATAAAACAAATATTTGAAAATGTTAATTGAAAGGTGTGCATGTTTGAAACATCAGCTGGCTTGAACACGTTTGTATTAAAAAGCTGTATCATAATCCTGGGTTTCAGATGGCTTTAAAAACTGGACTGAGCTTTGTTTTCTAAGTCATCACAGCGTCCAAAACCCCTGAATTCTGGAGGAATGCTTTTAAATGGTTAAATGTATGTTCAGGGCTCATACATACTGAAAGAATTGTGATCTTTGCTCTGGCTGACTTATCTCACACGTGCCCTACAAACATGCTGTAGCCATGTAAAAGTTATGATTCACCATAATATGTAGTGTATTTGAATTGTCACGACACCCTGGGTTAGTGCGCAGTCAATTCCAGCTCCACTTGACCTAGAGTTGCAACACAGGTGAAATTAGATTTATTTAAAATACCTGACCGAGGTCCTTGGTTGAGCCCAATAAACTACAGTCACCAGGTTTGTAACCAAAATACAAGAAACCTTTTTATTATGTACAGTGTTATAATTAACCGTCGGAAAATGTAACTGACCATCTACTACCCTTTTCCCCACAATCTCCCCCTTCCTAACTCACCCCACTCTCTACATACACGCACACACAGACAAACAACACAAAGGGGAAAGGGTGGATGAAAGAGAAAGAAAATATCCATAAAAATTAAAGGAGAGAGATGACTTCTAGTCAATGTCTTTCTGAAGTTCAGGCTTCCATTTGGTACTTCTTCTTTCTAGGTTTGAGATGGCTTTCTCTGGAAAGGTTGTCTACTTTCTCTGCAAACTCAGCATCATTTCAGGTGTAGAGAGAGATAGTTCTTTTCACTTCCAAGGTCTTAACATTTCTGTCCAGTTCTTTCAGAAAGCATCACACAGGAACCAATCGTTGACCATTGTCAGACAGAACACTGTCCCTGGCCAACCCACCGGTTTCCAGTTAACCAATTGATCCAACGCCCTCCAAACCTGGTTCCTACGATCCACTCGGTGCCATGGCGTCTGCTGTCTCCTTTCCAAAACAAAACCTGGGAACAGTGTCCTGGCAAGCAGGCTGTTTCAACTTGGAGTCTTTTGCTTCAAGGCACATCCCGATTATGAGTCCACGGGACAAAATAATAAAATAAAAGAAATGGGAGGCAAGGAAATAAACAGGAAGGACTCTTAAATAATCCAATACCAATGCAGTTCAAAATACATGCTACAGTGGAATTTTAGTTTAAAAAAACAATCCGTCAAGTGCAGCATCTGCCATCCATTTTTTAAGGTCATTAAAACCAGAATAAAATGGTACCATGAGTCATCTATATCAGATTGTTGTTAATTACACAGACCGGCATTTCATTGAAATATCTGATGCCTCAATAGGCTTGGATTACATTGAAAAATTCAATTCAATCCTGTTCAGATTCACTTATATTTGGCTATTCAGCATGCAGTGGGATCTGGGGGTCGTCGTTCATGAGTCACAGAAAACTAGCATGCAGATACACAAAGTGAATAGAATGGTGGCATTTATCGCTAAGTATATAGAATATAAAGTTAAGAAATGTTGCAACTAGGCATTGATGAGCCCACACCTGGAGTATTGTGCACAGTTTTGGTCCCCTTATTTGAGTAAAGGTGTGGCATTGGAGGCAGTTCAGAGGAGGTTCACTAGGTTGATTCCAGAGATGAGGGCTTTGCCATATTAAGAGAGATTTAACAGTTTAGGCCTATACTCCCTAGAGTTTAGAAGAATGAGGGGAGATCTAATTGTGGTATAGAAGATGATAAAAGGAATGGATAACATAGACGTGGAGTAGATGCTTCCTCTTGTGGGCATTCTAAAATGAGAGGTCATAGACTTAGGATAAGAGGTAGCATATTTGAAACCGGGTTGAGGAGAAACCACTTCTCCCAAAGAGTTGTGAATCTGTGTAATTCGCTACCCCAGAGTGCGGTGGATGCTGGGACAATGAGTAAATTTAAGGAGAGTTAAACAGATTTTTAGTTGGTAATGCGTTGAATGGTTATGGGGAATGGACAGGATGGTAGACTTAAGGTCAGGATGAGATCAGACGTGATCAGCCAGACTTAATGACCCAAATGGCCTAACTCTGCTCCTAGATCTTATGAACCACATGTGCATGAACTCCCCATGTTTACAATACTAAAATTGACTCTCTGTCTTGGTCAGGACAACATGGGCTATGACTCTATCAGAAGAGAGCTGCTTTTAGCAATGTAAACTCACAGGGTGACTCAAACTACAGAAGGAGCATGCGGAAAAGCACCTTCACTCATGGTTTACAGTGCAAGTTTCTTGACTGCCTTGTAACGAGAAGGCGCCTATGTGTGACACGCTATACAACCATGACCTAAACACTATGATGGTGCACGGCTGATTATACTGACTTTTTCTATTTAAATCAGTGAAGGCAGTAATATCATAACATATTCGGAGACGTTTCATATTTAATCCAACATTCATAGAACATAGAACAATACAGCGCAGTACAGGCCCTTCGGCCCACGATGTTGCACCGAAACAAAAGCCATCTAACCTACACTATACCATTATCATCCATATGACAAGTAGACTTAAGACTTCATTGACAAGACAGCAGTACATACACCAAACAATCTTATAGTGCCTTGGCCCAGTGTTCACACTCTTGCCACTATCCGCAGATCGTTGGTTCAGGTCCCACTCCATAAACATGAGCACATAATCTAAACTGGCAATTCAGTGCAGTGGAAGGGAGTACTGCTATGACATCTTTGCAGGATAGAAACACTAATATGCACACATGAAGTGTAAGTAACAACTGAAACTGGTTTATTCTGATTTACTTATATACATGCATACACCAATGGCCACAAGAGGGTGCTATTTTGTTCCTCTCTCCTTAATGAAAATGTTACACAAAGTTAAAATTTCATACAGCTTTTATAAATTGTTTTTTCATTTATTTATAAAGCCACCTTTCCCAAGATGGACACTTTCAGAACTTGAGAAAGGACCTTGACATATCGGAGCCTGATTTTGACCCTGGACTTCTATTTAATTTCTACTTCATAAAACATGTCTGTTTGTCTCTGACTCGGATCTGAATTGGTGTCAGGCACAGCTTGCGTTGGAGTGATTATTGGTACTCTACTCAGATCACAACTATCCAATGCATCAGACTCATTTGATTTGTTCCAACTTCCTTTCTCTTAGTGATCCTCTAAAAGTAAACATGAACTAGATGTACAAACCTAATCTTTCCACTACCAAACATCTTGGACTACATATTTTCACTACTCTTCCTGATAGCCGTATGATGATTCTCTTTCATATTGACCTTCTGGTTCAACTTCAGACTTCTTTCTCTCACTCTGCTCCCATCATAACACTCTTTCTACTCACATTTTTGTTCTATTCCTGGCTGTGCTAAATATAGCTTCAGTAATGCAATAAACCAAAATTCAGCTGGTGTCCTGCTGGTAGTATTGTGGGGTGTGTGTCAATGAATAAGCAAAAATATTGCCAGTTTGCGACTCAATGACAACTGACATTTCTTCCAATTTGTATCGAGCATTCTCTTTGTAAGAGCACATTTAGCAATTTGCTCTGAAGCTCCATTTGAAGCAAGATGATATGGTAAGACTTGTGTGTTTTACCCTGTTCATTCTCATAAATTTTAAAAATTTGTGAGGCCGTAATCAGACAGTTTTCTTCGGGAAGACATAGAACATATACTGCAGAAGGAGGCCATTCGGCCCATCGAATCTGCACCGATCCACTTAAGCCCTCACTTCCATCCCCATAACCCAATAACCCCTCCTAACCGTTTTGGACACTAAGGGCAATTTAGCGTGGCCAATCCACCTAACCTGCACGTCTTTGGACTGTAGGAGGAAACCGGAGTACCTGGAGGAAACCCACCCAGACACAGGGAGAACATGCAGACTCTGCACAGACAGTGACACAGCGGGGAATAGAGCCTGGGACCCTGGCGCTGTGAAGCCACTTGTGCTGCCGTGGGAACTCAAACAGCAAAAAAACTATGCAAAATATCTAGAATCTTGAATGTTCTTGTTCGATTCATTGGAAATCCCTCAACCCATTTTGAAGGCTTTCGCAATAAATAGTTGATTTTTCAGAATATGAAGGGCAACGTGTAGTCTCTGCCATACTTTAGCTGGCCATTTGCATGGTGGCTTATTATCTATTGTTTGACAAACTCCGCACTATTTCACTGTGTCTTCTATGTCCTTTTCAAACCCTGGCCACCAAAGGTGGCTTCTCGCCAGACTCTGTCAAACTCAGCCCCAACATTGATCATGAAGATTACATCACAACCGTGAAGAATTACAACCCTGGCTGGCCACATAACCAATTAAAAATTCATTCTAACACACAAAAAAGGCCGAATTCTAAATTGAATATTTTTCTAAGTTAGGTCCAACAGATGCCTAATGAGTCAAAGTCATATTTGACTCCTAATAAGCACATGGGTTTATTTTAGTTTCATCGGCTTCCATTTAGTATTTCTTCAACTGCCAGAATTGTCCAAAGCCTGATGAACCGAATTTTGCATGGACTTTAGAGATTGGTGTGATATTATGATAACATACTTATTTGCGTTCCAGTTAGACCAATGCTGACAGGCTGAAAAAGGTACTTTTACCTTTTGGAAAGCATGGATTTGGGCAAAGGAATAAATGTGAAATGCTTCAATATGTGGCATTTTTGGGTCACAGGGTAGACAAAGATGGGTTTACCCTACCAAGGGTTGAGATTCAGGCATTAAGAAATGCAGCACACCCTCAGAGTATCTCTGGGCTCCGATATTGAAAAAAATCTGGTCTCCTGTCAATATCGTGAATAGATGCTCCACATTTGGAAAAGTGCATTACATTCCAGCATCTGATTTAATGGGGTCTTATAATCGTCACATATTCTGACACGATCATGTAACTTTGGTCCTACCAGTATGCCTTTGCAGTTGCTGTTTTAAGAGCATAGGGCACTGGATAAGGCCTGCAGCAAACTTGTCTTTGCTTTCTTCTGAAATCGTATGTTGGCCTTATATCCGTGAACTGCTTTGCCGGTTTCGCTATACCTGAGGGTACTTGGCGATCATGTCGTCTTTCATTGTGAATTTTGCTTCTATGCGAAAAAGCTCATTCTAATGTAAATGCTGCTAACCAGTTTCTTCCTTACAGGCTGATTTTTCACCCTTCTCCACAATGATGAGACAGTTTCACAAATTGCTCCTTGCAGGTGACTGAAACGGGCACACTTCCTCCAACGGAAATTTACTCTCCTCCATAACTTTGTAATTCTATGCGTGATTTGTCCAGTTGACGTTGACTGATGGTACAGTGATACAGGAACCACACTAACTGACATACCTGTGTCGATCCCCATGTTTATCAGAGCTCCATCCAATGCTGATTGGACAACGATGCCCTGTAAATTTCAACTGGTCATGTGTGTGTCAACCGACCCCCCCATTAACCTTCTGCTGTTCAACCAAATGACGTGATAGTTGTTTCCTACAGCCAATGTTTTCTCCATTTATATTCTCTTCACATGCCTTGGCAAGATGACCCTTCTTGAAGCTGTCGCACCCTGCCTTCAGCAATGGATAATAGTGTCCAATGTTGGCCAGAGCACCAGAAACAGGACTTGGCTATATATCTAATATTAATTGCCATTGTAGGGGCTTCCTAAATACTTAGCCACAGCTCACTTCAGCAGATCACTGGCGATGGTTAAATCCTAACTTTCCTCATGCTGTGCCAAGGTCAATTCTGTTTGACAAGCTATGCCGAAAGGTACCTTTGCCATTTCAGCAACTTACTGCAAATGCACCAACTTTCTAAACAGCACCCCAAACCAGTCCTGCAATGCTCGCTCTTTAAATTTTCCAAAATGACAATGCTTTTTCAAAGCCATGATAAAGTCTCCAATGTCCTCATTGAGTAACTGATTCCTTATTCCAAACTGATTGCTTTCTGCAATCTCCAATGGCTTGGCTCAAATTGACCGAGCAGTGGTGTGTCTTTTAGCTTAGCAGGGGCGAGCAAATTCTTGACCTGGGCAGGCGTCTGTCAAAAATATCACCCTTTTCCCTAATTAACTGCTAGATGATCATGATCATCCAGGATAGTTAGCAGTGAAAAACATCTCCATTCACTCCACATACGCAACAAAACAGGAAAAGACTGTCGGTCATGGCTATACTTTTCCAGTCAAGGAATAATATCAGTTTATTTCAGCCATTTTTGAAGGCCAGACCACCTATGCATTCGAACAACATTTCAAGGTCATAATTTTAAGCCTATTCCTCAGCAAAGAAACTCTCAGTTCTTCTGCTGGAAGTTTCTCCAACCTAAAATTTGTTTGGCTAGGGAATCCCACCTTGTTGCCAGGCATTGGTATCTTTGCAGGACAAAGTGTTGGATAGGTGAACATGGAGTTCATGTACCCAACTGAACTTGGTTTATTCTGGTTTGTTTATATACATACATACACAAATGGCCACAAGAGGGTGTTATTACCTGTTGCACTGACCGATGTGCCATCTACCAGATGCAATCATATATGAGACTATTTTCTCTCTTAGGTGATTGCAAAAGATTCCATGACACTATTTGAAGTAGAGCAGGGAGTTTCCTGGTATCCAGGCTAATGGGTGAATGCAAAAGATCCCATGACCCATATGAAATACACCATGGAGTTTCCTGGTATCCGGGCCAAATTTATCAGTCAACATCTTAAACAGATTATCTGACTTTGTATGTAAATGTGGCTTTTGGGATCTTGCTGTTTTCAATTTGGCTGCTGAATTTCCTACACTTCAAAAGTGACAGCACTTCAAAAGTACTTAATTGGCTATAAAGCACATGTTCCGAGATCATGAAAACAATTATATAATTTCAAGCCCTTTTCTTTCATGACATTGGTTCAAAAAAAGACCAACATCCTTTCGGCCATTCACCACCCAAACGCCCGTTGTTAATCCCTAGAACACCAGTGTCTGTTCTATCGTGATAATCAGTAGAATTATCCTGTTTGTCAATGGCAATCACTCTTACCCACTCCTGACAGCCCATCAGAATTAATTACTTAAACTGCTTACTTCCACAATGCAGATGGAGGAACTCAAAGTTACTCAGCTGACCATTTTATCATGCAAAGCTAACACCTGCAATGAAAATCACTTTTAAACTGTTTCCTGCAATGCACCATAACACACTTAATAAAGTGAACCTTTTTTTAAAAGTTGTGTGCAAAACAACTGAGGTAACACTACCAACCACGCCACATAATTCAATATTCACAGTACAAGTGGAGTATCGTTCATCCGCAAATCTGAAAACTGAACATATTCAAAAGCCATGCCCAATTTGAATCTCATCAACTTTTAGCACAGGGAGTTTAGTTGTTTGTCTGTGATGGGTGGCACGATGGCACAGTGGTTAGCACTACTGCCTCACAGCGCCAGGGACTCGGGTTCAATTCCAGCCTTGGGTCTATGTGGAGTTTGCATGTTCTCCCCGTGTCTGCGTGGGTTTTCTCTGGGTGCTCCGGTTTCCTCCCACCATCCAAAGATGTGCAGGTCAGGTGAATTGGCCATGCTAAAATTGCCCCTAAGCATCCAAACGTCAGGTGGGGTTACGAGGATAGGGTGGGGAAGTGAGCCTAGGTGGGTGAGTCGGTGCAGACTCAGTGGGCTGAATGATCTCCTTCAATACTGGAAGGATTCTATGGATTGGGATTTTCGTGGTGAACATGTCAAAATTAAACTTTTTCAGATACCCTGTATTCATTAATCAGTGATAATCTTACTTTTCCAGACATTGTATTTACTTTAGACTATAGTTAGCCTAAACGTAGGTTATTGTAAGATTATATGAGTTACCCGAAAACCAAAACGATCTGAATACCAAAATGCAACATGCCTTGAGGGTTTCGAGAAAGGATACTCGATCTGTCCTCTTGGCCTACATCTCACATCCAAAACAAAAACTCAAGCAAACTGAGTACAGAGACAGAGAAAAAAATCCTAGATTTTATGCATTACTGAGGGCAAAATGTCCCTCAAAAACATTTAAAATACTCATCCAGAGAGACAGGACCGAAGTAGGCTTTCCAGTTCAAGTTGGTTTTGCAATTCAATTACATTCTCGATCACAACTTTGCATTTGCCTTGACTCCCATGTCCCTCAATATCCAATCCTTAGACTATCTAATCATTTCTATTTCATTTTATTTATTTTCCTATTTCATCATTTACTTTGCTATGTCTATCTAATCATTTCAAATGCAACCGTTTGCCTGTAAGATTTAAGTTTGCCAACCATGGAATTTCACCTGATGGGCACCTCTGTTCATAAATAATAAGTATTTTTAATTCTCAGAGCTCTTCCACTTCTGACTGCACAGTATTCACAGGGGTGTACATGGGCTGGAAGTGCTGGACATGTGTGTGTGTGTGGTGAGGATATACCGCTTGGCACTGAGCAAGCAAGTCCAGTCCCTTTGAACTGGGATGAGCTTTGACTGAGTGCTCGGCAGCTGAGACGGTTGGAGCAGGGCAAGGGTGAGATTCATGAGCAAGGCTGAGGGTAAACCAAAGGAGAGCCGTTTCGGGCAACAGCTGTTCGGAATATCGCCCCGAAGCGTCCAAATAGGCAGTGCGTGCAAGTCAAAATTGGGCGAGAGTCATTCCGAAGCGACTGTGATTTGAAATCTGAGAGTTCCAACTTGAATAATGACGGCACTTTCTGGTTATAAACTCCCAAGTGGCCACACTTTATATTTATTTTATTAAAAAAATTACGGGATGGGGAATTAAAACCAGAAAGGTGTTAAAAGTGAAACGTTTTCCCTGGGGGGAAACTAACTCCTCCAAGTGTCTGTCGATTGCTTTTGAACGGTTAATAAACAACAGGCTCACCTTGTGGGTATTTTTGTTCAGTTTGGCCCGGTCGGAGGCGGCGCCGCCACAGGAGGACGGCAAGTCCCCCTGGCGGGCACTGCGACTGTGGGGGGCATCTCGCTTGTACCTGGAGGCGCCGCTGAAGGTTGCCAGCTGCTGGAAGAACTCGAGTCGGTGGGCCGGCAGCTCGGGGAATTCCCTCTTGTGGTCGCAGGACACCGGGCAGCCAAAGAGCGCGATGAGGAGCAAACCGGTGAGCCTGGCAGCCATTCCCCCCTCCTCCTCTTCTTTATCACCGAGAGAAAGGGAAGAAGGGGGCGAGAGAGAGAGAGATACTCGACAACTTTAAAAACACACACACAAGAAAGTGAGGGAGAGGGGGCGGGCTGGTTGCGTTGGGTGATGCTGTGAAGTTGGATGGTCGCCAGCACCGTGTGTCCCGGTTGCTAAGCTGGTTTGTGGGGTGTTGCTATGAGATGATGTGATAAAGGCTTCCTGGTGTGCACCTGTCACCCGTGCCACAGCCAGCCAAGTGACAGGCAAAACAAATATTAAACTTTCGGCGCTCCTTCTCCAGAAATTCTACCTGGATTTTGGGCTTGACTTTGCTGCCCACCCTCAAGCCCCGCCACCCCCCCCCTGACCATTTGACACCCTGAGGGGGGGGGGGGGCTGTCGCAAACCTCCGCTGTCTGTCGTGTTAGGTACACTGGTCTAACACTGGCTGCAGCTGGATGCAGCTTAGATCAGAAAGATACTCCAGACCTTGACGTTAGTTCAATCAGGTTTATCGAACTAATAGCACAGTTAGCACAGTTCTCTGTGAGTTTGACTCTCTGCTAACTTAGGCGTGGTTACTCTGACTGAACCAGACTAGCTCTTAGCCACGTCCTGGAGGTGTGAGATTGTAACAACACCCTTGATTGACTCTCTAGATGTTCATCAGTGGAAAGAGGCGGAGTGTGAGTGCCTCGTGTCTTTTATAGTCAGATCCCACCCCTGAGTGTCCTGCCTGCTTATTGGTCATGTCCTGTTCTCTGTGTCCATTAGCTGCTTGTCTGTATATCATTATGTGTGTGTCTGCATATCATGACATCTCCCCTTTTTTTGTGTTTGGATTACATGTGTGAACAGGCCAATATTAACATATATACATGGAGTGGATGTGAACATATGTACATGTGAAAACCGCTGTCTAATGCGAGAACATAGCAAACAGAACAAATGTTCATAAGTTCAGTCTCTGTGGCTTGCGTCTGATCCTGGTCGACCGCCAGAGAGGTGGTGGTGGGGACGACAGCACCTTGATGGGCGGGATTGAAGCCTGACTGGTGGCCTCATGAGTCGAGGTATCAGGAGGTGGCAAAACAACAGAAGGAAACGGAGAAGAATGTGGTTGCGGGCAGGCAACCTTGCGCAGTGCCCGTCTGTTTCGTCGCACAACAGAACCATCAGCCAGACGCACAACATACGAACGGGGAGCAGCCTGTCGAACAACGACAGCTGGAGCTGACCAGCCTCCATCAGGGACCTTGACCTGAACAGTGTCTGATGGGGCAAATCGGTGGCATGAGCATCATAGCCCTGTTTTTGCCGCTCTCGGAGTTGCTGAACCTCTGCAGCACCGGGAGGCGATCCAGGTTGGGCACCTGTATGGCTGGAAGTGTCGTTCGCAGGTCCCTGTTCATCAGGAATTGAGCCGGTGACATGCCAGTGGACAGTGAGGTACGCAAGCAGTGCAAGGTGAATGTCAGACGCAGAATCCGCTGCCTTGCAGATGAGCTGATTCACGATGTACACCCCTTTCTCAACTTTCCCGTTTGACTGCGGATAGTGTGGGCTCGAAGTGATGTGTTTGAACTGATACGACTGGGCAAAAGGAGACCATTCATGGCTGCTGAAGCACGGGCCATTGTCACTCATGACAGTGAGTGGGATGCCATGCCTGGAGAACGTCTCCTTACAGGCCTTGATGAAGGTCCGAGATGTGAGGTCTGAGAGCTTCACGACTTCAGCGTAATTGGAAAAGTAATCAATGATTAACACGTAACCATGACCATTTGCATGAAAGAGGTCGATGCCGACCTTGGACCATGGAGAGGTTTCGATTTCATGCTGCTGAAGTGTCTCCTTACTCTGCGCTGGCTGGAAGCGTTGACAGGTTGCACAGTTAAGGACCATGTTCGGGATGTCCTGGCTGATCCCGGACCAGTAGACAGCCTGCCTGGCTCTGCGTCTGCACTTTTCCACACCCAGGTGGCCCTCATGGATTTGACGGAGCACCAAGCTCTGGAGACTGTGTGGAATTACAATCCGGTCCAGTTTGAGGAGGATACCATCAACCATCGTCAGCTTGTCCTTTACATTAAAAAATTCAGGGCACTGCCCTTTTTGCCAGCCATTGGCTGGGTGTTGCATAACACGCTGCAAGAGGGGGTCTTTGGCTGTCTCCTCAGGGATACGAATCACCTTCTCATCAGATGCCGGGAGGGTGCTAGCACACAGCTGCACCTGTGACTCAACCTGTGACTCAATTTGCCGGATGACGTTCAGTGGTTCACTTGGCACGGTGATGGAGTGTATTGGCAATGATGAGCTCCTTGGCAGGTCTGTAGACCAGGTCAAAGTCGTACCTTCTGAGTTTGAGGAGGATGCGCTGCAGCCGAGGCGTCATGTCATTAAGGTCCTTATGGATAATGTGGACCAGGGGCCATCTCGACGATGAATGTCGGCAGGCTGTAGACATAGTCGTGAAACTTGAGAATGCCAGTGAGAAGGCCCAGGCATTCCTTCTCGATTTGTACATACCTTTGTTCGGTGGGCGTCATTGCCCTTGATGCGTAGGCAACCGGTGCCCAGGATGAAGTGTCATCGCGTTGCAGCAGGACTGCCCCAATGCCATCCTGGCTCGCATCTGTCCAGATTTTCGTTTCCCTGTCTGGGTCGAAAAATGCCAATACGGGTGCAGTGGTGAGCTTGGCTTTCAGCTCCAACCACTCTGCCTGATGGGCTGCCTTCCACTCAAAGACTAGGTTTCGTAGGGCCGTGGTGTGTGAGGCCATGTTTGGGATGAACTTGCCTAGAAAATTGACCCCACCCAGGAAGCGCAATACCGCCTTCTTGTCTTCCGGGACCTTCATGGCTACGATGGCCTTGACCTTGTCTGTGTTGGGGCACACGCCCTGCTGAGAGATCTGGTCTCCTAGGAACTTGAGTGTCGTCAAGCCAAAGCAACATTGTGGCCCTGTTCAGCTTCAGGCCATTGGCGTGGACACGGCGGAATACCTGCTGGAGACGGGAAACATGCTCCTTCGGGGTTGTGGACCATATGATGAGTTCATCCACGTACATATGAACCCCTTCGATGCCCTCCATCATCTGCTCCATGATGCGATGAAATATCTCCGATGCCGAGACTATGCCGAACGGCATACGGTTATAGCAGTACCTGCCAAACGGTGTGTTGAAGGTGCAGAGCCTTCTGCTGGACTCATCCAGCTGGATTTGCCAGAATCCATGTGACGCATCTAACTTCGTGAAAAACCGTGCATGTGCCATCTCACTGGTGAGTTCCTCCCTCTTCTGGATGAGGTAGTGTTCACGCATTATATTCTGGTTGAGATCCTTGGGATCAGTGCAGATGCGCAGGTCTCCAGAGGGTTTTTTAACCACCACCGTCGAGCTGACACAGTCAGTCGGTTCGGTTACCCTGGAAATGATCCCCTGCTGCTGCAGCTCCTTGAGCTGTTCCTTCAGGCGCTCCTTCAGCGGAGCTGGGACCCGGCGTGGTGCATGGACCACTGGCTTGGAATCAGGTCACAGTAGGATCTTGTACCGATATGGCAAAGTGCCCATCCCGTCAAACATCTGGATACTGAACGAGGATGTTGTCAATGCCAGCTTGAAGCTCCACGTTGGAGGATGTCATTGAATAAACCCGCTGCACCAGGTTTAGCTTTTTGCAGACATGCGCGCCCAGTAGGGATGCCCTGTCCGGCTTGACAATTTCAAACCTTAGCCGTGCATGGGTACTCCGGTTGGAGACGAGTAGATGGCAGGACCCCAGTGCCGTGATGGCATTACCGTTATAGTCCCGGAGCAGGCAGGCTGCTGGAAGGACCTTGGGGGGGTTTCTTGATGTGTTTGAAGTCTGCCTGTGAGAGGAGGTTGGCAGAAGTACCTGTGTCCAGCTTGAACTGGATGGAGCAGCGGTTGACCTGCATCACCGCATGCCATTCATCCTCTGAATCCACAGCGAGGATGGACTGAATGCGAGATGAGTTAGGTGTGGCATGTTCACATGTGGTAATGATGCCCACTCAGTAGGCAGACTCCAGGCACTCGTCCTCTGGATCTGATTACAGGATCAGAATCCTGTAATCGTCATTGCACATTCTGGGTGCGCCAGCGTCGTAAATTGGAAGCACTGACCTGCACAAGGCTTCCCGCAGTTTAAACATCGCCTGCCTCTTGCAGGGCAGTCTCCCTTTAAGTGGGCCTTGCCACAGTTCGGGCACGTCATGACGCGGCATCGTGATGCGGTGTACGTCGTCGCACATGTGCAGTGCGGTCGGCAGACATCTGCACCTGCGCAGTGTGGATGTCGGCCACTTTGTTATCCCATTCGCATCGCGCATGCGTGGGACTTCGGGAAAAGCGCACGAAATGGCCGCTGTCTTCAATGCTGAGGTGCTGCATCTGGGAGATGGCCTCGTGGGAGGCAAGTTTCTCATTTTCAGCCGATTTGTATTGGGAATACCGATTTTTTTTTTGCGTGCTCATACACTGTACATGTTTCAATCGTGACTGGCAGAGTCATATGCTTGATCTTCAGCAGCTGCTCTCTCAGAGGATCAGAGTGAACTCCAAACACGATTTGGTCTCTGATCATGAAGTCAGCAATATCACCAAAGTTGCAGGACAGCGCTAGCGGGTGGAGGCTAGTTAAGAAGGCATTGAAAGATTCATCTGTACCTTGAAGACGTTGTTTGAATATGTAGCGCTCGAAGATGTCATTGGTATCCACTTCACAGTGACTATCGAACTTGTCCAGGATGGTCTGAAACTCTGTCTTGTCCTCACCTTCAGTGAAGTTAAACGAGTTGAAGAGTTTTATGGCTTGATCACCCGCTGTTGAGAGGAGAAGCGCGATCTTTCCTGCATCAGATGCACCCTCGAGGTCTGAGGCTTCGATGTACAGCAGAAACTTTGCTTGAATATCTGCCAGTTGGCACTGAGATTGCCCGAGGTCCTGAGCTGGTGAGGAGCCTGAATCTTCTCCATGGTGCTGGGATACATTTGCTGGTCGTCACGGAATGGACTGAGGTAAGCCACCTTAAATTAGTAGTCTCCTGGTATCATGTGTTAGGTACACTGGTCTAACACAGGCTGCAACTGGATGCAGCTTAGATCAGAAAGATACTCCAGACCTTGAAGTTAGTTCAAACAAGTTTATTGAACTAATAGCACAGTTAGCACAGTTCTCTGTGAGTTCGACTCTCTTCTAACTTAAGTGTGGTTACTCTGTCTGACTGAACCAGACTAGCTCTTAGCCACGTGGTGGAGGTGTGAGATTGTAACAACACCCTTGACTGACTCTCTAGATGTTCATCAGTGGAAAGAGGCGGAGTGTGAGTGCCTTGTGTCTTTTATAGTCAGATTCCACCCCCGAGTGTCCTGCCTGCGTATTGGTCATGTCCTGTTCTCTGTGTCCATTAGCTGCTTGTCTGTATATCATTATGTGTGTGTCTGCATATCATTACACTGTCCTGAGCAATGCATCATTATACCCTGGTCCCCGCCTCCCTCCACCACCACCACCAACAATCCCCAATCATCCCCCAACCTAAAACCAAAAAGGTGCACCCTCACAGATGTGCACCCACTGATGTTCATAGGCATGCTTCCATATTGGGTGCCTTTCCAGCGATGTTTGGGGGAGGGTGCGGTGGGTGAGAGTGTGCTGACTCGGGTACTGGTGGCTTTGCTGCTTTATTGATTGCTTATTGGTTGTTTTGTCTTTGGTGTGCAGTTGATACCTTTTTTGCATGGTGTCTACGCTGTCTTTTTTGTGTTTAACCTGTATTTTGCCTTTGTCTCTTGAGTATTGGAACTGCATTTTTGGGTTGAACTGTGCCCCCTCTTGGAAGGGGAGGGGTGTTTTCTCTCTCTCTCTCTCTCCTGCCGTGTCCCGTGTCAGTGCTCCCTTTTCTGGTGGTCTGTGCTGTTCATTCTCGTACACGCACATTCTTACAGGCATGCATTCGCTCATATACTCCTTCACACATGCCCGCTCTCACTGACATGCATGCAATGCTTTTCGCATGCATGCTTTCCCATACACACATTGGCCGCCTTTCCACCAATGTGGGGCCACTGCTGGGCCCCTGTTGCTGTGAGGCAGCAGTGGTAACCACTATGCCACTATACCACCCTCCCCCGATACCTCCTGACCGACTAAGTATTCCTGGCAGTTTGCGTATTCCAATACAAATTCCGTCATCCGCCGCAGTATCTTTCTTTATCCCTGTCACAATCTTCAGGCGTCTCGAGGTTCCCACTTGCAAAACAGACTCAGGCACAAGCAGGATAGTTAGACTAATAAATAATATTTTTTTAAAACAAAAAAAGGGCAACTTAGAAATTCAGTTCAGAAAAATGTCATATTTGGCGTTATCTTTCACTTCCACAAGCAATTTGGCCATATTATATCGTGGGAGTTGACACAATCTGATCAATGATTACTTGGCCATAAGTATAATCTGAGGGGGGAGCAAGGAGTGGAGAGGGGGGAGCAAGGAGAGGGGGGGAGGGAGGAATTGGAGACACTGTTATGATACCTTCCTGTGACCCAAATCCGTTACTCATTATTTGTGCAATGTCACTAGCCGAGTAATTCAGATGCCCAGTTTAATGCTCTGGGAACACAGGTTCAAATCCTGCCTCAGCAGCTGTTGGAATTTAATTCAATTAATAAAATTTGGACTACAAGCTTAGTTTCCATGATGGTAACCATGAAGATATCATCGAAAAACCCACCTGGTTCAATGCTGCCCTTTGGGAACAAAATCTACCGTCCTTACCTGGTGGCCTACATGCAACTCCAGATCCATCCATCTGTCTGAAATGGTTTAACACGCCGTTCAGTTCAAGGGAAATTAGGGATGGACAACAAATGCTGGCCTTGCCAGCGATGCTCACACCCCATGAAAGAATTTAAAAAATTTAGGATATGGACAGCAGAGTTGGATAAGTTCAACTTTATGGAAAGCGACCAGGAGAGCATAGGAACAATCAAGTCTATCAGTAACAAAGGCATGGATCACTGTTTCTGTGGCAGACAAACTGAAGTGGAAACAATATCACAGAGGTGAAAATAGGGGGCGGGATTCTCCGCCGAAAGTGTTGCTAACTTTCCGTTGGTTCAATTAATCTGTTTTATTACCTTTGCTCTCGAGTCGCCAGGTATCTTTATGATACCGCCACGAGGTTCAAGTCCGAATAATGATCAATGACCCAATACACCTATTAGTAAGATTCAAATCAAAGCACATTTATTATACACAGTAATCGCTACTCATGCACAAATTCTACATCTCAGCTACTTCTATAACTAACAGGCCTATACTTAACTTCGGACTGGCCCACCAGGTCAGGGGAACAAATGACCTTTCGTTCAGGTTATTGAGTCTGCGGGATTCGAAGTTGGTACGGATTGGTAGCTAGGAGCGCCTATCTCGTAGCGAGCGTTGAATTAAGACTTACTTCTGTCGGGGGTCACTGCACCGGTCACGGTCAATGTTGGTTCGTGTTGCTGGGTGACCCGGACAGGACAAAGAGATGAAGAGAGCGATTTGAACTTGGGGCTTAACTCTTATAGTCCCCAGGGGCTTCCCGCCTTTCGGGGCGGACCCTGTACCTGGTCCCAAGTGATTGGATTTTGTCCCAAACGCTTGGTTCGATTTCTCCAATACTGGAGCGGTTCCCTGATCGATGGGCGGTCTTGAGGTGTTCGTTCACCTCCTTTGTGTTGGCTCCTGCTGGCGCCGGAAGTCTGGCTTTGCTTTGTGTGTCCAAAATGTTACTTATTGTTCCCGGGGATTGCTCATCAGTGTGTAGATGGCTGCTACATTGTTATGCTGATGGTCGCTGGAATCGATGTTGTCTGGCCTTTTGCAGAGTTAAATACACAGCAAACCTGCACCTGTTGGTTTCTGTATATGTTGGCTGACTTTCCCATCAGCCTTTGCGTTTCGCCATTTTAAACCGGGAGCTGGCCAATTTAGGTGGCTACAGGAGAATCCCGCCCAGGATGTTAACTGTTTGTGCAGAGTCAGTGGAAATGAACATGATCTATAAAGCCACCTGAATTGGTATTGCTATTTAGAACACTACCCAAGGTCAGAATTACCTAGTACAAAACAAAATACTGTAGATGCTCAAAATCTGAAATAAAAATAGAAAATGTTGGAAATACTCAGAGGGGGTGCAGAGGGGATTCATCAGGATGTTGCCTGGTGTGGAACATTTAAGTTATGAAGAGGTTGGATAGGCTTGGGTTGTTTTCGCTGGAGCAGGGAAGACTGAGGGATGACCTGATTGAGGTGTACAAGATTATGAGGGGCATGCACAGATCTGATTGAGGTGTACAAGATTATGAGGGGCATGCACAGATCTGATGAGGTGTACACGATTATGAGGGTGGATAGGGAGCAGCTGTTCTCCTTAGCTGAAGGGTCAGTTACAAGAGGACACAAGTTCAAGGTGAGGTGTTTCGGGGGAAATTTGAGAGAAAAACCTTTTAACCCAGAGGGCGGTTATGGTCTGGAATTCACTGCCTGGGAAGGTGGTAGAGGTGGGTTGCCTCACATCCTTTTAAAAAGTACCTGGATGAGCACTTGGCACGTCATAACATTCAAGGCTATGGGCCAAGTGCTGGCAAATGGGAATAGGTAGGCAGGTCAGGTGACTTTCATGCATCAGTGCAGGCTCGATGGGCCGAAGGGCCTCTTCTGCACCATTATTCTGTGTGAGGTCAGATTTCCATTTATTTAAATATCATTGACAAGTTCCCCCGTCACATGATTCTCCCCTCACTGAATTACAACAGGTTTGGCCAAACGAGAGGCAGTTAAAGGGATCCTTCCTGGGCGCAGAATTAAGTGTAGCCACTGGGGGGGCGAGGGGGGAGACTGGGCACAGTGCCAACCTGGCAGTTCAAACCTAATAGCGCCAACCTGTGCCTGAGTACAGTGCCAGTGCGAGCCCTGGTGGGAGCCCCATATGGTGGGGTGCATTTATGTGTAGTGCGGGGGGAATGAGGAGAGAGCAGACACTGAGGAGGGGGGAGAGTGCTCGCAATACTTCCCTAGTGTTGGTGGGAGGGATGTGGAATACCGTCAAAGATTGTGGTGGGCTGCTGGAATGCTGGTGAGCATTGTCAGGGATGGGGGGAGAGCCCCCGATACCTCCGTGGTGGGGGCTGAAGGTCGTTAGGCCGCAGTGCTGCTTGGGGCACCCTTTAAAGATGGTGACCCAATCGCTGCGGAGCTACTTGCCAGCTCTATCAGGCCCCACCCTGCCAGAGTAAACCACACCCACTCATTTCTTTCTTTCCAAAATGCTCAACATTTGGAGAGGAAACTGGTCTGTGCAACTGGAGTGTTACACCCCAGTTTTCAGTCTGAGCCTGGCTCTGTCAAATTCTGGTAAGATTCCGCCCAATGTTTCAGATCAATGACTGAAAATAGTTAGAAATATAATAGGTTTTAAATAAGTGAAAGATGAGAGAGTGAGTAAAGTAGAAAAGGGAAAGTCTGTACTGGGGAAGAAGACAGGAGAGATCAAATAACAAAGTGTTTGTGCTACAAGACCACAGGAGAAAAGTAAAGAGAAGAGGAAGTCGAATGGCAAAATGTTGAACAGCTGCCATCTCAAAGCAACAAATGGAGAGAAAAACAAGAGATTCAAACCAAAAGCAGCAAAGAAAAAGGAAACAAAATCGGTGTCAAACATTCCAGTCTGGAATTATTGAACTGAATGTTGGAGACTGTAAAGTGTCCAATCAAAAGTGGAAGTGCTATTCTCAAGCTCAAATTTCCTTAAAACAGAATGACACCTTTTGCTTTATCTCTTCCTGCTCACAGTAAGAAATGGGATGGAAGCGATTCTAGCATATTGGGTGTGAGGTGGTTTCCTTTGGGGCAAACGGTGTAATGAATTGCCGATTGTTGACAGTCTTGTTAGCACCAGAAACAACAGTGCTAAAGCGTAATCATTTCATAACCTTTCATAAAACCTTGAATGGAAACTTCATGTAGGTGCAATTCAAGTTCAATGGGAGTTCAAAGTGGGCAGCTGCAAATCATTTGCCTGATATATACGTCGCACATTATTTCTCAATGATCTCACAAGAAAGGAAAATAAGATCATTGTATAATAGGTCACCAAATTGCTACTGTTCAATTGCACTCCCACTGAAAATGAATTTTACTCCAAATACTTTTGAGGTTAATATAACATGAGATACTCTCCAGACCAAGGGGTTAGGAAGGGAAGCCAGGCATAGATGTACAAAAGTACTGCATTTTAGCTGGGGTCTATAGCACACCCAAGATGGACATTGACATCTCATCTTCTCTCTTGTGTCAGGATTAATAAAGCCTATTGTCCAGAAAAGAGGCCCATATCTCAGAGGCTCAATTTTTCTCATTCTGACTGTCACGTTAAATTCATGTTTACAGTGGAAGAATGGATCTCCTTCTCACTAGTAACTTACTAAAGGAATAAATCAAACTCTCAAATGTACCAATATGTACAGATAGATGTGTATATAGAGAGATGCTTTTGTAGATAATGCTACAAGAGGGTATGGATATGCCCTCCTATGGCAAGTCAAGAGGCTCTGTTCAAAGTCTAATAGACTGGCAACTATTCATTCACAGTGAAATCATCCAACCTTGAAATAGTTTTTCCTTCAAGGAAAATGCAAGAATTAATCATTATACCAATGGCTTTTACTGACCAGGACGGAATGGAAGGTCTGCTTTGAGAATGGAGGGAAATATGTTTTTCACATCCAAGGCTTGGCCTAGCTCCACTAGAAACCACCTTCCAAAAAATATCAGCTGGGTTATTCTGTGCATGTTGGTACATAGTCACTTTTTTGCTTTCTCTAGATTTATGAAAGGCAGTGGACAAATATTAGCCACAAAACCATTGGTAATGTTTTACCTAACTGTGTATGGCTATCCAATAGGTGGGGGTTTTGGGGGGATGTTCCCAACTTGACCGACGGGGAAAGTTTGAAAACTGCCTCACAATTGTTGATGTAGAGATTGCAGAATACTAAATCCCTGTCAATCCAACATTGGGTTCGATCCTTAATAATCTAATTGTTGACAATAGATTTTTACATATTTAGTGGGAATATCAGATTCCTTATGGCAAAGTGCGAGTAACTATCTGTTTACATCTTGTGGGTATGAAGGGGGTGAACAGGAGAGGTCTATACCTGATCGTGGCAGAGTAGAAGACTGTAGCGCACAAAGACTCCATGAGACGAATATAGTGAAGTCGATGAGGCTTTATTAAGCGTGTCTGTTCCCCAGCAGCTCGATAGTAAACTGGCCTGCGGGGGAAGACACCGGCTTCTTATACTCCGCCTTCAGGGCGGAGCTTGAGGTCAACGGCCAACCAGGACCCGGGATCTGTCAGCCAATGACATTAGGGCTTCCAGTCCCCCATGACCCCCAATACATACTACCACATTCACCCCTTGTCAAAAATGAACCCGGCGGGGTGATGCTTCGTATGGTGGTAAGGGTTTACAGGGCTGGTCCTGGGAGGATAGAACATTCACATGGTAGTACAGTATTGGACAGTTTCGTCTTGTTGCAACTATTTACAGAGGGTATAGGAAAAAAAACAAAATGTTCTTTGAACAGTTCATCTTTGTTTTACATCGACGCCACGAGTCGGTCGGGCGGTCTGGTCGTCCGTGTCGATCGCCTCGGCCCCGGCGGTGGTGGTGGTGCTTGTACCAGTGTTGTCGCCTCCAGGAGCCGAACGGCTTCAGCTGTCGGTGCAAAGGGGAGGGGGACTGATCCTCCTGGGAAGGGGGCGGTCGCGGGGTGCGGCGGTGGCAGGAAGGGGGGCGGTTGGGTTGATGGTGTCGGGGGGGGGTGTGCGTGGTGCCAGCGGGCGCCAGATCCCGCAGGGAGACCGTGTCCTGTCGGCCATCGGGGTACTCCACGTAGGCGTACTGGGGGTTTGCGTGGAGGAGGTGAACCCTTTCGACCAACGGGTCCGCCTTATGTGCCCGCACATGCTTTCGGAGCAGGATGGGTTCTGGGGCCGCCAGCCAGGTCGGCAGCGACGTTCCAGAGGAGGACCTCCTAGGGAAGACAAGGAGACGCTCGTGAGGCATTTGATTAGTGCTTGTACATAATAACGACCGGATGGAATGGAGAGCGTCCGGGAGGACCTCCTGCCACCGTGAAACTGGGAGATCCCTGGACCGTAGGGCCAGTAGGACGGCCTTCCAGAACGTGCCGTTCTCCCTTTCTACTTGCCCGTTCCCCCGGGGGTTGTAGCTGGTCGTCCTGCTTGAGGCTATGCCCTTGCTGATCAGGAACTGGCGCAGCTCGTCACTCATGAAAGAGGACCCCCTGTCGCTGTGGACATATGCGGGGTAACCGAACAGTGTGAAGATGCTGTTCAGGGCTTTAATGACTGTGGCCGCGGTCATGTCGGAGCAGGGAATGGCAAAAGGGAAGCGGGAGTATTCGTCCACTACATTAAGAAAATATGCGTTGCGGTCGGTGGAGGGGAGGGGCCCTTTGAAATCGAGACTGAGGCATTCAAAGGGGCGGGAAGCCTCAATCAGGTGCGCTCCATCTGGCCTGAAAAAATGCGGCTTGCATTCCGCGCAGATGTGGCAGTCCCTTGTGACTGTACGGACCTCTTCTAAAGAGTATGGGAGATTGCGGGACTTGATGAGGTGGTAAAACCGAGTGACCCCCGGGTGGCAGAGGTCCTCGTGGAGGGTTTGGAGGCGGTCAATTTGTGTGTTGGCACATGTGCCGCGGGATAGGGCATCGGATGGCTCGTTCAGCTTTCCGGGCCGGTACAAGATCTCATAGTTGAAGGTGGAGAGCTCGATCCTCCACCTTAAGATCTTGTCATTTTTAATTTTGCCCCGCTGTGCATTATCGAACATGAAAGCTACCGACCGTTGGTCAGTGAGGAGAGTGAATCTCCTGCCGGCCAGGTAATGCCTCCAATGTCGCACAGCTTCCACTATGGCTTGGGCTTCCTTTTCCACTGAGGAGTGGCGGATTTCTGAGGCGTGGAGGGTTCGGGAGAAAAAGGACACGGGTCTGCCCGCTTGGTTAAGGGTGGCCGCCAGAGCTACGTCGGAGGCGTCGCTCTCGACTTGGAAGGGGAGGGACTCGTCGATGGCGCGCATCGTGGCCTTTGCGATATCCGCTTTGATGCGGCTGAAGGCCTGGCGAGCCTCTGTCGACAGGGGGAAGGTAGTGGTCTGTATTAGGGGGCGGGCCTTGTCTGCGTACTGGGGGACCCACTGGGTGTAATATGAAAAGAACCCCAGGCAGCTTTTCAGGGCTTTGGAGCAGTGGGGGAGGGGAAATTCCATGAGGGGGCACATGCGTTCGGGGTCGGGGCCTATTATCCCATTGCGCACTACATATCCCAAGATGGCTAGCCGGTTTGTGCTAAACACGCACTTGTCCTCGTTGTACGTGAGGTTCAAGGCTTTGGCGGTCTGGAGGAATTTTTGGAGGTTGGCGTCGTGGTCCTGCTGATCGTGGCCGCAGATGGTTACGTTGTCGAGATACGGGAACGTGGCCTGCAACCCGTGTTGATCAACCATTCGGTCCATCTCCCGTTGGAAGACCGAGACCCCGTTTGTGACACCAAATGGGACCCTTAGGAAGTGGTATAGTCGCCCGTCTGCCTCGAAGGCTGTGTACTTGCGGTCACTTGGGCGGATGGGAAGCTGCTGGTAGGCGGACTTGAGGTCCACGGTGGAGAAGACATTATATTGGGCAATCCGATTGACCATGTCGGATATGCGGGGGAGAGGGTACGCGTCTAGTTGTGTGTACCTATTGATGGTCTGGCTATAGTCAATGACCATCCTTTGTTTCTCCCCTGTCTTCACTACTACCACCTGCGCTCTCCAGGGACTATTGCTGGCCTGGATTATGCCCTCCTTTAGTAGCCGCTGGACGTCGGACCGCATGAAGGTCCGGTCCTGGGCGCTGTACCGTCTGCTCCTAGTGGCGACGGGTTTGCAATCCGGGGTGAGGTTCGCAAACAAGGACGGGGGTTGCACCTTGAGGGTAGCGAGGCCGCAGATAGTGAGTGGGGGTATGGGGCCGCCGTATTTAAACGTAAGGCTCTGCAGATTACATTGGAAATCTAATCCCAGCAAGGTGGGGGCACAGAGTTGGGGAAGGACGTTAAGTTTGTAGTTTTTGAACTCCCTCCCCTGCACCGTTAGGGTAACTATGCAGAATCCCTGGATCTGTACGGAGTGGGATCCTGCAGCTAGGCAAATCTTTTGTGCGCTGGGATAGGTGGTTAAGGAACAGCGTCTTACCGTGTCGGGGTGTATAAAGCTTTCCGTGCTCCCGGAGTCGACTAGGCATGGCGTCTCGTGGCCGTGAATTAGGACTGTTGTCGTCGTCGTCTGGAGTGTCCGGGGCCGAGCCTGATCAAGCGTAACCGAAGCGAGCCGTGGTTGTAGTAGTGGGGTGGGGTCCGTTGTTGCCCTCCAAGATGGCGTTGTGGATGGACAAAATGGCCGCCCCCATACATTGCACGTGGCTGGGGGGTCACAAGATGGCGGCGAGGGTGGACAAAATGGCCACCCCCATGCGTCGTACAGGTCGGGGGCAGTCCAAGATGGCGGCGCCCCTCCTCCCCTCGTGGTGGTCGGGACCCAAAATGGCGGCATCTGCGGGTCGCACAACGGCGCCCCTCCTCCCCTCGTGGTGGTCGGGACCCAAAATGGCGGTGTCTGCGGGTCGCACATGGTGTGCTGGGGGGTCTGGGGAGCGCTAGGACCGCGAGCGCTAGGACCGCGCGGAGGTCCCTCACCGCGAGCGCTAGGACCGCGAGCGCTAGGACCGTGCGGAGCTCCCTCACCGGGGACAGCGGTGGTCGGGGCTCAAGTCGGCGGCGCCGGCGGGTCAGGCGTGGGGCCGCGAGCGCAAGGAGCGCGAGGAGCTCCCTCACCGGGGACAGCGGTGGTCGGGGTCCAAGTAGGTGGCGCCGGCGGGTCAGGCGTGGGGCGCGGGACGGGGGTTAGGGTGGCGTTAGGGATGCGAAAAACCCCCTCCTCTCCGTGGAGAGTGTTGGCCGGGACCCAAAGCGGTAGCGCCGGCGGCGGGTCGTACATGGGCTGCGGGGAGGGGGGTTGGGGAGCGTAGGCAGCGTGCAGGGCTCCCAGTTCTCCCGGGACCGCGGTGGTCGGGAACAAGAGCGGCTGCGCCTGCGGGTCGCACATGGCGTGCTGGGGGGGTTGGGACGCATAGACTGCTTGTAGGGCTCCCTGTGACCCGGGACGGCGGCGACCTCGCGGGATCGGCACACCACCGCATAATGGCCCTTTTTCGCGCAGCTTTTGCAGATGGCTGCGCGGGCCGGACAGCGCTGTCGGGGGTGTTTCGCCTGGCCGCAGAAATAACAGCGGGCGCCCCCGGTGCGACTCGGCGTTTGGACTGTGCAAGCCTGTGGGGTGTCCGGGGGGGGGTAGGGGGTTTGCCGCGACGGGTACGTACGGGGCCCAATGGCCTGCCGCGCGGTCGGGGCCGTAGGCGCGGGTATTACGCGTGGCCACGTCTAGGGAGGCTGCTAGGGCCCGGGCCTCTGAGAGTCTGAGCGACTCTTTTTCCAGAAGTCTTTGGCGGATTTGGGAGGATTGCATACCTGCCACAAAAGCGTCGCGCATTAACATGTCCATGTGTTCGTTTGCATTCACCGACGTGCAGCTGCAGGCTCGTCCCAAAATCAGCAGCGCGGCGTATAACTCGTCCATCGATTCTCCGGGAGCTTGCCGTCTCGTCGCGAGCTGGTAGCGAGCGTAGATTTGGTTAACTGGGCGAACGTAGAGACTTCTGAGTGCTGTGAACGCCGTCTGGAAATCGTCGGTGTCTTCAATGAGGGTGAAAATCTCCGTGCTCACCCTCGAGTGCAGGACCTGCAGTTTTTGTTCGTCTGAACCTCGGCCGGTGGTCGTTCTGATGTAGGCCTCGAAGCAAGTCTGCCAGTGTTTGAAGGCTGCTGCTGCATTCACTGCGTGGGGGCTGATCTTCAGGCATTCTGGAATGATCCTGAGCTCCATAGTCCTTTTTAGGCACGCCTAATAAATTGTAGCGCACAAAGACTCCATGAGACGAATATAGTGAAGTCGATGAGGCTTTATTAAGCGTGTCTGTTCCCCAGCAGCTCGATAGTAAACTGGCCTGCGGGGGAAGACACCGGCTTCTTATACTCCGCCTTCAGGGCGGAGCTTGAGGCCAACGGCCAACCAGGACCCGGGTTCTGTCAGCCAATGACATTAGGGCTTCCAGTCCCCCATGACCCCCAATACATACTACCACAAAGACATCGCGCCTTTTTGTCATCAGCAAAGTGAATGACTTGCAGTGCTCATGGAGAGGAGGGGGGGGGCGGGGGGTTGTATTTACTGGTAGAATTGGATCTTTAGCTTTACGACAACCCACATGTACAAATTCTAAGAAAAACTAGGCCAGTGAGAAGTCAGCTCTATCAAAGGATCTGCATCCAAAAAATGAACTCCTCCTGACCTATGCTGATGGATCTAGTGTAGCATCCAGCGTTTTTACCTGTGCCACTGAACACTGGTGGAGGTAATATTTCCACCCCTGTTAGTTTGTTTGTCTGTAAACAATACATCTTAACAACTATTGGACAGTTGTGAAGAAAGCTTGGTATATAGATCGGTTATGCCCCATGGGAAACTGATACACGTTTCGTGAAAATATAGATCTGGATTCTGTAATATTTTAAGGGATCAATTAACATTAGGAATTAAAGCAAATTGACTTTTTGAAGCATATTTTGAGTTTCATTTAGAATGCTGATGATTGTTTTAGAATGTTGTGAATTGTCGCCACTGCAGTGGTGGAATTTGTCACAACTGTCAAAACGTGAGCAGAGTTTTCAGAGCAGCTTGTTGCTTTTGGATTGGCCTTAAGCCTCCTCAGTGAGGTGGAAGCTGTGAATAAAAATATTTCATTTTTCGACTTTGTAGTTGCAGAGCATCGGCCATGCAGGGGCAAACCTCAAAAGAAGAGCTATGTAAATGTAATAACATTGAGTTAACACAGCGTGACAGAGATATGCACTCTGCTGAGTGCCCTTTTCACTTGTCTGTTTTTGTTTTACCTGAACTTTAAGAACAGCTTGTGTTGACATCACACACCACTCACTTGCTGAGTTGTTGTTCTGTGCCAAAGGAGTCTGAGAGTATGACCTTTGGGTTCGCTCAGGCAAAAGGAGAGACTTGCATTTTTAATAAAGTTTTTGTCCAGGGTAGTCTTTACAGAGGAACAGTATGCCACACAATGAAATTATGTCAGTATTACATATGTGTAGATATACAAGTGGTTAGTGTAAAGAGCCAGCCTCAGTAACCTATTTACGTGGCATTGCAGGCACAGTGCAACGTGGCTGGCATGTTTTTTAAAAACTGTTGGTAAGAAACCAAACCACACCCAAAATTGGGCTTTTCCAAATTATTTCTGGCTTCTAGTCTGGGCACTGTACATTTCCAAGTTATGACCTCCCTTTCAAAGTCAAACGAACATGTGAACTGAGATTGTTTGTGCCATGCCCTGACCTGTTTACAGACAGCTGGTGCACTGCACAGGTGAACCTGTAAACAGCTGGTGAAGGAAGCATTAGCTTATGCATGAAACAAGGGCATGTGAGTGTTTCCAGACAAACTGGGCCTCATGACAGGGAGTCCTTACGGACTTTGCTGCCACAACAAATGCCCTGGGGCAAGTACATATTTGCATATTTCATCCAGCTTTCATGTTGACGTCGATTTGATTAACTTATGGAGGTTTGAAATTAAAAGTCCAAACAACACAAGTGCACACCCACCTACAATGGAAAATAAAGCTGTGGTTCTATCTTCATAAGACGTACGCTAGAAAAGAGGATTTTCAATTTGAATTATTTTGTAAACAAAAATCACAAAATATATATAGGAGAGAAAATGGGTATTTAGTGGATGTGTTTAAAATTATGAAAGGATGTTGATGGGGTAAATTATGATAGATTATTTCCAGGCGAGTGAATCGATAATAAGACTTATATGAGAAGAATATAACAAACAATTTACATTCTTTGGCACTTCTCACAGCTTCAGAGCATCCCAAACAGCAAATGAAATCCTTTTGAAATTCAATGCCGAAAATATGGTAACCTCGCTGCCAGGGTATCTGTACCTCTGTACGGAGCAAATACGTTTTAACGATAAACATAACTTTGGCTGAAGGTTTTAACACTGGAGCCTTGTATGTTTTGTCCATATTCACTGGAAATTAAGAGCTGTGTTGAATAGGAAAGCTTTATGAAATTTAGAATGCAGTTTTTCTTTTCTTGGTTAGACATGTGGGCACAACAAGGTTCCACAAACTGCAGTTTGATAATGGCCAGATAATGTGCTTGATGTTGGTTCAGAGATAAATACTGGCCTGGACACCTTTCCTTTTAAAAAAATAATGCCATGGGGATCTTTTACATTCACCTGAGAGAGCAGTTTAATATCTCACCCGAAGAATGCATCTCCGACAGTGTAGCACTCCTTCAGGTAGACAGATGTTAGAATCTTTCAAGAAAACTGTTATTGGAAAAGAAAATGAATGTTTTACTGTAAGTGGCTACTGAGGCGGATTCAACCACAGCATTTAAGCAGGTAACAGATACTTGAAGGAGAGAATGAGGGGCTGACAATGGCACAGACATGACTGTTTTATCCTGCTCGCCAGCCGTCTGGCACATGGGCGATTGGTAATATGATCAAACAAGCCGCTATTAATTTTCAGTTCTGTGATTTCATTAGAAACCTAACCATTGGTAAGTTATTCAATCTTTTCCTACCCTGAATATGTTCATTCAACCCATCAGGACTGTTCTTCAACATATCTGTCAACCAGTCAACTTTTCACGTGTTCACTATGCTTTGGGTAGTGAATTCTGAGAATTCTGTTTAGTGTGATGAGCTCCAGCTACACATGATCTGACTATTTGACATTGGCAATCTATAATATCAGTGAACATATGATTTTTACTGCAGAACACTGATATTGCATTCCAAAATCTAGTCTCGGTTTTCTAAATGACTCTTAACGAAAGCTTCCACTCCAGTTTTAACAGTGACTCTAGTCCAGAATGTTCAACTCCCCTTCCAGATTTCCTTGCTTTAACCGTTGGACAAGCTGTTCACAATTGCTTTAACTATCGATTTCCTCTCATACAATGGCATCAAATATTTGATTTACCTCTGAAAAACATCTCCGCAGGGACTCCCCCAGTTACTGCTCATGATGTCTTCCTGCACGTGAATAAAAATCTTGCCAGTCTTGTGTCCGTCGAGCCAGATGGCTTTTTCATGAACCCCCATTTAACCATCTGCATGGACCCCCATTTAACCATCTGCATGGACCTCTCTATCAAACCATTTGATGTTGGATGGTATGGATGGTGCAGACATGGCGAATCCCGTTACCATTTTGGGACCTCTAGCCACATTGAATGGGTGTCCACCAGGACGAAAAACATCGAATTCAAGAAGGGACTAACAAAATTGGTAGTCATGAGAGCCCAAGGGCTCTAAATTTGTGTACTAAATTTAGAGTACACAATTCGTTTTTCTGATCAAGGGGCAATTTAGCCAATCCACCTACCCTGCACATCTTTGGGTTGTGGGGGTGAGACCCACGCAGACAACGGAAGAATGTGCAAACTCCACACGTTCAGTGACCTTGGGGCCGAGATCAAACTCGAGTCCTTGGTGCCATGAGGCAGCAGTGCTAACCACTACGCCACTGACAGATGGAGCACTAAACCAATGTCTCGATATCCATGGAGTCTCTTGAGCATATTAATTGTGACATACCTCTATGAGGATTTATCGAGCTCCAGCTGCAGACAAGTGTTGCTCACATCCAATTCTGCGAATGTACAGCCATGGCCAATGTTGCAAATAAATCCTTGATGCGAGGTAAAGGGTAATGGTCTAACCTTGAAGCCGTGTTCCTGTCAATTTATAGACTCCGCAGAGGCAGATGGTCTTATCTGGCTTCATTACAGGAACCACTGGCGGTGCCCAATCAGCAAAGCGCACAGGCCAAATAATGCCAAAACTTTCCAAACACTGAAGATGGGTCTCAACCTGCTCCAACCGGGCGGACACGAAAATATCAGGGCTGGGCTTCTGGGTCCACCTGTATTTTAGCCATGGCCCCTTTATTGGTATACAAACCTGGCTGGAAAACTTCTGGGAATTTGCTCAGCACCTTTCACAAACCGCCAGATCCCACATGCAAGATATGCTGCCAATCCAACTGCAGCCGATGTAGCCAATCATGGCCCATCAGGCTAGAGCCATTTCCTTGCACAACAATGAGGGGAAGGCGCACTGACTGGCACCCATAACCATCGGAGTGAGGGTGGATCCCACAACCTTCAGTCATTCCCCTCTTTTAAGTGGCCAAACGAACCGTCGTGTCAGCCAGGATAAAGTATGCACTTCTTGTTTGATAAGATCAAAAGTGCTCTGCGGCACTACAGAAACAGCCGCTCCTGAATCCACCTCCATTTGGAGCATATGACATTCACTTGTATCAGACTACGAATAGGGGCCAAACAGTTCAGCTGAATCTCCGCCTCATCCTCGGCCTCTTCTGGGTCATCCAGATGTAAGGCCTAGACCTGGGGCCGACGCCTACCTCGACTGGGGTGCCAGAACGTTGGCCTTCCTGCTGCTGGCGGGTACACCATGACCGGCGTCTACATTCATAGAATTTACAGTGCAGAAGGAGGCCATTCGGCCCACCGAGTCTGCACCGGCTCTTGGAAAGAGCACCCTACCCAAGGTCCACACCTCCACTCTATCCCCATAACCCAGTAACCCCACCCAACACTAAGGGCAATTTTGGACACTAAGGGCAATTTATCATGGCCAATCCACCTAACCTGCACATCTTTGGACTGTGGGAGGAAACCGGAGCACCCGGAGGAAACCCACGCGCACACGGTGAGGATGTGCAGACTCCGCACAGACAGTGACCCAAGCCGGAATTGAACCTGGGACCCTGGAGCTGTGAAGCAATTGTGCTATTCACAATGCTACCGTGCTGCCCATGTAGCACACGGACCGGAATCGCCTTCAGCTGAGTCCGGGGACATCACACGGCCGGCTCTTCATCGAGAAACCAGAGTCGTGTGACATTCGGTTCAGGCCACAGGGATAGCAGGTGAGGGTGGCGCCCCAAAACATTCACCTCTATCCCTTGGATGCCGCTTTCCACACTTCCTTGGAATAGGGAAATCTTCAGCACTTGCTGAAACGTTCACAAGACTTAATCCAAAAGCTTTTTCTGATTTTCCATATTATTGATACCGCAGACCAAGCGATCACAGAGCATATCAGCAAAACAGTTCCATACTCACAAAACCCAGCTATCTTCCGTAGCTGGGACACAAACTTGGTGACGGACTCACCGGTGGACCTCTCCACTGTATTTAACCAATATCTTTAAACGATTATAGATGCTAAAGTATTGCGCCACAAGTGTCATGAGCTGGTCAAATGTTCGCGTATCTGGTGTCTCTGGGTACATGATCGCCCAAACGGTCCACAGGCTATCAAGAATATGACCGTCTGCCACTTGTTCTCCGAGATAGTATTAACCCAGAAGAAATAATTGGTCCTTGTCTTCAACACAGTCGCTAAATGCATCTAACCACCCAAACAGAGGCATGGCGAATCAAAGAAATCCAAACCTGGGTCCAGAAAATCAGCAGGTAGCAGCGCCAACTGGAAACCAGTTTACTCCTCGTCCCCCTTGTGGGGGGCCTGCAAGGAGAACAGGGAAGACCAGCATTCCCATCCCTTGGGTCCCATGCCAGATATTGCAGGTTTCGAAGGAATGTCTTAAAGAACAAAAGAGAGTGAGAGATACAGAGAGGCTCAGGGAGGGAATTCCTATAGTGTCCAGGCAGCTGAAGGCCCAGCCACCTGCAATGAAACAATTAAAATGAGGAATGTTCAAGAGGCCAGAATTAGAAGAATGCAGATATCTCAGAGCGTTGCAGAGCTGAAGGGGAATTACAGAGCTAGGAAGAGGTGAAGCCAGGGGGGGAATTGAAAACAAGGATGAGAATTTCATTGAGGCATTGCTTAACTGGGAGCCAGTGTAGATCAGCGAGGACAGGTGGTGACAGGTGAACAGGATTTGGTTTACGTTAGAACATGAACAGAAAAGTATTGGATGATCTTGAGATGCCCAGGAAAGCATTAGAATAATCAAGCATGGAAGTAACAAAGACATGGACAGGGGTTTTCGCATCAGATCAAATAGGTAGCTATGGAGAGGTGGAGCCAGGTGATGTTACAAAGGTAGAAATAGACCACATAGAATTATTGTGTCATAGAATTTACAGTGCAGAAGGAGGCCATTCGGCCCATCGAGTCTGCACTGGCCCTTGGAAAGGGCACCCTACCTAAGCCCATTCCTCCTCCCTATCCCTGTAACCCCTGGATGTGGATATGTGAGGAAAACTCACCTTAGGTTGTGAACAGTCTGATTAAGCCTAAGACAGTTGCCAGGAAGATGGATGGATTCATTGGCAGGGACTGAGGACATGGCTGTGTTTTCCAACACTTAATTCCAGGGAATGTTTCCACATTGAACGTTGAATGTCAGATCAGAAATCTGACAATTCATAGTCAGTGGAGGAGTCGAGAGAGATGGTGAACAGGTAGAGCTGTCTGCCGTCAGCATAAAGATGGCTGTTGTCCTTACGATGATGTCACCAAGCATCTAGATGACAAATGGGAGCAGCCAATGTTAAATCCTTGGGCTACCAGATGTTAAAGGTGCAGCGGTGGGAAGTGAAGTTATTGTAGGTAGTTCTCTGGTTGTGATTGGATAGATAAGAATGGAGCCAGTCAACCGTATCCCCACCCAGCCAGATGACAGCGGAGAGGTGTTGGACGAGGATGATGTGCTTAACCTTGGTGACAGCACATATTAGGCCAGATCTTAACAAGTAGTTGTCTCTCAGCATTTGCTTCTAAAAATCAGGGATTATATTGAAACTTCCTGAACTTTCCTCAGGTCATTTCACAATACACGTCAGCAAAGCTCATGGGTGACTGGTTCTTATTAAAGTGAGGCAGCGAGCTTTTCGTTAAAACTATTGGGAAGCTTCTGCTATTCGACTAACTTGACATGCATGGAAGAACTGTGCAAGGAATCAAGGTGCCTCAGCGATTGCATTCATGGAGGTTGCACCAAGCAATAGTCACTGGATTACCTCGATAAGATGTGTGTGCTTAAATTCAGTGTTTCAGCTGTAACCTGCGATCAAGATTGGGAGAATTAAATTCATATTCCTTCTTCAACTTTCTCAAAGTATTGCAAGTTTCTGAGTGGAATAAGTACTCATCAGCTACTCCTCTGGCTCTACCTCTGCACAGGAACTGACCATGCCCCACAATACAAGTCAAGATTGATCTGCAGTGAGTTCGCTCATCTGAATGTCAACATCTTTTTATGGCATGCTGTGTCAGCCTGGAGCTCTACAGCAGACAGCTAATGAATTTGCTTCTGATCTAACCAGCCGCCATAGAACTGGCGTACAGCGAATGTTGAAGCATATGCCCAAATTCGTATCTGAAATGGTGAAGATTGATAACCAGTGACCATTTTCGTTGTACACATTTGTTGGTTAATCGTCATTTAAAATGGGATATTTGAAGGGTTTTTTTGGGGGGCCATTTATTTCTGTTTTCTATCAAAAAGATTAAGTGCTCTCAAAACTCTAAAGGTATTGAGCTGTGGGGGTCGTGCTGTCTGTGGCATTAAGTGGACTGGGGTTCAGCTGTCATTACAAAAAGAAACTACCCCTTACTGGAACTAGCAAGAAGTGTTCCGACATTGACAAGTACATTGTCTAACTCTGACTTCCTGAGGTTTGTGAAGGAAGTTCAAGCCGCTCATTTATCAGCACAGAAGATAACCTGAAAGGGATGCAGTTGTATCAGAGAATCGCAACCAACACGCTTCCAATGCAAGAACCAACCAGACTCATTCACAAAGACAAGCTAAATGATGCAGTAGTCCTGGAACTCAGCAATGAATAAGGGCTTCCAAATAAGAAACCTGCAGAGCATGAATGAAGGCCTGTCAGAATTGTCCACATTCCCGCGAGGTTGTCAGCCATTCAAGAAGAATCAAACAAATATTTCACAGAATATTACCACCCCATGCAACCTCACCCAGCCCCTCACAATGAACATGATTCAGGCGTTAAACTTGTGAAAATATCCCTCAATTCTCCAACTCTCCCACCCCTATTGATAAAGTGTCTGCTTCATTTTGTACATGCTTCTTACAACACAACCACTGATCTTAGCACAGCAACCCTCTGCAGTCCCTCCTCCTGTGCAAACAAAATTGTACTTTTTGGTCCACTCATTCTCTCCAATCCACCTTACTCCCTGGAGTTACGTTTTTCCCGAAGTGTCATTTTCCATTATGCCCCCCTAATGAACAGCACTTTTAGTTCTTCCTCTGATATCATAGAATTCCTATAGTGCAGAAGGAGGCCGTTCAGCCCATCGAGTCTGCACTGACCCTCTGAAAGAGCACCCTACATAGGCTCACGCACTCACCTAACCCTACCTAACCTTTGGACATAATGGGGCAAGTTAGCATGGCCAATCCACCTAACCTACACATCTTTGGACTGTGGGAGGAAACTAGAGAACCCAGAGGAAACCCACGCAGACACTGGGAGAAAGTACAAACTCCACACAGGCAGTCACCCAAAGCTGGAATCGAACCTGGGTACCTGGGTTTATATCCTCTCCAATCGAACTGCCCCGCAACCCACCCACTGCTTTCACTGAACAATGATTTCTTCAACCTCCACCTCACCTTCATCCCAGCCAGTCTTGGATTTTGGCACCGGTATTCCCAGCAATGACTTCCTCTCACAAACAGCACCTGCCACCCCCCCCCCCCCCCCCCCATCCCCTCCCCCAACTCATCCACTGAGCAGGATATTGGAGCTCCCGTCCCTCCCACCCACTGCCTGAAATCAGTCTCACCACATTTCCTGCACTTCAAGAAGCATTTCATCTGCTGTAAAGTGCAACATCCCATGGTCATGAAAGCTCTACATAGATGCAAATCTTTCTTTTCTGTTCTCCAACTTCCCCCTTCAGCCTTCCTTCCTGACTCCAACCTCCTGTTCAACCTCTCTCACTATCCTCCCCTTCTTTCTGTTCTCTTTTTCTTTCTCTCGCAATTGTCATCTCCTCCATCCTCCACCTCTCCCCTCTGTTGCAGCTCCCCATGTCTATGCAACATTTTCCGGTCATCAGTTAGATGAATAACAACTGCAACGTTTATTTATATATAACTACAGTGCCGAGGTTTGCATCCTCATGAAAAATGAAATGAAAATCGCTTATTGTCACAAGTAGGCTTCAAATGAAGTTACTGTGAAAAGCCCCTAGTCGCCACATTCCGGCGCATGTTCGGGGAGGCTGGTACGGGAATTGAACCGTGCTGCTGGCCTAACTTGGTCTGCTTTCAAAGCCAGCGATTTAGCCCTGTGCTATACCAGCCCCTATGGCTGTGAGTCGACTTCCAGGGTCGAACCGATCCAGAAACCCACCCCTGCTTGGGTGATCCCACCCACCCTGATTGCTTACCTGGATCATACAACCCTCTCCTCAGATCGCCCCTTAAAGGGGACAAAGACCACAACCTGAATGGTGCCTTTACTTTTGACTCCAGCTTGAATTGCCATCGGAGATCAATTAATCATTGAAATAAATTGAATGTTTTCATTGAAGCCTCAGCATGAATCACAGGCTGATAATTAACGAAAGAAAATCATAGGAATGGATACACATACAACACTCTAAGTAACTTCAGCCACGGCATGTGAAGCAATACTATGAAGATAAGACAGTGTTGGTCGTGTTGTGATGAGCGTAGGAAATGTTTATATATTGTGTTGCAGTAATGTTATTAAAAGAACTTGGATTCAGGTATCCAGACATATGTCTGTTAAAGCTGTGATTAAGAGGTTAACAGATAGATAGGCTGTGATGTCACTTATGGGAGGGGCTGGGTTTATTTTTCCTTTAGTTTTTCAGCCCTGCCCTATGTCTGTTGTTTTTAGTTTCATTTTTGGGTCTGGGTTCTGAGGAAAAGAGGTGTGTTTCTCAGACTGTCGTCTGAAAGCTTCTCTCTCAAGGACTTTGTACATAACTCTGTAAGCCACTGAGTGTTAACTACATTAATAAGTGGCATTTGACCTGTGTGTGTGTCAGTGGATTTTGCTTAATTGAAAGTTTAAAAGTCGATGGGAAAGTAAGCTCAAAGACCTTTCTTTATTGTTTTCTTTCAGAACTTTTAACTGTTAATTGAAAAGCTATTTTTTCTTGGATGTAAGTGGGGTAAGTTCTGTGTTAATAACAAAGTTGTTTTAATATAAAAGATCCCTAGGTGTCCATGGAATCACTCCAGGAGCAAAGTATCCTTTCCACGCAGTTTACAAATTGAAAAATTGTTGGGGTCTCGTCAGGTCTCCTAATATAAATTGGAGTTTGGTCCGGGTAGCGTAACAGTGTTCACAAAGCCATGTTATAATACATTTTCAAACACTGCACATTCCACAACTCCAGCAGAATCAGGACAAATGGGAAGATATTCTACTGTTTTTCCATACAGTTAAGTAGAATTTTAGTGCTCTTAATTGTTTCACCATTATTACCGATGAACGAAATATAATAAAACTCAACACATTTGATAGTTAATTATTTTCATGTGAGCTTTTTCCCATCGTTCACATTCCCTGTATGCTTACCTGCATGTGAAATAAATGAGTACCATTGCAGCATATAATGGTCAATCTGACCGGTCAGTGTATGCTTTTAGCTAATGCTGCTCTGCACATGGTTCTATTGTTTACAATAAATAGGATCAGGTATTTTACAAATGCCATGCACCAATTCTATGAAAAGAAATCTAATTTGACTTAATATATGAAGAAATGTGATTGTTTTCCTTTGCTTACTCGCCACTCCAAATTCACAGTGAGTGTTCCCTCGAGGGCCAGTCACAGAATAACACTACTTGAGAAATAAGAAAATAAAACCTTCTCTTTGATTATTTCTTAGTTGACAATAAGATTTAAATAAAAGAAAGATTTGTAATTATATGTACCTGATAGTGGCTCTCACAGATGTCTCCAAACACTTCAATTAGTTTGAAGTGTAGTGACTACTGAATTGTTGGCAAATGCAGCACACACAAAGCAATGCTCCAAGAGGATTACTTTTTGAAGTGAAGTCGCTGCAAATACAGAATTTGCACCCAGTGAAGTTCCACAAACAGCAAGTGAATGAATTGCAGGTTAATCTGTTTTTCGTAGGGTTGGCTTGGGGAACAATTTTGGACAGGATACTGGAGGAACAAAAACCACTAGTCCTTCAGATAGTAAAATGTGATTTTATGCTTCCATCTGAGCTGGAAAACCAGATCTGCCGGCACATTTGAAATACTAGTTTAAAAAAAAATTTACTTCAAGGTCTGTGCTTCCTTTAGCGAAAAACCTATTACGGACAGGAGAGTGGCATGGGATCATTTATCCCTCTTCCCACGAATATGTTTTAGATGAGAAATGTTTTAACCCCTCGAGCGTCATGATTTTCAAGAATGGACACAAGACAGGTCTTCTAGTAAGATTTTTTTAATTAAAAAAGTAAACACTTATTTTCTCAACACCCAAACTGTAATTGCAACAAAGGCCAAGGACTCATTCACACAAGGCACACAAGAAAGATGATTACAAGAGATGTGACATGCACTTAGACTTCTTGAAGAATTAAAAAATAGACACTTCTATTATCAAGACGCGAGTTGGAAACGTTGCCTAAGAATTCTCCCTTGGTTCACTGAAGACAATGGTGGTTGTAAGTTTCTGGCAACTAACCTGTAGTGCTTTATTCCATGCAACATTAGGTTTTTGCTTTTTCTCCAGTCAAAGTTTTATATTGAGCTCTTGTAGTGAAGAGATCATGTAAAGGTATAATGTAATCACACTTTTCTTCCTGTGGTGAATTTTCTAGGCATGTTTCTTCCTTTTCTGGTTGATATTTCTCCTCTCTGTGGTTTTTGTCCCAAACTGCCTGTTCTGGGCTGTCATCGTGAATTAATAAGATATTTCCTATCATGAGCTGGTTTCTGTCATTAAACCACAGTATCGATGTTCCTATTGTCCACATAAGTAGTTTGATGGGCTAAGAAATTGTCATGCAATGGGGAACGAATGTCAGCCCCTTGCATCTTCTTGTGATTAAGTGGTTTTCTTCATATCCATATTTGTGGAATTGCATTTTACCCCAAGTCTGGATTATTGTAACTCAATTCCTATAGATATTTAGACAATAATAACTTTTGAGCTCACAAGTGGTCTGTTGCATTCTGATGTCTGTTTAATGGACTTCCCCAATTTTAATGACTTCCCAGAGGCATGCCTAGATATGACTCAAACACTATCTGGACAGAAAGCACAAAGATCACCTGGAGTCCATCTGGTCAAATCTACTTTTTAAAAATGTAACGTCCAACCATCTCACAAGTTCATGCAATCACAGACATCACAGAAGGGGAGAAAAAACCACAATAGGAATATTTGCATAAATTCATTCCCATGCATTATTCAAGGTCATAGAAATTACAGTGCAGAAGGAGGTCATTCGGCCCATCGGGTCTACACCAGCCCTTGGAAAGAGCACCCTACCCAATCTCACACCTCCACCCTATTCCCATAACTCAGTCACCCCACCCCATCTTTTGGACACTTAGGGCAATTTAGCATGGCATGGCCAATCCAACTAACCTGCACATCTTTGGACTGTTGGAGGAAACTGGAGCACCCAGAGGAAACCCACGCAGACACTGGGAGAATGTGACTCCGCACAGTCAGTGACCCAAGCCGTGAATTGAACCTGGGACCCTGGAGCTGTGAAGCAACTGTGCTAACCCTCTGCTACCGTGCTGCCCCTCATTGCCATTAAACCTTCCACAGTTTACTTGTGGAATTTCCTCCTGTTTAAATTTGGGTTACACATCATCCTTTATGATGAGGCAAAATTATTTTATTCTCTTTCTTTCGTTGGGGTTCTTTGTAGTTAGGAAGTCGAGGCAAAGACAGAAAAGGAATTTGATGCCTGCCATGCTTTTTCCACCTTCAAAACTCTTTAGGTGTTGCCAGCAGGTGCTATATTTTTGCTAGCACGCGTTGGTGGTTTAAACAAAAAGAAACATGATTTTTTTGTGAATGCTCTGCTTCATGAAGTACACAATGGCTTTCAGTTTGCGAACCGAGCCACCCTTGTTGCCTGTGCTTATTATGCTAATGTTGGTTATTGCCGCCTGTTGGCTCCTTGGCTACTTCGCTGCCTTGCCTGAAGGGCTTTAATCCTCTGACTGCTGTTTTCGCGACCTGCTGTTTGAGCGCGATGGGACTTCCTAAGCAGGTCAAATGGTGTCCATGATGCATACACACTTATGGTGTGACTTTATCTGCTGGATTTCAGATTGAGGAAGAACATTCTACCAGACCATGGTTTAGATCACAAACAATATCGTACATGTATATTGAATAGTTTTCTCGTCTATTTATTTCAAATTTATTTGTATTATTTTTCATCTTATTTTCAGATATCATGTTTACCTGATGCATTAAATAATTATTAAGCAAAATAATTATTTATTAACGCTGACATTTCGCGTTAATTTGAATTATTGCACTCAGCCGGACAATTCGCAATAATTGGTTAGCTGAAATAAGTGACAGCCATTTGCCATTTATTCCTCGGGGAATGCCCTGAACAATCAGCGTCGTCCTGGTTTAAATTTCAATCAGTGCTTAGCAGTTAACTTTCAGTTACCATCAACTAGTGCATTCTCCATGGTAATGCCTCTATCAAAACTGGTGCATTCTCCATGGAAGTGCTTCTATCAATCAGAGTTCACTTGCTAACCAATCAACACTCACTTTCCATAAAGTATAAATTGTAAATAAAAACAGAAAATGCTGGATGAACTCCGCAGGTATGACAGCACCTGTCGAGAAAGAAACAGAGTTAACGTTTCGAGTCCATGTGACTCTTCTTCAGAGTATAAATTGTTGTTCCTTTACATTTGGTATCCTTGCAAATTATCCTGGTCAATAATCTTTGACAGAAAAATCATTTTTTAGCAATACTTAATAAATACTTTTTTAGCACAGTCGTTCTGTGCTGCAAAACGACTGCCTGTGATTTTATTCTGTCCATCTCTTAGTCTCCCTAGTCCCATCACAACTGATGTAAAAGAAAATGTCACCACAGTCCCATAGGCTACTCTTCCCTTTGAGAGCTGACTGGTGTGATTCTGAGGGTCACCACTTCTTGGACAAAGGGCAAGGTGGAGAAGGTGGGATCTTCGTGAATAACCTCAGCCAGTACAGGAATTCAACCCTTGCTTTTGGCAACACAATACATCATGAGCCAGCCGTCTAGCAAACTGAGGTAACCGACCTATTGCCACAACTGATGTAGGGAGTGAAGGGTTACCAGACTTCATTGATAAAGCTGTTTTTCTCCCTGGATGTGTTGTCTGTGTGTTCAGGAGAAATTTGGGGCTGGATTCTCCATCTGAGAGACTAAGTGCTGACGCCGAGACTGAATCACGAGTGTTCTGCATTCACGATAGCGGCGCTGGTCCCAAAGCAATTCAGGTTATCCTAATGGGCTAGCACTGACGCCACATGGAGTTAATGCAATTCCAACGTATGCCGGCATGTGATATGACATGACCGGGATCGGCACTGGAGAGCCTGACAAGCAGGAGCTACATATCGGGTCTCCACTCCCCACACACTCTCATCCCAGCCAAGAAGATGGCACTGGAGCACAACCATCCTGTTGATGGGTCAGCTGGGGCCAGAGGGTATCTGGGGGGGGGGGGGTGGCCATATGACCCATGGTGCTAAGTTCACAGTAGAAAGTCAGTGGTGTGAGCAACCGCATGGCTACCTTGAAGACTGCAGCAACGGTGGTCCGTGCCTGTCTACCCTAACCCCACTGCCCACGTTTGGCCGAACCCTCCCCCCGGCCCTGGCAGAACCCCTGTGGCCACCTCCACAACTGGCAGCACACTATAGCGTGTTGGACTCTTTTCGTACCCCCTCCCTCTCCCTCAGCAGCCATGATGCGTGATCTCGATTTTAAATACCACAAGTGAACCTCGCTGTTGGTAATTCCTCCTGATGGAAGGGGATCATCGGGGGGGGGTTTGGAAGTTGCCGGGTCGGGCACGTCAATGATATGCCAATGGCATTCACGCCGCTGTTGAGGGCATTCCATTGGGCGCCTGGCCTTGATTTTCGGCTGAACCGTGATTCTCTGCCCGATCACGTTCCCGATTCCGGCGTCGCTGGAGGGAGAATCCCGGCTGTGGTTACACAAAGCGACACAAATATATTAACAAAGGGACACATCCTGGTAACCTGCTTTGTGAGTTAATCTGCTGTAACTGTGATTTTATTTTAGAGACTTCTGTTCATTGAAGGCCCTCTCTGCAAAAAAAAAAAAAAAATTTATGCATCTGCCTGAAAAAGAAGGTGGTGACATCGAAAGATGCAGAGGTTTAGTGAGGGAATTCCAAAGCTTGGAGCCAAGATAGCAGAAGACATGATAGCTAACGGAAAAACAACAAAAATGGAAATGAAATGTTTGTTAAAAGTAACAAGGGCCAATAGGAAACCATGCAGCAGAGACTGTACTAGTCTTGTACATTTGCTCCCTCTTCAGGTAGATGATAGAAAAAGTGGATTAGTGCCAGTGCTGTTACTAATATGTGGCAATTTGCTATGGCCTTTTGAGCTCCATTTCTGCAAGCTACAGTGCATTGATTTAAGAGGCCTTGATGAGCTGAGAGTACACTGACTGGGATATAACTCTCGAGTCTGTTGAAGTAGAAATTGAATCTCTTCACTGTCGAACCTACTTCATATAATTAATATGAGACCCCCCAACACATTTGAATGTGTTACGTAGCCCTCCAACACGGCAAATAGTCTCTGCTGAGTGATTTCTGTCTGCTCTGCAATTAAAATATATTTTGTAATAGGACTGGGCCCTGAATATCCGTATTTCTACAGGTAGGAACCCATGGAATTTGGGAATGCTTGGGAATTTCTGGGTTGGCCTTTTGGAGGTCAAACTTCCAGTTGCCTCAACTTCATGATTTTATTATGGGGCTGGAGACCTCCTGCATTTGGAAGTCAAACGTTGCCAACTCTCCATGTGTAGTTGGCAGGTTAACCCAGGTGGATATACTAATGGAATAGTAGAAATGGATTACATCTGAGGGTCCACATTAAGAGTGAGGCCTAAAATACTACCCAAAATGCACCAGAGGGAACCTATAACTTGTTTCAGATTGGATCCGATCACTTCCCTGAGCAGGTTGTTTGCACTGAACTGGCCGGGAGATTTCTGGACTGTATGGCCAGTTGGACGGCCCTCCAGACCGTCCCATTCTCCCTCTCCACCTGCCCGTTTCCCCGGGGGTCGTCCTGCTGGAGGCGATACAGAGCAGGACCTGACTCAGCTCATCACTCATGAATGAGGATCCCCTGTCACTGTGGATGTAGGCGGGGAAGCCGAACAGAGCGAAGATTGTGTTGAGGGCTATGATGATGGTGGCAGACGCCATGTCGGGGCATGAGATGGCGAAGGAGAATCTGGAGTATTCATCGACCACACTGAGGACATGCGTGTTACGGTCGGTGGAGGGGTGGGGCCCTTTGAAATCCACGCTGAGGCGTTCAAAGGGGTGGGAGGACTTCACCAGGCACGCGCGGTCCGGCTGATAGAAGTGCGGTTTGCACTCCGCACAGACCTGGCAGTCCCTGGTGATTGCCCTGACTTCCTCGACGGAGTAGGGCAGATTGCGGCAGATATGAAATGGTACAACCGTGTGACTCCCGGGTGACAAAGGTTGTCGTGCAGGGTCCGGAGTCAGTCTACTTGTGCGCTGTCACATGTACCTCGAGATAAGGCATCTGGGGGCTCGTTGAGCTTGCCGGGGCGATACAAAATCTCGTAGTTGTAGGTGGAGAGCTCGATCCTCCACCTCAAGCTTTAATCATTTTTGATCTTACCCCGCTGTGTGTTATTGAACATGAAGGCTACCAACCGTTGGTCAGTGAGGAGAGTGAATCTCCTGCCGGCCAGGTAATGCCTCCAATGCCACACAGCTTCAACGATGGCTTGGGCCTCTTTTTCAATGGAGAAGTGCCGAATTTTGGAGGCATGAAGGGTGCGTGAAAAGAATGTCCCGGGCCTGCCTGCCTGATTGAGCGTGGCGGCTAGGGCGATGTCTGATGTGTCGCTCTCCACTTGAAAGGGCAGCGTCTCGTCTACTGCCTACATTGCGGCCTTGGCGATATCGGCTCTAATATGGTTGAAGGCATGTTGCGCCTCGGCTGTCAGGGGAAAAGGGTGGACCTGGTGAGTGGGCGGGCCTTGTCTGCATAGTTTGGGACCCGCTGAGCGTAGTATGAAAAGAACCCCAGGCAGCGTTTGAGGGCCTTGGGGCAGTGGGGAAGGGGGAGCTCCATGAGGGGGCGCATGCGGTCGGGATCGGGTTCCAGAACTCCATTCTGGACCACATAGCTGAGGATGGCTAAGCGGTTCGTGCTGAATACGCACTTCTCGTTATAGGTGAGGTTTAGGAGAGTGGCGGTGTGGAGAAATTTGGCAAGGTTGGCATCGTGGTCCTGCTGACCGTGGCCGCAGATGGTGACATTGTCTAGGTACGGGAAGGTGGCGCGCATCCCGTACCAGTCGACCATTTGGTCCATCTCCCTTTGGAAGACCGAGACCCCGTTGGTGACGCCGAAGGGAACCCTCAGAAAATGGTAGAGGCGGCCATCTGCCTCGAAGGCAGTGTATGAGCGATCCGCCTTATGGATGGGGAGCTGGTGGTAGGCGGATTTGAGGTCTACCGTTGAGAAGACCCGGTACTGTGCAATCTGATTGACCATATCAGATATGCGTGGGAGGGGGTACGCGTCGAGCTGCGTGTACCGATTGATGGTCTGGCTGTAGTCCACGACCTTCCTGTGTTTCTCCCCAGTTTTCACCACTACCACTTGGGCTCTCCAGGGGCTGTTGCTGGCCTCGATGATGCCTTCCCGAATCAGCCGCGTGAAGGTCCTGTCCTGGGTGCTGTACTGTCTGCTCCTGGTGGCGACGGGTTTGCAATCCGGGGTTAGGTTTGCGAATAGGGAAGGTGGGTCAACCTTTAGGGTCACGAGTCCGCACACAGTAAGGAGTGGTAGGGGCCCGCCGAATTTCAAGGTTAGGCTCTGGAGGTTACACTGGATGTCCAGGCCGAGTTGCAGGGCAGCGCAGAGGTTGGGGAGGACGTAGAGGCGGAAGCCGCTGAATTCTATGCCTGGACCATGACTGTGACTATACAGTGCCCTCAGATGGCCACGGAGTGGGATCCGGAGGCCAGGGAGATTCTTTGATTGGCGGGGTGTACCGCAAGGGAGCAGCGCCTTACCGTATCTGGATGGATGAAGCTTTCGGTGCTCCCGGAGTTCAGCAGGCAAGTGGTCTCGTGCCCATCGATCTTCACGCATGTCGAGGCGGTGGCTAGATGTGCGGGCGAGACTGGTCGATCGTGATTGAGGCGAGTCATGGCTGGTCATCGCTGGTGTCGAACGACGGGGGGCACGGGTCCTGGAACAATGGTGGTGCCTATGTGCCGTGGGGAAGACAAGATGGCGGCGCCTGATGATCTTGGGATGGACAAGATGGCGGCGCCCACGGGCTGCACGTGGCGGGGGTTGAAAAAGATGGCAGGGGTTGAAAAAGGTGGCGGTGCCCATGGGCAGCACATGGTCTGAGGGGGAGAAGATGGCGGCGCCCACTGGCTGCGGGTGGTCTGAGCGGGAGAAGATGGCGGCGCCCATTGTCCGTACGCGAGGGGGGTCGAGGAAATAGCGGCGACTGAGTGGGCCTGGCACACCGCAGCGAAGTGCCCCTTCATGCCGCAGGCCTTGCAAAGGGCGGTGCGGGCCGGGCAGCGTTGGCAGGGGTGTTTCTGTTGTCTGCAGAAGTAACATCAGGGGCCCCCGGGGTTGGCTGGCTGGCGCGTGGCACAGGCATATTGACTGGGTGAGGCCCCCGGTGGGGCGGCTGTCTGCGGAGTCCACGATGTGTAGGTGGGGCGGGCCGCGCGGCTGGGAGTGTAGGCCTGAATATTACGCGAGGCGACTATCATCGATAGCGCCAGTTTGTTTGTTGCTGCGAGGTCGAGCGTGGCCCCCTCTAAACGTCGCTGGCGTATGAGGTCTGATCCTATCCCCGTAACGAAGGCGTCCCGCATGAGGAGGTTTGAATGTTCCGTAGCCGTGACGGCCTGACAGTCACAGTCTCTGACCAGGGGAATTAAAGCACGTCAGAAATCTTCTACGGATTCACCAGGGAGTTGACTGCGAGTAGAGAGTACGTGTCTGGCGAAGAACGTGTTCGTCTGCTGGGCGTAATTCTCTTTCAGTGGCGCCATGGCTTCGGCGTAGTTCGGCGCGTCCTGGATAAGAGGAAAGACGTTGGAGCTCAGTCGCGAGTAGAGTATCTTAATCTTCTGAGCTTCCGGGATTGGGTCTGGTGCAGACCTGATGTAAGCTTCGAAACAAGCTAGCCAGTGTTGAAAGTCCTTTTTGGCGTCGCTTGATTGCGGATCCAGCTGCAGGCGATCCGGCTTGATGCGGAGGTCCATCTTCTGAAAATCTTAGAGTAATGAATTGATGCACGATCAATTGCACAGAGACGAGAGTTGAATACAACTGAGCTTTATTACTCTAAGATGTGTGGCCTCCTACAGCAGCTGGCGAAATGGCTGCTGTATAGGGAGCACACATATTTATACTCTGCCTACTGGGTGGAGCCAGCAGGCAGGGACTACCCCCGTACCTGTAGTACAGGGTCTTACCACACATCCTCTAATATAGACAACAGTGGTGATTACCACAGTGAGTCAACTCACTCACGGTTTTGCATCACTCCCAGTTTTAGTTTATTGCATTTTAATGAAGCCCAAGTTTCTCAAGTCATCAGAATTGTGTCTACTTTACAGCATACTAAAAGTTTAGACCACTGTTTATCTGCTGGTTTAAGTTCAAAAGAGAATTTTGTGAAGCGTACAGTACATAATTTTGTAAACTAAACCTCAGATATGTCACCCCCACTTTCATCCCTCCCCCACCCAAATGTCATTCCAGCCACTCCATTCCCCTCAAACGTCACATTCACCCTCCCCATACCCTGATACCCCAATCTCCCTTCACCAGCCTTCTAACAACCCCCCAATCTCCAACCCCACCCAACCTTTCCCCATGATGCGCACGCATGCACACACATGTGGCTTTTGGTATCATCTGCACCCCTCACTTCCAGATCCTGCCCACTACCCGTTCCTGTCCCATATGCCATCGGGTACCTATCTTTAGGCACCCCTGCCTATTTGCGAATTGGTAAGTGCCTCCTCTGATTGGTCTGAATTAAGCTCTTCGTAAACCTGATTGGATATCAGCAGTGTGCAGGCAGTAGGCCTGCTGGCTCAACTAACGTCTCAGCAAAAATGGCCAAGAGGCAGGTTGGAATAGCGGGGGCGGAGAGGAAACTGGCCTCCCAGATAGTGAGCTATTTTCCAGCAAAACAGGCCTCCAATCTGACTATTGGGCGCGATTCAGCGACCTCATCGTGTCCGACTTGGTGCGGGGGCGAGCCCGTTGAAACTCACAAGAGGCCTGCATCGAGATTCGCAACGCTCAAAACGTCTTGTGAGATTCAATGCACTCTCGCGGCGCATCACGATCTGGCCCTCACTGGACGAGATCAAGGCGTGCATCTTTCAATGAGCCATTAGGCTCCCCAGTGCAGGAAATGACTTACAGAATGGCCTCAAAGGGAAGTTCCTGACCGAGGCCATAAATACGGCAAAGTACTGTTAACGTCAAGAAACTCCCTGCTAAATGTGCTGTTCAGCGGACTTTAACGAGTCCGCGGAATCGTGCCCGTAATCTCTGTCATGCCAGGAAGGACAGCGGTGTACAAGATCCACAAAGTAATTCTGTTCACCTTCATTATTGATTCATACAACATCACCCTGTAACTCCATCCAAATGAGCTTCCTTCAAATTAAGGAAGAACATTATCCCACTGCACCATAAATCAATATGCAAAACTGGTAAGAGAGCACCTGGACCAGGCCCTCACCTCTCCACACAGATACAAAGCACTGAGCAGCAAACAAAGCCACTGTATCAATCACATGGACACAGTATGATTTTAATGCACATGGACACAGTTGCTGTTCAAAGCCTGCCTTAATTAGTATTGCTGGTCTGTTATCATCATTGTTCGGGATGGGCACAATGGAAATGTGGAGCTTGTTCAAGGAACAGCTACTGCGTGTCCTTGATAAGTATGTACCTGTCAGGCAGGGAGGAAGTGGTCGAGCAAGGGAACCGTGGTTTACTAAAGCAGTCGAAACACTTGTCAAGAGGAAGAAGGAGGCTTCTGTAAAGATGAGACATGAAGGTTCAGTTAGGGCGCTCGAGAGTTACAAGTTAGCTAGGAAGGACCTAAAGAGAGAGCTAAGAAGAGCCAGGAGGGGACATGAGAAGTCTTTGGCAGGTAGGATCAAGGATAACCCTAAAGCTTTCTATAGATATGTCAGGAATAAAAGGATGACTAGGGTAAGAGTAGGGCCAGTCAAGGAGAGTAGTGGGAAGTTGTGCTTGGAGTCCGAGGAGATAGGAGAGGTGCTAAATGAATATTTTTCGTCAGTATTCACACAGGAAAAAGACAATGTTGTCGAGGAGAATACTGAGATTCAGGCTACTAGACTAGAAGGGCTTGAGGTTCATAAGGAGGAGGTGTTAGCAATTCTGGAAAGTGTGAAAATAGATAAGTCCCCTGGGCCGGATGGGATTTATCCTAGGATTCTCTGGGAAGCTAGGGAGGAGATTGCTGAGCCTTTGGCTTTGATCTTTAAGTCATCTTTGTCTACAGGAGTAGTGCCAGAAGACTGGAGGATAGCAAATGTTGTCCCCTTGTTCAAGAAAGGGAGTAGAGACAACCCCGGTAACTATAGACCAGTGAGCCTTACTTCTGTTGTGGGCAAAATCTTGGAAAGGTTTATAAGAGATAGGATGTACAATCATCTGGAAAGGAATAATTTGATTAGAGATAGTCAACACGGTTTTGTGAAGGGTAGGTCGTGCCTCACAAACCTTATTGAGCTCTTTGAGAAGGTGACCAAACAGGTGGATGAGGGTAAAACAGTTGATGTGGTGTATATGGATTTCAGTAAAGCATTTGATAAGGTTCCACACGGTAGGCTACTGCAGAAAATACAGAGGCATGGGATTCAGGTGATTTAGCAGTTTGGATCAGAAATTGGCTAGCTGGAAGAAGACAAAGGGTGGTGGTTGATGGGAAATGTTCAGTCTGGAGTCCAGTCACTAGTGGTGTACCACAAGGATCTGTTTTGGGGCCACTGCTGTTTGTCATTTTTATAAATGACCTGGAGGAGGGCGTAGAAGGATGGGTGAGTAAATTTTCGGATGACACTAAAGTCAGTGGAGTTGTGGACAGTGCGGAAGGATGTTACAAGTTACAGAGGGACATGGTTAAGCTGCAGTGCTGGGCTGAGAGGTGGCAAATGGAGTTTAATGCAGAAAAGTGTGAGGTGATTCATTTTGGAAGGAATAACAGGAAGACAGAGTACTGGGCTAATGGTAAGATTCTTGGCAGTGTGGATGAACAGAGAGATCTCGCGGTGTCCATGTACATAGATCCCTGAAAGTTGCCACCCAGGTTGGGAGAGTTGTTAAGAAGGCCTACGGTAGCTTCTATTGGTAGAGGGATTGAGTTTCGGAGCCATGAGGTCATGTTGCAGCTGTACAAAACTCTGGTGCGGCCGCATTTGGAGTATTGCGTGCAATTCTGGTCGCCGCATTATTGGAAGGATGTGGAAGCATTGGAAAGGGTGCAGAGGAGATTTACCAGAATGTTGCCTGGTATGGAGGGACGATCTTATGAGGAAAGGCTGAGAGACTTGAGGCTGTTTTCATTAGAGAGAAGAAGGTTAAGAAGTGACTTAATTGAGGCATGCAAGATGATCAGAGGATTGGATAGGGTGGACAGTGAGAGCCTTTTTCCTCGGATGGTGATGTCTAGCACGAGGGGACATAGCTTTAAATTGAGGGGCGATAGATATAGGACAGATGTCAGAGGTAGGTTCTTTACTCAGAGTGGTAAGGGCGTGGAATGCCCTGCCTGCTACAGTAGTGGACTCGCCAACACTAAGGGCATTCAAATGGTCATTGGATAGACATATGGACGATAAGGGAATTGTGTAAATGGGCTTTAGAGTGGTTTCACAGGTCGGCGCAACATTGAGGGCCGAAGGGCCTGCACTGCGCTGTAATGTTCTATGTTCTATTGTTGGTCTGAAGGAGTGTTGTTCATGATCTGGACTGACAAATAATGCTGGAGGCCAGACTGTTGGTAGCCTTTATCTATATGAACATTATACTAACAATATAGGCTTATCAAGAGGCTCCACGTAGAATTATCGCTCTCCATGCTTGGTTTGTTGCCATGTGACCTTATATCACCAATATTGCAGACTATGTGTTTACTATATTTAACTTTAAGCCTTTATACTGGTCGTTCCCAATACTCACCTCTTGAAGGTGGTAGCTCATTCTGAACAGTTCTATTGCTGCCCATGTGGTCTGTGGCAGAATAATTTTTTTCAGTTGGTTATAGTTGTTCCAGTTAGATAATAGCCACCCACATCTTACAGCATAATCGGATAGAGCAAGGGTTATAAATATGGATGGATGATTACTCATGGAAGGTCAGTTGAAGCGGTTGAGCACCAAGGCTCCTGGAGAGGATAGACAGGAATAGTTGAGTCGGGATTCTTTATTTTCTTTTTAAAAATTTTGAGTATCCAATTATTTTTTTTTCCAATTAAGGGGCAGTTTAGCGTGACCAATCCACCTAGCTTGCACATTTTTTGGGTTGTGGGGATGAGACCCACGCAGACACAGGGAGAATGTGCAAACTCCACACGGGCAGTGACCAAGGGCTGGAATCGAACCCGGGTCCTTGGCGCCGTAAGGCAGCAGTGCTAATCACCGCACCACCATGCTGCCCGAGTCGGGATTCTTACTGTTGTTTATCTGATAATAAATCTGGGGCAGGAGGGGAGAGGGCATTTTAGTGCCTTAGCACAACATATATCCCCGTGTGATACAGAGACACTGGACGGCATCTTTCCTCACTGTTCCATCATGGATCACAATCAACAGAAGAATGAAATCTTTTGCTTCTGCTTTTCAAGTGTCCAAGTTCACATCGAATCATAGAATATGGCACTGTTGGAGGCCATTCGATCCTTTGAGTTCATGCTCTCTCTCTCTCTCTCTCTGTAAGAGCTACTCCCGCCCTTTCCCCATGACCTTGCAATTGTTTTTTTTTTATTTTGGAAGCCACAATTGAATTTGTCTCCACTATCCTCTCAGGCAGTGCAATCCCATTCCTCCTCACTTTGCTGCATTAAAAAAATCTTTTCCTCGTGTCGCCTGTGCATCTTTGGCCAATCTGTGTTCTCCAGCTCTCTACTCTTCCAACAAGGGCCTCAGTTTCTCTCACTCTCCACTAATTTTCCAAAGTTGAAATCTGAAAGGACTGTTCAAAGAATAGCAGTTTGTGAATATGAGTTTAGTTTTTATTAAAATCTGGAAATCAAAAGCTGGCATCAGTCAGCAAAAGTGGCCATGAAACTGTCATCAAAGTCCAACTTGTTCACAAGTTTCCTTCAGAAAAGAAAGTCTGACTTCCTTATCAGGCCTGGCACCTGCGTGAATCCAGTCCAAAGCCAACATGGTTGACACTTAGCTGCCCTTTTAAATGGCCTGGTAAGCCACTTAAATGTGGCAAATATTCTCAGAGCCGCCAGGAATGGATGACAAAGTGTCATTGACATCCACACCCTGAGATTAAACATAAAAAAATGACATTTTCCGCAGAGATTGATTATACAGCTGAACATGCACAAATTCTGAACAAAAACAAAAAAGATGCCCACATGTTTGAAGGTGGTGATTTGGAATTGTATAAGTACCAAAGTCAAAACTTGTTTGGGGAAGATGACTGTATCAAACATTTTGGTTAAAATCCTGATGATCTCTTCTGTCTGTTTTGCCACAGTGACCACCAGAGGTCGCAATTACATCAATAAAGAATATAGTGTGAAACAAAACACTTCCATTTTCACCCTGCCACATCTTTCAGTGAAGTGGAAAGTGTTTACAGAACAACACTGACAAATGTCCTCAAGAATACATTGGATCATCAGCCCAGATAGATTATTGCAAGAGTTACCAGATCTACTGTAATCATAGGATGATGTGGAGATGCCAGCATTGGACTGGGGTGAGCACAGTAAGAAGTCTTAAAACACCAGGTTAAAGTCCAACAGGTTTGTTTCGAATCACTAGCTTTCAGAGCACAGCTCCTTCCTCGGGTGAATGAAGAGGTGGGTTCCAGAAACATATATATAGACAAAGTCAAAGATGCAATACGATACTTTGAATGCAAGTCTTTGCAGATAATTAAGTCTGCAGGGCCAGATGGAGCAACTGGAGAGAGGGATAATTATAGGTTAAAGAGGTGTGAATTGTCTCAACCACGACAGTTGGTAGGATTTCGCAAGCCCAGGCCAGATGGTAGGGGGTGAATGCAATGCGACATGAATCCAAGATCCCGGTTGAGGCCATACTCATGTGTGCGAAACTTTGCTATAAATTTCTGCTCGGCGATTCTGCGTTGTCGCGCGTTCTGAAGGCCTTGGAGAACGCTTACCCGAAGATCAGAGGCTGAATGCCCTTCACTGTTGAAGTGTTCCCCGACTGGAAGGGAACAACGAGTGTTGCGAGATATACGTTCATCCGTTGTCGCAGCATCTGGTAGCCATCATCAAAAAAAAAACCTGAGAGAGATGTCGCCTTGCATCCAGAGAATGATGATGAAGCTCGAACGATATGATTTTGATCATATTTACACTCCAGGTAAGCACATTGTAGTTGCAGATGCGCTATCAAAATCTACAGCTGTGCTGGAAGACAATCATATGGAAGATGATGAGAGACACTGCCAGTGTCTGACAAAAAATCAAAACTAATCGTGGCAGAAACCAAAAAGCATGAAGTTCTGCAGTTGGTAATCCAGAATCTTAACAAGCGATGGCCAAAAGGGTCATGTTCAAAGTACCACAGCATCAGAACAGAACTAAGTGTAGCCAATGGATTCATACTAAGGCAACAAAGAATAATAATACCACAGTGTCTGCAAGCCAAAAATGTACAAAACATTCGTGAGGGCAACCTCAGAATTGTAAAGTGTAAAAGGAGAGCACAAAACACGGTATATTGGCCAGGGGTCAACAAGGATATTCAAAGGATGGTAGAGGAATGGGCGACATGTCAAAAATTACAACATAAACAAATAAAAGAACCAATCCAGATGGGTGGCATAGCGACATTTCCATGACAGAAAGTAGGGATAGACTTATTTTACCTCAAAGGTAAAGAGTATTTACTGGTCGTAAATTACTTTTCCAATTTTCCTGAAGTGGCACAGTTATCCAGCTCGTCAGCCAGGTGTATTATAATGCATATCGAAGTTACCTTTGCTCATCATGAGTGAGAATGATCTATGTTTCAGTTGTCAGGAATGGAGGGAATTTGCACAGAAATACAACTTCAAGTATTTCTTTATAAAGCAGTCCTTAATATCCACTGTCAAATGGAAAGGCAGAGAAAGGTATATAAATAGCAAAACAATTACTTAAAAAGTCAATGGACAGCCAGGATGATCCCATATCTCGCATTGCTCAGTTATCGAGCATCACCTATGAGCAATGGTTTGTCACCATCACAATTACTGCTGAACAAAAAGATAAGAACTACATTACCATGTCTTTCAAATCAACCAGCAAGTCACAAAATAAAACATCGACTGCAGACTCAAAAGAGGAAGCAGAAGAGATACTGTGGCAGGTCAACCAGGTCTCTACAATCTTTAGAACACAATGATATCGTAAGGGTGGAGGATCCTGATGGCTGGTCAAAGTGTGCAAAAATGATACAGAAGATAGGTCCGAGATCCTACAGAGTCATCAGAGCAAGGGTAGGTAAACAGGAGGAACAGAAGAGCTTTGTTAAAAATTCAGCAACCTGTTACTTCACTGTCAGCAGATGATGTGTCTGAAAACTTCTCTCTATCCAAACCAACGCAACTTGAACAAGAATCAAGTGTACAACCTGAAGATGCACAGAGTAATGAGTTCCAACAGAGGCATCTTCAGAGCCACTAGAATGTCAAGCAGATTTGGTGGAACAACAAAAGCTTAGAAGTTCAATGAGACATCGAAGGAAGCCTGACAGACTGAATCTGTAGTGGACACTAATTGTAAATAATCTGAATTGTTATGCTATGCATGTCATATGTATGACAATTGGTTGAAATGATGAATATTATATTTTTGTTAAAATCTAAAGGAAAGGTGACGTAAAGGATATTTATAAGCAATTCTGTATGTTACTGTGTTAGACCTCCTACCAGCAGGCAGCAGTAAAACTACACCATTTGACACTGCAACCTCGGGGAGTCTGGGTGAGGAGCCGTCATGGATAGCCGTGTTTTACATTAGCTCTCGTATTCTAGTTGTTAACAGTTTACAGTTCGTTAGTATTAGTATTGTTTTCTCCCCATGTTATTGTAATTTAATAAATCTTAACTAGTCACAAACTAGATGTTCTTTGGTGCACTGACTCAATAATTGCAACGCACTAGAACGTAAAAGCTGGTGGCCCCAATCCTGTTCTTATCCATTTCTCCATTATCCCTTCCACAATTATTTTCATTACTGCATATAATCGTCGACTGACTAAACCTAGTTGCCAAGTCTACAAAGTGTGAAATGAACTGTTCTTTCTTTACCCCACACCGTAAAATCCCATGTCCACAACTTCATTAAAATCTCTCGTTCTGGGCATAGTCACATGGGTAGTGATGCCGTTCTTCTAGATTATTTACATTTATCACATCTATCGCTTATCTGTTCTATAGGTTTGGTGTATTCTTCATCTCTTATGCCCACATCCCGGAGCAAAATCTTTAATCTTTGGGAAAAGAGGTGGGCAAATTGTCAATGAAATTTTAACACAGTCAATTTTTTGTCTTCTAAATCCCTGTTCACTGATGCTAACTATACTTCCTGAATTGCTTTAGGATTCATTAACAGAATACAATAATGTTCTGTCTGTGTAAATGGAAAGTCCACAGTTTTCCCAATAAAGACAGCCTTGTCGTTTCCCATGTTAAGCCTTCATCGATGGTCAACTCAGTAATAACGGTATTTCACTGGATACGATGTTGCTGATTTTCTACCTTGGTTCAATTGCTCTGTTTTATTACCTTTGCTCTCGAGTCGCCAGGTATCTTTATGATACCGCCACAAGGTTCAAGTCCGAGTAATGATCAATAACCCAATACACAGATTAGTAAGATTTAAATCAAAGCACATTTATTATACACAGTAATCGCTACTCATGCACAAATTCTACGTCTAAGCTACTTCTACAACTAACAGACCTGTACTTAACTTCGGACTGGCCCACCATATCAGGGGAACAAATGGCCTTTCGTTCGGGTTCTGAGTCTGCGGGATTCGAAGTTGGTACGGATTGGTAGCTAGGAGCGCCAATCTCATAGCGAGCGTTGAATTAAGACTTATGGGCTTCTGCGATCACTGGAGTCACTGCACCGGTCACGGTCAATGTTGGTTTGTGTTGCTGGGTGACCCGGGCAGGAAGAAGAGAGCGAAGAGAGCGATTTGAACTTGGGGCTCAACTCTTATAGTCCCCAGGGATTGGACTTTGTCCCAATCGCTTGGTTCGATTTTCTACAATACTGGAGCGGTTCCCTGATCGATGGGCGGTCTTGAGGTGCTCGTTCATCTCCTTTGTGTTGGCTCCTGCTGGCCCCGAAGAGTCTGTCTTTGCTTTGTGTGTCAAAAATGTTACTTCTTGTTCCCGGGGATTGCTCATCAGTATGCAGATGGCTGTTACTTTGTTATGCTGATAGTCGCTGGTATCGATGTTGTCTGGTTTTTGCAGAGGTAAATGCACAGCAAACCTGCAGCCGCTGGTTTCTGTCTTGTTGGCTGATTTTTCCCATCAGCCTTTGCCGTTCACCATTTTAAATCGGGAGTTGGCCACTTTAGGTGGCTACAACGACATCTGTGCTAATAAAATGATTTACTCTGGCGATTTTACAAGGAATCACTTAATCTTGTTCCGATCTTTGTCACTGGAGTCCAGGTAACATCTCAACCAGTCCAACCTCATATAAACCTCACACCTGCTGTTTAATACGGCACAATTGAAGGACTCTACGACCAGCACAGAAATCACTGGACTGAAACTTCTTGTTACTAAAACGATGCCTTCTCTTTGGTCACTATCTCCCTCTTCTTCTTCCGAGAGGCAGAAGATCAGCCATGATTGTGCTTAATGGCGGAGCCGCCGAATGGGACCACATGATCTACTCCTGCTATTTCTTAGGAGCTTACAGTCTTATGGTGACTGATGCCATCCCAAACTGAAAGGAAGAAGACTTGCATTTATATGGTGCCATTTACATCCTTGGAATGTCACAAAGCGCTTAACAACCAACCAATGAAGAATTTTGGCATTGTGGTCACCGCTGTAATGCACCAACTGCAGCTGTCAATTTTGTGCACAGCGACGTCTCATAAAGCAGCACGGTAGCCTTGTGGATAGCACAATTGCTTCACAGCTCCAGGGTCCCAGGTTCGATTCCGGCTTGGGTCACTGTCTGTGCGGAGTCTGCACGTCCTCCCCGTGTGTGCGTGGGTTTCCTCCGGGTGCTCCGGTTTCCTCCCACAGTCCAAAGATGTGCAGGTTAGGTGGATTGGCCATGATAAATTGCCCTTAGTGTCCAAAATTGCCCTTAGTGTTGGGTGGGGTTACTGGGTTATGGGGATAGGGTGGAGGTGTTGACTTTGGGTAGGGTGCTCTTTCCAAGAGCCGGTGCAGACTCGATGGGCCGAATGGCCTCCTCCTGCACTGTAAATTCTACGATAAACTGCAAAACAAAAGCAAATAATTACAGATGCTGGAATCTGAAGCAAGAACAGAAAATGCTGGACAGTAGGTGTGACAGCATCTGTGGAGAGAGAACCAAGCTAACGTTTCGAGTCTGGTTTACTCTTTGTCAAAGCTCATAAACAACAATGTGATCTAAATAAATGATCTGTTTTAGTGAGGTTTATTGAGGGTTAAATATTGGTCAGGACACTGGGAACATCTTGTCTTGTTCTTCTATTTCAAAGTAGTGCCATGGCATCTTTTCCATTCACGTGCAAGGGCAGACGGGGCCTCAGTTTAATGTTTTCCCTGAAGAAAGGGACATCTGACAGTGTGGCATTCCCTCAGCGCTGCACGGACATTGACGGCTTCAATTTTAGGAAAAAAAAAGATATAAAATTGTTATAACCTGCCTACTTACCATTGGCTGGGGACTAATGAAAATCCCACAATCCTGTGGGAGTATGAGCTTCCCCAATGAGGGGGACGGAGAAACCATTAGTAAAGGTTGGAAGTTGTTTTCTATTATACCATGCCTCTGTACGGACGTTTGGATGTTTTTGATGCTGCGCTGGAAAGCTGGAACCAGTACACACAACGGATGCGTTACTATTTCCAGGCAAACAATATCACCGAAAACGAGCGCCAGGTGGTCATATTGCTCACCGCCTGCGGCCCGCATACGTTTGGGGTGATTAGGAGCCTTACGTACCCAGCTGCGCCGGACACCAAAACGTTTGATGAACTTGTGAATACAGTGGGGCAACATTTTAACCCAACCCCGTCCACAATAGTCCAGCGTTACCGGTTTAATACCGCTGAGAGGACCCCTGGAGAATCCCTTGCCGATTTTCTATCCAGGCTACGCAGGATTGCGGAGTACTGTGACTATGGTGAGACCTTGTCAGAAATGTTACGCGACGTTTGGTTTGCGGCATTAACAATGCGGCCACCCAGAGAAAGTTGTTAGCTGAGCCAACATTGACTTTACAACAGGCCATTCAAATAGTATTGTCCCGAGAGAGCACAGAACGAGGAGTGCAGAAGCTACAGGGAATGGAAGTGCATGCCTTGGGGCGCAACCCCTTCCGTCCGAAAACATCCCCTCGCACTCCTGTGGTACCTTGGGCGAGGCAACGTCCGGACCGACGCCAGTGGCCATCGGACATTCCTCCCCGAAGGGAGCCTTCTCCAGAACCAATGGATGAGGAGCCATGTCCGTGTCAGACACATGTAGGCGCCGACCCCGTCGCGGACGGCGGTCCTGGGGGCGCCAGAGGCGCCGTCGTTCCGACCGAAACTGGGACCAGCCCAGGGGCCGTAACTGGGACCAGCCCAGGGGCCGTACCTTCCATGTGCATGAACCTGCGGCGACTACTCCTGAGGACGTGGAGACGGAAGACGACTGCCTGCAGCTGCATTGTGTGGCAGCTCCCCGTGTGGCCCCCATTAAGGTGACAGTACGGGTCAATGGCCACCCGCTTGAGATGGAGTTGGTTACTGGCGCAGCGGTAACTACCGTGATCGCCCAGAGGGCATTCGACCGCATCAAGCAGGGTATACAGACCCTTACATTAACCGACTCACAGGCCAAGTTGGCCACCTACACGGGGGAACCACTGGACATTGCAGGAACTACAATGACCCCTGTTGTTTATGGATGCCAGGAGGGGCGTTTCCCACTTATCGTGGTGCGCGGCCATGGGCCCAGCCTGTTGGGTCGGGACTGGTTGCGCCATTTGCGGTTGCAATGGCAGCACATCCTCCAAACAGCTTCTGAAGGGTTGACTGAGGTGCTAGGACGATACCCAGATGTATTCCAGCCTGGGTTGGGGAAAATAAAAGGGGCCGTAGCCCGTATCCAAGTCGAACCAGGAGCCACGCCGCGCTATTTCCGGGTGTACCCAGTGCCTTACGCCTTGCTCGAGAAGGTAGAAGGGGAGCTCACTCGTTTGGAGAGTTTGGGTATTATCAGGCCCGTCCGTTTTGCTGACTGGGCAGCACCAATTGTACCTGTAATGAAGCCAGATGCCACAGTTCGCTTGTGTGGCGACTATAAACATACAGTGAATACGGCTTCCCGACTCAACCGATACCCAATGCCTCGCATAGAGGATCTCTACGCAAAGCTTGCAGGTGGACTCTCGTTCACAAAATTAGATATGAATCACGCCTACCTGCAGTTGGAGCTGGACCCTGCCTCCCGACCATATGTAACGATTAATACACACCGAGGCCTGTATGAATATACACGGTTGCCCTTTGGAGTATCCTCTGCCTGCGCAATTTTTCAATGTGTTATGGAGGGCATTTTGAGAGGTTTACCACGTGTTGCTGTCTACTTAGATGACGTTTTGATTACAGGGATGTCGGAGCAGGAACATTTGGAAAACCTGGAGGCTGTCCTTGAACGCCTTTTGGAGGCTGGAGTCCGTTTACGTCGCACAAAGTGCGTATTTCAGGCAAAGGAAGTAGTTGACCTGGTTTATCGGGTGGACCGCGAAGGTTTGCACCCCGTCGCAGAGAAGGTGCGTGCAATTCAACAGGCCCCCGCCCCGACTGACACTTCGCATCTTCGTTCTTTTCTCGGTCTCATAAACGGGAAGTTCCTCCCCAATCTGGCCCCTTTGCACCTTCTACTAAAGAAAAATCACACCTGGGTTTGGGGTCAGCCGCAAGAAACCGCTTTCCGGCGGGTAAAGCAACAATTGTCGTTGTCTGGGTTACTAACCCACTATGATCCTGGAAAGCCTTTGCTCGTCACATGTGATGCATCCCCGTATGGTACTGGGGCCGTCCTGTCCCACAAGATGGAGAACGGGGCCGAGCGACCGATAGCTTTCGCCTCCCGCACATTGACTGTAGCGGAGAAAAAGTACGCGCAGATCGAGAAGGAGGGCCTGGCAGTGGTTTTTGCGGTGAAACGCTTCCACCAGTACGTGTATGGCCGCCATTTCACTATCGTGACTGATCATAAGCCTCTGCTGGGACCTTTCAGAGAGGATAAGCCAATACCGCCCATTGCTTCCGCACGGATCCAGCGCTGGGCTTTGTTGCTCGCTGCATACGAGTATTCTCTGGAGCACAAACCAGGTACGCAGATAGCAAATGCCGACGCACTGAGCCGATTGCCTTTATCGACCGGCCCCATGTTAACCCCCACAACCGGTGAGGTGGTTGCAACCCTCAATTTCATGGACACCTTGCCTGTCACGGCATCACAGATCTATGAGTGGACCCAGACGGAGCCAGTCCTGTCAAAGGTTCGACACATAGTCATGTATGGTGGGCAGCATAGACAGCTCCCAGGCGAGTTGCGGGCATTTTCCTCCAAGCCGTCAGAATTCAGCGTGGAAGACGGCATCCTCTTGTGGGGGACGCGTGTGATTGTCCCGTAAAAAGGCCAGGAGCTGATACTATCAGACTTGCACAATGGGCATCCAGGTGTGACCAAAATGAAAATGTTGGCCCGGAGTTATGTCTGGTGGCCAGGCCTCGACACCGACATTGAGAAGGTGGCCCAAAACTGGTCCATTTGCCAGGAGCATCAGAAGCTTCCACCGGCCGCGCCCCTACATCACTGGGAATGGCCAGGGCGGCCTTGGGCACGCTTGCATGCAGATTTCGCAGGCCCTTTTCAAGGATCCATGTTCCTTCTATTAATTGACGCCCAGTCTAAATGGCTAGAGGTGCATAAGATGCAGGGGACAATGTCCTGCACAACAATTGAAAAGATGCGTTTGTCGTTTAGTACACATGGCCTCCCAGAGGTGCTGGTCACGGATAACGGCACTCCATTCACGAGTGAGGAGTTTGCGAGGTTCACGAAGATGAACGGCATACGCCATATCCGCACTGCCCATTACCACCCGGCTTCAAATGGGTTGGCAGAGCGCGCAGTGCAGACATTCAAAAGAGGCCTAAAGAAGCAGTCTTCCGGATCAATGGACACGAGACTGGCTCGCTTTTTGTTTACGTATAGGACCACCCCCCATGCGGTGACTGGGGTAGCTCCCGCAGAACTCCTAATGGGCCGGAGACTTCGCACCCTCCTTAGTATGGTTTTCCCGGACATTGGCGCAAAAGTACGCCGCACACAAGAACGGCAGGGACAGGGATTTTCTCGTCATCGGCCGATTCGGCAGTTTGAGCCCGGTGACCCAGTGTTCGTTCGGAATTTTGCTGGTGGTGCCCAATGGGTTCCTGGTGTAATCTTTTGCCAAACGGGCCCTATATCTTACCAGGTGCAAGCCCAGGGTCGTCTCCAGCGCAAACAAGTAGACCACGTTCGGTCCAGAAGACTATCCCCTCAAAAGATTCCCCGCCCCCGGAGCTCATTTCTACAGCCGCAGAGACCAGAGACAAGGGAAGGTAGTCCTCACAATCTTCCACTGGTGCCTCACTCGAAGCCTGCGCAGGTCGTTACGGAACTGAATGGAAATAGAATCGCTGACATGACAGAGGCAGCAGACTCTGACTCCGAGATGGAGACACAGGATGCATCAGAGGGGGAATCCTCGGGTCCACGGGCCGTGGATGTACAACCGTTGCGCTGTTCATCACGGAAGCACCGGTCTCCGTCTCGTTACACGCCGCCTGATCCAGCGCCGCGTGCAAATGGTGTCCGGCCTGCGGCCAAACGAGTCCGACGCCCTCCTTCGCCAGGGTCTTCGGTGGATTCCTTGGACTTTGGGGGGGAGGGATGTTATCACCTGCCTACTTACCATTGGCTGGGGACTAATGACAATCCCACAATCCTGTGGGAGTATGAGCTTCCCCAATGAAGGGGGGGGCGGAGAAACCATTAGTAAACTCGTAGTATAAATAAAGCTGGCCAGTTCAGGAACCAGCAGGAAGGAGTGTGCAGCAAGGGAAGTTGCTGCTGTTGTTATATATATATGTTATTGTAAATAAATGTTATCACTTTGTATCCTTAAAACTCGTGCTAGATTCTTTGTGGCCCTCACAAAAAAAATGTTCTGCACTTTCATGGTGAAAGGAATGAGAGGCATCATCCATGGTTAGGTGAAAAAAAATTTTTTGACTGCAAGCGATTGGAGCCAGGTAATTCCAAGAAACAAGAGAAACCTGAGCAATTCTAAACTGTTTGTCCAGCAATGTTTGCAAGTCATTTCTGATTCCATGCAATGATAACATTGTCCTTCAAATATTTGCTTGATTAAATTTGAATTCCAATGGCACATTTGTTTATTTAAGCACAGTTGATGGTTTATTTGGTTCAAGAGCAAATTTCAGGGTTGGATATTTTAATGTTAAGCAGCACCCTCTCCAAAGGCCATCAAAAAACACCATCCAAACAAAGTCTTGGTATGTTCATGACCTTGTTATACCAAAACGTTTACTCCGTTGTCCATCTGAGGGAGACGAAGAAAATTATATAAATGAAGGAGGTGAAATCCTTACTCTGATGCTGTGACTGGCATCACCCTCAATCACAATGGTCAATTGTAATCTTGTGGGAAACAAAGGTCTAGTATTAGTTATTCCTTTTACACTTTGTCCAGTTTTACTTTCTGCTGATGTCGTTGGACAGCTTTTTTAAAAATGTGTTTATTTGGAAAAATGTTTCCATATAAAGGAAGAAACCAAATTACACAACAAATACAATTCTGGACTCAATTCCTCCCACCCACCCGCCACCCCTCATCCCCACAAAGAAAACCAACGACCGCAAAAACCCCAAATAAACCCCAAAGCTCCCCCTCCCCTACCACCTGACGGTGACCAGTTCCCTGAAATAGGAAATTAACGGCTGCCAGCTCGGATAGAACTCTTCTTCCCACCTCATGATGTACCTTTTCTAAAAGCAAAAACTCCATTAGGTCACTTAACCACGACGAAGCACTGGGTGGAACCGGAATTGTCCATCCAAGCAGAACTCGCCTTCGGGCTATTAGTCAGGCGAAGACCAGGGCAGTCGTTGAACACCTTTGAAGATGGTGATGTAAACCAGGCTGCTGATCTGACCACATTTTGTCTGTCGCCTTTAGGAATGCAATTCTGCCTGAGTTTATGGCCGGGCTTTTCCGAGCCTCCGCGTCGAAATGGCACTCGGCGCGGGGGTAGAGAATGGGGCCTCAGACCTGCGATCAGGTCTGGCACCGGAGAATCGCCGGCAGTCGTGCGCACGAGGTTGACACGGCGGAAGTCGGGGGCCGAAAGAGGCCCCCGCGGCGATTCTCCGCGGTTGATGGCTGAGTTCCCGTTGGCATGGTTGACATATGGTTCCAGCCGGCAGGAGCTCAGCGTCGCGACTGCGATGGCCGTCCTGGTGGGGGGCGGGGGGGATCAATCTCTGGGAGGGCCTCTATGACGGCCGGGCCCGCGATCGGGGGCCACCAATTGGCGGGCACGTGCGATCTGGGGGGGGGGCTACCTTCTTCTGTGCTGGCCCGCTGTGTGACTCCGCCATGTTGTGCGGCGCCGGCGTGGAAGCGGCCGCCACGCGCATGCATGGACCCGCGGCCAGCAGTGCAGGGCCGCGTATGGCAGCTGGAGCAGAACGGAGCATTCTGGCGCCATGCTGGCTCCCTGTGGGCTATAGAATCGCTGGGCCAAGAGGCCCGTTGATACCAGCATGAAACACTCCAGTGTTTACGCCGGTGTCAACACTTAGCCGCGTTTTTGGAGAATCCCGGCATAATGAACAACCAAATACTACAATTTAACAGATTTGTGAACTGAATAACTGTTTTATTTGATTTTAAACAATAAAGCATGCAGCTGGTTCCATTGAGGGTGGAGTGCCATGGATATCCAGTGATCAATTCAATGGTGGGATTTTCCAGCCCCCTCCATGGCATGTACCCCCCCCCCCCCCCCTCCCCCCACTGTATGCAAGTCCATTCAGGTCGGTGTGAGGGCAGACCATTGTGAAACTTGACTGCTTTTCCAAAGTGGACACCTTGTGAACAGACCTACCAGAGGAGCTAAGGTGAGTGCATCACTCGATGGGGTGCAGAAACAATAACCATAACCTCTTCAGAGTGGCAATTTCTGCCGGATTGCCACCATGATGAATCAACCCTCATTGTAATTCCAAAGACCCTGTCTCACCTAACCTACCTCATTCAGACAGGAACAGCGGCGTATCAGTGTGGAGTAACAGGGGCATAGGGCACAAAGGAACTCCCTTTTTTTAATGGCACTAGCTGCCACAAAGGGGATGTTTAATGGGCCAATTTAAAGGGAGCAGGTAAGTTTCAAAGCCAAGTGTTTCAGCCAGTCAGGGGGATGCCAGTAGGGAGGGCGGGGGTAGAGGGGGAAGAGACCAGGAGGGGATAGGGTGTACTGGACAGGTGGGTTAGGGTTCGGGTTAGGGTTCGGATTATCATAGAATTTGATTATCATAGAATTTACAGTGCAGAAGGAGGCCATTTGGCCCATCGAGTCTGCACCGGCTCTTGGAAAGAGCACCCTACCCAAGGTCAACACCTCCACCCTACCCCCATAACCCAGTAACCCCAGCCAACACTAAGGGCAATTTTGGACACTAAGGGCAATTTATCATGGCCAATCCACCTAACCTGCACATCTTTGGACTGTGGGAGGAAACCGGAGCACCCGGAGGAAACCCACGCACACACGGGGAGGATGTGCAGACTGGGCAGAGTAGACCAGACAGGAGGGGGCAGGGCAGACTCGCCAAATGGATCTGTGGCAGATCAGACCGAAGGAGTCGGGATGGTCTGGACATGAGGGGGCAGGGTGGAATGGATGGGAGAGGGTGGAGCAGATAGGACATGAGGGAGCAGGGTGGACCAGAGGGGACAGCATGGACCAGACACAAAGAGGCAAGGTGGACTGGAGGGGGCAGGGCAGATCAGACAGATGGGGATGGGGCACACTGGGGCCAACCTGCACCAGGGCACTGCCCGGGCATGTCGCTCTCCCCATCCGGGGGTTATAAAAACCTCTATGCCCCCAGAGGGATCCCCTCGACTGATTCACATTTGGTCGAACCTGTTGTAAACTTAAAAGACATGGGATCATGTCGGTGAGGTATGAATATTCAGTGAGGGGGATCATGAGGCATGTGGGCCTGATAATATTTGAATGAATTAAAATCTATTTAAATGATGTTCTCACCCTTTGTGGGCATGAACCTTGTGATGTCACAGACTAGAGATGGGTTAATCAGGAAATGCGATCTCCCCAGAGAGAATTGCATTTTCCAATCTCTCCGGCTTTTGCAACCGCGCCACCGATCCCGCGCACGGCTAATGCGGGCTCAAAATCGCTCCCTGTGTGTGTATGTGTGTAGTGTGTATATTTGTGTCTAATGGGAATGTTTTCTCAGACATTGGAATTGTGAAAACAAATTGGGTATTAGTAGAAGCATATTTGTTTCAGGAGTGTACTCCGAGGGATTTGTGAGCCAGATAAAGTTCTTGGGAGAAAAGCGCAGATAATTAATATCACAGAAAACGTCCAACAATGTCACATATGATGAATGCAGGAATTACAATATATATATATATATATAGTATTATGTGTCTCTTGCAGTCATGTTATTAAAATAACTTGGGTTAAGGTATCCAGATTATATGCCTGTTAAAGCTGTGATTAACGGGTTAACGGATAGGCAGGCTGTGATGTCATTCATGGGAGGGGCTGGTTTTGTTTTTCCTTTAATTTTTCAGCCCTGCCCTGTGTCTGTTGTTTTTAATTTCATTTTTAGAGTTCTGGCCTGCGTTCTGAGGAAAAGAGATGTGTTTCTCAGACTGACCTGAAAGCTTCTCTCCCAAGGACTTTGTACATACCTCTGTAAACCACTGTGTTAGCTGTTAATAAGTGGCATTTGACCTGTGTGTGTGTGGATTTTACTTAATTGAAAGTTTAGAAGTGGATGGGAAAGTGAGGTCAAAGACCTTTCTTGTAAGAACTGTTTAACTGTTAATTGAAAAGCTGTTTCTTCCTTGAATGTTAATGGGGTTAATCCAGTGTTATAATGAAATTTGTTTCACCAGAAAAGATCCCTGGCTGTCCGTGGAATCACTCCTGGATTGAAGTATCCTTTCCTCACAGTTTACAAATTGAAAAAGGGTTGTGGAGTTTCTTGTCCGGCGTCCAAATATAAATTGGGGTTTGGTCTGAGTATTGTAACACACAGGTAAATGCTCCCATTGACATTTTAACTGGCTGAATGTTTGTTCTAGCTATAAGGCAAAAATTTGCTTATTACCATAGAATTTACAGTGCAGAAGGAGGCCATTTGGCCCATCGAGTCTACACCGGCTCTTGGAAAGAGCATCCTACCCAAGCCCACACCACCCTATCCCCATAACCCAGCAACCCCACTCAACCAACACTAAGGGCAATTTTGGACACTAAGGGCAATTTAGCATGGCCAATCCACCTAACCTGCACATCTTTGGACTGTGGGAGGAAACCAGAGCACCCGGAGGAAACCCACGCACACACGGGGAGAACGTGCAGACTCCGCACAGACAGTGACCCAGCCGGGAATCGAACCTAGGACCCTGGAGCTGTGAAGCAATTGCGCTAACCACTATGCTACCGTGCTGCCCTTATGTCATTCATATAGATGTAAATTTGATTGCAAGTTCCTTGAAAAAGCCACGCTTGGCAATTGTGGAAAGGAAATACGAGCTAACAACCATGGCCATAACCACCATGTTCCTTTTTGTCTTCATTCAGTTGATCATGGCTGAAGTAAGTAAATTAATTCTCATTTGGAAAATAATTGGAACAGTGGTAGAACAACCACTGCAACTGTCTGCGTGCATTTTCCACCGCTGATTCAACGCAATTTACAACATACATGCCAACTGCTCGGACAACATGCTCAATGACAGTTTCTTGCATTTGCTTAGTCTGAAACATGATGCCACGTGGAACACATACAACTGTAGCATAAGTAACAGTGGGGGGGTAGGGGGGGAGGCTGAGGTGCCCAACATTCTAAAGGTGCACCACAGAAGTTAGTCTTCAGAAGCAGGACTCCATAACCACCACAGTATCATTGGTGCCAAATGGAGAGTGAGTCAAAGCAGCCTTGAAGAGACCCTGATAGCCATTGTGAAGAAAAATGAAGTGGTGATGTTGAATCCCAAATTTCTTTATCCGTCAGTCTGGCCTCAATAAAAGTCGAGATGGATTTGCAAGTATAACAGAAGTTATTTTATTCAGCTTGCAAGCTACCTAGTCCACAGTGATACAGATAACATGTTGCTCTCTGCAGCCCCGGGAACTAAGTGAATGTCCCAGACAAAGAGATCAGTACTGATACATTCAAATGGCATCAAGTTTCACATACTCGACACCCATAGGTCATCCTATGTCCCTCCTGACTTGTTTGATCTATTCTGATTGGCTCACTTCCAATCCCTTTCTCCGGCCCCTATCAATTCAGCATCACTCTCATAGACACACCTCTTCCTGCTTTTTTCCATGCGGTCTAAAATCCTTTGTCTCTACTTGCCAGAATCAAAGTGGCTTATTTCTACATTACATTAACTAATATCTCTAAAGTAACTATTTTATATCACATTCGTCAGTGAGAGGCCAGATGTTGGCTGCACTCATCCAGAATATTGACGGTATACACAAGGAGTTCCAACTCTTTCACTATCTGAGGACTGCAGACCAGTGTAGCAAGAAACTCTTGGGCACCAGAACTGCACACGATTTAAAGCAACCTCTCTTGCCCTATCCTGCAGCATACAAGTCGCACTGTCATTGTACTTTGCAGAGTAATCATGCTCTGATTGGATACCCAGTGCTGGCACAGGACCCCGTCCCCCCCACCCCCCATTAATCAGGGCCCTATGCCTAGGCACAGTGTGTTTCATTGTAAATCCACCTCTACCACCTTGCCACACTTGGCACTCTGTGATCGCCTGAAAACCTTACCTCCGTTTATTCCTCTTCGCACAATATCCACCAGTGGCTAGCCACCAGGAGTTGTGAGAGGGGGTGGGGGTGAGGCTGGGTGATATACATTCAGAAAACCCAAACCCCATTCAAAGTCCCCTGCTGAAGTCAACAGCTCCACCTCCTTCAAGAAATGCACCTAGGCTCCTTATTCAATTCTACAGGTTAGCCCTCTGCACCCGTGCATTGACACCATCTTTCACCTCTATTGAATACGTACTTCATCCAAGAGGTTCGCAGGAAGGCACAGAGTTACTTCAATAGCTCCTTTTTACACCCATATCATCGGCCATCCCATTTGTTCTTTCCTCCCTTTTCCACTTTTCTCGCTTTGCTTAAAAAAGTTATATCTCCAATTACTCTTCACCCTACAAAGGGTGATCAATCTCAAATATTGGGTGGTACCTTGTGCCCTCCTCCATGGTGAGTATGCTGGAGGGGGGGATTTAATCAGGCGAGAGGGTCTTGAGCGGGGTCCTGCAGGTGGATGTCCTTCCAGTCCGCCACCAATTGAAGCCATTAAGTCGGGATTAATTGCCCATTAAGTGGCTTCATCCCACTACAGTGGTATTAAACCAGCAGTGGGTTAGAGGGGCTCACTATATGGGGACATGACAAGCCAACCCTGGCATGTTTGCCTGTAGGCTTCCACTCAGTGCCCAGCCAAGAGACCTGGCATTGGGATGGGGGCAGTGCTACTGAAAGCCGATCTTTGCACTTGCTGTTGGCCCCCGTCACCCCCACCCCTTCCTCACCTGTGCCCGGGTCCCTTCTTTATCCGGACCGCCAGATACTGGTGGCACCGCTGAGAATAGAGGTGGCTGGCAGCCTCGGTCCCCCCCCCCCGGTGGGGGTTCGGAGAATCTCACCCATACATATGTGAGAGTCAAAAAGTGATCTTTCATCCTGAGGCACCGTACTAATATGGAAATCTAAAAAGAGAACAATAATGTGGAGTTGGGTATCATGCCCAGAGATCACCCATCCCAGAGCGCCCACAGGAGATCCTGGGCGTGATTCTCCGTCGGCCAAATCGGGAAAGGCGATTGGGGGCGGAGAATCGGTCTTGACGCCAAGATTGTGGCGGGCGCCGGGTTCACGCCAAATCACAATTCTCCGTCGCCTTGACAGCGGTGTCAATGCGTTCCACTCCGCACGTACAGTAAATGTCGCTTGCATATTATTAGCAGGCCCGACTGTGGTAGTATGCATTAGGGGTCATGTGGGACTGTGAAGCCGTGATGCCATTGGCTGACAGATCCCGGGTCCTGGTTGGCTGTTGATCTCTAGCTACGCCCTGAAGGCGGAGTATAAGAACCAGGAGTTTGCCCCGCAGCTCCAGTCTGTTGCTGAACTGCGGGGAACAAGTCACGCTTAATAAAGCCTCATCGACTTCATCTCTATTCGTCTCTCGTAAGTCATTGTGCGCTACAATTTATTAAGCGTGCTTAAAGGACTATGGAGCTCAGGATCGTCCCGGAATGCCTGAGGATCAGCCCCCACGCAGTGAACTCAGCAGCAATTTTTAAACACTGGCAGACTTGTTTCGAAGGCTACCTCCGAACGGCCCCAGGCCGGATCACAGAAGACCAGAAACTGCAGGTCCTGCATTCGAGGGTAAGCCCGGAAATTTTCCCTCTCATAGAAGACGCAGAGGATTTCCAGACGGCGTTCGCAGCACTAAAGAGCGTCTACGTTCGCTCAGTGAACCAGGTCTACGCGCGCTACCAACTCGCAACGAGACGGCAAAGTCCCGGAGAATCGCTAGACGAATTCTACGCCGCGCTGCTAATTTTGGGACGGGCCTGCAGCTGCCCGCCGGTAAACACGGCTGAACACACGGACATGTTAATTCGCGAGGCGTTTGTGGCAGGTATGAACTCTCCCCAAATCCGCCAAAGACTGTTAGAAAAAGAGTCGCTAGGACTCTCAGAGGCACGGGCCCTTGCAGCTTCCCTAGATGTGGCCGCGCAAAACGCCCGCGCGTACGGCCCCGGCCGCGCGGCAGCCCCTTGGGCTCCGTGGACCCCCGTCGCGACAAACCCCACCCCCCTCACAGGCTTGCGCGGTTCAGACGCCAGGTCATCCCGGGGGGGCCCGCTGCTATTTCTACGGCCAGGTGAAACACCCCCGGCAGCGCTGCCCGGCCCGCGCAGCGATTTGCAAGAGCTGCGGCAAAAAGGGCCATTTTGCGGCTGTGTGCCGGTCCCGGGGGGGTCGCCGCTGTCCCCGGAGAAGAAAGAGTCCAGCGCATCCCAAAGCTCCCCAACCCCCCCAGCGCCCCATGTGCGACCCGCAGGCGCCGCCATTTTGGGTCCCGGCCACCACGAGGGGAGGATGGGCGCCGCCATCTTGTGACCCCCCCAGCCATGTGCGATGCATGGGGGTGGCCATTTTGTCCACCCCCGCCGCCATCTTGGGACCCCCCAGCCATGTGCGATGCATGGGGACGGCCATTTTGTTCACCCCCGCCGCCATCTCGGACGACAACAATGGACCCCAGCATCGACGGCTCCACGGGGTTCGAAGAAGACGCTGAGACACTGCGACCACGTCTGGCCTCGGTGACGCTGGACCAAGCACGGCCCTGGACGATCCAGACGACGACAACGACGGTGCTGATCAACGGACACGAGACACCATGCCTGATCGACTCCGGGAGCACAGAAAGCTTCATCCACCCCGACACGGTAAGACGCTGTTTTTTGACCATCCGTCCCAGTACACAGAAGATTTCCCTAGCTGCAGGATCCCACTCCGTACAGATCAAAGGGTTCTGCATAGTGACCCTAACGGTGCAAGGGAGGGAGTTTAAAAACTACCGGCTCTACGTCCTTCCCCAACTCTGCGCGCCCACATTACTGGGATTAGACTTCCAGTGCAACCTGCAGAGCCTAACATTCCAATTCGGCGGCCCAATACCCCCACTCACTATCTGCGGCCTCGCAACCCTCAAAGTTGAACCCCCATCCTTGTTTGCAAACCTCACCCCGGATTGCAAACCCGTCGCCACTAGGAGCAGACGGTACAACGCCCAGGACCGGACATTTATTCGGTCCGAAGTCCAGCGGTTGCTGAAGGAAGGCATAATCCATGCCAGCAATAGTCCCTGGAGAGCACAGGTGGTAGTAGTAAAGGCAGGGGAGAAGCAAAGGATGGTCATAGACTATAGCCAGACCATCAACAGGTACACACAGCTAGATGCGCACCCTCTCCCCCGCATATCCGACATGGTCAATCAGATTGCCCAATGTAAGGTCTTCTCCACCGTGGACCTCAAGTCCGCCTACCACCAGCTTCCCATCCGCCCAAGTGACCGCAAGTACACAGCCTTCGAGGCAGACGGGCGACTATACCACTTCCTAAGGGTCCCATTTGGCGTCACAAACGGGGTCTCGGTCTTCCAACGGGAGATGGACCGAATGGTTGATCAACACGGGTTGCAGGCCACGTTCCCGTATCTCGACAACGTAACCATCTGCAGCCACGATCAGCAGGACCACGACGCCAACCTCCAAAAATTCCTCCAGACCGCCAAAGCCTTGAACCTCACGTACAACGAGGACAAGTGCGTGTTTAGCACAAACCGGCTAGCCATCTTGGGATATGTAGTGCGCAATGGGATAATAGGCCCCGACCCCGAACGCATGTGCCCCCTCATGGAATTTCCCCTCCCCCACTGCTCCAAAGCCCTGAAAAGCTGCCTGGGGTTCTTTTCATATTACACCCAGTGGGTCCCCCAGTACGCAGACAAGGCCCGCCCCCTAAAACAGACCACTACCTTCCCCCTGTCGACAGAGGCTCGCCAGGCCTTCAGCCGCATCAAAGCGGATATCGCAAAGGCCACGATGCGCGCCATCGACGAGTCCCTCCCCTTCCAAGTCGAGAGCGACGCCTCCGACGTAGCTCTGGCGGCCACCCTTAACCAAGCGGGCAGACCCGTGTCCTTTTTCTCCCGAACCCTCCATGCCTCAGAAATCCGCCACTCCTCAGTGGAAAAGGAAGCCCAAGCCATAGTGGAAGCTGTGCGACATTGGAGGCATTACCTGGCCGGCAGGAGATTCACTCTCCTCACTGACCAACGGTCGGTAGCTTTCATGTTCGATAATGCACAGGGGGGCAAAATTAAAAATGACAAGATCTTAAGGTGGAGGATCGAGCTCTCCACCTTCAACTACGAGATCTTGTACCGTCCCGGAAAGCTGAACGAGCCGTCCGATGCCCTATCCCGCGGCACATGTGCCAACGCACAAATAAACCGTCTCCAAACCCTCCACGAGGACCTCTGCCACCCGGGGGTCACTCGGTTCTACCATTTTATAAAGTCCCGCAACCTCCCCTACTCCGTGGAGGAGGTCCGTACACTCACCAGGAACTGCCACATCTGCGCAGAGTGCAAACCGCACATTTTCAGGCCGGATAGAGCGCACCTGATCAAGGCTTCCCGTCCCTTTGAACGCCTCAGTCTGGATTTCAAAGGGCCCCTCCTCTCCACCGACCGCAACACATACTTCCTGAACGTGGTGGACGAGTACTCTCGTTTCCCTTTCGCCATCCCCTGCCCCGACATGACAGCGGCCACAGTTATTAAAGCCCTTAACACCATATTCACACTGTTCGGTTGCCCCGCATATATCCATAGCGACAGGGGGTCCTCCTTCATGAGTGACGAGCTGCGCCAGTTCCTGCTCAGCAAGGGTATAGCCTCGAGCAGGACGACCAGCTACAATCCCCGGGGGAACGGGCAAGTAGAGAGGGAGAACGGCACGGTCTGGAAGACCGTCCTACTGGCCCTACGGTCCAGGGATCTCCCAGTTTCACGGTGGCAGGAGGTCCTCCCGGACGCTCTCCACTCCATCCGGTCGCTGCTGTGTACCACCACTAATCAAACGCCTCATGAGCGCCTCCTTGTCTTCCCCAGGAAGTCCTCCTCTGGAACTTCGCTGCCGACCTGGCTGGCGGCTCCAGGCCCCATCTTGCTCCGGAAACATGTGCGGGCGCACAAGTCGGACCCGTTGGTCGAGAGGGTTCACCTCCTCCACGCGAACCCGCAGTACGCCTACATGGCGTACCCCGACGGCCGACAGGACACGGCCTCCCTGCGAGACCTGGCGCCCGCCGGCAACACGCACACCCCCCCCCGACACCAATCACCCCCTCCCTGCCACCGGCGCACCACGCGACCGCCCCGTTCCCGGGAGGATCGGTCCTCCTCCCATGTCCGACCAGGAGTGAAGCAGAAGCAGACACCTTAAAGCTCCCGGAGACGACAACGCGGGAACAAGCACCGGCACCACCACCGGGGCTGAGGTGATCGACAAGGAAGACCAGACCGCCCGCTCGACTCGTGGCATCGGTGTAACACAAGAATGTTGTGGACTTTAACGAGAATGTTCTTTTTTTCTTCTTACGAATATTGTAAATAGTTCACAAACCTTGTACATAGCCCAGTGTAGGGCAAAGTGTAGGGCACTGTAATGACATGCAAAAGTTTTTCCTCCCAGGACCAGCCTTGTAAACCCCTACCACCATGCGAAGCACCACCCCGCCGGGTTCATTTTTAACAAGGGGTGAATGTGGTAGTATGCATTAGGGGTCATTTGGGACTGTGAAGCCGTGATGCCATTGGCTGACCGATCCCGGGTCCTGGTTGGCTGTTGATCTCTAGCTCCGCCCTGAAGGCGGAGTATAAGAACCAGGAGTTCTCCCCGCAGCTCCAGTCTGTTGCTGAACTGCGGGGAACAAGTCACGCTTAATAAAGCCTCATCGACTTCATCTCTATTCGTCTCTCGTAAGTCATTGTGCGCTACACCGACCCAGTATTCTCAGGGGCCTCCGCGAACCTCTGCCTCTACTAGAGCGAATTCCCGACAACGAGTTTCACTTGTCTTCTTAAAAACCGGAAAGCAGGTGCCGTGGCTGATGAGGGAGAGAGAGGAAGTAGGACATGCAGAGACATGACTGTGGGCTGCCAGTCCAGACACTGGCTGTGCTGGCTGGGTGGGGGGGATTGGAGGGGGGGGAGAGGGGGTGGGGGGGATAGGTGGCGGGGGTGGCCAGGGGATGGGCTGTGGGGTCCAGGTGACCCCCCACGGGACTGGGTCAGTGTTAAGGCACGGACCGCCATTGCTGCACACCCCACTGACCAGCCACAGTGGCCAGTGGTTCTGCAGAGTGACACCGGCCATATGGGTGCCTCCACCCCACCACCCCTGCACTGCACACTCCGCCATACCACCCCCCCCCCGACCGGCTGCCACCAGCTGCCAGGGCATCACCAGCCCACCCAAGCACAACACCCAGAGTAGCTCCCACAGGGGAACGCTGGACGGGGACCGTGAAACATACCGCTGACATGGCCACTGTGTAGCCCATTGGACCTGGTTGCACACGGGGTTATGCGCCATGCTAACATGTCTGCCCTTCACTCCCTGTAGACGCTGGATATTGGAATATAACCGCTGCAGCCGCTCGAGGAGGAGGAAGGTGCAGGGGGACAGTGCAACATACCTGGCAGATCATAGCGCACCTGGCACCGCAGGGGAATGGGGATGCACACCAACTCCAGGTGGCTATCAAGGTGACGGTACCCCTGAACCTTTACGCCACGGGGTCCTTCCAGGCACCAAGTGGGAACCAAGTCGGAATTTCACAAAGCTTGGTGCACCGATGCATGTGCACATTCACGGAGGCCCTATATGCCCAGTCGGCACAACACATCCATTTCAATGTGGACCGAGTGCACAGGATGCCCAGACAGTGGGGGTTGCCACCATCGTCAAGGTGCCCCGGATCCAGGGGGTGATCAATGGGATGCATGTCGCCTTATGAGCACCTGCAGATGACAGGCCGCTCTACACAAACTGAAAGAGGTTCCACTCGAACATGCAGCTGGTGTTGATCATCAGCTGTGCATTATACACGTCTGCGCCCGATATCCAGGCAGTGTGCATGACGCCTCCATCCTGGCAATCCGCTGCGGTAGTGGCTGATGACGCCTATCCGAAGGCAGCAGACTGACGCGGAGACCCCCTACAGCGATCAGGGGTGCGATCAAGCGGTACTTCGGCATCTTGAAGATTCAGTGACACTGGCAGAACTGCGGTCCCGGGGCCAATCCTACCCACAATTCCCCCCCCCCAGGGCCAGTCCAGTCCAGACCACCGAGGCAGGTTGTAACGTTGTGCACAAGTGTTTAATGTGAACAAATTTATGCAGTTTTATTCCCCAGCCCCTATGCCCTGCACCCATGACAACTTAACTAGTGTCTACTTCTCTGGCCTTACAATTCCTAACGCTATAAATAGGTGGATCCCCGATGGTACATCAAGAGTGGAGGCGGCCTGCTGTGATTACCGTCCTGTGACCTGGGTCTCCATTGGTGGCCGTCTTCTGTGGCGATGGGGCCTGGATGTATCCGGCTGCTGTTCGGGTGTCCCATAATGGTATGGTGCTGCCCTGTTCTGCCCGCTGCCCATGTGATGCACCAGGGACAGGAGAGGGGATGGAGTCCGAGGTGTTGCAGTGTTCCGGCGCCTCCCCTGCTACCCCGTGGTGCCCGATGGCCCCCAAGATACTCCATGGGGTTGCGAGTGGAACTAACCCCTGAGGCTTCCCCGCCACCTGGCACTGCCAGTCCTGGAGGCCCGTTCTCGAATCTGCATGCTTGTGGCCATGGAGCACGGGTAGTGGACCAACTCCATTTGGGACTGCGCCACATCAGCCAGTGACTGCCCCAGCACCTTCTGGGTGTGTGCCACATCACCCAGTGACTGTGCCAGCACCTCTGGGACAGGGCCACCTTTCTCATGGTCTGTGCCACGGCACCCAGCACCTGGGCAATGCCACCAACGCTCTCAACCAGGTGACTGGGCCACGCTCCGGAGCGCCGCTGCAATGTCCAGGTGGCTCTGGCACACGGCTGCCTGTGAGAGGGCAGTCCTACGCTGAGCCTCGACCACCACCTGCAGAGTGCCCCAGGCCTTGGACATCTTGACCCATGGCCGAAACCTTCGCTCCCAGGGCCTCCACTGTGGACGCCACCTGTGTGGTGTTGGCCTGTATGGCATGCATGGTCGGCACCACCTCCCACTTATACACGCAGTTGGACTCCTCCAACTGCACCTGTAGGTGCTGCATGCTCGCTGACAACCCCTCATGTAGTCTCTGGCTCTGTGACTGCATCTCCACAATCGATGGAACCGTCCGTTCCAAAAGCCTGAAACCCGTCTGTACGGCAGCTAGTCCCTGGGGTCGGCCTGCCCTCCGACTGGCTGCCCATCCGGAGTTCCTACCTCCACCTGGAGAATGAGTGTGGTGCGCACCAAATAGTGCTCCAGGAGCCTCTTCACTAAGTGCCCAACCAAGGTGAGTGTCTCTGAGATCGTGGAAGGTGTTGGAAACAGCTGCGATGGGAAGTCTGTGTCATCTCCAGACTCCAACTCCAGGATGTCTCAGGATACGGGTCGATGGCTTCTTCCCCTGTCAGGCTCGTCCTCATCGCTGGTTGACACACGGGGTGTTGGCTGTGGCCGTGACCGGGGACCAGAAGGGCCCGCGCCATCAGCAGCAGCTGCTGCAAAACACAGAACAAGATGCATGATTGCGTTGCAGGCCTGGGGAGAGTGGGGGTATGGGAGGAAGGGGGTGGTGGTGGTTGAGAAGAGGTGGTGGTGGGGGGGTGACACAAGTGCCACGGGAAACAATACCTCAGCAGGGTCTAACCTCCTCGCCCAATGCCAACCTCAGACGGTGACTGTCCTTTCCTCGGGTCCTCCGACCACGTCCAGTGCCCTCTGTTCTGCTGCGGTGAGGGGCCGCAGGTTCGGCAGTCCCCCTCCAGTCTTCTCCCACTGTCGGCAGTTGTGCATGGTCTTCTCCTGGGTGGGGGACAGTCCGCCGTATGCATCCCAGGAGGTGGGTAGCTGGTGGCCTCAATGGCCAGGGCACCTGATCAGGGCGGCCAGTATGGCTGCCAGTATTTGACGTAGGGTGCAGGTTTGACCACTCTCCCAGTTGGAGGGGGTGGGGGGCAGTGTGGTTGGGGTCATGGGTGTGTGAGACGGGGTTAGTGCCAGGAGCACAGTGCTACCTACTCACGCGGGCCGCCCTGAGGAGGTTGTGCAATTCTTTCCGGCACTGCTGGATGGTCCGGATGTTGTTGCTCACGGCGCTGACCATCTCTGCCATCTGCGCCCAGGTCTGGCGAAAGGCAGCAGCTGGCAGCCTGCTTCCCACCGGACAGGGTCACCCGTCTCTCCTCCACAGCATCTTCAGTTCAGTGTCAGTAAATCTCAGTGCTGCCCTCCTTACTTCTCTCTTGTTGGCTGGGATGGTGTGTTTGGGGGGTGACGTGTGGATATGCGACTGCAGCTTGTCATCCTCCCGAGTGTCAATCCCAGACCTGGCAAAACCGGCACCATTTCTCATTGGAATCGATCGTGTTCCACGTGGTGCCGGTGCTAGCCCCTCCACAGTCGCTAAATCGGTCCAGGTGCGGCGCCAGTTTTGCTGTCGTAGAAGTCCAAGGATCCTGCCCCGGCGTCGACACAGTCTCAGGAACAGAGAATCCCGTCTCCTGCCTTTCCAGATTATGTTGGTGAAACGTCAGTCAAGAGGCAATGTGACATCTCATTAAAAGGTTAAAAGAAGATCTTCAACCACATATTCTACTCATAGCTGAATCTTGTCAGTAGACATAAAGGTAACCATAGCCCTCAATTTTATTCATTTCTGTCAGGCATTGGTGAAATGCGCAACATTACCCTGAGTGTTATGAGCTCAAAGAGTACAGTACTTGTAGTACATGTCTTTATGAGAACTGAATGTAATATTACTGCCCCAATCTGTGCCTCATGACTACCACAAGCCAAAGGGGCTACACTCATGAGGTTAAGAATGCCACATTCCACAGGGTTTTGATTTCATCGCATGTCGCATGTCACTATTGTACAAAAGAGAGTGGTCCAACACAGGATCATTGGAGTCCCCAGAGTGCAGAAGGCCATTGCAGAACCCATGACATTTCATTGTGCGCCTGTCCCATGCATCAAGAGGAAAGAGTACCATTCCTTAAATCTGATCAACTTCAGTTATGCCCAACTTTGGACCTTTAGATGGGTCCGTTTTTGTCTAATGTGTGCAGGAGGGTTTCCTGACACAGTATGTAGATAGGCCAACGAGCGAGGCCGTATTGGATTTGGTACTGGGTAATGAACCAGGACAGGTGTTACATTTGGAGGTGACTTCCGGTTGCGGCTATGCGGAGCTAAGCCGCACATTCGGCGGCTCCCGCTAAAACGGACGTTTGGGCTCTCTTGAGGAGCCCCAACGGCAATTTGTTCGACAACTTCCAGTGTGGGAAGGTGAGCAAGGTCCCCCCTTCATAGTTTATGGATTGGACCAGGAGTGGAGCGGTCAAAAAAGCGTTTTTGGAGCAGCGAAAAGTGCAAAGGAGAAAAAAACAAGATGGCGGCGGGCGTAGATCAAGCGGCATGGGTGCAGGAGCAGCAGGAGTTTCTCAGGCGCTGCTTTGAGGAGCTGAAGAAAGAGGTGCTGGCGCCAATGCTGACGGCGATCGAGGGGTTAGTGGAGACCCAGAAGGCCCAAGGGGCGGCGATCCAGGAAGTGCGGGAAAAAAACGCGGAGAACGAGGATGAGATCTTGGGCCTGGCGGTGAAGGTGGAGGCGCACGAGGCGTTGCACAAGAGGTGGGAGGAAAGATTCGAGGACCTGGAGAACAGGTCGAGGAGGAAGAATCTTCTGATTCTGGGTCTCCCTGAAGGAGTGGAGGGGGCCAATGCTGGAGCATATGTGAGCACGATGCTCAATTCGCTGATGGGAGCGGGGGCCTTTCCGAGTCCCCTGGAGCTAGATGGGGCTCATCGGGTCCTGGCGAGGAGACCCAAGGCCAACGAGTCGCCAAGGGCGGTAAGGTGAGGTTTCACCGTCTCGTGGACAGAGAGTGTGTTTTGAGATGGGCCAAGGAAGAGCGGAGCAGCAGGTGGGAGAATACGGAGATCCGAATCTATCAGGACTGGAGTGCGGAGGTGGCAAAGAGAGAGCCGGTTTTAATCGGGCCAAGGCAGTGCTCCATCGAAAAGGGGTGAGGTTCGGAATGCTGCAGCCAGCGCGATTGTGGGTCACATTTCAGGATCGACACCACTACTTCGAAACGCCTGAGGAGGCTTGGACCTTTATACAAACTGAAAAATTGGACTCAAACTGAGGGTCTCTGGTTGTGGGGGGATGTCGGTTGTATACAGGGTTTTAACTATGCGTAGGAAATGTTCCACGGATTGGGTGATGGATGGGGATGGGGGAAGAGATCTGATGGGGAGACTGTCAGAGAATTTGGGCACCGGTGCTGGAGGGAGGGGAGGCCCGGGGATGGGGGAATTGGGATAAGGCCGCAAAAGGAGCTGCGCCAGAGGGGACGGGGCCACCTTAGGAAAGCGCGGGCTTTTTCCCATGTTAGGGAAGGACGGGGGGGGGGGGGGGGGGGGGGGTGGAGGAGCACACACTGACTGCTGGGGAGGACGGCGAGGGGGGATTCCCACACGGGGGGGGGGGTGGGTCAACGGGAAGGCGGGGGAGGCCGGGGTCAGCAGGAGTCAGCTGACTTACGGGAGTGTTATGGGGGAGCAAAAGAGCTAGACATGGATCTAGCGGGGGGAGGGGGGAGGGGGGGGATATAGGGTTGCTGCTGCATTGGCCGATGGGGAACTGGAAACAGAAGAGGTGGTCGGGACGGGGGTCCCCCGTCTGGGGGACTGGAGGGTGTGGGAGGTGCGGGCACGGGACTGGCCTAGAAAAGGAGATGGCTAGTCGGCGGGGGTGGGGGGGGGGGAAATCCGGCTGATAACTTGGAATGTGAGGGGCCTGAATGGGCCGGTTAAGAGGGCCCGAGTGTTCGCGCATTTAAAGGGACTGAAGGCAGATGTGGTTATTGTTATAACCTGCCTACTTACGATTGGCTGGGGACTAATGACTATCCCACAATCCCATGGGAGTATGAACTTCCCCAATGAGGGGGGGGAGAAACTCCTAGTATAAATAAGCTGGCCAGTTCAGGAACCAGCAGGAAGGAGAAGGTAGCAAGGGAAGTTACTGCTACTGTTATGTATATATTGTTATAGTAAATAAACATTATTATTTTGTATCCTTAAAACTCGTGCTGGATTCTTCGTGGCCCTTACAAAAGTTATGCTTCAGGAGACACATTTGAAGGTGGCAGACCAGGTCAGGTTACGAAAGGGATGGGAGGACAGGTATTCCATTTGGGGCTGGATGCAAAGAACAGAGGGGTAGCAATACTGGTGGGGAAGCGGGTGCCGTTTGTGGCCAAGAATATTGTAGTGGACAATGGAGGTCGACACGTGACGGTGAGCGGTAGGCTGCAGGGGGCGTGGGTGGTATTGGTAAACGTATACGCCCCGAACTGGGATGATGCTGGATTTGTGAAGCGCATGTTGGGGCGGATTCCGAATCTGGAGGCAGGAAGCTTGATAATGGGGGGGATTTCAACACGGTGTTGGACCCAGCATTAGATCGCTCCAGATCTAGGTCGGGGAAGAGGCCGGCTGTGGCCAAGGTGCTTAGGGGGTTTATGGACCAGATGGGGGGAGTAGATCCATGGAGATTTGCTAGGTCCATGGCCAGGGAATTTTCTTTTTTTTCTCACGTACACAGAGCCTACTCCCGGATAGATTTTTTTGTTTTGAGTAGAGCGCTGATCCCGAAAGTAGAGGGAACGGAGTACTCGGCCATAGCCATCTCAGACCATGCCCCGCACTGGGTGGAGCTGGAGTTGGGAGAGGAGAGGGACCAACGCCCGCTGTGGCGACTGGATGTGGGATTACTGGCGGATGAGGAGGTGTGCAGGAGGGTGCGGGGGTGGAGGCCAACGACAATGGGGAGGTGCAGGTGGGGGTAGTATGGGAGGCGCTGAAGGCGGTGGTCAGGGGAAAGTTAATCTCCATCAGGGCTTACAGGGAGAAAAGAGAGGGCAGGGAAAGGGCGAGGTTAGTGGGGGAGATCCTAAGGGTAGACAGGAGATATGCAGAGGCCCCCGAGGAGGGACTACTTAGGGAGCGGCGAAGTCTCCAGACGGAATTCGACCTGTTGACCACAGGGAAGGCAGAGGCACAGTGGAGGAAGGCACAGGGGGCGAAGTACGAGTATGGGGAGAAAGCGAGCCGGATGCTGGCACATCAGCTCCGTAAGAGGATGGCAGCGAGGGAGATAGGTGGAGTCAAGGATGGCAGGGGAACTACGGTGTGGAGTGCGGTGAAAGTAAATGAGGCATTTAAGGACTTTTATGAGGAGCTGTACAGATCTCAGCCCTCAGCGGGGGAAGAGGGGATTCGACAATTTCTCGATCAACTGAGGTTCCCGAGGGTGGAGGAGCAGGAGGTGGCTGGTTTGGGGGCACCAATTGGGTTGGAGGAGCTGGTTAAAGGACTGGGGAGCATGCAGGCGGGGAAGGCCCCGGGGCCAGATGGGTTCCCGGTTGAGTTTTACAGGAAGTATGCGGACCCTGTTAGCCCCGTTGCTAGTGAGGACTTTCAATGAGGCGAGGGAGGGGGGGACCCTACCCCCGACAATGTCCGGGGCGCTGATTTCTCTGATCCTGAAGCGGGACAAGGACCCACTGCAATGTGGGTCGTATAGGCCGATTTCGCTCCTCAATGTGGATGCTAAGTTGCTGGCAAAAGTGCTGGCTACGAGAATTGAGGACTGTGTCCCGGGGTTGATTCATGAGGACTAGACGGGATTTGTAAAGGGCAGGCAGTTGAACACCAATGTGCGGAGGCTCCTAAACGTGATTATGATGCCTTCGGTGGAGGGAGAGGCGGAGATAGTGGCAGCTATGGATGCGGAGAAGGCCTTTGACCGGGTGGAGTGGTTGTATCTCTGGGAAGTGTTGCGGAGGTTTGGGTTTGGGGAGGGGTTTTATCAGGTGGGTTAAGCTCCTATATAGAGCCCCTGTGGCGAGTGTGGCTACGAATCGGCGGAGATCGGAGTATTTTTGGCTGTATCGAGTCACGAGGCAGGGGTGCCCCTTGTCCCCCCTGTTGTTTGCATTAGCAATTGAGCCTTTGGCCATGGCATTAAGGGAGTCCAGGAACTGGAGGGGGGTGGTCCGAGGGGGAGAGGAGCATCGAGTGTCGCTGTATGCGGACGACCTGTTGCTGTATGTGGCAGATCCAGTGGAGGGGGTGGTGGAGGTCATGCGGATCCTAAGGGAGTTTGGGGACTTCTCGGGCTATAAGCTCAATGTAGGGAAAAGTGAGCTTTTTGTGGTGCATCCAGAGGACCAGGGAAGAGGGATAGACGACCTACCGTTGAGGAGGGCGGAAAGGAGCATTCGGTACTTGGGGATCCAGGTACCTAGGAGCTGGGGGGCACTGGACAAGCTCAATTTGACGCGGCTGGTGCAGCAGATGGAGGAGGATTTCAAAAGATGGGATGTGTTGCCACTCTCGCTAGCGGGCAGGGTACAGTCGATTAAAATGATGGTCCTCTCGAGGTTTCTTTTCGTGTTCCATTGCCTTCCTATTATGATTACCAAGGCCTTTTTTAAGCAGGTAGGTAGGAGCATCATGGGTTTTGTATGGGCAAACAAGACCCCGAGGGTAAGGAGGGGGTTTCTGGAGCGTAGTAGGGACAGAGGAGGGCTGGCGTTGCCGAATCTGGGTGGCTATTATTGGGCAGCCAACGTAACGATGATCCGTAAGTGGGTAATAGAGGGAGAGGGGGCGGCATGGAAGAGGTTGGAGATGGCGTCCTGCAAAGGAATGAGCCTGAGGGCGCTGGTGATGGCACCGCCGCCGCTCTCGCCGACAAAGTACACCACGAGTCCGGTGGTGGCGGCAACGCAAAAGATCTGGGGGCAGTGGAGATGACATAGGGGTGAGATGGGAGCCTCGGTGTGCGCCCCGATCCGGGAGAACCATCGGTTCGTCTCAGGGAGGATGGATGGGGGGTTTCGGAGCTGGCATCGGGCAGGGATTAGAAGAATGGGGAACCTGTTCATTGATGGGACGTTTGCGAGCCTCGGGGCACTGGAGGAGAAGTTCAAGTTACCCCCGGGAAATGCGTTCAGGTATATGCAAGTGAGGGCGTTTGTGAGGTGGCAGGTGAGGGAATTCCCGTCGCTCCCGGCACAGAGGATTCAGGACAGGGTGATCTTGGGTGTATGGGTCGGAGAAGGCAAGATTTCGGCGATATATCAGGAGATGAAAGAAGAGGGGGAGGCTTTGGTAGAGGAGCTGAAGGGCAAGCGGGAGGAGGAGTTGGGGGAGGAGATTGAAGAGGGTCTGTGGGCGGATGCCCTGAGTAGGGTTAATTCTTCTTCCTCATGTGCCAGGCTCAGCCTGATACAGTTTAAGGTTATTCACAGAGCGCATATGACAAGGGCGAGGCTGAGTAGGTTCTTTGGGGTGGAGGATAGATGTGGAAGGTGCTCGGGAAGCCCGGCGAATCACGTCCACATGTTTTGGTCGTGCCCGGCACTGGATGGGTCCTGGAGGGGTTTCGTGAGGACTATGTCCAAGGTGGTAAAAGTCCAGGTCAAACCAAGTTGGGGGCTGGCATTATTTGGGGTGGCGGACGAGCCGGGAGTGCAGGTGGCGCAAAAGGCCGGTATTCTGGCCTTTGCGTCCCTGGTAGCCCGGCGGAGGATCTTGCTATTATGGAAGGACGCGAAGCCCCCCAGTGTGGAAGCCTGGATTAATGACATGGCAGGGTTCATTAAGCTGGAGAGGATAAAGTTTGCCTTACGAGGGTCTGTGCAGGGGTTCTTCAGGCGGTGGCAACCGTTCCTAGACTATCTCGCGGAGCGTTAGGAGGAGGTCGGTCAGCAGCAGCAACAACCCAGGGAGGGAAGGGGGGGGATGGGAGGGGAGGGGGGGTGTTTCTTTCGGGGGGGGTGGGGGGGGTGGTATTTGGGCGGGTGGGGGAGGGTTTTCTTCCCAGGGGTATTTGTAAAAAGCATACGGGAGGGTTAATATGTGCGGGAGAAACCCATTGTACAAGTTCTGTATTATGTTTGATTGATATGTTTATTTTTTGCTCTGTTCTTTTCTCTTTTTCTTTTCTGTTCCGGGGGGGGGGGGGTTAATTGGTTGAAAATCTTTGTTGGAAAAACTTTGAATAAACATATTTAAAAACATTTTTTTTTTAAAGATTTGAAGGTAGGTGAGCACTTTACTTTAGTGATGGAAAGGGATAGGTATATACCGCAGGGCAAGAGTTATATCTGGGGGAAAGGTGAAAAATTATGATGCGATGAGGCAAGACTTAGGATGCATCGGATGGAGAGGAAAACTGCAGGGGATGGGCACAATGGAAATGTGGAGCTTGTTCAAGGAACAGCTATTGCATGTCCTTGATAAGTATGTGCTTGTCAGGCAGGGAGGAAGTGGTCGAGCAAGGGAACCGTGGTTTATTAAGGCAGATGAAACACTTATCAAGAGGAACAAGGAGGCTTATATAAAGATGAGGCATGAAGGTTCAGTTAGGGCGCTCGAGAGTTACAAGTTAGCTAGGAAGGACATAAAGAGAGAGTTAAGAAGAGCCAGGAGGGGACATGAGAAGTCTTTGGCAGGTAGGATCAAGGATAACCCTAAAGCATTCTATAGATATGTCAGGAATAAAAGAATGACTAGGTTAAGAATAGGGCCAGTCAAGGACAGTAGTGGGAAGTTGTGCTTGGAGTCCGAGGAGATAGGAGAGGTGCTAAATGAATATTTTTCGTCAGTATTCACACAGGAAAAAGACAATATTGTCGAGGAGAATACTGAGATTCAGGCTACTAGACGAGAAGGGCTTGAGGTTCATAAAGGGGAGGTGTTAACAATTCTAGAAAGTGTGAAAATAGATAAGTCCCCTGGGCCGGATGGGATTTATCCGAGGATTCTCTGGGAAGCTAGGGAGGAGATTGCTGAGCCTTTGGCTTTGATCTTTAAGTCATCTTTGTCTACAGGAGTAGTGCCAGAAGACTGGAGGATAGCAAATGTTGTCCCCTTGTTCAAGAAGGGGAGTAGAGACAACCCTGGTAACTATAGACCAGTGAGCCTTACTTCTGTTGTGGGCAAAATCTTGGAAAGGTTTATCAGAGATAGGGTGTATAATCATTTGGAAAGGAATAATTTGATTAGAGATAGTCAACACGGTTTTGTGAAGGGTAGGTCGTGCCTCACAAACCTTATTGAGTTCTTTGAGAAGGTGACCAAACAGGTGGATGAGAGTAAAGGAGTTGATGTGGTGTATATGGATTTCAGTAAAGCGTTTGATAAGGTTCCCCACGGTAGGCTACTGCAGAAAATACGGAAGCATGGGATTCAGGGAGATTTAGCAGTTTGGATCAGAAATTGGCTAGCTGGAAGAAGACAAAGGGTGGTGGTTGAGGGAAAGTGTTCAGACTTGAGTCCAGTTACTAGTGGTGTACCTCAAGGATCTGTTTTAGGGCCACTGCTGTTTGTCATTTTTATAAATGACCTGGAGGAGGGCGTAGAAGGATGGGTGAGTAAATTTGCAGATGACACTAAATTCGGCGGAGGTGTGGACAGTGCGGAAGGATGTTACAAGTTACAGAGGGACATAGATAAGCTGCAGCGCTGGGCTGAGAGGTGGCAAATGAAGTTCAATGCAGAAAAGTGTGAGGTGATTCATTTTGGAAGGAATAACAGGAAGACAGAGTACTGGGCTAATGGTAAGATTCTTGGCAGTGTGGATGAGCAGAGAGATCTCGGTGTCCATGTACATAGATCCCTGAAAGTTGCCACTCTGGTTGAGAGAGTTGTTAATTAAGAAGGTGTACGGTGTGTTAGCTTTTATTGGTAGAGGGATTGAGTTTCGGAGCCATGAGCCATGGGACTTGAGGCTGTTTTTGTTAGAGAGAAGAAGGTTAAGAGGTGACTTAATTGAAGCATACAAGATGATCAGAGGATTGGATAGGGTGGACAGTGAGAGCCTTTTTCTCGGATGGTGATGTCTAGCAAGAGGGGACATAGCTTTAAATTGAGGGGAGATAGATATAGGACAGATGTCAGAGATAGGTTCTTTACTCAGAGAGTAGTAAGGGCGTAGAATGCCCAGCCTGTAACAGTAGTGGACTCGCCAACACTAAGGGCATTCAAATGGTCATTGGATAGACATATGGACGATAAGGGAATAGTGTAGATGGGCTTTAGAGTGGTTTCACAGGTCGGCGCAACATCGAGGGCCAAAGGGCCTGTACTGCGCTGTTATGTTCTATGTTCTATAAATGTCCAGGCAGAAGGTAGTGCTCAGAATACCTTCATCCTTTGCTCTGAGGCGATAAAATATTTCATCTGGATTCCACTCAGGCTGTTATTTGTGATATTTCGGAGGAAGCTATGACTGCAGTGGACGAAAGTGCAACTGGTGGATCTTGCATTTAGATGGTCAAAAACTGGCAAAATGACCGTTTCCCTCCACTCCCCAAGGAAGCCAACAAAATGACACGCAGGGTTAAAAATCAAATAGGAAGGTGTGATTACAGCATCAATGTAAACAACAATTGAAAACACTTCTGCAAAACATTGAAGGGACTTTAAGGTAACTATTACAAAACAGCAAATAATAATTGAGTAAGCTCATCATTTTCTACATTGGAAACAGTTGAAACATCGGGGCAGCATAGTGGCAGTGGTTAGCACTACTGCCTCATGGCACCAAGGACCCGGGTTCACCCTAGCCACCCTGAGGAAATCGTGCAGTTTTTTCAGCGTGGGTAAATCTGGGTGCAGCTTTCCTTGCTGCCATCTTGCTGGCTGGGATGAGTGTATGTGGAGAGTGCAGTGTGTATATGTGCAAACTCCACACGAACAGTGAGCTGGGGTTGGGATCGAACTCGGGTCCTCTACGCCGTGAGGCAGCAGTGCTAACCACTGCATCACCATGCCACCCATCTGGCACCGTTTTTCATTGGAATCGATTGTGTTCTACGTGGCACTGGTGCTAGCCCCTTGTCAGTGAATCGGCCCCGGTGCGGTGCCAGTTTTGCTGTCGCAGAAGTCCACAAACAACAATAAGAGTAAATCAATATGAGTAAATGGTAGAACAATTAAGAACAAATTATTTACTGCCTCATGGAGCCGAGGAACTGGGTTCGGTGCCGCCCCCGGGTCACTGCCCGTGTGGAGTTTGCACATTCTCCCCGTGTCTGCGTGGGTCTCACCCCCACAAACCCAAAGATGTGCAGGGTAGGTGGACTGGCCACACTAATAATCCCTTTAATTGGAAAACAATAATGGAGCACTCTAAATTTTTTAAAAAATTATTTTAAAAATTCACATTGGGTAGCTTGCCCGAGTGTCATTTGTGATTGAATCTGACGAGAGGAAGTGGATTCTTCAAGCGAGGGGCAACATGTTCCCTCCTGTACCTCACCCCTCCTCACAATAGGATGCCTATTGAGCCAAAGCTATGAGTTCAGTGCTCAGGCAGTCATTATCAGAGTTTTGGGAGCTGGGGTGCTGCTACTTCAAGGGGACAAGAGGAAGGATAGCATATGTGGTGCAGGGGGCTGTTGGCTCTTAGGCCTGGGCTATGTCTGCGGTGAGAGCCAGGATGGGAAAGTAGTAGCAACGTAATGAGGTGCAGTACAGCTATCTTTGCTTTATACAGCTTAAACGGGGCTGAAAGATTCTGGCGTTGTCTGCTCAATCGGCCCCTTCCTCTTACCAAGGTTCTTCCACACGTGGTTCAGGTGATTGATCATCAGCAATTTTTTTTAAAAGCAGTTTATTATTTTTCAAACTGGTCATGCACTGTCTTTTTTGAAAAAAAGAGGGGGGGAAAAAAATCAGTTATCCAGGTCATTTTAAGAAGGTTGTCTTGGCGTGTTGTCACTATTTATCGAGCCGTACCATCAGACATTTTCCTGCTCACCTTCAGTTGCCCTGTAGCGCCATGTTTCTGATCTGCAAGTTGCAGTGAAAGATACTATTGAAACAATGAGTAAAGTGAAGACTAAATATCACCGGATGTCCATTGTTCCCCGCCAGAGCAAATTATAGACCACAAAGTTTAGGCCTGTAGTTAGAAACATTGCTGTTTCTCAGTGGGCCAGGAAAACGATTTGCTTTGTGGTGTTTCAAGTCTCCGTCGCTGGCTGCTGGAGGGAAGATCACGTCGAGCTCCCGCTCATCAATGTTCATCACAACACAGACACTCGACCACCTATTTGGAACTTGCTATTAGTTATTTTACCTTCAGATTGCTGAGCTATGGGCGGCACAACGGGGTGTCCGTTTGGAGTTTGCACATTCTCCCCGTGTCTGCGTGGGTCTTACCCCCACAACCCAAAGATGTGCAGAGTAGGTGGAGTGGCCACAGTAAATTGTTCCTTAATTGGAAAAAAATAATTGGTACTCGAAATTTATTTTTAAAAATGATTGCTGAGCTATGACTTGTCATCTATAATTGTCTGATGTGAATGAATCGTACTAAACAGCACAGATGAGGTTCCAACTAATTGGCTAAAGTTAATTGGATGAAGAGATTACAGACATACGTTTGGTTCCATGCTAGTTTCCATTGTGATTTTATGGTCGTGGTGCTGCAGGCTGAATGAATGCTAACAGGTTAACAATTGTGCAAGGTCTGAAATATTTATGCTTTCGACATTTGCTTCAATTATTTTTTAAAGGAACAATAGCTACAGTAATTAGAGTGTAATGTGTTGTTCATGAATTATTAAAATTTTTGCACATGGCAACATACTTCCTGTCCATAAATAATACTTCTTTTATGGTGCAACTAAGGCAGTGTTGGAGCCTCTTTTGATACTAAACAGGTTCCAAGCTGACCAAGGTTGTGTTTTGTGTTGTAATGCCTGTTTGCCCACCTTTTGGGCAAGACCCCACCTTGATAAAGGAGTTTAAGCGCATGCTAGGAACAACTGCCCCAAGGTTGATTAAGAGAGAAATGACCAAATAGATAAAGTCCTAAAGCTTAGTAAAGATGTGTGGCAAAACTCCAACTCCATCTACAAGTTTGCTGACGATACGACTATAGTGGGCCGGATCTCGAATAACGATGAGTCCGAATACAGGAGGGAGATAGAGAACCTAGTGGAGTGGTGTAGTGACAACAATCTCGCCCTCAATTCCAGAAAAACTAAAGAGCTGGTCACTGACTTCAGGAAGCAAAGTACTGTACACACCCCTGTCAGCATCAACAGGGCCGAGGTGGAGATGGTTAGCAGTTTCAAATTCCTAGGGGTGCACATCTCCAAAAATCTGTCCTGGTCCACCCACGTCGACGCTACTACCAAGAAAGCTCAACAGCGCCTATACTTCCTCAGGAAACTAAGGAAATTCGGCATGTCCACATTGACCCTTACCAACTTTTACAGATGCACCATAGAAAGCATCCTATCGGGCTGCATCACAGCCTGGTATGGCAACTGCTCGGCCCAGGACCGCAAGAAACTTCAGAGAGTCGTGAACACCGCCCAGTCCATCACACAAACCTGCCTCCCTTTCATTGACTCCATCTACACCCCCCGCTGCCTGGGGAAAGCGGGCAGCATAATCAAAGATCCCTCCCACCCGGCTTACTCACTCTTCCAACGTCTTCCGTCGGGCAGGAGATACAAAAGTCTGAGAACACGCACGAACAGACTCAAAAACAGCTTCTTCCCCACTGTCACCAGACTCCTAAATGACCCTCTTATGGACTGACCTCATTAACACTACACCCTGTATGCTTCATCTGATGCCGGTGTTATGTAGTTACATTGTATATGTTGTGTTGCCCTATTATGTATTTTCTTTTATTCCCTTTTCTTTTCATGTACTTAATGATCTGTTGAGCTGCTCGCAGAAAAATACTTTTCACTGTACCTCGGTACACGTGACAATAAACAAATCCAATCCAATCCAATCCAATGTTGCAATTTTGCTGGCCAGCACTGCAAATAATGATCTCCCCTAACAGCAGGCAGCTGAACAGGAGTGACAAAGCCATGAAGATTGCAAGCATTACTTAAAGCACATACTGCTGAAGATTGACTCACCACCCTGTTTCTGAAGAGAACTTTTGAGACAACACTTAGTCAAGACTTTGTCAACCTCCTATCAGCATTTATTCTTGAAATTCTCTCAGGACATGACCTCAGGAGGCAGAGTGCTGCTCTACCTTTCTGCAGACCCTAAGCATGTCACCAGGAGAAAGGGAGTGCTTGGTCACGGGGACCTTACACAATGTCCCCTTGAATCTGGAGGAGGAATGGGAGGGGGTGAGATTAGGAAAGAAGTACAACTAGAGGTAAAAGGGGCAGGAGGGTGACGAGGGCTACAGATTCCTGATTTGCTGCAAGCTCCACAAATCTGGCAATCACGAGAGACCAGTCATTACCATCTGCAAATGTGTCAGGGGCTCAAGTTCAGGAGTGACTGGAGGAGGAGGAAGAGCAAGAAGTGGACAAGGGAGTACCAGAGGGACAAGAGGGAGCATCAGAGTGTTTGATAGCCCGCACTTAGCAGGGATGCTCACCCCCATCAAACTGAGACTGACATCCTCCACCATCAGACACTGGAACATTCTTGACACCGGCCTCGCCTTTTCAGGCTGCGGACCAATCAGAAAGTCCTGGGCTCAATCCTTCCAACTTTTCCCCCATGAAGAACACAACAAAAATCGATCACTAATCCCACCACGACTCAACTGCTACGAACACTTTATATCGAGACCAATAACAAACAAAATCAAAAATACACATTTAAGAGTATTGCAGAGATTAATCTATTCACCCTGATGCTTAGCTGAAGTGACGATCCTATATAAAATTTGTTTACTGTTCCGGTATTTTTACCAAGTGCGACCTGACTGGTAGCATCAAGCCAGCTGGATGGCGACTGAGATTTTGAAGAGGGAATTTCAGTTCTCCTGCTACAGTGAGAGGTTGTGGCTCGGATACGTCCCAACCTCAGACTGCTCCACCATGCTTGGCCACCTGGCTGATTGGCAAGTGCATGGGGCATGGATGCTGGCATCCAGGGAGAGGTAGGTAGGTTTCTGCTCCGTGGTTCCCGCACCTCGACCTCAGGGCCTCTGTTAAACCAGCCCAGGTCTGTTGGAGGACAGGGCAGTTGAGCCATGAGTCTCTTTTCACTGAGGAATGCTCAGCCATCCTGGCAGCTGCTTGAACTGCCATTGCTGGACCTTTTGACTCCATGTAAGCTGCAATGATGCAGTGGAAGGTGCAATGATGCAGTGGAACCTACAACGATGCAGCCGAAGCTGCATTGATGCAGTGGAACCTACAATGATGCAATGGCACCTGCAGTGATGCAGTGTAACCTGCAATGATGCAATGGAGCTGCAATGATGTAGTGGAGCTGCAATGATTCAGTGGAAGCTGCAATGATGCAGTGGAACCTTCACGTAAGGTAAAGGTAAAGTTGCCATAGTCCCAGATGACTATAGGCTACTTTCCCCTTGAGATGGAGAGCTGACTGGTGATGATTTAACCTGAGGGCCACCACACCTCATGCGAGGGGCAAGGTTGAGAAGGCGGGGTCTTCTTAAACAACCTGATGCAGTGGAAGGAATGTTGCAGTGGAACCTGCAATGATGCAATGGGACTTGCAATGAAACGGTGGAAGCTGCAATGACGCGGTGGAAGCTGTCATGATGCGGTGGAAGTTGCAATGACACGGTGGAAGCTGCCATGATGCGGTGGAAGCTGCAATGACGCGCTGGAAGCTGCAATGACACGGTGGAAGCTGCCATGATGCGGTGGAAGCTGCAATGACGCGGTGGAAGCTGCAATGAGGCGGTGGAAGCTGCAATGACACGGAAGCTGCAATGACACGGTGGAAGCTGCAATGACACGGTGGAAGCTGCAATGACGCAGTGGAAGCTGCAATGACACGGTGGAGGCTGCAATGATGCAGTGGAAGCTGCAATGACACGGTGGAAGCTGCAATGACACGGTGGAAGCTGCAATGACGCGGTGGAAGCTGCAATGAAAAGGTGGCAGCTGCAATGACACAGTGGAAGCTGCAATGACGCAGTGGAAGCTGCAATGACACGGTGGAGGCTGCAATGATGCAGTGGAAGCTGCAATGACACGGTGGAAGCTGCAATGACACGGTAGAAGCTGCAATGAGGCGGTGGAAGCTGCAATGACGCAGTGGAAGCTGCAATGACACGGTGGAATCTGCAATGAGGCGGTGGAAGCTGCAATGACGCGGTGGAAGCTGCAATGAGGCGGTGGAAGCTGCAATGACACGGTGGAAGCTTCAATGAAAAGGTAGAAGCTGCAAAGATGCAGTGGAAGCTGCAATGAGGCGGTGGAGGCTGCAATGAGGCGGTGGAAGCTGCAATGACACGGAAGCTGCAATGACACGGTGGAAGCTTCAATGAAAAGGTGGAAGCTGCAAAGATGCAGTGGAAGCTGCAATGATGCGGTGGAGGCTGCAATGACGCAGTGGAAGCTGCAATGACACGGTGGAGGCTGAAATGACACGGTGGAGGCTGAAATGACACGGTGGAGGCTGAAATGACGCGGTGGAAGCTGCAATGACACGGTGGAAGCTGCAATGAAAAGGTGGAAGCTGCAATGATGCGGTGGAAGCTGCAATGACACGGCAGAGGCTGCAATGACGCGGTGGAAGCTGCAACGACACGGTGGAAGCTGTAATGACACGGTGGAGGTTGCAATGATGCAGTGGAAGCTGCAATGACATGGTGGAGGCTGCACTGACACGGTGGAGGCTGCAATGACGCGGTGGAAGCTGCAATGACGTGGTGGAAGCTGCAATGGCACGGTGGAAGCTGCAATGGCACGGTGGAGGCTGCAATGATGCGGTGGAGGCTGCAATGACACGGTGGAAGCTGCAATGACACGGTAGAAGCTGCAATGATGTGGTGGAGGCTGCAATGACGCAGTGGAAGCTGCAATGACCCGGTGGAAGCTACAATGACGCGGTGGAGGCTGCAATGACATGGTGGAAGCTGCATTGGTGCAGTGGAAGCTGCAAGGGTGCAGTGGAAGCTGCAATGATGCGGTGGAAGCCGCAATGACATGATGGAAGCTGCAATGGTGCAGTGGAAGCTGCAATGATGCGGTGTAAGCTGCAATGACGCTGTGGACGCTGCAATGACGCGGTGGAAGCTGCAATGGTGCAGTGGAAGCTGCAATGATGCGGTGTAAGCTGCAATGATGCGGTGGAAGCTGCAATGACGCGGTGGAGGCTGCAATGGTGCAGTGGAAGCTGCAATGACACAGTGGAAGCTGCAATGATGCAGTAGAGGCTGCAATGGTGCAGTGGAAGCTGCAATGATGCAGTGAAAGCGACAATGGTGCAGTAGAAGCTGCCATCTCACTCCTCAAATGTTGCATGATATTGGACATAACAGGTTATTGGCTAGCTTCTCCACTCTGGAAAGGACGGGCTCCAGGCTTCATCAAGCTACAGGTCAAACTGGAGGCAGACTCCACCATCCCCATCCTCATGCCGTACAAGCTTTTAGGCAGGTACTACATTGACACCCACCAGCCTCCTCCTAAAGCTTGGCATTTCAAGGACCTTTACTGAGTCCACTACAGAAGTACTAATATGCAACCTTGGCCCTGGCAAGATGGTACCTGTGACGAAAGAGAAAATGCTGGAAAATCTCAGCAAGTCTGGCAGCATCTGTCGGGAGAGAAAAGAGCTAACGTTTCCAGTCCGAAGACTCTTTGTCAAAAGCGGTACCTGTGACGTTTTGTCTACACCACTTGTTTGATGCCCACTAGTACCCGGTGTCATGTCCCAGCATATTCTGAACTTCAAACTGATCTTTATACCTTAAAACTGAACACCAAAGGGCTCAAAATGATGGTCGTCCAAGGGTCATCTGAATTATTTTATGGATTGAAACCATGACCCTCTATCAAGAGGGAAGAAAAGGAATATTCCAGACTCATGTTAAATCAATGCCTTCCCTGAAACCAATCCAAAAGGGTAGATTGAATGGGTCATTCAACAACAAAGATAGTGACTATCCTAAACTCTCATAGAGGTAAACAACAATACAAGATGTTGGAATCAACATGATCACCACCCTTATTTGGAAAATTATTTGGACTTGTTAAAAGTCACATGCTCAAGGAGTGATTTTATTTTCTGTTTTTAAAACCAGTTGGAAGCTATTCTCAGTGAGTTCCACCAAAAGCCATTGAACATGAGATCCCAGCAGCTAAGGTAATAAACAGATACCTTGAAAGTGGAAGATCTTAACAGGAAAAAGGACTCCCCAAACTGTTCACCTGGGAATCAATAATCATAAGTTGATCTAGTATATTACCTTCATCTATATCTCATATTTGTGTGTGTGAAAGTGTATGAGACAAGTGAGTGCAACATTGTATTATTTTCAGGAGGAGTAAGAATAAATAATCTTATATGTTTTTAAACTCGCAAAAGCATGCTGCTGGAAATATTTAATTGGGGCACTCACTTTGAAGGTAATAAACCACATGGCTCCTACATACAAACACAATAATCATGGGCTTTCTGGGCGCTTCACTGCTCACGGTTTCCTGAAGTTGGGCTGTGCTGGCCTCTTCACTGTTACCAGTATTTTGGAGCACGGGTGTCTCTTCCTCCAGCTCTCCAGGGTTTTGTCGCTTCTTCTATAGTTGTCATCCACGGCCTTCCTCATCCAAAGAGCAGTAGCCCCTGTTGTTCATGTTAGATGGGAGTCACCTCTCGTCACTGGTCTGACAAGTGACTTAGTCCCTTCTTCTTTTTGGTTTCTTCACCATCTGTCACTCCCCTGCTTGTCTCTCCATTGCTTCCTCTTCCATTGAATTTGTCTGTTGAGGAGTTGGAGGTTTGGAGGAGAGTTCTTGGGACAGTCCACTGCCGCACCCTCTTCTTCTTGTTGTTCCTCTCTGTGTCCTTCTTTAGCCCCATGCTGCTTACTGGCTGGTGAGTTACAGAAATTGACCAGAGCAGACTGGAAATAGTGAAAAGTCTTCCATCGGGGCAGTTCCCTCCCGACACACTGATCCGCAACTCAATCATCACTAACACCACGTCCGTTCTTTCATTGCAAGCATCAGAGATGCAAAACCTATCCATTCGCCTCTGCCCTTATCACTGTCCAAGGCCCCTCCCAAGTAAAGCAGTGATTTACTTGAACTTGGTTTGATTTAGTATACTGTATTCGTTGCTTAGGATATGGTTTTCTCTACAATGGGGAGACCAAATACAGACTGGGTGACCGCTTTGCCTCCATTTAAAATGTTGGCACATACAAATGTAAGGAACAGTGGAGATCCCAGTGACTGGATGAGATAAAAAGAACAGTAATGAGTTACAAAGAAAGAACTTAACGTTGCAAAAAGGGAATACCATGTGAAAGAAAAATCTTGCAAGGGATATCAAGGACACTAGTAAACTTTTAACTATCATATGAAGAGAAAGAATTTGGCTCACAGTAATATGGTCCTTGATTATTGTTGTGAATGATTGCAGATTAATTGTCGGATTAATAATACGGAGACAAGGGACCAGATTTTCATCTGGCGATAGAGGTGGGAATGGAGTCAGGAATGATAACATGTTTACCAAAGATTGAGATTTGCAGTGCTCTGTGTTATTTTTGAGTGGCCTTTCCACAGGTTGGGAAGGCTTTGGGTCACAACCCCTACACCAATGTTTTTCAAACTTTTTTTCCCGGGATCACTTTTACCAACGGGCCGACCTTCAGGGCCCATGCTGTCCAGCCTTCACAAACCATGTCAACTGGTCTTCACAATGCACACCAGGGGCGGGATTCTCCCCTACCCGGCGGGGCGGGGGGGTTCCAGCGTAATGGAGTGGCGGGAACCACTACGGCGTCGGGCCACCCCAAAGGTGCGGAAGTCTCCGCACCTTTAGGGGCCAAGCCCTCACCTTGAGGGGCTAGGCCCGCGCCGGAGTGGTTTGTGCTCCACTGGCTGGCGGGAAAGGACTTTGGCGCCACGCCAGCCGGGGCCAAAAGGTCTTCGCCGGGCGACGCGGATCGGCGCATGCACGGGAGCGTCAGCAGCTGCTGACGTCATCCCCGTGCATGCGCAGGGGAGGGGGTCTCTTCCACCTCTGCCATAGTGAAGACCATGGCGAAGGTGGAAGAAAAAGAGTGCCCCCACGGCACAGGCCGGCCCGCGGATCGGTGGGCCCCGATCGCAGGCCAGGCCACCGTGGGGGCACCCCCCGGTGCCAGGTCGCCTCGCGCCACCCCGCAGGACCCCGGAGCCTGCCCGCGCCGCCTTGTCCCGCCGTTCAAAAGGTGGTTTAATCCACGCTGGCGGGACAGGCATTCCAGCAGTGGGACTTCGGCCCATCGCGGGCTGGAGGATCAGCAGGGGTGGGCCCGCCGACCGGCGCGGTGCGATTCCCGCCCCCGCCGACTGGCGCGGCGCAATTCCTGCCCCCGCCGAATCTCTGGTGGTGGAGACTTCGGGACACGGCGGGGTGGGATTCAAGCCAGCCCCCGGCGATTCTCCGACCCGGCGTGGGGTCGGAGAATCCTGCCCCAGGTTCCTCACAAATCCATGCCAATCAGGTTCACAGGAGGAAAAGGCACTCAGCACTGGATACTCCTGGGAAATGCTACACCAGAATTCTGACAGCCTCATGGACTTGTGGCGTGTTTTTAATGTGCTGTCACAGGTCAGGTGCAGTAGCTCAGTCTCTTCATTTGGAGTCAGCTGTAAGTTAATAACTGACTCTGGGGTCTCAAACCCGAAGGGATTTTTCACTCATCTCTTTTTCAAATCAGAAACTTGTCTTCTGGAAAGTAGCGACAAAAGCTCAGTACAGTCAGATGTGACTGAATAAGGCTTGTCAGTCCATTGACAATTCCCTTACTAACACTGTTCTCTTTGATGTGCCATCGCAGCATGGGGAGCATGTAATAGTTCTGGTTTTGTACTTGCAGTTGCCAAACTTCCTTGTATGCTGTTCACTGGAGGCCCTGGAGCTCTGTACACTCAAAGAGCTAACACTAGCAATGCTCTGTCCTGTTGTAGACTCTCCTGTGCAGCTGAATCCAGTACATTACAATTAAGATCCTAGGCTGTAGGTACATTGCCTATTTGTGTCTCTGGCTGACTCCTTCTTGTTACAGAACGATCCATCTTCGCAGTCATCTTGCCTTGCCCTCTAGCATATAAAAAATGGAAGCACAAACATACAGGGTGCTTGTCATCAATTGTATATGCAGGGTGTATGACCTGCTCACTGTTGCCTCTTATGGCTGGAAGACTGCATGGCTGATAATGCAACTGTTCTTATTTTAAGTGCCGGTAGCAGCTGCTGGCTGCTTCTTTCGGGATTGGGACCATGTCCCACATTTCTTCCGACATCCCCCCCCCCCCCCCCCGCGCCGAATCTCTCACAGGTCGCAACCTGCATTTCCGAGATCGGAGTAGACATTGTACAGCATATAGGAAATTTGAATTTTCCTCCACCCCCGTTGTTTTATGTACTGGTGCAGGTTATGGAAGCGTTGAATAAAACCCATCTCATTGGCGGGCTCGTGACCACTGTGCGAAGCCTCTTGAAGAGTTAGGGTCAATGTGGCAGATCAGTGCTAATTATTTTGGCAAATTCATATGTCGCTATTTGATGGTGTATTGTAATGTAGATGTATTTTTAACTGCAGAGATTCATCCTCGGTCTCTGACCTGAAAAGATACGTTGACCATAACATTGACCAACATTATTCAAGTGTTAAGATGCATTAGAGTACTTTTCCAATTGGAGAAAGTGCCATAATCAATTCAGAATTGTAGAAACATATTCTGGATCTCTTCTATAAGGTTTGGAACATGATTTAAATGAAAAACGCTGCCCTGAGGTTGAAAGTTTAAAAACATCTAAGCCCTTGCTCTGAATCATTGTTTAACAGGAAATCTGCTTTGAAGTGGAAAAGACCCCATCTGTAGCTGCGAACACAAAGAGCATCTGGTTTTCAGTTCTAATGAACCCCCATCCTTTACATTTCGGTGCATGAACCCCCATCCTTTACATTTCGGTGCATATGTTTTAATTGCTCAAGTTATTATGGATGGTTTAATGAGTTCCACAAGTTGCAGAATCAGTTTTGTCAAGAGGCGGCTATGTTCAGCTTGGTTTACAGTTTTAAGAGGTTATTAAAGGATTGTCACCTTTTGATATGGTAAATGAATAAGCATTTTATTTCAACCGATTGACCACTTGAGGGTATTTAATTTTTTTAAATGGTTTTATGAATGCAAGATCTTTTTCAAGATAAAGTGTCTTTTTTCAATTTAAAGTGCCCAATTTTCTTTTTCAATTAAGGGGCAATTTAGTGTGGCCAATCCACCTACCCTGCACACCTTTGGGTTTTGGGGGTGAGACCCATGCAGCCACGGGGAGAATATGCTAACTCTATCTGGGCAGGGACCCGGAGCGAGGATCGAACCTGGGTTCTTGGTGCTGTGAGGCAGCAGTGCTAACCACTGCGCCCCAGTGCTGCCACAAGACAAAGTGTGTTTGAATAACAGCTCTATTCCATTATTAGAAGTGTTTTAATTAATTTCCAACACATGATTCCTGATGTCGGCCAGCAGTGGTTAATAGGAAAGTGGCTCTGGAGGATATATGGAGGCCAGGGAGAGTAAGCAGAGGCATTGAGGGGGCAAGGAGGCGTATGGTTGTGAAAGATATTGGGAGCTGGGCTGCTGTTCCTGAGAAGTGGGCCTTCTAGCTTTGCAATCACATTCCTCTCAAACTGCATCGCAACTTATAAAATCCATCCCCTCCCCAACCACGTGTTCTCAGAGTTAAAAAAAAATATGGGGGAATGATGTTTAGAGGTGGGCTTGGGTTTCAGAAGCTTGAGGCAAAAATCTGGCCATGAGGTCAAGTAGCACCATAACAACCGTGGAACTTAATTTAGTAAAGGTAGTATGATGACCTAGCTTTATAGCCAATTCAATTATTATCCTAAATTAAACAATTGAGCTTTTTAAAATCATACTGCAATCAAACCTCAGGCAGGCTGTTGGAATTCAGACTTGACCAAAGTGAAATACACAACCAACAGACAAGCTGCCAGAATATGTCTGCACCTGTCCCATCAATTACCCATCAGGTGATCATCACACCCTATTGATGTACACACGTCTATTGTCAGTAGCCCAGATAGTGCCGGATTTTCTGTCACCCAAAGCTTCTGCTGTTACCTTATATGGGAACAGGTTATGTGCAGCCCACACCGCCAGAGACGGGACACCTGAGGCGGGCTTAGGTGTCCCGTGGAACGGTCATCAACCAGACCATTGGTGCTGAGACCCCCACCCGAGGCCTCATTGGCAGAAAGCCAGAGGAAATGGCGAAGGAAGGGGGATAAAAACAGGCACCCGAGGCACATCAGCAGTGAAGACCCCATGCAGAGGCAATCAAGAAGACTGACCAGAGAAGGAAGGAAGAAAGAAACAGTGTGCCAGACTCACCTTAATGATGACGGACCAGAAGGACTCAGGAATCGGACCCACAGTTCAATCAAGTCATCTTTGCTTAGTATTAGTATAAACTAATCTTGGGTACCTCTGGAGAATATATTGTGACTAATATACGGATAATTGTGTTGAATAAAGAGTGTGCAAATTTATTTCTGTTTTTGTTCTCCTCAGTATTAAAGGACAGCTAGGTAAAACATTTAAGTAAATTAACTGGTTGATGGTATCTGAATTGGACAGATACAACAGTTTGGCGATGCCAGATGGGGCTTTGATAAGAAGGGACTGTCGCTCCGAAGTCGGACCCATCAACCTTGTATTCTGCAATGCTCCATCTGAGCCTGAATTAAGAGGGGAAATGCCCCCGTTATTGACAGTCTTAAGAAGTGAAGGACTGATACAGATTTCGACCTGTAAATTGGGCCATAAACTGGGTGTCGGGAACGCGAAGTTTACAGACAGAATTAGGATAGTCAAGAGAATTGGGAGGAAATGTAATGCAAACCGGACCTCTATTCAGATTGGTTTCCAATACCCCGCAGCGAACCCGAAAGTTAGAAATAGTAATGACCAGTCGTGTCGAGTGGGAGGAAGTTCTCCATACGTATTTGAACAGCAAATGGGCCAAGTGGGTACAGTGAGTTGACACCCCAAAATCGGATCGGGGATCCGAAGGAGAAACTTGTTGGAGCCATGCTCATACAGAGGTGGATAAGAGGGCTACCAAACTCAGCAAGGCGATTGCGATCGCAAGTTCGCCAGAACAGTGCATGGAAGAGAGATGGAGGTAATCAGAATTAAATGGGACAGAAGCTCAGATCTCCGAATTACAGGAAGACAAAGAGGAACAGTTTAATCAGATGGAACAAGAGATAGATGCTCAGATAACGCAGTTAAAACAAGATCCGGTGGGCGCTATAGTGCGCATCCAACAATTGGAAGTGGAGGTCGGCATATGAGAGGAAATAAACCAGGGCAACCTGATCCATATGAGCCAATTCCAGGCTCAATGTGATAAAGCATGCGAGGAAGCACAGCGGGCTATCGGTGAGAAACTGCGCTGCAACAATTGGAGGAAGGGAAACGGAAATGCAGATATCAATTGCAGGCTGCAGGAAAAGTCCTTTCCAAGGCAGGTAAAGAAAACGGAGCCTGAGCAAAAGACCACAGCAAATGCCTGCGCGAGATTGAAAAATTAAAGTCGCAATTAACTATAAAGAGGGGTGTAATGTCCGCCTTCACCACGGAGTCAGGGAGAAGTGACTCAAGAATAGAATGGGAACGATTAGAAGAGAATGCTTGTGCTTATGCGATGGCCACCTCCGTTCCAGGCAACAGAACCTACAGCACCACCAGATTCAGTTCCCATCCAATAGCTTCAGTCCCCGATTCGGTTCCCACCCTAATAGATCCAGTCACTAATAGGGGGCGAAATTCTCCCCCAACGGCGTGATGTCCGCTGACTGGCGCCCAAAACGGCGCCAATCAGATGGGCATCGTGCCGCCCCAAAGGTGCGGAATGCTCCGCATCTTTGGGGGCCGAGCCCCAACATTGAGGGGCTAGGCCGGCGCCGGAGGGATTTCCGCCCCGCCAGCTGGCGGAAACGGCCTTTGTTGCCCCGCCAGCTGGCGCGGAAATGACATTCGGGGCGGCGCATGCGCGGGAGCATCAGCGGCTGCTGACAGTTTCCCGCGCATGCGCAGTGGGGAGAGTCTCTTCCGCCTCCGCCATGGTGGAGACCGTTGTGGAGGCGGAAGGGAAAGAGTGCCCCCACGGCACAGGCCCGACCGCGGATCGGTGGGCCCCGATCGCGGGCCAGGCCACCGTGGGGGCACCCCCCGGGGTCAGATTGCCCCGCGCCCCCCCCAGGACCCCGGAGCCCGCCCAGGCCGCCTTGTCCCGCCGGTAAATAGCAACTCTAATTTACGCCGGCGGGACAGGCAATTTATTGGCGGGACTTCGGCCCATCCGGGCCGGAGAATCCAGCGGGGGGGGGGCGGCTCGCCAACCGGCGCGGCCCGATTCCCACCCCCGCCGAATATCCGGTACCGGAGACTTCGGCAACTGGCGGGGGCGGGATTCACGGCGGCCAACGGCCATTCTCCGACCCGCTGGGGGGTCGGAGAATGACGCCCAGGAAGTCAAACAAATAATCACCTCCAAGCCCACAAAACCAGGGATGAACATACCCGATCCAGCCCCGGTTTGGTGTAACAAGGGGGGGAGGTGGAACCTGGGGACACGGGTGCTCAGAGCACCCACCCCCCATACCCCTGTCAATCATCGATGAAAGGGGACCGCAGCCCCGTGCAGAATCCCGGCACATTCCCAATCCCAGGTACAGGGAATAAGACAAAACCAACCCCAGATATCCACACCCACAAGCATTATATTACAATACTGCCAGATCGGCCATTTTGCCAGGGGATGTAGGGCACCACCCAGCCAGACCCCAAGGCCTGTACAACAATTCCCTAACGAGGAACCCTGACCTTTGCCATGAAAGGGACCTGCCCGACAGGCCACAATAATCTTGGTAGATGACCTGGGCACTCACCACAACTTATAGAACAAAAAACAAAGGAAAGTATGTAGCCACCTAAAATGGCTGATTCCCGATTAATTTGGCCAAAACCCGATGTAAAATGGCTAACTGAAAAGGCTTATGGGAAAATCAGCCAACAGGGCACAAACGGACAGCTGCAGACAGAACAGTGTATTCGGCTCTGGGGAAGTCGGCCCAGATCGATACATGCAACCATTAGCAGCACATCAACCCAGACATCTGCAGTTTAATCGGCTATCCCCGGGAACAATTGCTACAAATTAGCAATTGAAAGCCGATCCAGACCTCTCGGTGCCAGCAGTGGCCGAGACAAAGAAAGGTGAACGACCACCCCCCGATCAAGGAATCGCCCCATTATTAGAGCATATCGAACCCAGTGATTGGGACCAAGTCCAATCACTTGGGACCAGGATCAAGGTCCGCCCCGAGAGGCGGGAAGCCCTTGGGCCCTATAAGAGTAAGGGGCCAAGTTCAGATCGACCGTTCTCTCCCTTCCACTCCTGCTCGCAACCTTCGCAAGAACCATCGACAAGAAACCGTAAGTTTGACTCCAGCGATCGCTACCCGATAGAGACTCCTAGCCATCGACCTGTATCAGCCTTTGAATCCCGCAGGCCAGACCCAATTCGATAAGCCATTCGTTTCCCTGACCTGGTGGGCCATTCCCAAAGTTAAGTATTGGCCTGTAGTGGTAGGTAGTAGTCTAGAAAGTAGGATTATTGTATAAGTATTTATTGCTGTATATAATAAATGTTTTTTGTTGATTTAACATTTACTAAGCAGTGTGCTGTCTTATTAATCATTACTTGAGCTTGAACCATGTGGCAGTAACAGAAAGATACCTGGCGACTCGTGAGCAAAGGTGACAGAATTGGAGCTAATAAAACTAAGGCTAATAAGAGCAACATTTTGGCGACATCCTGACGAGACCCGATCTAGAAGTGGAAAACCACTCCGGGAGAACCCAAGAAATTTTGAATTAGAATCCAATTGGAAACAGAAAAAAAAAACCACAGGTGTTCAAGCGGTTCTGATCAATAATTCACAATTCGGAAGTGTGTGTATCCATGCAAAACTAACAGGGCTATAAGGTAAAACTGATAGATTTTGTTGCGTCAAAACTGTCGGAAGTCTGTATTTTCGGAAATTAACGCAAGCCGTACCCGCATCTACGACACCACCTCAGCCCCCTGTTCCAAATTTAACCGAAGCAAGCAGATAGGAGAGATGGCCATGCAGGCAATGCAACGCCTCATGAACCCCGAGGAATTTGCAGTCGCAGCGACCAGCAGCAGTAGAGTGGGACAGTGTCCCATTTGGGAGGAGGATATTCGGAAATATCTCAAGGGCAAAGGATGGCCCATGTGAGATGATTTCTGCAGTAATGACGACTCAGGTCCCGGAAGTATAGGGCATACTTGGTGGGAGAACATGAGTGAAATCCATAAGAAGAGCTTAGCAAAAGCGCGCAAGCCGATGGCAATTGTGTCCTGTCTGGCACAATTGCGAGGCACAGAGGAGGTCGTCAGGACGCTCCGCAAAGAAGTAGAGGGCATACATCGCATGAGTAAAGTCGATGTATGCGAGGTTGAGAAAGAGAATTTAGAGTTAAGGAGGAAATTGGCAGCAAAGAATGAAGAGGTGGCTGACGCCAAATGGGGTCACCAGTCTTGTCTGGTGCATTTAAGCAGTTTCCAGTCCCAGTACGAAAAGGCTTATCAGGACACGCAGCGTGCAGTCCTGGTAAGGAAAGAGACAGAAGCAAGTAGAGACGCTACAGAAGCAATGTAGTGATCTCAAGGCAGCCTTGAGAGCGCGCCACGCTGCAACCACGGAACAAAGGCAAAGTACCATAGCCCACGCGAAGTGCCGGAAGCAAATTGCAGAACAGCACGGTAGCATTGTGGATAGCACAATTGCTTCACAGCTCCAGGGTCCCAGGTTCGATTCCGGCTTGGGTCACTGTCTGTGCGGAGTCTGCACATCCTCCCCGTGTGTGCGTGGGTTTCCTCCGGGTGCTCCGGTTTCCTCCCACAGTCCAAAGGTGTACAGGTTAGGTGGATTGGCCATGCTAAATTGCCCTTAGTGTCCAAAATTGCCCTTAGTGTTGGGTGGGGTTACTGGGTTATGGGGATAGGGTGGAGGTGTTGACCTTGTGTGGGGTGCTCTTTCCAAGAGCCGGTGCAGACTCGATGGGCTGAATGGCCTCCTTCTGCACTGTAAATTCTATGTAAATCACTGCTTTCTGTCCAAAAGGGATTCCAAGAAACCTTTGGGGAAAGTTTAGAACAGGAAGACAGCCCTGATTGGGAAGAATTGCAGGAAACAGCGCAGAGATATGTTCAGGGAACATGTGCGCAGGGAAAGCCTCAAAGGAGAAAAGCACCAATTTGCTGCCAATTTCCTCCTTAACTCTAAATTCTCTTTCTCAACCTCTCACACAGCAGGTAGTTCAGGCTCCGATGAACCCTGTAACAACCCACCGCACAGCCACAGCAGACGAGGTGGAATTCCTATATTCCACCCCCCTCACAGTGACCCAATTACGGGACGCGTGTGCGAAAATCACACCGTTCCTCCCCGCTTCAGACCCACACCATTTCTTTGCCACCGTCAAACATCAGGGGCGAAATTCTCCGTTATCGGCGGAAACTCCGCCGATCGGCGCAAAAAACGGCGCAAATCCCACTTGCGTCACGTCATAAAAATGGGCCGATAGTCTGCGGCCCGAAATGGGCTAGCAGCGACGTAACGGGATCCGCGCTTGCGCAGTGGTTCACGCCGTGCAGCGTCATACGCGCTGCACGGCGTGACGGCTCATAAGGCCGCGCAGCTCCCCCCCCACCCGACCGGAACAGCCGACCGCAACACCCGACTTGATGGCTGGCCGTCGCTCAGCCCCGAGGTTCGAGTCACGCGATGTGGAGGCGCTCCTGGATGCGGTGGAGCAGAGGAGGGACGCCCTGTATCCCGGGCACGGCCGCAGAGTTGCCCCACGCCACAGCCGGCGTCTGTGGAGGGAGGTGGCAGAGGCCGTCACCGCTGTGGCCCTGACACCACGGACAGGCACCCAGTGCCACAAGAAGGTGAACGACCTCGTCAGAGCAGGCAGGGTGAGCGTCCCCCATATCCCCCATATCCCCTCTCCCCCAAATCCCCCCCTCCCCCATATCCCCCATATCCCCCCTCCCCCATATCCCCCATATTCCCCCCTCCCCCATATCCCCCCCTCCCCCATATCCCCCATATCCCCCCTCCCCCATATCCCCCCTCCCCCATATCCCCAAGTGAATCCAGCCCTAACCTTAACCTCTGCAATGCACGCGCAACCGATGGCGTGCATTCATATACCTGCCTAACACTGTTGCCTTTTACCCCTGCCACCACCCCCCCCCCCCCCCCCCCCAGGAGAAGCGCGCACACAACAATAGGGAGCATGTGAGGACTGGAGGAGGGCCCGCTGATGAGAGGCCACTGACCGTACACGAGGAAAGGGCCCTGGAACTGGCTGGCGGACCTGACGACCGGGAGGTTGCTGATGCAGAGGTCGGGGCCCCACGAGCAAGTGAGCCACCAACAGCCCGTCCCCATATCCCCCCTCCCCTATATCCCCCTCTCCCGTATCACCTGATCACTGCCTGATGTCTAACCATGCATGCTTCATTGTGTATCGCAGGACCAAACGTCCAGGCACCCATCCCCGCAGATGCAGACCGCCCGCAGGATGCCCCTCGGAGACCACGGGAGACGGAGAGACCCGAACCCTCCAGCATGCGACGCCCGCAGGATGCCCCTCGGAGACCACGGGAGACGGAGAGACCCGAACCCTCCAGCATGCGACGCCCGCAGGATGCCCCTCGGAGACCACGGGAGACGGAGAGACCCGAACCCTCCAGCATGCGACGCCCGCAGGATGCCCCTCGGAGACCACGGGAGACGGAGAGACCTGGAGCAACAGGGAGACGACACCCCCGTCACGTGCGGGAGCGACCACCCAGCGATGAGGGGGGCAGCCACAGGCCCCCGTCACATCCGAGCCAGGACACCACTACCCAGGACACCACTATCCAGGACACCCCTACCCGGGACACCACTACCCAGGACACCCCTACCCGGGACAGCACTACCCGGGACAGCACTACCCAGGACACCCCTACCCGGGAAGACGAAATACCGGACAGTGACTCAGAGTGGATGGGTGGAGACGAACCCCCACCCCAAAGTGCCATGGACTCAGAGTGGGACGAAGAGCACGACACAACGCCACTGCTGTCACCAACACCCTCCACCATCGCAGAAACACTCACCACGGTTGGGCACTTTAGTGATGAGGCGTCTGGTACACTCACTGGTGCGCACAACACAGCCGTCCCGGTACAGCAGGTGGAGGTAGGAGCAGCAGAGGGACCGGGCGGTCGGAGGGCAGCCCAGGCCAAGCGAACATCTGCCGCCCAGATGGATCCCGGGTTCCTGCAGTTACCACACCCACACATAGATCCGATGCAACCACCGACACGGAGACGAGCGAATAGGGTGACGGGTGGCTTGCGGCGGCTGCGGTCGCAGGTGGAGGAGTCCACCCGCGTCCAGGAGCTGGGAGTGGTCCCGGTCATGCGTGCCACCCAGGCTGACACCGCACGGGTGGCGTCCGCGGTGGAGGCAATGGGTGCGACGGTGTCAGACATGGGGAACGGTTTGCGAGGCCTGGGGCCTTCCGTGCAGGCGGCGTCTGTGGCCCAGGAAATGGCTGCCCTCTCACAGGAGGCCATGAGCCAGTGCCAGCGCCAGATGGCAGAGGCGCTCAACGCCATAGCCCAGTCTCAGCAGGCCATGGCCCAGTCTCAGCAGGCCATAGCCCAGTCTCTGCAGGCCATGGCCCAGTCTCTGCAGGCCATGGCCCAGTCTCAGCAGGCCATCGCTGAGGGCATCGGCGCCAGTGGCCATGTGCGAGCTGGCGTCGCACTGTCGCAGACAGGGTTCGACAACCCCCTGGGCTCCATGGCTGCAAACCTGCAGACCCCTGTCGATACCAGCACGGGCCTCCAGGACTGGCAGCGCCAGATGTCGGGGGCGCGTCGGATGGCCAGTCCGTTCGCATCCCCCACCCATGTAGAGGCCTGGGGGCCATCGGGCACCCCGAGGGAGGAGGAGGTGGTGTGGTCCATCCCGGCTCCCTCTGTAGGGGAGGTCCCGGTACACCGCGACACCTCGGACTCCCCCCCTTCCGTCCCAGGTGCATCGGGTGGGCAACGGGCAGGACAGGCTGGCAGCTCGCCATCCCAGTCGCCCGGGCCGCAGCCTGGCCCATCTAGGCCAGGACGCCCCAGGAAACGGCCGCCAAAGGGATCCAGTGTCAGAGGGCAGGAATCACAGGAGTCCACCTCCAGTTCTGCTGTACCGTCTGGGGAACCACGTAGACGTAGTCAAAGGGCCCGTAAGGCCAAACAATTAGACACTGAGTAAGTTGGCACGGGTGCAGGGCACAGATGAGTTTTAGGCGCTAGGGCACGTGCATGAACTCCTTTGGTTATTAAAGTCAATGTTACACCTACCGAAGCTGCCTTTATGCTCTGTCCAAAGTGTGCGGGGGTGTCATGTACGTTGAGCGCAAGTGTGTGTGTGAGGGGTGGTCTTACCTCAGCCCCAGGTGAGTCTGCCCCCTTCCCCCTGGGCCGCCATCAACATCCCCCGGGCAGAGGACGGGACCGTGCGCTGCAGTATCACAGCCGCATGCAGGGATGGTCCGGGTGGATGGTGGTACTGTGGCCATGGGTCAGACATAGTCCAACGATGTAGAGCCAGGAGCTCATCGGAGGCGGGCTGTCATCATTCTCCATGGCCTGCGATAGACACGCGTCCACCCGCAACTGGGTGAGCCCGGCCCGTTGTGCCGCCGGTGGATCGGCAATTGGGAGTGGGGGGGTGGTGTGCATGCGGGTGGGGTGTGTGGGGTTGGGGAGGGGGGTGATGGTGCTGGGTGGATGGATGGGTGGGGGGTGTGGGTGGTCGGCTGTTGTCATGGTGTGCGGTCTGTGGCCATACTACCCGATTCCCACGCCCATCTAGTCAGTGAAGCGGGCGTCTATCAGTCTGTCCCGTGCCCGCTGGGCCAGCCGGTAACGGTGGACAGCCACCCGTCTGTGTCTACCCCGTCTGCCCTGACCATTGCCCCCATCCCCCTCATCTGGGGAGGACTGGGCCTCTTCCTGCTGCTCCTCCACTCCGCCCTCCTCTGCCTGCGGCACATCGCCCCTCTGCTGGGCTATGTTGTGCAGGACGCAGCACACCACAATGATGCGGCCGACCCTATCTGACCGATACTGGAGGGCGCCCCCAGAGAGGTCCAGGCACCTGAAACGCATCTTCAGCACGCCAAAGCACCTCTCGATCACTCCCCTTGTCGCTACATGGGCATCATTGTAGCGGTTCTCCGCCTCATTGCGTGGCCTCCGTATAGGCGTCATCAGCCACGATCGCAATGGGTAGCCCCTGTCGCCCAGCAACCAGCCCCTCAGCCGGGGATGGCGTCCCTCGTACATGCCGGGGATGGATGACCGCGACAACACGAATGAGTCGTGTACACTGCCTGGGTAACGGGCGCAGACGTGCAGGATCATCATGCGGTGGTCGCAGACCACCTGTACGTTCATCGAATAGGTCCCCTTCCTATTAGTGAACACGGCCCTGTTATCTGCAGGTGGCCGCACGGCGACGTGCATCCCATCGATCGCGCCCTGGACCATGGGGAACCCGGCAATGGCAGAGAAGCCCACGGCCCGGGCATCTTGGCTGGCCCGGTCCACGGGGAAGCGGATGTAGCGGTGCGCCATGGCATAAAGGGCATCTGTCACTGCCCGGATGCACCGATGCACCGATGTCTGCGATATGCCGGACAGGTCCCCACTCGGTGCCTGGAATGACCCCGTTGCATAAAAGTTCAGGGCCACCGTAACCTTGACGGACACGGGGAGAGGGTGTCCCCCGCCAGTGCCACGCGGTGACAGGTGTGCCAGCAGGTGGCAGATGTGTGCCACGGTTTCCCGGCTCATCCGGAGTCTCCTCCTGCATTCCCGGTCCGTGAGGTCCTGGTATGACTGCCGGGGCCGGTACACACGGGGCGCCCTCGGGTGCCTCCGTTGCCGTGGGGCCGCGACGTCCTCCTCCCCCTCCTCGTCCTGTCGGTCAGGTGTCCCTCCAGCCTGGGCGGCTGCCGCCTGCCCCTCTGCGGCAGCCTGCGCCGCCTCTCTGGCACGCTCCTCCTCCTCCTCCTCCTCCTCCTCCTCCTCATCCAGGGCAACATAGACATGAGCGGCTGCCACCACGGCGGCCAACATCGCTGGATGATCTGAAAACATGACGACCTGGTGGGGGGGAGGGGAACGACGACATGTCATCATTGCCCATATCCCCTCCTCCCCCCAGCCAGGTGGCATGGACCGCATGGGTCCAACTGTTGGAGGCTGGCACCTGGCCAGGTGGACCAACTCATTTGCCCTCCCATCACCCACCCCGGCACGGACCCCCCCCCGCCCCAACCTCCACCCCAGCACGGACCCCCCCCCAACCTCCACCCCGGCACGGACCCCCTCCACAACCCCCAACCTCCACCCCAGCACGGACCCCCCCCCCCCAACCTCCACCCCGGCACGGACCCCCTCCACAACCCCCAACCTCCACCCCGGCACGGACCCCCTCCACAACCCCCAACCTCCACCCCGGCACGGACCCCCTCCACAACCTCCACCCCGGCACGGACCCCCTCCCGGCACTCCCCCGGAGCCCAGCCTACTCTAACCACCCCCCCCCCCCCCCCGCCGCACACACACACAAGCCGAGACACACCTCTTCTCAGGCAATCAGTCTGCGGCCACGCCATTTCCTGCCCAGAGCCAACCCCCCAGGCCGTCACTCACCTCCTCGCTGGTCGGCGTGAGCCTGGAGCACCGGGTCACGCCGATGAAAAGGAGGTTTGATTGACGTCGACGTGAACGGTCATCACGTCGACGGGACTTCGGCCCATCCGGAAGGGAGAATATCGGCAGGCCGAAAATCGGCTGCCTTGCGCAGGCCCGTGACATTCTCCGCGGCAGCGGCGCCATTAACGCCCCGCCGACTTTTCTCCCTTCGGAGACTTCGGCGGGGGCGGGGGCGGGATTCACGGCGGCCAACGGCCATTCTCCGACCCGGCGGGGGGTCGGAGAATGACGCCCCAGGCGACCATGTACGGCCTGGATGAGAGAGAGAGCATGTAAAGCTCATGGTTCTAAGTCTAGATCCATCGGTAGCAGCAGCCCTTCCCTACCCACAGAATGTAGGAGGAGGCATCCTTGCAGAAATGCATACCGCGATCCTGGATGCGATCGGGTATAACCGGGGTGATCCCGTAGATGGCCTAAATAAGTGCAGGCAGAAGAAGTCTGAACACCCCCACAGCGTTCGCAGGACGCTTGTGGATTCACTTTGAAGCCGTTTTCGGAAACGTAGACTGTACTCATTTGTCCCCAGACAATATGGCCAAATGGACCCGCACCCTTATCTCCCATGCCACAGAGGCAGGACAGAATGCCTGTAGTAGTTATGATCCCTCGGAGGAGGCTCATAACGAGAAGTGGGTGGTTAAAACATTGTCCCGCGTTTGGGAGCAGTCTGTTCACAATTGACCCACCGCTAAAACCACAGAGGAAAAGCAAGCCGCCGCAGACTTGCAGGCAGTAAAAGTCACACCTCACAACCCCGCCTGGGTAAATGAGGGAAAAAACAGCCCCCCAACAAAACCGCAAGAATGCTACAATTGCAGACAGTTGGGACATTTTGCCAAAGAATCCAATGCCCCTAAAAAGCCACCGAGAGCTCAAAAAACAGGCACTCTCAGTAAGAAAAAGGCAGAGCCCATACATAGCGTTAGCGCCCGTTCGGATCAGACAGACTTGACCGGAACGGACTGACGGTGTACAGGCTCCCCCAGTTGGGTCTGCGATACCCTTTGGGATAGATCAGGACGACCCGTCGTCACAGCGAAAATTCGTGGACAGCCTATAGAGTTTCTTTGGGACACAGGAGGGTCCCGCACCACCATAAATTCCTCCACCCTTTGTCAGGACATGTGGCCCACTACAGCCACTATCACCCTCAGCGGCTTTACAGGCCACTCACAGCAGGGACACATCACAGCCCCTGTACCCATCAAAATAGGAAACATTACCACAAAACACCCCGTAGTTTTAGTCGACCTGCCCCACACAGCAGAACACATTCTGGGAATCGACTTTATGAATTCCCAACACCTATCCTTCGATCCAGTCAACCAGTGTGCCTGGAAGATGGCGAAATCCACTATAACCCCCGCAACGCTCAACATAGGGGACTATATGAACAAAATTAGCGCAGTAGGCGAGTTTTGGTTCAACCCCACCACACTCAGCACGGACCGGCAGGTTAGGGCAGTCCTGCAAAAAAACAGGGCAGCATTCGCGACCCACAAGTACGACTGTGGACGAATGACTGGCTCCGTACAAGTAACAGGACCGGACCCTAGACCCCAAAAGCAGTACGGATTCCCCCTAGAAGCAGAGGGAGAAATCCTAAAAGTTATAGAGAGCTTATTAGAGCAGGGCGTACTAAGACCGGTAGCCTCAACTAATAATGCCCCGATTTGGCCAGTGAGAAAGCCCGACGGATCATGGCGCTTGACCATTGATTATCAGGAACTCAATAAAGTCACCCCCGCAGCAGCCCCCACCATAGCAACAAGTCCCGAGACAATGCTCAAGCAGGGACTCGATTCCCGATATTTCACGGTTTTGGACGTCAGTAATGGATTCTGGTCCATTCCATTGGCAAAGGCGTGCCAGTATAAATTTGCCTTCACTTTCAGAGCGCAGCAGTACACGTGGACATGCCTTCCACAAGGCTCCCACAACTCCCCCTCCATTTTCCACCGACAGCTGGCAAATGGACTAGCGAAATTTTCTCACCCCGAATGTCTGGTACAGTATGTAGATGATCTACTACTGCAGACAGACACCAAGGAAGAGCACATTGAGCTTCTATCCAAGCTCCTGGAATTGTTACAGTCAATTGGATGTAAAGTAAACCCCAAAAGGGCCCAGATTTTGGAAGAAAAAGTGGTATATTTGGGTACAATTATCACACACGGCAAACGTGAGATCGAGCATAAAAGAATTGACTCGATCGCAAAATTGCCCCTTCCCCAGAACGTTTCAGCCCTCTGGTCGTTTTTAGGACTGGTTGGCTACTGCCGAAACCACATTGACGGTTTCGCCAGCAAGGCAGCGCCCCTCTCAGACCTCCCTGGGAGTGGCATCCGCAGCATACGGATGCTGTGGAATCATTAAAACAGGCGCTCATAGCCGCCCCCCGCACTACAAGTTCCAGACCTGCTTTCCCCTTACGCCATAGAGGTAGCAACCACAGACCGCACCCTTTCAGCCGTGCTCCTGCAGGAACGGCATGACCAGCTAAGACCTAATAAAACTAAGGCTAATAAGAGCAACAAGTACAGCACAGGAACAGGCCCTTCGGCCCTCCAAGCCTGTGCCGACCATGCCGCACGTCTAAATTAAAATTGTCTGCACTTCCGGGGTCCGTATCCCTCTATTCCCATCCTATTCATGTATTTGTCAAGATGCCCCTTAAACGTCACTATCGTCCCTGCTTCCACCACCTCCTCCGGCAGCAAGTTCCAGGCACCCACTACCCTGTGTGTAAAAGACTTGCCTCGTACATCTCCTCTAAACCTTGCCCCTCGCACCATAAACCTATGCCCTCTAGTAATTGACCCCTCTACCCTGGGAAAAGCCCCTGACTATCCATTCTGTCTATGCCCCTCATAATTTTGTAGACCTAAATCCAATACCTCAATTAGACTCTGAACCGGACACATGACAGTGCCCAGCCTCACCGACATGGATGTGTAACGCTCAATAGGATAGTGTAGGTAGACCTCTGGTAGAAGGCACGGTAGGAGGCCACCCCGTCGAGTTCCTATGGGATACAGGAGGATCCCGCACTACACATCCCGCGACCTCGGCCGTACCTGGCCTACCAGGAAGCAATAACATTAAGTGGCTGACCACCAGACCCAAACTGTAGACCACATCTGTACCCAGGCTACGGACCCCCACCCCGGTGCCTCTGGGACCAACCCATGTCTGCCCGGTTCCAGCTCCAATTCACAGGGCGTCAGGGGTAAAACCCTGTCCGACCAAAAAGATGGGGGGGCCAGCAAACCTTACTCCCTATGGTTCCCCTGGTACTGGGACTGCCAAAACCACTTGACTCGCCGCTCACTACCAGAGGTGGTAGCACAGTGAGTACCCAGTAGCCAAAGCCTGCTCACGTAGGTTCTGTCCTCTGAGGAGGTATCAGGACGTCCCAGTCCCAATTGTAAATAGCTCTATCAGCCCACTCCACGCATCCACCCAGTTGCAAAAGCTTTTTCTGCCTACTCAATGCATCCACCCAGTTGCAAAAGCTATATTTGCCTACTCCATTTAAGACTGTGTCATAACCCTCCAATCAACAGCAGTCTGGTTTTGGAATAAAGAATGTAGGTATGCATTCCTAATGCAATTGAGATTTCACATATTTATTTGTGGTTTTTACTTTGTGGCACAGCTTTCGGCTGTGGAACTCTCTGCCCCATCACATCAGGAGAACACTCCAAGGATGCTTCTTCACTTGAACCCATGCAGCTCCAGCTGTCAACAACAACTGTTTACCCTACTCCTCGCCCTTCTCCCGTGGGTGGCATTGACCCCCGCCCGAGGAACCCTTCACCCTCATCCCTGGTAACACGGATTCTAAAACAGTCCAGCTTGTGGCATTGTCACCACCCCAGGGAAACTCAACCCCTTAAACACGGATTAATAAACAATCCTCCAGATGACCATATTCTTTTTTTTGGGGGGGTGTTTATTTCATCCTTTTTTCTTTAAAAAGGGGGGAGGAGGTCAGAAGACACTGAAAAAAACCCAGAATCAGATATCGATGAAAAGAACAGGTGCTACCTTTAGTTCCTCCCAGAATGCCCTACATATTTCTGTAGTGGGACTCCTCATCCTGGAATTGACACAGAACCACAGACACTACACGAACCGAAGACCCTGGATTTTTGTGGTTCACCCCATCGCTGCAGGCGAGTGTGAGAATGGCATCCTCTGGGTATACCCCAATACGAGTGTCATCTATGGGTGCAACAACCAAAGAGTGGTGTTTAGGAAGGATAATGGGAGCTCTGGGGCGTCATTCTCCGACCCCCCGCCGGGTCGGAGAATGGCCGTTGGCCGCCGTGAATCCCGCCCCCGCCGAAGTCTCCGAAGGGAGAAAAGTCGGCGGGGCGTTAATGGCGCCGCTGCCGCGGAGAATGTCACGGGTCTGCGCAAGGCAGCCGATTTTCGGCCTGCCGATATTCTCCCTTCCGGATAGGCCGAAGTCCCGTCAACGTGATGACCGTTCACGTCGACGTCAATCAAACCTCCTTTTCATCGGCGTGACCCGGTGCTCCAGGCTCACGCCGACCAGCGAGGAGGTGAGTGACGGCCTGGGGGGTTGGCTCTGGGCAGGAAATGGCGTGGCCGCAGGCTGATTGCGTGAGGAGAGGTGTGTCTCGGCTTGTGTGTGTGTGCGGCGGGGGGGGGGGTGGTTAGAGTAGGCTGGGCTCCGGGGGAGTGCCGGGAGGGGGTCCGTGCCGGGGTGGAGGTTGGGGGTTGGGGGGGGGTCCGTGCTGGGGTGGAGGTTGGGGGTTGGGGGGGGTCCGTGCTGGGGTGGAGGTTGGGGGTTGGGGGGTGTCCGTGCTGGGGTGGAGGTCGGGGAGGGGGTCCGTACCAGGGTGGAGGTTGGGGGGGGGTCCGTGCCGGGGTGGAGGTTGGGGGGGGGGGTCCGTGCTGGGGTGGAGGTTGGGGGGGTCCGTGCTGGGGTGGAGGTTGGGAGGGGGGGTCCGTGCTGGGGTGGAGGTTGGGGGTTGGGGGGGGTCCGTGCTGGGGTGGAGGTTGGGAGGGGGGGTCCGTGCTGGGGTGGAGGTTGGGGGTTGGGGGGGGTCCGTGCTGGGGTGGAGGTTGGGGGGGGTCCGTGCCGGGGTGGAGGTTGGGGGGGGGGTCCGTGCTGGGGTGGAGGTTGGGGGGGGTCGGTGCTGGGGTGGAGGTTGGGAGGGGGAGTCCGTGCTGGGGTGGAGGTTGGGGGTTGGGGGGGTCCGTGCTGGGGTGGAGGTTGGGGAAGGGGTCCGTGCCGGGGTGGAGGTTGGGAGGGGGGTCCGTGCTGGGTGGAGGTTGGGGGGGGGTCCGTGCTGGGGTGGAGGTTGGGGGTTGGGGGGGGTCCGTGCTGGGGTGGAGGTTGGGGGGGGGTCCGTGCCGGGGTGGAGGTTGGGGGGGGGGTCCGTGCTGGGGTGGAGGTTGGGGGGGGGTCCGTGCTGGGGTGGAGGTTGGGAGGGGGGGTCCGTGCTGGGGTGGAGGTTGGGGGTTGGGGGGGGTCCGTGCTGGGGTGGAGGTTGGGGGGGGGGTCCGTGCCGGGGTGGAGGTTGGGGGGGGGTCCGTGCTGGGGTGGAGGTTGGGGGGGGTCTGTGCTGGGGTGGAGGTTGGGGGTTGGGGGGGGTCCGTGCTGGGCTGGAGGTTGGGGGGGGTCCGTGCCGGGGTGGAGGTTGGGGGGGGGTTCCGTGCTGGGGTGGAGGTTGGGGGGGGGGTCCGTGCTGGGGTGGAGGTTGGGAGGGGGGGTCCGTGCTGGGGTGGAGGTTGGGGGTTGGGGGGGGTCCGTGCTGGGGTGGAGGTTGGGGGGGGGTCCGTGCCGGTGTGGAGGTTGGGGGGGGGGGGTCCGTGCTGGGGTGGAGGTTGGGGGGGGGGGTCCGTGCTGGGGTGGAGGTTGGGAGGGGGGTTCCGTGCTGTGGTGGAGGTTGGGGGTTTGGGAGGGGGTCCGTGCTGGGGTGGGTGATGGGAGGGCAAATGAGTTGGTCCACCTGGCCAGGTGCCAGCCTCCAACAGTTGGACCCATGCGTCCATGCCACCTGGCTGGGGGGAGGAGGGGATATGGGCAATGATGACATGTCGTCGTTCCCCTCCCCCCCACCAGGCCGTCATGTTTTCAGACCATCCAGCGATGTTGGCCGCCGTGGTGGCAGCCGCTCATGTCTATGTTGCCCTGGATGAGGAGGAGGAGGAGGAGGAGGAGCGTGCCAGAGAGGCGGCGCAGGCTGCCGCAGAGGGGCAGGCGGCAGCCGCCCAGGCTGGAGGGACACCTGACCGACAGGACGAGGAGGGGGAGGAGGACGTTGTGGCCCCACGGCAACGGAGGCACCCGAGGGCTCCCCATGTGTACCGGCCCCGGCAGTCATACCAGGACCTCACGGACCGGGAATGCAGGAGGAGACTCCGGATGAGCCGGGAAACCGTGGCACACATCTGCCACCTGCTGGCACACATGTCACCGCGTGGCACTGGCGGGGGACACCCTCTCCCCGTGTCCGTCAAGGTTACGGTGGCCCTGAACTTTTATGCAACGGGGTCATTCCAGGCACCGAGTGGGGACCTGTCCGGCATATCGCAGACATCGGTGCATCGGTGCATCCGGGCAGTGACAGATGCCCTTTATGCCATGGCGCACCGCTACATCCGCTTCCCCGTGGACCGGGCCAGCCAAGGTGCCCGGGCCGTGGGCTTCTCTGCCATTGCCGGGTTCCCCATGGTCCAGGGCGCGATCGATGGGATGCACGTCGCCGTGCGGCCACCTGCAGATAACAGGGCCGTGTTCACTAATAGGAAGGGGACCTATTCAATGAACGAACAGGTGGTCTGCGACCACCGCATGATGATCCTGCACGTCTGCGCCCGTCACCCAGGCAGTGTACACGACTCATTCGTGTTGTCGCGGTCATCCATCCCCGGCATGTACGAGGGACGCCATCCCCGGCTGAGGGGCTGGTTGCTGGGCGACAGGGGCTACCCATTGCGATCGTGGCTGATGACGCCTATACGGAGGCCACGCAATGAGGCGGAGAACCGCTACAATGATGCCCATGTAGCGACAAGGGGAGTGATCGAGAGGTGCTTTGGCGTGCTGAAGATGCGTTTCAGGTGCCTGGACCTCTCTGGGGGCGCCCTCCAGTATCGGTCAGATAGGGTCGGCCGCATCATTGTGGTGTGCTGCGTCCTGCACAACATAGCCCAGCAGAGGGGCGATGTGCCGCAGGCAGAGGAGGGCGGAGTGGAGGAGCAGCAGGAAGAGGCCCAGTCCTCCCCAGATGAGGGGGATGGGGGTAATGGTCAGGGCAGACGGGGTAGACACAGGCGGGTGGCTGTCCACCGTTACCGGCTGGCCCAGCGGGCACGGGACAGACTGATAGACGCCCGCTTCACTGACTAGATGGGCGTGGGAATCGGGTAGTATGGCCACAGACCGCACACCATGACAACAGCCGACCACCCACATCCCCCACCCATCCACCCACCCAGCACCCTCACCCCCCTCCCCAACCCCACACATCCCCACCCGCATGCACACCACCCCCCCCCCCAATTGCCGATCCACCGGCGGCACAACGGGCCGGGCTCACCCAGTTGCGGGTGGACGCGTGTCTATCGCAGGCCATGGAGGATGATGACAACCCGCCTCCGATGAGCTCCTGGCTCTACATCGTTGGACTATGTCTGACCCATGGCCACAGTACCACCATCCACCCGGACCATCCCTGCATGCGGCTGTGACACTGCAGCGCACGGTCCCGTCCTCTGCCCGGGGGATGTTGATGGCGGCCCAGGGGGAAGGGGGCAGACTCACCTGGGGCTGAGGTAAGACCACCCGTCACACACACACTTGCGCTCAACGTACATGACACGCCCGCACACTTTGGACAGAGCACAAAGGCAGCTTCGGTAGGTGTAACATTGACTTTAATAACCAAAGGAGTTCATGCACGTGCCCTAGCCCCTAAAACTCATCTGTGCCCTGCACCCGTGCCAACTTACTCAGTGTCTAATTGTTTGGCCTTACGGGCCCTTTGACTACGTCTACGTGGTTCCCCAGACGGTACAGCAGAACTGGAGGTGGACTCCTGTGATTCCTGCCCTCTGACACGGGATCCCTTTGGCGGCCGTTTCCTGGGGCGTCCTGGCCTAGATGGGCCAGGCTGCGGCCCGGGCGACTGGGATGGCGAGCTGCCAGCCTGTCCTGCCCGTTGCCCACCCGATGCACCTGGGACGGAAGGGGGGGAGTCCGAGGTGCCGCGGTGTACCGGGACCTCCCCTACAGAGGGAGCCGGGACGGACCACACCACCTCCTCCTCCCTCGGGGTGCCCGATGGCCCCCAGGCCTCTACATGGGTGGGGGATGCGAATGGACTGGCCATCCGACGCGCCCCCGACATCTGGCGCTGCCAGTCCTGGAGGCCCGTGCTGGTATCGACAGGGGTCTGCAGGTTTGCAGCCATGGAGCCCAGGGGGTTGTCGAACCCTGTCTGTGACAGTGCGACGCCGGCTCGCACATGGCCACTGGCGCCGATGCCCTCAGCGATGGCCTGCTGAGACTGGGTCATGGCCTGCAGAGACTGGGCCATGGCCTGCAGAGACTGGGCTATGGCCTGCTGAGACTGGGCCATGGCCTGCTGAGACTGGGCTATGGCGTTGAGCGCCTCTGCCATCTGGCGCTGGCACTGGCTCATGGCCTCCTGTGAGAGGGCAGCCATTTCCTGGGCCACAGACGCCGCCTGCACGGAAGGCCCCAGGCCTCGCAAACCGTTCCCCATGTCTGACACCGTCGCACCCATTGCCTCCACCGCGGACGCCACCCGTGCGGTGTCAGCCTGGGTGGCACGCATGACCGGGACCACTCCCAGCTCCTGGACGCGGGTGGACTCCTCCACCTGCGACCGCAGCCGCCGCAAGCCACCCGTCACCCTATTCGCTCGTCTCCGTGTCGGTGGTTGCATCGGATCTATGTGTGGGTGTGGTAACTGCAGGAACCCGGGATCCATCTGGGCGGCAGATGTCCGCTTGGCCTGGGCTGCCCTCCGACCGCCCGGTCCCTCTGCTGCCCCTACCTCCACCTGCTGTACCGGGACGGCTGTGTTGTGCGCACCAGTGAGTGTACCAGACGCCTCATCACTAAAGTGCCCAACCGTGGTGAGTGTTTCTGCGATGGTGGAGGGTGTTGGTGACAGCAGTGGCGTTGTGTCGTGCTCTTCGTCCCACTCTGAGTCCATGGCACTTTGGGGTGGGGGTTCGTCTCCACCCATCCACTATGAGTCACTGTCCGGTATTTCGTCTTCCCGGGTAGGGGTGTCCTGGGTAGTGCTGTCCCGGGTAGTGCTGTCCCGGGTAGTGCTGTCCCGGGTAGTGCTGTCCCGGGTAGTGCTGTCCCGGGTAGTGCTGTCCCGGGTAGGGGTGTCCTGGGTAGTGGTGTCCTGGGTAGTGGTGTCCTGGCTCGGATGTGACGGGGGCCTGTGGCTGCCCCCCTCATCGCTGGGTGGTCGCTCCCGCACGTGACGGGGGTGTCGTCTCCCTGTTGCTCCAGGTCTCTCCGTCTCCCGTGGTGTGCGAGGGGCCTCCTGCGGGCGTCGCATGCTGGAGGGTCCGGGTCTCTCCGTCTCCCGTGGTCTCCGAGGGGCATCCTGCGGGCGTTGCATGCTGGAGGGTTCGGGTCTTTCCGTCTCCCGTGGTATCCGAGGGGCATCCTGCGGGCGTCGCATGCTGGAGGGTCCGGGTCTCTCCGTCTCCCGTGGTGTGCGAGGGGCATCCTGCGGGCGTCGCATGCTGGAGGGTCCGGGTCTCTCCGTCTCCCGTGGTGTGCGAGGGGCATCCTGCGGGCGTCGCATGCTGGAGGGTCCGGGTCTCTCCGTCTCCCGTGGTCTCCGAGGGGCATCCTGCGGGTGTCGCATGCTGGAGGGTCCGGGTATCTCCGTCTCCCGTGGTGTGCGAGGGGCATCCTGCGGGCGTCGCATGCTGGAGGGTCCGGGTCTCTCCGTCTCCCGTGGTCTCCGAGGGGCATCCTGCGGGCGTCGCATGCTGGAGGGTGCGGGTCTCTCCGTCTCCCGTGGTGTGCGAGGGGCATCCTGCGGGCGGTGTGCATCTGCGGGGATGGGTGCCTGGACGTTTGGTCCTGCGATACACAATGAAGCATGCATGGTTAGACATCAGGCAGTGATCAGGTGATACGGGGGGAGGGGGATATAGGGGAGGGGGGATATGGGGACGGGCTGTTGGTGGCTCACTTGCTCGTGGGGCCCCGACCTCTGCATCAGCAACCTCCCGGTCCGCCAGCCAGTTCCAGGGCCCTTTCCTCGTGTACGGTCAGTGGCCTCTCATCAGCGGGCCCTCCTCCAGTCCTCGCATGCTCCCTATTGTTGTGTGCGCGCTTCTCCTGTGGGGGGGGGGGTGGTGTCAGGGGTAAAAGGCAACAGTGTTAGGCAGGTATATGAATGCACGCCATCGGTTGCGCGTGCATTGCAGAGGTTAAGGTTAGGGCTGGATTCACTTGGGGATATGGGGGATATGGGGGAGGGGGGATATGGGGGAGGGGGGGATATGGGGGAGAGGGGATATGGGGGATATGGGGGAGGGGGGATATGGGGAGGGCGGATATGGGGGAGGGGGATATGGGGGAGGGGGGTATGGGGGAGGGGGGATATGGGGGAGGGGGGGATATGGGGGATATGGGGGAGGGGGGTATGGGGGAGGGGGGATATGGGGGAGGGGGGGTATGGGGGAGGGGGGTATGGGGGAGGGGGGATATGGGGAGGGGGGATATGGGGAGGGGGGATATGGGGGAGGGGGGATATGGGGGAGGGGGGATATGGGGGATATGGGGAGGGGGGATATGGGGGAGGGGGGATATGGGGAGGGGGGATATGGGGGATATGGGGAGGCTCACCCTGCCTGCTCTGACGAGGTCGTTCACCTTCTTGTGGCACTGGGTGCCTGTCCGTGGTGTTAGGGCCACAGCAGTGACGGCCTCTGCCACTTCCCTCCACAGACGCCGGCTGTGGCGTGGGGCAACTCTGCGGCCGTGCCCGGGATACAGGGCGTCCCTCCTCTGCTCCACCGCGTCCAGGAGTGCCTCCACATCGCGTGACTCGAACCTCGGGGCTGAGCGACGGCTAGCCATCCAGTCGGGTGTTGCGGTCGGGTGTTCCGGTCGGGTGGGGGGGAGCTGCGCGGCCTTATGAGCCGTCACGCCGTGCAGCGCATATGACGCTGCACGGCGTGAACCATTGCGCAAGCGCGGATCCCGTCACGTCGCTGCTAGCCCATTTCGGACCGGAGACTATCGGCCCATTTTTATGAGGTGACGCAAGTGGGATTTGCGCCGTTTTTTGCGCCGATCGGCGGACTTTCCGCCGATAACGGAGAATTTCGCCCCAGATATTGTTCCCTCAGGACAGACCTCATTAATGATTGGTGGGAATATACTAACCGTGGGTGTATGGAGCTAGCCTGCCTAGCCCATGGCCCGGAGAAAGGGCTGGAATCAGGACAGAGGTGCCCCGGTGAGGTTACACAGGACAAGTACATCCACTATGAAATTAGAAATGGGTCAAAACCAACATTGAGCACGCCCCTCTTATCCTGAAACCACCCCAGGGCCCTAAAATGGGTTGATATTAAAACACACGGGAATATTTGTATTCGACAACACACATTATGAATTGGTACTAGTAGTGATAGATTTGGCCAGGACAGTTTTATTTCATAAATGTTTTTTATTGGGTTTTTGAACAAAGTATATTTACAGTTACGTATACAGAATAAAATATATATATATAGAAGGGAAGAAAACACAAAAAAAACCTGGTAGGATATTATGCACTAGCTCAACAACAGAAACTCTGTCCAGTTAGAAATATTGTTTTTAACACATAAGCAGGCACCTGTTTGTTGGCGGGGGGGGGACTGGGGAGGTACATATACATTTGGGTGCCGGGGAAACCCTTACATTAGTTATGTCCAATACAGAGAGGGCAATACGCGAATGGATCTGGTGTTGGTGTTGTTACTTGCTTCTCCCAGACGGTTTTCACTGCCGTTGTCGTCTCGCGTTCACCTCTGCTTTGGCCGTTCGTCACGTCTTTCACCCGGATTTTCCTTTATTTGCCAAGTTTGTCATAATTTCCCGTGCCCTCCTTCCGGCTATCATTGCCTTGCCTCCCCCCCACCTCTCTGGTTCCCCTCTATTGTTCCCTGTCTCCTCCCTCTTCCCCCCTCCCCTTCTTTCTGCCCCCTTCTCCCCTCCCCTTCTCTTGTGGTTCGCTTTTCTTTTCTCTTAAGTTTAGCTGTCCCCTACCCCCCGGTCTCTCCCTCCCGCTCACGCCTTGGTTACTTTCCCCTGTTTCTTGGATACCTGGCTATTCCTCTGCTTGTTTGTTGGCCACAAACAGTTCCCGGAACAATTGGGTGAATGGCTCCCACGTTCTGTGGAAGCCGTCGTCTGACCCTCGGATGGCGAATTTGATTTTCTCCATTTGGAGAGATTCTGAGAGGTCGGACAGCCAGTCTGCAGCTTTGGGTGGTGCTGCTGAGCGCCAGCCGAACAGGATTCCAAGTTGGACGATCAGGGAGGCAAAGGCAAGGGCGTCCGCCCTCCCCAAGAATAGATCTGGTTGGTCTGATATCCCGAAGACCGCCACTTTCGGGCATGGCTCTACCCTCATCCCCACCACTTTGGACATTGCCTCGAAGAAGGCCAGGGCACAGTTCCTAGACTGGTGTCCCTCACCACTTAGGAAATTGTACCTCCACTTAACCCAGAGATTACTCAGCCAAAAGACTGGACACACGATGGGAAAGAGATACCCAGACCCAAGGGGCACAAGAGGAGGGAATTCCTGAATGATCTGATGACTGAATACAAGTCAGGGGTATCCACCATCAATGTGCTTGCTTTGGCTGATTTGGACAATAAACTCAGAGACCTAACCCGACACGTTAAACAGACCTTGGACAGCTTAAACGATAACGCCCGGCAAGATGCTAGGGGAGATCTGGATGGGAACAGGGCCTTATGGGTACTGTGCTGGAAGCGCATGCCCAATCAATCGATCAGACCACCCGAGGAAGGGTGGAAGATGATGCCAGGCAATAGAACCGAACCCTGTGGACTATCTGTGGACAATGGATGGTCGAGCAATTGCGAGAGAACCCCAACTAGGTCAGCAGGGGGAAAGTTACGTCCTGAACCAGTGATGAGCAAATTGAACACCTTTACCAGGGAAAAAGGTACCCCAATGTCACTAACAGTCAACTGCGGCAACTGCGGTCTTGTCTAACAACAGTTGTAGAGGAACTCCGGGGCACCCACTAGGGATGATGATAGGGATTTCAGTAATATTAAAAGACAAAGTCGGACTGAGACTCTTTGAAGCTGGAAACATAAGAATCATTCAAGGAGTGATGTGGATGGGATATCAGGGGACTCTTCCCTATGTGGTTGAGAAAGGTGGGAAACTCATAGGCAACAGTCTGGGCACACAGATAAAACGGTCATGTGCCCATACATGGTGTATGAAAACGATCATGCCCTGTGTGGTTTTAGGCCAACTAACGACCTAAATTTTATATTAGAAATCTGGAAAGGAATGTTACCTGAGTAGCTTACAGGGGGAGAGAGAATATTGTATCACAACCTCACTAGCAAAATACCAATCTGGAGCAGCAACATGCAACATTCACAACACCTCCTTTTGTTTTACGTCACACATTCCCGCTTGGATAGGGCTGATTGAGAGGGTAGACATATACAGGAGAGAGAAAATATTGATAAATGCGAGCGAGGAATTGGGACAAAATTTGGTAGAAAATTTTGAAAAATTTGGCACCGGAATAACACTTCTGCCCGAGAAACTTCAACAAATTCAGATGCAATTGAGCACAGCACATAAGTCCTTTGTCAAAGTAGTGCAAAAAATAGGGGAAATAAAAAAGAAAATTAGTGAGATTAAAGTCACTACAGGGTGGGAGGAATTCTGGGATTGACGTTCAAATATTCAAATTCAACTTCCGGTGACGGCGGGCGGGAGGCGGCCGCACAATGGAGGGCTCCCGTTCGGCAACGGCATTTTCGGGGCTTTAAGCCCGGTCCCAGGGTCCGCGGAGGCGGCAGAAGCAGGGAGAAGGCACGGAGGAGGCACAGTGAAGACACAGGAGGAAAAAAAGAACAAAGAAAAATGTCGAGGGTGAGCAAGAAAACGGCCGGAAAAAAAACAGCTGGAGGTCCGTCGGGGAGTGGAAAGGTCACCGCGGGGTCACCAGGAAAAATGGAGGCTGGAGCACCAGGGAAGGCCGCACTGCTTATGGCTGAAGAAATAACTAAGGTGATGGCTGCGGAATTTGAAAAGCAGTTGGCGCATATTGCGAAATGCATGGAGACGGTGAGGAAGGAGATGAGGGAGGTTTTGAGTGTGCTGGTGGAGGAGGCGGTTTCCCCGGTGAGGACGGAGGTAGCGAGCGCATAGGCGGAGGTGCGAGAGCAAGGGGAGGCGCTGAAGGAAGTGGAGGAGACGTTATTGCAGCACGGTGATCAACTTGCCTCGATGGGGAAAGAGATGCGGAAGGTGATGGATACTAACAAGGATCTGCGAGGAAAAATGGAAGACCTGGAAAACAGATCTTTTTTGTATCACTGCGTGCGGGTGTAGAGATTAAAGGAGCCAATGTGGTATATATTTGGACAAGGGAAGGGACGGGACTTTCACTCGAAATGAGAGTTCTTTGGGGTGTAGGTGGATATGTGGGATTTGTGTGGCAGAACTGACAAATTGAGGAATGGCCATGTGCCGATGTAACCTCATGACTGTATTTTCTTCTTTTTTGTATCACTGCGCGTGGGTGTAGAGGCTAAAGGAGCTGTGTAAGATTAAGGGTGACTACGGGTAATCCCTGATTCCTTTTTGTCATTTGTTTATGTAAACATACGGGTTGAGGTTCGGGGGTTGGTGGGTAGATGGGATCGTTGTTATTATGGGGACTGACATATCTTGCTGATTATTGTTTATTGTTGATGGATGTAAATGTGAAAAAGGAGGAGAATAAAAAAAAATTTAAAAAAATTAAAATATTCAAATTCACCCATGGGTCCGCCTCCTGTCAAACCTGACCATAATAGGCATTCTGTGTATGGTCGTACCTAACCACCCTCACACTCAAATTCATCTGTTGGAAGAAGGAATTCCAGTGATGCCTGGATTCAGAAACGGCAATGCAACGTTGCAAATGAAAAACCTTGACAAGTCCCCGTTTTGTTGCAATGTATTTAGTCCATCACTTTGTTTCATTCATTACCATTTTTGTTGTATATATGGGGCGCGATTCTCCGACCCCCCACCGGGTCGGAGAATCGCCGGGGGCTGGCGTGAATCTCGCCCGCCGCCGCGTCCCGAATTCTTCGCCACCAGAGATTCGGCCGGGGCGGGAATCGCGCCGCGCCGGTCGGCGGGAATCGCGGCATTTGGCGGGCCCACCCCCGGCGATTCTCCAGGGGTGCCCCCACGGTGGCCTGGCCCGCGATTGGGGCCCACCGATCCACGGGCGGGCCTGTGCCGTGATGGCACTCTTTTTCTTCCGCCTTCGCCATGGTCTTCACTATGGCGCAGGCGGGAGTGACCCCCTCCCCTGCGCATGCGCGGGGATGCCGTGAGCGGCCGCTGACGCTCCCGCGCATGCGTCGCCCGGCGAAGTCCTTTCGGCGCCAACTGGCGTGGCGCCAAAGGCCTTTCCCACCAGCCGGCGGAGCGGAAACCACTCCGGTGCGGGCCTAGCCCCTCAAGGTGAGGGCTTGGCCCCTAAAGTTGCGGAGAATTCCGCACCTTTGGGGCGGCCCGCGGCATTTTTGGCGCCGGGTAGCGGACATCGCGCCAGTTTGCGGAGAATCCCGCTCAAGGTATTAGTTCATTGCTGTTTTATTACTATTGATCTTATTGTATTGCCTTTTTATTATCACGCTCATGTACCATTTCAATGTACTATTTATTCAATTTGTTGCACTATTGTGGTTTAGAGAGAACATTGCGAACCCAAGATCCGATACTTGCTCGTTTAGATGGTTTGGTTAGAATTGTGTGATCCAGTTCGCTGGTGCTTACTGGATCAAGAGGAGGACTGTGGTGACCTACCAGGGTCTAGGTTTCAGGCCGATTAAATTGGATATCCTAAATTTAAAAACTGGGCTTTTTAAAATCATATTGCAGTCAAACTTCAGACAGGCTATTGGAATTCAGACTTGACACAACCAACAGACAAGCTGCCAAAATATGTCTGTTCAAAAAATGTCAATCACCCACCTGGAGATCATCGCACCCTAGTGATATGCATAAATCTATTGTCAGCAGCCCAGATTGGGCCAGCATTTCTGTCACCCAGAATTCCTGCTGTTATCTTTTATGGAAACAGGTTAGGTGCAGCCCACACATCCTGAGATGGGCCACCTGGGGCTGCCTCAGGTGTCCTGTCAAATGGTCATTGGGTGCTGAGACCCCCTCCCAAGGCATCATTGGCAGAAGGCCAGAGGAAATGGCAAAAGGGGGTGGAGGTGTGGGGGGTGTAAAAACAGGCACCCAAGGCACATCAGGGTCAGAGACTCCATGTAGAGGCAATCAAGATGGCTGGCCAGAGAAGGAAGGAAGGAAGAAACAGCGTGCGAGACGCACCTTCGTGACTACGTACCAGAGGGACTCAAGAATCAGTTCCACAGTTCAGTCAAGCCACCTTTGTGGGTAGTATAAACTAATCTTGGGTACTCTAGAGGATATTTTGTGGGTAATTTACCAGTAATTATGTTGAATAAAGAGTGTTTGAAGTTATACCTGTGTTTGTACTTTGTTCTCCTAGGTATTAAAGAACAGCTAGGTAAAACATTTAAGTAAATTAATTGGTTGAAAGTATCTGAATTGGACAGATACAACAATAGCATCAGTAATGATGATTATGTTACCACTGGATTGTTACGCTTGAGAGTGGCCATCCAGAGAGAAGAATGACAATCGTATCACATGAGCTTGACTCCAAATTGACATCACTGCCATCAGTGAGACCCGCCTTTGTAAGGAGAGGCTGCTGAAGGAACAAGCATTACAAAGGGACAGGTTTAGCACAGTGGGTTAAAACAGCTGGCTTGTAATGCAGAACAAGGCAACAGTGTGGTTTCAATTCCCGTACCGGCCTCCCCGAACAGGCGCCGGAATGTGGGGCCTTTGACAGTAACTTCATTGAAGCCTACTTGTGACAATAAGCAATTATTATTATCAAGCATGGGGGCACACCATCATCTGGAATGGAAAGGCTGACAGCGACCCTCGTTTCCACAGAATTGGATTTGCCACCTAGAATAATGTTAAGGTGATGGAGAAGAACCATGGGATTGCACACAGAAATATTGGACTTGAAAAGACCTGAGTTTTACATTTTAATATGGACACAAACTCCAAAGGTAGCTGAGAACGTAGCCACAGACAGGAATGGCTGGGGGGGGGGGGTTCTCGAAGGGACAATGGAACCCCTCCCTGTGTTTCCAGGCAAAGTACTTCTAAAATAATCCAAAGAATGGTTCCCAACCTCGGTAAAGACCCTGGGTGTAATTGCCTCGACCGACGAGTGTATTCCTGTTTCCTCTTGGAAGACACAAAGAAAAGGGTTAAATAAAAGCTCGCTGAGAGAGCTTTTGCCCTGTGTAGCCACCTGGGTTGGCCACTTCCCAACTTAAAATGGAGAACCGCAAAGGCTGAAGGGAAATTCAGCCAACACAGGCAAAGACTAGCAAATACAGAAATCATGTAATATTGGAACCTGTAAGAAACCAGACAGCACTAAAGCCAGCAGCCATCTGCAGAGTAATGCAGAAGCCATCTGCATAGTAATGAGCGATTCCAGGGCACAATGGCAACAGTTAAGGTGAATAAAGCCAAGCCAGACTCCTCGGCGCCAGCAGGAGCCAAGACAAAGGAAGGCCAACGGACACTTAGGGACCGCTCAGCGATCAAGGAACCGCTCCAGCATTGGAGAAATCGATCCAAGTGATCTGAATATAATCCAATCAATTGGAACCAGGTACAGGGTCCGCCCCGAAGGGTGGGAAGTCCCTGGGGACTATAAAGTAAAGCCCCCAATTTCAAATCGTTCTTCTTTGGCAGGGTCACTCAGCAGCTCGAACCAACCCTTGACAGTGACCTGCCTCATTGCTATCAACCAAGTAAGTCTCAAGTCAACGCTCGCTATGAGATAGGTGCTCCTAGCTACAAGTCCATACCAGCTTTTGAATCCTGCAGACTCAGGACCTGAACGAAAGGCCATTTGTTCCCCTGACCTGGTGGGCCAGTCCGAAGCTAAGTATAGGCCTTTTAGTGATAGGAATAGCCTAGAAAGTAGAGTTTATGCGTGAGTAGTGATTTACAGTGTATAATAAATGTGCTTTGATTTGAATCTTACTAATTGGTGTGTTGAGTTATTGATCATTACTTGAACTTGAACCTCGTGGTGGTATCATAAAGATACCTGGCGACTCTAGAGCAAAGGTTAAACAAACAGAGCAAATTACGATTTAAGAGCCAACCAAAAGTTAGCAACATATTACTGGCGATTCCGCCGGGACCCGACTTAGAAGTGGCTTCACCACTCCGGGAGAACCCAAAATCTGAATTAGAAATCCAATTGGGAACAGAAAAACCACAATTGTTCAAGCAGTTCTGATCAATCCTCATAATTCGGAAGTGTGTTAATGCATGCGTAACTAACAGGGCGATAAGGTAAACTGATAGATTTTTGTTGCGACAAAACAGTCGGGAGTTTGTATTCCGGAAAATAGCCGTACCCATAATTACAGCACCGCCTTAATACCCCTTGTTCCAAATTGTAAGAGAAGTATTCAGCGAGGAAAGATGGCATTGCAGGCAATGCAACACCTCATGAACCCCGAAGAATTCGTGGTCGCAACAACCAGCAGTAGAGTAGGACAGTGTTCCGTTTGGGAAGAGGAAATCAGAAAGTACCTCAAAGGGGAAGGATGCCCCTTTGGAGCGAATTCTGTGACAATGAGGAAACAGGTCCCGGGAGTATAGGATATACTTGGTGGGAGAACCTGAGCAAAATTCACAAAAAGAGATGAGGAAAAGCTCGCAAGCCGATGGCAATCGTGTCCTGTTTGGCACAATTGCGAGGCATAGAGGAGGACGTTCGGACGCTCCGTAAAGTGATAGAGGAGACACATCGAATGAGTAAGGTCGATGTGAGCGAGATAGAGAAAGAGAACCTAGAATTAAGAAGGAAGTTAGAAGCAAAGGACTGAGAGGTGGATGATGCCAAGTGGGCACACCAGTTTTGTCTGGCACACCTAAGCAGCTTCCAGACACAGTACAAAAAGGCCTATCAGGACACGCAACGTGCAGTCCTGGTAAGATAGGAAACAGAGAAACAGGTAGAGGCATTGCAAAGGCAGAGTAGCGACCTGAAAGCAGCATTACGAGCACTCCATGCTACCACCACGGAGCACAGACAAAGCTCACTATATCACGCAAAGTGCCGGAAGCAGATTGCAAAACTGCAGTCTTTACTTTCAGTTCAGAATGGATTCCAGAACACCTTTGGATCCCAATTAGATGAGGAAGACGGCCCGGATTGGGAAGAATTAAATGAGACGTTAAATGAGACATAGATATGTTCAGGGAACACGTGCGCAAGGAAAGCCCCAGAAGAGAAAAGCGCCCCAACCCCCCACAGAGCAGATAGTTCAGGCACCAATGAACCCCCTTAACCGTGACCCAATTACGGGATGCGTGCGAGAAAATCACACCGTTCCTCCCCACCTCAGACCCCACCACTTCTTTGTTAGAGTAAAGCAGCAGGCGGCCATATACGGCCTGGACGAGCGTGAGCACGTGAAGCTCACAGTTTTGAGTTTAGACCCTTCGGTCGTAGCAGCCCTTCCCGACCCACAGAATGTAGGAGGAGGCACCCTTGCAGAAATGCACGCAGCGATCCTAGATGCGATCGGCTACAAATGAGGTGACCCTGTAGAAGGCCTGAATACGTGGAGGCAGAGAAAGACGGAACACCCCACAGCGTTTGCTGGACGCCTGTGGATCCATTTCACAGCAGTTTTTGGAAATTTAGAAAGCGCCCATTTGTCCCAAGACGGTATGGCCAAATGGACGCGCACCCTTATCTCCCATGCCACAGACGCAGGACAAAAGGCCTGTACGAATTATGACCCCTCAGAGGAAGCCCACAATGAGAATTGGTTTTAAAAAGATTGTCCCGCGCCTGGGAGCAGTCTGTACAAAACAAACCCGCAGTTAGGAAACCCGAGGAACAGCAGGCAGAAGCAGACATCCAAGCGGTGAAAACGCACCAGAACCCCGCATGGGTGAACGAAGGCAGGAACAGCCCCCCACAGAAACCACAGGAGTGTTACAACTGTGGACAGTTAGGACACTTTGCACGAGAATGCAATGCCCCACGAAAGCCACCGAGAGCCCAGCAGGCAGGCACTCTGAATAAGAATAGGACAGAGCCCATACATAGTGTGAGCACCCATTCAGACCAGACGGACCTGAACGGAACGGACTGACGGTGTTCAGGCTCCCCCAGTTGGGTCTGCGACACCCTTTGGGATAGGTCCGGCCGCCCAGTAGTTGCAGTGAAGATACGGGGACAGACCATCAAATTTCTCTGGGACACAGGACGGTCCCGCACCACAATCAATTCCTCCACCATATTCCAGAAGGACACGTGGCCCACTACAGCCACAATCACCCTCAGCGGCTTCACTCACAGCAGGGACACATCACAGCCCGTGTACCCATTCAAATCAGCAACATCACCACCAAGCACCCCATAGTCTTAGTCGACCTGCCCCACACAGTAGAACACATTTTGGGCATCGATTTTATGAATTCCCACAACCTGTCCTTTGATCCAGTCAACCAATGTGTCTGGAAAATGGCAAAATCCGCAAGAGCCCCCGCAACGCTCACAATAGGTGAATACGCCAACAAGATTAGCGCAGTCGGCGAATTCTGGTTTGACCCGACCACAATTAGCACAGACAAGCAGGTTAGGGCAGTTCTGCAGAAGCACAGGACAGCATTTGCGTCCCACAAACACGACTGTGGCCGGATGACTGGTTCCGTTCAAATCACAGGACCTGACCTAGACCCCAAAAGCAATACGGATTTCCCCAAGAGGCAGAGGGAGAAATCGCAAAAGTTATCGACAGCTTATTAGAGCAGGGCGTACTGAGATCAGTAGCCTCCACTAATAATGCCCCGATTTGGCCAGTGATAAAGCCCGATGGATCATGGCGACTGACCATCGATTACCGGGAACTCAACAAAGTCACCCCCGCAGCAGGCCCCACGGTAGCCACAAGTCCCGAGACCGTGCTCAAACAGGGACTCAACTCACAATACTTTTCGGTTTTTGACATCAGTAATGGATTCTGGTCTATTCCATTGGCAAAAGTGTGCCAATACAAATTTGCCTTCACTTTTTATAATCAGCAGTACACGTGGACATGCCTTCCACAAGGATTCCACAACTTCCCCCTCCATTTTCCACCGACAGTTGGCAAATGATTTGTCAAAATTTTCTCGCCCCGAATGTCTGGTCCAGTATGTGGACGACCTATTAGTGCAGACAGACACCAAGGCAGAGCACATCGAGCTTCTGTCCGAACTCCTGGAACTCCTACAGAAAAAGTTGTAAAGTAAACTCCAAAAAGGCCCAGCTTTTGGAAAACAAAGTGATATATTTGGGTACAATTATCACGCACGGTAAACGCGAGATCGAGCACAAAAGAATTGACTCGATTGCCAAATTGCCCCTTCCCCAGAATGTTTCAGCCCTCCGGTCATTTTTAGGACTGGTTGGCTACTGCCGAAACCACATTGACGGTTTCGCCAGCAAGGCAGCACCCCTCTCGGAACTCCTAAAGAAAGGAGCCCCATGGGGATGGGTTCCGCAGCAGACGGATGCTGTGGATGCTTTGAAAAGAGCCCTCATTGCAGCCCCCGCACTATAGGTTCCAGACCCGCTTTCCCCCTATGCTATAGAGATAGCTAGCACCGACCGCACCCTTTCGGCCGTGCTACTCCAGGAATGGCACAAACAATTAAGAACCATGGCTTACGCCTCCAGACTTTTAGATGCTGTGGAGCAGGAATTTTCGGCCTGTGAAAGGCACCTGCTCGCAGTTTTCTGGGCAGTTCAGTATTTTTCCTACATAACTGGACTAAACCCCATCACAATCCTCACAGAACACACCCCCACCCAACTTTTACTAGATGGACGACTTAAGGACAGTACAGTTAGCCAAATTAGAGCAGCTAGATGGACCCTTCTTTTGCAGGGACGGGACATCACTGTAAAAAGGACCAAGATCCACACTTTCTTAGCCGATAACCTTCAGTACCCAGGCACCCCCCACGAATGTGAAATCATCTCACCGCACCACAACACAGGCCCCTTTATTGCAAAAACACCCCCCAGAAAGATAGGTAGTTCACCCCAGAGCCCCCAGCACACAGACACATGCGCACCTTTAAGGATATATGTGGATGGTTCTTCCACTATATTAGAAGGGAAGCGCATTACAGGATGCGGCATTTATGTCGAGGATGCGCAGGGACGCGCCCTAGAAGAAATCTCACTAAAGCTACCAGGCCACTTAGGCGCGCAGGCGGCAGAATTAGCAGCCGTGGCATACATTGTGGATCACCCAGATTCCTTCCCCAGCCCAGCAGACATATACTCGGACAGCCTCTATGTCTGCAATAGCCTTACAGAACTCCTACCCCTGTGGAAAGCAAGAGGATTTGTTTCCACAGACGGAAAACCCCTCCCTTCTGCCCCATTGCTCTGCCACATTTTAGAAAAAGCACAGAACAGGACATTCGGAATTGTTAAAGTTCGAAGTCACCACTGTTCCTCTCCCCCTGGAAATGTAAAGGCATGGATATTTTTGGACATCCCCCGAAAGCGCACCAGTGACTGCAGTTCAGGTCTCACAGACTAATATCGAGGATTTAGTGCAGGCCCAGAAGCAGGATAGCAATCTCAGGGAGATTTTGAAGGGAAAATTTACTGCACCGTACGATAGATTTAAAAATGCACTGACCACACCTGACGGTGTGGTGTTAAAAGACACCCTTTATGTGGTTCCTCAACAGGACAGGAATCAACTTATTTGTTTGTTCCATGACAGTCATGGACATCAGGAAATTGACCCCCGAATTTAAAGGAAGACGTCACGCACTATGTAGAAAATTGCCTATCTGTGCCCAAAACAATCTGGACAGATATGGGAAGAAAGTTCAGCTTAGCCACACCCGCCCCGTTAATGGCCCCTGGACTAACCTCCAGATTGATTTTATAGGACCATTGCCCCCTTGCAGGAATGATCACAAGCATGTGTTAGTTATAGACACGTTTACGAAATGGGTAGAAGCATTCCCATCTAGAACGAACACGGCAAAGACCACCGCAAAGATCTTAACCCACCACATCTTTACGAGATGGGGACTCCCCCGCAGCATTGAATCCGACCAAGGTTCCCATTTTACGGGACGTGTCATGAAGAAGGTCCTCACGATATTTGGCATTACCCAAAAATTCCACATCGCATACCAACCCCAGTCAAGTGATATCGTGGAGCGCATGAATCGGACCCTAAAATCAACCCTCAGAAAAATGGTCCAACAGAACAACACCACTTGGGATTCAGTCCTCCCTTTTGCGTTGATGTTCTTGAGAAATACTGTCTCAACATCCACAGGTTACACCCCACACACTCTCGTGACCGGACGCCCCATGAAAGGCACAGAATTTTTATTAGGATTGGACTTGACCAGCCCCGAAGTGACGGCCCTCACACACGAGAACGCAGTAAAACAGTTAGTTGAAAATGTAAAAACGGCTCAGCTAGCAGCCGCAGTAAGATTAGGCACACGGAAGAAACAGAGCAAGGCCTGTTTCGACAAGACAGTGCATGCGACTGAGTTTGAGGTAGGACAGCAGGTCATGCTCTCCATTTATAACCCCAGCACATTCCTGTCACCGAAGTATTCGGGTCCGTACTCCATTGCGGACAAAGTAAGTCCCTCCATCTACAAAATTAAGTACCGCAACGGAAAGACTGCGTGGTTCCATATTAACCAGCTTAAGGCATATGGCCCACAGTCAACCATGCACTCCACGTCATGCTCGACGCACAGGTAACATACCCCTACCCTCCCCCAAAATGCCCACCACATCGACGGACTCGCCCTCGACTCCACCCCCGACCTCTAGACTCCGCCCCGGAACGGCCACAGGCAGCAGCAGTAGCGACAGCGACTGTGACTCAGACAATAGCCACAGGACGCCTCCCTACTATCCCCAGGCAATAGGACCCACACCCAGCGAATCTGACCACGATTCGAGTGATCCCTTCCTCATCACTTTCCTCAACAAACCCCACCAAACACCACCGCCCTACGATGACAATTCGGTCCCCACAGAACTTAACACCACCTTTTGGCAACGCGACAACTCATACAGGCTCGTCCGGAACGCCGAGATGGACCCCAAATCGCACCATGCAGCCCTATCAGCCCTTATACATTCGAGAGTATGGCATCCGGGAGAAGATGACGACTTTGAGTCTGACTCCCAAAGCGAGAACCCCTTTGCGACCCTGTTCGCAACGGATAACTGAGGTGTCCAGATGATGTTTTAAAAAGGAACCACTTGGGAGAAAACGGTGTTCTTTCTGATGGAACCTGCAGCATGTTAAATGTTGTTTGTGAGATTGGAAATTTTTTTCCACGGCCCCACGCCTTATTTGTCTGCCGAAACCTATGAGAACTTGCCCGCACGCTCATCGGCAGAAACCGCTGAGAGCTTGCCAGACCCTCGTTCATAAATGCCCTTCTAGTTCGTAGGTGGAACCAATACGGCAACCCCCCACGATGACTACATTTTTTGCCCATTCTTGTCGGTTGCTCAGGCAGTGAAGAAACGGCATTGGTCCCCGCCCTGCCTGAGGACCCCCCACTCTGGTCAGCTACGCTCGGGTAGAGCACACATGGCATTGGTCGCCGTCCTACCCGGGGATTCCATCCAAATCTTACCCGTCGCGGCCCATACGCATCTCATTTCGGCACTTTTGGTTCAAAAAGTTTTGTTTTGTTTTCAGGCGACCCTTAGGTTACCATCCCTATGCTATTTACATCCTCAAACATTTGGATGGTAAATCGCACAGCCCGGGAGACGGCTCGCGCTGTTTCAGTATTTTTAAGTGTGTCTTGTCCTGAATATTCGTTTTTTTTTTTAAATGAGGGAGTCACACATGGTGACAAATTGTAAAGGGAGAATTGGCACTGAAGGACAGACATACTAACAGATGAGATATTAACCAAGATAGTAACAGATACTATGCTTGATCCCACAGAACCCCAGAAGCTCCAGGAAAAGAGAGGAAACGGAAAGGAAGAGAAGAGAAGAGAAATAAGAAGACAACAATGAAGACGGCATACGTGTTTTTCATTATTGCAATTTGTAGCCGGTTGCGCGCGAACGCGAACCCCCTGACCCCAACCCCCCCCCAGCCGTCAATGATTCACTTCCCCATAGCACACAGAATCTCGAGATAGTCTCTGATACACCATCATGGTGTGATAAGCTCATATCGTGGTACTCCCTTTCCTACGTAGTCGAATCCCTATTAGTGTTGGCGATACTCTGCAGCATCGTGCAGACTATCCACATGAGGAAATGGAGAAGTAGAGCCTACCGGGCTCGCACCCCAGTATACTTAATGAGATCCCCTATTTTCGGTTTTCACCAGGCCCCCGAACCCGTCGATCTATAATGAAGGACATTTGTTTGTGTTCTTCTGTAAATAAAGAAATGGAAAGATTGTACAACCCTGTGCTTGACTGCCAAGCCAGGAAAAATGCAAATGCTGCTATTATTTTTGTATTGTTTAAGAAGTTAATATGACTGAATGTTTAGTGAGTGTAGTTTATTGAGGACAGTTAGAGGTACCGTTTTTTAAAATTTTGTAATGCATGTCCCTGTTTTGACATAGCGCCACTTAGAATGTTAGTTAAAACATTTCTTGCATAGGTATGGTCAGTGTAGAGGCCATAGAAGAGTGCTCGCCGGGTCAGGGAATGAAGACAATGCAGTTATGTGATCCTTCACGCTTCGCATTAGGATCACAAGGAGGGAGTGTAGCCACCTGAGTTGGCCACTTCCCGACTTAAAATGGAAAACCGCAAAGGCTGAAGGGAAATTCAGCCAACACAGGCAAAGACTAGCAAATACAGAAATCATGTATATTGGAACCTGTAAGAAACCAGACAGCACTAAAACCAGCAGCCATCTGCATAGTAATGAGCGATTCCAGGGCACAATGGCAACAGTTAAGGTGAATAAAGCCAAGCCAGACTCCTCGGCGTCAGCAGGAGTCAAGACAAAGGAAGGCCAACGGACACTTAGGGACTGCCCAGCGATCAAGAAACCGCTCCAGCGTTGGAGAAATCGATCCAAGTGATCGGAAAGTAATCCAATCACTTGGAACCAGGTATGGGGTCCGCCCCGAAGGGCGGGAATCCTCTGGGAACTATAAAGTAAAGCCCCCAAGTTCAAATCGTCCTCCTTTGGCAGGGTCACTCAGCAGCTCGAACCAACCCTTGACAGTGACCTGCCTCGCTGCCATCAACCAAGTAAGTCTCAAGTCAATGCTCACTATGAGATAGGCGCTCCTAGCTACAAGTCCATACCAGCTTTTGAATCCTGCAGACTCAGGACCTGAACGAAAGGCCATTTGTTCCCCATACCTGGTGGGCTAGTCTGAAGCTAAGTATATGCCTTTTAGTGATAGGAATAGCCTAGAAAGTAGAGTTTGTGCATGAGTAGTGATTTACAGTGTATAACAAATGTGTTTTGATTTGAATCTTATTAATTGGTGTGTTGAGTTATTGATCATTACTTGAACTTGAACCTCATGGCGGTACCATAAAGATACCTGGCGACTCTAGAGCAAAGGTTATAAAACAGAGCAAATTACGATTTAAGAGCCAACCAAAAGTTAGCAACACTGGCTGTGTCTGTCCTGCCAGTCTGTCGCTGTGTGTGCTGAGGAAAAGCAGCCAGTAAAATACTGTCTCACTGTGCAAGTCAACCAGCCAGCATAAAGTGATCGCAGCTGAAAAAAAAGAACTGACATTTATCTACCAAACCACAGAACAACTCAATCGAAGAATCAACTATACTAGAATCAATCCGTGGCTGCAATGCATCATCATCTACTCCTCGCACGTCGAAGACTGTTCCAGATAACCTTTCATTTGTATTTATTTTCTATTGGACTCAATTCTTACTTCAAATCTGTATAATTGTAGATGCATTTCTCTTTACCTGTTTAGCAATTAATAAACTTACTCTAACTTAACTCAAGAAAGCTGAGTTAAAATGGCTCACTTTCAAACGTATTTGGTTTGGAAAAGATATCCAAGGGAAAGGAAACCTTGTTAGATTAACCCTTGTAGCTACCAGCAGAGGGCAGGTCAAATATGGGCGGCAGGGTCGCATAGTGGTTAGCACTGCTGCTTCAAAGCGCCAGGGTCCCGGGTTCAATTCCCGGCTTGGACCACTGTCTGTGCAGAGTCTGCATGTTCTGTGCGGAGTCTGCACGTTCTGCCCGTGTCTGTGTGGGTTTCCTCCGGGTGCTCCGGTTTCCTCACAGAAGTCCAGAAAGACATGTTGTTCGGTGAATTGGACATTCTGAATTCTCCCTCTGTGTACCCGAATAGGCGCCGGAGTGTGGCGACTAGGGGATTTTTACAGTAACTTCAGTGCAATGTTAATGTAAGCCTACTTGTGACACTAATAAAGATTATTATTATTATAATAATAAAGACCTGGAACCAGTCATTCCTCTACACCTGGCTTTGTGCAATTAGGGGGTATCCCATCCGGATGGCGACAAATCGAGGGGTCTCGACCAGATTAACAACTTTTGGGAAACATCACCTGAGGCTGTTACAACAAAGATTCTTGTGTGCACTGCCAGAACTCTCGAATTGTATAAATGAAAGACTCATGATACTTGAATGCCAGAGGTACACTAAGAGTGACTGTCCTTGACATCAAGCCAGCATTTGATCGCGTATGGCATCAAGGAGCCCTAGCTAAACTGGAGTCAATAGGATTCAGAGGGAAAACCATCAACAAAGCAAAAGTCAGGAGTGTAATGAAATACTCTCCACTTGCTTTGATGAATACAGCTCCAACAACACTCAAGAAGCTCGACACCATCCAGGAAAACCAGCCCAAATATTCAATCCATCCACAACCAACGAACAATGGTGGCAGTGTGTACCATCTACAGGATGCAGGAACTCGCCAAGGTTCCTTAGGCAGCATCTTCTAAACCCATGACCATTACCATAGTGATGAATGTAAGAAATTGTTCTTATTTTATATTTGTTGCAGTAATGTTATTTAAAATCAGGTTTAAGATGCAGGCAGCCAGTATGTCTGCTAAAGCTGTGATTAGAGAGTCGTAAAAGTGGGGAAATATGCTGATAAATTTGAGAAGCATTTACTGGTTCACAGATAGGTGGCTAATATTTTGGTTTGGAGGTCCCTGGGGTATAATTTATGAGAGATATTGGGCGGGATTTTACGACCCCCCCCCCCCCCCCGGCTGGGTCGGAGAACCCCCGGGAGGCCGCATGAATCCCGCCCCGATGCTGGCTGCCATACGCTCCGGCGCCGGTTTGCGGGTGGGGGTGGGATTCACGCCATGCCAGTCGGTGGCCGTTGGCAGTGGCCCGGCCCCCGGCAATTCTCCGGGCACTGATGAGCAGCTGCCCGTTTTTGGCCAGTACGGCCGCCGTGGATTGGACATGGTCCCATATGGTGGGACCTGGCATGTTACTTGGCTTGTACAGTCCTCGGACGTGGGGGGGGGGGGCGCGCGGGGGGATCCGACCCAGGGCGGGGGCCCCCACGGTGGCCTGGCCTGTGATCGGGGCTCACCGATCTGCAGGCGGGCCTGTGCCGTTGGGGCACTTCTTCCTTCTGCGCCAGCCCCTGTAGGGATCCGCCATGGCCGGCGCAGAGAAGGTACCTCCCTGCACATGCGGCAAAATATGCCAGCCGGTCTGTGCATGCGCGGAAACATGCCGGCGGTTCTGTGCATGCGCTAACTCATGCAGTCACTTCGGCGCTGGTTGGCCGGCGCCAACCCCTCCGGTGCCGGCCTAGGCCCCGGAAGTGCGGAGAGCTCCGCTACTTCCAGTCGGCCCGACGCTGGAGTGGTTCGCTCCGTTTTTGACGTCGGCGTCGGGCCATCGCACCGATTGCTGAGAATCCCGCCCATTATATTTGGTCCTGGCTAACCAGGTCATGGGACATTGTGTACGAGAGACAGAAGAAGAATGCCTTATGCTTTGGGTACAGATGAAATAATTCAGGGGAGGCGCCAGGTCTGTGTACAATTTCAGTTTGCCGTAGAATTTTAGGCTGCCAAGAAGTGCCTTGCAGTTTGTTCCTGAAAGGTTCTCTCCAAGGGCTCTTCACAAAGAAAAGCAAGAAAACATGATTGTTCACTTAATTGAAATATTTTGGTTTGCTTAATGTAATATATGTAGTGAGTAAATGAAAGTTTTTCCTTTACTTAAGAATTATTGCAAATTATTTTGTTGCTAATGTGGTTAATTCTGTGTTCACACTCAAGTTTGTTTTGACATAAGAGGTACCTATTGGTCAGTGTTATCACTCCTGTGGTGCAGTCACCTTTCCTCGCAGTTTTATAAATTGTGAATTTTCATCCAGGTCATAACACCATGTAGAAGGACAAGAACAGCACATACCTAAGAACACCATCACCTGAAGGTTCCCCTCCAAAGCCACTCACCATCCTGACTTGGAAATATATTGCCATTCTTTCACAGTCGCTGTGTCAAAATTCTGGAACTCCCTCCCTAACAGCACTGTGGATGTACTTACACCACTTGGACTGCAGAAGTTCAAGAAGGCAGCTCACCGCCACCTTCACAAAGGTAACTCAGGATGGGTAATTAATGCTGGTCTGGTCAACGATGCCCACATCCCATAAATGAATAAAAATCTTCACTTGCAGCTCAGATGTAACCATCATTAGTGCTCAAGACCTGACCCTTGACTCCAATGAAGATGTTCGGGAAAAGTTCTATTCTGACCGGACAAAGTCCTCACTGCAATCCTAAAAGAAGAAACGATCATCATTCTGGGGGGCTTTAATGCCAGTGTTGGTGTTTCTCTTAGAATCGTAGAATCTACGGCACTGAGACAGGTCCTTCAGCCAAAACTGGTCCATGCCAACCAAAAAGCCCATCTAAGCTAACCCATTTGCCTGCATTTGGCTCAAATCCCTCTAAATGTTTCCTATTCATGTATATGTCCAAATGCCTTTTGAATGTTGTCAATGTCTCTGCCTCAACCATTTCCTCCAGCAGATCATTCCACATACGTACCACCCTGTGTGTAAGAAAGTTGCTCCTCAGGTTCCCATTAATTCTTTCCCCTCTTGTCATGTCAGAGTACCTTTAAGAAATGGGTGTTTAAGAAATGTACCTTTAAGAAATGGGTGTTTATCAGTAATGTCAGAGTGTGGGTGGAGCTGGGCTGTCTGTCAGCTTTTTACTTTCATTTTAGGCTGTTTGCTGCAGGGTGTGTTTTAGTTTTGTTTTCAGTGTTGGAGCTGAAGCCAGACCAAGCAGGTGTACTGCTGTTCTCTCTGCCATCAAAAGACTATCTCTTGATCATTTGGTGAATTCAGAATTATAAATGTTCTCAGTAGTGAATGTAAACCTAATGTGCTTCTGTTAAAGGTGGTTCTTTTGTCTTCTGGATGTTATTTGGGAAGTTATTAAGCATTACTTAGTGTTGTATTCTTTGGGGGTTGTATTTGCATTAATGGTTGCTAAGATGTTCACTGAATGTTTTACAAAGGTTAACTTGAGTTCACAGAATAAACATTGTTTTGCTTTAAAAAATTAATTTTCCATTTCTGCTGTACCTCACCTGTAGAATGGGCCGTGTGCGCCACACACCACAATCTATTAAAAGTTGTGGGTCAGGTGAACTCCATGATACACTTTGGGGTTCTCTAAACCCTGGCCCATAACATTCTTAACTTAAACCTGTGCCCTCTCGATTTCCCGACCCTGGGTAGAAGACTGAGTCCATTCAATCAATCCATGCCGCTAATGATCCTATACACCTCTATAAGGTCACCCCTCACTCTCCTATGCTCCAAAGAAAATATCCCTAGCATGTCCAAACTCTCCCTATAACTCAGTCCCTTGAGTCCTGGCAACATCCTTATAAATCTCTTCTGCATTCTTTCCAGTTTAATAAGGTCTTTCCTATAACAAGGCGACCAAAACTGAACACAATACTCTTCTTAAGGATGATAATGCCATTCATCATAGAATCCCTCCAGTGCAGAAGGAGGGCATTCGGCCCATCAAGTCTGCACTGGCCCTTGAACAGAGTGCCCTATTGCAGCACATGCCTCTACTCTATTCCCTTAACCTGGTAACCCCACCAAACCTTTTGGACACTAAGGACCAATTTATCATGGTCAATCCACCTAACCTGCACATCTTTGGACTGTGGGAGGAAACCGGAGCACCCCATAGGAAACCCATGCAGACAGGGGGAGAAAGAGCAAACTCCACACAGATAGTCACCCGAGGCCGGAATTGAACCGTTCCCTGGAGCTGTGAGGCAGCAGTGCTAACCACTGTGCCACCCTGTGCCCCATACTGAAAGCAATATTTTCAACAACGCCTCAACCATGACCCACAATGGAAGCCGATACTCTCCAGACTATCCCCTAGTACCATCGGGTACAATCCATGGTTGAATCACCATCAGTGGGAGAGCTGTAACAAATGAAAATGAAATGAAATGAAAATCGCTTATTGTCACAAGTAGGCTTCAAATGAAGTGACTGTGAAAAGCCCCTAGTCGCCACATTCCGGCGCCTGTTCGGGGAGGCTGTTACGGGAATGCAATCAAACAAATGAAAGATAACAAACCCTGCAGCCTCGATGGTATTCCAACTGATGTCTCCAAGCCTCCATCTTGTGGATTTTGGAACAAAGAAAACTCCACTCCATTACCCCTCACTTCAGGAATACGACATCTGTACTCATTTTCAAGAAGAGCGATAAGTTAGGCTGTCAAAACCATTGAAATATTCCCCTCTTGTCAATTGCAGGAAACCCCTGACCCATTATGTCCTAAATCACTTACTTCCTGTGGATAAGGAAATCCTCCCAGAGACACAGTGTGGCTTTAGACCTTCCAGTGGAACCTTTGCCATTGACTTTGTTGCCAGACAAATCCAATTTTAAAAAATGTCAAGAACAATACCAGGACCTCATTGCATTCACTGACCTGACCAAAGCATTTGACTCAATAGGTTCTGAGGCTCTGTGGATTGTGTTCCAAAGATTTGGAGGTCCGAGAAACTTTGTTGCAATCCTGCAATTGTTCCATGATGTTATGACTGCTTTGAGTGGGAGATCTAAAACAAGGCACCTTCAAAACCTGGACTAGGGTCAAGCAAGACTGTGTATATAGCCTGCATACTATTATAATCTGCCTGAGAGTAGTTATTTATCTCATCAAAGATCAATTGACCTCTGGTGTGTATTAAATAACACCTAATGGAAAACTCTTTAACTCCAGTCATCGCTGTTCAAAAATTAAACTGACCACCATAGAAATACATGATGTACATTTTGTGGATGACTCCAGTAGTGGTGCCCAGTCTGCATCAGATTCGTAAGCAGCCCTCCATTTGCAATTCAATTCTGAAAAGGAGCATATTTGCTTGTCTGTTGGAGAATTGATGTTTAATGATTAGTTTTTGTTTAGTTTACACTCCAGAAGTACACACATAAACACATGTATATATTACAGTACATCAATTGTTCAACCTAATATTCTGTTATTCTGTTTAAATTGTATCCAATAGTATTTAGTCGCATGCGACTCTGCTTAAGTTTCACTTGGCAGAGACGTGCACCATGGGACTTCAGACAGAATAAAGGTAACACTAATGAGTTAATTACAAAACAACTGCTGAAGGGGCCTTTGTTTGTATTTGATTCCATTTCACAGAGCCACATTATAAGAACTTGCAGTCTTCAAGGTTCATGAGGGCGAGCTTGCATCCTCTCACATTATTAAAATCTTATCAAAACCCGGTGTTAACAGCACAGGAAAGTTAGAAGGGAATTATTGTATGGAAAGAAGGAATGAATAACAACACGGTGCTCTACATTAACTTGTTTTAATTTACAGTGCTTTCGAAGAAAGGCAATTACATTTGGCTCAATGCATTCTTTCTATTAGTTAGCTTTTGTAAGTGTGTGACTAGTTTTGAAACTGTAAAATTCTTTACAACTTTTATCACTCAAGGCTTTTCTGAATGTATAAGGAGAATTTACTGCCTTCCATTTTCAACACTGATTATTGCTATGCACTCTATCACTGTAAATACTATCTACTTTGTAATCTTCTGTATTAGGTTTATATAGTTTACATAGATGTGTGAAACTTTAGACCTTGACATGTTGAAGGGTGTGAACATCAGAGAGGGATTCACTCTTAAAGTAAATAGATACTTGGAAGTACAATTACAAGGAAATTATGCTCAGTCTATGTGAAAAACAAGTTGGCCCCCAGGTGAAATAACAAGGAAATTATGCTCAGTCTATGTGAAAAACAAGTTTGCCCCCAGGTGAAATATTGTGTTCAATTCTGAGCACATTTTGTGAAAGGATTTGAAGGCTTTGGAGACGCTACAGAAGAGATTTACTGGCATTTAAAATGATAAACGGTTGAGATAGAGGAAGTACAGAGAAACAGTTTCCAATATCTAAAGGGTCAATAACCAGAGGACACAAATTTGAGGTGATTAACAAAATAACCAAGGGGAAGAGGTGAAAATGTCTAGAGTTTGGAATGGTCTGCTTGTTACAGGAAACTGATTCAATGGTAGCTTTCAAAAGGGACTTGGATAAATATACAAATGCAGGGATACGCGGAAAGAACAGAGGAATCAGATTAATTGGATTGCTCTTCAAAAGAGTTGGAGAAGACTCACGAGCCAGAGTGGATTCCTGCTATGCTGCACTCTTCTATAAAAATTGTATTGTCACTGTTGCCATATATGGAGGTTGCTTTTGGTGACTTGCCCACATTCCGTTTGTAGAAGGATGAATCCAACAAATCCTCCTCTGATGAAACCTGTTCTTGCCATGGTACTCCTCCACAACACAAACTCTGTGTTTTGTTACAGATGTGCTATTAGAGATTTCCTATAACATTGTTTCTCCCCCAGTGACAGTACATGCAATCAAACAAACTAATAAAGTGACAGGCTATCTCAGGAGAGATGGATTCAAATAACTTATTTGTAATGCCTGAACGAGGTTCAAAAATGAACAAATGATTCCCATGTAACTCTGCTTTTTCTTCCCACTGTGGAGTAGAATCAAGGGGACATCTGGGAATTTGATAATGTCATTGAGGAGTTGGGAATAATGTGTTGGATGCCTACAGTGGACAAATAAAGACCAGTGGGATGCAATGTATCCAATGGTATTGATCTGGATAATTATCAGATTGATACGCTGAATAGTCCTCCTTCCAAGAGGTGCTCAGACTGTGTTCTGTGACACAAACAGCTTCTATGTTCTGGTAGCTCAGTCTTTAAAGCCTAGACATCTCATGACTACTTGTATTCACATATTTGCTGGCTTGCCCTGTGAGTGTTGTAGATCTGGAAATATGGAAAGGGCCAAATTTTGCTTTGCCTCATTAATGGGTTGAGGCTACCATTTTTGGACATCTTTAATATTATAATTACATTATTGACTTTTATATTGCTTTATTCAACATCTTAATTGGACTTTTTGTTTATTATACTCATGCTGCTCTATGGAAATGATTTTATAACCTGTTCTTCCCATTTTATTATTTCCCCCTTTCTAAAATAAAGTTAGATATCAGATGGCAAGTTGAATATTTTACTGTGTTAATCCTAGGATTAGCAGCATCAGGTTAGCAACATAAAGTGGCAAAATTGATACAAAAGATAACAACTTAAAATGGATGTATATGTTACATAAAAGAAGCCGTCAGGCAGTGAGAAATTGGAATGTAGCCACAATAGACATCTGTGCTTTGAGTTGGTATCCTCGTTAACAAAATATTTGCTGAATGCGAAGTCCCTTCAGATAAGGAAATAATTAAAAATGTGGTCCAGTATCAAGACAGTCAGCTAATACAATATCTTACAGCAGATAACTTCTGGGAGGAAACCAATTTACTTTTGGAAGGTGGCCAACCAGCGAGCAATTTTGAAATACACAATTACACAGGTTAGAAGAGTATATATAATCTTAACCAATTTTTGAATTGATAAGCAATGACTAATAAACGAGACAGTGAAAGTCTGTTTCATTACTGCAGACTGTTCTTTAAAAACACACTATTAGCTGAGAGATTTCAGTCAGCCATTTTTGGCACTCAAGGGGTTAAATTCCCTTTGACAAATTCCACCCCCCCCCCCCGTTTGAGACAGAGTTACCTCAAAATCTAATGTAACTATTTTGGGTTTGTGAGAATATATTTTTGTTATTACTCTTTGTTTGAATGTACAAAAAGGTTTGCTGATAAGGTGGATTTAGAAATTTCATGTCTTTAGACTACATTACTGACATGTTATGATTAGCTTTGGTTATCATTTATAACTTCATGTAGAAGCTGTGACCTATGATGGACTTCAATAAATTTCACATTTTTAAAGTATATAGGATGAGAATCCACATAAATGTCTTCAAATCTTCGTAAGGTTTCTAAGAGCTGATATTGGTAAACTTTCAAAGAAATTGGTCTACTGAGACATGCCTTAATGTGGGCTTTGAGACTCCTAGAAGAGAGGACTTATATTTTAGGACCCAGTCATGATGCTTAGAACCTCTTTTGTTGAGCATTTAAGCTAACAATAAGTTTGAGCCCAGTAAGAAGTCTTACAACGCCAGGTCAAAGTCCAACAGGTTTGTTTCGAATCACTAGCTTTTGGAGTGCTGCTCCTTCCTCAGGTGAATCACCCCAGTCCAATGCCGGCATCTCCACATCATGGCTACCAATAAGTTTGAGGGAATAGGCTTGCCTTGTCCAACAAAGGGGCAGGGTGTGTAGGGGGAGGGGTGGTTAGTAAAATAGTAGAATCACAGCCATTAACATCTCCTTGATTCTGCACCTGCTTAAAAACTGTTAGGTGGTCTTTCGGTGAATGGGGATAGTTCTGGTATGCACATCTGCTTGAAAGGCAGATTCAACTTGTGCTTTGGGACTGATCGAATGCACAATTTTAACTTTCCTGCAAGTGCTATAACAGACAGCTGTCCGGTTCACACTCCAAATGTTGATTGGAAACAATTTTCCTAAAGTGTTTTCACACACCCATTTGCACTAAGATGTGGAGCACACGCACATGGATAGAACACAATGAGACATTGCAGGATGGCTCAAGGGCCAAGAGAGGAGGTGTACAGATTCTCAGATGTGACTCTGGGGGTCCCCGAGGAGGAGAGATCTCCATATCAGCTGGAGCAATAGATGGGGTGGAGCACATGCCACTCTCCTGCTTATCGCCTCTGGTGCCATTCTTTCTGGTCTCATCTCTCCCCCCCCCACCCACCCACCCAAATTAAGAGTCTGCAATGGTGGGGAGCAGCACAGCGCTCCCTCTCTTTAGATGAAAATCCTGGGAGAAGTCACAGAACAAAGGCTGAAAAGAGCATTGGCACATCATTGACAAAGTGGTCCAGAAAGTCTTTAAGGACTGCTGGTTGGCAGGTCCAGGCTTAACGCTCCTCCCGGGTGACTGTTCCTCGTTGAAGACTCCACTCATTTACCGTGATGGTAATTTTGCACTAACTGCTGACTGAGGCAGCAGGGCGGCTCCAGGCTCCCTCCCCCGTCGCCACTTAAACATCCAACATCACCCACCCAATGCGGACAAAAAAGTTCACGGCTTCCCCTCTCCACAGATGCTGCCTGGCCTGCTGGATCTTTTCCGCATTTTTCTTCATTTCCAGCATTATTTCAACCTTGAATTATATTTGAGGGCAAGTTGGTTGAATCGTTAAAATAGGCTCATTAAGGCCTAAATTGGACATCAAAATGTTTGAACAGAGACTACTACCCCCGCCCCGCCCCCGCGTTTATCTCACTCTTTGGTTAAACGAGAGTTTTCTGACTTTTCCCTCAGTTTTAGTGTCACAGACTCCGGCTGGCCAAGCGGAATATTTTGCGTCTAGTTCCCGTTCCCACCCCACTCAACAGGAGAAGCTGAGGGACCTTCCACCCGAACAGGGGCTGTGGCCGTTTTGACTCTTTATTGGTTGTGTGCCTAGAGGTGTGGCTTCACCCGTTTGATGTTTTTTTGAGCTGCGATTGGGACTTCCGTCCAAGTGTTTGCCAGTTGCCAGGAGCCACCTCCGCATCTCCCTCTGCTTTCACTCTTTCATCGCGGTATATGTGCAACCAGGACAGGAGAGTTCATCCCAGGGAAGGCGGAGGCGCCACAAGCAGCAGGCGAGCTCGGCAGAGCAGGACAGGGGTGGATAAACCCTACAGGTGAGCTGGGAGGGAGTGTGTGGGATAGAAGACCCCAGCAGGTGAAGCCCACCCCAGTTGGTAAACTCGGAGTTGACCCCCCTCCCACAGGAGGTAAAAGGGGATCGAGGGACAGGATCACCGCTCAGTTGCTATGCGAGAAAGCGATGCTTACAGTGGGACTTTCACCGCTGTCGCTTAAAATCTTTGTTGGATGCTGAAATGATTGGGTTATGCAAATCTCCCTTCCTGCACCTTTTTCCGAGAAGGGGCGGTGAAAAAACTCAGAACCACGTTCGGTAAAAAAAATCAACAACAACAGAACAATCCCAAATCCGACGGACTGAAGAAATTGGACAGGAAAGGTGAACTCTGCCCCCCCCCCCCCCCCCAGATGCTGACAGACCATGCTGAGCACTTGCAGCATTTTCTATTCATTCATTCAGATTTCCAGCATCCGTGGTACATTTGCTTCTGTCAACATCCCAAATCTGTTCTCAGTTCCGTTGGAGCCGATCTAGTCCCGCCCGAGGTTCGTTTTGAGGGGGAATATGGCCCATCCCTACATTAGGGATCAATACTTTGGTTCACTTTATGTTACCGTCTTTATACTCGTGTATTGCCTGACACACTTTATGACCCTTTAAAACTCTCCGTAATTATTCATTCACTACAAGGATTGGAACATCCCTCAGAAATAAAATCTTAGTTCCAGGGTAAAGGAGATCTATAAAAATGTGTGTATTTTTTGTATATATAGGACCCCATGAGTAAAGTTCATTCTTTTTCCTGCACTTTATAAGTGTAGATTATAACCCTCGGGTTGCATTGAATGACAAACATGAGTGTCTAATCTCCACATTGGATTTGATGCCTTTAGAATTATCATATTAGCAAATTTATTTTTAAAAGTTTGATATTTTTAAATTAAGTCTTCTAATTGTTTGGGTGAAGTAGCAAACTGATTCTCAATGTGGAAGAACTTGCCTCATTTTCTGATTATTTCAGATGGGCTCAATTGGGGCTACATTGGGTCAAGCAGACTTGCCTTTTTGAAAGAAGACTTTACCTCTGCACCACTAATCTTCCATGGTATGGAATGCATTTAGTTTGCCAGAATGTGAAATCCCATGCGATTGACTGAAGGTTTATTTCTCCGGAAATCTAGTTAAGAGTAAGGATTTATTTTCTCCAGTGCAATTTCGATTTGGCTCCAGAATTTCTCCCACATGTGTGAGGTTGGTGGGCTAGGTGCCTTTCACAATTCAGAAGGGAATGGTTAACAACGTTTCCGCAAGTGTCAATTTTTGCCCTATTTGAACACCAGAGAGTCAGGGAAGATTATCAACCAATTAGGTTATCAACCAATTTAGGTTAGTTCATACTGTGGGCTGACGGTTGTCCAATAACACTTAAGAATTTGTCATTGGGCTCGGGAATGTCAACCGGATCATTTTCTGACTTCGGAAAGCCTTGCTGTCACCCCCATATCTACCATGTTTTCATCTCTGGGAGTCTTGGGTGGGTGGGTTTGGGTTTATTGAGTTTTTTTTAAAAAATATTTTTTTTATTCTCTTTTTTCACATTTTTTCCCAAATTTACACCCAACAATAAACAATAATCAGTAACGAATGTAATGTCAATCCCCATATCAATAACAACTATCCCATCCTCCCACCAAACCCCCAAACATTAGCCCGCATGTTAACATAAACAAATGACAAAGAGAATCAGGAATCACCCATAGTCACCATTAACACATACAGTCCCTCTCCCCCCAACCCTCTCAGCCCCCAACCCCTCTAATGTTCGATGTGATCCAATTCTTGAAAGTGCAGAATGAATAATGCCCATGAATTGTAGAATCCTTCCATCCTACCCCTCAGTTCAAATTTGACCTTTTCAAGCGTCAAGCATTCCAGCAGGCCCCCCTGCCACGCCAGGGCACAGGGTGAAGAGGTTGATCTCCACCCCAACAGGATCCGCTTTCGGGCGATCAACGAGGCGAAGGCTACAACATCTGCCTCTGCACCCGTTTCCAACCCCGGCTGGTCCAACACCCCGAATATGGTCTCCTGAGGACCCGGGTCCAGTTTCACGTGCACCAGAGATTTAGAGATTACCCGAAACACCACCTTCCAGTAGTCCTCCAGCTTTGGACAGGACCAAAACATATGAATGTGGTTTGCGGCCCCCCCCCCCGCAACGTTCACATACGTCTTCTACCCCCTCTCAGAGCCGGCTTATCCTCGCCCTTGTAAGGTCCGCTCTATACACCACCTTCAGCTGTATCAGCCCCAACCTCGCACACAAGGTGGAGGCGTTCACCCTCCGGAGCACCTCACACAAGAACCCCTCATCCATACCCTCTCCCAACTCTTCTTCCCACTTTGCATTGATCCCTTCTAGCGGCACCCTCTCCCCCTCCAAAATAGCCCTGTAAACCACTGATACTACCCACTTCTCCAGTCCCCCTGCCGTCAGCACCTCCTCCAGCAATGTGGAAGCCGTCTCTACAGGAAGCTCTGTATCTACTTTCTGGCAAAGTCTTGAACCTCCATGTATCTCAATATTTCCCCCTGCTCCAGCCCATACTTCGTTCCCAGCTCCTTCAATCCCGCAAAACGACCCCCCAAGAAACAAATCTTTTAGTGTCCTAATTCCTTTCTCCTCCCATCTCCGAAAATTTCCATCCCACTTCCCTGGCTCAAATCTATGGTTCCCCGAATCGGCATTTCCCTTGTCCCTGCCCCCAACCCGAAATGCTGTCGAAACTGCTGGGTTTATTGAGTCTTGAGGCAGCATCGGAGGAGTTTGGGTGGCAAGACAGCTGGTTAGAAGGCCCACATTGGGTCTGGAACATTAGCCTAGCAGGTCAATACCAAGTGGAAATACCAACCATGGGCATTATACTGTGTCCAATTAGAGGTTGAAATCGTTTAAGATTGTACAGAGTTATGTGGACTAGGATATGAGTTTTTTTCCCCCCATCTTTTAAACTTTTAAAAATCCAAATGCATTGTGCCAAAACAATAATACAGAAGTCATTCTGAGCAGTAAATGCACATGAACCCGATATATAGATTCCAAAATTGATGACCTTCAAAATGAAACTCTTTTCACAGGATTGGATATTCAAACTGAGTGCCCAATAGCTTCAATCCTTTACCAATATAGCTCAGCCTTAATATATTACATTTCTTTTGCATTTATCTTACTGTTGACTGATGACCTTCAATTTGTGTGTACATATCGTGGATCTGTGCAGTCAGTATTCAGGTGGAGTTTGTCGGTCCTGATATTCTTAAATAATGATGATAATACAGGGAGCTATCCTGGCCTGAGGGCGGGATAGTGGGGCATGGGCGTGCTCTCCCAGAGGGTCGGCGCAGACCCGGCTGGCTGAATGGCCTCCATCCGCACCGCAGGAACTCCGCGGATTCTATGATTCTCGTTGGGCACAAGGCCCCACTGGTGGGGGGGGGCAAATGTATTTCTGTGGCTCTTTAGGCCTTGATTATGTCCTGAAACCACAGACATGCTTGAGTTTAGGTCATGTCAGAGCCAAACAAGGCACTCCACAATTGTGTTCCTTTTGTGCCTTGCTCAGGGATTTGATTCAATAAAACCATCCCGGATGACTCAGCTGTGGCAATAAGGAAAAAACATTTGCATACTATGAGTTGATACATTTCAGAAAAGTAGTGCTAAAATAGTCAATTTCATTGGAATTTACAACTCGCTATTGAATGTCTTGCCACAAGGAAATGGTGTTTCAGGGGTGTTTTCAGTTTATCCCCTGAATAGTAGACGTTGATAAAAATTAACAATCTTATTTATTTGATTGCTGGCGAGGCTAGTATTTGTTGCCCATCCGTAATTGCCCTTGAGAATGTGGTGGTGAGCCTTGAACTGCTGGAATCCAGGTGAGATAGGTACATTCGCAGTGCAGGGAGGTAGTTCCAGAATTTTGTCCCAGCAACACTAAAGGAACAGAGATACAGTTCCAATTCAGGTTAATGTGTGTTGAGAGGAACTTGCAGGTGGTGGTGTTCCAGTTGTCCGACACCCTTGTCCTTCTAGGTGGCAGTGGTCAAGGTTTGGAAGGCACGACCAAAGGACCTTTGACCAGTTGCTGCAGTGCATTGTATATGGTACACAGTGCTGCTACCGTGTGCTGGTGGTGAGGGACCGGGATACTTAAGGTGATGAATGGGATGCCAAACAAGTAAACAGTTTTGTTTTCATGATGAGCAGTTTTGAGTGTTGTTGGAGCTGCACCCATCCAAGCAAGTGGAGAATATTCCATTTGTTCCTTGTCGATGGTGGACAGACTTTGGGAAGTTAGGAGGTGATTTACCCCCCACAGAATTCCTGGGGCTGGATTCTCCCACCCCGCCTGCAGCAAGAGCGCCACGGGCAAGCAGCCGACAATGGAAAAATCAATTGACTTCGGGTGGGGTTCTCCGATCACCAGGCAAATGCGGCAGCAGAATCCCGCCCCTAACCTCTTGAGCTGCTCTTGTAGCCATGGTATTTGTATGGCTAAAAGCAAATTAATGCGGATGCTGGAATCTGAAACCAAAGAGAAAATGCTGGAAAATCTCAGCAGGTCTGGCAGCATCTGGAGGAGAGAATAGAGCTAATGTTTCGAGTCTAGATGACCCTTTGTCTTTGACAAAAGGTCACCTGGACTCGAATCGTCAGCTCTTTTCTCTCCCCACAGATGCTGCCAGACCTGCTGAGATTTTCCAGTATTTTCTCTTTGGTATTTATATGGCTGATTCAGTTCAATTCCTGGTCAGTAGTAACCACCAAGTTGTTGATTATTGAGGTATTCAGTGACAATGAATGTCAAAATGAGATTGTTGGATCCTCTCTTGTTGGAGATGCTCATTGCCTGGCACTTGTATGGTGCAAATGTTACTTGCCACTTATCAGCCCAATCCCAAATGTTGCCCAGGTCTCGATGCTGTGGCTACTGACTCATTCAGTATCTGAGGAGTCGCAAATAGTGCTGAGCATTGTGCAATCGTCAATGAATATTGACACTTCTGACATTATGATGAATGGGAAGGTCATTGATTTAACACCAGAAGATGGTTGGGCTAAGGCAGCTGCTCTTGAGGAAGGCCTATATCAATACCCAAGTTGAGAGGATTGGCTTTCAACATCTTCCTTTGTGCTAAGTATGGCTTCGACCAACAAAGAGTTTTCAGCCTGATTCCAAAACAAAAAACAAAGAAAAGTACAGCACAGGAACAGGCCCTTCGGCCATCCAAGCCTGTGCCGACCCATGCTGCCCATCTGAACTAAAATCTTCTGCACTTCCGGGGTTCATATCCCTCTATTCCCATCCTATTCATGTATTTGTCAAGATGCTCCTTAAATGTCACTATCGTCCCTGCTTCCACCACCTCCTCCGGCAGCGGGTTCCAGACACCCACTACCCTCTGTGTAAAGAAAACTTGCCTCGTACATCTCCTCTAAACTTTGCCCCTCGCACCTTAAACCTATGCCCCCTAGTAATTGACCCCCTACCCTGGGAAAAAGCCTCCGCCTCTGACTATCCTCTCTGTCTATGCCCCTCATAATTTTGTAGAGCTCTATCAGGTCGCCCCTCAATCTCCGTCGTTCCAGTGAGAACAAACCGAGTTTATTCAACCTCTCCTCATAGCTAATGCCCTCCAGGCAACATCCTGGTAAATGTCTTCTGCATGCTCTCTAAAGCCTCCACATCCTTCTGGTAGTGTGGCAACCAGAATTGAACACTGTACTCCAAGTGTGGCCTAACTAAGGTTCTATATAGCTGCAACATGACTTGACAATTTTTATTCTAAATGCCCCGGCCAATGAAGGTAAGCATGCCGTATGCCTTCTTGACTACTTTCTCCACCTGTGCTGCCCCTTTTAGTGACCTGTGGACCTTACACCTAGATCTCTCTGACTATCAATACGCTTGAAATGAAAAATGAAAATCGCTTATTGTCACAAGTAGGCTTCAAATGAAGTTACTGTGAAAAGACCCTAGTCGCCACATTCCGGCGCCTGTTCGGGGAGGGTTCTACCATTTCACTGTATATTCCCTACCTGCATTAGACTTCCAAAATGCATTACCTCACATTTGTCTGGATTAAACTCCATCTGTCATCTCTCCGCCCAAGTCTCCAAGCGATCTAAATCCTGCTGTATCCTCTGACAGTCCTCATCGCTATCCGCAATTCCACCAACCTTTGTGTCGTCTGCAAACTTAGTAATCGGACCAGTTACATTTTCCACCAAATCATTTATATATACTACGAACAGCAAAGGTCCCAGCACTAATCCCTGCGGAACACCACTAGTCACAGCCCTCCAATCAGAAAAGCACCCTTCCATTGCTACTCTCTGCCTTCTATGACCGAGCCAATTCTCTATCCATCTTGCCTGCTCACTCCTGATCCCGTGTGACTTCACCTTTTGTACAAGTCTGCCATGAGGGACCTTGTCAAAGGCCTTACTGAAGTCCATATGGACAACATCCACTGCCCTACCTGCATCAATCATCTTTGTGGCCTCCTCGAAAAACTCTTATCAAGTTAGTGAGACAAGACCGCCCCTTCACAAAACCGTGCTGCCTCTCGCTAATAGGTCCATTTGCTTCCAAATGTGAGTAGATCCTAATGTGTTAGGCAGGTAGGTTCGAAGTGGACTGCACTCGATGCAGGGAAGCTAGAAACAGACGTCTAACACTGGAGAAGATCCAACACTGTTTTATTCAATGATAGAACTGATACACATATTCAGCTGTGGGTCGACACTATACTGAACTGACTGGAGACCTTGTAGTAGCCTGACCAGACTTACTAGCTACCACATGGTGTTTGCACTTGCTAGCTCGTGGACTCTGACTGTCTCAGTGGCTGGGTCCTGAGAGAACGGGAAACCTAGTGTCCTCTGGCTTTATAGTGGTAGTGTCCTGTTTGGTGATTGGCTGCACTGTGTTGTGTGCTTACTGGTCATCCTGTGTGTCAATCACTGCCTGTCTGCATCTCATTATATACATGAGTGGATATTATGACCGATCCTGTCTCGAAGAATTCTCTCCAGTAGTTTCCCTACCACTGACGTAAGGCTCACCGGCCTGTAGTTCCCTGGATTATCCTTGCTACCCTTCTTAAACAAAGGAACAACATTGGCTATTCTCCAGTCCTCCGGGCCATCACCTGAAGACAGTGAGGATCCACAGATTTCTGTCAAGGCCTCAGCAATTTCCTCTCTTGTCTCCTTCAGTATTCTGGGGTAGATCCCATCAGGCCCTGGGGACTTATCTACCTTCATATTTTTCAAGACGCCCAACACCTCGGCTTTTTGGATGTCAATGTGACCCAGGCTATCTACACACCCTTCTCCAGACTCAACATCCACCAATTCCTTCTCTTTGGTGAATACTGATGCAAAGTATTCATTTAGTACCTCGCCCATTTCCTCTGGCTCCATACATAGATTCCCTTGCCTGTCCTTCAGTGGGCCAACCCTTTCCCTGGCTACACTCTTGCTTTTTATGTACGTGTAAAAAGCCTTGGGATTTTCCTAACCCTATTTGCCAATGACTTTTCGTGACCCCTTTTAACCCTCCTGACTCCTTGCTTAAGTTCCTTCCTACTTTCCTTACATTCCACACAGCCTTCTAGCCCTGACAAATGCCTCCTTTTTCTTTGTGACGAGGCCTACAATATCTCTCGTTATCCAAGGTTCCCAAAATTTGCTGTATTTATCCTTCTTCCGCACAGGAACATGCCGGTCCTGAATTCCTTTCAACTGACATTTGAAAGCCTCCCACATGTCAAATGCTGATTTACCCTCAAACATCCACCCCCAATCTAGGTTCTTCAGTTCCTGCCTGTTATAATTAGCTTTCCCCCAATTTAGAACATTCATCCTAGGACCACTCTTATCCTTGTCCACCAGCACTTTAAAACTTACTGAATTGTGCTCACTGTTCCCGAAATGCTCCCCTACTGAAACTTCTACCACCTGGCCGGGCTCATTCCCCAATACCAGGTCCAGAATAGCCCCTTCCCTAGTTGGACTATCTACATATTTTAAGAAGCCCTCCTGGATGCTCCTTACAAACTCTGCCCCGTCCAAGCCCCTAGCACTAAGTGAGTCCCAGTCAATATTGGGGAAGTTAAAGTCTCCCATCGCAACAACCCTGTTGCTTTTACTCCTTTCCAAAATCTGTCTACCTATCTGCTCTTCTATCTACCGCTGGCTGTTGGGTGGCCTGTAGTAAACCCCCAACATTGTGACTGCACCCTTCTTATTCCTGATCTCTCTGTTCCTCCTGATTTCAACTTTGTTAGGGTTCCTTGATGCCACACCTTATCAAATGCTGCCATATCAAGAGCAGCCATTCTCACCTCACCTCACCTCATGAGTTCAGCTCTTTTATTCATGTTTGGACGAAGTTAACGAGGTCAGGAGCAGAGTGATCCTGATGGAACTCAAACTGAGCATCAGTGAACAGGTTGTTGCTGACTAAGTCCTGCTCGATAGCACTGTTAACAACACTTTCCATCACTGATAATTGAGAATAGACTGATGGGTTAATAATTGGCTGGATTGGATTTGTCATGTTTTTTGTGCACAGGACATAACTGGGCAATTTTCTATGTTGTCAGGTAGATGCCAGTGCTGTAGCTATACTGGAACAGCTTGGCTAGGGGTACAGTTGTTCTGGAGTCTATGTCTGGATGTTGTCACCACCCACAGCCTTTGCTGTATCCAGTTCCCACAGTCATTTCTTGATATCACATGGAGTGAATCAAACTGTCTGAAAAGTGGCACCTATGGTGGTAGGGGGCTAAAGTTGGACCATCCATTTGGCACATCTAGTTGAAGATGATTGCAAATGCTTCAGCTTTGCTCTTTGCTCCGACATGCTAGGCTCCCCCATCATTAGGAATGGAGTATATTTGGAGCGCCTCCTCATTCCGTTAATTGTTAACCAGCCACACCTGAATATTGCAGCAGTAATCTCTGATCTGATCCGATAGTTATAGAATTGCTTAGCTCGGTCTATTTCATGCTGCTTCTGCTGTTTCGCATGTAAATGGTCCTGTGTTGTAGCTTCACCAGGTTGATATTTCATTTTTAGATATGAGTTCGGGCGGCACGGTAGCACAGTGGTTAGCACAATTGCTTCACAGCTCCAGGGTCCCAGGTTCGATTCCCGTCTTGGGTCACTGTCTGTGTGGAGTCTGCACATTCTCCCCGTGTCTGCGTGGGTTTCCTCCAGGTGCTCTGGTTTCCTCCCAAAGTTCAAAAATGTGTGGGTTAGGTGGATTGGCCATGATAAATTGCCCTTAGTGTCCAAAAAAGGTTAAGTGGGGATTACTGGGTTACTGAGATAGGGTAGATACGTGGGCTTGAATAGGGTGGTCTTTGTAAGGGCCGGTGCAGACTCGATGGGCTGAATGGCCTCCTTCTGAACTGTAAATTGTATGATGATTCTGAGTGGAACTATTGGTAAACAAACACTTCCAATGCAAATTTGAACAGCAAAGCCACTAATCCCAAAATGTCACAATCTTGACACTATTATATTGGCCATCGGAAAAATTACTGCATTGGATGTTTGGTGCTTTCAAATAACTTTTGTTGTGAAATAATGTTGAGCAAGTTGTTTTTCTTATTGCTTAGCAACATGCCCCTGGAATTCTGAAGTATTCATAGTGTACAGGACATGCAGCAAAAATGAACCAGCTCCCTGTTCTGTCAAGCAGTAACTTCCATTCGCCCATCAATCTTGTACAAACTTTATCTTCCTTGATTTACAATCATACTTAATGGTTGGCTTCACCTCTGTTATGAAGCTGCAGGCCTTCCTATTTTGTTGCTGCAAGGCTGAGATTGGGCCTGCACTCCGATATGACTTGACCATGGGGTGAATAAGCAGTGCACCTTTCAGCACTGGGACACAGCGCAACATGAAGAATCAGCCTGTGTTTGTATGGGGAGAGTGCTTTTGTTCCAATCATTGCTGCAAGGTCAGATCCTATCCAGTCAGGGATGTGTGGAGTAAATTTATTCCAAGATAGATTGATAGATAATTCAGAAATGCTATTCCCAGTATTTCACAAATTAAGAACGTAAGAACTAGGAGCAGGAATAGACAATTCAGCCCCTAGACCCTGCTCCACCATTCAATACAATCATAGTTGATTCCATCTCAACACTTTCCTGCCTGCCCTCCATTACCCTTCAATCCATTACTAATTCAAAATCTGTCTTTCTCCCCAAATTTACTCCAGCATCTACTGCACTCGGTAGCGAGTTCCACAGATTCACGACCCTTTGATTGAAGTAACTTCTCCTCATCTCTGTTTTAAATCTGCTACCTCTTATCCTAGAACATAGAACATACAGTGCAGAAGGAGGCCATTCGGCCCATCAAGTCTGCACCAACCCATTTAAACCCTCACTTCCACCCTATCCCCGTAACCCAATAACCCCTCCTAAACTTTTTGGTCACCATGGGCAATTTATCATGGCCAATCCATCTAACCTGCACGTCTTTGGACTGTGGGAGGAAACCGGAGCACCCGGAGGAAACCCACGCAAACACGGGGAGGACGTGCAGACTCCGCACAGACAGTGACCCAGCAGGGAATCGAACCTGGGACCCTGGCGCTGTGAAGTCACAGTGCTATCCACTTGTGCTACCTTGCGGCCCACAAAACTTTCCTAAAACTATGACTTCTCGTTCTAGATTGCCCCACAAGAGGAAGCATCCGCTCTATGTCTACTTTGCCAATACCATTTATCATCCTATATACCTCAATTAGCTATCCTCTCATTCTTCTCTTCAGTTCATTAAAAATAAAGTCAGTATCTGATCATAAATTGCTATATTTTTAAACATCAAAGCATCTGTTCTATATCCACTTTGTCAATACCTTCTATCCTCTTGTATACCTAAATTAGACGTCCTCTAATTCATTAAACAATAAAAAGAGTCAGTGTCTGAGTCATAAATTGCTATATTTAAAAAAATTATGCGACCTGAAAAGACAATCTAAAATTGTTAAAAAGGAAAACCTTGTAATCCCCTGCCAAATATTAATGGCATAGGAATCAGTGATCTCATTTGCCCTCGGAAAAAATACCGGAGTAATATGTCAGTCCAGGCATCGTTAATGTTTCCTTGTGGAGCATTTTAATTTAACAAATCCCCGAGTTCAGTAATCCAGTGGAGATTACATTGAACTGGAAAAACACAAGTCAACCGAACTGAAAAGCCGGCTGAATGCAAAATGCAGTTCGTTACACAAATATAGCTCTGTATAAAAACGTTAGGCGGTTGCACCTATCTAAATGAACTTGCACACCACAAGTCTTACAAATCTTTCACTAACCTTCCTCTGTAAAACATTAACGATTCAGAGAAAGTAAATAAATCCTGTCTGAATTGGGACAATGTTTAAAGCCCATGCAAATCAGATCACTGACAGACTGACAGAAGATGATGATCGCTGTTAGCCACAACCCAGTGTAGGCTGACTCCACCACTGCTGCTGTCGTCTGGGTAACCTTTTTTGGGGGGGAAACCTCAGCCTCTTTCATGGGCACATGTATGCGATTAATTGTGAGATTTGAAACTCTCACTGCAAGATAATGAGTGAAGTTCAGAAATTGTGCCTGTCGTAATGAATTCCTGAGAGCCGCCATTTTTGATAATGGATACAGTGTCTATTAATTATTGATGTGATTGATTTTAAAAAAGCAATCAAGTGGCACTTGTCTTCAAATCAATATTACCCGTGTGAACATCAATAGACTTTATTGCCAGTCACACGTCAGTGGAGTGTACACTCTTAGAAGACTGATGAATAATAATAACACCATGCATTCCAGTTAATAACAAAATTATAAAAACATTCTGAAACAACCAATGATTTATTGTTTAAAAAGAAGCAATGGAGGAGAATCGGGCTTGTTTTGAAGAGGAGGTGGAGAAGAATCGGGACCTGTGGAGAGGACGAGAAATATGGAGGAAGATCGGGGTCTGTGTTGGAGAAGAGGAAGTGGAACAACATCGGGGCCTGTGTCTGTGAGATGGAGGAGATGGTTTATACCTGTATTGAAGAGGAGTAGGGCAAATGTTGGCGAGGGTCGGTGGTAGAGGAGTTGATTTGGGCCTGAGTTGGAAAGGAGGTGGAGGATCATGACTTAAATTGATTTCAGACTGATTGCTAAACTTGGTTGTAGAGTTTATATACCAGTTGACTCTCTGGGCTGATTAGAAAAAGCAAATTGAAAGGACAACTGAATTCACGTGAGTTTCAAGAAAGACACACAATCTGTGGTGTAGAAGTGAATCCTGTCACAGGATTCTTTGAAGGATAATTTGGAAATGTCCCTCAGGAAATATTGTACAGTTCGGGGTGAGCTAACTCTAAATATATTTCAATCTCAGGTTGCTTCAGCTCTTTCTCCAAAATAATTATTAAATGCAGAGTTGGATTATAAAACCATGCAACCTCCTGACTCTTTCAACTTGGGTGTAACGAGAAGTAAACCAAATTCCATTGACTAATGTAGAATTTGTGATCTTTATTTGACCATTTAGCTATATTCCCCCTCATTAAATGCTCAGCCTGTACTCCTACTTAAAAAATGTTGATTCCCTGGGATGGCGTGTGGCACAGTGGTTAGCACTGGAACTGTGGCGCTGAGGACCCGGTTTTGAATCCCGGCCCTGGGTCACTGTCCATGTGGAGTTTGCACATTCTCCCCATGTCTGCGTGGGTTTCACTCTCACAACCCAAAGATGTGCAGGTTAGGTGGATTGGCCATGTTAAATTGCCCCTTAATTGGAAATAAAATAATTGGGTACTCTAAATTTTTTTTTAAAAAATGTTGATTCCTGGTTGTTTTCCAGTACAAAGTGTCTGTCTGAAGTTATTTGCTCTCAACTGATTCAATGTTTTGTGAATCGTGGGATGGTGTGGGTATAGAAATCAGGAAGGACTGTAATAAAATGAATAAATTAACATAGAATGAGAGGAGTTTCTGAGTGGTCTGACAGGCTTAAAAGTAGCCAAATCTCCAGGGCCAGGTGAAATGCATCCTAGGCTATTGAGTGGGACAAGGGAGGAAATAGCAGGAACACTGGCAATAATTGTAATTCATCTCTGGCCACTGGAGAGGTCTGCAGGACTGGCGGATAGCCAATGTGGTGCCATTATTCAAGAATGGAGGAAGGGATAAATCAGGAAACTACAGGCCAGTCAGTCTAATTGCAGTAGTGGGGAAACTATTGGAAGCAATTCTGAGAGACAGATTTAATCTGCATTTGGGGAGGCAGGGATTAATCAAGAACAGTCAACGTGGTTTTGTTAAGAGGAGGCCATCTCTGATCAAGTTGATTGAATTTTTCGAAGAGGTGACCAGGTGTGAAGATGAGGGAAGTACATTTGATGTAGTCTACTTGGACTTCAGCAAGGCTTTTGATAAGGTTCCACATGGGAGACAAAGCAAAGGTAAGAGCCCATTGGACCCAAGGAAATTTTGCATATTGGATCCAGAATTGGCTGAGTAGCAGGAAGCAGAGGGTGATCATCAAGGGGCGTTTTTCTGACTGGAAGCTTGTATCACCACCGGAATCACTATTGGGGCCTTGCTATTTGTGGTTTAGATATGAATGTAGGAGGGTCGATCAGTGCATTCACGGATGATACACAAATTGGTGGCCTGGTAAATAGTGAGAAGGATGGCCTTAGATTACAGGAGAATTTAGATGGCTGGTCAGATCAGCTGATTAGTGGCAAATGGAATTCAATCTGGATAAGTGTGAGGTGATGCATTTGGGCAGGACAGACCAGGCAAGGGAATATAAGCCCCTGGGAAACACCGAGGTTCATGGTGTGCATGCACACCAGTCCCTGTAGCAGGGCAGGGGGATACAGCAGTTGATGGTATACTTGCTTTTATTCGCCGAGCAGAGAGGTTATGCTGGAACTGTATAAAACGTTGGTTAGGCCACAGCCAAAGTGTGCAGTTTTGGAATTCACATTATAGGAGGGATGTGATAGCACGGGAAAGGGTGCAGAGGAGACTTACCAGGATCTTGCCTGGGCTGGAGAGTTTTAGCTATGAAGAGAGATTGTTCAGACTGGGGTTGTTTTTGAGGAGGCTTCAAACCGGCGCCTGATGCGATTTTGGCGTCGGAAGCTACTCTCCTCCTGATCGCACGCCCTGATTTTTGGAGTCAGCTTACGGAGAATTCTGCCCTGCGACTTCCTGACACTCCTTATGAAATCTGCGAGCTGCTCTACAATCTGAGTCAGACACCATGGCACACCATAGCTTTGTCCAGCAGAATAGCTCCCATTGTGGGATTTGCCTCGGTCCTTCATCTGGTTACAGCCTCCATTTTGCATCATGAGATATACCAAGCATTGATTTTGTGTCTCAACACAGTTCACACAACCACACATCTCCCCTGCTTGGCGTTTGAGCTTCACCTGAGAGAGATATCTGCTTCAATTCATGATGGGGAGCAAAAGCCTTGGGCAGAAATTGTAATCATTTCAGGAGGCGCCGAGTGAAAGGCTAAACTGGTTTATTTTAAACTGAAAATAAAGCAGCTACTGCGACACACAAAACAACTGTCTAAGTCCAGGACTATCGGAAACAGCCGGTCCGGGTCTCCGAGCTACATTTAAAGGTCCCACAAAGGAGCCCCTGCTTGGTGAGCCTTCACCCACTCACCACCGGAACTCATGTTTTTTAAGTACCTTTATTCCAATTTTCAACATTTTACACTAAAATAAACACATCCAACCCATTAAATCCACCTCCCCCTTAATAGTCAACGGTAACCAACTCTCCCAAAATTCAGAATGAAAAAACCCAAACTCTTGTGGAACCTATCACTGATCAGCATCACCCTTGACCCCACTCCTAACCTATAGTACTGCTTCCTAATCGTCAGAGTGGCCATCACCACCGTACTTCCCGAATACCTCCCTGGAGCCAAAGGGCCCACAACCCCGACCCCCTACATGAACCCACCTCCATCCTTATCCACAAAGCCTCCGCCTCCCTATTCCAACTCCTTCTCTGCATTCGCCGCTCAATAATAATACATCAAATTCGGGAGGTGTAACCCCCCCCCAACTTCCGTCCCTGCTGCAGTACCACCTTCCTTATCCTGACCACCTTCCCCACCCAGACAAACAAAGAAATCAGCCTGTCCACCCCTTTGAAAACACCTTAGGCAGGCACTGAAATAAAAATAACATCCGTGGTAAAATGTTCATCTTCACCGGCTGCACCCGGCCCACCAACGACAGAGGAAGATTATCCCACCTCAACAAATCTGCCTTCACCCTCCCCACCAAACTTGAGAACTTCAACTTCCGAAGACCTGCCCTGTACCAAGCCACCTGCACCCCCAGATACTTAAAATGAGACGCTGCCACACGGAATGGCAACCCCACCCCCACCCCGCACCCCGATCCCCGCCCCTGGAGAGAAAACCACAAAATACTCACTTTTCCCCAAATTCAGCTTATATACCCTGAAAACATTCCACATCTTTGAAGCAAACCCATTATGTCCCCCACCCAGGAGCACGGCTCCAAAATGCATAACAGCAAATCATCCGCGTACAAGGAAACCTTATGCTCCATCCCCCCCTCACCATCCCCTTCCACAACTCTGATCTCCTCAGTGCAATGACCAAGGGCTCTAGCGCGAAAGCAAACAGAAAGGGGGACATTCCTTCCTCGTTCAAAGGTTCAACAAAAAATATCCGAAATTCATATCATCGTGCACACACGCGGCATTGCATCCTTATACAGCAACTTCACCCATGCCACAAACTTATGCCGAATCCACCGTAATCCAATAATTCCACTCCACCCGATCCTTCTCCGCATCTAATGCCACCACTGTGACATTGTGAAATGTTCAGAATGCAAAGGGTTAATGTCTTCCCAATTGCCGCCTTCACTTCCTGTACCCCCACCGACTCCATTTCACATGCCCTCGGGCACTCTATTCTCCCCCAAACCTCCCTCATCTCCCGCTCATCCTCTGGTAGCCAGCGGTCTAATCATGCGTCTTGTCTTGTATCTTGCAGGAGTTGTTGGTGATGGGGTGGGTACTTCTGGTGTCACCCGACCACAGCTAGAACCCCAGGTGCCAACCAGTAACGATGATACTGCCATGGACATGAGCCATCGACCAGAGAACCAGGACACTCCGGAGCCCGAGTCCAGGGATGACACAGATTTAACGTCACAGCTGTCTCCACCACACACCACCATCCCAGAGACACTCACTTCAGCTGGCCATTTTAGTGAAGAGGCTCCTGGGACACTCTGGTGCACACCACACACATGCTCCGGTACAACAGGTAGAGGGATGAACTCACGAGGGGGCGGACGGTCGGAGGGCAGGCCGACCCAGGGACTAGCTGCCGTCCATACAGGTTTCGGCCTTCTGGAACGGACAGTCCCATCACTTTGGAGATGCAGTCACAGAGCCAAGGAATACATGAGGTGTTGTCGGCGAGCATCCAGCACCTGCAGGCACAGGTGGAGGGGTCTAACCACAGCAGGAGCAGAAGGCGGTGCCGGCCATACATGCCACCCAGGCCTCCACCATACGGTGGTGTCTGCGATGGAGCCTTTTGGGGCGAGGGTTTCGGCTATCGATCAACATGTCTAAGGACTGGGTAAATCTGTGCAGGTAGAGGCCGAGGCTAAGGGAAGGACTGCCCTCCCGCAAGCAGCCATGTGCCAGAGCCACCTGGGCATTGCGGCAGCGCTTCTGAGCATAGCCCAGTCACAGCAAGCCATGCCCGAGAGCATTGGCAGCATTGCTCAGGTGCTGCCCGACATGGCACAGATCGGAGGGTGGTGGCCTAATCCCAGAGGGAGATGGTGCAGTCACTGGCTGATGTGGCACAGACTCAGAAGGTGGTGGCACAGTCACAGCATGATGTAGCGCAGTCCCAGACGGAGTTGGTCCACTCCCTGTGCTCCACAGCTGCGAGCGTACGGACCCTGGTCAAGACGTCAGCGGGCCTCAGGACTGGCAGCGACAAGTGGCGAGGGAGCCTCAGGGGGTTATCTCCGCTCGCTCCCCTGTCCCATGGAGTAGCCCAGGGGCCATACTGCACCCCGAGGGGGGAGGAGGAGGTGATGGGGCCCATGTCAGTGACTCCTGCAAGGGAGGTGCCGGAGCACCGCAGTGCCCCCCTTTTGTCCCTGACGCATCTGGTGGGCAGCGGGCACACAGGGTGCCACCAGTTCAACTGGGACATCCGAGCAGCAGCCGGGCCCATCCTGACTTGCTCGCTCCAGAAGATGCCTGCCAAGGGAGACCCAGATTGTAGGGCGGGAATCACAGCAGGCTGCCTCCACTCCTGGTGTACAGTCTGGGGATTCACACAGACATAGCATTAGGACCCATAAGGCCAGAAAAGTAGACACCAGTTAAGTTGGCACAGGTGCAGGCCACAGTTTAGTGATAGGGGCTAGGGTGCTAATATAAATGTTTTCACATTAAACAACTGTGCACAATGTTACAACCTGTCTGTCTGAGGGGTGGGCTGGTCTGGGCTGGCCGCAGACTGGGTGCGTGGGGGGCCGGGCATGGAACGGGTGGACGTTGTGGGTGGCCAGCGCTCACTGCTCCGGTGTCCGACCCCCCCACCTAACCCCAGGGATCCGATGGGACTGGGTGATTGAATGACCAGCTCGCATGCAGGGATCGCCCAGGTGGACGGTGGACAGTGCTACTGTGGGCAGGAGTCTGACGTTGTCAAACAATGCAGATCACAGAGCAGGTTGTCATCACCTTCCAACCCATGGACCATAGCCGCTCTTACTGCCAACCCAGTGACTGCACCCCAGAGTACAGCTGGTATGTATCAAGGAGGGTGTTGCAGGTGGTAACGAGAAGGGTCTTGCATTATCCGTGCCCCTTGCCAGTCCTCCCCCGTTGGTGAGCCTGGAGACGATCAGAGCGTTGGCCCTGGCGCACACATTGTGAGGCCACCTATGCCTGCCCATCCTTGCCCTCCTCCGCATGCTCATCGCCTGGCCTCTGGATAGGCGTCATCAGCCACAACTGCAGCGGATTACTCCTGTCACCCAGGAGCCAGCACACCGCGCCCCCAGCCGGGGGTGCGCATCAAAGAGGCCAGGAACCATCAAATGAGCCAGAATGAAGGCATCATGGACACTCTCCGGGTATCAGGCGCAGACGTGTATAATGAGCAGCTGATGATCACACGCGAGCTGCACGTTCAGCGAGGGAACCCCTTTAGGTTTGTGAAAAGTGGGTGTCATCTGCAGGTGCTCGTAGGACGACATACATCCCGCCAATCATCCGTTGGACCGGGGGCATCTCGGCGATGGCGGAAAACCCTGCTGCCCGGGCATCCTGGTGGGCTTGATCCATATGGAAATGGATGTGTTATGCTGATTGGGCATATAGGGGCTCCGTGACAGCACGGATGCACTTGTGCACTGAGCTCTGAGATCCCGGACAAGTCCCCACAGCACCAAGGACCCAGTGACAGAAGTTTAGAGCGACTGTCACCTTGATGGCCAAGGATCGGGTGACCTCTCCCATTCCCCTGCGGTGCCGGGTGCGCCATGATCTGACTGGTATGTCGCATTGTCCCCCTGCTCAGCCAGAGTCTTCGTTGGCATGCCCGGTTCAGCAGGTCCTTGAATGACGGGCACTGCCGGTACACACGAGGCCTCATGCGACGCCCTCCTTTGCACCTCCTCCTCCTCCTAGGCCTGTTGGGTGGCTGGCTCTCGATATCTTCACCAGCTGCCTCCTGTCCCTCTGCAGAAAACTCCGCTGCTGCAGTGTCCTCCTCGAGCGGCTCCAGCTCTTAGCCACAGTGCATCCTAAGGGCTGCGGCGAGTAGGAGGAAGGCCACCATTTCTGGTTGAATTCCAAATGCACTGTCTGCAGGGGGGGATGAAAGGGCGACATTTTAGCATAGTGCATACCCCTGTACCCAACCAAGTCCTACGAGCTTCACAGTGGCCCCGGTTAGCACTGCTGAACTTGCCCTCCCCCATTTCTGTCCAGCACCGTGGGGGCCAGTGTACCATTGGCTGGCGCTTGCCAGCTGTAATCGCCCCCCACACCCCCTCCCTCCAGCACCTCCCTGTAGAGGGTTCTAGGGGCATTTCCCTTGGGTCGGCCACGCGATGCTCTGCCGGCAGATGGCCTGTTAAGGGGATTGTATGGTGGAGGGCGGGTTGTAGGGATGGTGAGGTGGAGGGTGGGGCTGGAGTGCGGGGGTTGTGTATGGACCCATACGGCTGGCAGTACCATGGGCTAAGGTGGGCAGTCAGTAGTGTGCGCAGCAAGATGGCTACCTTTCAGGCAGCGACAATGGCAGTCCATGCCTGGCCATCCACCCCCCCCCCCTGCTAGCCCGGCCAGTGTCAGAACCGGCAGCCCAAGGTCGCGCCTCTACATTTCCCTACCTCCCTCCTCTCCCTCATCAACCACAACACCTGTTTCCTGATTTTTAAAAGCACAAGTGAACCTCGCCCCCTCCCTGCGGAGTATCGCAGAGGCCCTGGAGAATATCGAATTGTCCTGAACCCAGTGCTATCCACGATTTTGGAGTCCGGACCAATTCTCCGCCCCTTCGCCTTTCCAGATTTTGGTGTCAGCTGACGGAGAATCCCACCCAGTATCTCTCATAGATGATCGACACTCCAGGGACCTCCAATCGAAAACAATATTCCATTAGCCACTTATCTGGAAACATATAAATGCTTCTCAAATCTAGCAGCAGAACTCTCCCCTGCAAAATAAATTGTAATGACCCTTAATCACAGCTTTAACAGAGGCTGTATGCATTTTAAACCCATTTGCATAGAATTTACAGTAGAATTCTATGTACTGTAAATACTGTAAATTCTATGATAATATTTAAATAGAAGGAGGCCATTTGGCCCATCGAGTCTGCACCAGCCTCTGGAAAGAGCACCCTACTTAAGTCCATTCCCCCAACCTATCCCCGTAACCCCACCAAACCTTTGTACACTAATGGGCAATTTAGCATAAACAATCTACCTAACCTGCACATCTTTGGAGTGTGGGAGGAAACCGGAGCAACCGGAGGAAACCCATGTAGACACAGGGAGAAAGTGCAAACTCCACACAGTCGGTCACCCGAGGCCAGAATTGAACCCGGGACCCTGGAGCTGTGAGGCAGCAGTGTTAACCATTGTGCTACCGTGCCGCCCATAATAACATTGTTGGAACAACTTTTTAAAAATAAATTTAAGGACCCAATTTTATTTTTCCAATTAAGGGGAAATTTAGCATGGCCAATTCACCTAGCCTGCATATGGTTGGGTTGTAGGGGTGAGATCCATGGGAACACGGGGAGATTGTGCAAGCTCCACATGTACAGTGACCCAGGTATTACAACAAATATAAAATGTAACAATCATCATGCAATTGATATAAAATTGTAAAAGTCTTTTAAAAATAGTTTTAAAAATATTTTCACAAACCCCAATATTTTAAAATGATTACAAATTTGCCTCACTGTTTCTGGATCAAAGACATGTACCTCTGAAGAAACCCTAGTTCCAGTCTGTTCCGACTTATCAGCTCACACATGACTACCACAGGATAACTTTTACCATCTATCTTGGTGGGATTCGAGTCTGGAATTGCAGAGCATTGCTCTAGGTTTCTCGTTTACCAATTTGGTGACCTAGACCAGTAGGTTACAGGAGGAAGCAGCCTGTTCCAAATATAGGAGCCCAACTGAATCCCTGGTTAATGCCACCACTCTCCTCTGATTAAACACAATTGATATACAACTAACAGTGCTGATTTGTTCTTAACATTGGCCCATTAGGATTTGCAAGATGGAATTTCCTTTTCTGTCTTCCCTCAATGATATGAATGTCTGGTTGGGTAAATCTAGTTCCTAATAGTCTGTGGTGCCTTGTATCAGAATCCCAGTACTCCACACTGTTGAATTTTACATTCAGTAGCTGCTAATATAGCACTGGTTTTATTAGTTTAAAAAAAAAAGTGATGATGTGGAAAATGAAAGCTAATATTTATCCTTTGTCTGCAGAAGAATCTGAACGGCAAATTAGTTCATTGCTTCACGATGGTCAAACCAATGAGACAATATCCCTCCACATCACCAGAAGAAAAGCCGAAACGGCAGCCACACTTCATTTACAAATATTTAGTACCAAGGAATAAACAGAAGAATAATTTCTGGTGCAAGTTATGTGTTTGCATTTTGATTTCATTAAAGTTTGTTTGTTTGATAATGCTGTACTACAGAGGTGGTGCACAAAGTAAAGCTATTAAATACATGTTGCCCAACCACATCAAATGCTCATCCATTGGCTTAAACTTTGGAAGAAATTATTCCCATCACCCTGATGATAATACAACTATTTTCTTTGTGGAAACCTCCGGCAAAACCAACCCATCATTTTTGTCCATGTGTTCCGTGGAATCTGCAGCAAGAGCTCATCCCGGGGCCAAGATTGTTCTTCTCATGAAGGGTATTTCAGCTATGAAAAATACTCAAACCTTGGGGGTTTCCTTGTTGAACTGTTTTCCCAATGTCGAGATCAGGCCATTAGATTTGGAGGAACTTTTTGCAGATACCCCATTGTCTTTGTGGTATTCAAGACTGCGCCAATGGTGGCAACCCTATCTAATACCAGTTATGTCCGATGCCTGTAGACTTGTCCTCATGTGGAAATATGGTGGGATTTACTTAGACACTGATATTATTGTTCTTAAGAACCTGCTCAACCTCACCAACTGTATTGGCAGAGAACAACAATATTTACTGAATACGGCCTTTATGGCTTTTGATCGGCGCCATGGCTTCATTGGGCAGTGTTTGACGGACTTTGTTGAGCACTACAATGGATGGATCTGGGGTCACCAGGGACCTCAGTTAGCAACTCGTGTTCTTAAAAAGTGGTGTCAAAAGACGAGCATAACTAAGATTCAACACTGCAAAGGAGTGAAGGTGTTACCTCCTGAGGCTTTCTATCCAATCCATTGGCAGGACTGGAAAAAATACTTTGAGGTGATGAGTAAGTCTGAGGCGCAGAAGTTATTGGACAGTTCTTATGCTCTGCATATATGGAACAAAAAGAGTGGTGGGACCAGATTTCAGATAGGTTCTAAAGTGATGATTGACCAACTCACCTCTGTCTACTGTCCAGTCTCATATAAAATATTGAGCTGGCAGAGAAATTTATAATACTGCCCACAAAGTTAAAACAGTGTTACTTTAAAGGTATCAATAATCAAATGTAAATTAACTATACCTGTGCAAGGCCTTAAATGTACACATTTTAAATTTGTATTCCAGTTGATACGAGTGTGTTTAACAATACTACAAATGGATGCGGGATGTTCTGGAACCACCGATGGCTCATAGGTTTCCCGGTGATGAGGGATACAGTCAACAGAAAATCCCGCCGGCAGCGGCGGGACCAGAGAATCTCGCTGGCTTCGGTCAGTGTCTGTGCGGAATCTCCCCGTGTGTGCGTGGGTTTCCTCCGGGTGCTCCGGTTTCCTCCCACAGTCCAAAGATGTGCAGGTTAGGTGGATTGGCCATGATAAATTGCCCTTAGTGTCCAAAAAGGTTGGGTGGGTTTACTGGGTTGCGTGGATAGGATGCTCTTTCCAAGGGCTGGTGCAGACTTGATGGGCCGAATGGTCTCCTTCTGCACTGTAAATGATATGATTCCACATATATATGATTGCGATTAATTTTCTGTATATGACTGTGGTACGAATAAATGCTGTAATTTTGCAGAGTCAATTAATTTCAGTCCTGATAAAGTTTTAATATATTTGTAAGACATTTTGTTGTGACTTTTTGGCGAATAGATGTTCTACATTTTTAAAGCATTTGCCAGGATTGAGTTGACAACCTTTACTAAGAACCTAAGAAATGAGAAGAGTACACTGGCTCTGCAAGTCTGTCCGATAGTTCAGTACAATCTGGATTGATATCCAACCTTAATTCCTCATCCCTTAGTATCCAAATATCTATCGATCTCAGTCTTGAACATACTCTGTGACTAAACATTCAAAGTTATCTGGGGCAGAGAATTCCTACGGTTGTTTGAGTGCAAAGGTTTCTCCTCGTGTCAATCCTCCATCACTGACCTCTTATCCTCCCAACATCTATCCTGTGAAGCCCTATAAAAGGTTTATCTATTTTTAAACATACATTTTCATTATTTTACTTTCTCTTTTTGAAAAATATATTTATTGACATTTTTGCACTTCATACCAAAACTTTGCAGAACAATACAAATACAATAATAATTACCAAAACAATAACAATACCAGCACAAGTATCAAGAACAGACACAGTCTACTCAATCTTTCCTCCTAGGACAATCCCCTCATCTTAAGAATCGGTCCAGTGAAGCTTTGTTGCATTCCCCCCAAGGCTACTTCATAACTCCTTCGCTAAGGAAACCAAAATTGTACACAGCACTTCAGGGGCTGTCTAAGGCCCTATGCAATTGCAGTTAAAATTCTTCATCCTACTACTGCAAATTCTTTTGAATAAAAGTAAATATGGGGCGGTATTCTCCCCCTCTCCCCCCCCCCCACGCCGGGTGGGAGAATCGCCGGGGCGCCACTCGAGTCGCGCCATGCCGCCCCGACACCCTCACACGATTCTCCCACACCCCTGAAACCAGCGGCGCGAGAATCGCGCCGGGCCGCTTGGAGAATCGCCGCAAACGGCGAGCGGCGATTCTCCGGCCCGAATGGGCCGAGCGGCCGGTGAAAAAAATGGCAGTCTTGTCATTGCCGGCGGGAACTGTGCGGGAACGCTGGGGGCCGGCCTGCGATCGGGGCCCACCGATCGGCAGGCCGGCCTCTTCCCTCCCTGGACCTACCTCCTTCCGCAGCCGGCCCCAGAACCTCGGCGCCATGTTGGTGAGGGGCCGGCGCGGGTAAGAAGTTCCCCGCGCATGCACAGGATGGTGCGGCCCAACTGCGCATGCGTGGATTGGCGCGGCGTAAGGAGGCTCAAGCGGCGTGAACCACTCCAGCGCCATGCTGGCTCCCTGTGGGGGCCAGAATAGGTCGTGCCTGGGCCCTGTTCGCGCCGTCGTGAAACACGACGCCGTTCACGATGGCGCGGGCACTTAGTCCCGGGAGCGGAGAATCCCGCCCATGATGTTTGCTGTACCTTTTATGATTTTCTATGATTCATGTACAAGGCCAGCCAGATCCCTTTTGAATGCCAACATTTCCCAGTTATCTCAACACTTGGGAGAATAGAGGAGTGAATATTTTGCAACAAGAAATATGTAACATCCTGGATGCAATTCAAACAAAAATATCAATGTCTGATTTTGGGCAAGTTTAGTGGGGTATTTCATGATGCTGCAGTGCTGTTTTGCCCACTCACTTAACCTATCAAAAGCCTTTTGTAGTCTCCTGTATTCCTTTGCACAGCTTATTTTCCCACCTATTTTTGTATTGTTAACAAACTTTGATACATTATACTCTGTCCCCTCACCTGAGCTATTAGCACATATTATTAATAACTGAGATGCAAACATTGACATTTGTGGTATTCCACTAGTTACAGCGTGCCAAAGCTAAAGAGACCTATTTATTCTAACACTGTTTCTGTCCATTAACCAAAGTTCAATCAATACTAATATGTTTTCCCCAATTCAATGAGCCCTATTCGTGTGACACTGTATTGAATGCATTTTTGAAAATCCAAATATACTACATCCATTGGTTCCCCTGAATCAGCTTACTAGTTACAACCTCAGTAAAACTCTAATAGATTTAACAAATACAATTTGCCTTTCATAAATTTGTGTTGTCGCTGCACAATAGTATGGTATTTAATATACTCCGTTACAACACCCCTAATAATAACTTCTAGCATTTTCCCTATTATTGATGTCAGACCAACAGGCCTATTTTTTCCATTTTCTCTATTCCTCCTTTCTTGAATTATGTGGATAATTTTGTTATTTTCATTCATGGGGCCGATCAGTGCTGGTTCCCAAAGACTGACAACAAACGACTTGTAACAAACAATACTTTATTCACTAGCTGAGCAGTTACTCCATACTTGTACTCTACCCGTTATCTGAGGAGAACTCCCGCACTCCTGTCTTGTGGCCCTTTAGTAGCCACATCATCATTCAGTCTACAGAGGCTGTTCAGGAATGAAATGAACTCTGGAAGAGCAAAACCCATGCATCCACTATCTCTGTAACCACTTCTTTTAAAGTCTTCATTTTGAACTTAACTCAATGACTCTCAACTAAATGTAACATGCTGTCAGGTTATGATCGCTATTTCATACCTATTTACTCCAAGGCTATTACTTAATCCTTTCTCATTGTATAATACTAGGTCAAACATATCTCGCTGCCTTGTTGGTTACTCAATATGCTGACCTAGAAAACTATCTTGTATGCATTCCATGAACACCTCCACACTTTTGCTACATATTTGGTTTGTCCACTTTGTATGAAAATTTATGTCTGTCATAACTACCCTGGTTTAATGCACTTCTAATTTTCTGATTTATATTCTGTCTGACACCACAACTACTGTTAGGAAGCTAGTGGCCAAAAGGTGAAAAGTTTATCTTTATGGGCGGGATTATCCACAAACTGGTGGGGTGTGCCACTCCGGCGCTGAGGAGTAGCGTGAACCACTCCGGCGTCGGGCCGTCCCTGAAGGTGCGGAGGATGGGCTATGCTGGCGCTGGCGTGTTTGGCGCCATGCCAGCCGGCGCAGATGGGCTTGGCGCCATGCCAACCGGCGCCGAAGGGCCTCCGCCGGCCGGTACAAGTTGCCGCATGCGCGGGAACGCCAGCGTGTGCTGGCATCACCCCGTGCATGCGCAGGGGCGGTCTGCGCACCGGCCATGGGAGAGGTTGCCAGCGGCCGGTGCGGAGGGAAAGAGTACCCCCACGGCACAGGCCCACCCGCGGATCGGTGCGCCCCGATCGCAGGCCGGGGCACCCCCCGGGGCCAGATCCCCCCGCAACCCGCCCCCTCCCCCCCGAGGACTCTGCAGGCCGCCCGTGGAGCCAGGTCTCGCCGGTAAGGACCTGGTGTATTTCACGCCGGCTGGACCCGCCGAAAACGAGCAGCAACTCGGCCCATCGCGGGCCGGAGAATCACTGGGGGGGGGGGGTGCTGCCAGCAGCCGCCGACTGGCACGCTGCGATTCTCACCCCCGCCAAAACCCCAGCGCCGGAGAATTGGGCCAACCAGCGGGGGCGGGATTCACGCCGCCCCCCTGGCGATTCTCCGACCCGGAGGGGGGTCGGAGAATCCCGCCCTATATTCTTTCATGGGATGTGAGTATCTCTGGCAAGGAAAGCATTTGTTGCTTATCCTTAATTGCTCTTGAAAAGGTGATGGTGAGCCAGCCTGATACAATTGAGTGGTTTGCTTGTCCATTTCAGTTAAGAGTCAATCACTTTGCTCTGGGTGTGGTGTCACACACAGGCCATACATGGTAAGGACAGTAGACTTCCTTCCTTAAAGGACATTAATAACCCACATTGTTTTTTGTGACAATCATGGTCACTGTTACTGAGGCTATCTTACCCCAGCTGCCATTATGGGATTTTAACTTGTGTCTCCAGTATATTAGTTCAGAATTACGAGATTACACCCCACAACTCTCCCATCCCTGTGGGCGTTATTCGACTGGAGCTCCATTTCCCTTTTGCCATCACCACTCTATTAGCTCAGTGCCCCATCTCTCGCTATCTGCTGAGTAGCATCTTGAAGATCAGTGATTCATTGTAAGACCCAGATAAAGATTGGTCATCCAGTTCAAAGCAGTAGACATTTTTTGCATGGTTGTGGTCAGCGCCTGCATTTGATAGTCAGGGTTGATGTTTTATGGATATGGTTACTCTCTCCATGGCGGACAATCTCACAATCCCCTGCTTCACCACTCCATTACTTGTGGAGCTGGATTCCTCCATCCTCTCAACTATTGCGGAGATTGTACCTTACACACTTGCTGCACGTCTACCAATTTTCTTCTCTATGATTGCTCAGCATCTGTGACTAGCTGAGCACAGCTTGGAGGGATTCATTCACCCTGACATGGAACCTCCACAGCTGTCCCTGCCACCGTTACCTGTGAATTGTGAATCATCAGGTGCAAACCCAACAAACTGGCTAAATAGACCCACCGAAGGGCATGTCTCATGTCTATCTTCATGAGGATCGGGAAAGTCAAATCGGCAGAGGTAGCCATGAGGAAGAATTCATAAAGTATATTAGGGACAGTTCTTTACAGACCAGTGAACCTAACGTCAGTAGTAGGGAAGTTGCTAGAGTCCTTTATCAAGGATTTCATAGCAAAGCACTTGGAAAGCAGTGGTATAATCAGATAAAGTCAGTATGGATTTACGAAAGGGAAATCATGCTTAGCAAATTTACCAGAATTCTTTGAAGATGTAAGATGGCACAGTAGCACAATGGTTAGCACTGTTGCTTCACAAAGCCAGGGTCCCAGGTTCGATTCCCGGCTTGGGTCACTGTCTGCGCAGAGTCTGCACGTTCTTCCCGAGTTTGCGTGGGTTTCCTCCGAATGCTCCGGTTTCCTACCTTTTGTGAGGGCCACGAAGAATCCAGCACGAGTTGAAGGATAGGAAGAAATAACACTTATTTGCAATAACATATATATACAACAGCAGCAGCAATCCTCTTGCTGCTCACTCCTCTCTAGCTGGTTCCAAACTGGCCATCTTTATGTATGCAGGGAATCTGCAAATGATTTCTCCGCCCTCCTCATTGGGGAAGCTCATACTCCCAAAGGATTGTGTGATTGCCATTAGTCCCCAGCCAGTGGTAAGCAGGCAGGTTATAACATCCCTCCCCACCCCAAAGTCCAAGGAATTCACCGAAGACCTTGGCGAAGGAGGGCGTCGGACTCGTTTTGCCGCAGGCCGGACACCACTTGCACGAGGCGCTGGATCGGGCGGCATGTAACGAGATGGAGAACGGCGCTTCCATGATGAACGGCGTAACGGTTGTACATCCAGGACCCGTGAGCCCGAGGACTCCCCCTCTGAGGTGTCTCCATCTCGGAGTCGCAGTCCACTGCCTCCGTCAACTCAGCGGCTCTATCTCCGCGCGGTTCTGTAACGACCTGCGCAGGCTTTGAGTGCGTCACCAGAGGAAGATTGTGAGGAATACTCTCCACTGTATCTGGTCTCTGTGGCTGTAGAAATTAGCTCCGGGGGCGGGGAATCTTTGGAAGAGATGGTCTTCTCGACGGAACATGGTCTACATTCTTGCGCTGGAGACGACCCTGGGCTTGCACCTGGTAAGAGATAGGTCCCGTTCTGCGAAAGATAATGCCAGGGACCCAGTGAACACCACCAGCAAAATTTTGAACGAACACTGTTTGCCCGCAACTCGCCTGGGAGCTGTCTATGCTGCCCACCATACAGGACTCTGTGCCGAACCTTTGACAGGACTGGCTCCATCTGGGTCCACTCATGGATCTGTGATGCCATGACAGGGTCACCGGGTGCAAACTGCCGAATTGGCCGATGCCGAGAAAAACCCTGTCCCTGCTGTTCTTGTGTGCGGCGTACCTATGCACCAATGTCCGGGAAAACCATACTAAGGCGGGTGCAAAATCTCCGGCCCATTAGGAGTTCCGCAGGAGCTACCCCAGTCATCGCATGTGGAGTGGTCCTGTATGAAAACAAAAAAACAAGCCAGTCTCGTGTCCATAGATCCGGACGACTGCTTCTTTAGTTCCCGTTTGAATGTCTGCACTGCGCGTTCCAGCCAACCCATTGGAAGCCGGGTGGTATGGAGCAGTGCGGATATGGCATATGCCGTTCATCTTCATGAACCTCGCAAACTCCTCGCTTGTGAACGGAGTGCTGTTGTCCGTGACCAGCACCTCGGGGAGGCCATGCGTACTGACAGAAAAACGCATCTTCTCAATTGTTGCGCAGGGCGTTGTGCCTACCATCTTATGCACATCTAACCATTTAGACTGGGCATCGATTAATAGAAGGAACATGGATCCTTGAAAAGGGCCGGTGAAATCCGCATGCAAGCGCGCCCAAGCCACCCTGACCATTCCCAGCGATGTAGGGGCGCGGCCGGCGGAAGCTTCTGATGCTCATGGCAAATGGAGCAGTTTTGGGCCACCTTCTCAATGTCGGTGTCGAGGCCTGGCCACCAGACATAACTCCGGGCCAACATTTTCATTTTGGTCACACCTGGATGCCTATTGTTCAAGTCTCTTAGTATCAGCTCCTGTCCTTTTTCTCGGACAATCACACGCGTCCCCCACAAGAGGATACCGCCTTCCACGCTAAATTTTGACAGCTTGGAGGAAAATGCCCGCAACTCGCCTGGGAGCTGTCTATGCTGCCCACCATACAGGACTATGTGCCGAACCTTTGACAGGACTGGCTCCATCTGGGTCCACTCATGGATCTGTGATGCCATGACAGGCAAGGAGTCCATAAAATTTAAGGTTGCAACCACCTCACCAATCGTGGGGGTCGACATGGGGCCAGTCGATAAAGGCAATCGGCTCAGTGCATCGGTATTCGCTATCTGGGTTCCTGGTTTGTGCTCCAGAGAATACTTGTAGGCAGCGAGCAACAAAGCCCAGCGCTGGATCCGCGCGGAAGCAATGGGCGGTATTGGCTTATCCTCTCGGAAAAGTCCCAACAGAGGCTTATGATCAGTCACGATAGTGAAGTGGTGGCCATACACATACTGGTGGAAGCGTTTCACCGTAAAGACCACCACCAGGCCCTCCTTCTCGATCTGCGCGCACTTCTTTTCCGCTGCAGTCAATGTGCGGGAGGCGAAAGCTATCGGCCGCTCGGCCCCGTTCTCCACCTTGTGGGACAGGACGGCCCCAATACCATACGGGGATGCATCACATGTGACGAGCAAGGGCTTTCCAGGATCATAGTGGGTTAGTAACCCAGATGACGACAATTGTTTTACCCGCAGGAAAGCAGTTTCTTGTGGCTGACCCCAAACCCAGGTGTGATTCTTCTTTAGCAATAGGTGCGACGGGGCCAGCGTAGTTGCCAGATTGGGGAGGAACTTCCCGTAATAGTTTACGAGGTCGAGAAAAGACAAAGTTGCGAAGTGTCAGTCGGGCCTGTTGAATCGCGCGCACCCTCTCTGCGACGGGGTGCAAACCTTCGCGGTCCAGCCGATAACCCAGGTAGACTACTTCCTTCGCCTGAAAGACACACTTTGTACGACGTAAATGGACTCCAGCCTCTGAAAAGCGTCTAAGGACAGCCTCCAAATTTTCCAAATATTCCTGCTCCGACGTCCCTGTAATCAAAACGTCGTCTAAGTAGACAGCGACACGTGGTAAACCTCTCAAGATGGCCTCCATGACATGTTGCAAAATAGCGCATGCAGAGGATACCCCAAAGGGCAACCGTGTATATTCATACGAGCCCCGGTGGTATTTATAGTTACATATGGCCGGGAGGCAGGGTCCAGCTCCAACTGTAGGTAGGTGTGACTCATATCTAATTTCGTGAATGAGAGTCCGCCTGCAAGCTTCGCGTAGAGATCCTCTATGCGAGGCATTGGATATCAGTCGAGCCGAGAAGCCATATTCACTGTAAGTTTACAGTCGCCGCACAAGCGAACTGTGGTTCTGGCTTCATTACAGGTACAATTGGTGCTGCCCAGTCAGCGAAACAGACGGGCCTGATAATACCCAAGGACTCCAAACGAGTGAGCTCCCCTTCTAACTTCTTGAACAAGGCATAAGGCACCGGGCGCGCCCGGAAATAGCGCAGTGTGGCTCCTGGTTCGACCTGGATAAGGGCTACAGCCCCTTTTATTTTCCGCAAACCGGGCTAGAATACATCTGGGAACCATCCTAGTACTTCCGTCAACCCTCCAGAACCTGTTTGGAGGATTGCTGCCACTGCAGCTGCAAATTGCGCAACCAGTCCCGACCCAATAGGCTGGGCCCATGGCCGCGCACCACGATAAGTGGGAAACGCCCCTCCTGGCATCCATAAACATCCGGGGTCATCGTAGTTCCTGCAATGTCCAATGGTTTCGCCCGTGTAGGTGGCCAACCGGCCTGTGTGTCGGTTAATGAAAGGGTCTGTATACCCTGCTTGATGCGGTCGAATGTCCTCTGGGCGATCAGAGAGATTGCTGCCCCAGTGTCCAACTCTATCTCAAGCGGGTGACCATTGACCCGTACTATCACCTTATTGGGGGTCACACGGGGGCTGCCACACAATGCAGCTGTAGGCAGTCGTCCTCCGTCTCCACGTCCTCGGGAGTAGTCGCCGCAGGTTCGGCCAAACAGAAGGTACGGCCCCTGGGCTGGCCCAAGTTTCTGTGGGAACGACGGCGTCTCTGGCGCCCTCAGGACCGGCATCCGCGACGGGGTCGGCGCCCACAAGTCCGACATGGACATGGCTCCTCATCCATTGGTTCTGGAGAAGGCTCCCTTCGGGGATAAACGTCCGGTGGCCACTGGCGTAAATCCGGACGCCGCCCTTCCCAAGGTACCGCAGGGGTGCGGGGAGACGCTTTTGGATGGAAGGGGTTGCACCCCAAGACATGCACCTCCATTCCCTGTAGCTCCTGCACTCCCCGTTCTGCGCTCTCTCGGGACAATACTATTTGAATGGCCTGTTGAAAAGTCAATGTTGGCTCAGCTAACAACTTTCTCTGGGTGACCGCATTGTTAATACCGCAAACCAAATGGTTGCGCAACATTTCTGACAAGGTCTCACCATAGTCACAGTACTCCGCAATCCTGCGTAGCCTGGATAGCAAGGGATTCTCCTGGGGTCCTCTCAGCGGTATTAAACCGGTAACGCTGGACTATCGTGGATGGGGTTGGGTTAAAATGTTGCCCCACTAAAGTCACAAGTTCATCAAACGCCTTGGTGTCCGGCGCAGCTGGGTACGTAAGGCTCCTAATCACCCCAAACGTATGCGGGCCACAGGCGGTGAGCAAAATGACCACCTGGTGCTCATTTTCGGTGATGTTCTTTGCCCGGAAATAGTAACGCATCCGTTGTGCGTACTGGTTCCAACTTTCCAGCGCAGCATCAAAGACATCCAAACGTCCATACAGAGGCATGGTGTAATCGAAAACAACTTCCAACCTGTATCCAACAAAAATCCAGGGAGGTGGCTCCAGCATCATAGACAGCTATTCACTTTAACCCTCGTCGCCAGTTTTGTGAGGGCCACAAAGAATCCAGCATGAGTTGAAGGATAGAAAGAAATAACATTTATTTACATTAACATATATATATATACAACAGCAGCAGCAACTCCTCTCTAGCTGGTTCCATACTGGCCAGCTTTATTTATGCAGGGAAGCTGCTAATGATTTCTCCGTCCCCCACATTGGGGAAGCTCATACTCTCTAAGAATTGTGGGATTGCCATTAGTCCCCAGCCAGTGGTAAGCAGGCAGGTAACACTACCACAAGTCCAAAAAGACGTGCTGTTAGGTCAATTGGACATTCTGAATTCTCCCTCAGTGTACCCGAACAGGTGCCGGAGTGTGGCAACTCGGAGATTTTCACAGGAACTTCATTCCAGTGTTAATGTAAGCCTACTGTGAATATAATAAAGATTATTATTAGAACTAGCAGAATTGACCAGGGAGAACCGGTGGATGTGGTTTATTTCGACTTTCAGAAGGCTTTTGACAAGGTTTCACAAAACTGATTACTATGTAAAGTTAAAATGCAAGAGATTGCGGGTAGTGTCTTGAGATAGATTGAAAGCTGGTGAGCAGACAGGAAGCAAAAAATTTGGAATAAATGGGACTTTTTTCAATTGGCAGTCAGTGACTAGTGAGGTACCGCAAAGATCTGTGCTAGGACCCCAACTGGTCATATTGTATATTAATGATTTGGACAACGGAACTATATGTATTATCTCCAAATTTGCAGATGATACAAAGTTGGGTGGGAGGGTGAGCTGTGAGGAGGATGCAAAGATGCTTCAGCAGGATTTGGACAGCCTGAGTGAGTGGGAATTTGCATAGCAGATGCAGTATAATGTGGATAAATGTGAGGTTATCCACTTTGGTAACAAACATAGGAAGGCAGTGTTGCTAACTTTTGGTTGGCTCTTAAATGTTGCTCGTTGTGTCTTTACTTAATTTGCTCTGTTTCTTCTTTTTTATTAAATAAGTTTATTCAAATTTTTCAAACAACATTTTTATAACAAACAACCCCCCCCCCCCCCCGTAACAAAACGAAGAAAGAACACAAACCCCACATTCAAAAATAATAAACTACTTATACATTGGGTTTCTCCCACATATATTAACCCCCCCATATAACATTCAACAGTACCCTTGGGGAACACCCCCCCCCCACCCAAATACCCCCCTGAAAGAGACCCCTCCCCCCCCCCCCGCCCCCCCCCCGGGTTGCTGCTGCTGCTGACCTCCTCCTAGTGCTCCGCGAGATAGTCTAGGAACGGTTGCCACCGCCTGAAGAACCCCTGCACAGACCCACATAAGGCAAACTTTATCCTCTCCAGCTTAATGAACTCTGCCATGTCATTTATCCAGGCTTCCACACTGGGGGGCTTCGCGTCCTTCCATAATAACAAGATCCTCCGCCGGGCTACCAGGGACGCAAAGGCCAGGATACCGGCCTCTTTCGCCTCCTGCACTCCCGGCTCGTCCGTTACCCCAAATAATGCCAACCCCCAACTCGGCTTGACCTGGACTTTCACCACCTTGGACATAGTCCTCGCAAGACCACTCCAAAACCCCTCCAGTGCCGGGCACGACCAGAACATGTGGGTGTGATTTGCCGGACTCCCCGAGCACCTCCCACACCTATCCTCCACCCCAAAGAACCTACTCATCCTCGTCCCTGTCATATGCGCTCTGTGAACAACCTTGAATTGTATTAGGCTGAGCCTGGCACAAGAGGCGGAGGAATTAACCCTACTCAGGGCATCAGCCCATCGACCCTCAACTATCTCCTCCCAAGCTCATCCTCCCACTTGCCCTTTAGCTCCTCTACCGCGGCCTCCTCCTCTTCTTTCAGCTCCTGGTAGATCGCCGAGACCCTGCCCTCTCCAACCCATACACTCGAAATCACCCTGTCCTGAGTCCTCTGTGCCGGGAGCAACGGGAATTCCCTCACCTGCCACCTCACAAACGCCCTCACTTGCATATACCTGAACGCATTTCCCGGAGGTAACCCAAACTTCTGCTCCAGCGCCCCTAGGCTCGCAAACGTCCCATCTATAAACAGGTCCCCCATTCTTCTGATCCCTGCCCGATGCCAGCTCCGAAACCCCCATCCATCCTTCCCGGGACGAACCGATGGTTCTCCCGAATCGGGGACCAAACCAAGGCTCCCATCTCGCCTCTATGCTGTCTCCACTGCCCCCAGATCTTCAACGTTGCCGCCACCACCGGACTCGTGGTGAACCTTGTCGGGGAGAGCGGCAGCGGTGCCGTCACCCGCGCCCTCAGGTTCGTGCCCCTACAGGACGCCATCTCCAACCTCTTCCACGCCTCCCCCTCTCCCTCTCCCTCTATTACCCACTTACGGATCATCGCCACGTTGGCTGCCCAATAGTAGCCGCACAGATTCGGCAGCGCCAGCCCTCCCCTGTCCCTGCTACGCTCCAGAAACACCCTCTTTACCCTCGGGGTCTTATTTGCCCACACGAAACCCATGATGCTCCTACCTACCTATTTAAAAAAGGCCATGGTAATCATAATGGGAAGGCACTGGAACACAAAAAGAAACCTTGGGAGGACCATCATTTTAACCGACTGTACCCTGCCTACTAGCGAGAGTCACAGCACATCCCATCTTTTGAAATCCTCCTCCATCTGCTCCACCAACCGCGTCAAATTGAGTTTGTGCAGGGCCCCCCAGCTCCCAGCCACCTGGATCCCCAAGTACCAAAAGTTTCTTTCCGCCCTCTTCAATGGTAGTTCGTCTATCCCCCTTCCCTGGTCCCCTGGATGCACCACAAAGAGCTCACTTTTCCCTACGTTAAGTTTTAAGTTGGGGACTGAGAAGTCCCCAAACTCCCTTAGGATCCGCATGACCTCCGCCATCCCCTCCACTGGATCTGCCACGTACAGCAACAGGTCGTCCGCATACAGTGACACTCGATGATCCTCTCCCTATCGGACTAACCCCCTCCATTTCCTGGACTCCCTTAGTGCCATGGCCAAAGGCTCGATTGCCAATGCAAACAAGGGGGACGGGGGCACCCCTGCCTCGTCCCTCGGTACAGCTGAAAGTGCTCCGACCTCCGCCGATTCGTAGCCACACTCGCCACCGGGGCTCTATATAGGAGCCTGACCCACCTAATAAACCCCTCCCCGAACCCAAACCTCCGCAACACTTCCCAAAGATACTCCCACCCCACCCGGTCGAAGGCCTTCTCCGCATCCATAGCTGCCACTACCTCTGCCTCTCCCTCCACTGATGGCAACATAATCACGTTGAGGAGCCTCCGCACATTGGTATTTAGCTGCCTGCCCTTTACAAATCCCGTCTGGTCCTCATGAATCACCCCAGGGACACAGTCCTCAATTCTCGTAGCCAGCACTTTTGCCAGCAACTTAGCATCCACATAGAGGAGCGAGATCAGTCTATACGACCCACATTGCAGTGGGTCCTTCTCCCGCTTCAGAATCAGCGAGATCAGCGCCCCGGACATTGCCGGGGGCAGGGTCCCCCCCTCCCTTGCCTCATTGTAAGTCCTTACTAACGGGCCTAGCAGGTCCACATATTTCCTATAAAACTCGACCGGGAACCCATCTGGCCCCGGGGCCTTCCCCGCCAGCATGTTCCCTAATCCTTTAACCAGCTCCTCCAACCTTATTGGCGCCCCTAAGCCAGCCACCTCCTGCTCCTCCACCCTCGGGAACCTCAGTTGATCTAAAAATCGTCGCATCCCCTCTTCCCCCGCTGGGGGCTCAGATCTGTACAGCTCCTCATAGAAGTCCTTAAATACCTCATTTACTCTCACCGCACTCCGCATCGTATTCCCCCTGTTATCCTTAACTCCACCTATCTCCCTCGTTGCCACCCTCTTAAGGAGCTGGTGTGCCAGCATCCGGCTCGCCTTCTCCCCATACCCGTATGTCGCCCCCTGTGCTTTCCTCCACTGTGCCTCTGCTTTCCCTGTGGTCAACAGGTCAAACTCGGTCTGGAGGCTTCGCCGCTCCCTAAGTAGCCCCTCCTTGGGGGCCTCTGCATATCTCCTGTCCACTCTTAAGATCTTCCCCGACAACTTCTCCCTGCCCCGCCCTCTCTCTTCTCCCTGTGGGCCCTAATAGAGATTAACTCTCCCCTGACCACCGCCTTCAATGCCTCCCAGACTACCCCCACCTGCACCTCTCCGTTGTCATTGGCCTCCAAGTATCTCTCAATGCACCCCCGCACCCTCCCGCACACCTCCTCATCCGCCAGTAATCCCACATCAAGACGCCACAGCGGACGCTGGTCCCTCTCCTCTCCTAACTCCAGCTCCACCCAGTGCGGGGCGTGGTCTGAGATGGCTATGGCCGAATACTCCGTTCTTTCCACTTTCGGGATTAGCGCCCTACTCAAAACAAAAAAATCTATCCGGGAGTCGGCTCTATGTACGTGGGAAAAGAATGAGAATTCCCTGGCCAGGGGCCTAGCAAACCTCCATGGATCCACTCACCCCATCTGGTCCATGAACCCCCTAAGTACCCTGGCTGCAGCTGGCCTCTTCCCTGTCTTGGATCTGGAGCGATCTAATACTGGATCCAGCACCGTGTTGAAATCTCCACTCATTATCAAGCTTCCTACCTCCAGGTCCGGAATCCGACCCAGCATGCGCTTCATAAATCCGGCATCATCCCAGTTCGGGGCATATACGTTTACCAGTACCACCCACACCCCCTGCAACCTACCGCTCACCATCACGTATCGACCTCCATTATCCACTACAAAATTCTTGGCCTCAAACGACACTCGCTTCCCCACCAGTGTTGCAACCCCTCTGTTCTTCACATCCAGCCCCAAATGGAATACCTGTCCTGCCCATCCCTTTCTCAACCTGACCTGGTCTGCCACCTTCAAATGTGTCTCCTGAAGCATAACCACATCTGCCTTCAGTCCTTTTAAGTGCACGAACACCCGGGCCCTTTTGATCGGTCCGTTCAGACCCCTCACATTCCAAGTTATCAGCTGGATTGGGGAGCTTCTCACCCCCGCCGCCGACTAGCCATCTCCTTTTCTAGGCCAGTCACATGCCCGCGCCTCCCGCATCCTTCAGTCCCCCAGACGGCGGACCCCCGCCCCGACCACCTCTTCTATTTCCAGTTCCCCATTGGCCAATGCAGCAGCAACCCTAACCCCCCCCCCCCCCCCACTAGATCCATATCTAGCTCTTTTGCTCCTCCCATAACACTCCCGTAAGTCAGCTGACTCCTGCTGACCCCGGCCTCTCCAGCCTTCCCATCGACCCCCCCAGTGTGGGAATCCCCTCTCCCCCTCAGTCAGTGTGTGCTTCGCCGACCCCCACCGCCGTCCTTCCCTAGCGCGGGAAAAAGCTTGCGCTTTCCTAAGCCGGCCCTGCCCCCTTTTGCGCAGCTCCTTTTGCGGCCTTATCTCAATTCCCCCATCCCCGGGCCTCCCCTCCCTCCACCACCGGCACCCACACTTTCCCACAGCCTCCCCATCAAATATCTTCATCCATCCCCATCCAGCACCCAACGAAGCGAACATTCCCTACACGTAGTTAAAACCATACATACAGCAGACATCCCCCCCACAACCACAGAACCTCAATTTGAGTCCAACTTTTCAGTCTCTATAAAGCTCCAAGCCTCCTCGGGCGTTTCGAAATAGTGGTGCCGATCTTGGAATGTGACCCACAATCGCGCTGGCTGCAGCATACTGAACTTCACCCCCTTCCAATGTAGCACCGCCTTGGCCCGGTTAAAGCCAGCTCTCTTCTTGGCCACCTCTGCACTCCAGTCCTGGTAGATTCAGATCACCGTGTTCTCCCACCTGCTGCTCCGTTCTTTCTTGGCCCATCTCAAGACACACTCTCTGTCCATAAAGCGGTGAAACCTCACCACAACAGCCCTTGGCGGCTCGTTGGCCTTGGGTCTCTTCGCCAGGACCTGGTGAGCCCCATCTAGCTCCAGGGGGCTCGGGAAGGCTCCCGCACCCATCAGCTATTTGAGCATCGTGCTCACATATTCCCCGGTATTGGGCCCCTCAGCTCCTTCAGGGAGACCCAGAATCCGATTCTTCCTCCTCGACCTATTCTCCAGGTCCTCAAATCTTTCCGACCACCTCTTGTGCAGCGCCTCGTGTGCCTCCACTTTCACCGCCAGGCCCAAGATCTCATCCTTGTTCTCCGAGGCTTTTTGCCGCACCTCCCTGATCACCGCCCCCTGGGCCCTCTGGGTCTCCACTAGTTTCTCAATCGCCGCCTTCATTGGCGCCAGCATTTCGTTTTTCAGCTCCTCAAAGCAGCGTCTAAGAAACTCCTGCTGCTCCTGCGACCACAGCGCCCATGCTGCTTGGTCTCCACCCGCCGCCATCTTGCTTTTTCTCCCTCTCCCTTTTCGCTGCTCCAAGATCACTTTTTTCACCGCTCCACTCCTGGTCCAATCCATAAAATGTCGGGGGGACCTTGCTGTCACCTTCCCACACTGGAAGTCATCGAACAATTGCCGTTGGGGCCCCTCTAGAGAGCTCAAAAGTCCATTCCCGGCGGGAGCTGCCGAACGTGCGACCTACCTAGGCATAGCTGCAACCGGAAGTCTCATTTGCTCTGTTTCTGTAACCTTTGTTCTAGAGTCACCAGGTAACTTTATGATACCACTACGAGGTTCAAGTTCAAGTGCTGATCAATGACTCTATACACCAGTTAGTAAGTTTCAAATCAAAATACATTTATTATACACAGTCAATCACTACTCATGTATAAAACTCTACTTACTAGACTATCTCTAACACTAAGAGGCCTATACTTAGCTTTGGAACTGGCCCACCAGGTCAGGGGAACAAATGGCCTTTTGTTCGATTCTGAGTCTTCAGGCTTCAAAGCTGGTATAGACTGGTAGCTAGGAGCATCTATCTCGTAGCGTGCGTTGACTGGAGACTTACTTGGTTGGTGCAGCGGCTAGGCAGGTCACGGTCAAGGGTTGTTTCGAGCTGCTGAGAGACCCTGCCAAGAAGGATGAATTGAACTTGGGGACTCTATTTTATAGTCCCCAGGGGCTTCGCGCCCTTTTGGGCGGACCCCATACCTGGTTCCAAGTGATTGGACTAAGTTCCGATCACTTGGATCGATTTCTCCAATACTGGAGCTGTTCCCTGATCACTGGGCAGTTCCTAAGTGTCCGTTGGCCTTCCTTTGTCTTGGCACCTGCTGGCGCGGAGGAATTTGGCTTGGCCTTGTTTACCTTAACTGTTTCCAATTGTTCCCGGGGATCGCTCATCAGTATGTAGATGGTTGTTAGTTTCAGTGCTGTCTGGGTTCCTGCAAGTTCTGACATACAGGAAACTTTGCACCTGCTTGTTTTTCCTGGTTTGACTGAATTTCCCTGCATTCTTTGCGGATCTCCATTTTAAAGTCGGGAAGTGGTCAACCCAGGTGGCTACACTTCCTCCTTGTGATCCCTAACGCGAAGCGTGAAGGATCACATAACTGCTTCGTCTTCACTCCCTGACCCAGCGAGCACTCTTCCATGGCCTCTACACTGACCATAACTATGCAAGAAAATTTTAACTGACAATTCTAAGTGGCGCTATGTCACAACAGGGACATGCAGTACAACATATTTTTTAAAGCGGTACCTCTATCTTCCATGAACTACACTCACTTAAACATCCAATCATTCTAACTTCCTAACAATACAAAAATAATAGCAGCATTCACATTTTCCTCTGGCTTGGCGGTCAAGCACAGAGTTGTACAATCTTTCAGTTGCAAATGAGACATGTTTCTTTATTCACAAATGACGCAAAACGAATGTCCTTTATTGTAGATCAAGGGGTTCGGGGGCCTGGTGAAAACCGAAAATGGGGGATCTTATCCTGTATACCGGGGTGTGAGAGCGGTAGGCTCTCCTTCGCCATTTTCTCATGCGGATAGTCTGCAGGATGCTACTGAATATTACCAATGCTAAAAGGGATTCAATTACATATGAAAGGGAGTACCACGTTATAAACCTATCACACCATGATGGTGTGTTGTTACTTGTCACTGGGCTCTGGGTGCTATGGGGAAGTGAATTATTGACGGCTGGGGGGGGTTGGGGTCAGGGGGTTCGCATTCACGCGTAACCGAATACAAATTATAATGATAACGAAAAACACGTATGATGTCTTCATTGTTCTCTTCTTTCTTCTCTTCTCTTCCTTTTCACCGCTTCTCTCTTCCTGGAGCTTCTGGTATTCTGTGGATCAAGCATAGTTTCTGTTACTATCTTGTTTAATATCTTGTACGTTAGCATATTTTGGGCAGCATGGCAGCATTGTGAATAGCACAATTGCTTCACAGCTCCAGGGTCCCAGGTTCGATTCCGGCTTGTGTCACTGTCTGTGCGGAGTCTGCACGTCCTCCCCGTGTGTGCGTGGGTTTCCTCCGGGCGCTCCGGTTTCCTCCCACAGTCCAAAGATGTGCAGGTTAGGTGGATTGGCCATGATAAATTGCCCTTAGTGTCCAGAATTGCCCTTACTGTTGGGTGGGGTTGCTGGGTTATGGGGATAGGGTGGAGGTGTTGACCATGGGTAGGATGCTCTTTCCACGGGCCGGTGCAGACTCGATGGGCCGAATGGCCTCCTTCTGCACTGTAGATTCTATATCTGTCTTTTAGTGCCAATTTCCCTTTATAATTGGTCATCATGTGTGACTCACTCATTTTTTTTTTAAACCGAATATTTGGACCAGATATCTAAGAAAATACTGCCATACTGCGAGCCGTCTCGCAGCCTGTGTGACTTACCATCCCAGTGTTTGAGGATGTAAATAGCATAGGGAAGCAACCTTAGGGTTGCCAAAACCAAACAAAAGAACTTTGAACGTGACGAGCCAAAATGGGGTGCGTATGGGCCGCGGCGGGTAAGATGTGGATGGAATCCCCGGGTAGGACGGTGATCAATGCTGTGTGTGCTCTACCCGAGCGTAGCTGACCAGAGGGGGGTCCTCAGGCAGGGCGTGTACCAATGCCGTTTCTCCACAGCCTGAGTAACCGGCAAGAACGGGTAAGAGTGTGGTCGCCGTGGGGGGCTGCCTCTCGGATTAGGAGAGCAACTATGAGTCGGGTTCTGTCAACAGACTAGTTCCTCTGGTGAGAATAGCTGGGTTCTTTGTCCATTGCTGAGGAATAGTAAGTCCCATGTAGGTTCTGACTGCAACCCAACAGCAATGAAAGCGTCATTAATTCTCTATGTTGGCCTTTCCAGTCCTGAAGCCCTATCAGCTAACTTTCATTAGCTCCTTCCAAAACTTCCTTGCTCCTTCAAATTCCATTTTTTCATTTGACCTTTAAATAGTCAAGTTGAGATCATGTCATGTGGGTGCGTATCGTGCCCATTGTCAATGCATAGACATACCGGGACTACCAGTGACGGCCATGGAGTGAAAGGTCGCTTATTTGGTAGCTGCTGCTCGTGGTGGACTTTTGGGACCTGTTTCCCCGATGAATGGGGCATTTGAGTGGTAAAATTGGAGGCTGGTGAAGAAGAGAAGAAGAATTCCCCACCAGTTTATGGAGTCGTGGACCAGAAGTGGTCAGCAAAGAAGAGATTGTTGGGCGAAGAAGAGAGTGGGTCAGCGGCACAGGAAAGTATGGCGGATGCTTGGGGACTGGGATTGCCGACCCAGTGGTCAACGGAGCAGCTGGTGAACTTCCTCCAGGAGAGCTTTGCAAGCAAAGGCAAGAGTACCTGGACCCGATTAAGACGGGGATTAACCGGGTGGAGCAAAGATTGGAAGCCCAGGGACAGGCGATCAAGAAGGTGGCATAGGAGGTGGCTGAGCACGAGGACCAGCTAACCACAATGGAGGCGAAAATGGGGCTGATGAGGGACCATCAGAAAAGGCTGCAAGAGAAGGTGGAGGATTTGGAGAACAGGTCGCCCAGGCAGAACCTGAGGATCGTTGGTCTCCCGGAGGGTATTGAAGGATCGGACGCAGTGGCATATGTGGTGCATATGCTCGAGAAGCTGATAGGAGAAGGCGCATTTACTAGGCCCTTGGAGGTGGACAGGGCGCATAGTGCGCTTGCGAGGAAGCCACGGATGAATGAGCCACCGAGGGCGATGGTGCTGCGATTGCACCGGTTCCTGGACAAGGAGCAGATCTTGAGGTGGGCAAGGCAGGCGAGGAGCTGCGAATAGGAAACAAACGAGCTGCGCATTTACCAGCACTTGGGTGCAGAACTGGCTAAGAGAAGGGCGAGCTTCAACAAAGTAAAATCATCCCTCTTTAGGAAGGGGCTGAAGTTCGGCATGCTGACCCAGCTCGTTTGTGGGTCACCTATGAAGGTCAAGAACTCTATTTTGCATTGGAGGAGGAGACGGTGAACTTTGTGAAAGACAGGGGACTGGCAGGTGATGGAGGACATTGCACTTGGGGATGGGTAATTCTGTACTTGTGCTGCTAAATTTCTTTTCTTTTTGGGTTTTGTATGTGTTGGTTTTGTACCAAGATTTGGGCCGTTGCTCAGTGTTGTATGTGGGATAACTTTATTCTAATTGGGGGATGGTGGGTGGAATTTTCTTCTTTGTGTTTGTTGGGGATTGTAAATTGCATATGTGTATTTGAGCGAGGGGGAGGGAGATCAATGTGGGGTAGATTGCCTGGCGCCATGGGTGGGGGCTACCTGGGCGGGCTAGCTCATGGAAGTGCGGTGGGGGGCGAGCAGGTGACTTATTTGTTATGGGGGGTTGGGAGTGCTGTTTTGTTTAGGGGGGAGGGGATTGGAGGGGGGAACTGTTCTGCCGACAGGGGAGAGACTGGTGCTTGGAAACAAATGGGAGGTCGGTGACGATGGACACCCAAGGGCGGGTCTGAGGAGGCGCGGGACCCAGGCCGGAGGCTGGCCTAAGAAGGGTGATGGTTGATCGGCAGGGGGGGGGGTGGCGACCAGGCTGATTGCATGGATTGTGAGAGGGCTGAATGGGCCGGTCATGAGGGCTCGTGTGTTCGCACACCTGAAGAGGCTGAAGGCGGACGTGGCAATATTACAAGAGATACAGCTGAGGGTGGTGGATCAGACTAGGCTGAGGAAGGGTTGGGTTGGGCAGGAATTTCATTCGGGGCTAGATTCTAAAATTAGGTGGATTGCTATCGTGATTAATATGTGGGTTTCATTTGAGGTAGGGAGCATAGTGGCGGATTCGGGGGGGTAGGTATGTTATGGTAAGTGGGAAGTTGGAGGGGATGCCAGTGATCTTAGTAAATATTTACGCAGCAAACTGGGATGACACAGAGTTTATGAGGCGGGTGTTGGGGAAGATCCCGGAACTGGACTCACATAGGTTGATCATGGGAGGGGACTTTAATACGGTCATTGAACTGAGGTTACATCGGTCACGTTCGGGGACAGGGAGGGTGCCAGCCACGGCGAAAGAGCTAAACAGGTTTATAGAACAGATGGGGGATTGTAGATCCGTGGAGGTTTGGTTGGCCAAGAACGAAGGAGTTTTCTTTTTTCTCCCAGGTTCACAAAGTGTACTCCCGGATTGATTTTTTTGTTTTGAACAAGGCTTTGCTGGCATGGGTGGTGGAGGCCGAGTATTCGGCGATTGTTGTGTCAGACCATGCCCCACACTGGGTGGACTTACCAGTGAGCAAGGAAGGGGGTCAGCACCCGCAATGGAGACTGGATGTAGGACTGTTAGCAGATGAGGGGATGTGCAGGCGGATGGGGGAGGCCATCCAGAATTATTTGGAGATAAATGATACGGGGGACGTTTTGGCAGCAACGGTGTGGGAAGCACTGAAGCCGGTGGTTGGGGGAGCTAATTTCGATATGGGCTCATAGGGAGAAGGTGGAACGGGCAGAGATGGATAGGTTGGTTAGGGAGATTATCCAGGTGGATTGAAGGTATTCTGAAGCCCCGGAGGCAGGGTTATTGAAGGTGCGGCAGAAGCTGCAGATGGAGTTTAGGCTGTTATCTACAGGGAAGGCGGTGGGGCAGTTGAGGAAGGCGAGAGGGGCGATATATGAGTATGGTGAGAAGGCCAGTAGGATGCTAGCACACCAGCTAAGGAAAAGGGAGGTGGCCAGGGAGATAGGAAGAGTGAAGGACAGAGGAGAGAACAATCTTGGACCCAGTGGGGGTGAATGGGATATTTAAGGGGTTTTACAGTCGGTTGTATGAGTCAGAGCCCCCAGCTGGGGTGGAAGGGATGAGGCAGTTCTTGGAAAGGTTGAAGTTTCCGAAGGTGGAGGAAGGGTTGATGGAGGGGTTGGGAGCCCCGATCGGGATTGAGGAAATACTAGAGGGACTGGAGGCAATGCAGTCGGGCAAGGCCGGGACCTGACGGCTACCCAGTGGAATTTTACAAGAAGTTCTCTGGGATGCTGGGCCCGCTGCTAGTGAGGGTATTTAATGAGGCAAGGGAGCGGGGTGTTCTTCCCCCAACAATATCACAGGCCTCGATTTCACTGATCCTGAAGCGGGAGAAGGACCCAGAGCAATGTGGGTTATACAGACCAATCTCCCTATTAAATGTTGTTGCCAAATTGCTGGCCAAAATCTTGGCCTCGAGGATAGAGGACTGTGTTCCGGGGGGTGACCAGGGAAGACCAGACGGGATTTGTTAAGGGTAGACAGTTAACACCAATGTTTAGAAGGCTCCTGAATGTGATCATGATGCTCTCCGAGGGGAGGGAGGCGGAGGTAGTGGTCGCTATGGACGCAGAGACGGCCTTCGACAGGGTGGAATGAAAATATCTGTGGGAGGTTCTGGGATGGGTCGGGTTTGGGCAGGGCTTCATTGACTGGGTTCGGTTGCTGTATCAGGCACTGGTGGCGAGCGAGCGGACAAACCGGGTGAGCTCAGACTATTTTAGATTGCACCGAGGGACGATGCAAGGGTGTCCCCTCTCCCCACTGTTGTTTGCTTTGGCTATAGAACCATTGGCAATGGCGCTGAGGGCATCAAAGGACTGGAATGGGGTAGTCCGGGGGGTGGGAGGTGGGGTGAAACACAGGGTCTAGCTATATGCAGATGACCTACTACATATTTCCGCCCCATTAGGCGGAATAGGGGAGATCATGCGGATCTTAGGGGAATTTGGCCGAATATGGGTAAAAGTGAGGTTTTTGTGATCCAAGCGAGGGGGCAGGAGAGGAGACTGGAGGAGTTGCCATTTAAGATGGTGGGAGGTAGTTTTCGTTACCTGGGTATTCAGGTGGCACAGAGATGGGAGCAGCTACACAAATTAAATCTGGGCCGATTAGTGAAACAAATGAAAGGGGACTACCGAAGGTGGGACATGCTCCCATTGTGACTGGCAGCGAGGGTACAGACTGTAAAGATGACGGTTCTCCCAAGATTTTTGAGTTTTTTTAGTGTCTCCCTATTTTTATTCCAAAGACCTTTTTTAAGCGGGTGATCAGGGTGATATCTGGGTTTGTGTGGGCAGGTAAAACCCCGCGAGTAAAAGTGTTGCTGGAGCGGAGCGGAGGGGAGGGAGGGCTGGCACTGCCGAACTTTAGGAACTACTACTGGGCGGCAAATATAGCCATGATTAGTGGGTAATTGGGGAGGGGTCGGTGTGGAGGTGGCATCATGTCAGGGCACAAATTTGGGGCATTGGTAACGGCACCTCTGCCGTTCTCGCCGGCCCGGTACTCCACAAGCCCAGTGGTAGTGGCGGCCCTGAGAGTCTGGGGGCAATGGCGGAAGCATATGAGAGTAGAGGGAGCGTCGGTGTGGGCTCCAATCTGTGGTAATCACCGGTTTGTACTGGGGAAGATGGATGGGGAGTTTCGTAGGTGGCAGATGTGGTGATGTGCATCAATGTAAATGCGTGTAGGCTAGCTAGACACTAGAGGGAGCACCGGAGACATCACACACACATACTCAACCAGTAGATTAGTTAGATAGGACACGACCAATGGACATTCATGATACACATGGAGGTGACACGACCACAGGGGGGCATTACACCAACCCACATATAAAGGACACCACACACATGATCTGCCTCTTTCCAGTGGAGACAGTCAGTGAGTAGAGACACAGGGTTGATTCAATATTACACCCACCACGTGGATTGCAGCAACTGGTTAGTCAGTCTGGGTAGCTATAGTAGGATTAGCAGTAGTGTCGAACCCGAGTAATAGAAGTGTAAATAGTTTAATAAAAGTGTTGAAGTTATCTCCACGTCTGAACCTTCCTTTGTCAAGTGCATCACAAGGAAGCCGCTTATGTTACACTGAGAACATAACAAATCATGATACCGGGACTGAACTGTTTCAATCCATATAGCCATACCTCAGCATACAATGACAACCAGCAACGATACCCAGGCAAGATGTTCAAGATCCGGGTTCTGCAGCAGCTCCAGTTCCACGGCGATCTCTGCGCAAACTGGCGGGTATTCGGGCAAATGTTTGAAATCTTCCTGGTAGCAGCCGAACTAGAAGACGTGGCCGATCCTGAAAAAACAGAGCTTCTCCTCACCATCGCCGGTGCCAGAGCAGAAGAAATCTTTTAAAAATTCAAGTTCTCCAAGGGGAAAAACAGGAGCGACTTCCAGGCAGTCCTGGACAAATTCGGCAAATACTGTGAGGAAAACACACTCCAACCACTCCAAGAAAATGTAAGAAAAGTGCCAGTACTCACCTCGAGGCCGAGATCCCGGAGCAGAGAACAATTTTGATCGGCGGCCATCTTTCTAAAGAGACTGCACTTGCGCAGTTGCGCAAGAAGCGCAGAGAAAGGGAAGGTCTGTTTGCGCATGCGCAAGATGCCGTGAATGCGCAATCATGAAAACGGCCACCGGTACAGGAACAGCGATTTGCGCATGCGCAAATGCTTCATATTATGATGTCACACGTGTCATGACGTCAGAGGCCCAGGACCACGTCCATTTAAAGGGGAAACATTCCAAATCAAAGAAAAAATCTTTTAAAGCCGTAAAACAACCTTCCTTCACCTGGAATGACGGCACAATGCCTCAAATTGAACCAGGAAATGAAATTAACCTCCAAAGAACCCTGCAACAAGCAGTTACCTACGCCCAAACCAATGCTTCCGACCTTGAATACTTTGATACCGACCTTTACATTTTCTCTGGACCTTGTGAGCCCAATGCCAGCTCTGACGCAAACAGTGATGATATGGTCCTAGAAGACTACGACTCGGACAAACCTTTCACCTTGGGAGGCTACCCCAGTACCAAATCCGAACCGTAACTAGATGTGTTGCACATTGATGACCCCGACAACGAATTCTTCGGATTTGAGGATCTTCAGCCCAGCAGATATGACATCCCAACTCGTGAGTGCAGGATGATGCTGCAGCCTGACACCAAGAGACAGGGAGCGGTGCAAGCCCACAGAGAGCAGCCTGCTGCCACACAGAGCGTGGTCCACGCATCGCTCAGGGTTCCAGACTCTACGAAGGAAGACACGCAAGACTCCACACCGCAGTCCTTGCATGAACAAGAAGTGACTCCAGTGTCACAAGCCTCCACAGCGAGCTCGTGGACAGACTCCACGATAGAAGAAATGCAAGACTCCAGAGCGCAGTCCTTGCACACACAAGACGTGACTCCAGTGTCACAAGCCTCCACAGCGAGCTCATGGACAGCCTCCACGATAGAAGCAACGCAAGACTCCGACGCGCAGTCCTTGCAGGAACAAGACCATGAGGGTCTAGCAACCTCCTCTGACCAACTAGCGGCAGACAATGCAAGTCTGCCATGCTCAAGTAAACAGCAAGAAGACTATGACAGTCTACCACGCTCCAGTGCACAGCAGGACGACCATGACGGTCTATCATGCTACAGTGAAGAACAAAGCGACGATGACAGTCCAAGCCCAAATGAAGGACAACAGCAAGACAATGACAGTCCACCCACATTGTTGCACCACCAGATGAAGACTCTGACAATTTACCCAACCCAAGTGAACTACAAGCAGCTACTGAGGCTCTACCCACGGTATGTGAGACGAGTGACGACAACATCCCACTTCCCATGCAAGGTGTGCAAAGTGACAGACCTCAGCTAGTGTGTACAGAGGCACTCGACGATCACTGTGAGACCACTGGTGACTCCGGTGACACCACGATACTTCCACCCTCATTTGCTGCAGGGGCTGTTTAGCACAGGGCTAAATCGCTGGCTTTGAAAACAGACCAAGGCAGGCCAGCAGCACGGTTCAATTCCCGTAACAGCCTCCCTGAACAGGCGCCGGAATGTGGCGACTAGGGGCTTTTCACAGTAACTTCATTTGAAGCCTACTTGTGACAATAAGCAATTTTCATTTCATTTCATTTCATTTTGAACCTCTCCACAAGTCAATGCATTCCTGCATGTTCCGACTCCAGACGTGCAGCATCAAGAAATCTCAGCTGACTCCAGTGAACCTGCTAAGACTCCGGACTTCAACAAACCAACACTGACTCAGTTAAAACAGACCAGACTCCAGATGGGGAGCAACCAAACACCGACTCTGATTCACGTAAGCCGGACTTTACTCCAGACAGGGAGTGCCGCAACCTCAGTGATGGCACGCTCAGGGTGACAGCAGATACCACAACGACAGGAGACGGATCACTTAACAATTACACTGGGCCAGTAATAACAAATCAGCGGCTACAGTCCAAGAGGAATACACCAATATTCACCACTACTATATCCACACATTTTTTCCACACCAGCAGTGCAGCCAATGACAGCTCATGCTGGACAAACCCAGTATTCAGGCATGCAGCAGCCAGCAGTCTATGCAGCATATTCTCAAACAGGCCAGCACTACGGATTGCCCACTAATGGAGTCAAGAACGAAGGAGGACTACCGCAAGTAGCAATCTGCACTACAGACTGGATGCCTTAGTTACAGCCCAGGATTTGCTGCACCCTAGCCTGGCCAGACGGCATATTCCTATCAGATGCAAGATTCTAGTTTTACACCATCACCAGGTATTTATGCGAGCAACATTCTGTTTCCAATTCGACAAGCTTCAACGGTTCTCAGGAGGATCACCCTTCCAGCACAGCACGTGGCCAGAACCAGCATGTACAGTCTTATCTAACTTCAACATATGGCACATCAGTGACCTTGAATGATACTGTTGATGGTACCTCTTCAACATCAACACCTTATCAGCTACAAGATGCCAGCCGACAGCAACATCACAAACATCGAAAAAGAACGGGACTCCAAATCAGACAGCAAAGTGATTTGACCACTTCTTGGTTCCTGTGGCATAGGGACGTTGATGGCGTTCATAACCAAGAGAGACATTTGACCATGATGATTGATGGTTTTTGGACTCACACAAATGATCTGGACTTATTGTTTAATCACTGTTCCCATGACTTGTACCTTAACCTATCTACCTGTTTTTTTGTTCAATTTTCTTAAAGTGTACAGAAAATATGTAACATATAAAAAAGGGGGTATGTGGTGATGTACATAAATGTAAATGCATGTAGGCTAGCTAGACACTAGAGGGAGCACCGGAGACATCACACACACACTCAACCAATAGATCAGTTAGATAGGTCACGACCAATGGACATTCACGATACACATGGAGGTGACATGACCACAGGAGGGCATTACACCAACCCATATATAAAGGACACCACAGACATGATCTGCCTCTTTCCAGTGGAGACAGTCAGTGAGTAGAGACACAGCATTGATTCAATATTACACCCACCACGTGGATTGCAGCAACTGGTTAGTCAGTCTGGGTAGCTATAGTAGGATTAGCAGTAGTGTCGAGCCCGAGTAATAGAAGTGTAAATAGTTTAATAAAAGTGTTGAAGTTATCTCCACGTCCGAACCTTCCTTTGTCAAGTGCACCACAAGGAAGCCGCTTCTGTTACACCGAGAACATAACAAATCAGCAGAGAGCGGGTATTGAGAGGCTGGGGGATTTGTTTATTGATGGGAGCTTTCCCGGTCTGGAGGATCTGAAAGTGAAGCTTGAATTGCCGGGAGGGAATGGGTTTCGATATCTCCAGGTAAGGGATTTTGTGCAAAGGCAAATTTTTACCTTTCCGCTCCTTCCACCACAGGGGATACAGGACAAGGTAGTTTCTAGAATGGGAGTAGGGGAGGGGAAGGTCTCGGACATTTACAAAGAACGTATGGAGTGGGAGGAAACCCAAATAGGGGAGACAAAACGTAAATGGGAAGATGAGTTGGGAAAGGAGTTAGAGGTGGATCTGTGGGAGGATGCCCTGAGCAGAGTCAATACGTCCTCATCATGTGCCATGCTCAGCCTGATACAATTTAAGGTGGTTCACCGGGCACACATGGCGGTGGCCCGGATGAGCAGGTTTTTTTGGGTTGAGGACAGGTGTGGGCAATGTGCAGGAGGGCCCGCAAATCATGTCCACATGTATTGGGCATGCCCGAAGCTCAGGGGATTTTGGCAGGGATTTGCAGATGTCATGTCCAGGGTGTTAAAGGTGAGGGTGGCACCGAGTCCAGAAGTGGCGATTTTTGGAGTGTCGGAAGACCGAGGATCCAGGGGGCAAGAGGGGCTGATGTTTTGGTCTTTGCCTCCTTGGTAGCCCGGAGATGGATCTTACTAGCATGGAGGGACTCGAAGCCCCCGAAAACAGGGCTATGGGTTAGTGACATGGCTGGGTTTCTCAGACTTGAGAAAATCAAGTTCGCCCTGAGAGGTTCATCATTATGGTTCGTTCAGAGGTGGCAGCCGTTCATCGACTTCTTCAGAGAAAATTGAACCGTCAGCAGATTCAATAAAGCAGTGGGGGGGGATTTAGGGAACAAGGGGGAGTTAGACTATGTCAGGAGGGAGGAGGGAGTTAGACTATGTCAGTCTAGCTTAAGTGAGAACTGTGGGAGATGGAGGGGTGTGTTACGCGTTGAACTATGTTTATATCTATACTTGTGTCTTTTGTTATCATAAAACCATAAATGCCTTAATAAAATGTTTTTTTTTATATGCTTAGACATACCAAATCCCAGAAGGGAAAATGTAATTAGGCGATCATGTTGAAATCAGACAGTTACCTACTAAATTTTGCTCTGGTTCCCAGAATCATTCGATCTTCACAGTGTAGATTTGAACACATAAGTCAAACAACCCTTCCATCCGTTATTTGAGAACGTGCACTTTAGAAAAGATTTAAAATTATCTATAATCTGTAATTATTAATACATTCAACTTTTTCTTTTGATCTGGTTCCTGTCTCTCTCCACATTCTGAGGTCACTTTATTTGAATTCCTTCTTATTTGTGTTTGTGCAAACATTACATTCCCAGTGACACTGAACGATGTCGAGTTTGCCCAACACCATGGAAGATTTACGGCTGAATACTCACTTGATGATAGCTAAAAAACAAATTTCCTGTTTTCAGGGTCAAAATAAGTCAACTTATTTTTTATGACTTTATTGAAGTTTTTTATCACTTTGATTTGTTACATTGACCTTTTTTCTGTACACAATTTCTCTCTTTTTAAAATAAAAATTAACTCCATCTGACTGATGCACATTTCCGCCGGAACAGGGATACTGAATCCATTTATTGCTGCCATGGAACAAATGGTGTTTTATTTTCTGTGACTGAATACAGAGCCTGAATACAGACTGAATACAGAGCCTACAGAGACGGACGGGCTGGCTTAGATCACTGGGCTAAATCGCTGGCTTTTAAAGCAGACCAAGGCAGGCCAGCAGCACGGTTCAATTCCTGTACCAACCTCCCCGAACAGGCGCTGGAATGTGGTGACTAGGGGCTTTTCACAGTAACTTCGTTGAAGCCTACTCGTGACAATAAGCGATTTTCATTTCATTTTATCACCCGTAACCTCCCTAATGGAAGTCTGGCTATGTGCACGTTTTCAGCTGTATTGAGGAATCCTGAGCTTTGTAGAGCGATAGTGATTCCCCGATCCACAAATATGGAGACAGAAATGGGCCATTTAGCACCCTTGAACCTATTCTGCGGCCATTCATTGAGATTATGCCTGGAATTCTCCAGCTGTTGCGGTTCACTTTTTCCACCAGCGGTATGACGGTGGCGTGGGGTGGCTTCAATGGGAAATTCCATTGGCAAGCTGTGGGAGGCAGTGGTGTAATGGTATTGTTGCTGGACGAGTAATCCAGAGACCCAGGGTAATGTTTGAACCCTACCATTGCCGGTGGTGAATTTTGAATTCAATAAAAAATCCGAGATGGATGACTACGAAACCGTTGCCAATTGTCATAAAAATCCAACTGGTTCACTAATGTCCTTCAGGGAAGAAAATCTGCCCTCCTTACCCGGTCTGGCCTACATGTGACTCCAGACCCACACATTGATGCGGTTGGCTCTTAACTGCCCCGCTCTAAAATATTCAAGAGCAATTAGGGATGGGCAACAAATGCTGGCCCAGCCAGCGACGCCCACATCCCAAGAACAAATTTTTTAAAAGAATCCCTCCGGGCAGCACAGTGGCACAATGGTGAGCACTGCTGCCTCATGGCGCCGAGGTCCCATGTTCGATGCCAGCTCTGCGTCACTGTCCGTGTGGAGTTTGCACATTCTCCCCGTTTGCGTGGGTTTCACTCCCACAACCCAAAGGTGTGCAGGGTAGGTGGATTGGCCACGCTAAATTGCCCCTTAATTAGGAAAAATGAATTGGGTACTCTAATTTTTTTTTTTAATTTAAAAACAATTTTGAATAAAAAAAAGAATCTCATGGCCAGCGAACGGCACTCTGCCGAGAAACACACGCTGGGGAACCAGAGAATCTTGCCCAATATCTGTTCGTTGACTAAACTCCACAAAGCAGTTTTGCCCGATGCTCCTTAATAACTTTGGTGAATTAAAAAATTATTAATCTCAAATTTAGAATGAACTATCTTTCGTATTTGATATATCCTGTGGATCTCCTTAGAATATATCTTTGTTTGGCAGTTCTCTCTGATGTGAAGGGGAAATTCATACCTTTTCTTCTGTGGCATCTTCTAATTTGGAAGGGCTCCTTACAGTTTACTTTTACCAAGTGGTCAGACAGCCTAAAGCAGTCAGAGATTGAAAGTCGGTTGAAGGCTCTGCCATATAAAGGCTGGCGGGCAAAAGGCCAATTTCGTTTTGAGTTTCAGCACAGGAGGGGCACTCAGATATTCCAAAGTAGAATAATTAAACATATATCCACCCATAATTAACCTTGTTACTGATTTATTTACTGTGCAATAAATCTGTTAAATAGTCTCAACATTTTTGGGTGTGCAGTTACATTTACCTACAGAAATTAGGGAAAGCACTCAAGGGGGAAAAAAAGCAAGTAAAATGGAATACAGTGACAAGGGTTATCTATTTAATCCTGAGGTTTCCTGTATTCACCTACATATTGGGCAGGTTAAGGCCCACTCCCCAGGTAAGGAACTTATTTATATAATAGTGGACGTCTTTCTGTGACCAAGAATTAACACAATCCCAATACTTTTAACTTGCTGTTCATTGTGCTAGGAGTCTCTGTAAACACACTTTTCTAAATGGTTGCTGGCCAATATTTATCCAACTTCAGAACGGATTACCCGGGCATTATCACAATGCTCTTGGTGCCTCTCCTTCCACTTTAACAATGACTGCACTTCACTTCATAAGCTTAAAGCATGTCGGGACATCTTGGGATAATGAGAGATACTGTATAAATATAACTGCTTCCTGTAATTACAAGCTGGTGTGCACATATTCATATTGATGGTTGTCAAAGCAACTCTAGTAGCACAGATTTTGAAACTCTTGAAGTTGCCACAATTACCATGAGACCATAAGACGTGGAAGCAGAAGTAGACCATTCGGCTCATTGAGTCTGCTCTGCCATTTAACGAGATCATGACTCATCTGATGTGATAATCCTTAGCTCCACTTTCCCGCATTATCCCCATAACCTTTGATCCTCTTACTGATCAAAAATCTGTCTATCTCAGCCTTGAATGTACTTTTTTTAAAAATATATATATTTTATTAAAGTTTTTCGATCAAACAAAAATTTAACATTTTACAACTTTGTAATATATACATTGATCGTTTTTTAAATAAATAATATGCTAACTAACGGCAACTGCCAACAACAAAATAAAAAACAACAGAAATAATAACTAAAATAGTAACTTTGTGAAATCAAATATAAATAACTAATATATAAACACACACATAAAACCCCTGAAGACCCGAATGAGCCCTCCCCCCTCCCCCCTCCCTCCCCCCTGGGCTGCTGCTGCTGCCTTTCCTATTTTCCCTTATCGCTCTGCAAGATAGTCGAGGAACGGTTGCCACCGCCCGGTGAACCTGAGCCGAACCTCTTAATGCATATTTTATCCGCTCCAGTTTTATAAACCCTGCCATGTCGTTGATCCAGTCCTTCACACCCGGGGGCTTAGCTTCTTTCCACATAAGTAGAATCCTTCGCCGGGCTACTAGGGACGCAAAGGCCAACACGTCGGCCTCTCTCGCCTCCTGCACTCCCGGCTCATCTGCAACCCCAAATATAGCCAACCCCCAGCTTGGTTTGACCGGACCCCCACCACCTTCGAGATCACTTTTGTCAGACCCACCCAGAACCCATGCAATACTGGACATGACCAAAACATGTGGGTGTGGTTCGCCGGGCTTCTCGCGAATCTTCCACTCCAAAAAACCTACTCAGCCTTGCTCCCGTCATATGCGCCCTGTGTAGAACCTTGAATTGTATCAGGCTAAGCCTGGCACACGAGGACGAAGAGTTTACCCTACTTAGGGCATCTGCCCACAGCCCCTCCTCAATCTCTTCCCCCAGCTCCTCCTCCCATTTTCCCTTCAGCTCCTCTACCATCGTCTCCCCCTCGTCTCTCATTTCCCTATATATAATCTGACACCCTGCCAGCACCCACCCATGCCCCCGAAATCACTTTGTCCTGGATCTCTTGCGCCGGGAGCTGCGGAAACTCCCTCACCTGTTGCCTCACAAATGCCCTCACTTGCATACAGCGAAATGCATTCCCAGGTGGCAACCCATATTTTTCTGTCAGTGCTCCCAGACTCGCGAACGTCCCGCAAAGAACAAGTCCTGCAATTTCGCAATTCCTGCTCGCTGCCAAGATTTAAATCCCCATCTATCCTTCCCGGGACGAACCTATGGTTGTTCCTTATCGGGGGACCACACTGAGGCACCCGTCACTCCCTTATGTCATCTCCACTGCCTCCAAATTTTCAGAGTTGCCACCACCACTGGGTTTGTGGTGTATTTTTTCGGGGAGAACGGTAACGGCGCCGTCGCCAGTGCTTTTAAGCTAGTTCCCATACAGGACGCCATCTCCAGTCTTTTCCATGCCGCTCCTTCCCCTTCCCTCATCCACTTACATATCATTGACACGTTGGCGGCCCAATAATAGTCACTTAGGCTCGGCAGTGCCAGTCCTCCTCTGTCCCTACTGCGCTGCAGGAACCCCCTCTTTACTCTTGGGGTCTTTCCAGCCCACACAAAGCTCATAATACTCTTGTCCACCTTCTTAAAAAAGGCCTTTGTAATCAGTACAGGGAGGCACTGGAACACAAAAAGAAACCTCGGAAGGACCACCATTCTAATCGCCTGCACCCTGCCCGCCAGTGACAGGGGCACCATGTCCCACCTCCTAAAGTCCACTTCCATCTGCTCTACCAGTCGTGCCAAGTTAAGCTTATGCAAGGTTCCCCAGTTCCTGGCCACCTGGATCCCTAAATACCGGAAATCTCTTCTTACCCTCCTCAACGGTAAATCGTCTATTCCCCTGCCCTGTTCCCCGGGGTGCATCACAAACAATTCACTCTTCCCCATTTTCAATTTATATCCTGAAAATTCTCCAAACTCCCTGAGTGTCTGCATTATCTCAGGCATCCCCTCCACTGGGTCCGCGACATACAACAACAAATCATCCGCATATAATGACACCCGATGCTCTTCTCCTCCTCTAAGTACCCCCCTCCACTTCCTAGAGCCCCTCAGCGCTATGGCCAATGGCTCAATTGCCAACGCAAACAGTAACGGGGACAGAGGGCATCCCTGTCTTGTACCCCTATATAGTCGGAAGTGGTCAGATCGTTGCCTATTTGTAATCACACTTGCCACCGGGGCCCTGTACAGGAGCTGAACCCATCTAATGAACCCCTCTCCAAATCCAAATCTCCTCAGTACTTCCCACAGGTAGTCCCACTCCACTCTATCGAATGCTTTCTCTGCATCCATCGCCACCACTATCTCCGCCTCCCCCTCCGGTGGGGGCATCATCATCACCCCTAGCAGTCTCCGTACGTTAGCATTCAATTGCCTCCCTTTAACAAACCCCGTTTGATCATCATGCACCACCCCAGGGACACAATCCTCTATCCTCGTCGTCATCACCTTGGCCAAAAGCTTGGCATCTACGTTCAAGAGGGAAATAGGCCTGTATGACCCGCACTGCAGCGGGCCTTTGTCTCTTTTCAGGATCAGCGATATCGTCGCCTCCGACATCGTCGGGGGTAGTGTCCCCCTTTCCCTAGCCTCATTAAAGGTTCTCGTCAGAAGTGGGGCCAGCAGGTCCACGTATTTCCTATAGAACTCCACCGGGAACCCATCCGGTCCTGGGGCCTTCCCTGCCTGCATGTACCCAATTCCTTTTACCACCTCCTCCACCTCAATCTGCGCTCCCAGTCCTGTCCTCTCCTGTTCCTCAACCTTCGGGAACTCCAGCTGGTCTAGGAAACGCATCATTCCCTCTTTCCCTTCCGGGGGTTGAGCCTTATATAGCCTCTTGTAAAATACCTTAAACGCCCCGTTCACCCTCTCCGCTCCCCGTTCCATCTTTCCCTCCTCGTCTCTAACCCCTCCGATCTCTCTCGCCGCCCCCCTCTTCCTAAGTTGTTGGGCCAGCAGCCGGCTCGCCTTCTCTCCATATTCATACTGCACTCCCTGTGCCTTCCTCCATTGTGCCTCCGCCTTACCCGTGGTCAACAAGTCAAAGTCCGTGTGCAATCTCCGTCTTTCCCTGTATAGCCCTTCATCTGGAGCCTCCGCATATTGCCTATCCACCCTCAAAATCTCCCCCAACAATCTCTCCCTTTCTTTACCCTCTTGTTTCCCTTTATGGGGCCTTATGGAGATCACCTCCCCTTTAACCACCGCCTTCAGCGCCTCCCAGACCACTCCCACCTGGACCTCTCCGTCATCATTGATCTCTAGGTACCTTTCAATACATCCCCTCACCCTTACACATACCCCCTCGTCCACCAACAGTCCCATATCTAATCTCCAGAGTGGGCGCTGCTCCTTTTCCTCTCCTACTTCCAGATCTACCCAATGTGGGGCATGATCTGAAATGGCTATAGCTGAATACTCCGTTCCTGCCATCCTGGATCAGCGCCCTTCCCAGGACAAAGAAGTCTATCCGGGAGTACACTTTGTGGACATGGGAGAAGAAGGAAAACTCTTTACTCCTTGGTCTAGTAAATCTCCAGGGATCCACTCCTCCCATCTGCTCCATAAAGCCCTTAAGCACCTTGGCCGCTGGCGGCCTCCTCCCGGTCCTAGATCTGGACCGGTCCAGCCCTGGGTCCAGCACTGTGTTGAAGTTCCCCCCCCCCCCCCATTACCAACTTTCCCATCTCTAGGTCCGGGATGCGCCCCAACATACGCTTCATAAAGTTCGCATCATCCCAGTTCGGGGCATATACGTTCACCAGCACCACCGCCTCACCTTGCAATCTGCCACTCACCATCACGTATCTACCCCCACTGTCCACTACTGTGGTCTTCACCTCAAACAATACCCGTTTCCCCACCAGTATTGCCACCCCTCTATTTTTTGCATCCAAGCCCGAGTGGAATACCTGTCCCACCCATCCTTTTCTTAATCTGACCTGATCCGCCAGTTTCAGGTGCGTCTCCTGAAGCATGACCACGTCTGCCTTTAGCTTCTTTAGGTGCGCAAATACCCTTGCCCTCTTATCTTGCCCACAATCCAAAGATGTGCAGGTTAGGTGAATTGGCCAATGATAAATTGCCCTTAATGTCCAAATTGCCCTTGGTGTTGGGTGAAGGTGTTGAGTTTGGGTAGGGTGCTCTTTCCAAGAGCCGGTGCAGACTCAAAGGGCCGAATGGCCTCCTTCTGCACTGTAAATTCAATGATAATCTATGATTAATCTAGGACAAAGGTTCGGCACAACATCGTGGGCCGAAGGGCCTGTTCTGTGCTGTATTTTCTATGTTCTATGTTCTATGTTCCATGTTCCATGTTCTTAATCGGCCCATTCAACCCTCTCACGTTCCACATGATCAACCGGGTTGGGGGGCTCTTTACCCACCCCCCCTCGTCGACTAGCCATCCCCTTTTTTAGACCAGCTCCTCACCCGGTTCCCACGCACCCGCTTGTCCCCCAGACAGCAGCCTCCCGTCCTGACCATCCCATCCCGTAACAGCTCCCCCTTCCCCTTAGCAGCAGCAACCCAGTTAACCCCCCCCCCCTCCCCACCCCGCTAGATCCCTCTCTAGCTTAGTTGCTCCCCCCATATTGCTTCCGGAAGTCAGCAAACTCTGGCTGACCTCGGCTTCCCCCGTTTATCCTTAGCCTCCCATTATGTGAGGCCCCCTCCTTCCTGCGCCCCCTTTTCCCACCACAATTTCCATAGCGCGGGAACAAAGCCCGCGCTTCCCTCTCGGCCCCGCCCCTGATGGTGCAGCTCCCTCTCTCCTTCCCCCTCCCCTTCCCCACCGGCGCCCACATTTCTTTGTGTGTCCCCCTTCGAGGGGAAAGAAAATTTCCCCCCATCTGATTCACAGTCCCTTGCCACCACCTCGCTACTTCATTTCAAATACTCTTTCTCAAATCTAGTCCAACTTCTCCTCTTCAATAAATGTCCACGCCTCCTCTGCCGTGTCGAAGTAGTGGTGTTTACCCTGGTGTGTAACCCACAGTCTTGCCGGCTGCAACATTCCGAATTTCACTTTCCTCTTGTGGAGCACCACCTTGGCCCGATTGAAACTCGCCCTCCTTCTCGCCACCTCCGCACTCCAATCTTGGTAGACGCGGATCACCGCGTTCTCCCACCTGCTGCTCCGTGTCTTTTTCGCCCATCTCAGGACCATCTCCCTGTCCTTGTAGCGCTGGAACCTCACCACTATTACTCGAGGTATTTCTCCTGCCTTTGGTCTTCTCACGAGGACTCGGTACGCTCCCTCCACTTCCAGGGGGCCCGTCGGGGCCTCAGCTCCCATTAAGGTATGGAGCATCGTGCTCACATACGCCCCAACGTCCGCACCCTTTGCCCCTTCGGGAAGACCCAAGGTTCTTAAGTTCTTCCTCCTCGAGCTATTTTCCAGGGCTTCCAGTCTCTCCATACACCTCTTATGCAGTGCCTCGTGCGTCTCCGTCTTCACCACCAAGCCCTGTATCTCGTCCTCATTTTCGGCAGCTTTTGCCTTCACTCCACAGAGCTCCATCTCTTGGGTCTTCTGCGCCTCAATCGCCTGCAGCATCGGCGCCAGCACCTCCTTCTTGGAATTATGCCTCTGGTCCTAGACGCTTTCCATAAGGATAAGCCCCCTGAGAATCCTATATGTCTCATAGAACCATAGAAATTACAGTGCAGAAGGAGGCCATTCGGCCCATCGAGTCTGCACCGGCTCTTGGAAAGAGCACCCTACCAAGGTCCACACCTCCAGCCTATCCCCATAACACAGTAGCCCCACCCAACACTAAGGGCAATTTTGGACACCAAGGACAATTTAGCATGGCCAATCCACCTACCCTGCACATCTTTGGACTGTGGGAGGAAACCGGAGCACCCGGAGGAAACCCACGCACACACGGAGAGGATGTGCAGACTCCGCACAGTGACCCAAGCCGGAATCGAACCTGGGACCCTGGAGCTGTGAAGCAATTGTGCTATCCACAATGCTACCGTGCTTCCCACAATATGGTTGTCTCTCATTCTTGTAAATTAAAGGCCTAACCCACTCAACCTTTCTTCAAAAGAAAATCTCTCCATACCCAGTGTAAGAGTGCTTCTTGTTTATTCCTATTTCCCCTTTCTTTTTCTTTGCTGTTGCACTTTTGATCCTTGGATGATTAATGAACCTGTGACTTTAAGGCCAGTGGCCTGTACTTTTAATTCAATCAGAAGAATCCATAAGGCTGTGCTCTGCCCGATAACAGGTGGTGATAGGATTTGATTCCACTGGAATGTTTTCAGAGTCACAAAGTTTTCTGTTTTGTTTCAGTTTGACTCCTGGAAGCCGAACGAGAAGACCCACTACTCTCTTCCCTCTATTTTTCTCCGGAAAGGCTGTGTTTCTGAGCTGGCAGAAAGCCTGAATGAGACTTCCGGGTGCGGCGATGAACAGCTAAGTCGCACGTTTTGGCAGCTCCCGGTGGAACGGACTTTTGGGCTCTTGATAGGAGCCCCAACGGCAATTTTAACGGCAAAAAACACTGTGCTGTAATCCAGAAGGGTATCCCCCCTGGACACGGATGGAAAAAAGAGAGGAAGGTGGCCGGATTGCGGTGGATTCTCTAGAGCAGCGGCCAGGAAGGCAGGCACAAAGCAAGATGGCGTCGGAAGGAGGCAGTTTAATATGGGGCCCTGACCAACAAGAGTTCCTGCGGCGTTGCGTGGAAGAACTCAAAAAGGAGATGAAGAAGGAGCTGTTGGCCCCGATATTACAAGCGACTGAGGGGCTAAAGGAGGAGCAAAAGACCCAGGAACAGGAGCTTCGAGTCGTGAAGGCAAAGGCTGCTGAGAATGAGGACGACATACAGGGCCTGGTGGTGAAAACGGTGATGCACGAGGCACAACACAAGGTGTGTGGAAAGGCTGGAGGTGCTGGAGAATAATGCGAGGAGGAAGAATTTAAGGATTCTTGGTCTTCCCGAAGGTGTAGAAGGGGCGGACGTCGGGGCATATGTGAGCACAATGCTGCACTCGTTAATGGGATCGGAGGCCCCGACGGGTCCGCTGGAGGTGGAGGGAGCCTATCGAGTTATGGCGCGAAGACCGAGGGCTGGAGAAATTCCTTGAGCCATAGTGGTGAGATTTCTCCGATATAAGGACAGAGAGATGGTCCTCAGATGGGCAAAGAAAACTCGGAGCAGTAGGTGGGAGAACGCGGTGATTCGCGAATATCAAGATTGGAGTGCGGAGGTGGCGAGAAGGAGGGCAAGCTTTAATCGGGCCAAGGCGGTGCTGCACAAACGGAGGATTAAATTTGGAATGCTGCAACCGGCAAGACTGTGGGTCACACATCAAGAGAAACACCACTACTTCGAAACGGCAGATGAGGCGTGGACATTTATTGTCGAGGAGAAACTGGAGTGAGCGGGCCATAAAAAGAACGTTTGGGACAAAGTGGGGGGGTGAATATGTGGGATGAAGGGGGGGGGGGAAAGAGGGAAGAGATGACTTCCCAAGTTGTTAATCCTGCAACCCTGTAACTTTTCTCTCTTCCCCATGTCGTGGGAGAGGGAGGATGAGGAGCTGAGGGCGCCGGCCATTGGGGGCGGGGCCAAAAGGGAAGCACGGGCTTTGTTCCCGCGCTATGGTAATCACGGCGGGAACAGGGAAGCAGGAAGGAGGGGGCCTTGCACAGTGTGAGCCGAGGTCACGGGGGGAAGCCGAGGTCGGCCAGAGTTTGCTGACTTCAGGGAGCAACATGGGGGGGTGCAATTACGCTAGTTTGGGATCTAGCGGGGGGGGGGGGTTAACTGGGTTGCTGCTGCTGGGGAGAAGGGGGAGCTGGTATGGGGGGGGGGGGGGGGTCGGGGCGGGGGGCGCCGCTTGGGGGAGATACGGCTACGTGGGAACCGGGTGAGGAGCTAGATTGGAAAAGGAGATGGCTAGTCGTCAAGGGGGGGGGGGGTAAAAAGCCCCCCAACCCGGTTGATCACGTGGAATGTGAGAGGGCTGAATGGGCCGATTAAGAGGGCACGGGTACTCGCACGCCTAAAGAAACAAGGCAGATGTGGTTATGCTTCAGGAGAAGCATCTGAAGCTGATAGACCAGGTCAGACTACGCAAAGGATGGGTGGGGCAGGTGTTTCATTCGGGGCTAGACACAAAAAACAGGGGGGTGGCCATACTAGTGGGGAAGCGGGTAATGTTTGAGGCAAAGACTATAGTGGCGGATAGTGGGGGCAGATACGTGATGGTGAGTGGTAAATTGCAAGGGGAGGCGGTGGTATTAGTGAACGTGTATGCCCCGAACTGGGATGATGCCAACTTTATGAGGCGTATGTTAGGACGAATCCCGGACCTAGAAGTGGGGAAGTTGATAATGGGTGGAGATTTTAATACGGTGCTGGACCCAGGGCTGGACAGATCGAGGTCCAGGACCGGAAGGAGGCCAGCTGCAGCTAGGGTGCTTAAGGACTTTATGGAGCAGATGGGAGGAGTAGACCCCTGGAGATTTAGTAGACCTAGGAGTAAGGAGTTTTTGTTTTTCTCCTATGTCCACAAAGTTTATTCACGGATAGACTTTTTTGTTCTGGGAAGGGCACTGATCCCAAAGGTGACGGGGATGGAGTACACGGCTATAGCCATTTCGGATCATGCTCCACATTGGGTGGACCTGGAGATAGGGGAAGAAAAACAACAGCGTCCACCCTGGAGAATGGACATGGGATTATTGGCAGATGAGGGGGTGTGCTTAAGTGTGAGGGGGTGTGTTGAAAGGTACTTGGAACTCAATGATAGTGGGGAGGTACATGTGGGAGTGGTCTGGGAGGCGCTGAAGGCAGTGGTTAGAGGGGAGCTGATATCTAATAGGGCACATAAAGGAAAGCAGGAGGGTAGGGAAAGGGAGCGGTTGTTGAAAGAACTTCTGAGGGTGGACAGACAATATGCGGAGGCACCGGAGGAGGGACTGTACAGGGAAAGGCAAAGGCTACATGTAGAATTTGACTTGTTGACTACGGGTAATGCAGAGGCACAATGGAGGAAGGCACAGGGTGTACAGTACGAATATGGGGAGAAGGCGAGTAGGTTGTTGGCCCACCAACTGAGGAAAAGGGGAGCAGCGAGGGAGATAGGGGGGATGAGAGATGAGGAGGGAGAGATGGAGCGGGGAGCGGAGAGAGTGAATGGAGTGTTCAAGGCATTTCACGAAAGATTATATGAAGCTCAGCCCCCGGATGGGAAGGAGAGAATGATGTGCTTTCTGGATCAGCTGGAATTTCCCAAGGTGGAGGAGCAGGAGAGGGTGGGACTGGGAGCACAGATTGAGACGGAGGAAGTGGTGAAAGGGGTTGGGAGTATGCAGGCGGGGAAGGCCCCGGGACCAGACGGATTCCCAGTTGAATTCTATAGGAAATATATGGACTTGCTGGCCCCGCTACTGATGAGAACCTTTAATGAGGCGAGGGAAAGGGGGCAGCTGCCCACGACGATGTCAGAGGCAACGATATCGCTCCTCCTAAAGAAGGAAAAAGACCCGCTGCAATGCGGGTCCTACAGGCCCATTTCCCTCCTGAATGTGGACGCTAAGATTCTGGCCAAGGTAATGGCAATGAGGATAGAGGATTGTGTCCCGGGGGTGGTTCATGAGGACCAAACTGGGTTTGTGAAGGGGAGACAGCTGAATACAAATATACGGAGGCTGCTAGGGGTAATGATGATGCCCCCACCAGAGGGGGAAGCGGAGATAGTGGTGGCGATGGATGCCGAGAAAGCATTTGATAGAGTGGGGTGGGATTATTTGTGGGAGGTGCTGAGGAGATTTGGTTTTGGGGATGGGTATACCAGGTGGGTACAGTTGCTGTATAGGGCCCCGATGGCGAGCGTGGTCACGAATGGACGGGGGTCTGACTATTTTCGGCTCCATAGAGGGACGAGGCAGGGATGTCCTCTGTCCCCATTATTGTTTGCACTGGCGATTGAACCCCTGGCCATAGCATTGAGGGGTTCCAGGAAGTGGAGGGGAGTACTCAGGGGGGGAGAAGAACACCGGGTATCTCTGTATGCGGATGATTTGTTGCTATATGTGGCGGACCCGGCGGAGGGGATGCCAGAGATAATGCGGATACTTGGGGAGTTTGGGGATTTTTCAGGGTACAAACTGAACATGGGGAAAAGTGAGTTGTTTGTGGTGCAGCCAGGGAAGCAGAGCAGAGAGATAGAGGATTTACCGTTGAGGAAGGTAACAAGGGACTTCCGGTACTTGGGGATCCAGATAGCCAAGAATTGGGGTACATTACACAGGCTTAACTTAACGCGGTTGGTGGAACAGATGGAGGAGGACTTTAAGAGATGGGACACGGTGTCCCTGTCATTGGCAGGTAGGGTGCAGGCGGTTAAAATGGTGGTCCTCCCGAGATTCATTTTTGTGTTTCAGTGCCTTCCGGTGGTGATCACGAAGGCTTTTTTCAAAAGAATCGAGAAGAGTATTATGAGTTTTGTGTGGGCTGGGAAGACCCCGAGAGTGAGGAGGGGATTCTTGCAGCGTAGTAGGGACAGGAGGGGGCTGGCACTACTGAGCCTAAGTGAGTACTACTGGGCCGCCAATGTTTCAATGGTGTGTAAGTGGATGGGAGAAGGGGATGGAGCGGCGTGGAAGAGATTGGAGAGGGCGTCCTGCAGGGGGACTAGCCTACAAGCAATGGTGACGGCGCCGTTGCCGTTCTCACCAAAGAAATACACCACAAGCCCGGTGGTGGTGGCTACATTGAAAATTTGGGGGCAGTGGAGACGGCATAGGGGAAGGACGGGAGCTTCGGTGCGGTCCCCGATAAGAAACAATCATAGGTTCGTTCCGGGGAGAATGGATGGGGGATTTGGAGCATGGCAAAGAGCTGGGGTAGTACAACTGAGAGATCTGTTTGTAGGTGGGACGTTTGCGAGTCTGGGAGCGCTGACGGAAAAATATGGGTTGCCCCAAGGGAATGCATTTTGGTACATGCAATTGAGGGCTTTCGCGAGGCAACGGGTGAGGGAATTCCCGCAGCTCCCGACGCAGGAGGTGCAGGATAGAGTGATCTCAGAGACATGGGTGGGGGATGGTAAGGTGTCGGACATATACAGGGAAATGAGGGACGAGGGGGAGATCATGGTGGATGAGCTGAAAGGGAAGTGGGAAGGGGAGCTGGGGGAGGAGATTGAGGAGGGGCTGTGGGCTGATGCCCTACGTAGGGTAAACTCATCGTCCTCGTGTGCCAGGCTAAGCCTGATACAATTTAAGGTGTTACACAGGGCGCATATGACTGGAGCACGGCCCAGTAAATTTTTTGGGGTAGAGGATAGGTGTGCGAGATGCTCGAGAGGCCCAGCGAATCACACCCACATGTTCTGGTCATGTCCGGCACTACAGGGGTTCTGGGTGGGGGTGGCAAAGGTGCTTTCGAAGGTGGTGGGGGTCCGGGACGAACCAAGCTAGGGGTTGGCTATATTTGGGGTTGCAGAAGAGCCGGGAGTGCAGGAGGCGAGAGAGGCTGACGTGTTGGCCTTTGCGTCCCTAGTAGCCCGGCGCAGGATATTGTTAATGTGGAAGGAAGCCAAACCCCCGGGTGTGGAGACCTGGATAAACTACATGGCAGGGTTTATAAAGTTAGAACGGATTAAGTTTGTGTTAAGGGGTTCGGCTCAGGGGTTCACCAGGCGGTGGCAACCGTTCGTCGATTACCTCACAGAAAGATAGAGGGAATGGAAAAGAAGTAGACAACAGCAGCAACCCAGGGGGGAGGGGGGGAGTAATCGAACGGACTCTCAGAGATGTTATTGTATATGTATAATATGTGTAGGTAGTTGTTATAGGTAATTGTATATTGGATTGTTGGATTGTATTTTTGGAGAGTATTTATTTTGGACAAGGCAGTTGCCATTCAGTTTTGTTTTTGTTTATATATTATTTATTTATTTGTTTAAAACTGGCCACTGTTATTTATATTGCTTTATTGTTGTGTAAAAGAAACACTACGTACTGTTAAGTTTGGCCAAAAATCTTGAATAAAATATATATTTTTTTTAAAAGAAAGCCTGAATGAATCTGTTTACAGGAGAACCATTACAGGCTGTGCAGGTGAAGTCCAGAATCTGCTAATTCTCCTCAGAAAAGCTGGTGTGAACTGACTATCTTTCTCCAGAAGGCCTGCTGCCTGTGATTACTGCAGAAGCCTGGAGCTAGGCCATGAACCGAAAGCAAATTTTGCTGAAACAGGACTTTGACTCTCCAGAAAAATTGTGAGTACAGGCTGCAGAACAAAGTCTGTAATCTACAAACTTACGGTGAAGAAAGCACACTGAGAACCAGCATCTGAAGCAGACTCTTTTCTCTTTCACTTACCTTGTTCTCCCTTTTTGCACCCCTCTGTGTTTGTCTATCATCTGTATGTGTGTAGAGGCTGGGAAGGTATGTTAGAGTAGGAGTTTGGTACTTCTCTGGGTTTTTCACAGTAACTTCATTTGAAGGCTACTTGTGACAATAAGCGATTTTCATTTCATTTCATTTCATGATTAATATTTAACCAATTGTATTTGCTGCATACTCCTGTTATCGATAAACAAATTAAGTTTAAACTTACAAACCTGGTGACTGTAATTATTGGGCAGCCAAGGGCCAAAGATGTCAGGTATTTTTATTAGAATTATTGGTTAATTCACTTGTGTTGTGACTCCGGGGCGAGTGGGGCTGTAATTGATCGCGATTTTGCCCAGTGTCATAACACCAGGATCAACCTAGTGAACCTTCTTTGGACTGCCTACAATGGCAGTGGGCAGGATGTTCTCCCATTGGAGCTGAATTACATCTGATTTGCGTCAGGCTGGGAGACCCAATCCTTTGCCATGAAAAGTTATGCATGATGAAGGTTGCAAGGGATTCCCGGTGAAATTCCACCATCAGGCTGTTATTTTGAGTGGACGGCCCAATATAGCGGTCTGCTGGATTGGCTCCTCCCCCCATAGCGTAATTGAGCCCCCATCTACAATGCAATTAACTATCTTTGATGTGGTCCAGGAGCTGTCACTCAAAGCTAAATGTTTATAAACATTGTGTGTTAATTTCACAGCTGAGTACTTCAAAGCCACTCAAGTGTGTAGGGACATAAATGAAACTATGCAGAAGCTGCCAATCACAGCCTAGGGAAGGCAATTTCACAGAGAAATGGATGAAAGGCTTGCAGAGGTTTAAACCCAGCTGACTGGTTCTCTCTTTCCAGGAATTGACAGGTGCTAGTTCCTCTGTCTGAGCCAGCAGGCGTATTGCACAGGTGAGTTTTAAAGCAGTGTTTTTTTCACTGCCTCTGTCTGTGCTGCTCTCTACCTACCAGGGAGGTGCCGCGCTTATTTGGGGCTCCCAGACAGGGTCTCTCTTATTTGGGGCTTCCAGGCAGGGATCTCTTTTAAGGGGCAGGGATCCAGGCAGGGATCTTTCTAATTAAGTGGTCTCTGGTAGGGATATATCTAATTAGGGGGGTCTCTCTAATTTGGGGAGAGGTGGGGGGTGGGGGGGGGGGGGGGGGGTCTGGAGGGGATGGAGTGGGCAGGTCTTGCATTGAGGAGGGGTGGCCCGCCAATGGACTTTGGGGACAATTCCTTGGTCCAAGAGTTACCTCCCTTGTTCCACCACGAGGTCCAACACATGAGATCACGTTTGTCAAGACCTGCACCAATTCTCGCCCACGTGATTCCCGGGCATGAGGACCGGAGAATCACACATGCCTGGAGAATAAGGTGCCTGGCCCATTAATACGATGGAAATGGGTCTTAATGACCCACTTGCATCCTCCTGCTAACACAGGAATCCATCTCGATCCCAACGCCAGCAGGGGATCGGAGCATCGCAACGGGATCGGCGGGCTTTCTGCCGAACACTGGATTCTCTGCCGCATCGGGAACGCTGCTACCAACGGCGGGCGGCAGAGAATCCAGCCCAGTATATCAGTTCCTTCGATAAATGGACCAAATCTGTTCACAGTATTCGGGGCATCAAAATTTTAGTCTCACTCAGTAATCATTGATTCCATTCTGCAGAAGTAGAATCATTGGCTTATCCAGTGTTCAAATGCTCAACACTTTGAATTCCAATTAAATGAAGTACATTAGGTTCAGTTAATTATGAAAAGCATTGATTAAAATGGCTCATTTACTTTATTGCAATATAATTTTTGGAAGAGCATGTTTTAGCTGACCGAAGATATAGGTGGACACAGCAAACCCTAGACTATGAGAACAGACCACAGAACAGCAGAAATAGGAGCAGGAGTTGACCATCTGGCCTGTCGAGCTTGCTCTACCACTGCAATCACGGCTGATCTTGGGGTCCAACTCAATTTTCCCGCCCACTTGCCATCTGTCTAAAATGTATTCTACGATGGAGCCTCCACAACTCTCTGGGGTAGAGAATTCCAAAGATTCACAACCCTTTCGGTGAAGCAATTTCTCCGTATCTCAGTCCTAAATGATTGGCCCCTTATCTTGAGGTTTTCCCCGGGCGGCACGGTGGCGCAGTGGTTAGCACTGTTGCCTCACAGCGCCGATGACCCGGGTTCGATCCCGGCCCCTGGTCACTGCCCGTGTGAAGTTTGCACATTCTCCCTTCGTGGGTCTCACCACCACAACCCAAAGATGTGCAGGGTAGGTGGATTGGACACCCTAAATTGCCCCAATTGGAAAATGAATTGGGTACACAAAATTTTTTTTTTTTTAAACTTGAGCTTGTGCCCGTGTCTTAGATTCCTCAACCAGCAGAAACAAACTTTAATTAACGCTTTTCATAATTAATAGAACCTAATGTACTTCATTTAATTGGAATTCAAAGTGTTGAGCATTTGAACACCCTACCAAGATTTTGTAGGTTTCAGTGAGGTCGCCCCTCACTCTTCCAAACTCCAGAGAATATAAGCCCAATTTACTTAACCTCTCATCATAAGACAACCTGCTCATCCGAGGGATCCATTTAGTGAATCTCCGCTGTATATCTTCCAATCTGAGTATATCCTTCCACAAATGTGACGATTAAATTACACACACTATTCCAGATTTGGTCTCACCAAGACACTGTACAATAGCAGCAAAACCTCTTTGTTCTTGTGCCTCAATCTCCTTGCAATAAAGTCCAACATGCCATTTGCCTTCCTAACTGCTTACTGCACTTGTTTGCTAACTTTGTGTTCCTTGTACAAGCACACCCACGGTCTTTTTGAACATCAACACTGAAGTTTCACACCTTTTAAAATATATTTTGCTTTTCTATTCTTACAACCAAAGTGAATAACTTCATAGTTCCCCATGATATATTCCATCACATCACTCCGATATTCAAAAAGGGAGGTAGAGAGAAAGCAAGGAATTATAGACCAGGAAGTCTAACATCGGTATGGGGGAAAATGCTTGAATGCATTATCAAGGACTTTATAGCGGAACATTTAGAAAGCAGTGACACAATCAGTCAGAGTCAGCATGGATTTATGAAGGGAAAATCATGCTTGGCAAATCTGTTGGAATTCTTTGAAGAGGTAGCCAGTACAGTTGACAAGGGGGAGCCAGTCGATGTGGTATATTTGGACTTTCAGAAGGCGTTTGACAAAGTCCCACATAAGAGATTATTGTGCAAAATTAAAGCGCATGGGATTGGGGGAAATGTAGAGGTGGATAGAAAACTGGTTGGCAGAGAGGAAACAAAGAGTAGGGATTAATGGGTCCTTTTCAAATTGGCAGGCAGTAACTAGTGGGGTATCACAGGGATCACAGCTATATTAATGATTTGGATGAGGAAACAAAATGTAACATCTCAAAGTTACCAAATTAGATGATACCAAATTAGGAGGGAGGGTGAATTGTGACGAGGATGCAGGGATCCTACAGCAAGATCTGGACAGGTTGGGCGAGTGGGCAAATCAATGGCAGATGCAATATATTTTGCATAAGTGTGAGGTTATTCAATTTGGAAGCAAAAACAGGAAGGCAGATTACTACCTGAATGGTTGTAAATTGGGAGAGGGGAGTGTGCAGCGGGACCTGGGTGTCCTTGTGCACCATTCGCTGAAGGTAAGCATTCAGGTGCAGCAGGCGGTATAAGCATTCAGGTGCAGCAGGCGGTAAAGAAGGCTAATGGTATGTTGGCCTTCATTGCGAGAGGTTTCCAGTATAGAATATGTTGCTGCAATTGTACAGGGCCTTGGTGAGGCCACACTTGGAGTATTGTGTGCAATTTTCGTCTCCTTCTCTGAGGAAAGATGTTCTTGCTCTCGAGGGAGTGCAGCGAATGTTTACCAGACTGATTATCAGGGATGGCGGGACTGTCATATGAGGAGAGATTGACTAAGTTGGGATTGCTCTCGCTGGAGTTCAGAAGAATGAGGGTGGATCTCATAGAGACTTATAAAATTCTAACAGGACTAGACAGCGTAGATGCAGGGAAGATGTTACCAATAATGGGTGTGTCCAGAACCAGGGGTCAAAGTTTGAGGATTCAGGATAAACCTTTTCAGACATAGATAAGGAGACATTTCTTCACACAAAGAGTGGTGAGCCTGTGGAATTCATTACCACAGGAAGTAGTTGATGGTAAAACTTTGAATATATTCAAGAGGTGGCTGGATATAGCACTTAAGGTGAATGGGATAAAAGGCAATGGGGAGAAAGCAGGATTAGGCTGTTGAGTTGGATGATCAGATATGATCGTGATGAACGGCGGAGCAGGCGCGAAGGGCCAAAAGGCCTCCTCCTGCTCCTATCTTCTATGTATCTTGTCATTTTGTTGCCCATTCACTACACCTGTCTATATCCCTTTGCAGCCTCTTGGTGTCTTCCCCACAGCTTATCTTCCCATCTAGCTTGGTATCAGCAACAATCTTTAATACATTATCCTCTGCCTCTTCATCACAGTCATTAATATAGAGTGCAAATAGCTGAGGCCCCAAAATGGATCCTTGTGGCACTCCACTATTCACTGCCTGCCATCTTGAAAATGCCATGATTTATGCCCCCCTCTCTGCTTTCTATCCATCAACTAATCATCTGTCCATGCCAAAATATTACCCCCAACTCCATAAGTCCATATCTTGCCTATTAATCTTTTGTGCAGCACCTTTTTGGAAATGCTTTTTTGAAATCCTGGTATACTATATCTACTGGTTCGCCTTTATCTACCCTATTAGTTACATCCTCAAAAAACTCTTACTACATTTTTCAAACAGGATTTCCCTTCAGTAAAACCATGTTGACTTGTTCTAACCATACAATGTTTTTCTGACAGCATTGTTAAGACCTCTTTAATAACAAATTCCAGCATTTTCCCCAACAACTGATGTTAAGCTAACTGGCCTGTAGATCACTGTTTTCTCACACCCTCCTTTCTTGAAAAGTGGTGTAACATCTGTCAACTTCCAAATTAATGGGACTCAAATAATTTTGAGTCAGTACATACGCTATCTCTGCAGAAACCTATTTTAGTACCCGAGGATGTAGGCCATCAGGTCCTGGGGATTGGTTTCCTTCAATTCCTTATTCTTTTCACCCCTGAGTTACTGTCTATTTCTGGTATGAAACTGGTACATTTTACTGTGAAGACAGAAACAAGATATTTATTCAATGGCTCACTCCCCATAATTTCTTCTGCCTCTGCTTCTAAGGGGCCAATGATCAGTTGAGCTACTCTTTTCCTCTTTATATATTTATAAAAGTTCTTACAATCTGTTTTTATATTTCTGGCTAGTCTACTCTCATATTCTATTCCCCCCCCCCTTTTTATCAACATTTTGGTAGCCCTCTGCTGGTTTCTAAAATATTCCCAATCCTCAGACTTGTTACTTTTTTTTGCAACATTGCAAGTCTTTTCGTTTAATCTAATTCTATGCTTAACTTCCTGAGTGAGACACAGATGTTTTTTTGCTGAATTTTGTTTTCAATGGAATGTATTTTTGTTGAACATTTTGAATGGTTCCATTATTTGTTTCCCACTGTTTATTTATCTCAATACGTTGTAGTATACTTACCCAATAAATATTAGCCAGGTTTGTCCTCATAACTGTAATTGGCTTTGTTTAAGCTTAAGATTCATTTTTGCAAATGGAGTGTGCCATATTCAAACTGAACATGGAATTCAATGATATTCTGATCACTATTTTCCAATGGATCGTTTGCTATAACGTTACTAATGTTGCGGTATTCGCCGGGTCCTTGAATGATACTCAGGAGGCTGACGAGCTGCAGCCGCAAATACACATTACAATCCCCACACACGCTCATCCCAGCCAACAAGATGGCACTGGTTGTGCTGGAGCACGTCCATTCAGCTGATTGGTCAACTGGGGACAGAGGGCAGCTGCGGGTGTGGCCTGGGGAGCACCTACATACCATGTGGCTCTAAGTTCACAGTGGGATGTCAGTGGCATGTACAGCTGCATGGCTGCCTCTCTGGCTGCGACAATGGTGTTCGATGCCTGGACTCCCCGACCCCACGGACCATCATGTGGCCATCCCCTGCTACTCCTCTGGCCCTGGCAGAAGCTCTCTGACCAGTGTCATAACTGTAAGCAAACTATGGCGATGTTGGACACCTTCCGTACCCCCACTCTCCCTCTCTCAGCAGCCACAACACCGTTTTCACGATTTTTAAAAGCACAAGTGAACCGCACCATTGGGAACTTGGCTAATCGGAGGCAGAGAATCGTGGAGGCCCCGGAGAATACCAGGTCAGGCCCGCTAATGGTATGCAAACGGTGTTTACTGTACATGCATTCCAGACCACATTGACGCCGCTGTCGAGGCACCCGAGTTAAGTGATTTGGTGTCAAATTGGCGGCGCCGTGATTTTGCTGTCGGAATCTATTCTCCACCCAATCGTGTTTCCCAATTTTGGTGTCAGCCAATGGAGAATCTTGCCCATAACATTGTAAAATCTCACCATATGCGAACTAGCAATCTATTTTCTTGCACAATGGTATAATTATTTACAGCTCTAGTTGTAGCTTCAGATGCGATGAGCTCCCATGTAACCGATAACCTCCAAGTGATTTGGAGGAAATTAAACAGTAAATCTGTGGAGTAACCTTTCTGACACCTAATGGAACGCACTGCAATTACGGTTTTTAAAGTTTTAATTTCTGAATAATATATTTAAAACCAAGAGTTTAATTTTCACCACGTAGGTGGAAAATAGAATTCAGGGTTGTTTTAGGGGCAGAAATGCATCTCTGGGGGAAATGATTAAACCTAACGTTTTTACTGGCGTGAATCCAGTTATCTGTTTGCCAGGTTGCCGCATATCTTACTTATTTATGAGCAATGACTTTACTTCTAAATTCAAACAGTTTATTTACGGAATTTCAAAATATCTCAGAACTTCCAGGATTTCCAACACACATCACAGTTCAAAGCCTGAATCCTTTTTGAAACATTTCCTGTGTGATGTACCTTTTAAAAAAATATTTTACTGAAGGCATTTTTAAATATCCGCCAATAACCCCACAGCCAACCTCCACTGTGGTCATTGGGGACTCCCGCTTGCCACCCACAAATCCACCCATGTGGCATGTGGCGAGACACCATGATTGCTGAATACTCCGATCCAACACCCATGCCAGTAGTGCCTTGTCCAGGACAAAGACGTCAATCCAAGAGTACACCCAGTGGAAAAGTATGAAAATTACTTCACCCATGGCCTCTCAAACCTCCATGGGTCTGCTCCTCCTATGCATTCCATAGCTCCTTTGCCATCACCAAACCCTCAGGGAGTTGGGACACGACCGGTCCAGCCTTGGGTCCAGTACCATATTAAAATCCCCACCCCCATAATCAGCCAGATGTGTGTGTGTGTGTGTGTCCAGATCCGGAATCTTTGCCAACACCCACCTCAAGAACTCCATGTCGTCCCAACTTTGGGCATACACATTCACCAGCACCACAGGAACCCCCTCAATCCTCCCACTCACCATCACAATTCTACCCACAGGTAGATTTTACTAATAATAATCTTTATTGTCACAAGTAGGCTTACATTCACACTGCAATGAAGTTACTGTGAAAAGCCCCTAGTCACCACGTTCCGGCACCTGTTCGGGTACACTGAGGGAGAATTCAGAATGTCCAAATTACCTAACAAGCATGTATTTCGGGACTTATGGGAGGAAACTGGAGCACCGGAGGAAACCCAGCCAGACACAGGGAGAACGAACAGACAGTGACCCAAGCCGGGAATCGAACCTGGGATCCTGGTGCTGTGAAGCAACAGTGCTAACCACTGTGCTACCGTACCGCCCCCACCTCCATCTACTTCCCACCCCAAAAGCCAACCTCTTATTGATCAACACTGCCACTCCCCTTGTCTTCATATCCAACTCCAAATAGAATAGCTGCCCCACCAAGCCTTCCTCAACCTCAACTGGTCCCCCACCTTCAAATGCCTCTCCTGAAGAACCACGTCTGCCTGCGAACCTCTTAATTGAGAAAAAATGTGAGATCTCTTAATCGTCCCAATCAATCCCCGAATGTTCCATGTAATCAATCAGATGGGAGGGCGGGGGGGGGGGGGTGTTCCCCCGCTCTCCCCATCCCCAATCAGCCATAAACTCACTTTAACCAGCTCCCCCAGATCCTCGCCTCGTTCACTCTCTGGGCCTCCCCAAGATGTCCACCACCATGTTTCCTCAGCCAACTGTGCCACACCAACTGTGCCCACGTCCCTTTAAACAAAGAAAAAAACCCAACCCACCCCACCACCCCCTCCCCAGACCGCCTCCCCACTGCACTCCTGTTCACTAGCCTGCTTGCTACCATGGTGGCTCCCATTCGAGGCAACCAAGTATCCCCCTTCCCCTCTACCACCCCTCACCAGCAATTCCCCAAAAAACAGTTGGACAAACTTACCCAATTCACACCCACACAGAAATGAAATGAAAATCACTTATTGTCACAACAACAATCCACCCATCATACACACCCGCATTCCCCATACTGCCATCTCCAAAGTTCAGTGTCCTCACAAGCCTCTCAGTCCACAGTCTCTCATAAAATTACTCGCCTCCTCCAGCGTACCAAAATAAAATTCCTGATTCTGGTACGTGACCCACAGGCAAGCTGGATATGGAACCCCAAACTTCACTCCTTTCTTGTAGAGGGGTGTCGGTGGCTGTTGCAGGTCTGTAACGTTTCATCGGAACTGAGGAAAGGTAGAAATATAATAGGTTTTGAGCAAGTGAAACGGGAGAGGTGAGGGGGTGAGGAAGGGAAGGGAAGAAGAACAAAAGGAAAAGTCTGTGAAAGGGTGGAAGACATCCGAGATTAAATGACAGACGGTTTTAGACTACAAAGCCAAAGAGAGTTGAAATGGGTAAAGAAACAAATGATGTGTCTAGTTGAGATGCGATTGGTTGCTTAGCAACCTTCTGAATGCAAAGTGAAAGAAAAAGAACAAATCAGCAAAACAAAACAAAAATAAAGGCAGGGTCATGATCTAAAATTGTTGAACAACGTTGAGTCTAGAAGGCTGTGGGAGTGCCAAGTTGAAAAATGACAGGGCAGCACGGTGGCGCAGTGGGTTAGCCCTGCTGCCTCACGGCGCCGAGGTCCCAGGTTCAATCTAGGCTCTGGGTCACTGTTCGTGTGGAGTTTACACATTCTCCCCGTGTTTGCATGGGTTTCGCCCCCACAGCCCCTTAATTGGAAAAAATGAATTGGGTAGTCTAAAAAATTTTTTTAAGTTGAAAGATGAGGTGTAGTTCCTCAAACTTGTGCTTACACTGTAGCAGTTCAAGAACAGAACAATCAGAATAGGAGCACAGTAGACAATTGAAATGACAAGCGAAAGGAAGCGAAGCATCATGCGTGCAGATTGAATGGGGACGATCTGCAAAGCACTCGCCCAGTCTCCAGTATTTGGTCTCCTTTGAGTAAACAAAGACATAGGTGTTGGTTTAATGTAAAAGGGGTGTTAATGAGTCAGCAGCTTGAGTTACATCTCTCCTGATTCATATTTCCATTGAAGTCAAAATGAGAAGGTATAACATGAAGAAGTCACAGACTGAAATGTTAACTCTGTTTCTCTCTCCACAGATGTTGTTAGGCCTGCTGAGATTTCCCAGTACTTTTGTATTTTATTCCAGATTCCCAGCATCCGCACTATTTTGCTTTTATTCTATGTAAAACATGGGCTTTGACTCATTATCGCACCTTTTACACTTTTGTACCAAGTCATGATCTACCTCAAACTATAAAATAATAATCTTTATTCGTGTCACAAGTAGGTTTACATTAACACTGCAATGAAGTCACTGTGAAAATACCCTCTTCACCACACTACCTGTGGCGCCTGTTCGGGTACACTGAGGGAGAATTCAGAATGTCCAATTCACCTAACAAGCACGTCTTTCCAGACATTGTGGGAGGAAACCGGAGCACACGGAGGAACACCACGTAGACACGGGGAGAACGTGCAGACCCCGCACAGACAGCGACCCAAGCCGGGAATCGAACCTTGGTCCCTGGCGCTGTGCAGCAACAGAGTTAACCACTGTGCGACCCTGCCGCCTACTAACAAGAGTTAGATATTAGGCTGGATTCTGTTATTGGGACTATGTCCCCACGCCGTTGTAAAAACTGTGGACTTTCACGCCAGAAAAACTGGGGCAGCACGGTAGCATTGTGGATAGCACAATTACTTCACAGCTCCAGGGTCCCAGGTTCGATTCCGGCTGGGGTCACTGTCTGTGCAGAGTCTGCACATCCTCCCAGTGTGTGCGTGGGTTTCCTCCGGGTGCTCCGGTTTCCTCCCACAGTTCAAAGATGCGCAGGTTAGGTGGATTGGCCATGATAAATTGCCCTTAGTGTCCAAAATTGCCCTTAGTGTTGGGTGGGGTTACTGGGTTATGGGGATAGGGTGGAGGTGTTGACCTTGGGTAGGGTGCTCTTTCCAAGAGCCAGTGCAGACTCGATGGGCCGAATGGCCTCCTTCTGCACTGTAAACTCTATGATAATTCTATGAAAGGACCACATATTCCTAGCCCTGCAGGGGGCTAGCAGAGAACCAGAGTAAATCTAGCAGCTTTTGCTGCAGATATGGTCCCCCGCACTTCTTGGTTGGAGGCTGCGCATTCGCACGGTGGCCTCCAGCGGCCGCGCCGTGATCCATGGCGGACTCAGACCACAGAGCTGGACCTGGACCCTGAACATAGTGCCCCCCGATGGCGGGAGCCCGACCCTGACCGCCCGCCCAAACATTGCCCGGACAAGGCCCCCCCACCCTCCGATTGGCTCGCCCCGACCAGGGCGGCCGCGGACTGAGTCCGCAGCCGCCACGCTAGTATACCGACCGGGAGGACCATGTCAGATCCACGGCATCGGAACATTGGCCGGTCGGGGGGGGGGGGGGGGGGGGGGGGGGTGGAAGAGAATCACGGGGCGGGCCTCCAGCAATGGTCGCAGGTAGGTGATATGCGGTGCAGTGTACTCTCCGAGTATGCCGCTTTTTGGGGCCCGGAGAATCGGGGAACCGGCGCTGGTCCCGATTTCACACCAAATCACAATTCCCCGTCACCTCGGCAGTGACTTCAATGCGTACCTGAATGCACATACAGTGGACACCGTTTGGATAGCACAGTGGCCTGATCCGGTATTCTCCGGCCTCCGTGATTCTCCGCCTCCGATGGTGCGGTTCACTTCTGATTTAAAAATCGTGAAACTGGTGATGGCTGCTGAGGGAGAGAGAGGGTACGGAAAGTATCCAACAGCACCATAGTTTGCTGACAGTTGTGCCCCGCTGGGTGGGGGGCTTCTGCCAGGGCCGGGGGGTAGCCGGAGAGGGTGGGGGGGGGCTGGGAGGTGGGCTGTGGGGTCAGGGTGGATGGGCACAGAACACCATTGCCGCAGCCGCCAAGACGGCTATGTAGCTGCGCACGCTGCTGACAGCCCACTGTGAACCTGGGGCCACGGGTTGCAAAGGTGTCACCCCAGGCCACCCTCTCGGTGCCCTCTGACCGCAGCCGACCCATCAGCTGTATGGGCACGCTCCAACAGAACCGGCCATCTTGTTGTCTGGGAAGAGAGTGTTTGGCGATCGTAATGTGTATGTACAACTGCAGCTTGTCAGCCTCCCAAATGTCAATTGCGGACCAGGTGAATCCTGCACTATTTTCTATTGGAATCGATTGTGTTCCACGTGGTGCCGGTGCTACCCCTTAACAGTAGCGGAATCTGTCCAGGTGTGGCACCAGGTTTGCTGCCATAAAAGTCTACAAATTCTGCGTTGATGTCAACACTTTGTCTCTGAAACAGAGATTTCTGCCATAGGTGTTTAATCAAACAGGATTTGTAAACCTATTAAATCTGTCACATCTAGTAGATGGCAACTCAAATGATTGAATACTGCTAAAATTGCATTCTGATGATAGAGAAACCTCCAGTTGCTGGGTTAGTTAAGCAAAGGTGAGAAGGTGGCTGATGAAGAAGTTAAAAATCCCTGATTGCAATTCACTACAGATGATCCAAGTGGGAAGTAGAACATTCCAGAAGGTGGCAAAACTCCCCAGTGGTGCAAAGGTCAAATGGAGCGAAGGACAAGGTTCTTTGTATGGGGGACTACGTAAGGACTGGAAATATATCAATCACACCATAAACATAACCTTGCTAAACTGCACTGTAATCTGACAATGGACATAACTGTCTCATCACGGTTAAGCAAAACCCAACTAACGCTGAAATATTGTGGAACATGTAAACTATGTTTTTGTCCATGATCATTTATACTCTATTACTCTTTAAAATTCAACCTTGTGATGCTATTAAATATATTGTCAAAGATGTTGAATGAATTATTAATTTATGTAATTTACTTCATCTTTGATTTTTAGCAGTAGGAGTTAACCACAATTTATTCAGTTTTACAGTGCATCCCTGTGTTGGTTGGTTTGATGACTATTAAAATAATTTAGACTGGATTCTGCAAAATGGTTCAAAACCAAACTAGTTCAGGCATCTTATGAATGGAAAACTAAAACCCATTTCATAATGTGTACACATTAGAAAAAGGGGAAATAGTTTCACTTGGAATGTAAAATTTTAGCAATTTATGGATATATTATTTTAATCAGTTTTATACATTGAAAGCTCTGTTGCTCAAGATATGGGGGCCATTTGTAAGCCACAATCAGCCTTCAATATGTATATGTATTTTAGACCTTAACAGAGGTGGGAGAAGATTGGGTGGAGAGAAAAATAAGAGAGCGGAGAACAGGAAAGAAGCAAAATAATTTTGCTTCTTTAAATCCTTTAGGTCTTTTGAGGTTTCACATTGACTATCCTGCTTTTGGTTGGCACTGTTGCTTCACAGCACCAGGGTCCCAGATTCAATCTCCAGTTTGGATCGCGGACTGTGCGGAGTCTGCACGTTATCCCCGTGTCTGCGCGGGTTTCCTCTGGGCGCTCCTGTTTCCTCCCACAAGTCCCGAAAGACATGCTGTTAGGTAATTTGGACATTCTGAATTCTTCCTCAGTGTACCCGACAGGCGCCGGAGTGTGGCGACTAGGGGCTTTTCACAGTAACTTCATTGCAGTGTTAATGTAAGCCTACTTGTGACAATAATAAAGCTTATTATTATAACTCTGGGATTGCTCTTGCACAGGCTATTGAGCTTGCTTAGCAGCCGTCTCTCAGCTGTTCAGTGGCCTTTCCTTGAATTGTCTCTTGTGACATTGCTGTTCCCTTTAGCTGTTGGTCATTCGTTCTGAGAACTGTCCTGACTTCATTGATGAGATACTCAGAATTTGCCTCACTTCCTGCCTCGTCTTTGCTCTGTCATCAAGCAGCAATCAATTGTTTCCAAGCAGCACCACCTCCTGGAAATGATTAGGAATAGCATGCATATGGAAACATTACCTGAGCCCATTTCTGGAGAGTCATAAAAGCAATTTACTGCGGATGCTGGAATCTGAAAGGAAAACAGAAAATCTCAACAGGTTTGACAGCATCTGTGGAGAGAAAAGAGAGCTAACGTTTAGAGTCTGGATGACTCATTGTCAAAGACTCAAAACGTTTTCTCTCTGAAGAGACAGCACGGTAGCCTTGTGGATAGCACAATTGCTTCACAGCTCCAGGGTCCCAGGTTCGATTCCGGCTTGGGTCACTGTCTGTGCGGAGTCTGCACGTTCTCCCCGTGTGCGCGTGGGTTTCCTCCGGGTGCTCCGGTTTCCTCCCACATTCCAAAGATGTGCGGGTTAGGTTGATTGGCCAAGATAAATTGCCCTTAGTGTCCAAAATTGCCCTTAGTGTTGGGTGGGGTTACTGGGTTGTGGGGATGGGGTGGCGGTGTTGACCTTGGGTAGGGTGCTCTTTCCAAGAGCCGGTGCAGACTCGATGGGCTGAATGGTCTCCTTCTGCACTGTAAATTCTATGATCAAAAAATAGTCACATTGGACTCCAAACATTAACTTTGTTTCTCTCTCCACAGATGTTGCCAGACCTGCTGGGCTCTTCCAGCACTTGCTGTTTTTATTTCAGATTTTGAGCACCTGCAGTATTTTGCTTTCATTATCAGAGCCTCATTGTAATCAGCTTCACTTGCATTTAATGGTCCCCTCAATGACTTAAATAAAAGATTTTGTAAACTGCAGCTGACGGCAAATTTGAACTTTTGCTGGAATTCAGGAACTGAAGTGAAGGCAAGTTCAGAATAAAAAGCGTGCTCATAGTAAACGGTTAAAACGATAAGCTGCTTTAAGAATTGACTGTGAAAAGGGGATTGAACTCAAAAACAAACAGCAAGAGGAAGCTAACTAGCGGTGAGCAAAACGTAGAATATTCACAACCTCGAGGACATAATTCGGTCACATAATCTCTCGGTCATCATGCCGCCCACTTACACCCCCACAATATTAGAACATCTTAAATGGTGGAGAGAACAGCTGTGGCTTCAACTGTCTGACCCTCAGCTCAGGAATAGCCTCTGCTTTTATTTCACCTTAAAAAATACCACTTTTACTTTCCGCTCACCGCCAGCCCGGGAATATGGTCAACGTACCAAAGACCCGGAGGACATACTGCAAGAAATGTCGTAGGCACCAGACCCACAAGGTTACCCAGTAAAAGAAGGAAAAGGATTCCCTATACGCACAGGGTAAGAGATGTTATGACAAAAAGCAGAGTGGTTATGGTGGACAGACAAAGCCTATATTTTAGAAAAAGGCTAAGACCACAAAGAAGATTGTGCTGAGACTGGAGTATGTGGAGCCCAACTGTCGGTCGAAGAGAATGCTGGCCATCAAGAGATGCAAGCACTTTGAGCTGGTAGCAGTTAAGAAGAGGAAGGGCCAAGTCATCCATTTCTAGGCTGCATTATTTGTATTTTCGAGTACCAATTCAAAATAAGATTAATTCAAGGTTAAAAAAAAGTATCACTTTCTCCAAGCTATTGCTTACTTTATTTCCTTACGTCAAAGAACAAAGACTTTTAACCACGTCAAATGTGCTGAACAATTGTTTGTGTTGCTGTTTATTGTCAATTCTTTTTAAATGCCCAAAAGGGGCTCAAACATAAGGGTGTGGGAAAGACCAAGGAATAGCACAGCTATTATAAAGATAACGGGAGTGTGTGTTGTTGCTATAAAAAGTCATAAAAGAACAAGAATCCAATGAAAACAGCATCAGAGAGTGGGATAATTTTAAAAAGCAGGAAAGAAACAAGACATGGGAGATTTAGATGACATGTAAAAGCAATAAAAATCAGAGATTAGATATTACCAAACCCAGGATGAAATTAAGTGGTTTAATCATCTTATTCTTGTGTGTCAAATTGTTATTGTAGTTTAAGAATGGCCCCCAGATCTTGGGTATCATAGCATTCAATGTATAAAACTGATCAAATAACACATCTATAAATTGCTCAGCCATACTTGGATGCAGAATAGAGAACAGTATGATATCTAGAATGTTATCCTGTCTAGGGAAAGCTTGTAATCTGATAGAGCAGAAAACGCTCAACTAAACGCAGCACTGAAACGGACAGGAGCATCTTGACTTGAGCGCAGGAGAAAAGGGGGCATTAATTAGGGGTAGTATAGAGAAAACTGGAGACGTGGAGGAAGACTTGCCACTTAAGCCCAAATCTGGAGGAACGTATTTTTGTATTACAGTTCAATGCATACCTCTCTTTACAGATACTGGCTCCTCCAGTATTATAACCAGGTGAGCTAGAGAAGTGTACCCCTTTGGAGCAGGAGTAGCTACAATATCAACAGTCCACAAACGCTTTTCCTCTTGAATGTGTATTAGCCTATCAATTCAAACCCACCTTGCACCCTCTTTCAAATCATGTGTTTAGGTCTCTTCGCCCTTCTTACTGATGCAGCTCTTAAATAATATACTCTGTGACTGCGGGTTGTTATTCCTCCTTATTCTAATCAATCCCTGTAACATTTGATAATGTGGATGATCCCATCCACCTCCATTCCCTCTCCCATTAGAATTGTGAGGGAATAATATGGACAGATCGGTTAGATGGAATAAAGATTTTCCCTTGCTTGAAGCTAATAATATCTTGGTACCATTTTGCTGCAAATGCTGACCCTCCTTCACAAATCATATTACAGCACCTAGCAATTAGAGGTATGCTGATGATTACTAAAGATTCCCTACAGTACCCCACACTATTAAAATATGAAGCTGCTGAAAAAGCAGTGATATTTCCCTTCCCCTGGGCTGTACAGCAGCAGCCAACACATTTTTATGCACAAAAGTCTACTTTTTAACAAAATAATGCAAGATTTCCTGTGCTGCAAGCTTTATCAATCTTGCTAACAGGTCAAAATGTTACAAGTGAGTGATGTACTCATCTAAAGAGGCTTTGGCAATGTCTAAGCTCCGATATACTTTTCTTCACAGCAGTGGTAAACCAGTTTTACTGTGCAGCAGTTATGTCATGGAGATGTGCACAACAGAAGCGATGAGCTTTCTGTCAGAATAAACATCCACATCAGTGAAGGTCTTTATCCCACACTTCTGTTCAGGAATTGTACCGGGAAAGGAATATGAGCAGAAAGAAGAGTGTTTCAATATTGTGAAACATGTGTTGAGGATTAAAAAGGTTTTCTTTTCATCCTTGAAAAGATGACTCGGCAATGGGGCTATCTTTTTCCTCTTGTACATCAACCCCTCCATCAGTCAGCACCGCAGTTTTTAACAGGCCGTCAATTCCAAGTAAACTATGATTTTTCAAGCTTCTTATTTACATTCCCAACTGAATAAATGCCCCTGCAGCAACCAAGATTTATTTTTCCCCTTTTCTTTCTTCAGACAACTTTATTTTTACCATGTACCTCACCAGAAAGCATTTAAAACATGATTTCTGCAGATGGTGCCAATATGTTTGCTGCTTAAATGGAGTAAATTTGCTGGACTCCTTCCTTTATAGAAAGCGTTTCCCAGCGAAAGGAGTTCAATTATGAATAAACGACTGCCTCTTACTTCACTTTTGGAAAAGAAAATCCTCTTTCGAATATCCAGGTAATTGTGAGAGTTTGAACCCTGCATTTTCTCCTGAAAGCTGGTTCTGTGATGTGTGTCACCTGGAGGCCTGAAGGTTTTGTTGTTGCTTTTTCTTCTGTAGGTCCAACTGAATCTCTTCAGGGAATTTGTCTATATGTTCCTTCACACAGGGAATGCAGAATCGCTTTGTATAGAACAGGCTACAATCCTAAAGGATTATTTGGAGAAAAAAAAAAGAGAAGAGGAGAAAAGTAGTAAGTTAATCAAAATATATCTTTCTAATCCACAGGTATGTTTGTGATCCCACGTTCCTCCCCCTCACATCCTCTATCACAACTGCTTCCATCTTCCTTTATGACATGTTGGTTTTTTCCCCCCCACTATTTTACCAAAAAACTCCTGTTGTTCCTTGCTGCAATACCATATGCTAATCATGTGAATTCTCTTGAGCACTTCAAATGGCAATTTATTCTTTACAATGTATCAGACAAAAGTAATTCAAGGTAAGATTTTGAGAATCAGATGTACAGGGAGAGTGTCTCAAAACTGGCAACCTCAGGACTTAGTCCATGCCTGATTTCAAAACTTGTCACTTTTCAGGGAAAAAAATTGGAAACCCTTAATTCAGCGAATAGGGGAGACATGAGAACCAACTGTTATGATTGCAAAGCATCTTAGATGAATGGCTGTGTCTCTGCTGATATTAATTTGCATCTCACGTATTGGATTTAATAACTCCCTTATGCCTCCCCGACCTCCCTACGACAATCAAACTGAAATGATGTTAATGCTGGAACTTAAAACTTTTATTTTGATTCATGCAAGGTTCAACACCACTCTTTAATAACTTTCTTTGAACTGACTTGCCCGGCTGCAACCAGTGCCCATGGAACGTAAAGGCTTTTGGGAATGAATTGCAACGTTTGTCGGATTCTATTTGGATGGCCTTAATGGCATCAAAACTCAATGCTGTTGCAAGAATATGTCCCGATTTCAAGTGCAATATATAGCTAAATATTCTACCTCACTGGATTCTGCAGGAATCTTTTAATCTTCCTGGGTGAGGTCAACATCTCCGACCACTAGGAGCGCGGGAAACAACAGGTGTGCAAATCCGTGCCAATGCAGCAGCTCCACCAACGTTTCCGAGCTGATTGGGTAGGGTCATGGGTCGCTAAGCCACTCAAAATGTCAGACAAAATGCATAACTGCTTGGCACTCCACCACTCCGATCCAGCAACCAGCCAAACAGGCCAATAAACTTTTTTAATTTTTGCATGGCCCAGCTAAACAAAGATTTGTTTTTCGGATGCTGTCGGTTTTCAAATCGCCAGATTTGAGGTACTCTATCTGCATTGATCAAATGTCTGGCCTTGGGGAGAAAATGGACAAAGGAGGAGGCTTACCTGTCCATAAGCCACGTCAAAGAAAGATGAGGAAGAGGCAGTCAATTGGGGGCTTCAAACAAGCAAGCACAGGTAATGGAAGGTTAAGATCATGTCACTGAGAAGTTGGGAGGGTGCAGAATAGAATAACAAACAAGGAAGAAAAGGGCAGGGAGGCAATGATTCAACAGGAGAAGCCACTGGAAAATTGTGCAACTTGAGGCAGTGCAACACTGAGAGACAAAGCAGGCCAAGTAATGTCTGTGAGAATAAAGCAGAGCAAAGGTAATTTAAGAATTCTAAAACAAAGCAATGGGGTGGCAGCAGGGCAAGCTAAAGATGGGGATGGCTGTTTGACACACTGGGAAAAGGCAGTACACCAATATAGGCAAAGGAGGAAGGGATAACTGCAATCTGGCTTGCCCTGGCATCAGCACCGCGAGAGAGGAAGATACATTGCATAATGTTGTCCACTGTGCTTGTGATCCAAGTGGTTTTGCTCCTCCATTACTGATATATAAGCAATTATGCAGCAAACATACTTGCCCAACGCACACGGCATTGTTGCACAGACAACAGTGGGAGCCAAGGATGAGGAACCTGTCCTTCTGAGGGGTGAATGGATCATTCATGGTGTAGCACTCCTCCAACAGTCTATAAAAAAACCCAATAAATTGGTTAACATCCACTCTCCATGATGGAGCTTCTGCATTTCACTCGTGCTTGTATCAGGCACTTTACATTTATTATATTTAATCCTCTAACCTCATCTTGTATTCAGGTAACTCTTGCACAAAGAAAAAATATTTACAGGCCACAAGTTTATATTGATCTGGGCTGACATAGTGTCCACATAGTTCATGGGCTAAGTAACCCCTTGTACTTTACTTCAACAGAGGCAAATTATTTTTAAATTAAATGTTCACTAGGTTTTCAAGGCAGAGAAGATGGTAATGAGATAACCACTTTGGTTAATGAGATAAATCTTTAATGGGGAGGGGGGGGGGGGGTGAGTGGAATCCAATCTTTTCTGAGGGTCCAGAAAATCAAAATGGTGCAATGAAAAATATAGGATGAATGAGAATAGAACGAGTGTAGATTTCATTGAATGGAAGTTGGAAGCCTCAGGCCCATGGAAATGCATTACCTATCTCTGTCGTGTTCTGTACTCTGGGATAACACAGGCTGCAACTGGATGCAGCTTTAACCAAAAGATACTCCAGACCTTGAAGTTAGTTCAATCTGATTTATTGAACCAGTAGCACAGTTCTCTATGAGTTCCCCTCTCTGCTAACCTAAGTGTGGTTACTCTGTCTGACTGAACCAGACTAGCTCTTAGCCACGTGCTGGAGGTGTGATACTGTACATACACCCTGACTCACTCTGTAGATGTTCATCAATGGAAAGAGACGGAGTGTGAGTACCTCGTGCCTTTTATAGTGAGATGCCACCCCTGAGTGTCCTGCCTGCTCATTGGTCATTTCCTGATCTCTGTGTTCATTAGCTGCCTGTCTGTGCCTGTCTGTGTCATCATTATCTGCATGTCTGTGTTTCATGACAATCTCTGAACGCAGTCCTGAATTAAAACAGCCTTTGATCAGAGGTTACTGGAAGTTTTGAATTTCTGATTTAAAATAAAAGGTAAGCAGCCTATACCAAAGGGCTATATCTCTATTGTTGTCAACTGCAAGATCTTAACACTTTTTCTACCAAATCAGCATGGTCTTGTAGCTCCCACATTTTATTTACAAAGATAGTGCGGTTCTGTAAAGGAATTCTTCTCAAATACGGTAAAAGGATACATGGTCTGCCAGGTCTGTCTCATCTTTTCCATCAAGCATTTCATCGCTCATTTTGGGCATTTGACTGCGTTACTGTCATTGTCACACATCAAGAGGGTAGTCATGTGACATACTCCTGGACCTCTGTCAATTCCATTACATAACCAACTATTCGGAGATTCTTAAAGGTGGTCTGGTTTTTTCCTGATAGTCTGATGTGATAACTTTGGATCATGAGTGGTCCAGGGCTTTAAATCATAAAATTTGCCACGTAATGGGACTAATTGTTCTTTAGCTCTACATTTATGGTTCAATATTGGACTAAGAGTATGCCATTTAGCCCGGTGAGCTTCTTACATCGTCCAATGAGTTCACGGTGAATCTGTGACCTAACTCCATATCTCTGATTATCTTTGGATAACAAAAAATGATTGATCTCAGGTTTAACATAAACAAATTAGTCCAGCATCAACTGCCATTTGTGGAAGAGAGTTCCAAACTTCTACCATCATTTGAGTATATAAGTATTTTCTCAATTCACTCCTGAAAGGCTTGGTTCATAATAATACTCTTTATTGTCACAAATAGGCTTACATTAACACTGCAATGAAGTTACTGTGAAAAGTCGTTCAGCTATGTTCGCTTGTTCAAGGCTCTCCGAGCATCGGAGATAGTTTTTTCCCATGTTCCCTACCAATCTCCGGAATATCGTGAAAGCTTTGATCAAATCACCCCAAATAACCATACTTTCAAACTCTATCTATTTCCCATTGAACTCAGGTTAGTTCTTTATTGTTAATAATGACTTGCCATTGTGGGTTTAGTCATAGAACATACAGTGCAGAAGGAGGCCATTCGGCCCATCGAGTCTGCACTGACCCACTTAAGCCCTCACTTCCACCCTATCCCCATAACCCAATAACCCCTCCTAAACTTTTTGGACACTAATGGCAATTTAACATGGCCAATCCACCTAACCTGCACGTCTTTGGACTGTGGGAGGAAACCGGAGCACCCGGAGGAAACCCACGCACACACGGGGAGAACGTGCAGACTCCGCACAGACAGTGACCCAGCAGGGAATCGAACCTGGGACCCTGGCGCTATGAAGCCACAGTGCTATCCACTTCCGCTGCCCGAACTCCTGGGGACATAACATTAGTTTGTGTAATCTCTCGTCAGAATTTAACTTTGGTGTCCAAGTATCATTCTGGTTTAAGAATGAACTTGTAGGCCTGAAGCCTTGGGTGTCACAGGTAATTGAGGCCCAGAAATATGCGCATTTTTGCCCTTATTTTGCCGATGTCAAGATACATCCAAGTACCGTGTCCAAGTAGTACTGAACTTAAATTAAATAAATTAAATCAAGGTAAACCAATCTGTGAAAAACATTCTTAAAGTAACAGAAAGTTAGCTTTGTTTCTTGCTGAAAATGTTGAGTGACCTCCCTGAATGAGCACAGTTAAGATATTCCAGTTTGAGTTTGGTGGGAGGTTATTGTGGTTTAATGGAGTCTGATGGCTAAAGATCGAGGAGAGTTGGGCTTATTGTACATCTCTGGGTAACTTACATATTCCCAAAATTCCATGACGTTTTAAGTCATGTAACTGGTTTACATCTGGATTATGTGTGCATCAGGGTGCAAATATGGAGGAGATTTCAGACCACAATGCTTAAATGGTCATTGCCTACTTTAAATATAAACATCAGGGGATAAGTATGTCTGCTCTATTAAAGAGGCAGCACAGGCACAATGACCCAAATGTGCTGTAAGTTTCTATGATACTACGGAGTCTCTACTATCTGCTGGTGTATGACATATTGTTATATTGATCAAAAGTCACTAACACAACAGAGCATGCGTTTGGGGGCTTCTGTCCATGGTAACTGTACGGCGCTCTGAGTCCACACAACCGACATTCAAACACCCCTTCCGGCTCTTCAACGGACTGCATCTGAAACAAATGTGCAAGAAGCCATTTCAACTTTATTACACATGACAGATTTCCTATTTACATACAGCATAAGAAAATGGAATTGTTAGCATTTGTAACGGACTGAATTGGCAGCACAGACTTTAGAAATCGGTTTCTGGTTAGCACCATGATTGACTGAAAATAAACTATGCAGAGGAGGTAGGTCCACAGTCACTTATGGATTTTCACTCAGTTAGCTCATCTTTATCGAGTATCACTGGGCAAAACAGTTGGCCTCGACAACAACAGCAATTATTGGGGAGAAATGATCAGTGAGAGTTCTTGCTTTTAATTGCCATCCTGTAACCCTTGCTGAAAATACACTCATGTGGAACATCCAGGGTGAGAACAAGATTTGCTGGCCTCCAAATGCTGTCTATCCTGAAATCACCGATTCTCTTGTCTCGAGTAAGGAATAGTAGCGTAGATTCCCCAGTTTGTTAATCTTCTCACTGTTACTGGTGCCGCCCCTTCATCCCATAATTCTGCTAATTCTTCCCAAATTGTTGCTTTTCCTTGAATATAGTTTTCTATTTTATCATGGTGTTATGATCCAGTTGACGTTATAGCTGGATGGGAAGATCCCAGAGTGGAACCCTGGCTCAAAAGAGTATAACTTTTTAAAATAAAACATGGAGAAACAGAGTCACAGGAGCACTACACTTTAACAAGGAAACATTTATTAGACATGAAACAACTGGATGCTACAATACTTCTTTACTCTTTCTCACCTTAACAAATTCACCCAGATTTAGAGATTAAAATGGATTAGAAAGTTCCTCTTAAGATACAATGGTCTCATTAATACAGAGTCCCTTTTAAGCACATAAGATGACTGTGGTCAAATACATGCACTCCGCTCTGAACCCGTTAGCGTGTGTGGTCTTCTCCTCAGAACCCCCCCAGATGATTGACACGAGAGTTTCCAAACTCTACTACCAAAAACGCGTTGTAGGAATAACAGCAAAAGGGATTATTATTTAAATGATAAAATATTAAACCATGCTGCTGTGCAGAGACCTGGGTGTGCTAGTGCATGAGTCGCAAAAAGTTGGTTTACAGGTGCAACAGGTGATTAAGAAGCCAAATGGAGTTTTGTCCTTCATTGCTAGAGGGATGGAGTTTAAGATTAGGGAGGTTATGCTGCAAATGTATAAGGTGTTAGTGAGGCCACACCTGGAGTATTGTGTTCAGTTTTGGTCTCCTTACCTGAGAAAGGACGTACTAGCGCTGGAAGGTGTGCAGAGGAGATTCACTAGGTTAATCCAAGAGTTGAGGGGATTGGATTACGAGGCGAGGTTGAGTAGACTGGGACTGTACTTGTGGAATTTAGAAGGGTGTGGGGGGATCGTATAGAAACATATAAAATTATGAAGGGAATAGATAGGATAGATGCGGGCAGGTTGTTTCCACTGGCGGGTAAAAGCAGAATTAGGGGTTATAGTCTCAAAATAAGGGGAAGTAGATTTAGGACTGAACTTAGGAGGAATTTCTTCACCCCAAGGGTTGTGAATCTATGGAATTCCTTGCCCAGTGAAGCAGTTGAGGCTCCTTCATTAAATGTTTTTAAGATAAAGATAGATAGTTTTTTGAAGAATAAAGGGATTAAGGGTTATGGTGTTCGGGCCGGAAAGTGGAGCTGAGTCCACAAAAGATCAGCCATGATCTCATTGAATGGCGAGCAGGCTCGAGGGGCCTGCTCCTAGTTCTTATGTTCTTAAGAGTACTTTCCTTTAATGGTTTGCATTCAAAATCCAGTCAAGGTTTTCCAAATGACACTTTTAAACAAAGCTTCCGCTCCATTTTTAACAATGAATTCAGTCCAGGATTTTACACCAACCCCGTTAGGATTTCTTTGTCTTGACTGCTGTGCAAACTACTCACAATTGTTTTAACTCTCGATTCCCAGACTAGATTAAAATGGCATCCCACGTTTGGTTCACCTTTGAAGGCCGCTGTCCCACTTTAAATCTGGGTACTGCAATTGTTTCTTTAACTTCGAACACTAGGTTTACTCTTCCTTGAATTCTTCTGAACCGTACATTAGTTGCTGTGCACTTAACTCCAGGTGTCTTAAATGTTCTTTCGGTTCCAATTCCCTGGTTAACTGGACTGTAGCTTATTCCTGAGGGTTCTCGCATCTTTGCAACTTCCTTGTCCTATCCAACTTCTCTTGGCAGAGCTAAGAGCTGTTCACTTCTCAATGTCCTGACCCGAATGCAATCAAATTCAGCTAAAACTTAAAAGCTTCTCGACCTAACAAGGCCCAAGTTGCTAAACAGCCATTGCTGGTTTATTTATTCTTCATGTCCTAGCCTTCTCTAAGAACAATGGAATTACAGTTGGAATTGAAACTAACCCCCATACATCCAAATACCTTTGTCCAGCATGAATCTAACTATAGGTATTACCCTTCCAGGCACAGAAACATTAGATTAAGGTGTAGTTTTAAATGTTTTGAATTTAGTGCTTGCCAATACAAATATAAATCCTTTAAACTACCTTTATTTTGCTAACAATTGCTATTTTATAATACTTTGTAAGATAAAATTGTGACTAATTTTGATTCTGCAACATGTAAATATTTAATAACTTTAAAAGAAGAGGAACATATAGAGGATGGGCAGCAACACTAACCAGTGGGTTCAAACAATAAAAAAAATCTATGGTGGTCTAGCTTTGGACTCAACCGCATACCAGTTCTACAAACATCACCATATTTGGCAGATATATAGAAGTGATATGGTGGCACAGTGGTTAGCACAGCTGCCTCACAGCGCCAGGGACCTGGGTTCAATTCTGGCTTTGGGCGAGTGTGTGGAGTTTGCACATTCTCCATGTGTCTACGTGGGTTTCCTCCGGGTGTTCCGGTTTTCTCCCACAGTCCAAAGATGTGCAGGTTAGGTGGACTGGCCATGATCAATTGCCCCTTAGTGTCCAGGGATGTGCAGGTTAGTTTACAGGTATAGGGCGGAGTGGATCGGTGCAGATTCGATGAGCCGAATGGCTTCCTTCTGTACTGTTGGGATTCTATGACTCTATGAGAACATAGCCTCCGCAATAATGTAGTGGCAATAAACAACACTACAAATCCCCTCTTGCTGACCAAGATGCCAAGAAATGAATGCACACGCAGGGCATTACATGTGATTTTCTATATCATAGCACAAACCAAGAAACAAGTCACTATCCTGCCACCTTGCCACAACAACACTTAAATAGGAAAGAAGTTAGTTGTGGATGAATTGCTGCTATCTGACTGGGGAGCCAAGTACATTGACACAAGGCCAAGAAAAACAAGGAAGAAAAGATAAATCATTGAGTCAGAATATTCCAGATGTAGGCAGAGTTTCACTTCTGTTTTACTGTGCAATCAAAAGTGAAAGTCTGATGAAGTATTGCAACACTTGTGATGACAGTGCTTAATCATTGAAAGTCCACTCCCACAGTTTATACTGTTATATGAAATTCTTGACTCTTAAGAATCCATTATCCGCTCTCTAGCCACAACCCAAATCCACCAATATCCACTTTTCTGTGAATGCTCTCCACTGCTTTCTGGAAGGTACCCAGGCATGCCGGAAGGCAGTTTCAAATCACATTTCCAATGCCAAGCTTTACTTCACGTGTGACTGCAGGCAGTGCTGGCAGCATAAGTCTCTAGGTGCTAATCTAGTGTAGAGCCCAAGCAAATATTTTTGCTTCGCTGATGCAAATGTTTGAATGAGTGACCTAGCTGAGATTAAACCAAAGATCCGGTAATAATGCAATATTAGGCACCAGGTTTACCAGGCTATTGTAGTACATCTATAATATTACATATATATTTTTTTTAAATATATTCTTCGGGTATTTGCAAGTTTTTATAATAATAACAGCGACATAAACATAGTACAATAAACATTTCCACCCCCATCACAATCATCACACACCCCATAAAACAACAATCCGGGCCTCTTCCCCCCCCCCCCTTTGGAATTCTGCATCTGCTGACATTTTAATTTTCCCCGAGAAAGTCGACGAACGGCTGCGACCTCCGGGTGAACCCTACCACTGACCCTCTTAAGGCAAACTTTATTTTCTCGAGACTGAGAAACCCAGCCATGTCACTAACCCAGGTCTCTACACTCGGGGGCTTCGAGTCCCTCCACATTAATAAGATCTGTCTCCGGGCTAACAGGGAGGCAAAAGCCAAGACGTCGGCCTCTTTCGCTCCCTGAACTCCCGGCTCTTCCGACACTCCAAAGATCGCTACCTCCGGACTTGGCACCACCCGTGTTTTAAGTACCGTGGACATTGCCTCAGCGAAACCCTGCCAAAACCCTCTAAGCTTCGGACATGCCCAAAACATGTGGACATGATTTGTAGGCTTCCCGCAGACCTCGCAAACCTGTCCTCTACCCAAAAAAACGTAGTCATCCAGGCCACCGTCATGTGTGCCCGGTGGACTACCTTGAATTGTATCAGGCTAAACCTGGCACATGATGAGGAAGTATTAACCCTGCTTAGGCATCGCCCACAGACCCGCCTGTTTCGCTCCTCCGAGCTCGTCTTCCCACTTGTCCTTAAACTCCTCCACTGGAGTTTCCTCCACTTCCAACAGTTCCAAGTAAATATCTGATACCTTCCCCTCTCCCACCCAATCTGTCCTGTATCCCCCGTGGCAGCAGCAGCGGGAAGGCAGGAACCTGCCTTCTCAAAAAGTCTTGTACCTGCAGATGCCTAAACCATTCCCTGCTGGCAATACAAATTTATCCTCCAAGGCTTTCAAGCTGGGGAAGCTCCAGTCTCTAAATAGATCCTCCATCCTCTTAATTCCTGCCCTTGGCCATCTCCGGAACACACCATCCAGCCTACCCGGTACAAACCGATGATTATTATAAATCGGGGTCCAAACCGAACATTCCTCACTCTCTTATATTTCCTCCACCTCCCCCAGATTCTCAGATTCGCCACCACCACCAGACTTGTGGAGTATCGGGCCGGCGAGAACGTAAGAGGTGCCGTTATCAATGCTCCCAAACTTGTATCTTTACATGACGTTGCCTCCATCCGCTCCCACACCGACCCCCCCCCCCCCCCCACCCCCCACTACCTAATCATGGCTATAGTAGCCACCCAGTAGTAATTGCAAAAGTTCAGCAGTGCCAACCCACCCTCCCTCCGACTACGCTCCAGCAACACTTTCTTCACTCGCAGGGTTTTACTCGCCCACACAAAGCCCAAAATCACCTTATTCACCCGCTTGAAAAAGACCTTAGGGGTGAATTTGGGGAGGCACTGAAAGACAAACAGAAATCTGGGGAGGACCGTAATTTCAGTCTGTACCCTCGCCGCCAATGATAGTGGGAGCATGTCCCATCTCTTAAAAGTCCTCTCTCATTTGTTCTACGAGCTACAGGATAGGTTTAACTTGTGCAGTGTCTCCCATTCCCGGGCCACCTGGATTCTCAGATATCGAAAGCTCCTTTCTACCATTCTAAACGGCAGCTCTCCCAATCTCTTCTCCTGCCCTCTTGCCTGGATCGCGAACATCTCGCTTTTCCCCATGTTGAATTTATATCCCGAAAAATTACCAAATACCCTGAGGATCTGCATAACTTCCCCCATCCCCTCCAACGGGTCTGAAATATACAGGAGCAAGACCCGGTGCTCCACCTCCCCGAACCAGCCCTTTCCAGTTCCTAGAGGCTCTTACCTTCATGGTCAATGGCTCTATGGCCAGAGCAAACAGTAGCGAGGAAAGGGGGGACCCTTCTCTCGTCCCTCGGTGTAGTTTAAAATACTCCGACCTCAGACGGTTTGTACGCACACTCGCTGCTAGTGCCTAATAGAGCAATTGCACCCAGTCAATGAAGCCCTCACCAAACCCAAACCTTCCCACCGCCTCCCACAGGTAATCACACTCCACCCGATCAAAAGCCTTCTCCGCATCCATCGCTACCACCACCTCCATCTCCCTTCCTTCTGAGGGCATCATAATAACATTTAAAAGCCTCTGAACATTGGCCGTGAATTGCCTGCCCTTTACAAATCCCGTCTGGTCTTCCCCTGTCACCCCCGGGACACAATCCTCTATCGTTGTGGACAGTATCTTAGCCAGCAGTTTGGCATCTACATTCAGTAGAGAAATTGGCCTGTATGATCTTTCTCCCATTTCAGGATCAATGAAATCGAGGCCTGCGACATTGTTGGGGGGAGAACCCCCTTCTCTCTTGCTTCATTAAATTTCCTTATCAGCAGTGGGCTCAAAATCTCTGAAAACTTCTTATAGAATTCCACCGGGTAGCCGTCCGGCCCCGGGGCCTTGCCCGACTGCATGCCCTCCAGCCCCTCAGTTATTTTCTCAATCTTAATTGGGGCTCCCAGCCCTTCCACCAGATCTTCATCCACCCTCAGGAACCTCAACTGACCCAAAATCTGCCTCATCCCCTCCACCCCAGCCGGGGGTTCCGACTCATATAATTTGCTGTAAAAGTCTTTAAACACCTCATTCACCCCCACTGGGTCCAGGACCTTCGTCCCACCTCTACTCTTTACTCTCCCTATCTCCCTGGCCACCTCCCTTTTTTTAAGCTGATGTGCTAACATTCTGCTTGCCTTTTCCCCTACTCATAAATCGCCCCCCTTGCCTTCCTCAGCTGTTCCACCGCTTTCCCTGTAGTCAACAGCCCAAACTCCGCCTGTAACCTCCGCCACTCCCTCAGTAGCCCTGCATCCGGGCCATCCGAGTATCTCCTGTCCACCTGGAGTATCTCCTCAACTAACCTATCCCTCTCAGCCCGTTCCGCCTTTTCTCTGTGGGCCCGTATCGAGATTAATTCCCCTCTGACCACTGCCTTCAAAGCTTCCCAAACCGTTGCTGCAGAGACCTCCCCGTATCATTTGTTTCCAGGTAGTTTTGGATGGACTTGTTCACCCGCCCACAGATCGCTTCGTCCGCTAGCAACCCCACATCCAGCCTCCATAGCGGCCGTTGCCCTCTCTCCAACTAACTCGTAGATCCACCCAATGTGGGGCATGATCCGACACTCCGATTGCTGAGTACTCAGTATCCACCACCCCCGGTATTAGAGCCCTGCTCAGAACAAAAAAGTTGATGCGAGAGTATACCTTGTGGACATGGGAGAAAAAAGAAAACTCCTTTGCCCTTGGCCGTGCAAACCTCCATGGGTCTACTCCCTCATCTGTTCCATAAACCCTTTCAATTCCTTTGCTGCGGCTGGCACCCTCCCGGTCCTGGATTTTGACCAGTCCAATTCCGGATCAATGACTGAATTAAATTCTCTCCCCATGATCAAGTTATGTGACTCTTCTAGGACTTATCTAACACCCGCCTCATAAATTCCACATCATCCCAATTCAGAGCATATACGTTCACGAGTACCACCCGCACCCCCTCCAGCTTCCCACTCACCATTATGTATCTTCCCCCGTGTCTGATACGATTCTCCCTGCCTCGAATGCCACTCGTTTATTGATCAAGATCGCTACCCCCTGGTCTTTGAGTCCAGCCCTGAGTGGAATGCTTGGCCAACCCACCCCTTTCTCAATCTAGTCTGGTCTATACTCTTCAGGTGTGTCTCTTGTAACATTGCCACATCCGCCTTCAGCCCCCTCAAATGCGCAAACACGCGAGCACTCTTGACCGGCCCATTCAACCCTCTAATGTTCCATGTAATCAACCTGGTCGGGGGGCTTCCTGCCCCATGCCCCCTGCTTCCTGCCCCCCCCCCCCCCCCCCCCCGGGCCGACTAGCCATCACCCTTTTTTAGGTCAGCCTGCAGCTCATGCCCCCGGTCTCCTCGAGCCCCCCCTCGGGCATTTGCGGTCCCTGACCTCCCATTTGTCCCCTAGTAACAGTTTCTCCCTTGTCAGCAAAGCAGCTCCCCACCTACCCCCACCCACTCCCTCCCGCCCTGGTAACAGCACCAGAAACCCAATCCCCCATATCAAGCTCCAGCTGAATATCTGCTCTGTGCTTCCATGAGTCAGCTGACCAAGCTGACTTGATAGATCCCACCCATGGCACCAAACAGTGTCTCCCCCTTGTTCCCTCCCCTCTCCCCCCACTTAGACAAACATATTCAAAGCATCACATTCCCCAGTAAACAAACATCAGAAAAAACAGTGAAAAAAACCCCCCACAGAAACCACCCCCCCCTCCAACCAGCTCCCAGTAAGACAAAGTTAACTTAGCCATGAAACTGCCCCTGTTTGCACGTAACACTACTCATTCAAACCAGCACAAAAGTGATTTTCAACAAATCGCCGCTACAATACTCTCCAAGGATTCAGTATCTTTAGTTCACATCCAGTCTTTTTTCCTTAATGAAAGTCAATACATCATCTGGTGTTTCAAAGTAAAAATCATGTTCCTCATATGTGATCCACAGACGTGCTGGGTACATCCCGAACTTCACCCCCTTCTTAAAGAGGGACGTTTTAGCCCGATTAAACTCACCTTGCCTCTTGGCCAAATCCGCACCCAGTTCTTGATAAATGCGCAGCTCATAATTCTCCCACCTGCTGCTCAGTTCTTTCTTGGATAACCGCGGAATATGTTCCTTGTCCAGGAATCGGTGCAAACGTACCACCATCCCCCTTGGCGGCTCGTTCGCTCAGGGCTTCTTCGCGAGGGCTCTGTGTGCTCTATCCACTTCCAGGGGCCGAGAGAACGCCTCAGCACCATCAATTCTCCAGCATGTTCGTCACATAGGCCCTCGCATCCAATCCCTCACTGCCTTCAGGGAGGCCGACGATTCTCAGGTTCTGCCTCCTGGACCTGTTCTCCAGGTCCTCCAGCTTCTCCTGCATTCTTTTCTTTTTTTAAAAATATTTTATTCTCCATTTTCACATTTTCTTCAGAGTTTACACCCCACCAACAAACAGTAAACGGTAACAAATACAATGTCAATCCCCTTATCAACAACAACAATCCATCCTCCCACCATCCCAAACAGCAGCCCGCCTGACAATATAAGCATCAAATAAAACACACCCTCCCAAGTTGGGAAAAAGAAAAAAAAAGGAAATAAAGAAAAATAAATCAGGAATCGCCTATGGTCACCACTGACATATAGAGTCCACCCCCCAACCCCTCCCCCTAATATTCAATGCCATTTAATCCCTGAAAGAGTACCGTGAATGACATCCATGAATTGTAGACACCCCCCCCCTCGCCGACTCCTCCCCTCCACTTCCTCTTGTAAACCCCTCCCCCCAATCTCGGTTCCGTCCCCCAACTTTTCACCCCAGCTAGACTCACCGGAACCTGTTCTACCAGGCTCCGATGGCCACAGCCCCTCCCCCACCTCACTCCCATTCACTGGCCGGCTTAAACCGGTCAGCGTGCAGATCCCCGCCCAGGTCTCCTTTCCCCTTGCCCGGTCCCAGGAAAACCAAGAAATCCTCTTTAGCACACAACCGCCGCATACCCACCCAATGGCCGAAGCGCACCGAGAAGGCTTCAATTTACTTTGCCTGGTCCTTCTGGACATTTCCCTTATGTGGAAACCTTATACCATCACACAAGTGGGATTTCCAGCAAAAATACCCCAGTAACTGTCCGAGTAGGGCTAAAAAGTATCCCAGTGGGAGCCACCTTGTGTACATTTTACCGCTATGTACTGCCACTGGAAGTCTGGGAAATCCTCTTGACAAGCGGTGGGAAGAGAGAATCCCACCGTGAGCAAACTGCATACTGCTGAGAAACACTTGGCCGGGCGACCAAAGGATATCGCCATCTATAACAGACTGCAAGACTACAGACACACCTGGCTCCTCTAATTAATTACATGATCTGTATCTCAATACGTTCCATGACCTGCTTAGCTAGGACTAAATACAGTCTCTCATAAATTATATACATTCCAGGGAATCTCCAGCAATCACAGCACTTTATGTGCAACCAATTAAGTGGTTGGAATGAATGATTCCCTCATCTTTTGCAACTTTATAGTTACAGCTTTAGTAGACACACTACCAGTATGTATTTTAAACCAGGGTTTTTAAAGCTGCAACTGAATATAAAACATATAATAATTTCCACATTCATCACACTTCTGATCCCTAGTCTGTATGTCTTGGCGCAGAATTAATAGAGAGCAACAAAATACTTAATAAACTATGCACAATTTTATTCGATAAAAACTTTTTGCAAAATGCATGTTTCCAACTGTTATACTATGTATAATTGTTGACAAATTATATAAAATATTGAAAGTAGCTTGTGTATAAAGAGCCAATCTTTGTTGCACAGTCCCTTTTATATGATTTGACAGCAATGTTGCACAGCATTGAAATGAAATGAAAGTCACATATTGTCACAAGTAGGCTTCAAATGAAGTTACTGTGAAAAGCCCCTAGTCGCCACATTCCGGCGCCTGTTCGGGGAGGCTGGTACGGGAATTGAACCGTGCTGCTGGCCTGCCTCGGTCTGCTTTCAAAGCCAGCGATTTAGCCCTGTGCTAAACCAGCCCCTTGTTGCCCATGGACTGAGTGGCTTGCTAGGCCCTAGAAGTGGCTCTCTTGACGCATAGAGCCTAGATTGCCTCTCTGAAATCTAAGGGGCGCGATTCTCCGCTCCCGCGACTAAGTGCCCACGCCGTCGTGAACGGCGTCGAGGTTCACAACGGCGCGAAACGGCCCCGATCTCGACCGATTCAGGGCCCGAAAATGGGCGAGGATCGGGGCCGCGAGAAACTCGGGGGGTGTGTCGCGAAAACAGCGTCAGCGCGTGCCAGGCATTGGCGCCGCGTAAAAGCGGCGCCGCGTAAATGACGCGGCTGGCGCCACGTAACTGGGGTAATTGGCGTCACCCGCACATGCGCAGGTTGGCCGGCGCCAACCCGCGTATGCGTGGTTGCCGTCCTCCCCGAGGTCACCCCGCAAGAAGATGTTGGATGGATCTTGCGGGGCGCGGAGGAAAGGAGGTCCTCCTTCAGAGAGGCCGGCCCGCCGATTGGTGGGCACAGATCGCGGGCCAGACCCCATTTGAGCCCCCCCCCCCCCAGTGCAGGAACCCCCCTTCCCCCCCCACAGGCCATCCCCCCAGCGTTCCCGCACTGTTCCCGCCAGCAGCGACCAGGTGTGGATGGCGCCGGTGGGAACCCGTCGTATTGGGCAGGCCGCTCAGCCCATCCGGGCGGAGAATAGCAGGGATAGTGGAGAATTGCCATTTTGGGTGTCTCGGGCGATTCACCGGACTGCGCTGCGCAGAACTCGATAGTGCCAATCTCGCCGCTTGGGTGAATCACGGGAGGGCGTCGGACCGGCGTTGCGTGAAAAAATGGCGCCCCAGGCGATTCTCCCAAACAACGCATCGGAAAATCGCGCCCAAGATGTCTCAGATGGCCGGTGTGAATAAAGCACTCAGGGCCAAAGTGAATGATTTGGAGAATCATTCCAGGATCGGAATATTCAGATCATGGGGATGCCAGAGGTAATGGAGGCCCAACTCCCACTGAATACTTTCCCAAGATGTTTGGGAACATTGTGAGGAAGGTGGATTCAGATCTGGCAGCACGGTAGCACAGTGGTTAGCTCTGTTGCTTCACAGCGCCAGGGTCCCAGGTTCGATTCCCGGCTTGGGTCACTGTCTGTGTGGAATCTGCACGTTCTCCCAGTGTCTGCATGAGTTTCCTCCAGTGCTCTAGTTTCCTCCCACAAGTCCCGGAAGACGTGCTGTTAGGTAATTTGGACATTCTGAATTCTCCCTCAGTGTACCCGAACAGATGCCGGAATGTGGCGACTAGATGCTTTTCACAGTAACTTAATTGCAGTGTTAATGTAAGCCTACTTGTGACAATAAAGATTATTATTATTGTATTATCTACTCCAGAGCTGGATCGAGCCCATCCCCATCGGACACTCTTGACAGAAGTCCTGGCCCAATGAACCAGCACGGGCTGTTATTGTGAGGCTCCACAGCTTCCAGGCAAAGGAACAGGTCTTGAGATGGGCTAAGGAACAGCGCAACTATAAATGGGAAGGCCATTCCATCAGGCTTTATCAAGACGTTGGTGCGGATATGGCAAGGAAGCGGGCAACGTTTACCAAGGCGAAAGCCATCCTGTACAAGAGTGGAGTTCGATTATGGGTGATGTAGCCGGCGTGGCTGAGTGACTTTGGAGGCAAAAAATTATTTTTTTGATGTGTCCATAAGACATAGGAGCAGAATTAGGCCACTTGGCCCATCGAGTCTGCTCCGCCATTCAATCATGGCTGATATTTTCTCATCCCCATTCTCCTGCCTTCTCCCCATAACCCCGGATTTAGCACACTGGGCTAAATCGTTGGCTTTTAAAGCAGACCAAGGCAGGCCAGCAGCACGGTTCAATTCCCGTACCAGCTTCCCCGAACAGGTGCCGGAATGTGGCGACTAGGGGCTTTTCACAGGAACTTCATTTGAAGCCTACTTGTGACAAAAAGCGATTTTCACCAAGAACCTATATATCTCTGTCTTAAAGAAACTCAGTGAATTTCCCTCCACAGCCTTCTGCGGCAAAAAGTTCCAGAGATTCACCACCCTCTGGCTGAATAAATTCCTCACCCTCTGGCTGAATAAATTCCTCCTCATCTCTGCTTTAAAGGATCAACCCTTTGGTTCTAGTTTTTCCGATAAGTGAAAACATCCTCTCCACGTCCACTCTATCCAGGCCTCGCAGTATCTTGTACGTTTCAATAAGGTCCCCTCGCATTATTCTAAACTCCAACGAGACCCAGAATCCTCAAACGTTCCTCTGCGACAAGTTCTTCATTCCAGGGATCATTCTTGTGAATCTCCTCTGGACCCTTTCCAAGGCCAGGACATCCTTCCTTAGATATGGGGCCCAAAACTGCTCACAATACTCCAAATGGGGTCTGACCAGAGCCTTATACAGCCTCAGAAGTACATCCCTGGTCTTGTATTCTAGCCCTCTTGACATGAATGCCACCATTGCATTTGCCTTCTTAACTGCCGACTGAACGTGCACATTAACCTTAAGAGAATCGTGAACAAGGACTCCCAAATCTCTTTGTGCTTCTGCTTTCCGAAGCATTTCCCCATTTAGAAAATAGTCTATGCCTAGATTCCTCCTTCCAGAGTGCATAACCTCACACTTTTCCACATTGTATTTCATTTGCCACTTCATTGCCCACTCTCCTAGCTTGTCCAAGTCCTTCTGCAGTCCCCTTGCTTCCTCAATACTACCTGTCCCTCTGCAGATCTTTGTATCATCTGCAAACTTAGCAACAGTGCCTTCAGTACCTTCTTCCAGATCATTAATGTATATTGTAAAAGGTTGTGGTCCCAACACAGACCCCTGAGGCACACCACTAGTCACCGGCTGCCATCCTGAAAAAGACCCCTTTATCCCCACTCTCTGCCTTCTGCCAGTCAGCCAATCCTGTATCCATGCCAGGATCTTACCCTTAACACCATGGGCTTTTAACTTATTTAACAGTCTCCTATACGGCACCTTGTCAAAGGCCTTCTGGAAATCTAAATAAATCACGTCCACTGATTCCCCTTTGTCTAACTTGCTTGTTACCCCCTCAAAGAGCTCGAACAGATTTGTCAAACACGACCTCACTTTGACAAAGCCGTGCGGACTCAGTCCTATTTTACCATGCACTTCCAAGTGCTTTGACGAAGTCAGGCTAACCGGCCTATAATTTCCCGTCTTCTGCCTCCCTCCCTTCTTAAAACAGTGGTGTTACATTAGCCACTTTCCAGTCCTCTGGGACCCTTCCTGCCTCCAGTGATTCCTGAAAGATCATCTCTAATGCCTCCACAATTTCCTCAGCTATCTCTTTTAGGACCCTGGGGTGTAGTCCATCCAGTCCAGGTGACTTATCCACCTTCAGACCTTTCAGTTTCCCCAGAACCTGCACTCACCTCTGCCCCCTGGTTCTCCTGGAGCTCTGGCATCCCACTGGTGTCTTCCACTGTGAAGACTGATGCAAAGTAACTATTCAGTTCGTCTGCCATTTCTTTGATTCCTATTATTACTTCTCCAGCCACATTTTCTAGTGGTCCAATGTCTATTTTTGCCTCACTCTTACCTTTTACATATTGAAAAAAGCTCTTTCTATCTTCCTTTATATTACTAGCTAGCTTGCACTCGTACTTCACCTTCTCCCCCCTTATTGCTTTTTTAGTTGTCCTCTGCTCGCTTTTAAATGCTTCCCATTCCTCTGGTTTCCCACTAATGCTCGCCACTTTGTATGCTTTTTCCTTAGCCTTTATGCTGCCCTTGACATCCCTCATCAGCCATGGATGCCTTGTCCTCCCCTTAGCATGTTTCCTCCTCCTTGGGATGAATTTCTGTTGTGCCTCCCTAATAACCCCCATAAACTCCTGCCATTGCTGTTCCACTGTCTTCCCTGCTAGGCTCCTTCTCCAATCAACTCTGGTCAGCTCCTCCCTCATGTCTTTGTAGTTACCCTTATTTAATTGTAAGACCGTTACATCTGATTGCAGCTTCTCCCTCTCAAACTGCAGGGTAAATTCTATCATATTGTGGTCACTGCTCCCTAAGGGTTCCTTCACCTTCAGTTCCCTAATCAAGTCTGCCTCATTACACATCACCAAATCCAGAATTGCCTGTTCCCTAGTAGGCTCTGTCACAAGGTGCTCCAAAAAAAGATCTCTTAGACATTCCATTTCTTGGGATCCACTACCAACCTGATTTTCCCAGTCCACCTGCACATTGAAGTCCCCCATGATTATTGTAATATTGCATTTTCTATCTCCTGATTTATTTTCTGCCCCACATCCTGACTACTGCTAGGGGGCCTGTACATAACTCCCATCAGGGTCTTTTTACCTTTGCGATTCCTCAACTCTACCCACAGAGATTCTATGCCTTCTGATCCTATAACGCTCCTTGCTATCGATTTAACTTAATTACTTACTAACAATGCAACCCCGTCCCCTTTGTCCATCTGCCTGTCCTTTCGATAGGAGACATATCCTTGGATATTTAGATCCTAGATCCCAGCTCTGATCCACTTGCAGCCACGTCTCTGTGATGCCCACAACATCGTACCGGCCAATTTCAATGCGCGCAACAAGTTCATTTACCTTGTACCATATACTGCGTGCATTTAGTTACAACACCCTCAATCCTGCATTGGCCACCTCCCTTTTCATACTCTCCTCAGTCACTGTACCCTGTACTGTGGCGATTTTTGACTATGGCTTCTCTGCCTTACATTTTCCCTCTTACTGCTTTTTGTTTCTGGCCCCATCGTACCTCCCTCCGACTTCCTACATTGGATCCCATCCCCCTGCCACATTAGTTTAAATCCTCCCTAACAGTCTAGAAACCCCCCCTCTCTCCCCCCCATCCCCCAGGACATCGGTTCCAGTCCTGCCCAGGTGCAGACCATCCGGTTTGTACTGGTCCCAACTCCCCCAGAACCGATTCGAATGTCCCAGGAATTTGAATCCCTTCCTCTTGCACCATCTCTCAAGCCACGCATTCATCCTATCTATCCTGACATTCCTACTCTGACTAGCTCGTGGCACTGGTAGCAATCCTGAGATTACTACCTTTGAGGTCCTACTTTTTAGTTTAACTCCTAACTCCCTGAATTCAGCTTGTAGGATCTCGTCCCATTTTTTACCTATATCGTTGGTGCCTATGTGTATCACGACAGCTGGCTGTTCACCCCCCCCCCTCCCTCCCAGAATGTCCTGCAGCCGCTCTGAGACATCCTTGACCCTTCCACCTGGGAGGCAACATACCATACTGGAGGCTCAATTGCGTCCGCAGAATCGCCTGTCTATTCCCCTTACGATTGAGTCCCCTATCACTATAGCCCTGCCATTCTTCTTCCTGCCCTGCTGCGCAGCAGAGCCAGCCATGGTGCCATGAACTAGGCTGCTGCTGCCTTCCCCTGGTGAGCCATCTCCCTCAACAGTATCCAAAGCGGTATATCTGTTTTGCGGGGAGATGACCGCAGGGGACACCTGCACTGCCTTCCTACTCTTGCTCTGTCTTTTGGTCACCCATTTTCTATCTCCCTCAGTAACTTTCACCTGCGGTGTGACCAACTCGCTAAACGTGCTATCCAGGACATTCTCAGCATCGCAGATGCTCCAAAGTGAGTCCATTGGCAGCTCCAGAGCCATGAAGCGGTCTAACAGGAGCTGCAACTGGACACACTTCTTGCACATGAAGGAGCCAGGGACAGGGGACGTGTCCCTGAGCTCCCACATCGCACACGAGGAGCATGACATGGGTCTGGGATCTCCTGCCATGTCTTAAACCTTAGGTATACTTATACAACTACAATTCCAAAAAACGAATGAAAAAATAAATAAATATACAAATGAAAAGAAAAACTACTTACCAGTCACTTACCAGGGATAAAAGGCACCTCCTCCCCACCCAGCTTCGAATTCCCACCTAGCTTCAAATTCCCAAACTCAGTCTTCGCTGTGTCTTCTCTGGCTCACTGGGAGAGAGTTAAAGTTGCTCTTTTTATATTGGCCTGAGGTATCACCCAGAGTGGTGGTGTCGGCGGAGATGGAATCTTTTGTTAAAAAGTATGGGCTGGACGAGATTGGTGGAGGTTTCTCTGAAGTTTCTGGAAGTTTTGGGGACGGGGGGAATGTGGAAATGGGGAGTTGTTGGGGTTTCTTGTCCATGTTCACATTTCTTTGTTCTTATGTGGGATAAGTAGTTTGAAAGGTGGATTTGGAGGGGGGGCTTACTGGTATGGGGGTCTTGTTCTTTTTGCTATCACTATTATGGGAATGATCTAGCTCCCTGTTAGAGTATGATGTTTTAAGGATTTGTTTTACACTTTGTGTCTTTTCTCTGTTGGTATTTTTCTCCACTCTGGGCGGGGGCCACCCTGCCCTACTGAAGAGTTAGCTAACGAGAGAAGAGTGGTGGTGGTAGCTTCAGTTCATTATATTAATTTGGGTTTAGATAACGAGATTTGTGTTTTTATTCTTAGGTTAGGGTTGGTAGAAGTAGGGTTTAGTGGTTTTTGCTCGCCTCATGGTTATTTGTATGTTCATTTGAGTGTGGCACTGTTTGGGGAGGTGGGAGAAGGGGGTAGGGATAGTTTGCTGACGGTGACTACAGATCTTTCTTTGTTTTGTCGTGCTGGTGGGTTTGGCAGCCATCTTGGGTGAGCCTGGTGCCTGTACTCTCTAAGTAATTATTGGATAACCGCTCTTGGTGGAAATGGCTGCCTCCGTATCGAGTGGGAGTGGGTGGCCCCCATTTTGGTTGACCTCCTGGAATGTAATGGGGTTGACTACCCAGTGAAAAAGGTCAAGGGTATTTGCTCCTCTTAAATGTTTCAATACTGATGTGGTGTTTTCACAGGAGGACTCATTTCCGGATATCGAACCAGACAAAAAAGGGGTGGGTGAGACAAATACGTCACTTGGGCTTTGACAGTAGAGTCCAGGGTGGGGGGGGCACGGCAATTTTGATCAATAAAAGGGTTCAATTTTCGGCCGTTAAGATCTTGGCGTACCCTAATGGCAGACTTGTGATTGTCAATGGATCCTTGGCGGGCACCTCGGTAGGCCTGGTTAATGTCTATGCGCCAAATTGGGATGATACAGGTTTTATTAATAAGTTGCTAGTCTCCATTCCATTGGATTCACATTGTTGCTAACTTTTGGTTGGTTCAATTGGCTCTGTTTTATAACCTTTGCTCTAGAGTCGCCAGGTATCTTTATGATACCGCCACGAGGTTCAAGTTCAAGTACTGATCAATAACTCAACACACCAATTAGTAAGATTCAAATCAAAACACATTTATTATACACAGTCAATCGCTACTCATGCATAAATTCTACTTAACAAACTATCTCTATAACTAACAGGCCTATACTTAGCTTCGGACTGGCCCACCAGGTCAGGGGAACAAATGGCCTTTCGTTCAGGTCCTGAGTCTACGGGATTCAAAAGCTGGTATGGACTGGTAGCTAGGAGCACCTATCTCATAGCGAGCGTTGACTTACTTGCTTGATGCGGCAGCTTGGGCAGTTCACTCTCAAGGGTTGATTCGCTGCTGAGTGACTCTGCCAAGAAGGACAATTTGAACTTGGGGGCTTTGCTTTATAGTCCCCAGGGGCTTCCTGCCCTTGGGGGCGGACCCCGTAGCTGGTTCCAAGTGATTGGACTACTTTCCGATCACTTGGATCAATTTCTCCAATGCTGGAACGGTTCCCTGATCGCTGGGCGGTCCTAAGTGTCCGTTGGCCTTCCTTTGTCTTGGCTCCTGCTGGCGCCGAGGAGTCTGGCTTGGCTTTATTTACCTTAACTGTTGCCATTGTGCCTGGGAATCGCACATTACTATGTAGATGGCTGCTACATTACTATGCAGATGGCTGCTGGTTTCGATGCTGTCTGGTTGTTTTGCAGGTTCCAATATACATGATTTCTGTATTTGCTAATCTTTGCCTGTGTTGGCTGAATTTCCATTCAGCCTTTGCGGTTCTCCATTTTAAGTCGGGAAGTGGCCAACTCATGTGGCTGCAACATCAGATAATTTTTTGTTCTAGATACAAGGTTGGATGGATCCAGACCCAAATCCCTGACTCCATCAGGTGTGGCAAAAGCGTTGTTGGCTTTCATGGAGCAGCTGGGGGGAGGGAGACAAATCCGGGGCCTTTTGTTTTTGCACCAAACAGATAAAGAGTTTTCCTTTTTTCCCCATTTCCATTAGGTTTACTCACACATTGAATTTTTTGAGGTGGGTAGGTCTCTCCTCCCACGGGTGAAGAAGGAGGGATGTTCGATGATTGTGATTGGGTCATGCCCCACATTTTGTGGCTTTGATAATAGAGTCAGGTCCCTCCCAGTGCCCGCCATGGAGATTCGTGATGTTGGCGGACAAAAGATTTTGGGATGGAATGTCCTCCACCATTGGGGAATATATTAAATTTAATAAAAGTGATTCTATCTCACCTTCTACGTTGTTGGAAGCTTTTAAAGCGGTCATCAGGGGGAAGATAATTTCTTTCAAAGCATACATGGAAAGGACTGCGAGGGTGGAGAGGCAGAGGCTGGTGAACTCCATCCTCGAAGTGGACCATCGCTTGTCCACACCCCAGAGCTGCTTGCAAGCAGGAAGAAGCTGCAGACACAATTTGAATTGCTATCATCAGGTAAAGCGCTGAGCCAGCTACGACGTCTGAGGGAAGCTTTTTCTGAACAAGCGGAGAAGGTCGGTTGCTCTTTAGCTCATCAGCTGAGGCGGCTGACGTCTTCCCGGGAAATTGTGGAGTTAAGGGACTTGGGTGGCAGTTTGGTTTCCATTCCATCTAAGGTCAATGCGAAATTTGAAACATTCTATCGGAATCCCTATAGGTTGGAGTCCCCAGAGGAGAGTTCAGTGATGATGGAGTTTTTGGATGGGTTATCCTTCCCATTGGTGGAGAGGGAGAGGTGGGAGTTGGAATCCCGTTTGGGTCCTGAGGAAATTATGAAATGCGTTGGGCTAATGCAGGTGGGTAAAGCTCCCGGCCCTGATGCATTCCCCATTTCAGTTTTATATTTCACAGTAACGTGATTGCAGCGTAGGGTGGCACGGTGGTTTGCACTGCTGTCTCATGGTGCTGAGGATCCGGGTTCAATCCCAGTCCCGGGTCATTGTCTGTGTGGAGTTTGCACATTCTCCCTGTGTTTACATGGGTTTCACCCCACAACCCAAAGATGTGCAGAGTAGGTGGATTGGCCACGCTAATTTGACCCTTAATTGGAAAAAGAAATTGGGTACTCTAAATTATAAAACAAGCTTCATTGCAGTGTTTGTGTTAGCCTATTTGTGACACCAAAAAATATTATCATACTATTATTATTGTGAGAGGTTCGTAGGTCAGTTGATCTCTTTAATATCAGATATGTTCAATGATTCCCTGTCCTGGGGTTTGTTGCCCATTACAATCGTGCAGGCCTCCATTTCCCTATTCCTGAAGGAGGACTAGTGCCTTGAGCTCGGGTTATTTTCCATTGAATAGGGGTACGACGCGCAGAAGTCCATTGTCTCCTCTTCTATTTGCTTTAGCAATTGAACCGCTAGCCACAGTGTGAAGGTCTTCCGGTAAGTGGAAGGGGCTAAATCGGGGAGGGTGTCCTTGCACGCAGATGATCTGCTTCTTTATATAATGGACCCAGTTTCCACTATGGATGAGATAATGAAGCTACTTAGGAGTTTTGGCTCCTTCTCGGGGAATAAGCTGAATTTGGACAAGAGCGAATACTTTCTAGTTGACTCTTGTAAAGGAGAGTTGTTCAGGGAATGTTGCCCTTTCGTCTTGCCAGATCTAACTTTCGTTATCATGGTGGTCCATGATTGGGCCTCGCTTCATAAACTAAATGATGCCAGTCTGGTTAATCGTGTCAAATCTGACTTGCAGAAGTGGGATAACCTTCTCCTATTCTTGGCGGGCAGGGTTCAGACTATTAAAATGAATGTCTTCTCGAGGTTTTTATTTCTTTTGCAGTGTCTCTCCACTTTTCTCCCCAAATCTTTCTTTATTAGAGTCAATAAATTGGGGTCCTCTTTTATTTGGCTGGCAAGACCCCAAAGATCTGTAGGACATTCCTCCAGAGAGATAGACAGGTGTTTTCAATAAAAATATATATTTTTTAAAGTCAATGGGATTTCCCATTGAAGCCAACCCAGGGCCGGGGGTGCGCTGTCAGTGGGAAAAGAGAATCCCAACGAACGGAGAATTCCAGTCAGGATTTTAAGTTGAACAGTAGCTTTGTCAAATGTTGTTAGGTTGAGCAGAAGTGTACTGGAGGATCTGCTCTTGAAAGGAACTCTCTCCAAAGGTCTGCATGGCTGAGCAAGTAAACCTGTTTTGTTAACTTTATTTATAAGTGATATTTGAACTGTAGAATCTTGGAATTGTTATGCCGCAGAAGGAGATCATTCAGTCCATCGTGTCTGCACTGGCTCTTCAAATGAGCATTAAGATTTAGAGCCATTTGCCTACTTTTCTCCCGTACCCCTGCATATTGTTCCTATTCATTTAATCATCTAATGCCCTCTCGAATGCCTCGATTGAATCTGCCTCCGCCACACTTCCAGGCAGTGCATTCCAGGCTTGGACCACTTGCTGAGCGAAAAAGTTTTTTCTCACATCACATTTGCTTGTTTTGCAAATCATTTTTAATTTTGTGCTCTCTCGTCTTGATCCTTTTACAAGCTGGGACAGTTTCTCCCTATGTCCTCTGTCCAGCCCCTCAGCATTTTGAACATCTCTCTCAAATCTTCTCTTAACCTTCTTCTCTCCAAGGAGAACAGTCCCAAACTCTCCAACTTATCCTCATAACTGAAGTTTCTCATCCATGGAACTCTTCTTGTGAGCCACTTCTGCATTCTCTCCAATGCGTTCACATCCTTCCTGTAGTGTGGCGCCCAGAACTGTACACACTATTCCAGCTGATGTATAACTACATTCAGCATAGCCTCCATGTTCTTGTATTCTATGCTCCTATCAATAAAGCCCAGGATAATTATACACTTCATTAACTGCTCTCCCCAACTGTCTTGCTACCTTCTCCTGCAACCCCTCGAGAACGTTATTGTAGTGGGTTGCTTAATTGGAATTAGTGGCAGGTGTAGCTAGTAAGTAAGTTTTTCCTTTTAATTAAGAACTGTTGAACTGACAATTGTAAAGCTATTTATTTGATGTTAATATGGTTAATTCTGTGTTTAAATTAAAGTTTGTTTCAAAAGATACCTATTGGTCAGAGTCATCACTCCTGGGGTGAAGTATCTTTTCCTCACAGTTTTACAAGTTGAAAAATTGTTTGGGGTTCTCGTCCGTTATTCTAACAAAAGTTGGGGTCTGGTTCGGTATCCTAACAGAAGTCAAATCCCTGGCCTGAGTCAACCAATCTCAACTGCAACAGCAACCTCCTCTTCATTATCCAGTTAATCGTGTGTGGCTTTGTGGGTGTTGTGTTAATTTTAGCTGTGACATCTTCCACAATTGAATAGTCTGCAGTCACACATGCAGTGTTGACGATTCAGCATGCCATAGTTAAGTTATCATGGAGCTATACTTTGACTGGCCGGGGTTTGTAATACCACAATTTCCTTCACTCTCATCCACAAAGCCTCCGTCATCCTGCTCCAATCCCGCACCTTCTCCACGTTGTAGCCATGTAAAATGGCTGCGTTCCGATTAATCTGGCCAAAACCCAGTTTAAAACGGCTAACCCGAAAGACTGCTGGGAAAAGCAGCCAAGAAGACACAAGCAGGCAGCTGCAGACAGTTTTGCATATTCGGCTCTGGGAAGGTAGCCCAGATCGATACTCAGGGCTATCAACAGCCCATCAACCCAGGTATTCGCAGTTGCATTCAGGACTGTTTGCAGCCAATCTATTCAGACATCCACAGTTAAATCGGCTATCCCCGGGAACAATTGCAACATATTAGCAATTGAATACCGGGCCAGACCTGTCGGCGCCTGCAGTGGCCGAAACAAAGACAGGTGAGCGACCACCCCCCGATCGAGGAATCGCCTCACCATTGGACACATCGACCCCAGAGATTGGGGACAGAATCCAATCACTTGGGACTCAGGGTCAAGGGCCACCCCGGGAGGCGGGAAGCCCCTGGGCTCTATAAAAGTGAAGGTCCAAGTTCAGATCTCTCTCTCTCTCATCTTCGCCTGCTCGAGACCTTCGCAAGACCAGCCACCGTGTATAGTAAGTTTGAATCCAGCGATCGCTATCCGGTAGAGACACCTAGCCACCGACCTGTAGCAGCCTTTTGAATCCCGCGGGCCAGATTTGATTGGACAAGCCATTTGTTTCCCTGACCTGGTGGGCTCTTCCTAAGTTAAGTATTGGCCAGTAGTGATAGGTTTATTATATAGAAAGTAGTATTAGGGTATTAATATTGCTTGTTGTATATAATAAATGACCGTTGTTTTAATCCTTACTAAGCGGTGTGCTGTGTTATTAATCATAACCTGAACTTGAACCACGTGGCGACCTGGCGACTCATGAGCAAAGGTGACCTAAACAGAGCAAATAGACTAAAGCTAAAAAGAGCAACAACGTTCGCCGCCAAAAATTGTATGAGTTTCAGAAGGGCCAAGCCCCTCCCCACTGACTATTGCCCTCTGTGAAGTACTGACCCCCTAATCCTTGCCACCTTATCTGCCTGCACAAAAGACAAAACCAACATATCCACCCCATTAAAAAAAAACGATTTTGACAAAAAGATCAGTAAACACTGAAATAAAAATAACTGCGGAAAAATGTTCACCTTAATCTCCTGCACCTGACCTGCCAACGATAGGGGAAGACTGTCCCACCTGGATAGATCTGCCATGACCCTGCCCACCAGACTGGTAAAGTTCACTTATGGAGCTGGGCCCAATTCCGAGCCACCTGCACTCCCAAATATTCAGATGAATTTGTATTTCTTCATTTTTTATTCTTTTAAATGTTACCTTTTCTTTTTGGCTCATGATTTTGGAAGAATGTATCAAAATAGTTTTCCTACCTACAAGATTACCTACAGGTTAAGGGACCACAAAATGCCATCTTCATACAGAAAATCAGTCACAGTGCCTGAATAGGTTCCATAGGTGGTGGGCATCACAGGGAATTGTGTCTGATGGACACAGAGAATGAGATTAGGGTTTGGATTGCACATCCTTTGGGCTTTGTTCAAATTAGATTTTATGTTTAAATTTTCTTTTAGCTGTGCCTCATTACAAGATTAACTTTGTTTCCCTGCAGCCAAAGCAAAACAGATGCTGGAGATCAAAAATAAAAACAGGAAGTGCTGGAAAAACTCAAACAGGTCTGGTAGCATATGTGCAATGAGAAAACAAAGTTAACGCTTCAAGTTCATTCTGATTTATTTGGATTACCCTTATTTGTTTGGATGAGATTTTCCACACACCTCCCCCTCCAAACAGCAGGACCAGAAGATCCCGATCGGGAAGGGATACAAAATTCAGACTAAGGTCTTGAATTGAGACACTGTGTGCAGAGGCAGTAGTTCATATTCTTGATTTGATTTGATTTATTGTTACGTGTACCGAGGTAGAATGAAAAGTATTGTCCTGCGTACAGTCCAGACTGATCATTCCATACATGAAAAACATTATGATTTAATTATCTATTTATATAAATGTACTCTGCATAATTATTACCATTTGTTTTAGGAAAACATATATATTTATCGTTTTTCTTCAGAATCAAGGAACAGGAGATGGCCATTTAATCCTGAAAGACTGTTCTGACATTGTGACATTATGGTTGATCTGTGACCAAATTACAAATACCCCCTTTTTCCCCAAGTCGCTTAACATCTTTGGCTAAGGAAAATCAACCATAATAATAATCTTTATTAGTGTCACAAGTCGGCTTCGATTAACACTGCAATGAAGTTACTGTGAAAATCCTCTAGTCGCCACACCCCGACGCCTGTTCGGGTACACGGAGGGAGAATTCAGAATGTTCAATTCACGTCTTTCGGGACTTATGAGAGGAAACCAGAGCACCCGGAGGAAACCCACGCAGACACAGGGAGAACGTGCAGACTCCACACAGTGACCCAAGCCGGGAATTGAACCTGGGACGAAGGAGAAAATGCTGGAAAATGCTTTTCCAGCATTTTCTCATTTGTTTCAAATTCTAGCGTCCGCAGTAATTTGCTTTTATTTCATTGAACCGGGGACCCTGGAGCAGTGAAGCAACAGTGCTAGCCACTGTGTCACCATGCCACCATGGAACTATTTCCAAGAAAACCCAGGAGACTTATTCACCCCCCCCATCCCCCATCCATCAACATCATAATAACAGGTTATCTGCTCATTACCACAGAGTGAGAGTTTGGTGTACTCAATTTAACCGCTACCTTTCGTACAGGCACTGGTACCTCGATGACTGAAAAGCGCTTTAAGACATCCGGCGATCCTGAGAGTCGCTATACAAATGCAGGTCCTTCCCTCCGCCGTCAGCCCACAATGACAACCTGACCGGCTCCCCATCTGATCACGTGATGGTATTTGCGTACGCGTCACTGCGGCGCCTGGGGGCGGGACAGGGACGTGCAAGAGAAAGGGGCGGGGCCAGAGTGTCATGGGGCGGGACGGGGCAGGGCGGGAGGGGGGCGGTCCGGAGAAGAGGGCGTGGCGGTCTGGAGAAGAGGGCGGGGCGGTCAGGAGAAGAGGGCGGGGCGGCCTGGGGAAAGGGGGCGGGGCGGCCTGGGGAAGGGGGCGGGGTGGCCTGGGGAAGGGGGCGGGTGGCCTGGGGAAGGGGGCGGGGCGGCCTGGGGAAGGGGGCGGGGCGGCCTGGGGAAGGGGGCGGGGCGGCCTGGGGAAGGGGGCGGGGCGGCCTGGGGAAGGGGGCGGGGCCTGTGCGTTGCGGGGTGCGCGCGGACCCGCCCCCCAATCTCGCGAGAGTGACTGCGCTGCCCAGCGGCTGGGGAATAGGGCATGCGCGCCGCTGCTGGGCCATTCGGCAGCGGTGTGCGGCTGCGGGCGAGTGTGACGGTTGTGTGCAGATTGTCGCTTCTGGTCACCGGTTTATCATCCGCTCCGGAGAGACGTTAGCGGCTTGAGATGGACAGTCGCAACGGCGATTTCAATATCCTGCTGGCCACCGACTCGTACAAGGTAATCACCCACAACACTGGGTTTGCTGCTATCGCTGTGCTCGCCCTAGGCCGCGGGAGCTTCACCTGGAATAGGTTCAAAAGCCAGCAGGTGCTCCTGACCCCCCCCCCCCCCCCTCTCCCTTTTCTCTATTTATATACCCGCTCTGCTGGCCCCCAGATGGAGCCCAGGTCTCTCCGCTCGCTGCCTCATAGCGCCGGGGCGGGGGGGATGTGAGGACTGTCCCTCAGCCCGGGAGGGCACACGGGCTGCTCGCTCCCGGCTTTAATTGATTTTGGGGAGGTGGAAGAGAGTGCTAAAAGGATCCACTCTTCTCCCCCCCCCCCCCAGAATCCACTCTGTCCCCCCCCCCAGAATCCACTCTGTCCCCCCCCCCAGAATCCACTCTGTCCCCCCCCCCCAGAATCCACTCTTTCACCCCCCCCCAGAATCCACTCTACCCCCCCAGAATCCACTCCCCCCCCCCCCCAACCAGAATCCACTCTTTCCCCCCCCCCCAGAATCCACTCTTCCCCCCCCCCAGAATCCACTCTTTCCCCCCCCCCCAGAATCCACTCTTTCCCCCCCCCCAGAATCCACTCTTCCCCCCCCCCAGAATCCACTCTTCCCCCCCCCCCCAGAATCCACTCTTTCCCCCCCCAGAATCCACTCTTTCCCCCCCCTCCCCAGAACCTGCTCTTTCCACCCACCCCCCCAGAATCCACTCTCCTCCTCTCCCCCCCCCCCCCCCCAGGATCCACTCTCTTGCCCCATCCTCCAGAATCCACTCTCTTGCCCCATCCTCCAGAATCCACTCTCTTGCCCCATCCTCCAGAATCCACTCTCGCCCCATCCTCCAGAATCCACTCTCGCCCCATCCTCCAGAATCCACTCTCGCCCCATCCTCCAGAATCCACTCTCTTGCCCCATCCTCCAGAATCCACTCTCTTCTTCCCCCCTCCCCCACCCCAGGATCCACTCCCTTTCTCTCCCCCCACCCCAGGATCCACTCTCTTTCTCCCCCACCCCCAGGATCCATTCCCTTTCTCCCCCCCCCCCAGGATCCACTCCCTTTCTCCCCCCCCCCAGGATCCACTCCCTTTCTCCCCCCCCAAGGATCCACTCTCTCCCTCCCCCCCCAAGGATCCACTCTCTCCCTCCCCCCCAAGGATCCACTCTCTCCCTCCCCCCCAAGGATCCACTCTCTCCCCCCACCCCAGGATCCAGTCTCTTTCTCTCCCCCCACCCAGGATCCACTCTTCCCCCCCCCCCCAGGATCCAGTCTCTTTCTCTCTGCCCCCACCCTCCAGGATCCACTCTCTTTCTCCCCCCACCCCCCAGGATCCGCTCTCTTGCTTCCCCCACCCCCAGGATCCAGTCTCTTTCTTTATACCTCCACCCTCCAGGATCCACTCCCTTTCTCTCTCTCCCACCCCCCAGGATCCACTCCCTTTCTCTCTCTTTCCCCCCCCCAGATCCACTCCCTTTCTCTCTCTTCCCCCCCCCCCCAGATCCACTCCCTTTCTCTCTCTCCCCCCCCCCCCAGGATCCACTCACTTTTACCCCCCACCACCCCAGGATCCAGTCTCTTTCTCTCCCCCCACACCAGGATCCAGTCTCTCCCCCCACCCCAGGATCCAGTCTCTTTCTCTCTACCCCCACCCTCCAGGATCCACTCCCTTTCTCCCCCCACCCCCCAGGATCCGCTCTCTTGCTCCCCCACCCCCAGGATCCATTCCCTTTCTCTTCCCCCCCCCCCCCCCAGGATCCACTCCCATTCTCTCTCTCTTCCTCCCCCCCCCCCAGGATCCTCTCCCTTTCTCTCCCCCACCCCCCAGGATCCACTCCCTTTCTCTCCCCCCCCCCCAAGTTCCACTCCCTTTCTACCCCAACCCCCCAGGATCCGCTCCCTTTCTCCCCCCACCCCCCCCCCCAGGATCCGCTCCCTTTCTCCCCCCACCCCCCCAGGATCCACTCCCTCTCCCCTCCCCCCCCAGGATCCACTCCCTCTCCCCCCCCCCCCCAGGATCAACTCCCTCCCCCCCCCAGGATCTGCCCCCCCCCCCCCAGGATTCGCTCCCCCCCCCCCCCCCCAGGATCCGCTCCCCCCCCCCCCCCAGGATCCGCTCCCCCCCCCCCCAGGATCCGCTCCCCCCCCCCCCCCCCCAGGATCTGCTCCCCCCCCCCCCCCCAGGATCTGCTCTCCCCCCCCCCCCAGGATCTGCTCTCCCCCAGGATCTGCTCTCCCCCCCACCCCCCCCCCCCCAGGATCTGCTCTCCCCCAGGATCTGCTCGCTCCCCCCCCCCCCAGGATCCGCTCTCTTTCTCTCCGCCCACCCCCCCAGATCCACTCCCTTTCTTCCCCCCCCCAAGGATCCACTCCCTTTATCTTCCCCTCCCCCAGGATCCACTCCCTTTCTCTTCCCCCCCCCCCCCAGGATCCAGTCTCTTTCTCTCTTTCCCCCCCCCCCCCCCCAGGATCCACACCCTTTCTACCCCCACCCTCCAGGATCCGCTCCCTTTCTCCCCATCCCCCAGGATCCACTCCCTTCCCCCCCCCCCCCCCCCCCAGGATCTGCTCCCTTTATCCCCCCCCCCCCCCCAGGATCTGCTCCCTTTCTCTCTTTCCACCCCCCCTCAGCATCCACTCTTTCACCCCCCCACAGGACGCACTCTCTTTCATACCCCCCCCCAGGATCCACTCTCTTTCCCCCCCCCCCCCCCAACCCCAGGATCCACTCTTTCTCCCCCACCCACCCCAGGATCCACTCTTTCTCCCCCCCACCCCAGGATCCACTCTTTCTCCCCCCCCACCCCAGGATCCACTCTTTCTCCCCCCTCACCCACCCCAGGATCCATTCTCTTTCTCTCCCCCCCCACCCACCGCAGGATCCACTCTTTCTCCCCCACCCACCCCAGGATCCACTCTCTTTCTCCTCCCCCCCACCCACCCCAGGATCCACTCTTTCTCTCTCCCCCCACCCAACCCAGGATCCACTCTCTTTCTCCCACCCCACCCACCCCAGGATCCACTCTCTTTCTCCCACCCCACCCACCCCAGGATCCACTCTCTCCCCCCCCCCAGGATCCACTCTCTCCCCCCCCCCCCAGGATCCACTCTCTCCCCCCCCCCCCCCCCCCAGGATCCACTCTCTTCCCCCCCCCCCCCAGGATCCACACTCTCTCACCCCCCCCCCACAGGATCCACACTCTCTCACCCCCCCCCCACAGGATCCACACTCTCGTCCCGCCCCCCCCGGATCCACTCTTTCATAACCCCCCCTCCCAGGATCCACTCTCTTTCCCCCCCCACTCACCCCAGGATCCACTCTCTTTCTCACTCCCCCACCCACCCCAGGATCCCCTCTCTCTCTCTTCCCCCCCCTGGATCCACTCTCTTTCTCCCACCCCCCCCCCACCGGATCCACTCTCTTTCTCCCACCCCCCCCCCCCGGATCCACTCTCTTTCTCCCACCCCCCCCCCCCCCCGGATCCACTCTCTTTCTCTTCCCCCCCCCCCCCCCCATTTGTCTTATGATCAAGTCCAACTGACCCGCTCTCGTCTCTATTGCTGCTGCGAGTCTCCGCTGCCAGCCGCTGCACAGAAGACTCTTCCTTTCTTAACAAATGTTTTTTTAATCAAACTGCTCGCCACCTGTAAATGCAGACCAGGGTTTGTCTCCCTCTCCCCACCCAAACCCTCTAACCATCCATTGTATAATTCCCTGGTCATTGTAAACCTTGGGGGTCAGATAACTTCATCCTGCTGGAAGAAATTCAGGCTGAGCAGCTTTCGATTCGTCTCTGGTTTGACCCTGACCGGGAAATGAAACTGAAAGCTCGGGGTCTCGTGCCCTCGCGCACACCCTTTCACTAATTTATTATTTCTAAATACCCTGTTTCAATGCCATGTTTTCAGTTATCCGTTTGTTCCAGGAGTCAAGGCTGCATTTTTTTTTTAAAGGATTGCGATTTTTATTTGCCATATGAATAGACGAGCACTTTATGCATGAACTAGACAATGAGATAAATCTAAAGTCATTCCGTGAGTGCTGTTGAATGATAAATTTGGGGATTTTCCACTCTTGCCTTTTGCACCTGTCATTGCTCACGTCGGACTTTGGTCCTTTAAACTGTCTCAAATTCTCCTTTCGATTTAGGTGAAGTTGAATTGTGTGAAATGTAAAAGCCCTTGCTTTTCAGTCGGTTTTTTTTCCCTCTGGCTTGGTGTTCTTGTTTTTTCTGCGTACTAGAATTGGTTAGATTTTAACTCTTTTTTTTGTACTAATTTTCATTAAAATTCCATCACTGGGCAGCATGGTGACGCAGTGGGTTAGCGAGGTCCCAGGTTCAATCCTGGCTCTGGGTCACTGTCCGTGTGGAGTTTGCACATTCTCCCCGTGTTTGCATGGGTTTCGCCCCCTCAACCAAACATGTGCACGGTAGGTGGATTGGCCAGGCTAAATTGCCCCTTAATTGGAAAAGAAATGAATTGGGTACTCTAAATTTAAATAAAAAGTGGAAAAAAAAATTCCATCCTTATCAGCCAAAAGGAGGCAGTGTTTCACTGTGAAACTGCTTGTGAGTTAATTCATTAAAAGAGATGCGATTGACACATTTCTGTTCTAAAGAAAGAGATGCGTCCAGACAAGTTATTCGGTCATATTATTATTGACTTGATTAGACTACTCTTTTTTTTTTTCTGTTAATTATATATCACAAGTTGCCGAACTGAAAAAAGATATTGAAATTGTTCGTCAGTTGCTAAATGCATTCTTTGCCTGCCAGCCTTTTGGTGTCCGCAGGTAACCACATCATTGCAATGTTGACTGAACATTCACTGTTGTACCTGCTTCTAATTTTCACCTTTTTTTAACAATTTAAAACGTGTCCTAATATGGGTGGACTCAAATATATATAGAAAGCTGAGTTGCTCGTTGGTAGAGTTGATGATTGGGATTCTTGTGGTGTCCCACTGGAGTGAAGTTTAGAACACTGGAAAATGTGTTCAAAACTATTCTCCATGATGGGAGTGGGCAATTTTCAGGTTTAGTCTTTAGAGGCTGCACTAGTGATTACTTCTTCTCAATCCAGACCAGTGTCTGAGAATGCTGTGCCGGCTTGCTGAGTATTAGATTTGTTTCCCACAAATTGTTAACTTGGAGACCAGAAAAATACTGCGGATTCTGAAAGTTTGAAATTACTGCGTAAAATGTTGGAAATACTCAACGGGTCTGGCAGTCTTTGTGGAGAGGGAGAGAAACGGGAAACATTTCATGTTGATTATTTTTTGACACAACTGTCGGACAAAGTCATCAACTTGAAATGTTACCTCTTTTTACACAGATAATGCCAAATACAAGAATTTCTAACGTTTTCTATTTCATAAACTGTTTGAAACTTCCATCAGGATCATCATCTGGAGGTGCCTGGATTCCTAAGAATCACTGTTTACCTTTTCTTAGTTTCATCTCCAACCCTCAGGAGATTGATCTAACCGATATGGGTTCAAACCCTTCCTAGTGAGGGTTTCAAGTACCTATTGCCCACGGTGCCGTGGTCAACAGCACACCAGAAGTATGGAATTCCGTTGTCACCATCCTCCTCTACAGGGACTCTCTGATACTCCATGTAGTGATCCAGGAGTTAATTTAGAACTTGCATTCCATATTGTCTGAACTCTGGTTATATAAGCACAGACGTGGAACTGGTCTCAGGAATGCTTTCCATCAGTTTTCCTAAATTGAGTTTCTCCACCAGGTATGGAACAGACATTTGCATTTGGTTCTGTAGACAAGCCAACATTAAGAATCTTATGATAGCCACTTGGGTGTTCTGGGTACCAGATGCCAAAAATCTCTTCAGCCTTATGTGACACCATCTGCTTAGTCCATTTTGTCCATCGAAACTTGGAAAAATAAATCTATCTGATGAGTCCTTTGTCTTCTCCAAGGTACCAAGTGACTATTTGTTGTAGTTGGAACTGCCTTTACCTTCAAATATTACCCTCTTCTCTCTCTTGCCACTTATGCACTACTGAGTGTGATTCATAGGCGAGAGGAACTCCACTAATTGTATCCTGAAGAATGGATTCAAGAAGGTAAATTATTTTGACATTTCACAGCACTTTTAATGCTCATAGTGACTTTTCTGCTACTGATAGATGTTGCTGCCTCTTTCTTTGGTGCTGAAAGATTTCCCAGGCTGAAGTTGGCATTTGCCAGGACTCCCATTTCATTCTCGTATGAATGAATAATTGGGACAATCTTAATTTTACTTTACAAACAATAACTCTTCAAGAACTTTACAGCATTTTATACAGTGCCTTTTCTATAATAAGCCATCTCACATGCTTCACAGGAGTGCTATAAAGTCTGACACAAAGCCACATAAGGAGATATTAAGGCAGATGGCCAATGACAGAGGATCAGATCGATTATTTTTTTAAATTAAGGAGTGTTTTAAAGGAGGATGACGAGACTGCGAGGTTTAGGGAGGGAATTCCAGCGCTCTGGTCCTTAGCAATTGGCTGCACCATTGGTGTGCCTTCAATGTAATACCCAGCACTGTATCCCACTGGTTCAAGATGATTAGGACAAAACTGCCCGCTTGATAGGCATTCCATTTACCTCTTAAACATTTACTCCCTCCACAGTGGCAACAGTGTGTACCACATACAAGATGCCCTGCAGCAACTCATCAAGGTCCCTAAGACAGCTTCTTCCAAACCCACAACCTCTACCACTAAGGAGGATAAGGACAGCAGATGACAGTGAACACCACCAACTACCAGTTCCTCTCCCAGCCACACAATATCCTGATTTGGAACTATTTTGCCGTTTTCACTGAAGGTCATTCAAAACCCTGGAGCTCTCTGACCGAGTGGAAATATGATATTGTAGCAAACACTGAGACATGGTTGAAAGACGGGCAGGACTGGCAACTCAACATTCCATGGTGTAGACGTTTCATGTGTGATGGGGGTGAGAGGAGGGGGCATTACATTATTGATAAAAGAGACCATCACTGAAGTAATGAGTGAAGATGTCTTTGAATGCTCTTCAAATAAGGCCAAATGGATGGAGCTTAAAAATAAAACAAGAGGTGCTCACTTTGCTTGGATTATACTACAGGCCTCTCAACAGTCAGAGGGAGATAGAGGAACCAATATGTAGGCATATCAGAGGTTTAGGAGAAATAGTAGTAGGAGGTTTCAACTTTGCCAATATTAACTGGACTCACCTTTAGTGGGAAAGGATTAGATGGGGCGGAATTTTTAAAGTGCATCCAGGAGAGCTTTTTGTGCCAGAAGTTAGGTAATTCTACTAGAGATGGGGCATTGCTCGCCTTAATCATAAGAAATTAAGCTGGGCAAGTGGCCAAAGTGTCAGTGGGCAAGTATTTTGGCGATAGCGATCATAATTCGAAGTTTCAATGTCTTATGGAAAGGGATAAGGATAGTCCAGAAATCATGTGTCTGAATTGGGGTGGGGGAAGGCCGATTTCAATATCATTAGACCGGTTTTGGCAAATGTAGACTGGGAGCAGCTACTTGCCGGTATGTGAATTTGGAAAGTGACAGTCTTTCAAAAGTGAAATAGTGAGTTCAGGGCCAACATGTTCCTTTAAGAGTGAAGGGTAAGGGTGGTAAGTCCAGGGAATCCTGGATGTCATGGGATAGGGGGGGGAGAAAGGAATCATATGGTAGGTATCGAGCACTAAATAGTGGGGGAGGAGGCCCTTCAGGAGTGTAGAGTCTGGGGGGGGGGAGAGGGGGAGGACAAAGAGGGTCCGCAAAATATCATTGGCAGGTAGGATTAAGGAAAACCACAAGGCATTTTACAAAATATATTCGGAGCAAGAGAATAACCAGGGACAGAGATGGGGACGAAAGAGACCATATGCATGGAGCTAGAGGACATGGGCAAGGCCTTAAATTAATATTTTTAAAAATCTGTGTTCACAAAGGAGAAAGATATGATAGCTGGAGATTTTGAGTTGGAACGGTGAAGTTCTAGAACACATTAAGATTAATAAGGATAAAGCTGATCTGGCAAGGTGGGATGGTCTCCCTCTGTCACTGGTGGGTCGGGCACAGGAGGTTAAAATGAAAGTGTTGCTGTGATTTCTGTTTATTTTCCAATGCCTGCCAAAGGCATTTTTTAGAGAGATTGAAGGAATGATTACCTCGTTCATATGGGGAGAGAAGGTGACCAGAGTTAGAAAGGTGCTGCTACAAAGGGGAAGACAGGTAGGGGCTTTGGTCTTCCAAACCTAATGTATTATTACTGGGCGGTGAATGTGGAGAAGGTGCGGAGCTGGGTCAGAGGGTTGATTCCCAGTGGGTCAGAATGGAGGAATCTGTGTGTCGGGGTCAGGATTCAAGGCGCTAGCAACAGCACCGCTCCCGTTGGTCCCGGGAAATACTCTGAGTCCGGTAATAATAGCTTCATTGAGAATTTGGAGGCAGTTTCGCCAACGCTTCGGGTTGGGGGCAGGGTCAAGGGAAATGCCGATTTGGGGGAACCGCAGATTTCAGCCAGTGAAGTGGAATGGAAATGGAAGGGGATTAAGACACTAAAAGATTTGTTTTTTGGGGGTCGGTTTGCAGGATTGATGGAACTGGGAGCGAAGTAAGGGCTGGAGCAGGGGGAAATGTTTAGATATGTGAAGATTCAAGATTTTTCCAGGAAGGAGATAGAGCTTCCCGGTGGAGCCGGCCTCCACATTGCTGGAGGAGGTGCTGACGACGGGGGACTGGAGAAAGGGGTAGTGTCGGCGGTTCACGGGACTATTTTGGAAGAGGAGAAGGCGCCACTGGAAGGGATCAAAGCAAAGTGGGAGGAAGAGTTGGGACGGCATGGAGGATGGGTTCTGGTGTGAGGTACTCCAGAGAGTGAACACCTCCACCTCGTGCGCGAGGTTGGGGCTGATACAGCTGAAGGTGGTGTCAAGAGCACACCTCACAAGGGCAAGGATGAGTCGGTTCTTTGAGGAGGTAGAAGATGTGTGTGAACGTTGCGGGGGGCGGGGATCACGAATTACCTTCATATTTTTTGGTCCTGTCCAAAGCTGGAGCATTACTGGAAGGAGGTTTTTAGGGTAATCTCATAAAGTGGTGCACGTGAAACTGGACCCGGACCCTCGGGAGGCCATATTCAGGGTGTCGGACCAGCCGGGGTTGGAAACGGGTGCGGAGGTAGATGTTGTAGCTTTCGCCTCGTTGATCGCCCGAAGGTGGATCCTGTTGTGATGGAGAGCAACCTCTCCACCCTGTGTGCTGGTGTGGCGGGGGGACCTGTTGGAATTCTTACTCTTGAGATGGTTACGTTTGCACTGAGGGGAAGGATGGAGGGGTTCTACAATTCATGGGTGTTATTCATTATGCACTTTCAAGAATTGGATAACATCGAACATTGGGGGGGGGACTCTGTGTTAACGGTGACTATGGATGATTCCTGATTCCTTTTTGTTATTTGTTTATGTTAACTTGCAGGTAGTTGGTGGGAGGATGGGATTGTTGTTGTTGCTAATGGGGATTGACATTATATTTGTTACTGCTTATTGTTTATTGTTGGGTGTAAATTTTGGAGAAAATGTGAAAATAGAGGCAAATAAAAATATTTTTTAAAAGATTAATAAGGATGAGGTATTAGATGTTTTAGTGGGCCTAAAGGTGCATGAATCCCTAGGGCATGATGAGATGCATCCCAGGCTGCTATGGGAGTCAAGGGAGGAGATTGCTGGGGCCCTGAGAGATATTTAAATCTTCGCTGGCCACAGTGAAGTGCAGACGACTGGAGGATTGCTAATGCAGTACCTTTATTCAGGAAGAGCAGCAGAGATAAGCCAGGTAATTACAGGCAGTTAGTCTAACGTCAATGGTAGGGAAATCGTTGGAAAAAAATGAAGGACAGATTAATTAACATTAGGAAAGGCAGAGATTGATCACAGATAGTCAGCATGGATTTGTTGGTGGGAGATCCTGTAACTAATTCAAAGGTAACTTTTGTGAGGGCCACGAAGAATCCAGCACGAGTTTTAAGGATACAAAGTAATAACATTTATTTACACTAACATATATATATATATAACAGCAGCAGTAACTTCCCTTGCTGCACAGTCCTTCCTGCTGGTTCCTGAACTGGCCAGCTTTATTTATACTAGGAGTTTACTAATGGTTTCTAGCTTTATTTATACTAGGAGTTTACTAACGAGACGGAGACCGGCGCTTGCGTGATGAACGGCGCAACGGTTGTACGTCCACGGCCCGTGGACCCGAGGATTCCCCCTCTGATGCATCCTGTGTCTCCATCTCGGAGTCAGGGTCTGCTGCCTCCGTCATGTCAGCGTCTCTATCTCCATTCGGTTCCGTAACGACCTGCGCAGGCTTCGAGTGAGGCACCAGTGGAAGATTGTGAGGACTACCTTCCCTTGTCTCTGCGGCTCTAGAAATGAGCTCCGGGGGCGGGGAATCTTTTGAGGGGATAGTCTTCTGGACTGAACGTGGTCTACATGTTTGCGCTGGAGACGACCCTGGGCTTGCACCTGGTAAGAGATAGGGCCCGTTTGGCGAAAGGTTACACCAGGAACCCATTGGGCACCACCAGCAAAATTCCGAATGAACACTGGGTCACCGGGCGCAAACCGCCGAATCGGCCGATGCCGAGAAAATCCCTGTCGCTGCCGTTCTTGTGTGCGGAGTACTTTTGCGCCAATGTCCGGGAAAACCATACTAAGGCTGGTGCGAAGTCTCTGGGCCATTAGGAGTTCTGCGGGAGCTACCCCAGTCACCGCATGGGGGGTGGTCCTATACGTAAACAAAAACCGAGCCAGCCTCGTGTCCATTGACCCGAAAGACTGCTTCTTTAGGCCTCTTTTGAATGTCTGCACTGCGCGCTCTGCCAACCCATTTGAAGCCGGGTGGTAAGGGGCAGTGCGGATATGGCGTATGCCGTTCATCTTCGTGAACCTCGCAAACTCCTCACTGAATGGAGTGCCGTTATCCGTGACCAGCACCTCTGGGAGGCCATGCGTATTAAACGACAAACGCATCTTTTCAATTGTTGCGGAGGACGTTGTCCCCTGCATCCTATGCACCTCTAGCCATTTAGACTGGGCGTCAATTAATAGAACGAACATGGATCCTTGAAAAGGGCCTGCGAAATCTGCATGCAAGCGTGCCCAAGGCCGCCCTGGCCATTCCCAGTGATGTAGGGGCGCGGCCGGCGGAGGCTTCTGATGCTCCTGGCAAATGGAGCAGTTTTGGGCCACATTCTCAATGTCGGTGTTGAGGCCTGGCCACCAGACATAACTCCAGACCAACATTTTCATTTTGGTCACACCTGGATGCCCATTGTGCAAGTCTGTTAGTATCAGCTCCTGGCCTTTTTCCGGGACAATCAGACGCGTCCCCCACAAGAGGATGCCGTCTTCCACGCTGAATTCTGACCGCTTGGAGGAAAATGCCCGCAAAAAACTCGCCTGGGAGCTGTCTATGCTGCCCACCATACAGGACTATGTGCCGAACCTTTGACAGGACTGGCTCCGTCTGGGTCCACTCACGGATCTGTGATGCCGTGACAGGCAAGGTGTCCATAAAATTTCGGGTTGCAACCACCTCACCGGTTGTGGGGGTCGACATGGGGCCGGTTGATAAAGGCAATCGGCTCAGTGCGTCGGCATTTGCTATCTGCATACCTAGTTTGTGCTCCAGAGAATACTCGTATGCAGCAAGCAACAAAGCCCAGCGCTGGATCCGTGCGGAAGCAATGGGCGGTATTGGCTTATCCTCTCTGAAAAGTCCCAGCAGAGGCTTATGATCAGTCACGATAGTGAAATGGCGGCCATACACGTACTGGTGGAAGCATTTCACCGCAAAAACCACTGCCAGGCCCTCCTTCTCGATCTGCGCGTACTTTTTCTCCGCTGCAGTCAATGTGCGGGAGGCGAAAGCAATCGGTCGCTCGGCCCCGTTCTCCATCTTGTGGGACAGGACGGCCCCAGTACCATACGGGGATGCATCACATGTGACGAGCAAAGGCTTTCCAGGATCATAGTGGGTTAGTAACCCAGATGATGACAATTGTTGCTTTACCCGCCGGAAAGCGGTTTCTTGCGGCTGACCCCAAACCCAGGTGTGATTTTTCTTTAGCAGAAGGTGCAAAGGGACCAGTGTAGTTGCCAGATTGGGGAGGAACTTCCCGTAATAGTTTACAAGACCGAGAAAAGAACGAAGATGCAAAGTATCAGTCGGGGCAGGGGCATGTTGAATTGCACGCACCTTCTCTGCGACGGGGTGCAAACCTTCGCGGTCTACCCGATAACCTAGGTAGACTACTTCCTCTGCCTGAAATACGCACTTTGTGCAACGTAAACGGACTCCAGCCTCCGAAAGGCGTCTAAGGACAGCCTCCAGATTTTCCAAATGTTCCTGCTCCGAAGTCCCTGTAATCAAAACGTCATCTAAGTAGACAGCAACACGTGGTAAACCTCTCAAAATGCCCTCCATAACACGTTGAAAAATTGCGCAGGCAGAGGATACTCCAAAGGGCAACCGTGTATATTCATACAGGCCCCGGTGTGTATTAATCGTTACATATGGTCGGGAGGCAGGGTCCAGCTCCAACTGCAGGTAGGCGTGACTCCTATCTAATTTTGTGAACGAGAGTCCACCTGCAAGCTTCGCGTAGAGATCCTCTATGCGAGGCATTGGATATCGGTCGAGTCGGGAAGCCGTATTCACTAAGTTTATAGTCGCCACACAAGCGAACTGTGGCATCTGGCTTCATTACAGGTAGAATTGGTGCTGCCCAGTCAGCAAAACGGACGGGCCTGATAATGCCCAAACTCTCCAAACGAGTGAGCTCCCCTTCTACCTACTCGAGCAAGGCGTAAGGCACCGGGCGCGCCCGGAAATAGCGTGGCGTGGCTCCTGGTTCGACTTGGATACGGGCTACGGCCCCTTTTATTTTCCCCAAACCAGGCTGGAATACATCTGGGTATCGTCCTAGCACCTCAGTCAACCCTTCAGAAACTGTTTGGAGGATGTGCTGCCATTGCAACCACAAATGGCGCAACCAGTCCCGACCCAACAGGCCGGGCCCATGGCCGCGCACCACGATAAGTGGGAAATGCCCCTCCTGGCGTCCATAAACAACAGGGGTCATTGTAGTTCCTGCAATGTCCAGTGGTTCCCCCGTGTAGGTGGCCAACCTGGCCTGTGAGTCGGTTAATGTAATGGTCTGTATACACTGCTTGATGCGGTCGAATGTCCTCTGGGCGATCACTGAGACCGCTGTGCCAGTGTCTAACTCCATCTCAAGCGGGTGGCCATTGACCCGTACTGTCACCTTAATGGGGGCCACCCGGGGAGTTGCCACACAATGCTGCTGCAGGCAGTCGTCCTCCGTCTCCACGTCCTCAGGAGTAGTCGCCGCAGGTTCATCCACATGGAAGGTACGGCCCCAGGGCTGGTCCCAGTTTCGGTCGGAACGACAGCGCCTCTGGCGCCCCCAGGACCGCCGTCCGCGACGGGGTCAGCGCCTACAAGTCTGACACGGACATGGCTCCTCATCCATTGGTTCTGGAGAAGGCTCCCTTCGGGGAGGAATGTCCGACGGCCACTGGCGTCGGTCCGGACGTTGCCTCGCCCAAGATACCGCAGGAGTGCGGGGGGATGTTTTCGGACGGAAGGGGTTGCGCCCCAAGGCATGCACTTCCATTCCCTGTAGCTCCTGCACTCCTCGTTCTGCGCTCTCTCAGGACAATACTATTTGAATGGCCTGTTGAAAAGTCAATGTTGGCTCAGCTAACCACTTTCTCTGGGTGGCCGCTGTCGTGGTTCCCCAGGACGACAATTCGTTTACACCGATTAAAACAGAGAGTCTGAGCAGCAATCTTCCAAGCAGTAGACTTTATTCACCTAGCACAAGAGAATAAAATCGGGATGTCCGGAACAATCCGATGAGCCCTCAGGCTTACAGTCTTTTTATGTACATTTCAGCTCCGTATCTCAAGATTCTTATCTTTCTTATCTTACTTTACAGCCGGACCTTGCTTTGGCCACCATTGTTTTTAGTTGACTTTTATCTGTCTTATTCAAGATTGGTCGCTTCCTTTTTCCTCTCTTTGTCTCTTAAACCATGGTGGTTATAACTCTTGCCCTTATCTACACTTCTCTACTTGTGCAACAATCGTGGTTTAGCTGACTTAGGCCGAATGTGTGGAAACACCTGCTCACTTTATTCTCTCTTTTTTATTATGGTCAACTACTAAAGTGAGCCACTGAGCAGTATTCATTGTTCCCCCAAGTGACTATTGTTTGCCTTCGTTAATTAGTGACTGCTATACTACTTTTCTGGGTCTTCTGCTTTGATCATATCAACTATACTTGATTACATTAGGTCATCTATTCTATGTTTGATTACGTTAGGTCACACGAGGTTACTCTAAATTACATTAGGTTACATAGGTTACATACCCATTTCACTACTCACCTAAATCTGCTTTATCATTTCACTAAAACCTATGATTCTGAATTCCATACCTAGCTCATACAATATCCAGTACAAATTCCCAACATGTTGAATTCCATACCTAGCTCATACAATATCCAGTACAAATTCCCAACACCGCATTGTTAATACCCCAAACCAAACGGTCGCGTAACATTTCTGACAAGGTCTCATCATAGTCACAGTACTCCGCAACCCTGCGTAGCCTGGATAGAAAATCGCGGTATTAAACCGGTAACGCTGGACTGTCGTGGACGGGGTTGGGTTAAAATGTTGCCCCACTATATTCACAAGTTCATAAAACGTTTTGGTGTCCGGCGCAGCTGGGTACGTAGGGCTCCTAATCACCCCAAACTTATGCGGGCCGCAGGCGGTGAGCAATATGACCACCTGGTGCTCGTTTTCGGTGATATTTTTTGCCCGGAAATAGTAACGCATCCGTTGTGTACTGGTTCCAGCTTTCCAGCGCAACATCAAAAACATCCAAACGCCCGTACAGAGGAATGGTATAATAGAAAACAACTTCCAACCTGTATCCAACAAAAATCCAGGGAGGTGACTTCAGCAGTGTAGACAGCTATTCACTTTAACCTTCGTCGCCAGTTTTGTGAGATTCCTGAACTGGCCAGCTTTATTTTTATACTAGGAGTTTACTAATGATTTCTCCGCCCCCCTCATTGGGGAAGCTCATACTCCCACAGGATTGTGGGATTGTCATTAGTCCCCAGCCAGCCAATGGTAAGTAGGCAGGTTATAACAGTAACTAAATATATCGGTGAGGATAGCACAATTGATGTGGCTGACAGGGGGCGGGATTCTCCACTCCCGCGCCGAAGTGGCCGCGCCGTCGAGGTTCACGACGGCGCGGTACGGCCCCGGTCCCGGTCGATTCAGGCCCTGACAATGGGCCAGTATCGGGGCCGCGTCATCTCCACGCGCCAGGCCTTGTCGCCCGCGTAAAAGCGGCACCGCATAGATGACGCGGCTGGCATAACGGACGTCATCCGCTATGTTGCCGTGGTTGCCGTCCTCTCTAAGTCCGCCCCGCAAAAAAATGGGGGAGTGATCTTGCGGGGCCGCGGAAGGAAGGAGGTCCTCCTTCAGAGAGGACGGCCCGACGATCGGTGGGCATCGATCGCGGGCCACCCCACATTCCAGGTGAAGCCTGGTGCAGGATCCCCCCGTCGCCCCCCTCAGTGTTCACGCACCGCCCACGACTGCAGCGACCAGGGGTGGACGGCGCCGGGGGGAACCCGCCGTTTTGGCCTGGCCGCTCGGCCCATCCGGGCCTCAGAGTAGCGGGGGTGCCGGAGAATCGCCATTTTCGGTGTCTCCGGCGATTCTCCGGCCTGCAGCCTGCGAAACCCGACCGGGCCGTTCCCGCCGCTTGGGAGAATCGCGGGAGGGCGTCGGACCGGCGTCCCCGGAGATTTTGGCGGCCCAGGCGATTCTCCCAACCGGCGTGGGAGTGGAGAATCGCGCCCATGGACTTCGGTAAGGCCTTTGACCAGGTCCCACATGGAAGGCTGGTCCAAATGGTTAGAGCTAATGGAATCAAAGTAAAGTTCCCAAATTAGATTCAAAATTTGCTTGTTAATAGGAGGCAAAGGGTAATGGTGGAGGGTTGTTTTTGTGATCGGAAGCCTGTGATCATTGGTGTACCACCGGAATCAGTGCTCCCTTGCTGTTTGTTATCTGCAGTAATGATATGGAACAGTATAATTAGCAAGTTTGCAGAAGACGCACACATTCATGTTGTTGATAGCGAGGATACAGACTGATATTGATCAGGTGATAATTTGGGCAGAGCAGTGGCAGATGAAACTTAATCCTGATAGTGGATGATGCATTTTGGGCGGGCTAATGAGGGTAGGATATACACAGTAAACAGTAGGTCCCTATGGAACATTGAGAAACAAAGGGATCATGTGAACAAGTGAATGGATTCCTGAAGTTGGCAGTGCAGGTAGATAGGGTGGTGAAGAAGACCTATGGAATGCTTGCCTTCATTAGCCAGAGCCTAGAATATAGGAGCAGGGGGAGTCTTGGTACAACTTTATAAAACATTAGTTGGGCCACAGATAGAATATTGTGTACAGTTCTGGTTGCTACATCATCGGAAGAATGTGATTGCACCAGAAAGGAGCAGAGGAGATTAACCAGGATGTTCCCTGGGATGGAAAGTTAAAGCTATTAGGAGAGACTGGATAGGCTGGGTTTGTTCTTCTGGAGTAGAGGAGGTTGAGAGAATCTGATAGAGGTATACAAAATTGAGATGCATTGATGAGGTAGATCCATGAGAATCATTTTCCATGGCCTAAGGTGTCTAAGGAGGGCACAGGTTTAAGATGAGGAGCAAGTGGTTTAGAGGGACCTGAGGAAAACAAATTTCACCCAGAGGGTGGTGGAAATATGAAATTCGCTGCCTGAGAGGGTGGTGGAGGCAGGTACTCGCGCAACATTTGGGAAGCATCTAGATGAGCACTCAAATTGCCATGGCAAAATAGGCAATAGATTAAGTGCTGGTAAATGGATGAGTATAGATTGGTATTTGATGGTTGGCATAGACTTGGTGGGCCGAAGGGCCTGTTTCTATGCTGTATGACTCTATGAGCACTGTGGGGATAACTACACATGGAATGTAGTTATTCAAAAAGGCGACTCAACACCACCTTCGGTCAATTTGAGATGGACAAATGCAGCCACAGCAACACCCAAATCTTCTGTGGTGAATCCCGAGCCACAGGCAAGTTTGCCAATAAGCAAATTTCCCTTTCAAAAATGAACTCCTTTTAGAAATGCCCATCCCATATATTGCTGACCACTTGAAGAGAATGAAAAGTAACCGTGGACAATCTTGTCTCAACTTTTGCATCTGAAGAAAAATGGTTTTGGTGAGACTACCACTGTATGAATCTTGGTGCTCTAAAGCTAAAGATTTAGCTCTGGTCGTCTTTGTGAGCTGCAAGTGAAAGTAACAAGAACAGATGCATAAAATCTCGAGTGAAATTACTTGTCCCTCCAGCTTCTGATACCACACCCAAGAGTGACTGGTTTCATTAAAAGCAAATTATTGCGGATGTTGAAACGAAGGAGAAAATGCTGGAAAATCTCCGCAGGTCTGGCAGCATCTGTAGGGAGAGAAAAGAGCTAACGTTTCGAGTCCGATGACTCTTTGTCAAAGCTGTCATCGGACTCTAAACTGGCTCTTTTCTCTCCCTACAGATGCTGCCAGATCTGCTGAGATTTTCCAGCATTTTCTCTTTCGACTGGTTTCATTAGATGTTTTGGGACTCCTCGGAAGAGAGTATGACTTGTATAAGCAGAATCCATTAATTGGTTCTCCCCAAGATCATCATTACCACACCTTTCCCAAACCAAGGCCTAGGTCAGCTTTTAGGAATTGTGAATGACATTCATGCCAGTCTCTACAATTAGTGGAAGATTATGCCATCAACTACCACTTTGGCAAGCTGCTTCATTAATTTTTATCTCTGTAGAACATGGAGCCGTCAGCTTACCCAACGTGCATACTGCCTATTGGATCAGGTGATGACTCTCTAGTGCTTTATCCAAATCACAACAATGCGATGACGGATCTTGTTGATCATGGACATTAGCCGAAAAGGACGCTTTTGACTGCTTGACAAGCTGGCCAAAGGAAAATCGATTTGTGGTCAAAATCTGTTTCATGTATATTTGGCGTTTAAAATTTGGTGTTTTATCTAATAGATACACTTGTAATTAATGCAGAAAATAGCAGTAGTGCTAAGGATTGCGAAGAGTTTTGTGTCTCAAAGCACAGTGAGAAACACATTTTTTAAGGTGTCCAAAAAAGCATTGCTATCGCGGCACTCCAAGCTGTCGAACCTATTTCACCCTGAGATGGGTATTTATAGTAAGGGGAGGTCAGCAGAGTTTGTGGCCCCCACTATAGATAAATATTTGCTACTTTTGGTTACAATTTTGTTCCCTTTATAGAATGTAGGACCAGGCCAGCATTTATTGCCCATCCCCAATTGCCTTTGAGAAGGTGGTGATGAGCTGCTTTTTGGAACTGCTATAATCCATGTGTAGGATTTTGACCAGCAACAGTGAACCAACAGCAATGTATTTCCAAATGAGGATGGTGTGGTGTGGAGTGGAATCTCGGGATAGTGGTTGCATATATCCACTTCCCTTGTCCTTCTAGACTTATAGGATTTTAAAACTTGCATTTCAACCACAACTACTTAATCTCCTTACCCTATGTTTTCTCGCCCTAGTTTTGAATAACTATTGCACTATCCATATGTTGCCAAATAAAGGCGTTACTTTGCAACAAAGTTCTTCATCTGGTACTGGCATATAGTTATATTATTTTGATCCAATGAATCCTTGCCTTGAGATTGGATGAGTCTTTGGTAGTTTTGGACTTGCTTCAATTTCCTTTTGGAACTGAAGTGTGATGCTTACAGACTGTGTAGTGGAAGTTACATTGATTGCTAGCTCTGAATCTTTTGTCCTCCACCTAGGAAATGTATTTTATATTAAAACCCTAATATTATTTTCTCCCAGCAATTTATTACATTCTGTTGACAGTTTATGAACTATTCTGGCTGCATTTAATTGTTTTGTGTACCCCATTTCCTCTAGTGTCACTTGGTGTATTTTAAATTAGCTTTCAATTAATTTTTAAAATTGTATTTACTGTTACATTTTCTCCACTTACACAGGTGACTCACTATCTGCAATACCCACCAAATACAAGCAAGGTATATTCTTATTTTGAATGCCGTGAGAAGAGGAAGGAAGATATCAAATCCAAGAAGGTGCAATATGATGAAACTGTGTTCTATGGTTTGCAATACATTCTCAAGAAATATTTAGCAGGTGACTTTTTGAAACTTCTTGCTGTTAAGCATGTGAATCAAGTATAGCTCACTTTTTGTATTACTATCTCTACTGCATCATATTGTTCAAGATTTTTAATACTCATTCTCAGTTGTACTCATTGAAAATTTGAATCATTCAATTTGAGATGCATATTGTAATGTGTAGATGTATGTAGTCATAATGTGGGCACATTCAGACATTAAAGCATATGATACAAGTGCAACCTTCAGCTATGGGTCCAATGACTTTGGCCCAGATTTTGCTGTCCATGTCAAAGGAATGGTGGTTGCCATTCACCTGCTGCTAACTTTCCACAGCAGCATTTGAAGCAGGTATCTTACCCAGCCCTGGATCGCCTTCAGGATGTTTGAGCATGACTAGTCACAGTTTTTGTGGTATTGGCATTAGTACTGCAAATGTCTTGCCATTTAAATGCTAAGCCTATCAGCAAGAACTGTTGCACTGCACCCTTTGGAAGAGCAGGATATTCTTGATCCAAGTTTATGCTTTTAACATATGATATAGGTTGCTGTCTGATTTAATCTGTTAGAACAGAGAATAATAGCCTCTCCCATATGTTCAACGCAAAATCCTGAGTCACTATTTGTTCTGGCCACCCTCTTACTGGCATCCATCTTAAATTTTACATTTCAAACCCTTGAGCTTAAATATTGAAGTACTATTTCCAGTACTTTTTTCTATCCCATTAAGAATGTTGTGCAGACATGTCTTTTGAGGCTAAAGACTTATCTAGTTATGTTCATGGTTGTTCACTCTGGCATGACTCCAACTAAGTTGACCCCACTGTACTGTCTCTGGAGCCCAGATGTTCCATAAATAAAATGGAGAGTACTCTGGGTACAGACTGACCAACACTGCAATTTCAGCATGGTTTCTGGGAGTGAATGAACTCGCATGATTGGATCAACTTTATTATCATAAATTCTTTCTTGTCCATAGAATACATAAACATGCTGTTAGTCTGGAATGAAGTAACTTAGTTGATCATTAACAAATGTTCGGTTCCAGATAAAGCCTGTTTGCCGCATCATATCTTGGCTGCCACCTTTGAATCCGCAGGTTTTCTAGCTTTGTGTCAGATAGAAACTTGCAGTTAATTGGCCATTCACTAACGTTAGTTTGAACCTAAATATTGCTTTGCTCTCCTAATAATATCTTTATTAATGTCGCAAGTAGGCATATATCAACACTACAGTGAAGTTACTACTGTACATAGAACATTTGTCTTTATTTGGGTGAAGCAAATCGCTTGGTTACCCATTCGTTACAAAAATTTGGTGTTTGATTTATCATGACATGATTCAATGATACAAAATTGGTATGATACAATTCTTTGACAGTTAGCAGCAGTAAACCAGCTTGTCCAAAACATCCCTTTCAGGAAATAAGTGGTATTGTGTGTAAATAACAATATTTCTAAAGATTGGGTCTCAACTACATGGAAATATAAACATGATTAATTGTTTAATCTGAATGAAAAGGTCTTCCTCTAAATTTTCAACAGGCAGAGTTGTAACAAAGGAGAAAATTCAAGAGGCCAAAGAGGTCTACAGAGAACATTTTCAACATGATGTATTTAATGAGAGTGGTTGGAATTATATTCTTGAGGTAGGAGATTTATGTTTTTGTGTGCTGCAGGAATTGCAAGTGTCAGGAACTATTGATTTTATTCCCTTGAACCAGATGTTTTTGGCTTTTCTTCCCACTTCCTTGCCAAAGCATTTAATTATTGTGAGGCTACAGTTTAAATTGTCAATTGGCCTCCACCTTGTGACTATTTATGTATGAGCCTTGGTAAAGATTGTGGACTCTTTGACTGCAAGAGACTTCAAGGTCCAACCAGTACTATCTCCTGTTATATGTCATATTTATAAATATGATTTCTGGATATTTCTGGATGTTAGATTTCCTGGCATTACTTTTATTGATACCACCACTTCACCCCTCCATGCCCCCCTTAAACCCAGGGTGCTGAAGCCATTTGTTCCACTATATATTATAGCGATGAAGTTTGGAAGCTTGCAGTTTGGAGGCTTGCTTTCTCATTAAGTGTGTGGGGGGGTGGAAATCTTCTGGATAATGTTGTTTAATTCTTTAACCGATTAAGTGTCAAGAAACTGATATTGAATGTGAAACATTTCTATGCACCCACAACAAATGGCTTGGCATCAGTAATAATGGTTAAGATATTGGAGTGATTCACCATTAGTCAATGAGAGGCTAAAATTGGGATACAAATAAAGGCCTGGATTTAAATTAAAAGGATATTCTTGCCTTTTGACTGGGAAGAAGTGAATGGTTTGAGTGAGACATGTTGAATAATAGTACCTCATTCAACATTTCTCTGCTGGCATTAAGTCAACTTAACAATTATATACCAAGTTTGTGGTAGTTGGATGCAGAGTAATGGCCAAATGAGTATATTAAATTCAGGGACTTTGTCAGCTTCAGCTGCCAAGTTGAAGCACATATGGTATTTCTCTGCTTGGAGCCAACTTATTTTAACTTCAGTAGAATTGGTGTAGGCAGTTGGTCAAATTCAGTTTCTATAATAGAATTCTTGGGAGTTTGTTACCGGTTTAGCATTAAAACTCTAGCGCAGGTGGAATGGAGAATTTTGAAAATGAAACTTCAGTCTTTTTAATGAACAGTATAATTTGTATTTTAATGAAGCTGTCGGGTGTTTAAGAAAGGAGAGTCTTAAAGAAGGCAACAATGTTTTTAAACCCTTTAGAAAAAGAGGTTGGAAATGGTGCAGTAAATTTGCAAGGACTGAAGGGGCTGAATGTGTGTTTTTGTTTTCTGGAGCAGGCTGAATGACAAGTGATTTTAGTCCGAACAGTGGCTATTTAGCACAAACTATTCATGTCAGTTTCTGTGGGACCAAGAAGGGAAGTCAGTGAGTAATTGGAATGGGATCAAGAAGTGAATCTCATGCACTAGGTAAGATTGAAAGTACATAAAATAGGATTGAAACTAGAGATGGGAGTTCAAAGCAGAGTTGGGGGGTGTGGGTAGATTTAGCTTGGGAAAGAGATGGTAGAGGCAGCTGAATGGATGGAAATCCATTCCTTTGATGGAAATCAATGAGCTCTTTACATAGACTTAGAATTTACAGTGCAGAAGGAGGCCATTCGGGTCTGCACCGGCCCTTGGAAAGAGCACCCCACTTAAGCCCACACCTTCGCCTCATACCCGTAACCCAGCAATCCCACTCAACCCCTTTAGACACTAAGGGAAATTTAGCATGGCCAATCCACCTAAACTGCATGTCTTAGGACTGTAGGAGGAAACCGGAGCTTCCGGAGGAAACCCAGACACATGGAGAACGTGCAGACCCCGCACAGATAGTGACCCAAGCCGGCAATCGAACCTGGGCCCTGGAGCGACAGTGCTAACCATTGTGCCATCCACACTTAACACTTGTTGAGAGCAGAAAGCAGTGGTAAGGGGGCTAAAGAAGTGGGTGTTGAGAAGCTGGGTTATCTTTGCTCTCCTCGATGATATTAGACAAGTTGGCAATTTTAGTAGAAGTGAGAGGTCCAGTTGAGCTTGATGTGAATGCAATTAGACTTGGTGATGGATGGCTAAGTCCGTTAGATGCAATTACTAGCAAGAACACAAGTTGTGTTCAGAAACACCGCTAGTGCATCAACAACTGAGGTCCATGTCAAGACAGGCAGATTGGAAAAGGAGAGTTAGCCCTTGTACTGAAGGGCAATATAAGGATGATACTCGGAAAGGATCTTGGCTCAGAAGATCAGAAAGTAGAATAAATAGTGGGTGAGATTAGGAATAAAAAGATCAGAAAACAGTCGTTTTTGGACTCCCGAAAAGTAATTTATGTTGTTGGACAGATCATTAAGCAAGAAATAATTGGAAATTATTGTAATAAATGCAAGGCAATGTAATAATTGTGGGGGGCATTAATCTTCATATAGACTGGACAGATAAATTGGGAAGGGTAGTCTGGAGGATAAGCTTGATGAATGCCTGAACAATAGTGGAAACAACTATCGCTAAAACTATTTTAGACCTAGTGTTGAAAAATGAGGGTTAATTTGTAATCTCGTAATAAGATTCTCTGGGAAAAATTATCATATAAATTAATTTGGTATTTAATTTTAAAGAAAACATACTCCAATCAAAAAATAAACTTAAAGCCAATTAGATAGGTATGAGGGCTAAGATTGATTGGGTCAATCAATTGAAAGGTATGGTGGGAAAATTGAATATGGGAGTAAAGTAGCCAGGAATATAAAAACCAATTGTAAGAAGCAAATGTCTCAATTATAGACCAATATAATTGGGATGGAATTATGATGGGCAATGGCAGACATTGAACAGATATTTTGTTTGTCTTCACAGTGGAAGACAAAAGAATATATACTATAAAGCGTAATCAAGAGTTAATAAGAGGGAGGAACTTAAGATAATTTTAAAGAGAAAATAGTATTGGATTAAAATCCGACAAATTCCTAGGACCTGCTGGCCGACATTCTAGGATGTTATTATTTCAAGTTCCTTAGATTAGCAAATGTAACAGCTATTCAAGAAAGGACAGACAGAGACAGATGTATAGGCCAGTTAGCCTGATAGCAGTTAAAATGGAAAAATGCTGTTACATATTAGTAGAGACACCACTGCAGTTAGAAAATCCATTGTATAACCAAAGTCAATGAGATTATGTCAAAAGGGAAATTGTGTTTGACAAAATTATTAAGAGCCTTTTGAGGACGTAATTAGGTTAGATAGGTGAACAAGAAAATAGTGTGCTCCGATTGCCAAAGGGCATTTGACAAGGTGCCTCAAAAAGGCTAATATACAAAATAAGGGTGCATAGAGCTGGGGATTGGTTAACTGATAGGAATCAAAGAGTAGGGATAAAATTATTTTAAGTTGGCAGGCCTGGACTACCACAAGAATCAATGCTGAGGTTGACGAAGAGACAGTAATACATCTACGTTTGTGATACAAATCCCCCAGGTAGGAATCTGGAAGCTGTGTGTTTGACACAAGCTACAAAGAGATACAGATCAATTAAATGAATGGAGTATAATATGGGGAAGTGTGCAACGTGTGAAACTTGTAAATGCTGGTGCTAAGACATTTGAGTGTACCTCTTACACGGAAAACAAAGATAAATATGCAGGTACAGAAAGCGATTAGGGGCAAATGGCATGTGACCTTAATTGCAAGGAGATTGGAGTCCAAGAATAAAGAAATCTTGTGAAAAATTGTACGGGGCTTTGGCAAGACCACACTTGGAATATGTGCTCCGTTTTCGACTCAATAAGGACGGAAATACCTGCAGTGAAATTTCACCAGATTAGTTCCTGGGATGACCTATTACAAGAGTGTGAGTAAATTGTTCCTATTTAAATGGAATCTAAAAGAATGTGAGATGATCTCATTGAAACATACAAGATAGGGCAGCACGGTAGCATTGTGGTTAGTACAATTGCTTCACAGCTCCCAGGGTCCCAGGTTCGATTCCCGGCTTGGGTCACTGTCTGTGTGGAGTCTGCACATTCTCCCCGTGTGTGCGTGGGTTTCCTCCGGTTTCCTCCCACAGTCCAAAGATGTGCGGGTTAGGTGGATTGGCCATGCTAAATTGCCCATAGTGTCCAAAATTGCCCTTAGTGTTGGGTGGGGTTACTGGGTAATGGGGATAGGTGGGGTTACTGGGTTATGGAGATAGGGTGGAGGTGTGGGCTTGGGTAGGGTGCTCTTTCTAAGAGCCAGTGCAGACTCGATGGGCCGAATGGCCTCCTTCTGCACTGTAAATTCTATGATTCTGAAATGGCTTCCAAGGCTAGATACTGAGACATTGGCTGGATTTTTCCAGTCATTGCAATTCACTTTTCCCGCTGGCAGCGCACCCTCATCCGCTTGTTTCTTGGCGGTGTGAGCTTGTTATAAAGGGAAATCCTATTGACAAGTGGCCAGAAGATAGAATCCCACCACCAGCGAACGGTGTGCGGCCGAGAAATACACGGTTGTGGACCGGAGAATCCAGCCATTGTTTCCCTTGGTTGAGGAATTGAAAACACGGGCACAATCACAGGATCAAGATTTACTCTGGACGAAGAAACTTCTTCACTCAAAGGATTGTGAAACTTGAAATTATCTACCCCTGAAGGTTATGGATACTCCCACCATTAATTGCATTTGAGACTGAGATAGACAGACTTTTGGTGCTGAGGAAATCTAAGGATGCGGTTGGGAAAGTGGATGCAGATCATCATGCAGTGAGGTAGTTTACCAGCCATGATATTAAATGGTGGAGAAGGCTCAATGGACCATTTGATCTACCCCCATTCTGTTATGTTCAAAATGGAAATTTCAGAAAAGTTGTTTCTCAACTTTTTCTTGTTTATTGAGGAAAGTTTATATTCCATCCAAAGAGAATAGATGATTGTGCTGTGAATTTTCTTTTTCTGTATTAATGCTCAGGAAGAAGATAGAGATTTGACTAAACAATTGAACAATTTTTAAACCAGGCATAACATGCATTAATATTTCTATCCTGGGGTAAAAGCTAAAACAAAAAAATGTGAAGTGGGGAACAATCAATCCAACCACTTTTTTTAGAATGTGGAATTTGTTACCTCCCCTTCCAAAGAGATACTAAAGATTACAGACAAGCAATAGTTGGATGTACTGTCCTTTGACACACTGCTTCGATTGGTCAAGCCTCTTTTGGGCTTGGTGTATGACAACAGTGAATCATCTGGTGTCTGTAATAGCCAAAAGACCATTGCTTTGCTTAGCATATGTGTGATATTATATTCCTAATGTCTTAATAGTCTTTGCCTTCCACTTGGTATATTTCACAACAAAATAATGTTTTTAGTTTTTAAAAAAAATTGAGTACCCAATTATTTTTTTCCAATTAAGGGGCAATTTACCGTGGCCAATTCACCTAGCCTGCACATCTTTGGGTTGTGGGGGCAAAACCCATGCAAACATGGGGAGAATGTGCAAACTCCACATGAACAGTGACCCAGAGCCAGGATCCAACCTGGGACCTCGGCGTCGTGAGGGAGCAGTGCTAACCACTGCGCCACTGTGCTGCCGATAAAGTTTTTAGTACGTGAAGCAATAAACCATTATTTTCCTTGTTTGCTTTGTGCCCCCCCCCCCCAGCCCCAATGCAGATGTTTATAAAGGAAAATGTTGTGCCATGCTGCTGGGGCTATCAAAATGATGTTTCTTCTGAGTATCCGTTTTTTTGTCTTTCACTTTCTTGAGGGAACAATTTAAAGTATTTAACTTTAAAATTTTACTTTTGGTTGTTTGCCTTGGGTCAGTAAAAATGGTGGTGTTCTTGGTGAAGTGTACCTGGATTATGAAAGCATTTGGAAGTATATGAAAACTAATTAGACTTTTAAAAAATTACAGTAATGGATTTTGATTCTCCATTTTAGAAACACGATGGTCACCTTCCAATAGAAGTAAAGGCTGTCCCTGAAGGGAGTGTCATCCCCCGGGGAAATGTTCTCTTTACAGTTGAAAACACAGATCCAGAATGCTATTGGCTGACTAATTGGGTTGAGGTATGTATGCACTTTGCAGGATATTTAATTTTATGCAGTTTCACCTTTAGTCTCCCTGTAACTTGGATGTGGGCAGAATGTAGCCTTTTGTGGACAGCAGTGACATTGCATTTCCTTTTATTCTTGTTTTTAGACTAGTCTTGTTCAAACTTGGTATCCCATCTCTGTGGCCACGAATTCCAGAGAGCAGAAGAAAATTTTAGCCAAGTACTTGATGGAGACTGCTGGTAATTTAGGTGGACTGGAGTACAAGCTTCATGACTTTGGTTACAGAGGGGTTTCATCACAAGAGGTAAATACTTTGTGCAATGACCCATATGTTTTAATAGTAAAAGTTTAACTGAATAAGCAGAATGGCTTGGTTAAGATTTCAACCAGGTCTTAAGATCCTATAACCTCGATCTTTCTACTTGTCATTACTGTCTAACCGAGCAAAGTGATGATGTAATCACAGTCCTGAGTTCACATTGCTCTGGAGTTAAGACCATGCACTGTTTGCACAACAGGATGCATGGTTGGAATCTGAATTATGTGCAAAATTATGATTCCCCCACCTTGGAAAAATTGCATGACCAGGGTACAGGGCTTGATAAAAAACAAAATTTATTGAATTTAAAATAATGGTGCCTATGAAAAGGCTGAGATATAGTTTTGAATAGATATTTATTCCAAAACCATAACTGAAATTTGTACACCTTAACTTAATCACCTGTATGTCATAACATCTCTTTTAGACAGCAGGAATTGGGGCATCTTCACATCTAGTAAACTTCAAAGGAACAGACACCGTTGCAGGAATCACGGTCATCAAGAAGTATTATGGAACAAAGGACCCGGTGCCAGGCTTTTCAGTACCAGCAGCAGAACACAGGTGAGCACTTTCATAATTTATCTTACTATTGGGAAGCTGCATTAAAAGTTTTGGCAGTAAATTTCACAAAATGCTAGGAGGAACACTTTGCTAAGAACTTGTCAGTAGTAATAAGTATTTATGGTGTGTAAGTCTTCCGTTTTGAATTCTCATTTATATTCTGGTTTATTTCTCCTGGAAGTTGAGGAGATAAGTTCTTAACTCTGCTTTTTTGAGATGTAAATTTCTCTTAACTCTGCTTTTTTGAGATGTACATTTCTTCTGAGAATGCAAGAATTTGTTTACATTCCCCATTTTTTAATATATTGAACACAGTCCAGATATGACACCATTTGCTGTTTGCAGGACAGACTGACACTTTAGAAAGATTTGTCAGTATATAAATCCTCAGGATTCTCCAACTGTTAGCTACCCCTAATTAATCTTGCATAAGTGTCAATCTTATCACCTGGTTGCACCATTGCATTATTCTCTATCTTAATGTAAACTTAATCTTGAATAGTTTCCTGTGATTTTATTTGTCTCTGTCCAGAAGAGCTGATAAGAGCAGTGAGTCGTTGAGGTTGCTTAAAAATATTTGTTCTCCACATTGTTTTGAGGAGCTTTGTTTTAATTCTGATGATAAAATGAAGTTTGAAAAGAGGTGTTTTTTTTTACAATTAAAGCAGTTTGCAATCAAATGTTGGTCTGTCATTTAGGCGCTTAAATGGTTTCTATATTTTATTCCTTTTGAGCAGTACAATTACAGCATGGGGAAAAGACGGTGAAAAAGATGCCTTTGAACACATAATGAAGAAGTTTTCCACAGTGCCTGTATCAATTGTTAGTGACAGTTATGACATTTATCATGCTTGCGAAACCATCTGGGGTGAGGACTTGAGAAGTTTGATAGAAGAAAGAAGCCCTTCAGCCCCACTCATTATTCGGCCAGATTCAGGAAATCCACTTGATACAGTTTTACAGGTAACATATTTTTCTTCTTTTAGAGTGTAGTTCCTTCTTTATGATCTCCTCAGTAACAATATGACACAGAAGTATCCATGTATATTTAAAAATAAATGAAAGTGCAAGTTTAATTTATCAGAATGGGAGTTGAAATGGTGAAATAAAGTATACTAAATATTTAAGAATATACTTTTTCAAGCTCTTCAGCGGCTCAGACTGACCAAATTCCTCCAACTAATTAGTTCCGACTGCGTCTGAAGTTGAACCCAAAGTTTGGGGTTTCCTTTAATGTAGTCCGAGACTGAGAAGAAAGAAAAGCACGGCGGAGGTTATTCGTGAAGGCCCACCTTCGCAATCTTGCCCCACGCCCGAGGTGATAAAAGTGAAATTAAATTGCAAGGCTATCTACACCAATTTATAAGAGTTGCTTTACCAAATAATCCAGAGGGACAGATTATAAATCTACATGAATACTCTACTCGTCTTGAGGTTTTAAAAGGAAAACCTTGGTAGAAGTTTAAAAATATAATTGACAATGGGTGCATTTACCCTTCATGCGATATCTGAAGGGGTTCTGCACAAAATATCATAACTGATGTTGTCTCTTGATATGCATGCTGATACTTGGGATGAAAACTATAGAGTGCTGGCACTCGTGATGAGGAAGTCAATTTGCCAACTCTTGAGATGGATCAAGGTCTGCTAAATGGTACCAACAGATTATGAAACTTTTTAATCTCATTATTTGCTGGATTTGATCCCAGAGATTTATGGAACCAAGTTCCCCAGCTCCACCTCCACAAATGCACTGGTCTGTTCCAGACCAACATCAGTGTTAGGCCTTGTTCAAATTGGGCTGGAGTGAAGAACTAAATGACTGTCGACTGATGAATATAAAAACAAATTCACTGTTCTGCAAGAGCTGATTTGATGCTGTGATTGATCTTGAAGTAACAAGTCATATAACTAATCTTTGGTGTGTTGCCGAATTATCAAATTGTCACTTTTCTGGCCTTCAGGTTCTTGAGATCCTTGGAAAGAAATTTCCACCAACTGAGAACTGTAACGGTTATAACGTTCTTCCTCCTTACTTGAGAATTATTCAGGGAGATGGTGTGGATATAAACACTTTGCAAGAGGTAAGAGTGCACAGTCCAGCAAAGGTTTTCAAGAGATATAATAGTGAGATTTGGGGGAAACTGATTGCATGACTGAAAGATCCCCAGTCAGTGAGTGTAATGCAACATCAGTTTCAAACCAAAACAGATGATATTGGGACAGATGACCAAATTGTTTGTGTGGCTTTAAAGAGGGCCATGAAGGAGGAGAATGGAGAGAATTGAAGAGAGCTTTCCAAGAGCATGGGGCCTTTATCACTGAAGGCACAACTGCCAATGATGGCCGAATGGAAGGACACCAGAGTCAAATTCAAATAGAATTTGAATTTAATGAGGAGAGAGTGAGGAATGTTGCATTGCAGTGCCAGTTGTCACAGCAGACTGGTGAGATTGAGGAACTTTAATGGTATGGAAAATGTTGTAAATGGTATGGAAAACGTTAATCCAGAAAACTAGTTTTGAATTAAACCAGAGACAATGCGACATGGTTTCAAACAGTAGAAGTAACTTGAAGACTTAAATCAGAAGTTTCTTTATACAAAGTGATTAACTGGGAAAGGACTTCAGTTTAGGATGACAGATGCAAAAACTTTCTTGACTTAAGAAACAACTGGATATAACTATGAGAGGGATGCAGGATTATTACAGATAGAGAAAAGTATGTTGCAGCATGCTATCTTTAAACCAATAAAATTTGTATATGTTTTTTCAGATTGTTCAAGGCATGAAAGAGCATAAATGGAGTATCGAGAACATTGCCTTTGGATCTGGTGGTGCTTTGCTGCAGAAGATGACGAGAGATCTTTTGAATTGTTCCTTCAAATGCAGTTATGTGGTAACAAATGGACTTGGGGTATGTTACACTGTATAGAGCTTTTGAACTGCATTTTAAACAACTGTAGGTTTTGGGTAGAGCGTTGCCCATATATATCGAGCATATGAATCAAATCTCTATCCAATCAATTATAAACCTGTTCTGTTGAATAAGTAGGCTAATATCTCTTTGTGCTCATTCTGGCCAGTTGCACTATACATAACCTTTGAGTGCATTGTTCACTAAATGTCAATTCACATTAATATCACGTTGGACTTAACTTTACACAATTCTGCTGAATAAGCTGTAACAGTATAACCAAGTAATTCATAGAATGTAATCTCAAACATCTAGGCCTGTTTTTCCCACCCTCCCATATGGCTTCTAATCTGAGCCACTCCTCACGTTCCATGCCCTTTCAGTCATCCTCTTCGAAGCAACTGTCTAATTCCTGTTGTGTTTATTGTAGCTTTCTACACCTACAACTGTTTTCTCCAATTGCTGAAGCTCACTGGAATATAATTTTAAATATAAGCATCTTTATATTACCTTTTCTCGATTTGACAGCAGACATTTGAGTGTTGACAAACTGATTCATGGATGCACTTTCCAGTGCTGGGTATTAGGGATAGCACTTATGAGCGTTCCACTAATGCAGATCCTTGTTACATTCACAAAGTATTGTTAAGTTATGTTTTTTGTGTGGATATTTTCCTAAACTAGTAACTGCTTTCTAGTTCCAGTTATAAACGGTACTACTTCATGTCTGTAAATTGACTTTTCTCATTTTAGGTAAATGTTTTCAAAGATCCAGTTATGGATCCAAACAAGCGATCTAAGAAAGGACGTCTGTCTTTGCACTGTACTCCTTCAGGGGATTATGCTACACTTGAAGAGGGTAAAGGAGAGCTGGAAGAAAATAGTCCTGTAAGTAAATTTGTACCTTCTTATACTCTGCCACGTAAACATGAAAAGTTTAACATGACCTAATAACAAGGTTAATTAAGCAGATTAGAAGAAAACATTGGCATTTAATCTTTTCAGAGAGCCAGTCACATGCAGGCCAGACCAGGTAAGAATGACAGATTTTCTTCCCTAAAGGACATGAGGGGACAATTGACAAAATTGGTTCATGGTCACCATTTGACCTTTAATTCCAGATTTTGTTTTTCTTTTTTGAATTGAAATTCTACCATCTGCCCAGGTAGGATTTGAACACGGGTCCCCAGAGCATTACTCTGGGTATCTGGATTATTAGTCCAGTGACAATACCACCATGCCACTGATAGTTTGCAGGTAAAGGAACAAGTGATTTTTCAAGTTTGCTGCGTGAGTCCTGGACCCCTGTTAAATTACATGAGAATAGGCACAAGGTGGTTGATGGTTGATGCTGGTATTTGCCATTAAGTAAGTGTGAGCTTCAACATAGGAGCACCTAGACTAGATGATGTGCAAAAGGGTTGTAAAGGCAGTTTAATGAATGAAAATATGAAATTGTAACTTTGGGGGGGGGCAGAATTCATGGACATTTTCGACCAGATTGTTAACGAGAAGAGAACCCGGAGGGAGATGCATGAATCTTTAAAGATGACTGTGCAATCAGGAAAGGCGAAAGGACAGGATAAAGTTGGGGGAACAAACTAGATTCTGCATTTTTAGGTATAGAGGCATTAACTATAAAACAAAGTGATACTAAATTTGAGATTTTAGCTTTGTTGCTAACTTCGCCTTAGTTTAATTGCTCTGTTTTATCACCTTTGCTCTTGAGTCGCCAGGTATCTTTATGATACCGCCACGTGGTTCAGGTCCGAGTAATGATCAATAATCCAATACACCGCTTAGTAAGATTTAAATCAAAGCACATTTATTATACACAGTAATCACTACTCATGTACAAATTCTATGTCTAACCTACTTCTACAGCTAACAGGCCAATACTTAACTTGGAACTGGCCCACCAGGTCAGGGAAACGAATGGCCTTTCGGGTTCTGAGCCTGCGGGATTCGAAGTTGGTACAGGTTGGTAGCTAGGAGTGCCTATCTCGTAGCGAGCGTTGAAGTTAGACTTACAGTTTTTGAACGGCTGTTGAAGAGTTAAGAGAGCTGGAAGCGGTTGAAGAGAGGTGGAAAAGGGCTGGAAGAGAGAGCGCCTTGAACTTGGGTCTCAATTCTTATAGTCCCCAGGAGCTTCCCGCCTTTCGGGGCAGACCCTGTACCTGGTTCCAAGTGATTGGACTTTGTCCCAATCACTTGGTTCGATTTTCTCCAATGCTGGAGCGGTTCCCTGATCGATGGGCGGTCTTGAGGTGGTCGTTCACCTCCTTTTGTGTAGGCTTCTGCTGGCGCTGAAGAGTCTGGTTTTGCTTTATGTGTCTAAATGTTGCTCATTGTTCCCGGGAATTGCTCATTAGTATGCAGATGGCTGATGTTTTGTTATGCTGATGGTTGCTGGTATCGATCTTGTCTGGCCTTTCCAGAGGTAAATACACAGTCAACCTGCAGCTGCTCGTTTTTGTCCTGACTTTCCCATCAGCCTTTGCCGTTCGCCATTTTAAATCGGGAGTTAGCCATTTTAAGTGGCTACATTCCCTCCTTGTGATCCTAACGCTTTGCGTTAGGATCACATAACTATGTTGCTTTCCATTCCCTGACCTGGCCCCGAGGGGGGGGGGGGGGCACTTCCTTCATGGCCTCTGCACTGACCATAGCTATGCAAAAAAATTTAACTAACAATTCTAAGGGCGCTATGTCAAACAGGGACATGCATTACAAAATAATAAACTGGGAACCTCTAACTATTCTTCATACACTACACTCACTTCAACATTTCATTATCCTAACTTCCTCATCCATACAAACAAAATCATAGCAGTTTACACATCAGTCTTCCTGGCTTGGCAGTCAAGCCCAGGATCGTACAATTTGCTCATGTACAGTTCTTTACATTTCTTTATTTACAATAAACGCAAGTGAATGTTCTTTATTATAGGTCGGGGGTCTGGTCGTATCCGAAAATAAGGGATCTGATCCTATATACCAGGGTTCGAGCGCGGTAGGCTCTCCTTCTCCATTTCCGTAGACGCGTAGTCTGCACTATGCAGCAGAGTATCGCTAATACCAGTAAGGTTTCTATTACACAGGACAGGGACTACCAGGTTATAAACCTGGCACACCAAGATGATGTGGTGTCGCAGTTGACTGGGCTCTGGGTACTGCGGGGAAGTGAAACATTAACGCCTGGGGGGCTTGAAGTCATGGGGTTCGGGTTCACGTGCAACCAAACGTCCATAAAAATGATGCTGATCCATGTGGAGGAAGTCCTCATGGGCTGTTTAGCACAGGGCTAAATCGCTGGCTTTGAAAGCCGACCAGGGCAGGCCAGCAGCATGGTTCGATTCCCGTAACAGCCTCCCCGAACAGGCGCTGGAATGTGGCGACTAGGGGCTTTTCACAGTAACTTCATTTGAAGCCTACTTGTGGCAATAAGCGATTTTTATTTCATTTCATTTTTTCTTCTCTTTCCTTTTCTTCTCTTCTCCGGTCCTTATAGATTATAGAATTTACAATGCAGAAGGAGGCCATTCAGCCCATCGAGTCTGCACCGGCTCTTGGAAAGAGCACCCTACCCAAGGTCAACACCTCCACCCTATCCCCATAACCCAGTAACCCCACCCCTAATGGCAATTTTGGACACTCAGTGCAATTTATCATGGCCAATCCACCTAACCTGTACCCTGAGGAAACCCACGCATACACGGGGAGGATGTGCAGACTCCGCACAGACAGAGTCCCAAGCCGGAATCGAACCTGGGACCCTGGAGCTGTGAAACAATTGTGCTATCCACAATGCTACCGTGCTGCCCTGGAGCTTCTGGAGTTCTGTGGAAACAAGCATAGTGTCTGTAACTATCTTTGTTTAATATCTCGTACGATAGTGTGTCTGTCCTGTAGTGCCAATTACTCCCTTTATAATTGGTCACTATGTGTGACTCCCTCATTTTTTTTTCAAAAATCGAATTTTAATACAAGACACACTTCCAACTAATGAACCAGTGCGAGCCGTCTCGCAGACTGTGCAATTTACCATCCAAATGTTTCAGGATGTAAATAGCATGTGGTTGGCAACCCAAAGGTTACCTAAAACAAAACAAAACTTTTTGAACGAAAAGTGCCAAAATGCGTATGGACCACGACGGGTGAGATTTGGATGGAGTCCCCGGGTAGGACGGCTACCAATGCCGTGTCTCTCCTACCCGAGCGTAGTTGACCGGGGGGGGGGGGCGCCCTGATCGATGGGCGGTCTTGAGGTGGTCGTTCACCTCCCTTTGTGTAGGCTTCTGCTGGCGCCGACGAGTCTGGTTTTGCTTTATGTGTCTAAATGTTGCTCATTGTTCCTGGGAATTGCTCATTAGTATGCAGATGGCTGATGTTTTGTTATGCTGATGGTTGCTGGTATCTATCTTGTCTGGCCTTTCCAGAGGTAAATACACAGTCAACCTGCAGCTGCTCGTTTTTGTCCTGTTGGCTGTCTTTCCCATCAGCCTTTGCCGTTCGCCATTTTAAATCGGGAGTTAGCCATTTTAAGTGGCTACAGCTTTGGTCATCTGATTTCATGGCTCCAATATCTTTCCTGTTAAAAAAAAATACATATACAATGAAGCTCAGTCCAACAAGAATGAAAATCAAATTCATAACTTTCCAATTAATAAATAAGGCAAGAGCAACCATTCTAACTATTTTTAATGTTAAATGGGGAATATCTCCACTGGAAGGTGAATTAGAAGCATGTGGGAAGATAAGGTGGGCATAAACTTCATTCCTTCATCCAACCTCACCTCAAAACCTAGATATGCCAAATACCTCCCTTTCCCCTCCACGCATCGATCTGCTGTAGCCACTCTGCTCTTATGCCACCATTTAACCCTTCTAATGGGATCAGTTTATTTACTTCTGACCCAATTCGCCCTCTTGTGGATAGAATCCTGAAATGAGAATTTTGCTGTTATGCATGCCCTTGATCCATTGTCGACCTGCTCTAGTTTGCTAAACTGGCATTGGATCTTGAACCATAGTGCCATAAGCTGCTATAAGTCCTTTAAAAAATAAATGAGCAACATAGATCCCTTGAGCCTATTCTCTCGTTCAACTAGATTATAGCTGATCTGTACCTCGGCTTCATTTACCCGTCTTTGCTCCATATCCTTTTATATTGATCTTGAAAATTCAATTGACCCAACACTTGGTGGTGCTAAAGTATATTAAGATGCTTTTTGATTTCATTTGTCCGTGGCTTCACCATTATGCGAATATTCAAATTTGGATGACCTGACACTAATTTCTCTCATGCCATAGTTTGATCCACTAATTTAGTGTCTCTACTTCTCTTTCTAACATTCTTCTCTCATTTTGATTTCCTGTGCCTCGTCGTATCGTATCATGTGCATGCTTGTGTCTATAAGCCCATCGCTCCATTACCATAACTGTTGAGAAGCTGAGGTCCCAGTTCTCCAGCAAAAGGCTGAGGGAGGAACATCAATTAGAGCAGGACTGGACAAGTCAGCAAGAATGTCAGGGCAATACTGCTTCTAACTGAATTGTTATGAACCTTAGTCGGTTGTTTCATGTTTGCCTGTCGTGGCTGGCTTGAATAAAACACTTGCAAGTGAGGGAGCAACAGGAGTGGGAATTATGAGACGGAAAAAAAGAGAAGTTAGGAATGCTCAGCCGTTCGCGGTTAGAGTGATAGTGGGAAAAGACAGTCAAAATCGACAGAAAAATATTGGGAAGTGATGGATGTTTAGAGCAGGCATTCTTCATAATCCTTTCTTCTGAATTGGGGAAACTCCTGTTAAAGCCTTTGCTGTTTTGACTACAGTTTTCCTGGAGTTATGGCTAAATTTTAAAGGTAGTCTGTTGCTGTAATTTAAACAAAATTCCTATTAAGTAATTGGCTTTTTAAGTGTGAGGCTTCCTTGTTATCCTCACACACCCATGGATGAACTTCAGACCTTTGTTGCAGAGGCTGCATGAGTCCCACAGCAGTCCTGATAAGATAGGCACTGGTGTGTGGCACCAGGGGAGGAATAGAGACTCCTGAACCCCACCCCTAACCCCAGGTGTGGTACTGATCTGAGTCAGTGACACACAAGTGTCCATGAGTCATGCAGCATGGTGTTGTCCATGAAGACAGCTTGGAGATGGAGGCAGTAACCAGTCTGCCCAGGCAGAGAGGGGAACAGCGCAGTACTATGGCAAGAGGTTGTTGCACTCACCCCGAAGTTTTTTGGCGAACTGAAGGACCTTGCGATGTCACTCTTTTTAGTAATTGGATTTGACACCGATATAAAGTCCAGTTGGAGTGACGAAAGATTGAGCCTGACAGGAGGCCAGCGGCCATTGTTCATGAGATGCGAATAACATTTGTGCCACCTGTTAGCGGGAAGAGAAACTCGCCATTGGCAGAATTGCAACAGAATTTTATGTTGGCGGGTTTCTAAATTTCTTTGGGTCTCTGCTCATATTCACTATGCTCTTTCACCATCAAACTAGCTGACGGATGGTTGGCAGAATTTCACCCATTGTATCAGTTTATTCGGAAGCCTAGAGTGGTGCAGAAGATTAAATGAAGGTTATTTTCAAAAATAGAACATGGTGTCTGAAGAGGCACTTCGAATCTATTGATCGATCTCAAACACAACACTTTTTAACTTTTAACTTTCCTGGATTGGATTGGATTGAATTTGTTTATTGTCACGTGTACCGAGGTACAGTGAAAAGTATTTTTCTGCGAGCAGCTCAACAGATCATTAAGTACATGGGAAGAAAAGGGAATAAAAGAAAATACATAATAGGGCAACACAACATATACAATGTAACTACATAAGCACTGGCATCGGATGAAGCATACAGGGTGTAATGTTAATGAGGTCAGTCCATAAGAGGGTCATTTAGGAGTCTGGTAACAGCGGGGAAGAAGCTGTTTTTGAGTCTGTTCGTGCGTGTTCTCAGACTTTTGTATCTCCTGCCCGATGGAAGAAGTTGGAAGAGTGAGTAAGCTGGGTGGGAGGGATCTTTGATTATACTGCCTACTTTCCCCAGGCAGCAGGAGGTGTAGATGGAGTCAATGGATGGGAGGCAGGTTTGTGTGATGGACTGGGCGGTGTTCACGACTCTCTGAAGTTTCTTGCGGTCCTGGGCCGAGCAATTGCCATACCAGGCTGTGATGCAGCCCGATAGGATGCTTTCTGTGGTGCATCTGTAAAAGTTGGTAAGGGTTAATGTGGACATAAAGTTTAGGAATACCATCAGTAGCCCAGATCTATGAGTAACTTAGGTTTTCACACTTATTAATCTTCATCCTAAGCACTGGCTCAACAAAAAGTAAGGAAGTTTGTGTCAAATGTATAACTTTATAGTTGTATGCGTAATTAACAGGTTGAACACTTGCCAGGAAGATCCCTGTTTTATACCGTCCCCAAGTCAAATTTTTAAATGTTAATTTTCCATCTCTTGAAAATTGCTTTGTTAGTTTTTCGCTGGCTTTAACAATTTTCTTCTTTTCGCCTCAAGAACACAATTAGGAGTAGGCCATTCAGCCCCTTAAATGTGTTGATAGATCATGGCTGACCTGACTGACCTCAACTGTCTTGCCCCATTCTCCCCCACCCCCCAACATTATAACCCTTGATTACCTTGTTGATCATAATCTATTTGACTCTCCCATGAATATAATATATCTATCTGCCTTCCAGATTTAACTTCTAGCCTCCTTTCTTACAAGTCAGCTTTTTAAAAATCTGTGTTCTGCTCTTAATAATGTAATTTGTTAGATCATTTGAAATGGAGTGGTTGGGTTTCATGCACTACATCTCAAAACTGTAAATCTTTTATAGAAGAACAAGCATATGATTTAATTGCACATAAAACGTCAGAGAACACCCTTTCCCAAGTAATGCTTGGTAGGCACAAAGTTTTACTGCTGCATTTCAAATGTTAGAACTACCAGACCATAATTCGACTCTTCATACGAATCACACCATTGCATGAGCAAATGTTTGAATGCAAGGTGACAACTACAGCAAGGTGGGTAGAGTTTGCTGAGAAGTGTTCTTTTAGCCCCTTGGGGAGAGACCATTTTTTATTAATAAAAGCATTCTACAGATAAATTTTCACTTTGCCTTTGACGAACATTGTAGCTTCCTAATAGTCTACTGTTATTTCAAGCACAGGGTACTCCTAACCACAAACGAGTTCTCCGTCCCTCAATTTGGAAACCACTTTCTATACTTGCAAAACCGATTTTAAGCAGACAATGTACTTATGAAGGCCTCACCTGGTTTTCCCTCTCAAACAGAATTCATGGCTGCTATTGCAAAATTGGTCATTTTTTGATAAATTTGCCATTCTGCTAGTGGCAGAGTGCTACTATATTTGTTTCAAAGATCAGTTACAGTGGTAAAGTCATTACAAATCATTTGCCTGTGAGGTACTGGTAATGAATGCCCAAGAGTAAAGGAAAATTGTCCAAAACATAGTGGTGTAGTAGCTTGCAAAGAAGGAACAAGAGAGCCATGGTTAATTGTTAATGCTCAGTTAGCTTCAAAGTTGGAACAACAGGTGTGGAATGATATAGAAGAAAAAGATTGGCAATGTCAGAGAAACATCTCACAAGCTCTCCAAGTTACACGTCTGATTCATAGAATTTCTTAATAGAATTTACAGTACAGAAGGAGGCCATTTGGCCCATCGAGTCTGCACCGGCCCTTGGAAAGAGCACCCTACCTAAGCCCACAACCCCCAACCCTATCCCAGTAACCCCAACCCAACCAAGGGCAATTTAGTATGGTCAATCCACCTAACCTGCACATTTTTGGACTGTGGAAGGAAACCGGATCGCCCAGGGGGGAAATCCACGCAGACACTGGGAGAAAGTGCAAACTCCGCACACAGTGACTCGAGCCGGGAATCGAACCTGGGATCCTGGAGCTGCGAAGCGACTATGCTAACCACTGTGCTACCGTGCCGCCCATTTGAACAAGTCATTCCTTTGTCAATGCCCTGCACAATTTGCAGCATTTGAAGAAAACCTCGGCAACTCTGTAATTGATTAAGCATGGCTTGATTAAGCATGGCCTTGACGTTATCGCTCGGGTCACAAGAACAAATTTTTAAGAAATCTTAATATTTAAGAATGGGAAGGTTTGGAAGAATGACAACATTTGTGTTGTGTATATTGGACAATGGTTTGAGTTTAAAGTGGCTAAGAACTGAATGTAGATGAAGCATTAGTGAGAAGAAAGGCTTGCATTTTATTTACTGTCTTTCACAATTACCTGACTTTTCAGCCCATTTACAGTGGAGTCACTGTAATATTGTAGGAATCATGGCAGCCAATTTTCACCACAGACAGCAATGCAACAGTTAATTTAAGGCCTAAATATTGGCAGGAATAACTCTGTTCAAAATAGTGTAATGGAATCTTTTTTTGCTCATTTGAGCAGGCAGACGGGGCATCAGTTTTAATGTCTCCGCTTGTGACTTTTCGTAATTAGTTGATCCACAGTTCAAAAGGCAGCATGATTCTATCTGATTTTGAAACGTTTCTTTATTTACAGGATCTGCTGCATACGGTTTTCAAGAATGGCAAAGTTATAAAGAGCTACACCTTTGATGAAGTGAGGGAAAATGCTCATTTGAAGCCAAGGGATTGGGGAGAACTCCCATAAATTCAAGTTAATGTCAAATATATATATAATATATATATATATATATATATATATGTATGTGTACACAATGATGTCAAGTCTGTTGCGTGTTCAATGCACAGATATATGTATCATAACTGTTTTAAAATTTACCGATAAAGTTAAAAATTTATAACTATGCTGTGCCACATAAAACAGCAAATGACACCCACCCGTACCCTGATCATCCAGTGCAGTTTGCATTTTTAACTAACGCTTGCTGTACACAAATTTTAAAAATGTGTTGCTCTGAACAGCTGCTGCTTGTGTTGTGATTTGTACATTGTGGGGTATAATAGTGGTAACTAGAAATTATGAACATGTGCAAATGTTGGTCAGGTGTTTGAACTGGACAACCAACTTCAGTGAATAATGTTGGCCAATATTGGAAATAATTTAAATATATATATTTTTTAGTGTACATATATACCAAACCCCTTTTCAATCTTCCTATTTTATGAAGTTTTTGCTTTTTAAGGGGATTCTATTTTATAATTACAGACCTTGTTCTGGTTTGGGACGAAGGACAGTTTGCCGATAGGAAAGAGTAGTTGTGACTGTTGTACAAACATTTGGTATTGTGGTGAACAAAACCTTTTAGCACACGTGTTTAGATTTTGACGGGATGGGTAGTTAATAGTGCACTTTTTTTATAGACCTATTTGTGTGTTGAAAAATGTATGCTTTTAAAGAAGATAAGCACTGAGAAAAGAAAAGTATCTAACCACAATAAAATTTTGCAGTTTGATGGAACAGTCAAAAGTAAATTCACTGTTGAAGGACTTTATAGTTTATCAATATTCATTAATTTTGATTAGACTTGCACTGCACTTGTTGAACCCCAGCCTTCTATTTCTTCTTTCTTCCAAAATTGATAGGAAGGACACTTTCTTTTGAGATGCCAAGTTTGTTTTGCCTTTTTCCTTCACATTTTTTAAATTCAGCTAATCATCCCAAATAAATGTTTCTACACTGAGGTAACAATGAAAGGGAGGAAGAAATTAGATGTCTCAATTAATATACTGATAGAACATCAAAGTAAACATAACTTTTACAATGAGGGGAAGAGGCGTAAACATAACTTTTACAATGAGGGGAAGAGGCAATAAAAATATAAATGTTATTCCAAAGTGTAAAATTCTACCTTCTACCCTGTTCTACAGAAAATTCAAATCCTGGGACTGCTGTATGCACCAGCAGTGTGTTGCATGTTTCCTGTATTCTGTACCATTGTTTCATGTTCCCAGATTTGGGTATTGCTTTTAATATTTCTTGATATTCCTTACTGTAGCAATATACTTAAACAGTAAACCGGATTGCTAGACTATGCAATAGGATTCTTTTTTTTTAAATCATGTCAGGTGAACATATCAATTCCATACATCTGTGAAATGACTGGAGAAGAACCTTTTTGAGCTGTTTGGGTGTTGTGAATTCAGTTTTTGTCCCACCATAGGTGTAAAGCAGAAGTACATTTGCTATGGTTCAAAAAGACAATGATTTAGTCTCAAATGGTTCATCAAATTTGAACATTTAGTAATATCATTTTCTCCAATCTATTTTGCTGCTGATACACTGTAATCATTAATACTAGGAAAAACATGTGCAGAATATTATCCAGCTGTTCAAAAGCAACTCTGGAACCTCAAATGATAGAGGAAGTGAAATGAAGGGTTGTCACTGGAACATTCAAAAATATCTGTGCTTTAATACAAAAACACACCACTTTAAAATTGTTTTTTCAAAATGACTGACATGTCCAATTACTGTTTCTAAACTGAACCGCTTTACATAGTGATCCAGTTTGGATTATTCCAAATTGAAAAATGTTACTGTCTTTGCCCTCCCGATTTAATTTAATGTGAATAAATGTGTTAAATGAAAACTTGGAGTGTAATGCTCCTTGAAAATACATTATTGCCATTAGGTAACCTTGAAGAATTAGTATGCCAGCAATTTGTTTGAGGTTTTGATGAATGACAAGTTAAGTTATGGAGTTGCATAAGTGATGCAAATCGTCACAATCCAACTTGATCTGAGAATTGAATAACCAACACATGGGGAAACTGCTTTAGAGAGAAAAAAAAATGTATGTCAGTGGTCATAATATTAATCAAGTGAGTAAAACCTCCAGCATACCAACCAAATATTTAATTTTGTTTCATTTCAAACTCTTCAATAAGCCCATCAGGCTTAAAGAGTTGAAGCATTATTGTTATAAGCCTTGTTTTGAATTGTTAGTTGCCTGATGATGATGCTCACCTTTTAAATGAGTTAATTAACAAAGCAACATACCTTCACCTGATCAAGAAACATCCCATACTTGGGATGGTTTCTAAGTGGGTTTTGTTAACCCAATTTTCAGTGTTGATAGTTAGTATTGGTTGGATGAAGCTTTAGAAGCTCTGAAGTGGAATGTTAATGAATACCTTCTTGCCTGTCCTTCAAGAATTCTTGTAGATTTCAGTGACTATCTGTTTCCCGTATAGTTTTAAATCTTGTTTAGTTGGGATATTGGTTGCATCAATATAATTCAGTTGAGCATTTTCCCTCCCACTAGTGTAGATAAACTGATCTGCAATTCCTTAGTGTTTTACTCCAGCCCTACATTTGGAGTTGTTAGATGTCCTGTGTAGCTCCTTTTAAAGTTTTTCAATATAATCCTTTGATTTCCTGAGTATTCCATGGTGTATATTATGTTGTGAGGAGTTTTGAATAAATTTCTACAGCTTTTGCACAATGTATGCTTACTGCTTTTAGACCAGAAAACCACTGTTACTGCATTTGTAATTCATGGGCAATTATGTACTGCTGAAAAACTTGACGTTCTTTTGGCCTAGAGTTCAATTGGTCCCTTCTGGAGAAGATTAGTAAAAATGCTCTATTTAATTACTCTTGCTGTCATTACCACTAATTGTTACATTTGGATTCACTGGACCATATTCTCTAAAAGCACAAGTGAAATATTCAGAGTCCTTTATCTTCATAATTAAATCAAATCTAGGTGAAGCTCTATAAAACAAAAGCATCATATTCTCAGTAGCTGAAACATTAAGCTTAGTCAAAATACATAAATGAATAATCCAAATTATGTAGTCAGTGGTGAGGGGTCAGTACTTGCCATTCAACTACGGGACTTTTAAGGGACAGTTTCCTGTCGTCAGGTGTTTGATTTAGTGTGGCTCCCTCTACAGGCTATGTGTGACAGAGCAAGCCAACAGCATGCCTCATCAGAATATTTAACTTAGCTGTATAATCATTTAAAAAAATATATTTTGGAGTACCTTTTTCCAATTAAGGGGCAATTTAGCGTAGCCAGTCCATCTAACCTGCATATCTTTGGGTTTTGGGGCAAACCCACGCAAACACTGGGAGAATCTGCAAGCTGCACACTGACAGTGACACAGGGCCGGAATCGAACTTTGGACCTCCGTGCCGTGAGGCAGCAGTGCTAACCACTGCACCACTGTGCTGCCATATAATAATGCAAAGCGAAATAGAGCTGTGATCAAAAGTAAAAAATGACCTCCCAACAATTAGTTCTGAAGATATGACACTCATATTAGCTGATTGGTTGATAGTAAGATGCAGCACCCACCCAATTTAAAAAAAGTAACTTGCACGCATACACCAGCAATAATGTTTTCACGTGTGTTTCATATGTAGCTAAGTATAGCAACTTCATGCTCTTAGATCTATTTCAAAGCTGAGTCTGGCAAGATACCAGTAATGGAGCAGCAAGGCAAATCGTGCTTCTGTGAATGTGGAGACTAGCAGTTGCTGTCTGATTTACTTCATAATATGTGAGCGCTATTATCCTCCATTATTAAAATAGGTTATCATGGACTACATTTTCCTTGAAATTGGGGTTTCACTGCACTCTTAGTCCATTTATCCTTCATTTATTTCACTTTGAAAATTTAACCATAAGGTATTTTAACTTCCTAATTTGTTGTTTGAATAATTCAATGTGATTTGATACTTTACCTGCTTATTGACATTGCTGCTGCTCACCAAGATATTGCCTTGACCATGGTGCCAGATTTCAACTCCCTTCAGGGCGGGGGGTGGAACCATTGCATCACTCTATCTTTTGTCGGCAGCTTCTCTTAACGGTCAGTAGCACGTGCAAAATTCAGACCAATCTCGTATTAGCAAATAGATTTCCATTTTGCTCATAAATATCTATTTATAAGTCTATTTATAAGTCAATTTAATTGATATCAGATTGAGACAAAGTAAAAACATTGCAAATGTTGAGAAACAAATAAAAACTGAAGGAAGAATTAATAATGTAGGTTGATGACCTTTTGTCAGAAATAGGCAATTGTTTTCCAGGGAAACATTTTTTTTTCTCTCCAACTTCAGCTCCATGATGTTTCATGAATTTCTCTGTGCAGATGCTCCCAAACCTGATAAATATTTCCAGTATTTTCTGTTTTAATCTGATGGTTTTCTAGAATTGTAAGTAGTGTGCATAGAAGATTAAGGGTTACAGTGGTGAAGAATGAAGCTGGATTATAATTGGGGCTTTTGTGAGCCCAGTCAAAATGAGACGGCTTGACTAAATTTAAAAATTTGCCTTGAAACTCATGGGCAATAGAAGGGGTTACCAATTGCAGCAGTCCCAATTATGTAAAATGCTAATAGGCATAAGGTGAAGGAAACAAATGGTCTGTTTTGGTTTCTAAACCAATAACACAATTAACATTAATGCTAGACATATGCTGTTTATTTGTATACAGCTCAAGACAGTAAATTAGATCAGGTGGCAAATTTAAGAAAAGGTTTGGGTTGCGATTGCATCAAAAGGTTTCCAAATGTCATAATGCCAAGGGGGCTGCAGAAGGATTTGTACAGGCTAGGAGAGTGGGCAATGAAGTGGCAAATGAAATACAATATGGAAAAGTGTGAGGTTATGCATTTTGGAAGGAGGAATTTAGGCATAGACTTTTTGGGGAAATGCTGTGGAAATCAGAAGCACAAAGACAATTCTCTTAAAGTTAATGTGCAGGTTCAGCAGTTAAGGCAAATGCAATGTTAGCATTCATGTCAAGAGGGCTAGAATACAAGACCAGGGATGCACTTCTGGTGCTGTATAAGGCTCTGGTCAGGCCCCATTTGGAATATTGTGAGCAGTTTTGGGCTTACCTAAGGAAAGATTGGCCTTGGAAAGGGTTCAGAGGAGGTTCACAAGAATGATCCCTGGAATAAAGAACTTGTCGTATGAGGAACGGTTGAGGACTCTGGATCTGTACTCGTTGGAGTTCAGAAGGCTGAGGGAGGATCTTATTTAAATTGACAGGATATTGCGAGGCCTGGATAGAGTGGATGTGGAGAGGATGTTTCCACTTGTAGGAAAAACTAGAACCAGAGGACACCATCTCAGACTAAAGGGACGATCCTTTAAAACAGAGATGAGGAATTTCTTCAGCCAAGGTGTGGTGAATCTGTGGAACTCGGACACAGAAGTCTGTGGAGGCCAAATCACTGAGTGTCTTTAAGACCGAGATAGATAGGCTTTTGATTAATAAGGGGATCGGGTTATGGGGATGAGAAAAATGTTAGCCACGATTGAATGGCGGAGCAGACTCGAGAGGCCTGGTTCTGCTCCGATGTCTTATGGTCTAACTGCCGTGAGATTCCCAATGCTTGGCCCGGCGAGGCCACCACAGGTGTAAAACGTTAATTGGTCCACTTAACGAGGCCCCACAAGCTTCACACCGCAAATGATAGTTTTTTCCCCCACCCTGCCTGCCTGATTCGCTGGGATTGTGCTCGCCTACCAAGGGGAGAGCAGCAATCGATCCTCCACAGCCAAGCCCACTCGGCACACAGCCATGCCTCCGAGAAGACCAGCCCCACGATTCGGGCAGATTATTGGATGCGCTTGAGTTGACGGGGTGCCTTATCCCCTGAGGGTCCTAAAGAAGCAGCCAGTGCTGCCTGGCAGGAAGTGGCAGCAGCCGGCAGCATGGGGAGTGTGACGGGACCAGCACCCAGTGTCGTAAGGTTAACTACGTCTGGGCTGCACGACTGAGTTGGCACCTGACCCCTCCCCTACCATGAGTATGTGCTTGGCACCAACCCTACATAGCACCGTTCCATGCTCTGGCCCATCCATGTGCTACCCACGCCATCCTCCCCTCTCTTTCCCACCCCCATAGTCCCATTCTCTCTCACCCCCACGATGAACGGTGATGCCCCCTGTGTCACCACAGGAGAGGATGGCTCTCAACAGGCGGGCAGTGGGGCGCTGGACATCAGAGTCCTCACTTGCTATAATGAATGGATCCTGGAGGTCAAGGGGTGGCAGAGGACAGATCTGTCCCCAACGTAGAGGGTGCCGTACAGTGCAGTGGTGAGGCTCCACTGGCCCCCACATAGATGACCTCTCTGAGTTGTTAATGCCATACAGACTGACTCATCCCTCCCATTGACCACATGTCCATTCTCTCACAGAATCTCCATCCAATGACACCAGCCCATTAGGGGGGTGGTCACACCCTTCCCATGGGACACCTCAGAGGAGAACTCCTGATTTTGCCACCGTTGCATCACAGCTGTCAATCCCCACCCTCCACCAGTGCAGAGGCACACAGCTCGGTGGAAAGTGTACTGGAAAGGCTTTTGGGGGGACATCAGGTGGGAGCAGGAATGCACAGTCATGACAGCAGTTGGAGCTCTGCTGAATCCCAGGACCCAGCTGGGTCCCGTTCCGATGCTGAGCCTCTGGGCCAGGTTTACCCGGAGCTGATGCTAGGGTGCAGCCGTGAGATTCCGAGGGGGATATCAGTGACCCCCCAGGTCCCAGAGGCCATGGGGCACAGCAAATGGTGCAGGCAATGTGTGGCTCCAAGGCAAACACTACCACTGCGGTGGTGACCGCAGTGGAGAGTCCAGTGCACAATGTTGGCAGCACGAGTGGAGATGTCCAAGGTGTGGCTAAGTCAGTGACAGCCATGGCTGAGTGCCTCGATAGCATGACCCAGTCACTGGGGTATGTGCCCCAGTACCAGGTGGACCTTGATAAGGCGCTGCGGGGCATATCCCAGTCTCGGGTAGGTATTGCCAAGGCCCTCCAAAGCATGCCCCGGTCGCAAGGGGAGATCGCCCAGGCACTGCGAGCCATGTCCCGGTCTCAGGTGGGCATAACTGCAGCGCTGCAGAGCATATCCTGGTCGCTGGGGTACATGTCCCTGTGGCAGGTGGGCTCCAGAACATCTCGGTCACCGAGGAGCATCGACGCTATGCTGCAGACGCTAGGGAGCCGCTAGGGCTGGCAGAGCCAGGTGATAAAGGGGCAGCCAGTGCTCAATTCAGCTAGCCCTCCATCCTGAGGTGAACCCCAGGGCCCTTGGGCACCAACCGGGTGGAGGGGCTGCTGGGTGCCAACCCGGAGCCACCCTATGGAGGGGCAATGGCGGCCACCCGTTCTCCCCTGAATACCCACTGACAATGGCATTTCTTGGAGTGAGCACCTGGAACAGGGCAGCACGATGGGCCATGTTCTGCTGGCAAGTATGCCGGGGCCGTCTAGCCCCCAGAGTATGCCCACCAGAGGCATCAAAGCCCCGGGACACGGTAGGCAGCAGACTGCCTCCACTGGCCTGTGCATCCAGCAGACACATCTAGACACAGCGATAGAAAACGGGAGGTCATGGATCACTGAGTGGGAAGGGGGCGGCACCATCGGGGGGTGGGGGGGGGTGGGTTTGGGCAGTGCCGGGGGCGCATGTGTCAATTAATAAAAGTGTTGACCTCGACCAAGATGTTGCCTCTGGTACTTTTAAAAATATTTTTATTCAAGGTATTTCACACACAAGAATATCGGAGTCTGCACATCCTCCCCCTGTGTACATGGGTTTTCTCCGGATTCCTCCTACAGTCCAAAGATGTGCAGGTTGGGTGGATTAGCCATGATAAATTGCCCTTAGTGTCCAAAATTGCCCTTCGGGTGGGGTTATGGGGATAGGGTGGAGGTGTTGACCTTGGGTAGGGTGCTCTTTCCAAGAGCCGGTGCAGACTCGATGGGCCGAATGGCCTCCTTCTGCACTGTAAATTCTATGATTCTAAGTCTAGTTTAAACTGGTTGTGATAATAGCACAGAATCGCATTCCATAACAAAACATCAGCATGAACAGGAACCACAAGCCCTCAACCTCTCTGACAGCAACACTCCACCTTCCTAATTTTCCCCACTTATCCCTTTTCCTTCCTCTTCGCACCACCCCCCGCCCCCCTCCATCCCGCTGACCCCTCAATCCACCTTGAAGAAATCGATGGAATGGTTTCCACCGACAGGTGAACCCCTCCTCCGACCCCCCAAAGCGAACTTGACCTTCTCCAACCGTCGGCATTCTGTCAGGTCATTCACCCATACCCGCGCCTTCGCTGGCTCCGAGTCCCACCAACATAACAAGATCCATCTCCAGGCTATCAGGGAGGAAAAGCCCGACACATCGACCTCTCTCCCCACCTGGACTTCTGCATCTTCCGACACGCCGAATATCGCCACCTCTGAATTCGGGCCACCCCACACCCAGAATCTCATAACGTAACATCAGACAACCCCCTCAGCTATGGACACGGCCAAAACATTTGGACGTGATTTTACGAGGCCTCTGGCACTTTCTTCCGCAATGCGGGCCGAGCACCAATCCCATCTCCCCGACAGGGAGGTCCTGGATGCCCCCCTCCCCCCCTCCCGCTGATTCACGTGCACGTGATGGATGTGAGCGAGCACTTAACAGAGAGGCAGGGGTCAGTCTATGGCACTAAATGAGGAGCACCAGCACTCTGCTCGCGGCGAGTTATCATCAGCCCCCCCCCCCACCCTGCCCTTGACAGTGACCCACTGACAGTGCTGACACAGTCCCATCATCCTGGGAGGGTGGGAAATGATGAGGGAATGGGGGGGGGGGAAAGATGAGGGATGTGAGGAGGGGGATGAGGAAAGATGGATGAGGCCACAACCTGTGATGCAGGCGAGGATGAGGGCCTCCTGTGGGTCCTCCCTGAGTTCGTCCTCCAGCTCCTCCTGGTCTGGTTCCTCCTCTGAGGTGGACACCTGTTTCCCCCACCACCAGCACATCGGGCTCATTGCCCAGAACCACCCTCATATCCCTGTAGAAGCCCTTCTGCCAGCTATAAAGGAGTACTAATTGGCACCTGCATGACCACTTAGATCGGGGATCGCTCCCGTTAATTGTATGGAGATTTGGCTTAAGCCTTGATTATTGGTTTGTTGAAAAACTACGGCGAGATCCTGATCTCCCCAATGGGAGCAGGCTGTTTAGATCGCAAACAGATCGATGCCTGGCGTCTCCTGCAATTTAATGGCCTTGTGCTTTCGCTTAAGCTCCATGTGGCCATTGAATTGTTCCCTTGATGTCTAACATTGTTGCAACTCTGCATTCGCCATCGTAACTGACAGCAACATCTGGGCCAGGATTCTCGGGTATGGGGTGGGGTGTACCGGCGCCAAAGAGTGGCGTGAACCACTCCGGCGTCGGGCCGCCCGGAAGGTGCGGAATCTTCTGCACCTTCGGGGGCTAGGCCGGCGCTGGAGTGCTGGCGCCGTGCCAACCGGCCAAAGGGCCTCCACCGGCCGGCGTGAGTTGGCGCATGCGCAGGAGCGCCAGCGTGTTCCCAGAAGTGCTGGCGTGATTCCTGCACATGCGCAGTGGGATTCTTCCCCGCACCGGACATGGCGGAGCTTTATACAGGCCGGTGCGGAGGGAAAGAGTACCTCCACGGCACAGGCCCACCCGCAGATTGGAGGGCCCCGATCGCAGGCCAGGCCACCTTGGGGGCCCCCCCGGGGCCGGATCCCCCCGCGCCCCTCCGAGGACTCCACAGGGCGCCCTCAGAACCATATCCCGCCGGTACGGACCTGGTCTAATCCACGCCGGTAGGACTGGCCGAAAGCAGGTGTCCGCTCGGCCCATCGGGGACCGGAGAATCACCGGGGGGGGGGGGGGGGGCCACTGCCAACAACCCCCGACCGGCACGGCGCGATCCCCGCCCCCGCCAAAAAACCGGCACCGGAGAATTCAGCAGCCAGCGTCGGGGTGGGATTCACGTCGCCCCACGGTGATTTTCCGACCCGGCGGGGATATCGAAGAATCCCACCCCAGGGTGTCTGCACAAAAGCAGTTAAATGTGGAAATCCTGGGAGTTGCTGAGTCTTCCCTCCTCAGTGTCAGCTGTTGCAGTTTTGCAGATGACAATCTTAGAAACCACTGAAAGCTCATCCTTTTATGTTGTACAGGGATTGAACCCTCAACACTGGCCTTATTCAGCAGCATGCTCCAGCCATCTGAGTTAACTTGGGTCTCTGAAGTACTTCCTCATAGATGTGTGTCCCAACATGTGAATGGCTAATAAAACTTCAGGATATTTTGAAATGGGGATAGTGAGCAAAGTATAAATCCCACTCCCACTCCCTGTAGTGTCCTTCCCTTGGTAATGAAATATAACTGGGTGTTTAATGGCATACTTAGCCATAGCTACTGCTGAATCTCTTCCTTGGACCAGGAAAATAATTTTAGATTTGTATAATATCATTTTTTTCCTGTTTTTAACTCCATTTAAATGAAACTTCAGTTTCCAATGTCAGTGCCCAATCTTGATTTTGCTCTCTAAAATGTATTTTGAAATTGAGTATCATCAGTGAATTTTACTTCCTGGTTTTCTGCTATTTATCCTGCTTTATTTCATCACTTGTTGGGATTCTGGAGATTCCTTTCAATTGGCACCAGATTGAATTCAACATCTGGAAAGGTGAAGCCCAAACCACAGTGGCATTCTTTGAGGTCAGGGGCAAGCACCATCACTTCGGTGCTGACTGTCTGCAAATTTGAGCTATTAAGTAATGGTTGCCTAATTCAAACATTCCATTGTGATTCCTGGAGATGGGGCGAAACCACTTCTATTGGCAGGAATATTGATAACCAGAGGACAAGATGTTGGGCAAAAATACAGAGGTGTAAGGGGCCAAATTGATTTTTATTTTAATGCAGTAAATTATCTAGAATCCATCATTTGAAAGAGTGGATGAAGCAGATTAAATCATCCCTTTCAAAAGGGAGTTGGATAAATACTTGAAAATGGGCTACGTTGAAACAGCAAGGTGGTGGGAATAATTGAAACCAGGGTGGCACAGTAGCACAGTTGTTAGCACTGTTGCTTCACAGCACCAGCGACCCGGGTTTGATTCCTGGCTTGGGTCACTGTCTGTGCAGAGTCTGCACGTTCTCCCCGTGTCTTCGTGGGTTTCCTCCGGGTGCTCCGGTTTCCTCACACAGGCCAAAGATGTGCGGGTTAGGTGGATTGGTCATGCTAAATTGCCCTGTAGTGTCCAAATGTTAGGTGGGGTTGCTGGGTTACCGGGATATGGTGGAGGTGTGGGCTTAGGTAGGGTGCTCTTTTCAGATTCGATGGGCCAAATGGCCTCCTTCTGCACTGTAAATTCAGAGCTAGAATATGCACAATGAGCCAAATGGCCTGGTAGGCTGCAAAATTATAGGCTTTAGTATTGAGAAATATAATGATGTACTTTTCTCTTAGTGACTGAAAATGTGTTCTCCCTGCTTCAATTGGTTTCACAGTATGGGCAGATAAAGCACAGAAGAATACCATTTGACCCATTGTGCCCACTGACTTGCTGAAAGAGCTCTGTCCCGACTCTTTTTTTCCAAATGTTTTCACTGCTTACCCTGTGGTGCATGAGTATTGGAAGCTCCATGTTTTGCAGTTGTTTGGAGGAACAAATCACTTGATCAATACATTGGAAAGTGGGTATGACATATTGCATGATGTTTCTTGTTACTCTTGCATAGAACTCTGGTGGTTGGGCAGCCTCTTTGGAGCTTGATTAAGGCTTGCTCGAAGTAGCCTGTCTCACATCCCAGTGCCATTTCAGTGATGAGTGGATTACTTCTGCTTCACTACTACCTCACGAATGTTGGACACGCAGTTCACCCAGGTATTATCTGTTGACTTTTGTATATGCCCCGTTAGAAGGCTATGTGCTGAACAAAACAGTGTTAGTGAACCAATTGGAGGAACAGCTATAATGTTATTGCTTATGTTTGTACTCTTATAATAACCAGGAAGTCCTGTAGATTCTCTCTTATAAAGCTGTCAAACAGGTTTTAATCATTGTGAAATATAGCCTTTTGCTCTTCCTTTTGTGCCAGTTGTGTAATGTTGCTTTATTTCCTCATGCTTCATCAGTTTTAAAGCAGAGGTTAAGAAAAGATTAACCTCTGAAAATCTAAGAAAGATTTTTCTTCCACCAGATAGTGTCCTCGTCTGAGAGACACTAATCTTGGCTCACATCCTGATATCACTGAGATAAGAAGAATAGGCCCCAAGAACTACCCCAGCCAGTACAGGGATTGAACCCTCAACACTGGCCTTATTAAGCAGCATGCTCAAGCCATCTGACTTAACTTGGGTTTCTGAAGTATTTCCTCATAGCTGTGTGTCCCAACTTGCAAAAGGCTAATAAAACTTCAGGATATTTTGAAATGAGGATAGTGAGCAAAGTATAAATCTCGCTAGGTCTTCCCTTCAAGGCCCTGGCTAGGAATTAGTTTCATACCTCAGCTACAACAGTTGTTTCCAATTTTTGTCATGAAAGGGCAGCAGGTCCGAACAAAGTTGAACAAAATCTTCAGATTTTCTGGCCATTATATTTTCTTTGGATTGATTTCAGAAGGTTACACATCAATCTGCACTACATTACATGAGCTTCAGTTAGAAGCATTACCTACCATGGCTGTTGAATTGTATTAGTTATTTGGTGATATTTGCCAAACCTATTTATGTCTCAACCATTGACTACAATTTGAACTTCATCTAATCTAATGAATTCCATACCAGACCCCAATAGTGGCTAGGATACTGGACTGAAACCCTAATATTTTAGTTTATTTGGACAACTGTGCGGAAAGAATGATTCGCACCAGGAGTGATTGCATGAAAAAATAGGGCTTGGGTATTTTTAAAACAAAACTTTATTATGAATACAATATTAAAACTCTTAACTTCAAAAAAGAAAAGAACAGCTTACAATTGCCCCTTAAATACTAGTACTCAATTTATTATAATAATTTTTATTATTGTCAGAAGTAGGCTTATATTAATACTGCAATAAAGTTAACAATAAGAAAAGAACCACTGCTCTCAATCTATCTTACTGTGGGAGAATTGTGGACTCGGTCTCAGGCAGATCAGAATTCACCTCCTCTCTCCAAAGCTTTCTCCAAAAAACTGCCTCTCTAAAGCTTTTCAAAATGTCTCTCTGCATCCCTGGGCTCCACCCATCAATGACCTCCTCTCCCCAAGATAAAAAACAAATGATCTCTGCAAGTAGCAAAGCACATATTCCAATATTCCTAAAGTCTTCCAGTCGTCACACTGTGAGAAAACTAAGGATTATTAAGTCTTATGAGCAATGTCTTCCCATCCTTTTTAGTGTTAAACTGATATTAGTTCCACCTCTTCATAGCTGGGATGTATTTACTTTGAAGTTGCATACTGTCTGGCATGCTTCATAAATGAGATTCATCAAAGAAATGTTTACCGTCTGTCACCTTGTTAGTTGCTTGTTCTGCAGTGAATGGATTACCCCAGAGTGAACTTGTACCAGTGACTTATTGTCTGCGTGCTAGTGTTCCACTGTAACTCAATATCTTTGTATTGAGTGCTACTGTACCTTTGGTAACACAGTTGGCTTTGGGAGGAACACCTGAAGGTAAGGAAGTGTTGTTGCAACTATACAAGATGTGGAGATGCCGGCATTGGACTGGGGTGAACACAGTAAGAAGTCTTCCAACACCAGGTTAAAGTCCAACAGGTGTGTTTCAAACACTAGCTTTCGGAGCACTGAGGAAGGAGCAGTGCTCCGAAAGCTAGTGTTTGAAACACACCTGTTGGACTTTAACCTGGTGTTGTAAGACTTCTTACTGCAACTATTCAAGGCATTGGTCAGACTGCATCTGGAATATTGTGCCTAGTTTTGGTCCCTTTATTTGAGGAAAGATGTAGTGGCCTCAGAGACAGTTCAAAGGAGGTTCACTAGATTGATTCCAGAGATGAGTGGTTTGTCATATGAGGAGAGATTGAACAGTTTAGGCCTATACTCTAGAGTTTGGAAGAATGAGGGGCGATCAAATCGAGGTGTACAAGATGCTAAAAGCTATGGATAAGGTAGACGTGGAGCAGATGTTTCCTCTCAGAATAAGAGGTAGCAAATTTAAAACAAAGTTGAGGAGAAACTACTTCTCCAAAAGGGTTGTGAATCTGTGGAATTCGCTACCCCAGAGTGCAGTGGATGCTGGGACAGTGAGTAAATTTAAGGAGGAGTTAGACAGATTTTAATTGGTAATGGGTTGAAGGGTTATGAAGAACGGGCAAGACGATGTTGAGGCCATGATGGGATCAGCCATGATTGTATGAAAGGTGTTTAGGCTTCTGCTCCTATATCTTATGAACTTATGAAAGATTACAAAATGAATGGAAATGAACATTTTTCACAGTGATGCCAAGGATTATGCCTTGCTTGTGTAATGGCCCTCTTTGGAAAGCTAGAATGGAAAAGCTGCTGGTTTGGATGATTGGCAAAGGCCCATTACTGCCTGTACAAATAACCTAACCAGCAAAGAAACACTTGTGTTATAGGATCACTTAACCATGGGCGTATGGATTGGTCATTGGATTGAGGGTTTCTAATGTAATTAGATCATGGTACCAAACTTTAAAAGTTAGCAGGCATTTGGAGGCAGCACCTGATTAGATTTAAAACAGAATATTTCCTTTAGCCTGACACACAATAAAAGGCATCAAAATACTTTAGTTTACTTTGTAGATCACAACGGGACCAGGGAAAATCTGTGGCATTTCTCATATTGGAGTGATGCGGAGCTGTATTTCCCAAATCATGAAAACTTGCTGAATAAATTGCCCAGATCTACAAGGATACTTTTTTTTTTGAATGGTTCAGGATTCTGAGATTCTCCTGCATGTCAGATATTTCCCCCACCACCCAAAGTGATGTTCCATTTCTTCCTGTGTGATACCCAATTTCATCCAACACCACCCCCACAAAACGTCAGACTAAACTGGTATTCACTCCCCAGCTGCTTTCTGGTCTGACAGACTGTCAATCTGATGTGTTTTAATGTGACAGATATCCAGGACCAGGTGATTCCCATTTCAGGATCTAAAGAGGGCAACAATGTTGAAGATTCCCAAACTCTCCCTCTCTCTCTGGCTGTCCCTCGAAACAAGGCACAAGGCATGAAGTCTTTTAACATTGGGATGCTGCTGCACTACAACTACTGCACTATTCTGCTGATAAGGAAACTCTCCCACTCTTAGCACTGATATAAGCTGTATCAGATAGGTTGACAACATACCATGCCATACCACGAACAGACCTTCCCTGGCCATCAAATCCAGGGATGGGATTCAAACCTAAAACTTTTGGCTTCGAGGTAGGGTGCTGCCCACAATGCCACAAGATCTTCAATAATAATCTTTATTGCCACAAGTAGGCTTACATTAACACTCAATTAAGTTACTGTGAAAAGCCCGAGTCACCAGATTCCGGCGCATGTTCAGGTACACGGAAGGAGAATTCAGAATGTCCAATTCACCTAACAGCACGTCTTTCGGGACTTGTGGGAGGAAACCAGAGCACCCGGAGGAAACACACACAGACATGGGGAGAACGTGCAGACTCCGCACAGACAGTGACCCAAGCCGGGAATCGAACCTGGGACCCTGGCGCTGTGAAGCAACAGTGCTAACAACTATGCTACCGTGCCGCCCAAAGCCCTAACTAGAAACTTCCAAAATTCTCTCAGTTGGGAATCAGTCCTTTAAATTGGAAATTTGAAGATGCCAATCCAGGCAAACGGAAATCAGGCAATTTTGACTAACCTCCAATTAGCCGAACATGTGTTATTGGGAAATTAGTATGGTGTATAATTATGGTTTGAGCACACTTTGAACATTTACAAATTCATGCTAACCCCGAGCATGATGGGAGGTCATGAGGAGTTGTTTAAAGTAATGGATAAGGGCCTATCTTAGGGGTGCTTTTTGTATGGACTTTCAGAAGGCATTTGATAATATCTGTAAAAGACTTCTGGCTAATGTGAAGCTCATGGAATTGAAGGCAAATTATTGACCAGGTTATGGAATTAGCTGAGTGGTCGGAGACAGAGTAAGGCTTATGGACCGGTGCTCTAATTGACAGGATGTGACTATTGGTACACCACAAGGATCCCTGTTGGGGCCTCAACTACTCGCACTGTTTTTATTGATGACTTAAATAATGGGATAGAAGGCCACATTTCCAAGTTTGCTGATGATACAAAGGTAGGTGCCATTGTAAGCAGCCTAGATGGAAGATTACGCTTATGAAGATATATTAACAGGTGAAGCAAATGGGCAGATTTGTGGCCAATGGATTTCAATATAGAAAAATATGATGTTATACACTTCGTACTTAAAATGACATAAAAATATCAAAGAAGTTAAAAAGTGTGGAAATGCAATAATTATAGGAGATTTCATTGTAAGGGGAATAGATAGGTGTTTCTGTGGCCCCAAATGAGACTCCTGGATGTATGCTGCTGCCCAGGTGCTCGGGTCAAGGATGTCTCAGAGCGGCTACAAGATATTCTGGAGGGCGAGGCTGAACACCCAGTCGTCATGATACACATCAGTACCAATAACAGGTAAAGAAAAGGGATGAGGTCCTAAACGCAGAATATAGGAAGTTAGGAAGTAAGTTGAAAGGTAGGACCTCAAATGCAGTGATCTCAGGATTACTACCAATGCCACGAGCTAGTCAGTGTAGAAATGGAAGGATATATCAGATGAATATGTGGCTGGAAAGATGGTGACAGGGGAGGCTTTCAGGTTCCTGGGACATTGGAGCCGGTTCTGGGGGAGGTGGGACTAGTACAAACACGTTGGGTTACACTTGGGTAGGACCGGGGCTAATGTCCCAGGGCGAGTGTTTGCTAGTGTGGTTGGGAGGGTTTAAACTAGAATGGCAGGGAATGGGAACCTTAGCAGGGTGACAAGGGAAAGAGAAACAATGCCAGTAAGAAAGAACAGTAAAATGCAAAAAAAGATAGGGTAATCAAGGAGGAGAGGCAAATAGGGTCACAGTCCAAAGAAAAGTTAGAATGATTAAAAATGGCAAAACGGCAAGCCTAAAGACTTTGTATCTGAAATCACGAAGCATTTGGAAAAAGGTAGATGAACTGCTGTGCAAATTGAGGTAATGGATACGGTCTGATATCCATTACGGAAACACAGTTACAAGGAGGTCAAAACTGGGAACTTCATAATCTAGGACATTTGACCTTTCAGAAGGACAGCCGGGGAGGAAAAGGTGGTGTTACTAAGACATTAAATGAGGACAGTTGTGAGGGATGATCTAGACTCGGATGATGGAAAGTCCATTTGGGTGGAGGTAAAAAACAGCGAGGAAAGAAGACATTCGTAAGAATAGTACATAGACCACTAAACAGTGGCCACACTGTCGGAAAGGGTATAAATCAACTTATAATAGGAGCATGTAAAAAGAACAGAGCAATAATTATGGATGACTTTAATCTTTATGTTGATTGGTTGGGTGGCACAGTAGCACAGTGGTTAGCAATGTTGCTTCACGTGCCAGGGTCCCAGGTACAATTCCTGTTTGGGTCACTGTCTGTGCGGAGTCTGCATGGTCTCTCTGTGTCTGCGTGGGTTTCTTCTGGGTGCTCCGGTTTCCTCCCACAAGTTCTAAAGGACGTACAGTTAGGTGAACTGGATATTCTGAATTCTCCCTCAGTGTACCCGAACAGGTGCTAGAATGTGGCGACTAGGGGCTTTTCACAGTAACTTCATTGCAGTGTTAATGTAAGCCTATTTGTGACCAAAATAAAGATTATGATTAGAGTGCATTAGGGATATTTTCCAAATATATATGTCATGGGGCCAACCAGGAAACTGGCTATCATGGATCTGGTAATAGGTAATGAGACAGGTTTAATAAATTACCTCAATGTAGAAGATCCCCTATAAAGTAGTGATCATAACATGGTAGAATTTCAAATTCATTTTAGAAGTGAGAAACTTGTGTCAGAAACAACTGCGTTTAAACTAAATAAAGGAAATAACAATGCAATGAGGATAGATTTAGTTAAGTGGACGGTTCAATCAGCAGGAAATACAGTAAACAAGTAGTAGACGACATTAAGTAGATAATCGATGATTCTCAGCAACTCTGTTGCACAGTGGTTAGCACTGCTGCCTCACAGCTCCAGGGTCGTGGTTTCAATTCTGGCCTCAGGTGACTGTGTGGAGTGCTCCGGTTTCCTCCCACAGTCCAATGATGTGAAGGTTAGGTTGATTGTCCATTAATGACCAAAAGGGTCGGTGGTGTTACTGGGTTACGGGCACAGGGTGAAGGCATGGTCTTCAGTAGGGTGCTCTTTCCAAGGGCCAATGCAGACTCATGGGGCCAAATGGTCCCCTTTTGTACTGTACATTCTGTGATTCTATATCCCAGTGTGAAGACCCTGGAGGCCCAAGTAGTTAAGTAAAATGATGGTTTATTTAAGGTCAAAATAGATCAAAAGGTTAGGTGGGGTTACTGGATTATGGTGATAGGGTGGAGCTGTGGGCTTAAGTAGGGTGCTCTTTCCAAGGGCCAGTGCAGACCCGATGGGACGAATGACCTCCTTCTACACAGTAAATTCTATGATTCTATGAAAGGAACAGCCACTACAGTGGCATACACACACAAGTCCTAGTCAGGACTACTAGAGTGCCAGTCCCTGTCCAGGCTGTCTTTTATACAGTCTAATAACGAGCCCCAACTGGGTGGGCCTCCGCCCACTCGCGGGGCAGCTCGTATTCCACGTGTCCCATGGGGAGATCGATTTGGCTATTACACCCAGTAAGGGGGAAAGATTCTAAGAGGGGGATAAATCAACCATGGCTAACCAAGGAAGTTAAGGAGAGTGTCATAATATCCACTCATGTATATAATGAGATGCAGACAGGCAGTGATTGATACACAGGATGACCAGTAAGTACACAACACAGTGCAGCCAATCACCAGACAGGATACTACCACTATAAAGCCAGAGGGCACTAGGTTTCCCACGCTCTCTGGACCCAGCCACTGAGACAGTCAGAGTCCACGAGCTAGCAAGTGCAAACACCATGCGGTAGCTAGTAAGTCTAGTCAGGCTACTTCAAGGTCTCCAGTCAGTTCAGTATCGTGTCGACCCACAGCTGAATATGTGTATCAGTTCTATCGTTGAATAAAACAGTGTTGGATCTTCTCCAGTGTTAGACGTCTGTTTCTAGCTTCCCTACACCGAGTGAAGTCCACATCGAACCTACCTGCCTAACACATCATGGTACCAGAGTGATACTGATCTTGACGGACCTACCTCGAGTGAATCAGCATTGACCAGCAAGTAGCCATCCGGTGAAATGGAAAACATCCAGCCTGCTACGCATCTCCGGCAACCTCGGCACCAATTGGAAAATCTTCAAGCAAAAGTTCCTCTTGTACATCGAGGCCTCCGACCTCGAAGCAGCATCGGATGCCAGGAAGATAGCGCTATTTGTCTCCAACACGGGGGACCACGCCATCCACATCTACAACTCCCTTACGTTCGCTGATGGCGAAGACAAAACGAAATTCAAAACAGTCCTGCTGAAGTTTTTTTTTTAACAAACAATTTTATTGAAGTATTTTAGGCATATAGAAAAAATGACATTGTACTGTACAAACAAAAAAAGAAGTCAAGACACAATTACACATTAAACATAATGCAAACCACAGGCCTGCCTCAATATCCCCCTACTCTACTCTACCCTAGCCCCCCCCCCCCCCCCGCCGCCCCCTGCTGACGCTTACTCCTCTGTGAATAAGTCAATAAATGGCTGCCACCTTCGGGCAAACCCTAGTAGCGAACCTCTCAAGGCGAACTTGACTTTCTCTCGGCCAAGAAAGCTCGCCATGTCCGCTAGCTATACCTCAGCCCTCGGGAGCTTTGAGTCCCTCCATGCTAACAGTATTCATCACCAGGCTACCAGGGAAGCAAAGGCCAGAACATCGGCCTCCCTCTCTTCCTGGATTCTCGGGTCCTCCGAAACCCCAATGATTGCCACCTCCGGGCTCATTACCACCCCTGTTTTCAACACCCGGGACATGACATCTGCGAATCCCTGCCAATACCCCCCAAGCTTAGGGCACGACCAGAACATGTGTACTTGGTTAGCTGGCCCTCCGTCGCATCTAGCACACTTGTCCTCCACCCAAAGAATCTGCTCATCCGGGCCATCGTCATGTGGGCCCCGGTGCACAACCTTAAACTGGATCAGGCTGAGCCTGGCACATGTTGTGGTCATGTTTACTCTGCTCAGGGCTTCTGCCCAAATACTGTCCTCCAGCTCTCCCCGCGCTCCTCTTCCCACTTAAACTTCAGGTCATCGGTCTGCGTATCCTCAGCTCCTTGTAGACGTCTGAAACTCTACCCTCTCCCCTAGAAACTACCCTGTCCTGCCTCCCCTTCGGCAGGAGACGTGGGAAGGACGGCACCAGTCTGCGTTCAAAATCCCTCACCTGCAAGTATCTAAAGTCGTTCCCTCGCGTCAGCCCAAACTTCCCCTCCAGCGCCCTCATGCTCGGAAAGTTCTCTTCCAGTAACAGATCCCCCATCCTCACAATCCCCGTCCTCCTCCACAGTCAATATCCCCCGTCCATGTTCCCCAGGGCAAATCGGTGGTTGCCGCAGATTGGGGTCCACAACGATGCTCTTACCTCCCATACATGCCTCCTCCACTGGCCCCAGATCCGAAGAGCCGCCACCACTATCGGGCTGGTGGAGTACCGTGCCGGCGAAAGTGGCAGAGGCGCCATGACCAGGGCTGCTAAGCTAGTGCCCCTGCACGAAGCAGCCTCCATCCGCTCCCAAACCGACCCCGCACCCAGAATCCATTTCCTTATCATCGCTATGTTGGCCGCCCAGTAATAGTTCCTGAAGTTCGGCAACGCCAGCCCCCCTTCTCCTCTGTTCCTTTCAAGCATCACCCTCTTCACCCGAGGGGACTTTCCTGCCCATACAAATCCCAGAATAATTTTATTCAGCGTCTTAAAGAAGGACCGCGGGATAAAGATGGGGAGACACTGAAAAACAAACAAGAACCGTGGGAGAATCGTCATCTTAACAGTCTGCACCCTCCCCCCCAATGACAGCGGGAGCGCATCCCACCTCCGGACCTCCTCCCTCACTCGTTCCACCAGTCGGGGCAGGTTGAGCATGTGCAACCCGCCCCAGTCCCGTGCCACCTGAATCCCCAAATATCGGAATCTCTCCCCCACTGAACGGCAACTCCTTCAGCCTCCTCTCCTGCCCCCTCGCCTGAATTACAAACAACTCGCTCTTAGCCATGTTCAGTTTGTATCCGGAGAACCGGCCAAATTCCCTCAGGGTTGCCATAATACCGTCCATCCCCACCATTGGGTCCGATACATATAACAGCAGATCATCCGCGTATAACGAGACTCTATGTTCCACTCCCCCCCGGACCAGCCCTTTCCAGCCCCTAGAAGCTCTCAGTGCAATTGCCAGCGGCTCTATGGCCAGCACAAACAGCAGTGGGGAGAGAGGGCAGCCCTGTCTTGTCCCACGGTGCAGTCTAAAGTAGTTTGATGTCGTTCTGTTCATCCTTACACTTGCCTCCGGGGCCTGATACAATAGCCTAACCCAGTCGATGAACCCCACCCCCCCCAAACCCGAACTGTCATAGTACCTCCCACAGATAATCCTACTCGACCCGATCAAAAGCCTTTTCAGCATCCATGGCTACCACTATTTCTACCTCCCTACTCTCCGGGGGCATCATAATCACGTTGAGCAGCCTTCTTATGTTGGCCACCAGCTGCCTCCTCTTTACAAACCCGGTTTGGTCTTCCACAATTACATCTGGTACACAGTCCTCAATTCTGGTCGCCAAAGTCTTGGCCAGTAACTTGGCGTCTACGTTAATGAAAGAGATCGGCCTGTATGACCCACAGGCCTCTGGGTCCTTATCCCATTTCAGAATGAACGAGATGGTAGCTTGCGACATCGTCGGGGGTAAACTCCCTCTGTCTCTTGCCTTGTTAAAGACCCTGACCAGCACCGGCCCCACTATCCCGGCAAAACTCCACCGGATACCAGTCTGGCCCTGGGGCTTTACCCGACTGCATGACCTTCAGGCCCCCCAACATCTCTTTGATCCTGACCAGGGCCCCCAGTCCGTCCACCAACCCCCTCCCCACTCTTGGGAAGGTCAGTCCGTCCAAGAATCACCTCAGCTCCCCCAGTCCCCCGAAGTGGACAGTTTCCTATAAAAGACCTTGTTCAGCCCTGCTAGATCACCCACTAGATTACCTTCCCCATCCACTACCCTCCCTATTTTCCTACCCGCTTCCCTCTTCCTCAGTTGCTGCGCAAGCATTCTACTGGCCTTCTCCCCATGCTCATAAATCTCGCCTTTTACCTTTCTAAGCTGCTCTACAGCCTTGCCTGTAGTCAGCACCCCAAATTCGGCCTGCAGCCTCTGTCGTTTCCTGAGTAACTCTGGCCTCGGGGATTCCGTGTAACGCCTGTCATCCGTAGAATTTCCTTAATCAGTCTGTCCGTCTCTGCCCTGTCCCTGTACGCCCGGATTGAAATCAGCTCTCCTCTCAGTGCCTTCAGTGCCTCCCAGAGCACCGCTGCCGTGACATCTCCAGTATCGTTCACCTGCAGGTAATTCTGCATGCATTTCCTCAACCTCTCACACAACGCCTCGTCCGCAAGTAATCCAACTTCCAGCCTCCATGGTGGGCGCTGAAAGCTGTCCTTAGAAAACTGCAGGTCTACCCAGTGCAGAGCATGGTCCGACATGGCAATTGCCGAATATTCGGCCCCCACCATTCCGACCAGCAGGTCCCTACTCACAACAAAGTAGTCAATTCGGGAATACATTTTGTGGACGTGGGAGTAGTACGAGAACTCCGTCGCCGTCGGCCAGCTAAATCTCCACGGATCTGCTCCCCCCATTTGCTCCATGAACCCTCTCAGTTCCTTTGCCATCGCTGGCAACCTGCCCGTTCTTGAGCATGACTGGTCCAGGCTCGGGTCCAGGACCGTATTAAAGTCCCCGCCAATGGTCAACTTACACGAGTCCAAGTCGGGGATCTTCCCTAGCATCCTCCTAATAAAATCCACATCGTCCCAATTAGGGGCATATACACTGACCAGGACTACTCTCACCCCTTTGAGCTTACCCCTCACCATAACGAACCTGCCACCCCCATCGACGGCTGTGCCCTCCGCCTCAAATTGTACCCTTTTATTAATCAGGGTCGCAACCCCCCTCGTCTAAGAATCAAGCCCCGAATGAAAGACCTGACTGACCCAGCCCTTCCTTAACCTAAACTGGTCTGCCACTTTCAGGTGCGACTCCTGCAACAAGACTATGTCCGCCTTCAGAACCCGCAGATACGCAAACACATGCTCCCTCTTCACTGGCCCGTTTAACCCTCTAATGTTCCAGGTGATCAGCCTGGTTGGGGGGCACTTCGCCCCCCCCCCCCTTTGCCGATCAGCCATCCCCTTTCCTTGGCCAGCCTCCCAGCCATGTGTCGTGCTCCCTCTGGCCCGCCTCCTGGCCGGCACCACCCATGACCTCCTCACTGTTACCATGCCCAGTTTCCATCCCCGTCAACAGAACAACCCCCCCCACCCTCCCTAGCAACACCCTCCTATCACCTAACCCCTGCCCTAATCTAACTATATGGACACCCCCCACCTCGGCTCCTGTTGACTAGCTGCACTCAGCTAGCCTGGGGCTCCCAGCCTCAGCTCCAGCCCGTCTCCCACCTATTGTTCCCAGTCACCCCTCCCCCCGACCTCTCCACACTACTTCCCCAGATCAGCTCTACTTAAGCAAACACTCAATACAAGTCATAAACAACCCCCATAATAGCACAATTCAAGTTAAACAAGAATAAACGAGATATGAAATAACAGGCACTCTCAGTCCTTCCCATACAGATACAGAAAAAAATTGCACAAATTCCCCTGAAGCATCCATTTTATCCCAACCCTTTGAACTGTTTTCTTTATTAATTCCCCCCAGCCAAATTCCAACTAAGCAAAGAGCCCAAACAGGAAACATTCAGGTACACCACGCAAAAAGCACGCAGAAACAACCAAAAAACACAAAACAAAAAGATACATCCCAAAACGGGAGAGACACCACATATATTTAAAAGCTCTAACATGAGTCCAAACGTCCTCCGCCCAGGACCAGCCCTTGTTTCGTAACGAAGTCCATCGCCTCTTCTGGTTCCTCAAAATAGTGGGGCTGACCCTTATACATAACCCACAGTCGCGCCGGAAAAAGCAGCCCGAATTTCACCTTGTTTTTATACAGTATCTCCTTCACCTGCCTGTAGCCTCCCCTTCTCCTGGCCACCTCCGCGCTCAAATCTTGGTACACACGGAGGGTGGTATTGTCCCAAGTACAGCTTTGTATGCTCTTTGCTCATTGCAGCACCCGTTCCTTGTCCAGGTGCCTGTGAAAGCGTACCACCTTCGCTCGTGGGGGACCCCTTTGTCGGGGCTGCCTCACCTGCACTCTGTGTGCCCCATCCACCACCGGCGGGCGCGGGAACACCTCGTTCCCCAGCAACTTCTGAAACATACCCTCTACATATGCGGCAACGCCTAGCCCCTCTGCCCCCTCCGGGAGGCCCATGGTTCTCACGTTCTGCCGGCGAGATCTGTTGTCCAGGTCCTCCAGCCTTTCCAGAAGCACTTTTTGCTGGTCCCGCAGCCTCTGAATTTCCACATCCGCCACCGTTTGAAAGTCAGCCTGCTCCTCCACTGACTTCTCCAACTGCTGGAGCTTCTCAGCCTGATCATCCAGCCTTTTTCCCATCTGATCAATCGACTTCTGAAGCGGCACCAAGTTGTCACGCTTCAAAGCCAAAAGCCCTCCTGCATTGTCTGCAGCAGCTGCTCCATTGTGGGCTGAGCTGTCAGCTCCTTGCTCTCAACACCAGCCATGCTGGTCTCTCTCACAGCCTCCACTTTGCCCTTACTCGACCACTTCTTCTGCTGTTTACGGTCCCTCCGGCTTCTTAGGTCCATACAATTCTGTATGGGTCCTGTGCCTGAGTACTATTGCTTTTCAGCTCCGCGCTCAAAAGCGCAAAAAAGTCAGGGGAAAAATTCCAACAGTCCGACCGAAACGGGTGCCACCAAATGTGCGACCTACTCCCTCATAGCCGCCACCGGAAGTCCCGTCCTGCTGAAGTTTGACAGCCACTGCAACATTGAGGTGAATGAGAGCTTTGAATGGTACAATTTCCAGCAGAGGCTTCAGGGTAAGGATGAACCTTTTCAGTCCTTCGTGACCCATCTCCGCATCCTAGCGCAGTCATGTAACTATGACTCGACGGCTGATTCCATGATCCGGGATCAGATCGTTTTCGGGGTCCACTCCGACTCCCTTCGGCAGCAGCTCCTGAAAGTCAAACAGTTGACCCTCTATGTCGCTATCGAGACGTGCATTGTCCATGAGCATGCTAAGAATCGTTACTCCCACATCAGGGCGGCAGAAACTGCGAAGCTGGCCTCCCACGAGACGGTACGGGTGCGGTCCATTGCACAAATGCAGGGCCTGAGCATCGAAGAGAGTGGTCGTTTTGCACGTTTTTCCCGGGTCCCTGCGCAAGCGCACCATGACCGAGTGGACGACGAGCACGACAACCCGACTGCGCAGGTGCGTACGTCGACTGACCGCACTGCGCATGCGCGATGGCGCACGGAACGCCCTGACGCCGGCGTCATGACGTGTCCAAATTGTGGCTCCACCCATTTAAAGCGGCAATGTCCGGCAAAAGGACACCGGTGTCTACAGTGTGGCAAGCTTGGCCACTACGCAGCCCTTTGCAGATCTGCTCCACCGCTCAGCAGCCAGCGATCCCAGCTGCGACGCAGAAGTGTCCGCTCAACAAGGCATGCCAGATTCCGATCCCGACAGCCCAACGGACCCTGATGCTGAGTGCCTCAAGTCCCCATACCGGATGGGCATCATAACTGCACATGCGCTGCCTTCCACCAAAACGGCGAAGCGCCTCTCGATCCTCAGTGTGGATCCCGACGACGAGTGGTGTGCTGTCCTCACGTTAACAAGACTCACATCCGATTTAAACTGGACACCGGTGCATCAGCGAACCTCATCTCAAATTCCGACCTCGCCACCATCCGCGCCAGACCAAGCATTCTTCCACCGGCCTGCCAGCTCCTTGACTACAATGGCAATGCCATAGCTGCCAGTGGTTCCTGTCAACTAGGGGTATCCACAAGGTGATCAAGGCAACGCTGCGGTTTGAAATCGTCGGACCTGACAGAGTGTCCCTGCTCGGTGCTCGAGCCTGCAAGCTCCTGAACCTTGCTCAGCGAATCCACAACATGTCATCATCACCGGCGACGGCCTCGTCTGATGGAAACTTGCAAGACGACATATCACGCAGTACCACAGCATATTCGGTGAAATGGGCTCGCTCCCATACCGATAAGAAATGAAAATCGCTTATTGTCACAAGTAGGCTTCAATGAAGTTACTGTGAAAAGCCCCTGCGCCTGTTCGGGGAGGCTGTTACAGGAATTGAACCGTGCTGCTGGCCTGCCTTGGTCTGCTTTCAAAGCCAGCGATTTAGCCCAGTGTGCTAAACAGCCCCCCTGTAATTCATGCACCACGCCGGGTGCCAGATCGTCAGAAGAAGCAATTACAGGACCTCCAAGACCAGGGCATCATATCGAAGGTCACAGAGCCAACAGACTGGGTCAGCTCCATGTTCTGCATTAAGAAGCCGTCAGGGGAGCTTCACATTGACCCTAAGGATCTAAACCGTAACATCATGCGGGAGCATTACCCGAAACTAAAACGTGAAGAGTTGATCAGTGAGATGGCTCTTGCCAGATTCTTTACTAAGCTGGACGCCTCCAAGGGTTTTTGGCAAATACAGCTGGACGCGTCCAGTCGCAAGCTGTGAACGTTCAACACCCCGTCCGGTCGCTACTGCTACAACCGGATGCCTTTTGGGATCACATCTGCCTCCGAAGTATTTCACCGCATCATGGAGCAGATGATGGAGGGCATCGAGGGGGTGTGAGTATACGTTGACGATGTAATTATCTGGTCCACAACACCCCAGGAACACATCGCTCACCTCAAGGAGGTATTCTAGAGGTTTCATGAACATGGTCTCCAGCTCAACAGGGCCAAGTGCTCATTTGGTCAATCGGACATTAAGTTCCTGGGTGACCACATCTCGCAGCAGGGTGTGCGGCAAGGTCTCGGTGATCAACGCCATGAAGACCCCTGAGGACAAGAAGGCGGTCCACCGCTTCCTTGGGATGGTCAACGTCCTCGGGACATTCATTCCCAATATGGCATCCCACACCACGGCCGTCCGCCACCTCGTCAAGAAGTCGACGGAATTCCAGTGGCTGCCCACGCATGAAGAGGAATGGCGTGAGTTGAAAGCAAAGCTCACCACAGCCCCGGTTCTAGCGTTCTTCGACCCAACCAAGGAAACCAAGATATTGACTGATGCAAGCCAGGACGGCATTGTGGCGGTGCTCCTTCAGCGAGATGACTCCTCGTCCTGGGCTCCAGTGGCGTATGCCTCCAGGGCCATGACGTCCACTGAGCAACGGTATGCTCAAATTGAGAAGGAGTGTCTGGGCCTCCTGACAGGGATAGTCAAGTTTCACGACTACGTTTACGGCCTGCCAAAATTCACGGTAGAAACGGACCACAGGCCTCTAGTCCATATAATCCAGAAGGATTTAAATGACATGACACCTCGGTTACAGCGAATTCTTCTTAAGCTACGCCGCTACGACTTCGAACTTGTCTACATGCCAGGCAAAGAGCTGATCGTTGCAGATGCCCTATCCAGGTCCATTACCACACCGTGTAAACAAAGTGACTTCATCTGCCACATAGAAGCGCAAGTGCAGTTGTGTGCCACCAACCTTCCGGCCTCTGACGAATGGGTTGTCCAAATTCGAATATACTGGAGCCAAATTTGCAGACTGCACAAAAATTTGTGGAAAGTCAAGTTGTGAGAGGGATGCAAACAGTTTGCAAAGAAATATTGATAGGTTAAGTAAGTGGGCAAAAAGTTTTCAAATGGAGTTTAATGTGGGAAAATGTGAAGTTCGTTTTGGAAGGGAGATAAAAAGAACAGAGTATTATTTAAATGGAGAAAAATTGCAAAAAGTTGCAGCACAAATGGACTTGGGGTACTTGTGCACGAAACACAGAAAGCTAGCACACAGGTACAGCAGGTAATCAGGAAGGCTAATGAAATGTTGACCCTTATTTCAAGGGAGTTGGGAGTATAAAAGTAGGGAATTCTTTGTGGAACGAACAATGTGTAAATCTGGAGTAATGTGAGCAGTTTTGGTCCCCTTATTTATGGAACGATATTGTCCAGAATTCGCCAACCATTGCCATTCTTTTTTACCGCTGGCAGCGCACCCCCCCCTCCCCCCACTTCATGGTTTTCCCAGCACCGTGGGGTGGCTTCAATGGGAAATCACATTGGCAAGCGGCGGAAAGCGAGAATCGCGCTCCCAGCTAACGGCACACCGCCGAGAAACACATGGTTGTGGGATCGGAGAATCTCACCCATTATTTCATTGGAGGCAGTTCACAGAAGGTTCAGTGGGATGATCCCCAGTATGGAGGGATTGTCTTATGAGCAAAGGTTATACCGGTTGGGACTCTACTCATTGGAATTTGGAAGAATGAGAGGTGATCTCATTGAACCATACAGGATTCTTGACGGGCTTGACAGGGTTAATGCTGAGGGAATGTTTCCCTTCACGGGAGAATCTAGGCCCAGAGGCACAGTCGTAAAATAAAGGAGTGCCAATTTAAGACTGAGATGAGGAGTTCTTTCTCTGAAGGTTGTGAGTCTTTGGAATTCCTTGGCAAAGAGAGCTGTGGGGGCAGAGTGCTTGTGTATATTTAAGGCTGAGATATATAGATTCTTGATCAATAAGAGAATCAAGGGTTACGAGGAAATAATAATAATAATCGCTTATTGTCACAAGTAGGCTTCAATGAAGTTACTGTGAAAAGCCCCTAGTCGCCACATTCTGGCACCTGTTCGGGGAGGCCGGTACGGGAATTGAACCCACGCTGCTGCCTTGTTCTACATTACAAGCCAGCTGTTTAGCCCACTGTGCTAAACCAGATAAATGGTTACTCCCCGTAACTCTATCTAACCTGGATACTATGGAGCAATTTAGCATGGCCAATCCACCTAACCTGCATCTTTGGACTGTGGGAGGAAACAGGAGCACCCGGAGGAAACGCACACAGACACGGGGAGAATGTGCAATCTCCACACAGTCACCCAAAGTCAGAATTGAACCCCAGTCCTTGCCACTGTGAGGTAGCAATGCTAATCACTGTGCAAACATGGCACAAGTGGCTGCATTTCAAAAATAACTTAATTGATTGGTACATTGAGGTCTGAAATGTATTATACAAATTCTAGAAACTTAGAATAGTTACAGAGCAGATCATTCATCCTGTCGTGTCAATGCTGGCTCAGCTAGTCGCTCTCCCCCTCCTGTTGCCCCTAACCCTTCAATCTTCTTCTCTCCAGGTGCTGTACGCGCTCCAATTCCCTTTCGAAAACCCCAATTGTTCCTGCTTCCACTACACTCTCCAGGCAGTGCATTCCAGATTTTATCCACCGTTGGTTCTTTTGCAAATCACTTTAAATCGGTCCTCTGATTCTTGACCCTTCTGCCATTGGGAACATTTTCTCAGTGCCTACTCTGTCCAAACCCATTGTGATTGTGAACATTTCTTTCACACCTCCTCTCAATCTTCTCTTGAGGAGAAGAATCGATCCCAGCTTCTCCAATCTATCCACGTAACAGAAGCTCCTCATGCTGGGAATAATTCTTGTAAATCTTTTCTGCACCTTTTATAAAATCTTCAACATCGATCCCAAAGTGTGATATCCAAACTATCCGGTTGAAGCTGAACTGGAGAAGGAGAAGAACGTTTGCTTTCACTTCCTTTTTGTTCACCATGTCCTCATTACAAAACCCAGGATCTGGTATGCCCTTTTAAACCAATTTTTCAACCTGGCACTTTCAGCTATTTACACACAAATTGCTCCTGTACCTCCTTTCGAGTTATACTCTTTATTTAATATTGTCTCCTCATCCTGCCCTCCAAAATGCCGCACTTCACAACTCCCTGGCATCAAATTCCACCTGCCACGTGCCTGCTGCCCACGCTATCAGGAACTAGCTTCACCCATTATCGCCACCACAAAGTTCAAAATACTTCCCAAGTTTTGTGCAAATTCTGAAACCGCCCAACGTCTGTGCACGTTCTTAATGCACATCAAGAGTAGCGCAAAGTGCCTTTGTTTGAGATGTTTTAATGGGGTTTGTTGCCAGTTTTTGTGGGTGTGGTTTGGACTGGAAGCTGGCTGCTGGTGCACTTTCCCAGTTCACCTGTTGCTGAGTGCGTGCTCTGCCCGGTGTGGGGAGCTGTGAGCAGAAAGCTGGAGTGTGCACACTGATTGGGACGCTGCAAGGGAGGAGGCTGACGCTTCACTGCTGCTCGGGGAGGAACGCGACGCCCAGTTGCCAGCACAGGAAGTGGAGGCGGTAGACAGGTAGGAGCGGGAGCAGCACTTTCACCCGGGGCCACTTCCCCTTCACTCACTGACTCCGAGTCTCTCTCCCATTGCCTTTGCAGGAATGGCCGGGATGCAGTTGGACTTGGGGCCCCTGAAGGAGCCCATCGGCTTCATCAAAATCTTGGAGTGGGTGAGCTGCAGCTTCTTGTCTTTTCATTAGTTAATTATTTGGGCGAAGGAGGGCCCGAGCGGGGCGCTTTCAGCTCGGGGAAAAGATTGCTTCAAACTCCAGCTCGGGGCTGAGTGGTCCGGAGCCGGGACTGGGCCCCGGGCCCGGGGATTGGGGGCTTGGGCCCGGGGATTGGGGGCTTGGGCCCGGATCCCGAGCCGGGGCTCGGCTGCGCCTTGCTCGGCTCTGCCATGTGATCAGCCCCGGGGCTCGATGCCAGCTCCTTGCAGGGAAGGAGGGGAATTGGGAGCAGAGTTTCTGCTTCATCTCAAATCAAATGTATACGAAACTAAAGCTAGTTTATCAATGGAAAATTCCGGCTTATTAATGCCGAGTGAAGTGAATATTGGATTACAAGTGAAATTAATGTTTACTAATAAAGTTTAATATTGGATTACTTGTGAAATTAATGTTTACTAATGGAGTTAATATTGGATTACTAGTGAAATTAATGCTTACTAGTGGAGTTAATCTTGGATTACTAGTGAAATGAATGCTTACTAATGAAGTTAATATTGGATTACTAGTGAAATTAATGCTAGCTAGTGTAGTTAGTATTGGATTACCAGCAAAATGTTGAATTACTAATTACATTAACATTTTATAGTGAAATTAATGTTAGATTACTCGTGCGATGAATGCTTGCTAGTGAATTTAACCTTTATTTTGTAACTGATGCAATAAAGATTAATTTCACCATCAAATATTAGATTACTGAAATTACCATTTACTGGGGAAATCAGCATTTTATTATTAATGAAGTTAATATTTTCTTGTGAAATTAACCATTTATTTGGCGAGCGATTGATAACTAGTTAAATTAACCTTTTATTTATGAAAGTGAGGGAAGTACCTGTCAGGGGAGGTTTTTTTTTTAAACACAAGCTGCCACTGCTGAAGATGCTCTTGTCGGCTTTCATGGCAACAGTCATCTCCTGTGGGGATGTTATTCCTGTGGGAGCTGAGCCTCGGTGGTGTTTTATCTCAGAAGGTTTAGGTGTCATGGTCTAGTTATCTGACACTGATTGGATTCTGCCCAGTTAAAATAAAAATGGGGGTGTCTCATTCTACTGATGGATTGACTAGTAGGTGGTTTCAGCAGTGCAAATGTGAGGAGGCGTTCTCCACCTGCAGACGAAAGCTGTGATAGCAGAAGTAGAGACTGGACTATTTGGTGTAAATTATCTGACGCATAGTGTGCAATGTTAGAGTGTTCAAGCACATTTAACTGTAGACTGAAGCGCATTTGGTGACTTTGTGGTTGACTTGGTGGATATCACTGCTAACCAGTGCAGGCAAAAGGCCTGTCCTGCTTGTGTTGCATTTGGGATGAAAATTGAAACGGGCAGCTTACACAACTTCTGATTTTGTAACCTCCAACTTGTGGCTTTGACGACTTCTTTTAAGATTTGCTCTTTTGAAACCACAAGCCTACAACTGCTCAAGTCGAAAGTTTAATGTGGCATCATTTAAAAAATAAACTTGTGCATTTATGGTGTTTAATTCCCTCCTCGGTGCTCCTTTATAGATCAATATTGGGCATAGTCTGAACTGCATGAAAGGGCTTCATCTCTTGTGGGTCTAAATACTCTTGTTAATAAATTTGCTGAAAAAGTTTTTGTTTATAATTTTAGAGTACTCCATTTTTTTTTCCAGTTAAGGGGCAATTTAGTGTGGCCAATCCACCTACCCTGCACATCTTTGGGTTGCGAGGGTGAGACCCACACAGACACGGGGAGAATGTTCAAACTCCACATGGACAGTAACCCGTGTCCAGGATCAAACCCGGGCCCTCGATGCCGTGAGGCAGCAGGCCGTACTGACCACTGCGCCACTGTACCGCCTAATTTGCTGAAAAAGTTAACCGTTTAACACTACTTTGTAAACTCTATTCTTTACCTCAGAACGATCACTGAGTTGTTCAACTTCAAACTGCAAGAAATTATAATTGCGCCATCTAACTGCACAGCTTGTACTTCTCGTTAAAATTTACTGCTGTTTGACTTTCAAAAAACATGCTCATACATCCTCTCCGTTGCAAAAAAGAGAAAACCAATCTACTGCTCCTTAGCAAGCTGATTTTCCTTGTGTAAATACGTTTGAATAATTCATGCTGAAACCAAAATTTACTATCTAAGCTATTTGATAATGGATTAAGTATTTTCAGAAAATACGTCAGGACCAAAGCAAATGCTCAAATCTGGTACGGTTTGAACATGGAGTTTGGATTTAATCGAATGAGATGGCATCAAAGGAGGCCATTCAACCTATTGTGTGTGTCCGCGTACTTGTGCTGGATTTCTGAAACAGCCAGGAGTCAATTCCACTCTCCTGTTCTCTCTATAGTCCTGAAATTATTTTTCTTTTAAAATATATATTCAATTCCCGGTCAAAAGTTACCATTGGATCTGCTTTGAATTCCAGAATGTTACGCAGCTCGTTGAATAAAAATATTTCAACTCGCCTCTCTGCTGGCATTGTTAGCAATTATCTGAAATCGGTGTTCCCTGCCATGGACCCTCACTCTATCAAAAACCATCAGAATTTTTTTAATAACCTTTTATTGTCACAAGTAGGCTTACATTAACACTGCAATGAAGTTACTGTGAAAAGCTTCGCATCGCCACACTCCGGCGCCTGTTCAAGTACACAGAGGGAGAATTCAGAGTGTCCAAATCACCTAACCGCACATCTGTCAGGACTTGTGGGAGGAAACCGGAGCACCCGGAGGAAACCCATACAGACCAGGAAGAACGTGCAAATTCCGCACAGACAGTGACCCAAGCCGGTAATCAAACCTGGGACCCTGGCGCTGTGAAGCAACAGTGCTAACCACCGTGCTACTGTGCCACCTATATTTTGAATATTTGTCTTTACAAGGATATGTGGCAACAGAAACAGGCGATTTGGCCTAACCAGTCCACAAAATGGGTATGTTTCACTCAAACCTCCTTTCAGCTTTACTTATTTAAACCCATCACTGTAACCCTCCATTACCTTGTCCCTCGTATGCTTGATTAGCTTTTTCTCAAACACATTGATACTATTGGCTTCAACCACTCCCTATGTTAGCAAGTTCCACATTCTCTCGGGTAAAGAAGTTTCTTCTGAATTCCCTGTTGGATTCTTGGTATGTATTGATCGTCCCTAGTTATGCTCTCCCTCCAGTCTTTCTCTCGACCCCTCCTGCCCCCGAGGAAGCATCATTTTTGTATCTGTTCTAAGGCCCCCAATGAAGTGAACCCTCAATTGTCTTTTTCAGCTTTTTAAGTTCATATGTCTTCGCATTTTCCCCTACTGTGCATGTTCAGACATATCTTCAGTATCTTTCTCCGCTGTGGAAATTTGATGTGCATGATTCTCGGTTTGGGTACAAGTGATTGGAAGCTTTACCCCTGATTTCTGAAGCCTGAAGGGGCGGAAAATATTGGATGTCAATAATTTGCCTTGGGCTGCATTAATGATCGTTATACTGCTACCCAAATCCATTCCAGGTTGAGGTTTTTTTTTTCCAATTAAGGGGCAATTTGCCATGGCCAATCCTACTTTGCACATCTTTGGTTTGTGGGGGTGAGACCCACGCAGACACGGGTAGAATGTGCAAACTCCACATGGAAAGTGACTGGGGGCCAGGATCGAACCCGGGTCTTCGGTGCCATGAGGTAGCAGTGCTAACCACTGTGCTGCCTCAGATTGAGTTTTAAATACCTCCCACTTTAGAGGGCTATTGTTCCATATGTTTAGCTATTTGGGTTTTTAAAAAACTTTTTTGATTGTGTATAATATATATATATGCTGGTGTTTGACTTGAGGTTAATCATGGGGTGTCTTGAACAGTGGCTCCACATTCCCATCCTGAATCTTTGTAATGCTTTATTTTGAGTTAGGAACACCAGTTTATTCAGTCAGACCTGCACGTGTCGCTAGAGCAAGTATTAAACAACAGGATGCATTTATATAGCGCCTTCATATTACTGTTTGTGAGAGCTTGCAGTGTGCAAATTGACTGCCATGTTTTGTCCATTATGGCATTGACATCAGTATAACTTCATTGGTGTAAAGCTTTGTATTGTCCCGAGGCTGTGAAAAGTGCAGTATAAATACAAGTTCTTTCTTTTCCTTCATGTGTAAAATGCCCCAAGCGATGCAATGGTTGCTTGACTTTTCTGGTTACACATAATAGTCCTCTGGGTGTCACTGAGTGCAGGTCCCCCCCCCCCTCACACCGGCACTAGGGTGTTGATCCACGTCTGAGAATCGCAGCCTATCTGTGCATGGAATTTTGACAGCTGGCATATGTGTGTTTTCCCCTCTCTTTTTCCACAGCTCCATCTGCTTCACAGGTGAAAAGCTCAATTTAGTTTTCCTCGTTCTGTTGGCACCTGTGGCTGGGTTGAAACTGGGAGCTGGCAGTATGAGGAGTTCCTTCGTTTTAGCAACATAATGTACTGGAGGATTGTCAAAAGTGACCTGACAGTCGAGGCAATCTAATATTACAAACGTAGGAATTAGGCGCAGAAATAGTCAAATCAGCCCATTGAGCCTGCTCTACCATCATGCTGATCTCTTCCTGGTCTCAAATCCACCTCCCTGCCTGTTCCCAGATATCTTAAATCTTAAAAGTGCTTTTTTGGCTATACAGCTTAGATTCTCAGAGACTTGGGTTCACTTTATTCATTCATGGGACATAGGTGTCTCTGGCAAGGCGTCATTTATTGCCCATCCCAAATTGCCCTTGAACTGAGCTTCTTGCTGGGCCATTTTGGAGAGCTTTTAAGAAAGAACCACTTTGCTGGTGATCTTGAGTCACATGTAGGACAGGTAAGGATGGCAGACTTCCTTAAGCTTTTGCGACAATCGACCTTTATTCCCGATTTTTATTGAATTCAAATTTTGTGGTGGGATTCGAATGCGGAGCCCCAGAACATCAATATTAGCATAATCTCTGGATTACTGATCCAGTGGCAATGCCATTACCTCCCCTTGTTTTTTTAAATAAATTTAGATTACCCAATTAATGGGCAATTTTGCATGGTCAGTCCACCTACCCTGCACATCTTTGGGTTGTGGGGGTGAGACCCATGGCGACGCGGGGAGAATGTGCAAACTCCACACGGACAGTGACCTGGGGCCGGGATCGAACCCAGGTCCTTGGCGCCGTGATGCAGCAGTATTAACCATTGTGCCGCCCCTCATGATTTAAAAAATATATATTTATTAAGGTTTTACATATTAACAAGTAATCAACATAAACACAAGAATGTAAATAGTATAAATCAAACAAGAAAAAACAAACTTTAAACGCTGTACCTGAAACCCCTACAGCTGACGGTATCTAGACCTTTCAAAAAGAAAATAAACGATTACCATCTCGGGTACAATCCCTCTTGAATCCCTGATGGTGAATTTAATTTTTTCTAAGTGCAAAAAGGACATTAGCTAAAAGCACCAGAGCCATCAGCTAGAGCAGTGTTTTTCAAACTTTTTTTCCGGGGACCCATTTTTACCAACCAGCCGACCTTCGCGACCCACGCCGGCCGACCTTTTTCCCACCATTTTCTCTTACCTTGTTTGTTGCTGACACAAATGGAGGAATTGGCTTTGGGCCCCAATGGTCCCTTTGGCCCCCCGAACTTGGGGGGAAAAAAAATAGGCTGCGACCATATAAAGAAAATGCGGCCACACTGCGCATGCGCACCGATGATTGTGCACGCATGCGCAGTGCGGCCAAATTTTTTAAATCTGTTCCTGGCCATTTTGAAGGCCGCTTGCAGCCGGCATTATTAAAAGCTTCCAACTCGTATCCGCCTCCGAGCTGTCAATGTGCCAAGGCAATAATGTCCGCCTCGCAGCTACAGTGGACTGCAGTGAGCCCGAAACCCCAAATATGGCCACCAGTGGACATGGGCGTAATTATAAACGGTGAACCTCAGACATGGTGCTAAAATAGGAAGCCCAGAAGCTGGGTCGCGACAAGAACATGTGTGCATGATCAGCAGGGGCAAGTAAACCACGATCACATGTGTTCTCAACATTCGGCAAAAACCCACTCATCCTTGCTTTGAGGAGCACCTTGAACTAAATTACGCTCCACCGGGCACGAGAACATGGAGTTGATCCTGTAAAGAGCCTCTCTCCAAGCCTCACTAGTGAGTCTAGGGCCCAATTCACCCTCCGATTTCAACCTCACCCAGTTTAGTGAGGAGGGATCAGACAACAGAATGTGGCCATAAAGGTCTGAGATAGACACCCTGCCAGGCTACGCTGATGTTAGAATTCCTTTCTGGAAGAAGGAGCCAGGGAAATGAAAGGAAAGCGGTGCAAGAGAATCGCAACCTTGAAAGTAATGAAAAGGATTGGAGTTAGTAGCTGAAATTTGTCCGCTAACTCTCTAAAGCTGGCAAGAAGCTCCCCTCCACAAACAGGTCACCGAAGTGTTCAAATCCTTTCGATTTCCACAAGTTAAATGTTGAGTCCAAGCCAGAAAACGAGAAAAGGTAATTGTTACAGATATGGTCCAGTGAGGACAAGGAAAGAAGTTTAAAACATTGTCGGAACTGTTTCCAGATTCTAAGAGCGGAGACCATCACCGGATTCGAGGAGAATTAGGCGGGAGAAAAGGGCAATGGTGCAGTAACTGTGAATGTAGTGCAAGAGCAAGCCTCCATTTAGCCCCAGTTTGAACTGGGATCGCTGATGCACAATAAGATTTTTTGGATATTAGCGGCCCAGTAATAAAAGAATAAATTTCAGGGACCAAGCCCCCCCCCCCCAAACTCACCTCTGTCCCTCTGGAGTAGAACGCTATGGATTCTGGGATTCTTCCATGCTCAAATAAATCTTCATTAAAAAAAAAAGGATTTTGGCAGGAAAACAGGGACGTATTGAAAGAAAAATCTCGGGAGTATGTTCATTGTTATTGTTTTAATCCTACCCGCCAAAGCTAGAGGAAGGTTGTTGCACATCTGTAGATCCATTTTGACATGGTTGATCAGGCTTGAGTAGTTGAACTTGTGACGTGTGTCCCAATTGTGGGCCACCCCGACCCCCTAAGTACCTGAGAGGCGGAAGGGGAACATGCCTAACTGGGCTCGCCTTCCTGGGGCGTTAACTGGAAAACCTCTTTCCTCGATTTAATTTATAGCCAGGTAAGTGTCATCTTTATGCCATCGATTGAGGGAGTTGGATCCATAATGTATAAAAGTAGGTCATTTACATAACATAACAGATGTTCCACACCATCCAAGTTAATACCCTTCTATTGATTGGAAGCCCTCAAGGCTATAGAGAGCAGCTCTACTGCCAGGGTGTAGTGGAGAGATATTGCCGCCCTGCCTGGTGCCCCGATTCAAGCGGAATTTAAAGTCTTAGCGCAAGCACTGGCCGTAGGGGCATCGTATAACGAGCAGATCCAAGCAACAATGTATGACTGAATCCAAATTTTCCTGAGAATCTCAAACAAAAAGTCCCATTCTGCCCCGTCAAATGCTTTTTCTGCGTCGAGAGACAGTATCACCTCTGGCTCGGGTACAGGGGAGGGGGAAAGTATAACATTTGAAAGGTGACATATATTGGCTGATAATTGACGGTCCTTTACAAAGTCTGTTTGGTCCTCAGAAATTATACTTGGAAGGCAATGTTCCAACAGGTGCGGCAGAACCTTAGCAAGCAGCTTAACATCCGCGCTTAAAAGCGAAATAGGTCAGAATGAACCGCATTCGGTGGAGTCCCTGTCCCTCTTAAGGAGCAAGGAAATAGAGACTTGAGTAAGGCCTGGAGGCAATGAACTGTGGGATAGGGAGTCATTAAGCATCTCTAGCAACAGGCATGAGCTGTCCTGAAAATTTCTTTCAAAATTCAATCGGAAAGCCATCCGGGCCAGAGGCCTTACCAGCCTGCATCAGACGATCTATTTTAAAATCTCGCCTGGGCCCAACAGGGGGACCAGCTCACAAACTCTTAACTGCTTCGACAGCTGGGATATGCAGGTTATCCAGAAAATCAGACGTGATCAACTTGCCCGTGGGAGGCTTAGATTTGAACAGGTCACAGGAATAAGATTTAAAAGCCGCATTGACCTGGAATGGGGTCGCGGCAGCCTATCTGGGGGATCTCGCAGGGTTTACGTTGGTGAACCAGAAGACGACTGGCCTTCTCCCCATTTTGTAAAAAGTACCCCTGGAGCACTGTATTTGACATACAGCCTTATTGGTGGTCAGTCGCTCCAACTGGGTCTGCAAGCTTTTTCTGCTGACATATAGCTCTGGAGTAGGATCGAGCGAATACTGGTGATCTGCCTCTAAAATGAAGCCCACCTGCTCCAAATTCTTCATCTTTGCACATGTGCGCTTTAAGAAATAATTTCCCCCTAAGGAGGCCTTAAGAGTCCCACAACGTGAAAGGATGAGTGAGTCAGACCTATTCATGTGATGTAGTCATAATTAGAGATGGATAGGCGCTCGCAAAATCCTTGGGCCAGTGAATGAGTATCTGACCTCCAGGATGGGTGTTGGGTGGGGCCGGACTCCAACAACAGTCCCAACAAAGTTGCAGGACGTGGTCAGAGATTACAATCAGCCACCACTCCCGATGGGAGGAGAGCCCTATCTAAAATGAAACGGTAGACGCGGGAGTACGCATGGTGAACATGAGAAAAAAAGCAGAATACCATGTCATTCGGGTGCAAAGAATCGCTAGGGGTCTATTTCGCCCTCCACACGGGAGCAAAGATTTGGGTCTAGAACGATTCAATTTCGGGTCCCGAACGCAGTTCAGATCGCCTCCAAAAATGTTTTATTTTTTAAAATATAAATTTAGAGTACCCAAATTTTGTTTTTCCAATTAAGGGGAAATTTAGTGTGGCCAATCAACCTACCCTGCGCATCTTTTGGGTTTGTGAGGGTGAGACCCACGCAGGCACGTGGAGAATACACAAACTCCACATGGACAGTAACCCAGGGCCTCGATTGAACCCTCCGCACCGTGAGGCAGCTGTGCTAACTACTGCACCATTGTGCCGCCCCGACCGCCTCCAAAAATATGATGTAAGTCAAGGTTGGGGAGGGAAACCAACAGAGTTAAATGAAATTTCTATCATCCTAGTTGATAATAGTAATAGTAATCTTTATTATTGTCACAAGTCGGCTTACATTAACACTGCAATGAAGTTACTGTGAAAATCCCCTAGCCGCCACATTCCAGTGCCTGTTCAGGTACACAGATGTTAAACCAGGTTAACAGATACAACAAAGCAAGATGATCCACCCAAGGTGGCCCTCGGGCTAAGTCAGATGATATGCCAACACAAACTAATGCTACCCCCCCCCCCCCCCCCAAACCCACCGGCGCCATTGCAGTCGAGCATAACCACACCCAAAAGCAAATGGGACGGTGGCAAATAATACCTTAACCTTAAAATCTACAAATAACAATACATAACTAAACACAAACTCGGGGCTCATTTTGAAAACTGCTTTGAGCTGCAGAAGACCATTTAATACCACTCCTTAACTAACACTTTGTTAGCAGTCTAAACATGTGCTGCCGGCTAGGTGGATTGGCTAAATTGCCCCTTGGTGTTGTGGGATGTGCAGGCTAGGTTATGGGGTTATGGAGGAGTGGACATGGGTGGAGTGCTCTTTTGAAGGGTCGGTGCAAACTGGATGAGCCGAATGGCCTCCTGCACTGTCGGGATTCTGTGTACAACTAAGGACATTAAGAGCACACCCAAACGACAAACATGCAAGGAAACTAAATGCAAAGTGTTTGTACTCCAAGTGATGTAACAGATTAGACAGAGTGCAAATTATGCTTCTGGATAAGAGTCAGCCTCTCCTGGTGCATAAAAAAAGTAGCCTTTTTCTCGGAATGTTACTGTAATGCGAGATGGATAAATCATCCCGAACCTGACTCCGCATTTGTACAGAGGGTGGATTTCACTTTAATAGAAGCAGCTCTTTTATTAGGTCAGCACTAATGGCCTGATACAGCCTAATAGAATGGCCTTCCCACGTAAAATTCCGGTGCTGTCTTGTCCTCTCGAAGTACCAACTCCTCTTTAAAACTGAAATCTTGCGAGATCGCAAGAGGCGGATCTCCAGAGCGAGGCTTCGGTTGAAGCGAACAGTGGGCCTGTCTAATTCTGATGGGGGATGGAAGTACACCCTCTCCCACCATCCTGTAGAACAGGTCCGAGAAATACTGAGTAGGGGTGCGACCTTCGATCCTCATATAATATGAACATTCTATCTTCTGGGACTGTTCTCCACGTCGTGCAGAATTTTCCAATTAAGGGGCACTTTAGCGTGGCCAGTCCACCTACTCTGCATATCTGGGTTGTGGGAGTGAGACCCACGCAGACATCGGGAGAATGCGCAAACTCCACATGGACAGTGACCAGGGCCGGGTTTGAAACATTTTAAAACCCTGCACCCAGCTCCTCTTGCATGTGGTTACTGGGTTACGGGGATAGGGTGGAGGTGTGGGCTTGGGTGGGGTGCTCTTTCCAAGAGCCGGTGCAGACTCTCTGGTCCGAATGGCCTCCTTCTGCCCTGTAAATTCTATGATTCTATAAGCCAGTGACGAGCACCTTGAATCACTGGCCATTTCTTCAACTGCTTTTTTGACAAAATGCCACTTTGTTTCTTTAACCTGCAGTGTTGAAAGCCATTTTGAAACCCTGCACCCAGCTCCTCTTGCCCTCCTTCGCAGCCTCATTCAGCAAAGGTGAAGTTCTTTTCACACAGTCCTCTAGGTTGCAAGGATGATTGCAGAGGCAATGTTTTGAGTGTGTATTTTGCTTATTTAAAGGGCTGGTACTTTTGTGCAGTACTTTATAAATAGAGGGGGGAAACAAAAAAAAAACACTTAACGTTGAAATTTGGGAGGGTGGCGGGAGTGCAAACTTAAAAGTTCAGTAATATGCCAATATATAAAGTATATTCTGAATGTTGCTGGATGATGTTTGAGGCCTCAGAACAGATGGCACACTATTTCTGTGTAATTTCTAACTGCTCATCTCCACACTTCCTGCATCAGTCGGATGGGTGAACCTCAGATTAATTCATGGCTTTGGTAAGGCAGTTTGGTCTGTGGTTGCTGTACTAGGAGGCGAGCTCAATCCGCCATTGATATAGTGCATCAGATCGTTAACACACAGTCGCTAACGGGCTGAAGTTTCCACGAACCAGTAAAAGTTCCAATCACTATTTAAGTGATTGTTGCTTCTTAACTCTTCGCGCACCCCTCCCGGAGAAATCAAAGCTTTGAATTTCACCACGGCTTCTTGGTTGATGCAGTCGTCGCAATCGGGAAGGAATGCGCAAGGGTGCTCGGTATCACTGGAAGTTCGCTGGTGCCCGCTCCTGTTCTTCACTGGATAGTGAATCCTATAGAACACCGGAGATTGGAGATCTTGTCCATGAGCGAATGAACACATGAAGCTCGCAACAAAATTTGGTAATTTTCAGTTTTGCTAATTGGCAGTTAAGCTGAATATTCCAGAAATTGTAATGCAGACAATTATTTAACTTCACTACCAGTACGTTATGATTGTCGACCTCTTCCATTCAAATCATGATAATTTAATATTTTTGTAATGGAATTCTCACATGGCTGTAATTATTTACATGGTGCAGAAATATTATTAAATTGTGACTGTATTAACGTATGTGTCAGGTAAGTTTTATTTTTGAGTTGCCACTTGTTGCGATCTGTTTAGGGACTGGTAACTTTGTTTAAAAGTAGATTTGGCTTGGAATCTGAGTTACCTACCAGGAGAATAAAAAAACACAAGTGACACCCGGTTCGCTGCCCGTGTGGAGTTTGCACATTCTCCCCGTGTCGGCATGGGTCTCAATCGCACAACCCAAAGATGTGCAGGGTAAGTGGCTTGGCCATGCTAAATTGCCCCTTAATTGGAAAAAAATAATTGGGCACTTTAAAAAATATATATATATTAACATGAACAATGAACTAGATATTGTCACACGCTTCACTGGGCTGTGGAAGAGCTTCCTCCAGCCTTGGTGATTAAAAGCCATTAGCTGTGTCGGATGACAAAACTCAAAAAAAGATTTGGGGCGAATTCTCCATTTTGGCGGGGTTCTCCATTCTGCTAGCAGCGCACCCCCACCCTCGGGTTTCCTGGCAGAGTGAGGTGGCTACAAGGGGAAATTCCATTGATCAGCTCTGGTAACGGAGAATCTCGCTGCAAGCGGGAATCATGTGGCTGGGGAGGTGGAGGATTCACCTCATTTTGCCCCTGCAATATAAATACTCTGATCTTATTGAATGGTGGAGCAGGCTCGAGGTGCTGAGTGACCTACCGTTCTTCATTCGTTTGTTTGTTTGTAAGTAAAATGGCACCAGGTTTTCACAGCTTTGTCTGTAGCATCCTGTGAGACTTTTTTTAGTGGGTGAGTGGGGTCAGTAGTTCCTAAAATAAAAAGCTCTATCTCCTGGAATGTATTTTGGAGAGGAAAATAAGTTTAGAGGGGGAAGAGGGTTTTTCTTTGGAGGGGAGGGGTGTCGGGTTCTCCCATCTCACTGGAGCATCACTTTACTGTTCATTACTGAATGAAGATTAGGACCATTGATCTGGATGTCAATAGAGAGGTGCCTAGGTTGGGAAAATTGTGGTGGATACTGCAAATAGGTCGACATGCAGAAGATGGAACATAATGCGACCAAAGACTCCTATGAGGCAGAATTTGAAAATGTTTTCTGCAGAATAACACCGCATATCATTCAGATATTTACACATGCCCAAAAATCCTTTAGTTATTTGCATTCTATTTATCTTTCGTGAGCAATTGCTATAATCCTTGCTTCCTGGTGGTAGAAAACTTCGTCACTGCAAACTGTATATCCTCCAACGATGTGCGACTGTGAAGCAATTCCTAATGAGTTCTTTCTCTTGCTTGCTGCATGTGTAGCCCTACACCCAAATATGAAGGCATTCGGAAATCGTGAGAGAAAACATTTTGGTCATTCGACTATGCCATGTATCGATCTGCTTTTCTTTCCGATGAGACAACTTGGTATGGGTCATGTACAAACTTAACGGATAGGGAAAGACATTCTAGGCCATCGCAGTCATGTAGAAAAATTCCTTTGCCGACTTCCTCGGGATCACATTGACCAAGTATTATCTACAGTATAAAGCCATTTATCTTCTGTTAGGTGCAATCTCTGCTCCAGTCAGGACACAGTCCAGCTCCTTAAAGGCATGCAGGGAGTAACCACCACCAGTAATGTACTCCAAATGCTTGGTAAGAACATAAGACCTAGGAGCAGGAGTAGGCAATCTGGCCCCTCGAGCCTGCTCCACCATTCAATGAGATCATGGCTGATCTTTTGTGGACTCAGCTCCACTTTCCGGCCCGAACATCATAACCCTTAATCCCTTTATTCTTTAAAAAAACTATCTATCTTTATCTTTAAAACATTTAATGAAGGAGTCTCTACTGCTTCACTGGGCAAGGAATTCCATAGATTCACAACCCTTTGGGTGAAGACGTTCCTCCTAAACTCAGTCCTAAATCTACTTCCCCTTATTTTGAGGCTATACCCCCTAGTTCTGCTTTCACCCGCCAGTGGAAACAACCTGCCCGCATCTATCCTATCTATTCCCTTCATAATCTTATATGTTTCTATAAGATCTCCCCTCAACCTTCTAAATTCCAATGAGTACAGTCCCAGTCTACTCAACCTCTCCTCGTAATCCAACCCCTTCAGCTCTGGGATTAACCTAGTGAATCTCCTCTGCACACCCTCCAGTGCCAGTACATCCTTTCTCAAGTAAGGAGACCAAAACTGAACACCATACTCCAGGTGTGGCCTCACTAACACCTTATACAATTGCAGCATAACCTCCCTAGTCTTAAACTCCATCCCTCTAGCAGTGAAGGACAACATTCCATTTGCCTTCTTAATCACCTGTTGCACCTGTAAACCAACTTTTTGCGACTCATGCACTAGCACACCCAGGTCTCTCTACACAGCAGCATGTTTTAATATTTTATCATTTAAATAATAATCCCTTTTGCTGTTATTCCTACCAAAATGGAAAACCTCACATTTGTCAACATTGTATTCCATCTGCCAGACCCTAACCCATTCACTTAACCTATCCAAATCCCTCTGCAGACGTCCAGTATCCTCTGCACTTTTTGCTTTGCCACTCATCTTAGTGTCGTCTGCAAACTTGGACACATTGCCCTTGGTCCCCAACTCCAAATCATCTATGTAAATTGTGAACAATTGTGGGCCCAACACTGATCCCTGAGGGGCACCACTAGCTACTGATTGCCAACCAGAGAAACACCCATTAATCCCCACTCTTTGCTTTCTATTAATTAACCAATCCTCTAACCATGCTACTACTTTCCCCTTAATGCCATGCATCTTTATCTTATGCAGCAACCTTTTGTGTGGCACCTTGTCAAAGGCTTTCTGGAAATCCAGATATACCACATCCATTGGTCTCCCCGTTATCTACCGCACTGGTAATATCCTCAAAAAATTCCACTAAATTAATTCGGCACGACCTGCCCTTTATGAACCCGTCCTGCGTCTGCCCAATGGGACAATTTCCATCCAGATGCCTCGCTATTTCTTCCTTGATGATAGATTCCAGCATCTTCCCTACTAACGAAGTTAGGATCACTGGCCTATAATTACCCGCTTTCTGCCTACCTCCTTTTTTAAACAGTCTGTCGTGGCTGCACTTTGCTCTGCCTCTGCCTCCGTGAGGTTAAAATGAGAACCTTTAGACATTTCTACATAGTGGACAATATGGCATCTCTTAATTACATACGTCCAACAATCACCTACGCCCACTTGCATTGGAAAATACCCTTTTTACCCCACCTTAGGAGTAGTGTTTTCCAGGTAACGGGACCAGAGTTAGTGATGAGGCTGGAGCAGCGCTGACATTTTATGCAAATTGAAAAGAAGCAGATAGTGACAGAGAGATATATAATTGGCAAAGTGGCGAGTAAACCCTGGCATTGGTGTGAAGATCTTTGCTTCAGAATTGAAGAACTGATCTGTTGTCGATGGTTTTTCACGTTCCAGGATTCATTGTGAAAGCTAACTAAATGGGTTCTTCCGGCAAATTGGATTTTGGTTTCTGTAGAAGAATTGCTTGAGTGCCTATTATTTCACCTGCATATAGCTCTCAAGGTGGCTGTGGTGGGGAAGAGACTGTTGTCCACTTCCTTGTGGAATGTGCCTCTGCAAAGGATGTCTGGAGAAAGCTTTTGTCGCGGTTCATCCCAAGCAGCTCCATGCCTGCAGCTCTCTGTCTGTGGGCTGTTCCCAGAGACACAAGTACAGATAAACTGGAGAACCATCAACTTGGTGAAAGACGCTGTTTGGTCTGCCTGAAACCTGTTAGTCTTCCAGTACAAAGAGTTGCCCTCAACAGTGTGTTGCAGACTGGCGCATACCAAGGTCCAGGACTATGTGCTGAGGAGGGGGGGGGGCTAAAGTTTGGGGCAGCAGTGGCGGAAGCTCAATGGGGAAGGGTCGCTGTCTCGGGTCTTTCAGTCCTAACGCACCAAGTGGCTGGAAACTACAGTACCCTCTTCCTGTTTCCATGTTCCTGCCCCTCTGGCAATATAACAGCAAAATACTTCAGGTGCTGGAAATCTGAAATAAAAATTTAGTGCTGGATAAACTCATCAAATCTGGCAGGATCTGTGGTGAGAGAAACATAGTTAACACTTTGAGTTCAGTATGGCACTTTGGGCTATGTGCCTGTATGCTGTATGGAGAGAAGTAGAATTCTATTGCACATTCTGTAATTTGAAATGTTTTGCCCTCGGGCTGCATACCTTGACATGGAAGAATTGCAAGAGTATTGCGATTGTATTGAGGGCAGTTCAATGGAACAAGCTGTATGGAGACAGGCTGAGCTCTATTGCACTTTCTTTAATCGCCAAGTCAATGTGTTGCAATGTTACAAAAAAAATTATTAAAAAGTACCTTTTAACATGTTCTAAGGTGTAAGCTGCTATCCTTCTGTCTCAGTTCGAATGGGAGTTCTTGGACTAGAAGAGGATATGGTCAAGTTCGGTGATGTGATGTTCCCAGCACATGTTTTTAATTATTGGTGCTGAGCTGAAGTCAATGTTTCTGGACTTTGAGATGAAAGCAAAATACTGCAGATGCTAGGAATCAGAAATGAAAACAAAGTGCTGGAAAAACCTCAGCAGGCCTGGCAGCTTCTGTGGGGAGAGAAACGAGAGTTAACCTTTTGAGTCCAATATGACTCTGAGGAATATTCCAACAAAAAGATACCATTTCCCCCGATTTTTAGTTCTCTGAACCAGTCTTGTGCACAAATATACTTTTTTTGTTGTTGTTGTGTGCAGATGTCCTTCACCGTGTGCTACATTCTGACTGCTCAGAGTTAATGCACTGTGTACACAGTAACAATGGTCTCGAGAGACAGCACGTGGCAAAATCTGCAACCGTTTAAGTATCTGGCTCCAGCTTGTATAAAACAAGCTTATTTTCACTGTAGCTAGTGAGAATGTCACTGGACATCCCGGGGTAGGCGGTGGTATAGTGGTATTGTCACTGCACCCGTAAACCAGAGACCCAGAGTAATGATCTGGGTTCAAATCCGCCACTTCAGATGGTGAAATTTGAATTCAATAAAATTCTGGAATTAAAAGTCGAATGACAGCCATGAAACCATTGTCGATTGTCGTAAAAACGTTCACTAATGTGCTTTATGGAAGGAAATCTGCCACCCTTACCTGGTCTGGCCTACATGTGACTCCAGACCCACAGCAGTGTGATTGACTTTTGACTGCCTGCTCAAGGGCAATTAATGATGGGCAATAAATGCTGGCATAACCAGCGACGCCCACGTCCCATGAACAAATACATCTTTTTAAAACCACAAATGTTTTGACTGACTGATTTGCATTATTTCAGGGGGGATTGAATTCTGTTTGTGGGATGGCCCAAATGTGTGCCAATTACACACATTTGAAGATGCCGATGATTGGAAATCTTGTATGGCTGTTCTGCAAAAAGACATTTCTAAGCTAAGAACATGCCCTTCGTAACTCATTTTCTGGCGCTTTTTCCAAATTGGTGAATGGTTCATGGGCTATCTGCGACACTCTGAATTATAATTGACCCGATCTCTCTCGTTTTAAAAGCAAGCCAGAGGATTACAATTTGAACAACAGCAGTTAAGTACTTTTTATTTTTTTCAAATGCTGCTGAAAGATTAAAACTTGTCATCACTTAATGGATCGTTCTTTTACCCAGATATTTGCAATTTTTGGATTTGCAACATGTGGTGGATTCAGTGGCAAAACTGCCTTGAGTGTGAAATGCAAGAACACTAATGACACTCTTCTACTTAATGCGACCTTTCAGTATCCATTCAGGTTAGTATTTTGGTCTTTATTATTCAGAATAGAATTTAACTTGACACCATTGAGACCATTTGTTTCGTATTGTAACTTTTTCGTTAGTAACGAACGTGACATTGTACTTCAATAAATTAGCTTAATAATTTTGCTGTTTAATAAAGTTCAATTTGTCAACTTTCCATGTTTTTTTTTTAGCTGTCGTTTTGTATCTCAATGCTTCAATTAAATGGAAGCTTCCAAAAATTTGAAGACAAAAGTTTGACTCTGTTGCTCTTTGCAATCTTGAGGGACTGGTTTAGCACAGGGCTAAAGAGCTGGCTTTTGAAGCAGACCAAGGCAGGACATCAGCACGGTTCAATTCCCGTACCAGACTCCCCGAACAGGCGTCGGAATGTGGCGACTAGGGACTTTTCACAGTAACTTCATTGAAGCCTACTTGTGACAATAAGCGATTTTCATTTCATTTTCATTTCATTTTTATGTTTAACAAAAATCCACAGTCTTGGTCTCCCCCCCCCTCCCCTCCACCCACCTTCTGCATGTCAACTGGAACAGCCTAGCACAGGAAATGATAAAGTCGGTGGATAACTGAGGTAGTCTTGTACCATTACTAGTTTTGTACCATTACTAACAGCATGTTGTTGTTAAATGGTGCAGAGCAGCTAAATTTAAATTATAGATATCACATTTGCTGCCCTAGCCTGTCAAGGATGACTACACAGTTCCATGTTTTTGAGAATAAAGTTTGATGAGGGAGCAAGTGAGCATAACTTTAGTGTAAAAGTAATTGTGTATTGCTGAACAGACTGAAAGAACATGTACGCACATTGCGCCTGTTTCAGCTAAACAAAATAAATGATAGCCATTTGCTGGTCACAGCATTGCCTTGAAAAATGAACCAGAGTCCAGCTTCCCAGTTTAAATTCTTAAACAATGCTCGGCAGTTAACAGTCAGTTCCCATTAATTGGTGCGTATTTTCCGTGACAACGCCTCTGCCAATAAAAGACCACTTACCTACCAATCACCCCGTACAATATAATGGGTTTTTTCCCCCTGACATTGGTATTCTTACGATTGTCCTGATGAGCTCAAGACAAAAAGCTTTGACAAAATGCCTTTTCTCAGCAGTATTTGTAAAGTAATTCTTGAATTTGTATATCTTCTAGGTTGAACCAAATTTTGATTGTCACCAAGGAGACTTGCAATCAAACAGTAGAAACCCACCTAGTGGGAGATTTTTCGTCCTCTGCTGAGTTTTTTGTTGCAATCGCAGTGTTAGCCTTTCTCTATTGTATGGCCGCCCTTGTTCTGTATGTCGGCTATCTCCATATCTACCGTGATGGCAACCGTGGACCTATGATTGTAAGTAACGTAATGGAATGCTTTCACAAAACTTACTGTACACATCATTGTAATAGTTAGAAACTGATCAAAGTTGTAGCTTTTGACACTGATTGGAGTGTTTTTAGTCCTTACCACCTATGAACCATTGGGTGAAATCGATAAAGAGGGAGGGGAAAATACTTCAAAGCATGTTGTGATGTTGAGGAATCTCTGCATGCACTTGCCTACCTTATAGGGCATCTATAGCTTGTTTAGTGTCAGATCTCAGCCCTATCTTAAATCAATATACCATAATAGGCTTTCATGCGGAAATAAATGATTTGTTACATGTCAGCTGAGTGCTGCCTATTTGTATCCCCGTTTGGCTACTGATACCCACTTGCAGATGATTGTGGTTTTTTTTTGTGTGACTCATATTCTTAGGCATTTCCCTAAATTGAACCATTGTGCACAATAATCTACTAACAATCTTGACACCCTCCATATAAATGGAGACCGGGGATTCTTGCACCTGTACGCTTCTTGTGACTAAGCAGGGATCTAAATTTTCGCAGCATTAGGAAGGTTAATTGCTGATGTTGAATTGAGGATTCCAGTGATTTCAGACTTTGACAATTGACAGCTGTATCCCTGAAAACTACAGCACAAATGTCAGTGCTAACTCCAGGAGGGACTGAAATATTATGATTGGTGCTGGAAGGGGTGAATCTTCTATTAATAGAAGCTTGGAGCTGTATTCTCTTTACCCACTTGTCATATTGACATGAAATTCAATAGCTAGTCGGAGACTCTGCCGTTCTCTGTTGCTATTAATAGTAAAGTTCAATTGCGTGCTGTCAGTCACCAATTAGCCCTGTATTGCAGGCTTGCTGTATGTTCCACTCAATTCAAGTATGTTCAATTTCAGAAAAGAAAACCCATTTCTAAAGGTCACCTGACTGATGAGACCAGATCTTTAAGTGGCAAATGTCATTCCAAAATTCAAATAGTTTGATTACGGTGGATTACATAATTTAATATTCATAGTGCACTCTTTTATATTTAATGAACAAAATTCAAAGGTTAAAGTTTACTTCTAAATCCCTATTGCTGGGAAACGTCAGCCCTGCTGATCTATTTAGTACAGGACCAGAAATTTCCCAGTGTCCTGACACATTTATTCCTTTCAAATATTTACCATCGGACTATTTTATGTTCCAAGTATGTTAGTGATGAACATCATCTGTTATATATTAAATATCTGCTTGCTTTAATGCCTGTAAGCTGCCATTCCCATTCATGATGGAGTCAAAATGGGTAGACGGGGCATTGAGTTTTAAAACGGTTTGTCATTTTGTTTCCTGCTGCACAAATAAAAGGATGAATTTGAAGTGTGGTAAGTTGTGGCATTTCAGGATATGCTCAATTCATCTCATGGGATCTATAATGTAATTACTGAATCTGTTCTGTTTAAAATCTTCCATGTAGCTGAGGTATTATTGGTTGTTCTGTTTCCATCTGGTATTTTTCCAGGCTCAGTTGCTTGTACATATGTGAGACTCTCTGGAAGCCCGTGAAAATAGCATTGTAGAAGGAAAGCCATCCTGTAGGCTGACACAATTGATGCAATGCCATGTCAGTATGATTTGAGGCTCACAGCTGTGAAACTGTGTGCTTTAATTGACTTTTAACTAGTCTACATAATCGTCAAGGCCTCATGTGTCCCTTTTTCAGAAAAGTTTGTAACGGGAAGTGGGGGGGGCAGTGACAGGGTATCATTTACAAGTGTGAGGAGAGAAGCAATAACTTTGTTTCGAAAACGAACCAGTATCAATTTGCTCTTTTTAAAAATATTTTTATTAGATTTTTCAATTTTTTACAAATAGCGCAACAAAAATAATTCAATGCAAAGCAGTACAGTCCAGAACTAACATTCTTGCAAATATGCAACAAATGAGACTGGATGAATTTAAAACAACAGGTTTAAGGAACCAGTATCTCCCGTTTTAATACCGGATCCACAAAAAACAGATTGGGGGAGAAAGAGAAGCCCATATAAGTACGATAGGATAACATCTCAGGCTGCACACCTTTGCCTTACGAGATGATGACTTATAATATGGCTTGGAGGAAGTCAGATAAGGTGGAGCCTATGAATTTGAGATAGGGTTCCCACACTTTACAGAATGCATCAGACTTAGTACGGATCACAGATGTCAGGGATTCCATCGGGATATATTCCACGACTATTTTCTGCCAGTTTTAAATTGAATGATATTTGTCGCCGATCCAGGAACAAAATATATTTTCATGAGCTGCAAAAGTTAGGACATTGTACAGCCTTTTTTCATTAACGTCAGCAATTCTCCCATCTGAAGACCCAGAATCAGGAACAAATGATTGAGCTCTAAGGCTCTGTCAAATATCCTCTCCAGCTCCCTGACTACACTAGACCAACAGGATTGAATCTTAACACATGTCCATGTACAGTGTATATAATCACCCTCGACTACCAGGTACTTTAAACACATCGGGTGTAACCGGATCAAGCCTGTGTCTGACAAGGTGTGATATCTTCAGTATCTTAAACTGAGTCTCCTTCATTCTATTGCAAACCAAGATTTTCCTGACATAATCCCATATACTACCCCATGTCGCCTTGTCAATATTAGTTGCCAGGTCTTTTTCTCGACTGAAAGGTACCGAAAGTAATAACGTAGGATCTAGAACACAAGCCATTGTAAAACTTGCTAATTAACTGTTTAGACTCCACGGAAATCGGGATTTTTTTTTACCACTGGGGAAATCAAAGAGTTAAGACGCAGAATTGTCTTATTCGGGGTAAAGTCCCCGAGTTGCAAACACTTCACAAAAAGTGTTTTGGGATGTAAAATTGTTGGCATAGCTGCTTAAAGGATGACAAGGATGCAACACTGAACATGTCTCTCAGCCTACAGATGCCTCTGTCTCTCTCCAAAGTATCAAATCCATGGTCCATAAGACCTGGTGGGAGGTTCGGGCAGCCCTGGATAGGATGAAGAGTGGAAGTCGATTTAGATCTTCCTTCTAGTTGATGGACGATTCTCCATGCTCTTCATTTTTTTCAGGGCCATCAACCAGAGGCCCTGGGGCTGTAACACCATCACTGCTCTGTCCTGCGCTGGACTCTTCTGAGCTCCTCCAGCAGATTCTGTTCAGATCTGTTCAATAGATAAACTGCCTATTTGAGTCTCTGGCCATCTTTTACTTTTAAGAAAAGCACATTGATCTTCATAATTCACTTGCCTTGCCTGCCAGTAGCTGCACAACCAAAACTGCTCTGCTTTCTGCTTTGGAGCTACAAGCACAAATCTGGTCAGCGCTGCACATCAATTCTATGTACAGGGAGCGTGATCTGCACTCTGCTGCTGCCCCTGGCTGGAAGACTCCACACAGTCTAATATATCTCCATTTAAAAAATGGCAGTGGCCGCAATTCGCAATGTAAAATCCGGAAGTGGCTGTTGGGTGCTTCCTCCGTGATCGGGACCACGGATTGTTCTGCGATCCTCCTGACACCCACCCATCAACGGGTTGCGACCCTGGCTTTAAAAAACCTTGGCTTAGCAAACAATAGATGAGGCTTCTTATTGGTTTTTTGAAAATGTATTTTATTAAAAACATGTATCAAAACAGGTTACAACACATAAACATCCCAGGAAACATACTTCCCAGCAATCAACTATGCAGTCAGGCTTCTTATTCCAAATAAACAAACTGATCATTCCATTAATCTCCTTTGAAACCCCAGCTGACAACATCTCGGCAACACATTCATTTTTTAATTTAAAAAAAAAAAATTTTATTCTCCTCCATTTTCGCATTTTCTCCCACATTTACATCCATCAACAATAAACAATAATCAGCAAGATATGTCAGTCCCCATAATAACAACGATCCCATCTACCCACCAACCCCCAAACATCAGCCCGCATGTTTACATAAACAAATGACAAAAAGGAATCAGGGATTACCCGTAGTCACCCTTAATCTTACACAGCTCCCACCTCCCACCCCAGGTCTCCAGCTCCTCCCGTCCACTGCCTCTTGTAAAACTCCTCCCCCACCCTCGGTTCTTTCCCCCCCCCCCCCCCCCCCCCCAACTTTCCACCCCGGCTAGACCACTCGGACCCTGTCCTGCCAGGCTCCGATGGCCGCAGCCCCTCCCCCCACCTCACTCCCGTTCACTGGCCGGCACAAACCGGCGAGCGTGGAGGCCCCCGCCCGGGTCCCTTTCCCACTTGCCCGGCCCCAGGAAAGCCCAAAGATCCCCTTTTAGCGCACAAACCCCGCATATCCACCTACACCCCAAAGAACTCTCATTTCGAGTGAAAGTCCCGTCCCTTCCCTTGTCCAAATATATACCACCTTGGCTCCTTTAATCTCTACACCCGCACACAGTGATACAAAAAAGAAGAAAATACAGTCATGCGGTTACATCGGCACATGGCCATTCCTCAATTTGTCAGTTCTGCCTTCTGCTTTCGCAAACTCTTCCGCTCCTTCCGCCGTTCCAAAATAAACGTCCCTGAGCTTGTAAGTCACCCTCAGCTTCGCTGGATATACAATGCAGCACCGCACCTTGCTAATGTACAGTGCCCTCTTCACCCGGTTGAAGGCAGCCTGCCTCCTTGCCAGCTCCACCGTAAAGTCCTGGTATACACGTATACCAGCTCCAGCCCACTGCACCACCCGCTTCTGCTTGGCCCAGCTCAGGACCTTCTCCTTCACCCTGTACCTACGGAAGCACAGAGTCACTGCCCTTGGCGGCTCACTCGCCTTTGGTACAGGCCTCCACGACCGATGAGCCCAATCCAGTTCATATCGGGAGGGGTCCTCCCCCTCCCCCAATAGTTTTGCCAGCATTGCGGCAAAATACTCAGTCGGCTTCGGTCCTTCAACTCCTTCGGGTAGCCCCACAATCCTCCAGTTCTGTCGCCTGGATCTATTTTCCAGGTCTTCCATTTTTCCTCGCAGATCCTTGTTAGTTTCCATCACCTTCCGCATCTCCTTCCCCATTGAGGCAAGTTGATCACCGTGCTGCAATAACGTCTCCTTCACTTCCTTCAGCGCCTCCCCTTGCTCTCGCACCTCCGCCACTGCGCTCGCCACCTCCGTCCTCACCGGGGAAACCGCCTCCTCCACCAGCACACTCTCAACCTCCCTCATCTCCTTCCTCACCGTCTCCATGCATTTCGCAATCTGCGCCAACTGCTTTTCAAATTCCGCAGCCATCACCTTGGTTATTTCTTCAGCCGTAAGCAGTGCGGCCTTCCCTGCTGCTCCAGCCTCCATTTTTCCTGGTGACCCCGCGGTGACCTTTCCACTCCCCGACGGACCTCCAGCTGCGTTTTTTTCGGCCGTTTTTTTGCTCACCCTCGACGTTTTTCTTTGGGTTTTTTTCCCTCCCTGCTTCTGCCGCCTCTGTGGACCCTGGGACCGGGCTTAAAGCCCCGAAAATGCCGTTCCCGAGCGGGGGCTCTCCATTGTGTGGCCGCCTCCCGCCCGCCGTCACCGGAAGTCGGCAACACATTCATTTTAATCAAAACAATCCTGTCCAGCCATGAGGCTGGCAAGGATGACCAGCAAGCCAGGTCCCACCTAATGGAAGCAATCAACTGAGGGGAAATTACCCCCATATAACTGCCTGAAACAGGGAGTACTTGTAACGCCCAGGTACTTGAACCCCAATGGAGATCACTGAGAGGAAAGTTGGCAAGGAAGGAGGAGGCCTGCCCCTCCGCTCTCCCACCGGTATAGCCTCCCATTTTGTGAAATTAATCCTGTAACCAGAGAAGGCACTAAATCTATCCACCATGCCAATAATAGCGGGAACCGAGATATCCGACTTCGACACAAACAACAGCGCATCGTCCGCATAAGGAGTAATCTTATGCTGCTGCTTCCCACAACCCAGCCCCGATATCAGGAGGTCCCGCCTAATAGTTTCCATCAGTGGCTCTATGGCCAATACGAAACACAAGGGGAATATGGGACAGCCCTATCTAGTCCCTCTCTGCAGACCAAAGTTCTCAAACCTAAAACCATTCATAAGTACTGGTGTCGAGGGTCTTTTGGTATAGCTTCTGAACCCGCTAAATATATTCCTCATCCAACCCAAATCTCCCAACATATACACCAGATAATTCCATTCTCAAGAGACTTTCTCCACAAATAAGAAAATTACCAATCCGTCCAGCACCCACTTCTGGAAAGCTTCGATCACATTCCACAATCTTCTGTCGTTATTGCTGGAAAATCTACTCCTTTTATAAACCCTGAGCAATTGTCCGAAGGATTCCCTTCTTCCACAACTGCTTGCTAGGGGCGCTCCTGTACTTCTCCTCAACATCAACAAAGCAAATCTTTTTTTTAAAGGGATTAAGATGGAGGAGAAAGGTCTAAAGTTGTTGAACTCAAATGTTGACTCCTGAGGGCTGTAATGTGCCTAATCGCCATCACTGCTTGGCTCCATCATTGCAGCCATTCTTCAACTACCTAGATACTAAGCTCTGGAAATTCCTCTGTAAAGCCCTACCTCTTTCTTACTTTAAAGCTCTCCTTAAAATCTTCCTCTTTGACCAAACTTATGGCCACTTGTCCTTAATGCCATCATTTTATTACATTGAAGGTGCTATGTAAATAAAAGTTGGTGGGTTCGATGATTGTCTTGTCTACCATGACTCCCATTTAGCATATGAAATCCTTTCGACAGAGAACATGTTCAATGTGGCTTTTTGAACACCTGAATATGGCTGTGTTTTGCAAAGGGGGAGAAGACTGTGAATTGAAGGAGAGGAAGCAAAGTTTTAAAACCATGGGGGTGGGGGGGCTTGTTTTTTCTTCCGGCACTTGCCTGTCCCGAGTTTGAACTGTGTAAAGCAAGCAGCAAAGTGGCTGATTTGCTGCTGATCCGCCATCAAACATTCAGTACCATGTTCAAAAGATTTTCCAGTTATCCTTTCTCAACCCGTTTAAACTTTATCCTTTCCCCAGATAGTGACTTTTAAAAAGTGTTCATTCTTTCATATGTAATTGATTGTGACTGGCCCTGTCCAACAAGTTTAAATGATGCACACAAAAAGGTTTTTGAGGTCTCTGAGGCGGTAAGACTTAATCATTGGCCTGCAAACTGGTTCTGGTTTCTAACCTGTCGTTTGGCTGCTTGACTGTTAATGAGGAAAGGTTATTGTGTTCACCAGTACTTCCCTTCCTGCTTCCCTCTGGACCACCAATTAAAGCTCGACTGAGAAAGGTCTCATCTGTTTGATTTAAATGTGTTTTTCTGTTTCACAAATCCACGTGATCTGCAATTTCCTGTGTTTATCATCGTATGGTATAGCTATCCAGTCTTTAGTTTCAGTCTATAGCTGCCAGCCAGTTAGTTACTAGACAACCTAGATTAAATTTATCAAATGTACTAAAAATCTTTATCTGTTCATTATTGCACTGCCTGTTTCTGGGCTGAAAATCCTATGTACTTCCTACCATCTTCATTTCACTTTCTCAGCAAAACATTTAATATTTCTTTCTTTCTCTCTCATTCAACTTAAAAAAAAAATTCATTTACGGGATGTGGGCGTTGCTGGTTAGGCCAGCATTTATTGCCCATCCCTAGTGGCCCTTCAGAAGGTGGTGGTGAGTTGCCTTCTTGAACCGCTGCAGTCCTTCGGGTGTAGATGCAACCACTGTGCTGTTAGGGAGGGAGTTCCAGGATTTTGTCCCAGCGACAGCGAAGGAGCGGCGATAGTTTTCCAAGTTGGTGTTATGAGTGACTTGGAGGGGAACCTCCAGGTGGTGAGGTTCCCAGGTATCTGCTGCTCTTGTCCTTCTAGGTGGTTGTGGTCATAGATTTGGAAGGTTCTGTTGAAGGATCCTTGGTGAGTTACTGCAATGCACGGCTGCCACTGTTCGGCGGTGGAGGGTCTGAATGTTTGTGGAAGGAGGAGCAATCAAGCAGGCTTTTTTGTCTTGGATGGTGTTGAGCTTCTTGAGTGTTGTTGGAGCTGCACTCATCCAGACAAGTGGAGAGTATTCCATTACATTCCTGACTTGTGCCTTGTAGATGGTTGACGGGCTTTTTTTTTTTTTTTTGGAGGGGGGGGTGTCAGGAGATGAGTTACTCGTTGTAGGATTCATAACCTTTGACCTGCTCTGGTAACCACAGTATTGTGGCTAGTCCAGTTCAGTTTCTGATCAATGATAACCCCCAGGATGTTGAGAGATGGGTGACTCTGTGATGGCAATGACATTGAATGGCAAGAGGCGATGGTTATATCCTCTCTTGTAGGAGATGGTCATTGCCTGGCACTTGTGTGGTGCGAATGTAACTTGCCACTTGTCAGCCCAAGCCTGGATATTGCCCAAGTCTTGCTGCATTTGGACATGGACTGTTTTATTATCTGAGGAGTCGCGAATGGTGCTTAATGTTGTTCAGTCATCCATAAACATCCCCATTTCTGACCTTATGCTTGAAGGCAGGTCATTGATGAAGCAGCTGAAGATGGTTGGGCACTACCCTGTGGAACTCCTGCAGTGATGTCCTGGAGCTGTGATGATTGACCTCCAACCACCACAACCATCTTCCTTTGTGCCGGGTGTGACTCCAACCAGCGGCGAGTTTTCCTCATGATTCCACATTTAGCTAGGGCTCCTTGATGCTATACTCGGTCAAATGCTGCCTTGATTTCAAGGGCAGTCACTCTCACCTCATCTCTGGCATTCAGCGCTTTTGTCCATGTTTAAACGAAGGAGCTGAGTGACCCAGGCGGAACCCAAACTGAGCATCCGTGAGCAGGTTATTGCCAAGTAAGTGCCGCTTGATAGCACTTCCATCACTTTGCTGATGATGGAGAGTACACTGATAGGGCGGTAATTGGCTGGGTTGGATTTGTGCTGTTTCTTAGGTACAGGACACAGCTCGGCAATTTTCCACATTATCAGGTAGATGCCAGTGTTACAGCTATACTGGAACAGCTTGGCTAGGGATGCAGAAAGTTCTGGAAATTGCAGTATTCAGTGCCTCCAACCATTTCTTGATATCATGTAGAGTGAATCGTATTGGCTAAAGACTGTCTGTGATGCTGGGGACTTCTGGAGAAGACTGAGATGGATCATCCACTCGGCACTTCTGGCTGAAGATTGTTGCGAATGCCTCCGCCTTGTCTTTTGCACATATGTGTTGGGCTCCTCCATCATTGAGGATGGGGATATTTGTGCAACCTCCTCCTCCAGTGAGTTGTTTAGTAGTCCACCACCATTCGCGGCTGGGTGTGGCAGGACTGCAGAGCTTCGATCTGATGCGTTGGTTGTGGAATCGCTTAGCTCTGTCTATTATTTGATGCTTATGCTGTTTGGCACACAAGTAGTCCTGTGCTGCAGCTTCAGGTTGACACCTCATTTTTCGGTTTGCCTGGTGTTGCGCCAGGCATGCTCTCCTGCACTCTTCATTGAACCAGGGTTGATCCCCTGGCTTGGTGGTAATGGTAGAATGGGAGATATACCGTACCATAAGGTTGCAGATTGTGGTTGAATACAATTCTGCTTTTCCAGATTGCCCACAATGCCTCATGGATGCCCAGTCTTGAGTTGCTAGATCTGTTCGAAGTCTATTCCATTTAGCACGGTGGTAGTGCCACACAACACGTTTGAGGGTATCCTCGATGTGAAGACGGGACTTTGTCTCCACAAGAACTGTGCGATGGTCACTCCTACTGATACTGTCTTGGACATTTGCAGCAGGCAGATTGGTGAGGATAAGGTCAAGTATGTTTTTCCCTCTTGTTGGTTCCCTCACCACCTGTTGCAGCTATGTCCTTTATGACCCAGCCAGCTCGGTCTGTGATGGTATTACCGAGCCACTCTTGGTGATGCACATTGAAGTCCTCCACCCGGAGCATATTCTGCGCTTTTGAACCTTTCGTGCTTCCTCCAGTGATTCCTCAACTTCCCTACATTGGCCTCAACCATGCTCTGTGGTAAGAGGTTCCACTTTCTCACCTTTCTCTGAGTAAAGAGGTTTGATCCTCAGATCCCTATTGGATTTATTAGTCACAGTTCTATTTATGGCCCCTAGATTTAGTGTCTCCCATAATTAGAACAGCAGCTCTACATATTCTCCTATCTAATCTCCCAATTTTAAAGACCTCTATCAGGCTACCTCTCAATCCAGAGTAAAGAGCCTAGGCCTCTTCAATCTTTCTTTTTTTTTAAATAAACCATTTTATTGAGGTATTTTTGGCATTGTAAACAGTTAGTGTACAGTAATGTGCAAATATCAACAAAAACATAGTGCAAATAACCAATCCTCCTCATAAACAGTACCTGCCTATTTATCCACCCTATTCTACTCTAATTTACCCCCCCCCCCCCCCCCCCCCCCCCAAGCTGACGTTTAATTCCCCGCGAAGACGTCGATGATATGATTGCCACCTTCGGGCGAACCCTAATAAAGATCCTCTGAAGGCGAACCTAATTTTTTTCCAGACCAAGAAAGCTCGACATGTCCGAGAGCCATAATTCGGTCTTCGGGGGCTTTGAGTCCCTCCAAGCCAGCAGTATGCGTCGCCGGGCTACCAGGGAAGCAAAGGCCAAGACGTCTGCCTCATTCTCCTCCTGGACCCTCGGGTCTTCCGAGACCCTAAAGATTGCCACGACTGGACTCATCACCACCCTAGTTTTCAGCACCTGGGACATGACGTCTGAAAATCCCTCCCAGTATCTCCTAAGTTTTGGACATGCCCAAAACATGTGGACGTGATTCGCTGGTCCCCCCCGCGCATCTAGCACACTTGTCTTCCACCCTAAAAAATGTGCTCATCCGGGCCACCGTCATGTGGGCCCGGTGGACGACCTTGAACTGAATCAGGCTGAGCCCTTAACCCGTCCTCCATCTCCTTGCCGAGTTCCTCCTCTCACTTGAGCTTCAGTTCCTCTGTCTGGGACTCCTCCCCTTTCATGAGTTCTTGGTAAATATCCGAGACTTTCCCCTCTCCTACCTCTCCCCTGGAAACTACTCTATCCCGGATCCCATTTGGTGGGAGGAGTGGGAAGGATGGGACCTGTCTGCGTATGAAGTCACGCACTTGCAAGTACCTAAAGTCATTCCCCCTTATTAGTCTGAATTTCTCCTCCAAGGCCCTCATGCTCGCGAAGCTCCCTGCCCCCCGCCCCCCCCAAAGAACATATCGCCCATTGTCCCCACCCGCCGTCATGCTCGGAATCCACCGTCCATGCTCCTGGGGGCGATTCGGTGGTTGTCGCATAATGGAGACCAGACTGATGCTCCCACCTTCCCTACATGTTTCCTCCACTGGCCCCAGATCCGCAGGGCTGCCACCACTACCGGGCTGGTGGAGTACCTGGCCGGCGGGAGCGGTAGGGGAGCCGTGACCAGGGCTGCCAAACTGCTGCCCCTGCACGAAGCTGCCTCCACTCGCCCCCAAATAGACCCCATACCCACCAACCAACTCCTTACCATGGCTATGTTGGCCGCCCAGTAGTAGTTGCTAAGGTTCGGCAGCGCCAGCCCCCCTTCGCTACGGTTCCTCTCCAGCATCGCTTTTTTCACCCGCGGGGACTTTCCCGCCCAGACAAAGCCCATAATAATCTTGTTGACCCTTTTGAAGACTAACCGCAGGATGAAAATCGTGAGGCAATGAAAAATAAACAGGAATCTTGGGAGGATTGTCATCTTTACCGTCTGCACTCTTCCCGCAAGTGATAGCGGGAGTGCACCCCATCTCCGAAACTCGCTCTTCATTTGTTCCACCACTCTTGTCAAATTTAGCTTGTTCAGCCTGCCCCAGTCTCGCGCCACCTGTATCCCCAAGTATCGGAAACTTTCTCCGACCATCCTAAATGGCAGCCCCTTCGATCTATTCTCCTGACCCCTCGCCTGCACTACAAACATCTCACGCTTAGTCATGTTCAGTCTGTACCCTGAGAACCGGCCAAATTCTCTCAATATTACCATAAGACATAGGAGCGGAAGTAAGGCCATTCGGCCCATTGAGTCTACTCCACCATTCAATCATGGCTGATTTCAATTAATTCCTCGAGAAATCAAGAATTTATCAACTTCTGTCTTAAAGACGCTCAACGTCCCGGCCTCCACCGCCCTCTGTGGCAAAGAAATCCACAGACCCACCACTCTCTGGCTGAAGAAATTTCTCCTCATCTCTGTTCTAAAGTGACTCCCTTTTATTCTAAGGCTGTGCCCCCGGGTCCTAGTCTCCCCTGCTAATGGAAACAACTTCTCTACGTCCACCCTATCTAAGCCATTCATTATCTTGTAAGTTTCTATTAGATCTCCCCTCAACCTGAATATAATCCAAAGATCCTCAGACAGTCATCGTATGTTAGGCCTACCATTCCTGGGATCATCCGTGTGAATCTCCGCTGGACCCGTTCCAGTGCTAGTATGTCCTTCCTGAGGTGGGGGGCCCAAAATTGCTCACAGTATTCTAAATGGGGCCTAACTAATGCTTTATAAAGCTTCAGAAGTACATCCCTGCTTTTATATTCCAAGCGTCTTGAGATAAATGACAACATTGCATTTGCTTTCTTAATTACGGACTCAACCTGCAAGTTTACATTTAGAGAATCCTGGACTAGGACTCCCAAGCCCCTTTGCACTTCAGCTTATGAATTTTGTCACCGTTTAGAAAATAGTCCATGCCTCTATTCTTTTTTCCAAAGTGCAAGACCTCGCACTTGCCCACATTGAATTTCATCAGCCATTTCTTGGACCACTCTCCTAAACTGTCTAAATCTTTCTGCAGCCTCCCCACTTCCTCCATACTACCTGCCCCTCCACCTATCTTTGTATCATCGGCAAACTTAGCCAGAATGCCCCCAGTCCCGTCATCGAGATTGTTAATATATAAAGAGAACAGCTGTGGCCCCAACACTGAACCCTGCGGGACACCACTCGTCACCGGTTGCCATTCCGAAAAAGAACCTTTTATCCCAACTCTCTGCCTTCTGCCTGACAGCCAATCATCAATCCATGTTAGTACCTTGCCTCGAATACCAAGGGCCCTTATTTTACTCAGCAGTCTCCCGTGAGGCACCTTATCAAAGGCCTTTTGGAAGTCAAGATAGATAACATCCATTGGCTCTCCTTGGTCTAACCTATTTGTTATCTCTTCAAAGAACTCTAACAGGTTTGTCAGGCACGACCTCCCCTTACTAAATCCATGCTGACTTGTCCTAATCCATCCCTGCACTTCCAAGAATTTAGAAATCTCATCCTTAACAATGGATTTTAGAATCTTGCCAACAACAGAGGTTAGACTAATTGGCCTATAATTTTCCATCTTTTTTTCTTGTTCCCTTCTTGAACAGGGGGGTTACAACAGCGATTTTCCAATCCTCTGGGACTTTCCCTGACTCCAGTGACTTTTGAAAGATCATAACTAACGCCTCCACTATTTCTTCAGCTATCTCCTTTAGAACTCGAGGATGTAGCCCATCTGGGCCCGGAGATTTATCAATTTTTAGACCTCTTAGTTTCTCTAGCACTTTCTCCTTTGTGATGGCAACCATATTCAACTCTGCCCCCTGACTCTCCTGAATTGTTGGAATATTACTCGTGTCTTCTACTGTGAAGACTGACGCAAAGTACTTATTTAGTTCCTCAGCTATTTCCTTGTCTCCCATCACTAGATTACCAGCGTAATTTTGGAGCGGCCCAATGTCCACTTTTGCCTCCCGTTTGTTTTTAATGTATTTAAAGAAACTTTTACTATCATTCCTAATGTTACTGGCTAGCCTACCTTCATAATTGATCCTCTCTTTCCTTATTTCTCTCTTTGTTATCCTCTGTTTGTTTTTGTAGCCTTCCCAATCTTCTGACTTCCCACTACTCTTTGCCACATTATAGGCTTTCTCTTTTGGTTTGATGCATTCCCTAACTTCCTTTGTCAGCCATGGCTGCCTAATCCCCCCTCTGATAATCTTTCTTTTCTTTGGGATCTTTTCTGTACTGTGTCCTCAATTACTCCCAGAAACTCCTGCCATTGCTGTTCTACTGTCTTTCCCACTAGGCTCTGCTCCCAGTCGATTTTCGTCAGTTCCTCCCTCATGCCCCTGTAGTTACCTTTATTTAACTGCAACACCTTTACATCTGATTCTACCTTCTTTCTTTCAAATTGGAGATTGAATTCTACCATATTATGATCACTGCCTCCTAAGTGTTCCCTTACTTTAAGATCTTTAATCAAGTCTGGCTCATTACATAACACTAAGTCCAGAATGCTGTCCATCCTGGCCAGTGGGTCCGATAAGTACAGGAGCAGGTCATCTGCGTAAAGCGAGACCATGTGTTCCACCCCTCCCCTAATCATTCCCTTCCAACCCCTCGCAGCTCTCAGGGCAATCGCCAGTGCGAACAGCAACGGGGAGAGTGGACATCCCTGTCTGGTCCCCCGGTGTTGTCTAAAATAGTCTGATATTGTCCTATTCGTCCTTACGCTAGCTTTTGGGGCCTGGTACAATAGTCTGACCCAGTCGACAAAGCCCTCTCCAAACCCAAACCGTCCGAGTACCTCCCACAAATAGTCCCACTCCACCCGGTCAAAAGCCTTCTCGGCATCCATTGCCACCACTGTCTCTGCCCTACGGGGGCATTATAATCATGTTGAGTAGTCTTCTTAAGTTGGCTGCCAACTGTCTGCCTTTAACAGAACAAACTGCCTGTTTGGTCTTGCCCGATCACCTCTGGGACAGAGTCCTCAATTCTAAGCGTCAAGACCTTAGCCAGGAGCTTGGCGTCGACGTTGATCAGGGAGATTGGTCTGTATGACCCACACTCTTCCGGGTCTTTATCCCGTTTTAATATCGGCGAGATGGTAGCCTGTGACATCGTCGGGGGTAGAATCCCTCTGTCCATCGCCTCGTTAAATACCCTAGTCAGCACTGGCCCCACTATCTCCGAGAACCTTTCGTAGAACTCCACTGGGTATCCATCCGGCCCCGGTGATTTACCCGACTGCATGGCCTTCAAGCCCCAGTACTTCCTCAGCTCTAATCGGGGCCCCCAGTCCGTCTACTAGTCCCCTGCCCACTTTTGGGAAGGTCAGTCCGTCTAAGATGCGCTTCATCTCCTCCGGCTCCTCAGGGGGTTCCGAGGTATAGAGCTTGCTATAAAACTCCCGAAACGCCTTGTTCAGTCCTGACGGGTCATCCGCTCTGTCCCCCATACCGTCCACTACCCTGCCTATTTCTCTGGCCGCCTCCTTCCTCCTGAGTTGCTGCACAAGCATTCTAATAGCTTTCTCCCCATGTTCATATACCACACCCTTTGCCTTCCTAAGTTGTTCAACGGTTTTGCTCGTGGACAACACTCCTAGCTCAGCCTGCAGTCTCTGTCTATCTCTAAGTAGGTCCTCCCTCGGGACCTATGTGTATTCCGTCTGTCCAGTGAATCTCCTTGACCAGTCTGTCCATTTCCACTCTGTCCTTTCTATCTCTGTGGGCCCGGATTGAAATCAGCTCCCCCCTTACCACCGCCTTCAGGGCCTCCCACAGGGTCGCTGCTCAGACTTCCTCTGTGGAATTAACCTGCAGGTCGTTCTGCATGCACTTCTGCAATCTCTCGCACACCCCCTCATCTGCTAGCAATCTACGTCTAACCTCCATTGCGGGCGTTGGTAACTCCCTTTGCAGACCTGCAGGTCAGCCCAGTGTGAGGCATGATCCGAGATGATGATCGCCGAGTACTCTTATTTTTTACCCCACCTACACAGTTCCTGCTCATTATGATGAAATCGATTCTAGAATATACTTTGTGAACATGTGAGTAGAACAAATATTTCCTTCCCGTTGGCCGTCTGGCTCTCCATGGGTCTACCCCCCCCCCCCCCCCCCTTATCTGCTCCATGAACCCCCTCAGTTCCCTTGCCATCATTGGGAGCCTTCCCGTTCTGGAGCATGACTGGTCTAGTCCGGGGTTGAGGACCGTGTTGAAATCCCCACCCATGATCAGCTTGCGTGAGTCTAAGTCTGGGATTTTCCCCAGCACCCTTTTAATGAAGTCAGCAGGTCCTAATTTGGAGCATATACATTCAGTAGGACTACCCTCACCCCCTCAAGCATACCATGGACCATAAGAAATCTACCACCTCCGTCTGCAATTGTGCCCTCCGCCTTGAATTGAACCCGTTTATTGATCATGATTGCCACCCACCTGGACTTAAGATTCTAAGCCCGAGTGGAAGACCTGGCTAATCCAGCCCTTCTAGTCTGGACAGTCACTTTCAGATGTGTCTCCTGCAGCAGGATTACGTCCGCCTTTGGAGCCTGCAAATGCACGAACACACGCGCCCTCTTGACTGGCCCATTTAGTCCTCTGACATTCCAGGTGATCAGCCTGGTTGGAGGGCACCCATAACCCTTCTTGGGCCTGCCCCCAGCCCATGTGCCGCACCCCTCCCAGTTCACCTCCTGGCAGTTCCTGCCCCCGACCTCTCTCTTACCTAATTTAGATCCGTCCCATGTCAGCAGAATAGCTCTTTCCCCCCCCGCCCCCCGAGCAACAACAACCATCTGAAACCTGACCCCTGCCATACACTGGCTGTATGCATACCCCCCCACCCGCTCTTCAATCTTTCTTAATCAGTATAATCTGTCAGTTCTGGTGTCATCCTTTTGAGTGGGAATTCAGCCCCACATTATATTCATGGTACATTCAGTGGGTTCATTTCCTTTGGGAAAGTTACATTTATTTAAGATGAGAACACTGACATTTTGTTTCATTACATGTTCTCTTTGAATAAACCACATTGTGTGGGAAGTTTGAGATCAATTTATTTTCAGTGTTCTGAATTGAACTTTTTATTTTCTCGTTGTTTTCTAGGACTTTGTTGTGACAGCTATTTTTGCCTTCTTGTGGTTGGTCTCCTCTTCGGCCTGGGGGAAAGGCCTCACTGATCTCAAATACTCTACAAATCCAGAGACCATCATAAAAAATGCTAACGTTTGCAAAGGATTCGCTGAATGTTCTTCAGCAGGCGTGTCCGGCATGGGAAGCTTGAATGTTTCTGTGGTATGTGTACTTAGTTTAATCTAATTCTCCATCTCCACCTATCTTGTGGTTAAATCATTTTCCTGCAATAGTTGATTGACATTGCGTTAAGGCTTAAATGATGCTCTCGACTTAGAAAATGAACAGCACGCACATGGGGTTGGAAGGAGATGCAGAAAGAAATTTGGGAGAGCATTACTTTTTTTGGGGGGTGGAGTGCTTGACCACTTCATGTGTGATGTTCCTTTGCCTATTTCTAATACTATTCAGTTTGTTGTGTTGCTACTATTGTGCACTTGAAAATCTTTGAGCGTGTTCCTGGAGCAGGCCATAGGCTGCAGGGTTGCTGGGAGAGGTGAGTGCATATTTAAAAGAGACTTCAGTTCCTGGAGCAGGCCACAGGCCTGCAGGGTTGCTGGGAGAGGTGAGTGCATATTTAAAAGAGACTTCAGTTCCTGGAGCAGGCTGCAGGGTTGCTGGGAGAGGTGAGTGCATATTTAAAAGAGACTTCAGTTCCTGGAGCAAGCCACAGGCTGCAGGGTTGCTGGGAGAGGTGAGTGCATATTTAAAAGAGACTTCAGTTCCAGGAGCAGGCCACAGGCTGCAGGGTTGCTGAGAGAGGTGAGTGCATATTTAAAAGAGACTTTAGTTCCTGGAGCAGGCCACAGGCTGCAGGGTTGCTGGGAGAGGTGAGTGCATATTTAAAAGAGACTTCAGTTCCTGGAGCAAGCCACCGGCTGCAGGGTTGCTGGGAGAGGTGAGTGCATATTTAAAAGAGACTTCAGTTCCTGGAGCAGGCCACAGGCTGCTGGGAGAGGTGAGTGCATATTTAAAAGTGCTTAGTTTACAGGTCGAGTGGCAGTTGGAGACTTCACTTCCTGGAGCGGGCCTATTGGCTCATTGGAAATCAGGCAGGGTACAAAAGGTGTGGCAGGAGTGCCTTTAGTCGCAGAGTGCTGATTGGAGCAGAGTGCATCTGAGTTTAGGTGAGTGACGAGAGAGGGCTGTGTTTTTGTTGGTGTTCGGGTTTATCCTTGAGGTTCTATTATAAAAATATATATATATATATATATATATTATATATATATATATTTTATATATATATATATATATATTATTTAAATTAATTAGCTAGTTGAATATGGCTGGACAGGTGATGTGCTGTTGCTGTGTGATGATGGAACTGGTGGATCCCATTGAGACCGTCAGTGACCACATCTGCAGCAAGTGTTGGCTGCTCGAGGAACTTCGGCTCAGAATTGACGAGCTGGAGACAGAGCTGCACACACTGCGGCACATCAGGGAGGGGGAAAATTACCTGGACGCTTTGTTTCAGGAGGCAGTCACACCCGGTAGAATAAGTACTGTTAATTCGGTCAGTGGTCAGGGACACAGTGGTGTGACTGCAAGGGAGGCAGGTAGGGGGATCCTGAGTTTAGGAGTTGAGGAGCCTCAGCCCTTGACCTTGTCCAACAGGTATGAGGTACTTGCTCCCTGTGTGGATGAGGAAGAGGGCTGTAGGGAGGATGCGTTGACTGACCACTGCACCATGGTACAGGAAGCCATTCAAGAGGGGGGAGCAAAAAGACAAGTGGTAGTTGTTGGGGATTCTATACTTAGGGGGATTGATGGCATCCTTTGTAAGCCAGATCGTGAGTCCCGCATGGTATGTTGCCTGCCCGGTGCCAGGATGAGGGACATCTCTGATCAGCTTGAAAGGATTTTGGAGAGGGAGGGGGAGGATCCAGTTGTTGTGGTCCACGTTGGGACTAACAACATAGGTAAGACTATGAAAGAGGACCTGTTTGGAGATTATCAAACACTAGGGACTAAATTAAAGAACAGGTCCTCCAGGGTTATAATCTCTGGATTACTACCCGAGCCACGTGCCAATTGGCATAGGGTTGAGAAAATTAGGGAAGTTAACACATGGCTAAAGGAGTGGTGCGAGAAAGAGGGATTCCATTTCATGGGGCATTGGCATCAGTACTGGGGCAGGAGGGACCTGTACCGTTGGGATGGTCTTCACCTGAACCATTCTGGGACCAGTGTTCTAGTGAATACGATAAATAGATTGGTCACAAGGACTTTAAACTAGCAAGTTGGGGGGAAGGGAAGGGTAAAGCTATGGACAGTATAATGGTTAATGGAGAGCAAGGCAGCAGGTTACGTGACCGGTTATTATGTAGAGATATGAGTTCAAAGACGAGGAAAATTAGGAGAAAGGGTAAGAGGAAAAATAATTTGTGAAAAGTTACTGATCAAGGTGTTAGGATTCATAACAAAGACATAAAAAACAGCATAAGTGTACTTTACCTGAATGCTCGTAGTATACGGAATAAGGTGAATGAGTTGATGGCGTAAATCATCGTGAATGACTATGATTTAGTGGCCATTACTGAAACATGGTTAAAAAATGGTCACGACTGGGAGTTAAATATCCAAGGGTATCAGACTATACGAAAGGATAGAATGGACGGTAAGGGCAGTAGTGTAGCTTTGTTGTTTAAGGATGGCATCCGGGCAATAGTAAGGGATGATATTGGTGCTATGGAGGACAAGGTTGAATCAATTTGGGTGGAAATCAGGAATAGTAAGGCGAAAAGGTCACTGATAGGAGTAGTCTATAGGCCACCAAATAGTAACAGGATGGTAGGGCAGGTAATAAGCAAAGAAATGACGGATGCATGTAGAAATGGTACAGCGGTTATCATGGGAGATTTTAATCTGCATGTCGATTGGTTTAACCAGGTTGGTAAAGGCAGCCTTGAGGAGGAGTTTATAGAATGTGTCCGGGATAATTTCCTGGAACAGTATGTAATGGAACCTACAAGGGAACAAGCAGTCCTAGATCTGGTCCTGTGTAATGAGGCAGGATTGATTAATGATCTCATAGTTCGGGATCCTCTTGGAAGGAGCGACCACAATATGGTGGAATTTAAAATACAGTTGGAGGATGACAAGGTAAAATCAAACACTCGTGTTTTGTGCTTAAACAAAGGCGATTACAATGCGATGAGAGAAGAACTAGCTAAGGTAGACTGGGAGCAAAGACTTCATGGTGAAGCAGTTGAGGAACAGTGAAGAACCTTCCAAGCGATCTTTCACAGTGTTCAGGAAAGGTTCATACCGCCAAAACAGAAAGACAGTAGAAAGGGGAAAAATCGACCATGAATATCTAAGGAGGTGAGGGAGAGTATCAAATTGAAGGAAAAAACATACAAAGTGGCAAAAATTAGTGGGAGACTAGAGGACTGGGAAGTCTTTAGGAGACAACAGAAAGCTACTAAAAAAGCTATAAAGAAGAGTAAGGTAGACTATGAAAGTAAACTTGCTCAGAACATAAAAGCAGATAGTAAAAGCTTCTACAAATATATAAGACAAAAAAAGAGTGGCTAAGGTAAATATTGGTCCTTTGGAAGATGAGAAGGGAGATTTAATAATAGGAGACGGGGAAATGGCTGAGGAGCTGAACAGGTTTTTTGGGTCAGTCTTCACAGTGGAAGACACAAATAACATGCCAGTAACCGATGGAAATAAAGATATATGATAGGTGAGGACCTTGAAATGATTGTAATCACTAAGGAGGCAGTATTGGGCAAGCTAATGGGGCTAAAGGTAGACAAGTCTCCTGGCCCTGATGGGATGCATCCCAGAGTGTTAAAAGAGATGGCTAGGGAAATTGTAAACGCACTCGTGATAATTTATCAAAATTCACTAGACTCTGGGGTGGTCCCAGAGGATTGGAAAGTAGCAAACGTGACACCACTGTTTTAAAAAAAGGTCGGCAGAAAGCGGGTAATTATAGGCCAGTAAGCTTAACTTCGGTTGTAGGGAAAATGCTGGAATCTATCATTAAGGAGGAAATAGCGGGGCACCTGGAGGGAAATTGTCCCATTGGGCAGACACAGCATGGGTTCATAAAGGGTAGGTCGTGTCTGACTAATTTGGTAGAATTTTTTGAGGACGTTACCAGTGCAGTAGATAACGGGGAGCCAATGGATGTGGTATATCTAGATTTCCAGAAAGCTTTTGACAAGGTGCCACACAAAAGGTTGCTGCATAAACTAAAGATGCATGGCATTGAGGGTAAAGTGGTAGCATGGGTAGAGGATTGGTTAACTAACAGAAAACAGAGAGTGGGGATAAATGGGTGTTTCTCTGGTTGGCAACCTGTAACTAGTGGGGTCCCTCAAGGATCAGTGTTGGGCCCGCAGTTGTTCACAATTTACATAGATGATTTGGAGTTGTGGACCAAGTGCAATGTGGCAAAGTTTGCAGACGACACTAAGATGAGTGGTAAAGCAAAAAGTGCAGAGGATACCGGAGGTCTGCAGAAGGATTTGGATAGGTTAGGTGAATGGGCTAGGGTCTGGCAGATGGAATTCAATGTTGCCAAGTGGGAGGCTATCCATTTTGGGAGGAATAACAGCAGAATGGATTATTATTTAAAAGGTAAGATGTTAAAACATGCTGCTGTGCAGAGGGACCTGGGTGTGCTGGTGCACGAGTTGCAAAAAGTTGGTGTGCAGGTGCAACAGGTTGATTAAGAAGGCTAATCGAGTTTTGTCTTTCATTGCTAGAGGGATGGAGTTCAAGACTAGGGAGGTTATTCTGCAATTGTATAAGGTGTTGGTGAGGCCACATCTGGAGTATTGTGTTCAGTTTTGGTCTCCTTACCTGAGAAAGGACATATTGGCACTGGAGGGAGTGCAGAGGAGATTCACTAGGTTGATCCCAGAGTTGAGGGGATTAGATTATGACGAGAGGTTGAGTAGACTGGGACTGTACTCATTGGAGTTTAGAAGGATGTGGGGGGATCTTATTGAAACATATAAAATTATGAAGGGAATAGATAGGATAGATGCGGGCAGGTTGTTTCCACTGGTCGGGGAAAGCAGAACTAGGGGGCATAGCCTCAAAATAAGGGGAAGTAGATTTAGGACTGAGTTTAGGAGGAACTTCTTCACCCAAAGGGTTATGAATCTCTGGAATTCCTTGCCCAGTGAAGCAGTTGAGGCTCCTTCTTTAAACGTTTTTAAGAAAAAGATGGATACCTTTCTAAAGAATAAAGGGATTCGGGGATATGGTGTACGGGCCGGAGAGTGGAGCTGAGTCCACAAAGATCAGCCATGATCTCATTCAATAGCGGAGCAGGCTCAAGGGGCCAGATGGCCTACTCCTGTTCCTGGTTCTTATGTTCTTGTGTGTCTTTCAGTCTGAAAACTTCAAAAATACTATTTTCAAGCCCTGTTAGATAAGTCTGGCTCTGAATGCTCCCAGACGCCTGTGGGGTTCTGCGGTAACGATTGCTCACAGCAGATGCCTCCAGCATATCATATGATCTGGCCGTGTGTCAAATTAGTGTTTCGATCTACACCCATGATATTTTCAGGGTCTGGAAGCACTGCGGAATAACTAGATCCATTACAAGAGTGAATCCTGTCCCTAAAAGGGCTCCAGACCTTCACATTCACATAAGAGGCATTACTGCCAGTTGGTAGCTACACAGATACTTTGCAGGAACAGTAGCCTGGTGGTTATGTTACTGGACTAGTAATCAAAATAATGACCCAGAGATGTGGGTTCAAGATCTAACATCGAAACTATGGAATTTAAATTCAGTTAATTCAATGAACCCAAATAAAAAGCTGGTCTCCGTAGTGGTGACCATCAGATAACTGGTTTGTTGCAAAAATCCATCTGTTTGCTCCTGTCCTTTTAGGAAAGGGAACCTGTCCCGCTCTGGCCTGGCCAACATGTGACTCTCAGCAATGTGGCTCACTTTTAACTGTCCTCCATAATGACGTATTATCATAGAATTAACAGTGCAGAAGGAAGCCATTCGGCCCATCGAGTCTGCACCGGCTCTTGGAAAGAGCACGACCCAAGGTCAACACCTCCACCCTATCCCCATAACCCAGCAACCCCACCCAACACTCAGGGCAATTTTGGACACTAAGGGCAATTTATCATGGCCAATCCACCTAACCTGCACATCTTTGGACTGTGGGAGGAAACCGGAGCAGCCGGAGGAAACCCACGCACACACTGGGAGGACGTGCAGACTCCGCACAGACAGTGACCCAAGCCGGAATCGAAACTGGGACCCTGGAGCTGTGAAGCAATTGTGCTATCCACAATGCTACTGTGCTGCCCACGGTATTGAGCCAGCTAGGTCTATCAAACTGCTATGAAAATGTCAAATGAAAATAAAATCAGATGGCCCAGCTGGCATTAACCTAGATGCATAACACAAAGGCACACCCCGCCCAAACGATGCTGCCATGTCATCCTCGATCAGCATCCAGAAACTCATGCCAAAATTGGGACAGAAATAGCCTGACGTAATAGTACTCATTGAATCATAGCTTTCAGACAATTTTTCAAAAACCATTTACGGGACATGTGCATCGCTTGTTTGGCCAGTGTTTATTGCCCTTGAAAAGGTGGTGGTGAGCTGCTGTACTCCATTTAGCATAGGTACATCCACAGTGCTGATTGGGGGAGGGGCCTCCAGGATTTTGACCCAGCAACAGTGAAAGAATGCAATAGATTTCCAACTCAGGTTGGGAATAGATTTCCCAATAGATTTCCAACTTTGAGGGGAATCTCTAGGTGGTGGTGTTCCCATGTATCCGCTGAAGCTGTCCTAGATTGTAGCGGATCTGGAAGGTGCTGCCTGAGGAGCCTTGGTGCGTTCCTGCAGTCTATCTGATAGATGACACACACTGCTGCTACAGTGTGTCTGTGGTGGAGGGAGTGAGTGGGGTGCAGATCTAAGTGGGCTGTTTTTCTGGGCAGTTCTTGAGTGTTGTTGGAGCTGCACTCATCCATGCAAATGGAAAGTATTCCATCACATTCCTGACTTGTGCCTTGTAGATGGTGGACAGGCTTTGGGGAGTCAGGAGATGAGTTACTCGCCACAGGATTCCTAGACTCTGACCTGCTCTTGTAGCCACAGTATTTATATAGCTACTGACCAGAAACTGAACTGGGCCAGCCACATAAATACCGTGGATACTCGGTGGCTGGGAATTCTGTGGCAAGTAACCTACCTCCCAACTCTCCAAAGCCTATCCACCACCTACAAGGCAGCTCAACACTATCCAAGACAAAACTGCAAGCTTGATTGGCACATTATCCATCATCATAAACATTCACTCCCTCCACCATCAACACCGTGGCGGCAGTGCATGCTATCTACAAGATGCACTGCAGAAACTCGCTCAGTTTCCATTGGCTACCAAATTTGTGACCTCTACCACCTACCAATTAGAAGGGCAAGAGCAGTAGCCCATTGTATCACCACAACCTGCTAGTCCCCCTCATGGTATCTCACCACCCTGACTTGGAACTATACTGCCATTCCTTTTTACTGGGTCAAAATCCTTGAACTCTCTTTTAAACAGCACTGAGAGTGTAGGTATACAACATGGACTGCAGAGACTCAAGAAGATGGCTCAGTGCCACCACCTTAAGGGCAATTAGGGATTTGCAACAAATGGTTGCCTTGAGACTGATGCCCACATTCCATCAATGTATGGAAATCAAACAAAAATTTTGTTGCCACTGGAACAGGAGGTTCATTGCCACCTGAAAGCAAGTTGTACCCCTCCCCTTTTGTGACTTCAAGTTCGTCAACATTGGTTGGCACAAGGAAGAGACACTGCCAATCCATGTCATCCAGAATAACCTAGGATACGGTCGATAGGATTATTTGCTCTATTCCTCCTTTATTCCTCCCACTACCTGGGAAAGGTATGGGACCTTGGGTACCAGTCTTTGCGGGGTGGAGGGGCGGATGAGAATACCTCATCTTCTTCAACTGTGTCCCGGGTAAAGGGGCTCCCAGGACTCTTTGACAGAGAGAATACTTGAAGCCTCCTTTGTGGAAGATGAAATTCCTAACATGCAGGGTCATGTGGATTCATCATTGTTGGCGGGACTTTGGACCCTCTTCTTTGGTGTCCATGCGTTTGGAGACAAATGGAGTCTCCATTCTTTTTGTCTTTTGAATTCTGTTTTATCCCTGAAGGCCACATAGTCACTTATTTTCCCCCGTGATCTTGATCAGCAGGAATTCGTGATGGTTTGCACAAAAAACAATCTTTAAGCCTCCTTAGAGCTGAGTTATAGCAGAGAGCAGAGTGGCGCAGCGGAAGCATGCTGGGCCCATAACCCAGAGGTCGATTAAAACCATTCTCTGCTATTCACATTTGTTGTTACAACAAAAAGGGATATTCAGCGTTCCTCATAAATATATCTGATATTTCTTTGTGGGTGGCACGGCAACATAGTGGTTAGCACTGAGGACCCAAGTTCGATCCCGAGCCCGGGTTACTGCCCGTGTGGAGTTTGCACATTCGCCCTGTGTCTGTGGGTCTCACTCGCATAACCCAAAAATGTGCAGAGTAGCTGGATTGGCCACACTAAATTGTCCCTTAATTGGAAAAAAAATGAAATGGGTACTCTAAATTTATTTTTTAAAGCGCTGAGTATTGGCTCATTTTGCATCACTTCACTTGATGAATTTTGATGCGTTTCACTCTTCCTTTGCAGGTGTTTGGTTTCCTCAACATGATCCTTTGGTGCGGCAATGCGTGGTTCGTGTACAAGGAAACCAGCTGGCATGCTCCACCAGAACCTCCTAAACAGGACCCAGGGAATGTGGCAGACCCACAACCACCTCAAAATCCATAGTGGGTGCAGCTGAAAAATTGTTGAGGCATGTGTTTGCAAACTCACTAAGGCATACAGTAGGTTTCATAATTACTCATAACACTGCATTAGCTTGTTGGGAAAATGTGTCCGTTGTATTTACTATTTGTGCTTTTGTGCCATATGCCTTTTTGGTAGGTGGAGATGGAGGAAATAAGATGAATGCGTGTAGTCCCTTTTAAGTTGGGGTTTACAGTGAAATAATGTGCAGACACTGTCAGCAATAGTGTTCGTAATCTGTTGTACCACATATATGTAACACAGTGAAGCCCTTTCAAGATCTGTCTAACATGCCAGCCATTTCTGTCTCAGGTGGTGTTTATTACAGAGTATTTATAGTGTATGCCTAAAACCCATAATGATCAGTAACTGACTACCTGTTAAATTTACTCTTCCTATCGCTCTCATCTTGGTGGGAAGCATAAAATGCATGATTTGCATATATTAACAAGCTATTCTGGACTATAAAAAATAGGTGATTGCTCTTGAATTTCTTTTGAATGAATAGGGTGTACGTTTTTGATTTTTAAAGTTGTCTTTTGTAAGATTAGCCTTGTACATGATCTATGGTGTACTGGATACAAATAGCTGGGTACATGAAGGATGTCAATCTTTAAAGGGCTGTGCTGTACTACACCATTCAAGCCATTGCAATGAGTAGAATTTTTGTTGGATTGCCGAAAACACGTATCAATTTTTTCTTTGCTTTGTCTGTTTTCTTGTACAGAAATTATGGAAAGAATGTTAGCAAGAAATTGTTTCTTTTGGCCAAATCGGCACTTTTTCACGGGGGTGTGAAATCATTAGTTTCTTTGGTACAATACTTGATAAATAGCACTTTCTCAAGTTTTGTGTAGTTCCAATCTAGGCTTCTCTGATTGTTTTTTCAGTTCAGAGAAGTTTAAAAAAAAAAAAAAAAAAAAAAAAAATCCTAAATTGTCATTGTGACCCACTTTCATTAGAAATTACGTATTTTGTAAAATGAAGGTTGTTTGATATAAGCTTGAAAATATTTGTTTCCAAATCTTTGCTTGCTTTGTCTCGCTGTCTTAAAATGTATTGGTTTTTGACTGGTGCTGTTATTTAATGGTTAAGGCCTGTCGCATTATGTGGTAAATTACCAAATGTATTTGAGCTTTTTTTTTTTTACACATGTATATGTACACATACATAAACTGCCTCTCCTTTTTTTGATTTTGGAATTATGCTTTTGTTGCAGTTAATCCTCCAATTGGCTAGATGCTTATGGAGGGGGCAGGGGGAAAAGGAGGAGGGCAAAAAAAATTATTTGCCTCATATCCGTTGTCAAAAGATCATTGTAATAATTCCAGATTTTCACTGAACCTAAGTGCCTTTTCCTTCAGACACTGGCTTGTATTTTGAAAATGGAATTCTCAGAACAGTCCATGTATTTCGTTGGGTGCGTGCTGCTGAAAGACCTCAAAGCTGCGTCAAGTATTTTGCCAAACTTGGTAAATGTTTTGGCCTTGTGAGATGGTCTGTTCTGTTTTTAAAGGCCTCTGTTAAAATAAATAAAACATTTTCTGTTGATGATTGCCCTTTTTAAAAAAAATATGAAAATAAATGATGCTGAAGTAAAATGGTGGGTCGCACACAGGCAAACTTGTACCATGAACATTTTTATAACTTAAGGCCACCTGAGTTTTACTATCCTTAATTATTTTTTGAAGAAACGTCTGTACTTCATTTGTGAGAGAATTCTGTTTCTTCCATTTCTAGTTTTAAATTGTGTCAAACGTAGTTTGCCATTGGAAATGATATCTGAATTATACATTTTTTTGCTCAAAATCATCTTCCTGTATCGGCAATTTCTGGAACTGCAAGAGTTTTTTAAAGTTTGAGAACTTCATGAATGCGACCACCTTTAAATGAAATGCAATGAATGGCTTAGAGTTCGTGAAGTGAAAATGTTTGGTTTCCAATTTGAACTGGGGTGACTCGGGTTAATAGAAGGTGGCAGCTCTTGGGCCACATTTTAGCTGTGCAGTTTAATCTGTGGAGGGAGGTCCTGCACTGTTATCTCTCTGCTCCTTCTGGCTACACCAGAAAGGAAGTATATCTGTCCCCTGTAAGTGGAACAATCGATGAGTCATCAACAGGTCAGAGAGCTTTACTCTCCCATCTGAAAGATCCAGCTAGCTTCCAGCTGTTGGAATTTCAATCCTGTCCCAATTTCCTAACTGAATTCCCAAATATTAACCTTCTCCTGACAGCACAAGTGCTTTCTTTCTCTCAAACTATTCATGACCATTCAGAATTAGTGGGTAGGAAAAGGCCAGCTTTTCCCCCACCTCACCGCATTGTAATTGCTTCCCTCTGTGCTTGGGAAAGTCAAAAGACTTTTTGGGCTCAGGATCTCTGATACATGGATAAACAACAGCAAGAAAACAAAGGGATGAGATGGGGTAGCTGCTTGGCTGACAGATGAGCATCATTCAATTGGCTAATGAGTCTTTTTGCCTTCCATTTGGTGTAGGAAGGCAGTGTATCACAAGCATGGATGTGTTGTTCGACTAATAGCTTGGAGCCTTGAGGCAAGTCATGTGATGGAACCTCCAGGAATGCATTTAATCACAGTTGGCAGCCCTCTGTGAAACTGCTATATTGTAAATAAGGTAGCGAAGTGATGGCACGAAAGTGAAGCAGCTAAAGGAATGTATAAAAGCTACCATTTTAAGTTTCCCAACACTTGAGACTTGGCTCTTCGGCTCAGGGCAGAAGCCATAAGCCGACCATGTCATAGAAACATAGAGTTTACAGTGCAGAAAGAGGCCATTAGACTCATCGAGTCTGCCCCGGCCCTTGGAAAGAGCACCACACCGAAGCCCACATCTCCAGCCTATCCACGCAACCCAGTAACCCCACCCAACCTTTTTGGACACTTAAGCCGCAATTTAGTATGGCCAATCCACCTAACCTGCACATCTTTGGACTGTGGGAGGAAACCGGAGCACCCGGAGGAACCCCACGCAGACACGGGAAGAATGCGCCAGCTCCACACAGCCAGTGACCCAAGCCGGGAATCGAACCTGGGACCCTGGAGGCTGTGAAGCAACTCTGCTAACCGCTGTGCTACTGTGCTATCTCCAATGAACTGAAGCTAGCTTTTTCTACATGTGTATCATGTATCATGCATTGTGATCAGATGTTTACTTTTATTGTCCAGTATCTTCTACAGTAGTATGACCTGGAGCCAAAATAATAAATCTGCTTGTTATATGATCAACGCAACAATCTCGTAGCTAAGTATGCATCCCAATATTTGAGTGACGGGCTAATTAATACTGTGCAAGTAAGTAAACAAATTAACTTCTAAAATAAATCTCACCTTCAACTTCTGCAGCACTCTTCACAGTAAAATATATTATTGTGTGCCTGAATGTCCTTTTTAGCAGCTGGAGTTACTCTTCTGACCATAAAGTTCTCTGAAACTGGGTCAGGAGCGATGATTCCCTGGTTAGAGTTTACTTCTTCACAAGACTTCCTGACTCGCTCTGGTCTTTGTTTTCTTGCTGTAAGGGAAACCAACCACTTCACTTCTTAAATCTTCCCCAGTCCTCCTTGTCTGATTTAGCAGTAGATGTGTCAGTTAGCCACTCGTTGTGGACCTGTCTTACTTTGAATTGACCGCACGCTGCTGACCAAACTTAGAGATTGGATCATTGAAGATGATGCCTGAGAAATTCTGGACCTCAAAGTTTGAATACATAACAAAATGATTATGGTATCCTATTATTTTCTTTAGAGTATGAAAACTCATAAAAGCATTTAGGAGATTTTGACATAGAACTTAAAGGTTGTGTCGGTCTGCACCTTATTTGTGCTATCATTGGCCATCAATAATTTGCATGTATGCCAGCCGCTTGACTAAAATAAGGGAAATGTTAGTTAATTCCGAGCGCATGTGCAAAATTTCCAAATATTTGGCCCACACATTAGAACCATATCGTTATTTAGTATTGAAGTTTATATTACCCCAGTGTAGAAGATATAAAATTGAAGGATTTCTCGTCTACAAATGGAAGAAATGTCTAGTTTTAGAAGTGTTCTGCGGTTCTTCGACAAGATGAAAATTCTCTCAACAATAATACCCAGTGGTACAGATACAGAAGCAGAACCTCCTTCAGGAGATGTTACTCATCCTGTGTGGACATCATTAACTTCAAGATATTTAAAACTCATTCATAGGATGTGGCCATCGCTGGCTAGGCAAAGATTTATTGCCGCACCCTAGTTGCCCTGAGAAAGGTGCTGCTGAGCTGCCTTCTTGAACTGCTGCAGTCCATGTGGGATAAGTGCATCCACAGCACGGTTAGGGTGGGAGTTGCAGGGTTTTAACAAACGGTCCAGGTCCATAGAATTGCCCATCTGCCTCTGCCTTAGCCCAGCTTCTACCACAACCATCATCCATGCCCTTGTCACCTCCAGAATGGCTTTGTCACTTCCAGGCTCACTATTTCAATGCTCTATTTGCCCTGCCCTGTTCTTGTGCTCTGTGACCTACATTCGCTCTTGGTTGGCTTTGTTCCTGCTTATGTTCAAATCCATTTGTGGCAAAAGCCCAGCTTTTTCTGTGACCCTTTAAGAGCTTGCCTTCCTTAAACTCTGGCATTTATGCACCTCAAAATCTCTTTTGTCTCAACGTGATGACTGTGTCTTCAGTTGTTAGGGCCATAAACTCTGGAACAATCCTTCCCCTCTCCTAACGCCCCCCCCCCCCCCCCCAACCACCTCTCTATCTCTCATCCTCCTCCTTCAAAAGTCTCCCACCTCTGACTAAACTTTAGTCGTCCACTCAACTGCTTTCTCTGGCCTATTATTGATATTGTCCCATTATGATTGATGATTCTGTAAAGCAACATGGGATTTTTTTAAGTGTGTAAAGTACAACATTAAATACAAATTCTGTTTGAATTGATGTTCTTGGGCTCAGCACATTTGAAATATGAAGCACGAGCAAAGACATGTTGGCATTGTCACTGCCTCACTGGGCATTGGGAAAAAGATCCGAATACATTTCTGTTGCGACGACTGAAGAGAGCAAAAGAAAGTTCTTGCACACTTTTTAGGTCGAGTTTAAAATCACACGGTTATACAATGAGCAGGATGAGCTGTAGACAAGGGAATTGGATACAAACGTGCTTGCATTGAAAGTGCATAGTTACTGTAAAAGGACAATTTGGTGTAGGAAATCGAAACTGAAAGTGCGATAACATCTGTTTCTGTTAAACGGTAGCTTATTTTTGTTGTGGAACAATTATTTGAGATGCTGCTGTTTTCCTGAAATAGTAATGCGGGGGAGGGAGCCCTGAAATGAAACAAAATATGAAAAACGAGAACTAAAGTTTTGACTGTATTTTCTGAGGCCAAATCAAAAATATTAAACTTGGACATAATCCTAAAGCCAGTAGTTTCCCTGGCTTCCCCTGCTCTGCCACTGTAACTTTGTCAGTAGCCCTGTTTGCTAATATGTTGGGGATTTCCATCAACCCACTTGGGGTAAAGGCGGAACGTGGTGTAGTGGTTAGCATTGGAACTGAGGCGCTGAGGACCAGGGTTTGAATCCCGGCCCCATGGTCACTGTCTGTGTAGAGTTTGCACATTTGCCCCATGCCTGCGTGAGTTTCACCCCCGAACCCAAAAGATGAGCAGGTTAGTGAATTGGCCATGCTAAATTGCCCCTTAATTGAAAAAAATAATAATTGAGTACTCAATTTTTTTTTTTTTAAACTCTCTTGGGGTACAGAGAAAATCCTGGCAAACTTTTTCTTCCATGCGCTGAATCAGCTGATCCCATGTTCCTCCCAGAACGTCCGAATCTTCAGTGGTTTAAGGTAAACTGACTAATTCCAACAACAGCCTACTTAGCATCTCAGAAATAGTGTCTGAAATACAGTGTCATTATGTTCCTGCACCCTCCCCTCTCCCTATTTAATATGTTCATGGCTAAATCTTATCTCCACCTCCCCACTATTCTTTCTCTGTCTGTTCTGTGATTTTCCCCCCACTACGCGCACCCACACAGTCTGCAGGACCAGAGGAAAATCTTTCTCCTTTGGTGCTGCCAATGAATGTTTTCCCTTCATCCTCCAATGTTTTTACTCTCTTGCCAAATCAGAGATAGAGTGATCTGCATGCACGTACCACTTTTAACTTCCCTCATTTTTTTCTCCTCTCTTCCTAGCCCCCTCATATTTTTATTTCCTCCACATCTCTTCCTTTTTCTTTTTTGCCTTCTGTTTATTCCCCTGTGGATGCTTTTTCATTAATCCCTATTTTTCCTGCATCTTCAATTTTTGTAACGTGTTCCTCTTTCTGCCTGCACATCCTTCATACACCCTTCATGCTTTAGCACCTTTCCAACACTGGTGACAGCTGGTCCCAGGAAATATAAAACAAAAACCCAAAATAATGTGCGCCCCAAGAAAGGGCGAGAGGATGGAAGGAGCTTTTTATTTATTCGTTCATGGGAGGTGGGCATCCCAGGCTGGGCCAGCATTTATTTTCCATCCCTGATTGCCCTTGAGAGGGCAGTTAAGAGTCAAACATGTTCTGCAGACTGGCTGTCCGACCTCTCGGAATCTCTCCAAATGGAGAAAATCAAATTTCCCGTCCAAGGGTCAGACGACGGCTTCCACAGAACGTGGGAGCCATTCACCCAATTGTTCCGGGACCTGTTTGTGGCCAACAAACAAGCAGAAGAATAGCGAGGTAGCCAAGAACCAGGGGAAAGTAGCCAAAACATGAGAGGGAGAGATAGATCGGGGGGGGTGCTAGACACAGCTAAGGAAGGAAAGGTGAAACATGGGGGGGGGGGGATGGGCGAAAAGGGAAGAGACTGGGAGGTGTGGGGGGGGGGGGGAGAAGAGATTGGGAGGTGGGGGGAAGAGGGAAGAGACGGGGGGGGGGGAAGAGACTGGGAGGTGGGGGGGGAAGAGGGAAGAGACTGGGTGGTGGGGGGGGGGAAGAGACTGGGAGGTGGGGGGGGGGGGGAAGAGAGACTGAACAATAGAGGAGCGCCGGGGGGGGGGGAAGAGGGAAGAGGCAGGGAACAATAGAGGAGAGCCAGGGTAGGGGGGGGGGGGGGGGGGGTAGGGAAATATTAACAAACTTTGCATCCACAGGAACAGAGAAAGGAGAATACAGGCGGAAGACAGGAGGGACTGCCGAAGCGGAAGTGAGCACAAGACGACAACAGCAGCGAAATTCGTCTGGGAGAAGCAAGGGACAACACCAGCACCAGACCCATTTGAGGATTGCCCTCCGGTATTGTCTCTCCGGCACCCAAATGTATATCTACCTCCCTCTGCCCCCCCCCCCCCCCCCCCCCCCCCCTCAAAAAAAAACCAGATGCCTACTTTAATAATTTTGCCAAGTGTACAGAGTTGCTGCTGTTGAGCGGGTGCGTAATACCCCACAAGTTACTTTATTTGATTTTGTATTTCCCTCGTGTTGTTACTTTTTTCGCCCCTTTGTGATTTGTGTGTGTGTGCCCTTCTCTTCTATCTATCTATATATATATATATATATATATATATTATATATATATATATATATCCTGTGTACATAACGGCAAATATACTTTGTTCAAAAACCCAATAAAAAACATTTATATAAAAAAAAGTCAAACACGTTGCTGGGGATCTGAAACCTGGACAAGATAAAGATGTCAGATTTCATTTCCTTCCCTAAAGGATTTTAGTGAACCAGATGGTTTTTTACGACAATTGACTGGTTTCGTGACCATCCTTGGACTTGTAATTCCAGATTTTTTATTGAATTCAAATTTCACTAGCTGCAGTGGTGGGATTTGAACCTGGGTCCCCAGGTCTCTGTTTGCTAGTCCAGTGACAATAAAACGCCTCTCATGGCCACTGTTCTGGGTCATAGCCCACGATGCATGGTCAGATGGTCCAAGTGTTACGACTGTGATGGGCGGGGTATCTCTCTAGACCCACTACAGGTCAAACCATAAGTGTAGGTGTTTAATTCATTCACCGATTGTTTATCTTGGCTGCTGCTAGACCTAGAAAAATAGACTTTAACCAGGCTTCTTTAAATAAACTCAGAATAATTGAAAACAAGTTGCAAAACTGGTTAACGTACAAATTGTAATCTGGAAGTGTAACGGTTTACCCCGTTTAAACCCCAACACACCCACACACAGAATAAGACAAATTGTGAAGGCTGGCGCATGGGAACAACTTTAAAAAGGATAAATTTTGCGAAAGGTGTTGATGTCAATCCGTCATGTCAACCAGAGTGCTGATCACAGTAGTTTCCTGGCAGTCCCTTCCGATGGATCTTTGATGGAACACTGTCTTTTTAACTCTCACTTGTCACCGCTTCACCGGCTTTCAAATACCATCAAGTTATCCTGAGGTGAGAATTCTTTGGTCGAAGGTGAACTCTGGGCTGCAGACAATAACACGAGAGAAGCAATCTTCCTTCATAGTTGGTTCTCGAGGCACATACTGAGTTCAAAAAAATGTTCAGAGAGCTTTTCCCAGGCCGTGTGTTTACAACCAAATTGCAGGAGCCAGCAGCCTGTCGACAACTGTTTCTTCTATTTTAAGTCAAGTGAACAAAATAACTTATTCTCCCCAGGTGTCTTCTGGTCACTTTGCTGAATTCGTGTGATTTCTTAGGGAGAAAACTGCTTGTTCACACGGACTTGGGGGAAGCGGGAGGATGACCACATTTTCTAAAAATAAATACTAATAGACCTGGGAAACTGATAATTCTGCCTAAGGGGCAGATTTACTAAGCTGGGGGTTGGTGTGTGGCCGTGTTCAGAATACTCGGAAGCCCCAATCCGTGGATCGTGTTCCCTCTGCAAGAGGCAGGGTCAGAGTTACAGGGACTAATTTTATGGACACAACTTTACTTGTTTTGAAGGAGCACATTGAATATTAAAAGGTAAGGTGTGTTATTCCCTGTGAACTGTGAATGGATAGAATGTAACGTACAAATAGAATTGGTGTAATAAATGAAGGATGACATTTTCTTTTCCAAAAATGACAGCATATTGTGCACGAATTGCAATCCATCTGCTTTGTTACAAGTGGGGTTTATTCATCTGTGAATGGCCTACAGAGGTCTTTGGAGGCATTGGCCCAAGATAAGGACATCTTGAGGGACCAGGAGGGACCAAAGGATCTGAAGGCAACCAGTGATGGAGGCTCGTAGGTTATTTTGACGAGCTCAAGGCTGCTTTGTTTGACAGGGAAAAGTCTCTTACACTGGGAGGAGGATTGTGAATCTGTTGCTAATTAGCAGAATTGTAAGAAAACATAGTTAATGGAAAAGTTTCAGTGACTGGAAAGGACAGAGTTTGGCTGCAAATTCCCACTGTTTATAGAAGTCACCCATGCAATAGATACAAATAAGCTTTTGTTCATTGATTCTCTGAACAAACACTTTCAATTGTTATTGACCTCCATCGTTTATAACAAGTTGGCTAATTTTTATTGGTGTCGTAACAGGCACTTGCATTTCTTAACGCCACCTGAATAAACACATGAAAGCAAAGTGTGAAAGTGCATCAGATCAATGTAAATTGAATTTTATTTAGATGCATTGATTTTTTTCTGGTTTCCCATTGCCTCATTTAAGAGAGTGGGAATGTCGTAGCGTGTCACATATAATGTGGGAAGGCTGCTTAATCAAAAAGGGGAGGACATTAGAGTAGAACTGCTGGAAACAAAAGCGTATCTGTTTAGAGAAAGAGATAGCTGCAAAGTTCAGTGGAGGCAAACAATTGCTGCATTCAGAACATGTACAAGCTAACCGAGCTGATAACTTTTGAATCACTGCCAGCCAACTTTATTTTCTCTATAAATAAACCTAGAAAATGAAGAATTTAACTCTACAAAATGCTCCTTAGGTTATGCAGTCACAAGATTTTAAATATCAAGACTAAAGAAGATTGGGCCTATGTTTTTAAGGTGCACCAGACCTTAGAATATGGACGGCTGTCAGTGTGTAATAAATGTATCCAGCTATATAGATATCGTAAGACGCTGTACATATTTTTGAGTTTGCAGTGACAGTTTTACTGCTCCAATTTCTGCATATCATTGTAGAAAATCTTTGTTTGACACCGTGTGTCTGTTATATCCAGTTGAGCTCTGATATTTTTTTTAGTCTGCAGCAATTGTAAATTTAGAAATTACTAAAGTCGAACTGGAGTATTGAAATGGTGATTAATTTTTTGGGTATTCCATAGATCCCGCCCACCCTAAGAAGATTTTGATTTTTGACACTTTATTGTTGTACATTTTGCGGCTTGCCTTTCAAGCCCAAAATAATCTTTCTTCTTGGGTTAGATTTGAAACAAGAAAATAATGACAATTTATGGATTTCAGAAATTAACATACGAGAAGTCAAATATAATTGAGTGCTTCACTACAATTATCACAAACATTAATTTCAACTCTTATCTTTTTTTAAACCTGTTGTTTAAAAACAACTTATCCTCTGGGACTAAAAATGATATATTACAATAATTCAAAAAGAAAGCACACAATAGGAATATAGATGAGAGCTGAATTTTGTATTCTCAGAAACACCTTTTCTGACTGCCCCCTGGCTACGGTTGTTTTGTTTCATATAGATGTCATCTCTGAATAGAGGTGGCATGGTCTTTTCTCCTGGTGACTTAAAAAGAGGACTACACAATTGAACCCCTCCAGCCTTTTCTGCTGTTCAATAAGATCATGACTAATCTATATCTTTACTCCCATCTACCTGCCTTTGTTCAATATGCTTGTTACCCTTGCCTAACAATCTGTTTTGAAATTTTCAATGGCCAAGCTTCAATAGATCAAGGGAACCCAGCTATGTTTGGGTAAGTAAATTGAGAATAGCTGAGTTGCACTCGGTCAAGTGCATACCTATCGCTGTGTGTCAACTCAACATTGTTACAATTGCATAGCTCTTGAGGCTCTTCCCTGTCTGGGTGGTGGTCTGTAACTACAGTACAAAGTTGGAAAATAATCTTTTTATTAAGAGCCTCCATCTCATTGAAAGGGTAGCCGGGAGATCCAACAAACTACTCTGAAAACTGTGCGTTTTTATAGCTGTGACAAATTGCAGTACAGCAGCTGAAGCAACCCACAACATTTATCTGCAAGACTCTTACTTTTTTAAAAAGTCAATATCCTTGAAGTCTCCCAATGTTAATAGATCATGTTAATAGAAAATTCCTGAATCCGAATCTGCATCTTCGCCAAGAAAACAAATCAGTTCTTCTTTGGACCGTACTCTGTACCTGTTGAAATCCACCCATTAATTTTTGATGTACATTGTTTATATGCAAATAGCTGAAGATATTAACTTTGCTCACCGACAGTGGCGAAGATGACCAGATGCCACAACTCTCAAACCTGCAAGCCATCATTTAGTATTATACATGGCTGCACTAGTAACATTCCAAATATGGGAATCTCATTACAATTTATTTAAAATGAGTAAAGTTTATTGTTATTTCTACCCTACTTATTTTCAAACCCTGGCAATTCTCTCTGTGCAGTGACAGGAATGTACAATAAAACTAACTAATATATTCATGACAAAGGACATCTGCTGATTTTTAAAATGTAGCTGCAACGAGCCTTGGAGTCATCAGATGAGACATTAGTCCGATATGCTCCATAAAATTCCTTTTAAGAAAAGTTAAAAGCTTTTAATGTTTCATTTTTATTGTGTATTTGTTAAACATTAACTTCTTGGGGCTGTATGAGCACGAGAAACAATTGGATGGACATTAACTTTGTGCGATTGTGTAAAGCGTTTGATCGAAAATTGTTAATTGTAGATAATCTAATAAAGAGTGATAGAAGCAACCAGTCAACACATGAAGCAGGGAAAATGTTGACACTTGCTTATCACACCAATATGTTCTATGTGAGATTGAAGAAGCCACATTCACAAGGATTTAACGGAGACTGAAAGATTCACCCAGCTTTGACTAAAGGGTGGAATCTCCAGGTTAGCCATGAAGGTCAGTTGGGGGATTGGTAGTTACCCAGTTAGGAAAGGAAAAGAAAGAAGACTGAGCAAAGAATAGCTTTGGACTGATTCTGGGAGAATAGTGTGTCTGCTTAAGGGCCAGTAAAGTATTACCATGACGATGGATCTTTGGTTGTTTTACGAGTTCAGTGGGGAAACATTTCTGTATTTTTGAATATAAATTGTCAAATGAATAGTGTTTAAATAATATTGCATTCAATTTGTTTGTTACAGTAAGTAAAAGTCTTCAACTTGAAATCTTGTGTGATCTTTCAAGTCAGTCAATTGAAATGTAAATATATTTTTACAAATTACCAGGAATCATAACTAGAGTTGCTCCTCAATAACTCCCTTTTGAATTTTCTGGTCAGAAGAATCTGAAGATAGGTGAGGAGTAGATTGCTTTCAGATCCTCACCATTAGAAGCCACGTGGCTGAGAAGGGCACAGGGACAACTAAAATAGTAAGACCAATGGAACAGAAATTTATGGCTGCATTGAGGTTGGTGAAGAACACGCAAGATATTGTAATTTCCACATCCAATTCTTCCTCGCACAAGATCACTTGTTTTAAAATCATTATATCATGGTGTTCATTGCACCAAATCCCTCTGACCCACTTCTAATCTGCTGCTAAGATTAAATATCTCGCTGTTACGCAACCTGCAAAACTCAGCAAATTAATAATTTCATGGCATGGTAAGAATTTCAAAGGGATCGGTAATTGAGACATTTGTTCCTCATTATGCGTAATCCAAGCTGTCAGATGACACAAAGTTGAAAGTTTTAAGGAAATGTTATGTTGTAGAAAGAGGCCATTCAACCCACCCTGTCTGCACTGGACGTTAAAAGAAAAAAACTAGCTGCTGATTTTGACTCCACTTTCCAGCATCTGGTCCATAGCCTTGCAGTTCAGATCCAGATCCAAGTACCTTTAAAATGAGTTGACCATTTCAGCCTCAACCATCAACTTGGGCAGTGCAAACCAGGTGCCCACCAACCTTTGGGTGAAAAGGTTTTTCCTCATGTCCCCTCAAATCCTTCTACCGATCACCTTAAATCTATGTCCCTTTGTAGTTAACATGTCTTCCATAATTTTGTCCCCCATAATTTTGTACACCTCAATGAGGTCACACCGTAACCTCCTCTGTCCTAAGGAAAACAACCCTAGCCTATCCAATCTCTCCTCATAGCTGCAATTGTCATGATTTGGCAACATTTTTGTAAATCTCCTCTGTATTCTCTCCACAGCACTTTTGTCCTTCCTGTAATTTGGTGACCAGAACTGTTCACAAAACTCCAGCTGTGGCCTTAACTAATGTTTTATACAGTTCCATCATGCAATCCCTGCTTTTGTATTCAATACCTCGCCTAATGAGGGAAAGCATTCCATATGCTTTCTTGACCATCTTGTCTATCTGCCCTACCACCTTCAAGAACCTGTGGACATGCACTCTAAGGTGTCTCACTTCCTCAACCCCTCTCAATATCCTTCCATTTATTGAGATGTTCATAGATAAAACATTAATTATACAGAAAACAGTATTGGTATATAATTAAATTGAAAATCTAATGTACGGCGGCAGAGTGGCACAGTGGTTGGCCCTGCTGCCTCACGACACCAAGGACCCGGGTTCAATCCCGGCCCCAGGTCACTGTCCATGTGGAGTTTGCACATTCTTCCTGTGTCTGCGTGGGTCTCACCCCCACAACCCTAAAGATGTGCAGGTTAGATGGATTGGCCACACTAAATTGCTCCTTAATTGGAAAAAATAATTGGGTACTCTAAATTAATTTAATGTGGGACACTGACAGCTCATTGAAACCCAAGAGTCATTGTTGAGATTTTGAAATGGCACAATACAGAGAGTATAATTTATGTTAAGTTGCAATATGCTAACTTGTCCATTGGATGCTTTTGTGAACTGTGCACTCTCGCATCTGTAAGGCAATCCGGTTCCTGCAGGTTCACATTAGCGTGAGAACGATTGTTTCAGGGAAAGACAAGGATCCGTACAGGAGTGCAACTTGTGAGTATATTCAACAACTTGCATTCATGTAGCACCTTTAGCATAAATCTCCCAAATCTTCACAGAAGGCTTATAAAGCAAAGTTTGACTCCAAGCCACATGAGGTGAAAGGACAGATGACCAAAAGTTTGGCCAAAGAGAGAGGTTTTATGGAATGTGCTAAAGGTGTGGGGGGGGGGGGGGGGGGGGGGGAGGGGGAGAGGCAGAGGCAGAGATCCTGAAAGATTTCAGACCCCCAATGTTTACAGCACAGAAGACAATTTGGAGAATCATAGCTGTACTGGATCTCTGAAGGAACAATTCAACCCTCACCTTCTCTCCATAACACTGCACTGATGATAAGGGTGGAACGGTAGCACAGTGGTTAGCACTGTTGCTTCACAGTGGCAGGTCCCATGTTCGATTCCCAGCCTGGGTCACTGTCTGAGGAGTCTGCACGTTCTCCCCGTGTCTGCGTGGGTTTCCCAGGATGCTCCAGTTTCCCCTCAAGTCCTGAAAGACGTGCCATTAGGTGAATTGGACATTCGGAATTCTCCCTCCGTGTACCCGAACAGGAGCCGGAATGTGGCGACTAGTGGATTTTCACAGTAACTTCATTGCATTGTTAATGCAGAACATAAACGTAAACATAGAACATACAGTGTAGGAGGAGGCCATTCGGCCCATCGAGTCTGCACCGACCCACCTAAGCCCTCACTTCCACCGTAACCCAATAACCCCTCCTAACCTTTTTGGACACTAAGGGCAATTTAGCGTGGCCAATCGACCTAACCTGCACATCTTTGGGCTGTGGGAGGAAACCGGAGCACCCGGAGGAAACCCACGCAGACACTGGGAGAACGTGCAGACTCCGCACAGACAGTGACCCAGCAAGGAATCGAACCTGAGACCCTGGTGCTGTGATGCCAAAGTGCTATCCACTTGTGCTACCATGCTGCCCTAGTTGTGACAATAAATGTAAGCCTAGTTGTGATATCCAGGGTTCCCTACTTCTACCAGCCTTGCCCTTCACTCTAAAAGGAATGTGCTTACCCTGAACTCTGGTTTACACACTTTTGAAACTCTCCCACTTACCTTTGCCTGCCAACAGACCCCCGCAGTGAACTTTTGAAAGTTCCTGTCTAATACCGTCAATATTGGCCTTGCCCCAATTTAGAATTTTAACTTTTGGGCCAGACCTATCATTCTCCATAGCTATCTTAAAACTAATGGAATTATGGTCACTGGTCCCAAAGTGATACCTCACTAACATCTCTGCCACCTGCCCTTCCTCATTTCCCAAGAGGAGGTCATGTTTTGCCCCCTCTATAGTCGGGCCATCCACATAATGATTGAGAAATTCCTCCTGAATACACTCAACAAATTTCTCTCCATCCAAGACCCTAATGCTATGGCTGTCCCAGCCAATGTTGGGAAAGTTCTGGTTCCCAACTATTAGCACCCTATTTTTCTTGCAGCTATCTGTAATCTCCTTACATATTTGCTCCTCAATTTCCCGCTGACTATTTGGGGGCCTGTAGCACAATCCTATCAAAGTGATCTCTCCCTTTTTATTTTTCAGTTCTACCCATATAGATTCAGTGGGCGAACCCTTGAATATAGACCCCCTCTCAGGACTGCCGTGATATTCTCCCTCCTATTCTATCTTTCCTATAGCATCTGTACCCTGAGACATTGAGCTGCCAGTCCTGCGTCCCAGATACACTGCCCTGGAATTCAGAAGTAACAGCCCAAAGTAACAATGGGCACATTTGTCTGCTATTTGGCTGAAAGCCTAGGCTCTACTTATACAGCAGTCGTCTTGGTACAAAATGCACTTACTTCATACTGACTTCAAATTACAGAGTAAACCTGAGTGGAGTTAAAGCCTCACATAACTCCCAAACCAAGAATCGTACCCTGACTCTGCATTTAAACTACAACAGTTAGTTAGTATGAGACAAAGAAGTTTGGCCTTAACTCAAATGCAACTTTAAAGGCATCAGAGAGTGACAGATCAGAAAGGGGTGAAGTCCATCTTTCCTTTTTGGATGGGGAGAGGTAAGAACATGTCTTCAGGTTGAAGTCAATTTAGGAGCACAAATTCAAAGGGAATTAGTTTGAGGCTTGTCATGGCTTGTTTAAGAAGAGTTTAACAGGGATTAGTGTGACTCAGTGCTGCAAATTGCGCTGCTCATATTTAGAGTGAATGCTCTAAAACCTGCCGTGCTGGTCAAGGGTTTTACTTATATTAACGACACGAGGGCCTACAATAAGAAACACTCACGTCTGTTCAGTCTAAAGGGGGAAGCTGACAGCTTATTGCAGGTTCATGCGCTTGTTGTTTGAGCAAGGATTGAAGCCTTAAACAAAAAGTGTTGTACAGTGGAGAGCTGCATCTGTACTGTAATGAACGTAATGAGCACAATAAAGTTGTAATGAATAAGTCATATGGGCAGAAACAGTAATTCTGTTTCTCTCTCCACAGATACTGCCAGACCTGCTGAGACTTTCCAACATTTGCTGGTTTCAGATTTCCAGCAACAATTTGCTTTTAATATGCAAACAGGTAAAGTGAGTGGACAACAAGATGGGAAATGGAGTATAATGTGCTGGAGTGTGAGATGGTGGAGTGTGAGATGAATCACTTTGGATTAAGATTAGAAAAACAGAATGGGCTGGATTCATCGATTTTGAGCCTAAGTGCAGAGGATGTGTGGCGTTTTGTGACAACATTTTTGGCGCTGACTCCTCACCTGCAACCGGTGAGAGGCTAGCAGCCGCGCCGCATAAAACCCCCGACACCCCCATCCTTCACCCCACAACCTTTATGAGGCCCCCTTCATACCCATCCTTGACCCCCCCCCTCCCCCCTCCACCCTTGATACTCCCCCCTATCCTCCTTTTCATGGGCAGAGCCCATCAGGCCCCGGTCCTTGGCACTGCCCCCAGCGAGGGTTAGATCCAGATCACGACACCTCATGAGATCTCGTTAGATCGCGACTCTTAACGGCCTCATCGCTTCACCTGGTCGGGCGCAACCATAAGACCATAAGGCCATGTGGCCCATCGAGCTCTGCCATTCAATCATGGCTGATATGTTACTCATCCCCATCCTCCTGCCTTCTCTCTATAACCTCTGATCCCCTTATTAATCAAGAACCTATCTATCTCTGTCTTAGAGAAAGAGCTGGTGGGCCAACAGGCGACTCGCCTTTTCCTCCGATTCATATCTCATCCCCTGTGCCTTCCTCCACTGTGCCTCTGTCTTCCCTGTGGTCAGCAGGTCAAACTCCGTCTGGAGTCTTCGCCTCTCCCTATATAGTCCTTCGTCCGGGGCCTCCGCAGATCTTTTATCTACACTCAAGATCTCCCCCAGTAATCTTTCCCTCTCTTTGGCCTCTGTTTTCCCCTTGTGAGCCCTGATGGAGATCAACTCTCCCCTGACCACTGCCTTCAGCGCTTCCCATGCTACCCCCACTCGGACCTCCCCATCATCATTGGCCTCCAGGTACCTTTTGATACATCCCCGCACCCTTCCGCAGACTCCCTCATCCGCCAATAATCCCACATCCAGTCGCTATAGTGGGCGCTGTTCCCTCTCCTCTCCTAGTTCCAGATCCACCCAATGTGGGGCATGGTCTTAAACAACTATGGCCGAGTACTCTGTTCCTTCCACCCTCAAAATCAGTGACCTTCCCAGAACGAAGAAATCTAGCCGGGAGTATACCTTATGGACATGGGAGAAAAAGGAGAACTCTGGCCAGCGGCCTGGCAAATCTCCACGGATCCACTCCCCCCATTTGGTCCATAAACCCCCTAAGCACCTTGGCCGCTGCCGGCCTTCTTCCGGTCCTGGATCTAGATCTATCTAACCCTGGGTCTAGCACGATGTTGAAGTCCCCCCCCCCATTACCAGGTTTCCTACCTCCAGGTCCGGGATAAGTCCCAGCATCCGCTTCATAAATCCCGCATCATCCCAGTTCGGGGCATATACGTTGACCAGCACGACCTCCATTCCCTGCAGTCTGCCACTCACCATCACATACCTGCCCCCGCTGTCCGCTACAATGTTCCTAGCCTCGAACGACACCCGTTTCCCCACCAATATGGCCACCCCTCTATTCTTTGCGTCCAGACCTGAGTGGAACACCTGTCTCACCCATCCTTTCCTTAACCTAACCTGGTCCGCCACCTTCAGATGCGTCTCTTGAAGCATGGCCACGTCTGCCTTCAGTCCTTTTAAGTGCGCGAACACTCGGGCCCTCTTAATCGGCCCATTTAGGCCCCTCACGTTCCACGTGATCAGCCGGACTGGGGGGCTGCCCGCCCCCCTCCCCTGTCAACTAGCCATCACCCTCTCTGGGCCAGTCCCACGTCCCGGTCCCGCGCACCCACCCGTCCCCCAGGCGGCGCATTCCCGCCTCGACCACCTTTTCTCTTACCAGCTCCCTTTCGATCTCAGCAGCAGCAACCCAGTTGTCCCCCCCTCCCTCCCACCCCCTCCCCCCCACCCGCTAGATCCCCATCTAGCATGGTTACTCCCCCCATATTGCTTCCGAAAGTCAGCTGACTTCAACTGACCCCGGCTTCTCCCTCTCTCTCCTTGACCCCCCTGTGTGAGGAACTCCCTTCCTCCTTGCGCCTATCTTCCCGCCATCATCTCTCTGGCACGGGAAAAGAAAAAGAAACCCCGCGCTTTCTAGAACCATCCCGCCCCCCCATGGCGCAGCTCCCCCTACAGCCCCGTTCCCATTCCCCATCCCCCGCCTGTGTCTCTTTTTCCCCCCCACCGGTGCCCACATTTCTCAGTGTGCCCCCCTCCCCAATTTACACCTCTATACATCAGCATTGTCGTTTCCTCTCCAACATCAGTCCCTCAGTTCTGGTCCAGTTTCTCTTTTTGAATGAAGGTCCATGCTTCTTCCGACGTTTCAAAGTAGTAATGTCTATCCTGATGCGTAACCCATAATCGCACCGGCTGCAACATCCCGAACTTTACTTTCTTCTAATGCAGCACCTCCTTGGCTCGATTGAAACTTGCCCTCCTTCTCGCCACCTCCGCACTCCAATCCTGATACACTCGTATCACCGCATTCTCTCATCTGCTACTTCGTACATTCTTGGCCCATCTCAAAACCACCTCTCTATCATTGAAGCGGTGAAATCGCACGACCATCGCCCTAGGTGGTTCTCCAGCCTTTGGTCTCCTCGCAGGGACCCGGTGGGCCCCTTCCACTTCCAAGGGGGCCTCAGCTCCCATTAGCGAATGTAGCATCGTGCTCGCATAAGCCCCGCCGTCAGCTCCTTCCACTCCCTCGGGGAGACCCAGGATCCGGAGATTCTTTCTCCTTGATCTATTTTCCAGGACTTCAATTCTTTCGATGCACTTCTTATGAAGCGCCTCGTGCCTCTGCATTTTGACCGCTAGGCCCAGGATCTCGTCCTCGTTGTCAGTTACCTTCTACTCCACCACACGGAGCTCTATCTCCTGGGCCTTTTGTGTCTCTTTAAGCCCCTCGATTGCCTGTAGCATCGGGGCCAGCACCCCTTTTTTTAGCAGCTCCACACACTGTCTTAAAAATTCATCCTGTTCCGGTCCCCATGTCGCCTGGGCTCCCTCCGACGCCATCTTGTTCCTTTCTTTCCTCTGCCGCTGCCCTCGAGGATCCTCCGTGATCTGGCCACCGTCGCCGATCTTTTTCTTCACACTGGGGGGGACTCCCTGTTGCTTCACCCCACACCAGGTTTCGTCGTGAAAGATTTCCCGTTGGGGCTCTTAAAAGAGCCCGAAGGTCCGTCAAAGCTGGAGCCGTAGAAACGTGCGGCTTAGCTGGTCATCGCCGCAACCGGAAGTCTGGATGAGATTCTTAATGAGTACTTCGCATCAGTATTCACCAAGGAGAGGGACATGACGGATGTTGAGGCTAGAAATGGATGTTTAAATACTCTAGGTCAGGTTGGCATAAGGAAGGGGGAAGTTTTGGGTATTCTAAAAGGCATTAAGGTGGACAAGTCCCCAGGTCCGGATGGGATCTATCCCAGGTTACTGAGGGAAGCGAGGGACGAAATAGCTGGGGCCTTAACAGATATCTTTGCAGCATCCTTGAGCACGGGTGAGGTCCTGGAGGACTGGAGAATTGCTAATGTTGTCCCTTTGTTTAAGAATGGTAGCAGGGATAATCCAGGGAATTATAGACCTGTGAGCTTGATTTCAGTGGTAGGCAAACTTTTGGAGAAGATACTGAGGGACAGGATCTATTCACATTTGGAAGAAAATAGACTTATCAGTGATAGGCAGCATGGTTTTGTGCAGGGAAGGTCATATCTTACAAAACTAATAGAATTCTTTGAGGAAGTGACAAAGTTAATTGATGAGGGACGTGCTGTAGATGTCATATACATGGACTTCAGTAAGGCGTTTGATAAAGTTTCCCATGGCAGGTTGATGGAAAAAGTGAAGTCGTATGGGGTTCAGGGTGTACTAGCTAGATGGATAAAGAACTGGCTGGGCAACAGGAGACATAGAGTAGTGGTGGAAGGGAGTGTCTCAAAATGGTGTTCCACGGATCCGTGCTCGGACCACTGTTGTTTGTGATATACATAAATGATCTGGACGAAGGTATAGGTGGTCTGATTAGCAAGGTTGCAGATGATACTAAGATTGGTGGAGTTGCAGATAGCGAGGATGACAGTCAGAAAATACAGCAAAATATAGTTAGATTGGAGAGTTGGGCAGAGAAATGGCAGATGGAGTTCAATCCAGTCAAATGTGAGGTGATGCATTTTGGAAGATCTAATTCAAGAGCGGATTATACGGTCAATGGAAGAGTCCTGGGGAAAATTGATGTACAGAGAGATCAAGGTCCATTGTACCTTGAAGGTGGCAACGCAGGTTGATAGAATGGTCAAGAAGGCATACAGCATACTTGCCTTCATCGGACGTGGTTTTGAGTACAAGAGTCGGCAGGTCATGTTACAGCTGTATAGGACTTTGGTTAGGCCACATTTGGAATACTGCGTGCAGTTCTGGTCGCCACATTATCAGAAGGATGTGGATGCTTTAGAGAGGGTGCAGAGGAGGTTCACCAGGATGTTGCCTGGTGTGGAGGGTGCTAGCTATGAAGAAAGGTTGAGTAGATTAGAATTGTTTTTGTTGGAAAGACGGAGGTTGAGGGGGGACCTGATTGAGGTCTACAAAATTATGAGAGGTATGGACAGGGTGGATAGCAACAAGCTTTTTCCAAGAGTGGGGGTGTCAATTACAAGGAGTCACGATTTCAAGGTGAGAGGGGGAAAGTTTAAGGGAGATGTGCGTGGAAAGTGTTTTACGCAGAGGATGGTGGGTGCCTGGAACGCTTTGTCAGCGGAGGTGGTAGAGGCGGGCACGATAGCATCATTTAAGATGCATATAGACAGATATATGAACCGGCGGGGAACAGAGGGAAGTAGATCCTTGGAAAATAGAAGACGGTTTGGATAAAGGATCTGGATCGGCGCAGGCTGGGAGGGCCGAAAGGCCTGTTCCTGTGCTGTAATTTTCTTTGTCCTTTGTTCTCTGTTTTAAAGGATTGCTCCTTCAGTCTGCGGCTGAGACCTCGGGTTCTACTTTCTCCTCCAGGTGGAAACATCCTCTCCACGTCCACTCTATCTAGGCCTCTCAGTATCCTGTAAGTTTCAATAAGTTCCACCCCTCATCCTTCTAAACTCCATCAAGTACAGACCCAGAGTCCTTAACCGCTCCTAAAATAACAAGTCCTTCATTCCAGGAATCATTCTTGTGAACCTCCTCTGGACCCTATCAAGGACCAACACATCCTTCCTTAGGTACAGGGCCCAAAGCTGCTCACAATATTCCAAATGGGATTGGACCAGAGCCTTATACAGCCTCAGCAGTACATCCCTGCTATTGTATTCTTGTCTCTTGACATGATTGCTAACATTGCATTTGCCTTCCTAACTGCCAGTTGAACCTGCATGTTAACCTTAAGAAAATCTTGAACTAGGAATAAATGCCTTTGTGCTTCTGATTTCCGAAGCCTTTTCCCATTTATAAAATGATCTATGTCTCTTTTATTCCTACCAAAATTCATAACCTCACACTTTTCCACATTGTATTCCATCTGCCATTTCTTTGCCCACTCTCCTAGCCTGTCCATGTCCTTCTGCAATCTCCCTGCTTCCTCATCACAACCTGTCATTCTACATATCTTTGTATCATCTGAAAACTTAGCAACAGTGTTCCTTCTTCCAGATCATTAATGCATATTGTGAATAATTGTGCTCCCAATACTGACCCCTGCAGAACACCACTGGTCACTGGCAGCCATCTTGAAAAATACACCATTATCTCCGTCTGCCTTCTGTCAGTCAGCCATTCTATCCATGCCAGTATCTTCCCCTTAACACCATGGGCTCTTATCTTATTTAGCTGCCTTCTGTATGGCACCGTGACAAAGGCCTTCTGGAAATCCAAATAGATCATATCCACTGGTTCTCCATGTCGAACTTCCTCAAAGAATTCTAACAGATTTGTCAGGCATGATCTCCCTTTGACGAATCCAATGACGAGGCCCTTTGATTGAGCCCAATGTGTTTAGACGTATTCACACTATTGGGGAACAGACAATGCTAGTTGCACAGTTCTTCCCCTTGGTTGGTGTAATATTTCTTGTTCATCAGATAGGTAAATAATAACTGCATCATTCATTTACATTTAAATACAATGCAGAGATTTGTAGCCTTGTGGATGCAAGTCAGCTTCCAGGATCAAACACATACAGAAACCCGCACTTGCTAGGGTGATTCCCCCACCCTTATCTGGGTCACGTGACCCTCTCAGCACATTGCCCAATAAAGGGACAAACACCACGGATTCCAACTTGCAAATGATCCAATGCTCAGCAAACCAATTCATCCTGAACCAACAATAAACTGTTATTGCCTCCCCACACCCCCATCACACCTCACAGCTGGAATGTACATTGAGAGTTGTGTTCAGCTGAACAATGAACTTTAATGAGTGACAACAGTAATGGTGATACCAATATGCTCAGGTATGCCTCAAATCCTGACCCAGGGTGTAGTGCTGAGTACACAATGGATCCTGGGAGCAGTGTGCTGAAATAAAGACCTGGGCCGGGATTATCCGATCCCGTGCCGGGTCGGAGAATTGCCGGGGGGAGTGCGAGAATCGCGCCACGCAGCTCCGACGTCAGGCCGACGATTCTCCGGCGGCAATTTTCTGGCGCCCGCGGGGTCGCCGTAGCGCCAGTCGGGGGTCGTTGAAAGCGGCCCCCTCGGCGATCCTCTGCGCCTCAACGGGCCGAGTGCCCGCCGAGTTCGGCGAGTCACGCCAGCGTGGGTTACGTATGGTCCCACGTGGTGGGACCTCGGAGTTCTGGCTGCAGGGGCCATCCTGGTGCAGCGGGGGTGCGGGGGATCCAATTCTGGGGGGGGGGGGCCTCCACGGTGGCGTGGTCCACGATCGGCGGGCGGGCTAATTCCATGGGGGGGCCTATGTTCCTCCGCGCCGGGGGGGTAGGGCTCTGCTATATTGCCCAGGGGCCGACGTGGAGACCGGGACCCACGCGCATGCACAGACTCGAGCCAGCCGTGGGGCGCATGTGTGGACCCACGCTGGCCGTGGCAAGCCGTCTTTTGAGTGCCGGAGCAGCGGACACCACTCCGGCGCTGTACTAACCCCCTAGGAAGGGGTGAATACCTGGGCCTGGCGGCCTGTTGACGCCGGAGTGGCTCGCGCCACTTTTGATGCCGGCGTCAGAACTTTGTCGTGGGATCGGAAAATCCCAGCCCTGATTTCGAACCTAGAACATACAGTGCAGAAGGAGACCATTCAGCCCATCGAGTCTGCACCGACCCACCTAAGCCCTCACTTCCACCCTATCCCCGTAACCCAATAACCCCTCCTAACCTTTTTTGGTCACTGAGGGCAATTTAGCATGGACAATCCACCTAACCTGCACGTCTTTGGACTGTGGCAGGAAACCGGAGCATCCGGAGGAAACCCACGCAGACACGGGGAGAACGTGCAGGCTCCGCACAGACAGTGACCCAGCGGGGAATCGAACCTGAGATCCTGGCGCTGTGAAGCCACAGTGCTATCCACTTGTGCTACCGTGCTGCCCATAGTGCTTATGCTGTTAAACCTGGACACTTCTGAAGTAAATTTAAATTTAATAACAATTCTCCTATTCTATTTACTGACTGGTAATTGTAACCCAATGTGACTCTTTCTTCATGTTTGGTTTAGATGTTGAGTTGATGCATTTAACCATAAAATACATCGGGTGCGATTTATCCATCCCATTGCACCTGGTGCCACTCCTATTGTGCCAGGAGCATTACGTGAGAGGCCCAAAACGGGGTTCGCACCGGGCATGGAACCACACGCAAGTTACCCAACCCGCGATGCCTGGTGTGATCTGGATGAGGCCCTCACTGGGCAGGTAATGATATTTAAATCAGCGCCGATTAGTTACGGTCTCCACAAGCGGAGACCAGGCGTGATGGTCACTCCGGGAGTCTTGGAGGCTTTGAAGCCCCACTGGGTGGTCGGGGACAGGGCTGGGCAGTGGACACCCTGGCAGTGCTAACTTGGCAGTGCCAGAATGTTGGGGGCTGTTCCCGGGTGCCAGATTGGCAGTGCCTGGGTATTGCAAATGGGGTGGGGCCTAAGGTGGCTCATTCCCATGAAAGGGCGGGTGAAGGAGCGGTTATGAATGGTGGGGGGAAATGAGGGGTACAAAGGCGGGTCCTGAAAGGGGGGAGCCCTAAAGGTGGAGGTCCTCAGCAACTCCATAGCGGGGTCTGCCCACATATGAGGGGTTGGGGGGGGTGATGCCCTGATGCCGGCAAGGATGGATGGGTGGGGGGGCAGGTTCATCCTCATATCTAGGTGTTTGGGGGGTCTCACGCTAACAAACCCCCAAACAATGACTTAAGACGCGATTTACATGCCACCGGAATCGGCATGAGATGCGGCCGGTTGATCCCGGAAGAGACTTCGGAGATTCCCAATGGTCGTAACGCCTCGCGAGATCTAACGCTGCCTGTAACTGGCGCATCGCCACAGGTTAAACATGCTGGAATTGAAAAATATTCAACTGCACCTTGAGTGCCAGTGGACTATGTGGATGCCAGGCTTTGGTTCCGGTGAGATTGGGCCGTGTGGGAGGGGCCTGCACAGCTGCGGCTCCTGGACGGAGAACGGCACTGACATGTGGAACAAGTAACACATTGATGGACAGATCATTTCTACGGCAAAGTTCTGGACATGATAACACATTCTCAGGCTTATCCTGTTGAGGAACCTGCGAGGGATCATACCGTGTGTTTTTTTTTTGTTAAAATGAGCTGCTATAGCTTTGTGTTGGGACTAATATGGAACGGTGACATTTCGTATAATATGTGGACTGTTACATAGTTGATTTTCAAATCTTTGTTACTGTTGACCGTTTAATAAACAAAATATTCTCAATTCTCAAGTGCCGCCTCCTTGCTGCACGTGTCATATCTCAGAGGATGATTAGTGCATCGCATCTCAGGCAAACTATGATGCATGCACCCTGCCTGAACTCTAGGAGCGTCAGCACAATAGAAGCAGCTGGCAACAATCAAACACTAAAGAGCTGGGCTTCACCACTGTGGGTCTTCTCGCGGCCAAAGAGTAAGTATGTGGATGTTTGGAGGGCTCCCTAATGTTCCCGGCAGAGGTTTGGGGTCTAGGGTCTCCTGATGTGGCTGGGGGGGGGTGTACAGAGTAACGTTTGCCAGCACAACTGGCTCGCTGGATGGCACTCTGAGAGAATCATAGAATCATAGAATTCTCAGTGCAGAAGGAGGCCATTCGGCCCATCGAGTCTGCAACGGCTCTTGGAAAGAGCACCCTACCCAAGCCCACAACTCCACCCTATCCCATAACCCAGTAACCCCACCCAACACTAAGTGCAATTTTAGACATTGAGGGCAATTTAGCGTGGCCAATCCACCTAACCTGCACATCTTTGGACTGTGGAAGGAAACCGGAGCACCCGGAGGAAACCCACACACACACGGGGAGAACGTGCAGACTCCGCACAGATAGTGACCCAAGCTGGGAATCGAACCTGGAACTCTGGAGCTGTGAAGCAATTGTGCTAACCACTATGCTACCGTGCTGCTACTGAGAGTAGCCGGGAGAGTCATGGTAAGGGCGGGGTGGAGCTTGTGGGATTTGAGGGTACCGGGGAGGAAGCCCTCACGGATTGTTGGTCTCTGTCCTTCTCCAATTCCTTCCAAATTAAAAAATGTTTGCCGGTGTTGCTGGTGGCAGCCGAGGCAGGCAGACGCTGGAGAAGGCAGCAGCAGAGACAACGCAGGCTGGAGGCGACACCCCTTGTGCAGAGGGCTGCCGCACACCCCTGAAGATCCGGCCACCCATCAGGAGGAACCCAGAGGGGGAGTCCAGCGGTGGCCCACAGTGTACAGGCGTCATTGGTCTTTCGATGAACTGATGGACAGCATTGGATTGGATTTGTTTATTGTCATGTGTACCAAGGTGCAGTGAAAAGTATTGTTCTGCGAGCAGCTCAAACACATCATTTAGTACATGAAAAGTAAAGAAAATACATAATAGGGCAACACAGGGTACACAATGTAAATACATAGACACCGGCATCGAGTGAAGCATACATGAGTGTAGTATTAATCAGCTCAGTCCATAAGAGGGTCATTTAGGAGTCTGGTGACAGTGGGGAAGAAGCTATTTTTGAGTCTGTTTGTGCGTGTTCTCAGACTTCTGTATCTCCTGCCCGATGGAAGAAGTTGGAGGAGTGAGTAAGCCGGGTGAGGGATCTTTGATTATGCTGCCCTCTTTCCCCAGGCAGTGGGAGGTCTAGATAGAGTCTATGAATGGAAGGTAGGTTTGTGTGATGGACTGGGTGGTGTTCACGACTCTCTGAGGTTTTTTGTGGTCTTGGACCGAGCAGTTTCCATACCAGGCTGTGATGCAGACAGATCGGATGTTTTCTATGGTGCATCTGTAAAAGTTGGTAAGAGTCAGTGTGGACATGCCAAATTTCCTTAGTTTCCTGAGGAAGTATAGGCGCTGTTGTGCTTTCTTGGTGGTAGTGTCGACATGGGTGGACCAGGACAGATTTTTGGTGTGCATTATGTGCCTCATGAGACTCCGTGTCAGCAGAGAGACAGTATGGCACCTGTGCCATTTCCCTGCGGACCTGGCACTTTGTGGAGGAGGAGGAGGACACCCGCCCCCAGTGGCCGTGAGGGTCACCGCAGCCCTGAACTTTTATGCAACCAGCTCAGTCCAGGGCTTGAGCGGGGACCATTAGCAGGAAGGGGTTCCATGCCCTGAATGTTCAGATTATGTGCGACCACCACCTCCATATCTGCACCTGTGTGCCCATTATGCAGGGAGCATGCATGACAGTTACACCCTGGGTCACTTGGAGATCCCTGACGTATTTGAGGACCACTCCAGGATGTCTCTCGTTGGCTCTTGGGTGTTGCTAACTTTTGGTTGGTTCAATTTGCTCTGTTTTATAACCTTTGCTCTAGAGTTGCCAGGTATCTTTATGATACCGCCACGAGGTTCAAGTTCAAGTAATGATCAATAACTCAACACACCAATTAGTAAGATTCAAATCAAAACACATTTATTATACACAGTAACTCACTACTCATGCATAAAACTCTACTTACTAGACTATCTCTATCACTAAAAGGCTTATACTTAGCTTCGGAACTGCCCCACCAGGTCAGGGGAACAAATTGCCTTTCGTTCGATCCTGAGTCTGCAGGATTCAAAAGCTGGTATGGACTGGTAGCTAGGAGCGCCTATCTCGTAGCGAGCGTTGACTGGAGACTTACTTGATTGATGCGGCAGCTTAGGCAGTTCACTGTCGAGGGTTGGTTCGCTGCTGAGTGACCCTGCCAAAGAAGGACAATTTGAACTTGGGGACTCTACTTTATAGTCCCCAGGGGCTTCCCGCCGTTCGGGGCGGACCCAAGTAATTGGACTACGTTCCGATCACTTGGATCGATTTCTCCAATACTGGGGCTGTTCCCTGATCGCTGGGCGGTCCCTAAGTGTCCATTGGCCTTCCTTTGTCTTGGCTCCTGCTGGCGCCGAGGAGTCTGGCTTGGCCTTATTCACCTTAAATGTTTCAATTGTTCCTGGGGATCGCTCATTAATATGCAGATGGCTGCTGGTTTCGGTGCTGTCTGGGCTTCTGCAAAGTCTAATACACAGGAAACTTTGCACCTGCTAGTTTTTGCCTGTGTTGGCTGAACTTCTCTGCAGCCTTTGTGGATCTCCATTTTAAGTTGAGAAGTGGCCAACCCAGGTGGCTACATGGGGGATAAGGGATACTTACTGAGGTCCTGGCTCATGACACCGGTGCTGAGGCCTGAGACCGAGGCAGAGACCCAATGTAATGAGGCCCATGCTGCCACCTTTGCTGACATTGACTCAAAATGCTGTTCCGCTGCCTGGGCTGCTCTGGTCGTGCACTGTTGAACACCCCCAAAAGGTGGTGGTCTGCTGTGCACTCTACGGCCTGGCACAGCAGCGGGGCGACATGCTGGCGGAGGAGGATGAGGGACAAGTGGCTTCATCTGAGGAGGAGGTGGACCAGCAGGAGCTGGAGAATGAGCCAGAGGAGGAGCTGCTGGAGGAGCCAGAGGATGAGGACAGGAAGCAGCAAAGGTCCAGCACGCCCCGGGGACCAGGGGCACCCTCAACGACACCAGATTCACATAGGACAAGGCTATGTCTGTCAGCTCCACCCCTCTTACCCATTTCTCGCCTTCCCCCAATCCCACCCATCCCCAATCTCCCCTCCTCCCACAATCCCCCAATCCCATCTTGCTTCAATAGCACCGAGAAGCCTGGCAAGGTCGACATCGCCAAAGCGGGGAGCAGATCTGCGCGCTGCCATGCTTGTGTGTGGACTGGGAGTGGTGACGGAACATTTAAAAGCAGCTCCCTCTTATTAGTGGCGAGACATTGACGTGCGAATCTGTGAATTAGATGGCGAGATAGCCAGTAATGGTAAGAATCTAACGAGGACACATTTTTGGCAATAAGTGCCTTGAATACGGCCCACAATTTTGCCAACATGGCCAACGCAGAACACCCCACCAAACGACCCAAAATGACACTTCAAAATGTTTCCGTTGAATCATGCTTCGTCATTTTTGGGGGTGAACTGCACCCATAGTGTCCCAACTCCAGCAGTGATCATGGTGGTGAATAGTATATATCAAACATCTGCATATTAAGTGTTTGGTAATTGTAGCACCATCGATCACACACGAGGTGAGACGTAAAGAACTTCAATCGAGGCTTTATTGAGCAGACTTGTTCAGACATGTTCCCCCAGCAGCTCAGTCACAGAATGCAGCTGCGAGGATTATACCCAGGTTCTTATACCCCTCCTATCTGGGTGGAGCCCAGTAGGTGGAGGATCCAATCGGGATCCAGCATCTGTCCTCCAATAGCTCCTCGGCATTCCTGGTGTACCGTATTACCCCTAATACATACCACCACATTCTCCCCTTGTTAATAAAGAACCCGGCAGGATGGTGGGTGGTATGGTGGTAGGGGTTTACAGGGTCGGTACCTTAACCATTGAACTATATACAATCATGCCGCTTTTACTGGGCCACCGAATTATTCACATTTTACCCGATTTGCAGCGTTAACTATTTACAACAATGCCGCTTTACTGGGCCACTGAATTATATACATCTTAAGTCGATTCGATGAGTCGAGATGGTGCTCTGGTCGCCCTTTCCGATCGTCTCAGCCCGGGTGGTGGTGGTGGTGCTGGCTCGGGTCCGGTCGACTCTGGGAGCATCGTGCTGTCCCCTTCTGTTTCCTTACTCCTGGACGGGCCTGGGAGGAGAACCGATCCCCCCGGGAAGGGGGTGGCTGTGGGGTGCACCGGCGGGAGTGAGGGGGTGGTGATTGGTGTTGGGGGGAGGGGGGGAGCTCCGGCGGGCGGCAGGTCCCGCAGAGAGACCGTGTCTTGTCGGCCGTCTGGGAACGCCACGTAGGCGTACTGCGGGTTTGCGTGGAGTAGATGTACCTTTTCCACCAGTGGGTCTGATTTGTGCGCCCGCACATGCTTTCGGAGCAGAATGGGTCCCGGAGCCGCCAGCCAGGCCGGAAGTGATGTTCCAGAAGCGTACCTCCTAGAGAAGACAAGGAGGCGCTCGTGAGGCGTTTGGTTAGTGGTGGTACACAGCAGGGACCGGATAGAATGAAGGGCATCCGGGAGGACTTCCTGCCACTTGGGAGACCCCTAGACCGTAGGGCCAGTAGGACGGTCTTCCAGACCGTTCCGTTCTCCCTCTCTACCTCCCATTCCCCCGGGGGTTGTAGCTGGTCGTCCTGCTCGAGGCTATGCCCTTGCTGAGCAGGAATTGACGCAGCTCGTCACTCATGAAGGAGGACCCCCTGTCGCTATGGATGTAGGCGGGGAAACCGAACAGGGTAAAGATGGTGCCGAGGGCTTTAATGACCGTGGCCGCGGTCATGTCGGGGCAGGGGATGGCGAAGGGGAAGCGGGAGTATTCGTCAACGACGTTAAGAAAGTACGTGTTGCGATCGGTGGAGGGGAGGGGGCCTTTGAAATCCGAACTGAGGCGTTCAAAGGGACGGGAAGCCTTTATCAGGTGCGCTCTATCTGGCCTGAAAAAATGCGGTTTGCATTCTGCGCAGATTTGGCAGTTCCTGGTGACTGTTCGGACGTCCTCGACGGAGTAAGGGAGGTTGCGAGCCTTTATGAAGTGGTAGAAACGAGTGACCCCCAGGTGGCAGAGGTCCTCGTGGAGGGCTTGGAGACGGTCCACTTGTGCGTTGGCACAAGTGCCGCGAGATAGGGCATCAGACGGCTCGTTCAGCTTTCCGGGACGGTACAAGATCTCGTAGTTGTAGGTGGAGAGTTTGATCCTCCACCGCAGGATCTTGTCGTTTTTTTATCCTGCCCCGCTGTGCATTATCGAACATGAAGGCTACCGACCGTTGGTCAGTGAGGAGAGTGAATCTCCTACCGGCTAGGTAATGCCTCCAATGTTGCACAGCTTCCACTATGGCTTGGGCCTCCTTTTCTACTGAGGAGTGGCAAATTTCCGAAGTGTGTAGGGTCCGGGAGAAAAAGGCCACGGGTCTGCCTGCTTGGTTGAGCGTGGCTGCCAGAGCTACGTCGGACGCGTCGCTCTCGACTTGGAAGGGGAGGGACTCGTCGATGGCGCGCATCGTGGCCTTTGCGATATCCGTTTTGATGCGGCTGAAGGCCTGGCGGGCCTCTGTCGACGGGGAAAAGTAGTGGACTGGATTAGTGGGCGGGCCTTGTCTGCGTACTGGGGGACCCACTGGGCGTAATAAGAAAAGAAGCCCAGGCAGCGTTTCAGGGCTTTGGTACAGTGGGGGAGAGGGAACTCCATGAGGGGGCGCATGCGTTCGGGGTCGGGGCCTATCACTCCATTACGCACTACGTAGCCAAGGATGGCTAGACGGTCGGTGCTAAACACGCATTTTTCCTCGTTGTAGGTGAGGTTGAGGGCGTTAGCGGTCTGGAGGAATTTGCGGAGGTTGGCGTTGTGGTCCTGCTGATCGTGGCCGCAGATGGTGACGTTGTCAAGGTACGGGAACGTGCTGGTCGACCATTCGGTCCATCTCTCGTTGGAAGACCGAGACTCTGGTCGTGACGCCGAATGGAACCCTTAAGAAGTGGTATAGCCGCCCGTCTGCTTCGAAGGCAGTGTACTTGCGGTCACCGGGGCGAATGGGGAGCTGGTGGTAGGCGGACTTAAGGTCCACGGTGGAGAAGACCTTGTACTGTGCAATCCGATTGACCATGTCGGATATGCGGGGAAGAGGGTACGCATCTAGCTGCGTGTACCTGTTGATGGTCTGACTGTAGTCTATGACCATCCTCTGCTTCTCCCCTGTGTTCACTACTACCACCTGAGCTCTCCAGGGACTATTGCTGGCCTGGATTATGCCTTCCTTCAGCAGCCGCTGGACTTCGGACCTGATAAACGTCCGGTCCTGGGTGCTGTACCGTCTGCTCCTAGTGGCGACGGGTTTGCAATCCGGGGTGAGGTTCGCAAACAGGGAGGGCGGTTCGACCTTGAGTGTCGCGTGGCCGCAGATAGTCAGTGGGGATATAGGGCCACCAAATTTGAATGTTAAGCTCTGGAGGTTGCATTGGAAGTCCAACCCCAGGAGGGTGGGAGCGCAGAGGTGGGGAAGGACGTACAGCCGGTAATTTTTGAACTCTCTCCCCTGCACCGTTAGGTTTGCGATGCAGAACCCTTTGATTTCAACGGAGTGGGACCGCGCCGCCAGGAAAATGTTTTGGGTGCTCGGCCGAATTACAAGGGAACAGCGTCTTACCGTGTCCGGGTGAATAAAACTCTCCGTGCTCCCCGAGTTGATCAAACACGGTCTCTCGTGGCCATTCACCAGCACCTTTGTCGTTGTCGTCTGGAGCGTCCGGGGCAGCGACTGGTCGAGGGTCACCGATGCCAAACGTGGTTGGCGTTGTCTTCAGGCAGTGTGGAGCCGTCCACGCCGGGGTCCTTGCCTGTCAGCCAAGATGGCGGCGTCCATGGATCGCACGCGGTCGGGGGTGGACAAAATGGCCGCTCCCATGAGTCGCACGCGGCCGGGGGTGGACAAAATGGCCACTCCCATGGATCGCACGCGGCCTGTGGGTAGGAAGTTGGCGGCGCCCGTCCCCCCCTCGTGGTGTCCGGGGTCCAAAATGGCGTGGGTCGCTGGGGGGGGTTGAGCCCATGGTCCCATTTGTTCCCCGGAGATAGCGGCGACCCCACGGGACTGGCACACCGCTGCGTAGTGCCCCTTTTTACCGCAGCTTTTGCAGGTGGCCGAGCGGGCCGGGCAGCGCTGGCGGGGGTGTTTTGACTGCCCGCAAAAGTAGCAGCGGGGGCCCCCCGGGTGGTCTGGGACTCTGGCTGCGCACGCTTGCGGAGGGGTTGGGGTTGTAGGGGTAATACGGTACACCAGGAATGCCGAGGAGCTATTGGAGGACAGATGCTGGATCCCGATAGCTCCTCGGCATTCCTGGTGTACCGTATTACCCCTAATACATACCACCACAGTAATGAAATGGTACATTGGACAATGAGCTGTAGATTTAACTGCAGCAAAAAGCAAAAATAACACATTATTTCCCAATTACATCTGGCAGCTCGCCTGTATTTTGCTTTTTAACAGTTCAACCACCTTTCTGGTTGTAGTAGATATAAAAACTCGAGTATTTTCCCAATTGTAACAACGTGTTTGCTCTTCACAGATCACTTCAACTTTTTCTTATCAATCATCTTTGCACATCCAGGACTTCCGGTTGCGGCTATGCAGGGTCGGCAGCTCCCACTGATAACGGACTTTTAGGCCCTTTTATGGAGCTGCAGCGGCACTTTGACGGCGATTCCCGGTGTGGGAAGGAAACAGTGAGGGTCCCCCAATGCTGTATGGAGTGGACCAGGAGTGGGGCGATCAAAAAAGCAGCTTTGGAGAAGAGAGGAGAACGGGTGCGAAAAAACAAGATGGCAGCTGGCGGGGATCAGGCAGCTTTGAGAAGCTGCTTTGCGGAGTTAAAGGCGGAGATGTTGGCCCCTATGAAGGCGTCGATAGAGAGGTTGGTGGAGACCCAGAAGATGCAGGGGACGGCGATAAAGGAGGTGTATCCAAAGCTATGTGGAGTCCAATGATACCGGGGACGCCTCTGATAACGTGGATGAGATTTTGGGCCTGGCAGTTAAAGTGGAGGCGCTCAAGGCGCTGCACAAAAAATGGCAGGAGACGCTGGAAGACCTGGAGAATAGGTCAAGGAGGCAGAACCTGCGGATTCTGGGTCTCCCTGAAGGCGTGGAGGGGTCGGATGCTGTGGCGTATGTGGCCACGATGCTGGGAACGCTGATGGGCGTGGGGGCTTTCCCGCGGCCTCTGGAGCTGGATGGGGCGCACAGAGTCCTGGCAAGGAGGCCTAGCGCGAACGAGCCGCCGAGAGCTATGGTGGTAAGATTCCACCGCTTCACCGATGAGGAGTGTGTCCTGCGATGGGCGAAGAAGGAGCGGAGCAGCAAGTGGGAGAACACCGAGATCCGTATCTATCAGGACTGGGGTGCAGAGCTGGCCAAGAAGCGTGCGGGATTCAACCGGCCCAAGGCGGTCCTCCACAGCAAAGGGGCGAAGTTCGGGCTGTTACAACCGGCGAGGCTGTGGGTTCATATCAGGAGGGGCACCACTATTTCGATACGTGGACTTTTATCAAGAATGAGAAGCTGGACTCGAGCTAATGGACTGTAGTATGTTGAGGGGGTTGTGGGGTGGTGGAGGCTGGGGGTGGGGGGGGGGGGGTGGTGGGGGTGTTGTTATGTTGGAGTTTTCCCCGTGTTCTCTTGTGTTTTTGTTGCCCCCTTTGCCCTGAGCCCTCGAGGCTTTGGGCGAGGTCGCAGTTGGGAAGAGCTGCGTCACAGGTGGTGGGGTCGGCCCAGACAGGGCGAGCGGTTTATCCGCTCAATGGTGGGGGCAATACCCGAAGCTAGGGGGTTTGAGAGTATTGTGCCTTGTTTTTTTCCTTCTTTCTTTGTACACACGGGTGTGTGGGGATGGGAGGGGGGGAACTCTCTTTACCTCACTTAGGTGGGGGGGGGTTGGAGACTCGTAAGAGGAGCCGACAGTGGGATTGGAGGGGGAGGCAGGAGAGACCGGGGTCAGCATGAGTCAGCTGACTTGCGGGAGTGCAATGGGGGGGTACGGGGGTTAAGCGGATGCTTGACTGGGGTGGGGGGGGTGGTTGAGAGGAGGGGACTGGGATGCTGCTTTGCTGACTGAAGGAGAATCGATTTTAAAGGGGAGAGTCGGGACGGGGAGCTTCCGGCTGGGGGGCTGGAGTGTGCAGGAGGAGCGGGCACGTGGCTGGCCTAAAAAAGGAGATGGCTAGTCGGCAGGGGTGGGGGGTAATTAGCCCCCCGACCAGGCTGATCAATTGGAACGTGAGGGGCCTGAATGGGCCGGCCAAGCGGGCCCATGTGTTTTCGCACTTAAGGGGGCTAAAGGCAGACGTAGCCATGCTACAAGAAACACATCTGAAGATCGCGAATCAAACCAGGCTGAGGAAGGGATGGGTGGGGCAGGTTTTCCATTCAGGGCTGGATGCGAAGACAAGAGGGGTCGCAATTTTGGTGAGCAAGCGGGTGGCATTTGAGGCGGCGGGTATTGTGGCGGATAAAGGGGGTAGATATATTATGGTGAGTGGCAGGCTGCATGGGGCCCGGGTGGTGCTAGTGAATGTGTATGCTCCAAACTGGGGCGATGCAGGGTTCATGAAGCGGATGTTGAGTAGGATTCCGGATTTGGAGTCAAGCAGTTTGGTAATGGGGGGGGCGGGGGGGGGGGGGGGACACTTCAATACGGTCCTGGACCGGGCACTGGACCGGTCTAGGTCGAGATCGGGTAACAGGCCGGCAGCGGCCAAGGTCCTGAGGGGGTTCATGGACCAGATGGGGGGAGTGGACCCGTGGAGATTTGCCAGGCCAAGGGCGAAGGAGCTTTCTTTCTTCTCCCATGTGCACAAGGCGTACTCGCAGATTGATTTTTTTTGTGGTAAGTAGGGCGCCAATCCCGAGAATGGAGGGAGTGGAGTATTCGGCCATTGCGATCTTGGACCATGCCCCACACTGGGTGGAGCTGGGGATGGGGGAGGAGAGAGGTCAACGCCCTCTGTGGAGACTGGACGTAGGACTATTGGCGGACGAGGAGGTCTGTGGGCGGGTTCGGAGGTGTATTCAAAGCTATGTGGAGACCAATGATACTGGGGAGGTTTCAGTGAGTGTGGTCTGGGAGGCGCTGAAGGCAGTTATCAGGGGGGAGCTAATTTCAGTCAGGGCCCACAGGGAGAAGAGGGACAGGATGGGGAGGGAGAGGTTGGTGGGGGAGATGCTTAGGGTGGACAGGAGGTATGCGGAATCCCCCGAGGAGGGGTTCTTAAAGGAGCACCGGAGTCTGCAGGCGGAGTTTGACTTGCTTACCACAGGGAAGGCAGAGGCTCAGTTGAGGAAGTTACAAGGAGCGGTGTACGAGTATGGGGAGAAAGCAAGCAGGATGCTGGCGCATCAACTGTGGAAGAGAGAGGCGGCCAGGGAGATTGGGGGAATTACGGATGGGCGTAACTCGGTGCTGAGCTCGGCAAGGATCAACGAGGTCTTCAAGGACTTTTATGGCAAATTGTATGAGTCAGAACCCCCGGCGGGGGGGAGGGGGCGATCAAGCAATTCCTGGACCAACTGAGGTTCCCTAAAGTGGAGGAAGGGCGGGTAGAGGGATTGGGGGCCCCGATTGAGATGGAGGAATTGGATAAGGGGTTGGAGGGTATGCAGTCGGGCAAGGCCCAGGGACCGGGTGGGTATCCCATAGAATTTTACAGAAAATTCTCAGAGCTGTTGGGTCCGCTATTGTTGAGAACCTTTAACGAGGCTAAGGAAAAGGGAACCCTTCCCCCGATGATGTCGCAGGCTCTGATCTCGCTCATCCTTAAGCGAGATAAGGACCCGTTGCAATGTGGCTCCTTTCGGCCAATTTTGCTCCTTAATGTAGATGCTAAACTGTTGGCCAAGATCCTGGCCACTAGGATTGAGGACTGTGTCCCGGGAGTGATCAGTGAGGATCAGACGGGGTTTGTGAGGGGCAGGCAGTTGAACACGAATGTGCGGAGGCTCCTGAATGTGATCATGATGTCCTCGGAAAGGGGGGATGCAGAAGTGGTGGCGGCAATGGACGCGGAGAAAGCCTTCGATCGGGTGGAGTGGGAGTACATGTGGGAAGTGTTAGGCAGATTTGGAGACGAATTTATAGGGTGGGTTAAATTGTTGTATCAGGCCCCGGTAGCAAGTGTATCGATGAACCGGCTGCGGTCGGAGTATTTTAGGTTACATCGAGGAACGAGGCAGGGGTGCCCCCTGTCCATCCTGCTGTTTGCCCTGGCAATCGAGCCGCTGGCCATGGCGTTGAAGGAGTCCAGAAACTGGAGGGGGCTGCTTCGGGGTGGGGAGGAGTATCGTGTTTCACTGTTTGCGGATGACCTGCTCCTGTACATTGCGGATCCGGTGGAGGGGATGGGGGAGGTCATGCAGATCCTTAAAGATTTTGGGGACTTTTCGGGGTATAAGCTGAATGTTGGGAAAAGCGAGCTTTTTGTGATACATGCGAGGGGCCAGGAAAAGAGACTGGGAGAGCTACCGCTTAAGATAGTGGAGAGGAGCTTTCGCTACTTGGGCATTCAGGTGGCTAAGAGTTGGGATGCCCTGCACAAGCTCAATTTGGCGCGGCTGGTGGATCAGATGGAGGAGGACTTTAAGAGGTGGGAACATGCTGCCGCTATCCCTGGCGGGCAGGGTGCAGTCCGTGAAGATGACGGGCCTCCCAGGTTCTTGTTCATCTTCCAGTGCCTTCCCATCCTCATCCCCAAGTCCTTTTTCAAGCAGGTAAACAGGATTATTACGGGATGATTTGTGTGGGCAAACAAGACCCCGCGTGTTAAGAGACTGTTCTTAGAGCGCAGTCGGGGTGGGGGTGGGCTGGCGCTGCCGAACCTTTGCAGCTATTATTGGGCAGCGAATATATCCATGATTCGGAAGTGGGTAGTAGAGGAGGGGGGGTGGGGGGGCGGCATGGAAGCAGTTGGAGGTGGCGTCTTGCAGGGATACTAGCCTGGAGGCATTGATAACGGCTCCGCTGCCACTCCCGCCGACACGGTACACCACGAGCCCGGTGGTGGCAGCGGCATTGAGGATCTGGGGTCAGTGGAGACGGCACAGTGGGGAGGCAAGGGCTTCAGTCTGGACCCCGATACAGAACAATCACAGGTTCGTTCCAGGTAGAATAGATGGTGGGTTCCTAAGCTGGCACAGGGCAGGTATCAAAAGGATGGAGGACTTGTTTATTGATGGGACCTTTGCTAGTTTGAGGGCGCTGGAGGAGAAATTCGGGTTGCCCCAGGGAATGCCTTTAGGTACATGCAGGTTTGGGCGTTCGTGAAAAAGCAGGTAGGGGAATTTCCATTGTTACCTGCCCGGAGGATACAGGACAGGGTGGTCTCGGGCGTGTGGGTAAGGGATGGCAAAGTATCGGACATATATCAGGAGCTGCAGGAGGCGGAAGAGGCCTCGGTGGAAGAGCTGAAGAGCAAGTGGGAGGAGGAGCTGGGTGAGGAGCTGGATGACGGCCTGTGGGCTGACACCCTAGGCAGGGTTAATTCCTCCTCATCTTGCGCCAGGCTTAGCCTGATTCAGTTTAAGGTGGTGCACCGGGCGCATATGACAGTGGCGAGAATGAGTAAGTTCTTTGGGGTGGAGGACAGATATGTGAGGTGTTCAGGGAGCCCAGCAAACCATGTCCATATGTTTTGGACATGCCCAGCACTTACAGAATTTTGGAAAGGCTTTGCAAGGGCTATGTCCAAGGTCTTGGACACTCGGGTAAAGCCGAGCTGGGGGATAGCGATATTTGGGGGAGTCAGACAGTCCGGGAGTGCAGGAGTCGAAAGAGGCCGGTGTTCTGGCCTTTGCCTCCTTGGTAGCCCGGTGGCGGCTCTTGTTAATGTGGAGGGACACGAAGCCCCCAAGCATAGAGGCTTGGGTCAGGGACATAGTTGGATTTCTCAGGTTGGAGAGGATAAAGTTTGTCTTGCGAGGGTCCTTGCAGGGGTTCTCCAGGCGGTGGCAACCGTTCCTTGACTTTCTCGCGGAACATTAAGTGGAGGTCGGCAGCAGCAGCAGCAAACCAGAGGGGGGTGCTGGGGGGGGGGGGGGGGGGGGGGGCGGTGGGTAAGGGTGGTGGATAGATTTCATTTGTAAAGGGCAGATACCCTACCTTGTTTTGCTAATTTGTTAAGTTGTTTTCTTAATTATTACTATGCTTTCTGTTGTTTTCTTTTTGTTGTGGTTTGTAAAAATTATTGAAAAATTTTGAATAAAAACAAATTTAAAAAAATAAAAATCTTTGCACATCCAGGACATTCTTCCCACAGGCAAATTGACTTGCAAGGTGATTTGCCAAGTATCAAACCAGATGTTACACACAATGTGACAGATGATGGAAAACACCAGTACATAACTGGTTGTAGTTGTACAGCATCACAATATCATATATTCAGGTTCAATTCCAGCCTTGGGTGACTGTCTATGTGGCGTTTGCACATTCTTCCCGTGTCTGCGTGGGTTTCTTCCGGGTGCTCCGGTTTGCTCCCACAGTCCAAAGATGTGCAGGTTAAGCTGATTGGCCGTGATAAATTGGCTTTGGTGTCCAAAAGGTTAGGTAAAGTTACTGGGTTTTGGGGAGGGGGTGTAGGCATCGGCTTAAGTAGGGTGCTCTTTCCAAGGGCGTGCAGATCGATGGGCCACAATGGCCTCTTTCTGCACTGTAGGGATTCTATGATTCTGTATGAGGGCACGAAAACTGTTGTGCATGTGTTATAGCATATATACCATCTTTTTTTGATTTCAACGTTTCCCCGGTGGTGAATGTGATTATATTGTAAGGTTTGCGAAGCAGACTTTGCCAGGACCAGAATTTCCCCAGCAACGCACAAGTGAGGTGATGGCACTTTACAAATGGATCAAAATGTAATGTATGAAAACGAATGAATCGATGGCTCTTTAAATGATGCGGTTGCACTTAGTTTGAGAGTTTAACACCTCAGTCAACAGAATATAGAGCAACAGACTTTTTTCCAGGATTTTCAGGAGTAAAACTCCACAGTTTTGACGCTGGCATGCAGGCATAGTCCCAATAATGGAGAATCCAACCCAATGTATTTCATCTGTACCCCTAAGCATTGGAAACTCCAACAGAGGAAACCGACACTTTCCAACATTAATGACAGAAAGATTAAAATGTACATTATCACATATAAATCTAGGTACCCATGTAATGCAATAAATACTTTCTCAAAATGAATTGCAACGGGCGGGATAGTGACGCAGTGATCAGCACTGCTGCCTCACGGCGCTGAGGACCCAGGTTCGATCCCGGCCCCAGGTCACTGCCCGTGTGGAGTTTGCACATTCTTCCCATGTTTGCGTGGATCTTGCCCCCAGAACTTGAAGATGTGCAGGGTAGGTGAATTGGCCACGCTAAATTGCCCCTTAATTGGAAAAAATAATAATTGGGTACTTTAAATTTTAAAAAAATAAGTTGCAAAATCAAAATGTTGGCATTCTGATCGTAAAGCAATGCCTATTAGAATAATATCTCTGAACTTTTTGTTGCTATCAGCACTGTTAGGAGTGAGGTGGGTGAGTGCACAAGAGGATGTGGGAGTGGTTGTAAAATATTCAACAGGGGATCGCCTTTGTGATATTTCTTTCTCTTTCACCACACAGCATATTGTGTGCTTGTAGGAAGCTCATTAGCAAATACAAATAGTTTGACATAGCGGAATATTAACTCCTGCCACGGAAACCAAAGTCCACGGCTGTTAGTGCAACTTTGGTTGGAGGCTTGTGCAACACTGCCAAGTCAATACAAAATATATTCTGTTCTTAACATAAGCAGATAGTTATACCCAAGAGCTCTGACCTTCTTAAGTACATACTACCTTTGTAAACAGCAGTTTATTTCAAACTGGGCTATGTGGGGGAATGTTTTTGAATTATTGAGATGTTCACCTCATTTGTTACTTAGGAAAGGTAGTAACAGTTACTTAAAGGGAGAACAGGGTCGCCATTTGCAGAATACATTTACCAGGACTCGTTCAGTGTTTGAAACAACTAAATACAGAACTCTGACCTATGGATAGAACTCTGAACCTGTGGCTCTTCAGAATCTACGTGCGGACCCTGGAGGCCCAGTTTTTGCTTTAACTTTTCCAATTTTCTAAAGGCCCATTTCCTTACTGTAGCGCACAAAGACTCCGAGAGACGAATAGAGTGAAGTTGATGAGGCTTTATTAAGCGTGTCTGTTCCTCCGCAGCTCAGTAGTAGACTGGCCTGCGGGGGAGGACTCCTGGTTCTTATACTCCACCTTCAGGGCGGAGCTAGAGGTCAACGGCCAACCAGGACCCGGGATCTGTCAGCCAATGACATCACGGCTTCCAGTCCCACATGACCCCTAATGCATACTACCACATTCACCCCTTGTTAAAAATGAACCCGGCGGGGTGATGCTTCGCATGGTGGTAAGGGTTTACAAGGCTGGTCCTGGGAGGAAAGCATTCACATGTCATTGCAGTATGTACAAGGTTTTTCTGTTTCGAACTATTTACAGTAATCGTCAGGAGAAAAAGACAAAATGTTCTCGTTAAAAGTCCACATATTGTGTTAGATCGACGCCATGAGTCGGTCGGGCGGTCTGGTCGTCCATGTCGATCTCCTCGGCCCCGGTGGTGGTGGTGGTGCTTGTTCCGGTGTTGTCATCTCCGGGAGCCTTACGGTTTCAGCTTGGGCTTCACTCCTGGTCGGGCCTGGGAGGAGGACTGATCCTCCTGGGAAGGGGGCGGTCGCGGGGTGCGCCGGTGGCAGGGAGGGGGGTGATTGGTGTCGGGGGGGTGTGTGTGTGTTGCCGGCGGGCGCCAGATCTCGCAGGGAGACCGTGTCCTGTCGGCCGTCGGGGTACTCCACGTAAGCGTACTGCGGGTTCGCGTGAAGAAGGTGAACCCTTTCGACCAACGGGTCGGACTTGTGTGCCCGCACATGTTTTCGGAGCAAGATAGGTCCTGGGGCCGCCAGCCAGGTCGGCAGCGACGTTCCAGAGGAGGACTTCCTGGGGAAGACAAGGAGGCGTTCATGAGGCGTTTGGTTAGTGCTAGTACACAGTAGCGACCGGATGGAGTGGAGGGCGTCCGGGAGGACCTCCTGCCACCGTGAAACTGGGAGGTCCCTGGACCGTAGGGCCAGTAGGACGGTCTTCCAGACCGTGCCGTTCTCCCTCTCTACTTGCCCGTTACCCCGGGGGTTGTAGCTGGTCGTCCTGCTCGAGGCTATACCGTTGCCTTGAGGGTTGCGAGGCCGCATATAGTGAGTGGGGGTATTGGGCCGCCGAATTTGAAAGTTAGGCTCTGCAGATTGCACTGGAAGCCTAATCCCAGTAATGTGGGGGCGCAGAGTTGGGGAAGGACGTAGAGTCTGTAGTTTTTGAACTCCCTCCCTTGCACCGTTAGCGTAACTATGCAGAAGCCTTTGATCTGTACGGCGTGGGATCCTGCAGCTAGGGAAATCTTTTGTGCGCTGGGATGGATAGTCAAAGAACAGCGTCTTACCGTGTCGGGGTGGATAAAGCTCTCCGTGCTCCCGGAATCGACCAGGCATGGTGTCTCGTGCCCGTTTATCAGCACCGTCGTCGTCGTCGTCTGGAGCGTCCGGGGCCGAGCTAGGTCCAGCGTCATTGAAGCCAGACGTGATCGTAATGGTTGAGTCTCTTCTTCGAACCCCGTGGAGTCGTCAACACTGGGATCCGTTGTTGCCGTCCAAGATGGCGTCGGGGGTGAACAAGATGGCCGCCCCCATGCCTCGCACATGGCTGGGGGGTCACAAGATGGCGGCGGGGGTGGACAAAATGGCCGCCCCCATGCGTCACACAGGTCTGGGGTGGTCCAAGATGGCGGCGCCTCTCCTCCCCTCGTGGTGGCCGGGACCCAAAATGGCAGCGCCTGCGGGTCGCACATGGGGCGCTGGGGGGGGGGGGGGGGGTTGGGGAGCGTTAGAGATGCACAGGACTCCCTCTTCTCTGGGGACAGCGATGGCCGGGACCCAACAGCGGTGGCCGGGACCCAAAGTGGTTGCGCCGGCGGGTCATACATGGGGCGCGGGGGGGGGGGCTGTTGGGGAGCGTTAGAGACGCGCAGAACTCCCTCTTCTCCGGGGAGAGCGGTGGGTAGTACCCAAAGTGGTTGCGCCTGCGGGTCGTACATGGGGCGCTGGGGGGGTTGGGGAGCGTAAAAGGCGTGTGGGCTCCTTGTTCCCCTGTGACAGCGGCGACCTCCCGGGACCGGCACACAGCCGAGAAATGGCCCTTTTTCCCGCAGCTCTTACAGATCGCTGCGCGGGCCGGGCAGCGCTGCTGGGGGGTGTTTCGCCTGACCGCAGAAATAGCAGCGGGCTCCCCCGGCGCGACTTGGCGTTTGGACCGCGCAAGCCTGTGGGGTGTCCGGGGGGGGGGGGGGGTGGGTTTGTCGCGACAGGTGCATACGGAGCCCAATGGGCTGCCGCGCGGTCGGGGCTGCAAGCGCGGGCGTTTCGCGCGGCCACGTCCAGGGAGGCTGCTAGGGCCCGTGCCTCTGCGAGTCCTAGCGACTCTTTTTCTAAAAGTCTTTGGCGGATTTGGGAGGAGTTCATACCTGCCACAAAAGCATCACGCATTCACATGTCCGTGTGTTCATTTGCGTTCACCGGCGGGCAGCTGCAGGCTCGTCCCAAAATTAGTAGCGCGGCGTAGAATTCATCTATCGATTCTCCGGGATTTTGCCGTCTCTTCGCGAGTTGATAGCGAGCGTAGATCTGGTTTACTGGGCGAACATAGAGACTTTTTAGTGCTGCGAACGCCGTCTGGAAATCCTCTGCGTCTTCGATGAGAGAGAAAATCTTCGTGCTTAACCTCGAGTGCAGGACCTGTAGTTTTTGGTCTTCTGTGACCCGGCCGGGGGCCGTTCTGAGGTAGGCCTCGAAACAAGTCTGCCAGTGCTTGAAAGCTGCTGCTGCGTTCACTGTGTGGGGGCTGATCCTCAGGCATTCCGGGATGATCCTGAGCTCCATAGTCCTTTAGGCACGCTTAGTAAATTGTAGCGCACAAAGACTCCGAGAGACGAATAGAGTGACGTCGATGAGGCTTTATTAAGCGTGTCTGTTCCCCCGCAGCTCAGTAGTAGACTGGCCTGCGGGGGAGGACTCCTGGTTCTTATACTCCGCCTTCAGGGCGGAGCTATAGGTCAACGGCCAACCAGGACCCGGGATCTGTCAGCCAATGACATCACGGCTTCCAGTCCCACATGACCCCTAATGCATACTACCACACTTACTTAATGTGAAAGTGGGCCACCTTTGCTGTTAAATAGCTTTGATTCATTATCCTTTTATAAACTTTTAAATTACCTCTATTTCAGAGATACAAGCATGTACATTGTGGGCGCTTCCAATATGGTCTGGAGGAAGAACGAGACCATAACCATTCTCCCCCCACCCCAAAAAAAAGATAATTAGAAAACATGTCCTTTAGTGGTATTGTCTACAATCTATTCCACAAACCCATGGGAGGGATAATCTGCTGTTTTTTCCTCCTGTTCCCTTCTTTTTAATAAATGCCTGCATCAACCTTCCTCAACCTCACCTTCCTCAATCTTCCTTTCCTCTTTCCTACGCCTTTGAACATAAGACCTCCCAATTCCATGCCCATTGTCATAATATGCACCCATGCATATCATGAAGTAAAAACAGGCAGTGACAGACACCCAGGTTAGCCAATCAACATACAGGACAGAACACAACCAATCACCAGACAGAACACCAGAGGGGGGCTTCCAACTATAAAACACACGAGGCATCAGCACTCCGCCTCTTTCCAGTGGTGACAACTGTAGTTACAGTCAGGGTGTATACACCAGTCAGCACCTTCTACACGGGGATCAGAGCTAGCCTGGTCTAGTAAATTAGAGTTAGTACACAGAGTAGTAGAGTGTCAACCCACAGCCAGCTGTGTGCATTGTTACAGAAGTTCAATAAATCGTATTGAACCAACGCCTACATTTGGTGTATGCTTTACAGTTCATCTGCATCCTGTTGCAGTCCGTGTTACCCCAGGGTGAATAACACAACATGATACCAGGAGTCTACCTCATCTAAGTAATTATTCACCTTGAATAATTCAGAGGGGCATGGAAAAGATCCAGGCCCCTCCACAGCTCCGAACCTCCAGAAATCTCGGCGCCAACTGGCGGGTCTTCAACCAAAAATTCAGTCTATACATTGAGGCCTCGGGCCTCGAGGATGCGTCCAATGCCAGAAAAATTGTGCTGCTCCTATCGACTGCGGGGGACCAGGCCATCCAAATCTTCAATTCACTCACTTTTGCCGACAACGAGGACAAGACCAAGTTCCAGACCGTGTTAGCCAAATTCGACAGTCACTGTGAAGTCGAAACGAACGAGAGCTTTGATCGCCATGTCTTCCAGCAACGCCTTCAGGGTAAGGATGAGCCTTTCCAATCCTTTCTAACTCATCTCCGCATATTAGCGCAATCCTGCAACTGCGGTGACACCGCTGATTCCCTCATCAGGGATCAGATCATGTTTGGGGTCCACTCCGACGCCCTGCGGGAGCAGCTCCTAAAAATAAAAAACATGACCCTGCCAGTAGCCATCGAGAGGCGTAAAGTGCATGAACAGGCGAAAGGTCGCTACTCCCGCCTTAAATCTGCAGAACAGGACCAACTCGCCTCCCACGAGGCAAAGAGTGTACAGGCCATCGCCCGAATGCGGCGCGTTAGCATCGATGAAGACGGCCATTTTGCGTGCTTTTCCCAGGGTCCCACGCATGCGCACCACGGCCGGGAGAATGAAGCGGCCGAAGAGCACACTGCGCAGGTGCGACGACGCACGGAGTGTTACGACGTCAACGTCATGACGTGCCCGAACTGCGGCACCACCCACTTAAAGCGGCAATGCCCTGCAAGAGGCAGGCGATGTTTAAATTGTAGGAAGCCTGGCCATTATGCAGTCTTGTGCAGGTCTGCACCTCCGATCGTGGGCCAGCGATCCCAGTTCCAACGCAAACGCGTTCGAAGTGTGCAGCAAGTACTGCTGGATTTGGAACCTGGTAACACCAGAGGACGATTACCTGAAGTCCCCATATCGTGTGGGCATCATTAACACGTATGACAAGGCCTCCTCAAATTCAGCAACACGCCTACCCATCCTCAACGTGGATTCTGCGGACAAATGGCGTGCTGTCGTACAAGTCAACCAATGCAGCATCCGGTTCAAACTGGACACTGTTGCTTCAGCCAATCTCATCTCTCAAGCAGATCTTGCTCACATCCAAAGGCAGCCAAAAATTCTTCTGCAGGCCTGCCAGCTGCTTGATTATAATGGCAATGCCATTACTGCGTCAGGGTCTTGTCACCTGCATGTCTCCAACAAGGCCATCAAAGCCACACTGCAATTCTAAATCGTCGAGCCTGACAAGGCTTCCCTGCTTGGTGCCCATGCATGCAAGCTACTCAATCTTGTGCAGCGCGTACATGCCATGTCCTCTGCCAATATGAATCTTCAGGCTGACATTGACGAAATCCTGTCACAATACCCGGATGTGTTCAGTGGGATGGGCACGCTGGTGTACCGCTACAAAATCTTACTCAGGCCTGATGCCACAAATGTAATCCATGCACCACGCCAGGTGCCGACTCCTCTGAAGGACCATTTAAAAGCGCAGCTGCAGGATCGCCAAGACCAGGGTATAATCTCTAAAGTGACGGAACCGACTGACTGGGTGAGCTCGATGGTCTGTGTGAAGAAGCCCTCTGGAGAACTGCGCACATGTATAGATCCCAAGGATCTTAACCGAAACATAACACTACCCGATCCCGAAGCGGGAGGAACTGACCAGTGAGATGGCACATGCCAAATTCTTCACGAAGCTAGATGCATCACGTGGCTTCTGGCAGATACAACTGGACGAGTCCAGCAGGGAGCTCTGCACGTTTAATACACCTTTCGGAAGGTACTGTTACAACTGCATGCCGTTTGGTATTGCTTTAACCTCTGAAATCTTTCACAGGATCATGGAACAGATGCTGGAGAGCATTGAGGGTGTGCGGGTTTATGTTGATGACGTCATGATATGGTCCACGACCCCAGAGGAACACTTATCTCGTCTCCAACAAGTCTTTAGATGCATACATGCCAACGGCTTCAAGTTGAACAAGACCAAATGCTCCTTTGGTATGGCATCAATCAAGTTTTTGGGTGATCAAATGTCCCAGCAGGGCGTGCGACCAACTCGGACAAAGTCAAGTCCATCAACACCATGAAGACCCCGGAAGACAAAAAGGCGGTACTCCGCTTCCTGGGTATGGTTAACTTCTTGGGAAAGTTCATTCCCAACCTCGCATCACACACCACGGCTCTCGGGCATCTGGTGAAGAAGTCCACTGTCTGTCAGTGGCTACCCACACATCAAGCAGAGTGGCTCGAGTTAAAGGCAAAGCTCACCACTGCTCCGGTACTAACGTTTTTTGACCCAGAGCGGGAGACAAAAATCTCCACGGACGCCAGCCAGGACGGCATTGGTGCGGTGCTCCTCCAGAAGGATGACTCCTCGTCCTGGGCTCCAGTGGCCGATGCGCCCAGGGCCATGACTCCCACTGAGCAGAGATATGCTCAGATAGAGAAAGAGTGCCTGGGCCTCCTCACCGGTATTGTAAAGTTCCATGATTACGTCTATGGTCTACCAGCCTTCACAGTAGAGACTGACCACAGACCCTTGGTCCATATCATTCACAAGGACTCGAATGACATGACGCCCAGGCTTCAGCGCATTCTCCCTTGACTCTGCAGGTACGATTTTGAATTGGTTTACACACCGGGCAAGGAGCGAATCATTGCGGATGCCCTGTCTCGCGCCATCACCTCGCCCTGTGAACAGGTCGACTTCATCCGCCAAATTGAGGCACAGGTGAAACTGTGTGCCAGCAACCTCCCGGCCTCAGACGAATGAGTCGTCAACATTCGGGAAGAGACTTCCAAGGACCCTCCTCTGCAGCGGGTCATACATCATCTTGCGAATGGTTGGCAGAAAGGGCAATACCCCCAGTTCTTTAATGTCAAGGATGACCTAACAGTTTTCGAGGGGATCTTCCTCAAGCTGGATCGTATCGTTATTCCTCGCAGCCTCCAGAGCTTAGTGCTCAAACAGATCCACGAGGGACACCTCGGTATTGCGAAATGCAGACGCAGGGCCCAGCAGGCTGTCTATTGGCCTGGCATCAACGTGGACATATCCAACATGGTCCTCAATTGTGCGACTTGCCAGCGTTTCCAGCCTGCTCAGCGCAAAGAAACACTCCAGCAACACGAGATCGTGACCTCTCCGTGGTCTAAGGTGGGAATTGACCTTTATCACGCCAATGGACGTGACTACAGGCTTAGAATTGACTACTTCTCGAGTTACCCTGAAGTGGTGAAACTGTCCAACCTCACATCAAGGACTGTCAACAAGGCCTGCAAGGAGACATTTGCCAGGCATGGTATTCTGCTCACGGTCATGAGCGACAACGGTCCCTGCTTCTACAGCCAAAAGTGATCCAACTTCACAAAGCTATACCAGTTCAAGCACATTACCTTAAGCCCGCATTACCCGCAATCTAATGGGAAGGTCGAGAAAGGCGTCCACATAGTGAAGCAACTGCTCTGCAAGGCTGCGGACTCAGCTTCTGACTTTAACCTTGCGCTCCTGGCGTACAGGGCAACCCCTCTGTCCACTGGTAGGTCTCCGGCACAGCTCCTTATGAATCGTGACCTGCGGACGACTGTTCCGGCCATTCATCCACCTGACCTGGATCACCTCCCAGTGCTGCAAAAGGTGCAGCAACTCAGAAACCGGAAAAAGCTGACATACGATGCTCATGCTACTGATTTGCCTGTGCTCTCTCCGGAAGATGCTGTTCGCATCAAGCTGCCTGGTGGAGGCTGGTCAGCTCCAGCTGTTGTTGTTCGACAGGCTGCTCCCAGGTCGTTCGTGGTTCGCAGGGCTGATGGATCCATTGTCAGGCGCAACAGAAGGGCACTATGCAAATTTGCCTGCCCACCACCGGATCTCACGTTCCCAGCTGTTGTAATGCTTTTTCCGGCCACCTCGCTCCACGAGGCCACCAATCTGGCTGCAATCCCGCCTGTCAAGGCGCCGTCGTCCCCACCTCCACCTCTCAGGCAGTCAACAAGGATCCGACGCCAGCCCCAGAGATTGGACTTTGTACATATTGTTCTGTATCTGCACACTAGACACCTTACATGTACATATACATTCACTCTCCGTTTGCTGTAAATAGTTATATCTGTAAATATGACGTATATGCTCTAAGCAACCGAAAAATGTTTTTTGAAAAAGGGGGGATGTCATAATATGCACGCAGGCACATCATGAGATAAAAACAGGCAGTGACAGACACAGGTTAGCCAATCAACATACAGGACAGAACACAACCAATTACCAGACAGAACACCAGAAGGGGGCTTCCAAACGCACGAGGCATCAGCACTCTGCCTCTTTCCACTGGTGACAACTGTAGTGACAGTCAGGGTGTATATATCAGTCAGCACCTTCTACACTTGGATCAGAGCTAGCCTGGTCTAGTAAATTAGAGTGAGTCCACGTAGAGTAGTAGAGTGTCAACCAACAGCCAGCTGTGTGCATTGTTTCAGAAGTTTAATAAATCGTATTGAACCAATGCCTACGTTTGGTATATGGTTCACAGTTCATCTGCATCCTGTTGCAGTCCGTGTTACCCCAGGGCGAATAACATGACACCCATGTTTCTTTAACTCCATATTTGAATCTCCACAGCATGGCAATGGTTCTAACCTACGTAATAACCTAAGCTCACTACCATCTTATCAAGGGCAATTAAGGATGCGCAATAAATGGTGGCCCAGCCAGTGAAGCCCACATGCATGAATAAAGAAAATCTCATTGTTCTCTGTTAAATCCTCACAATAGCTGCAACATCCTTCTTTGTACTGTGGTGACTAGAACTGTACACTGTTTCTAAGAGCAGTCACACCAATAATGTATAGTAGGTTTACCTCACTATTTTGATCTTTTAATACATCCCAGCAATAGATTTGTTTCACTCATTGCCACTGTGGATGCAATACTTTATTGTCAGTTTGGCTGCCTGACCTTTCATTTTCACACTGAATCATAAGGAGAACTTACATGCGATTGTTTGCCCTCTGATAGTACATGGCCTGATTTCCAAATCCTTCAGGGCTTTCAAACACAAAATGTGAGCAGAAGGACCAAGCCTCTTGCGTGCTGTCGCAAATCCAGAGTTTGAAGCCAAGCATTCCAGCTGAGTGTCATTGTGTTATATTTCTGCATCGACACATTAAGCAGAGCCAAATCCACTGGGAGCTGTGAGGAGAGCATGAGAGGAACTTCTGGAATGTGCTGAGGCAGGATGCTTGGAACTCTAGCAAATCTGCTTGCACGCGTTTTGAGGTTAAACGCAACTGGGAGTCAATGGGTTGAAGAATATAAAAGCAGCTGGGTTATCACCTTGGATCCCATTAGGGATAGAGCCAGACTATTGATTGAAATGTCTTCAGATTGAAGCGTCATTTAAACAAGTAGAAGGCAGTGGCTGCAGTTGCTTTAATATTTCAAGCTAAATAGTAACAGCAACAAAAACAATTTTCTTTCTACTTTCGTCATTCGATTTGTATCCCATTTTATTGGTTGTAGTTTGATTTAGTATTTATCTATACTGTACAATAATAAGTTCAACATTAAAGTGCCCTTAAACTCCTTTTTATTTTGTTCTGTGTTATTTATCACTGATAGCTTGCATGCATCAGTTCCAATTTATTTAAAATGACAACACAATATTTTCAAAGCAAAGCCAACATTTTTGTAAATAACTCTAAAATGCTATTTTAGAAGATTAACTTTTGTATTTGATTCTGCTCTCCGTTGCTTTCGATCATTCAAATTTACACAAAGCTGCTTCTTCCATTGTGCAGTTTACTATTTGTACTGGTGATTGTGACAAAAAGATTTTTCTTTAAGAAATCACATTCAGGGCAGCACAGTGGCGTAGTGGTTAGCACCGCTGCCTCACGGCGCCGAGGATCCCGGTTTGACCCTGGCCCCGGGTGACTGTTCATGTGGAGTTTGCACATTCTCCCCATGTCTGCGTGGGTCTCACCCCCACAACCCAAAAAGGTGTGCAGGGTAGGTGAATTGACCATGCTAAATTGCCCCTTAATTGGAAAAAAAGAATTGGATACTCTAAATTTATTTGAAAAAAATAAATCACATTCAGTTGTAACCATCCGGTTCGAGTTACTTTATTAACTGCACATGGGAATCCCTCAAAAATTACTATCTCATGGCAGGCTGTGGAATTTCAATTCAATTAATTAATAAATTCAATTGATCAGATCTGGAATTGAAAGCGGGGGCTGGCGTGAATCCTGCCCCCGCCGGTTGCCGAATTCTCCGGCACCACAGATTCGGCGGGGGCAGAAATCGCGCCGCGCCAGTTGGCGCCCCCCCCCCCCCGGCAATTCTCCGGCCCGGATGAAATCAGTCCGGCGCGGGCCTAGCCCCTCAAGGCTAGGGCTCAGCCCCCCAAGATGCGGAGGATTCCGCACCTTTGGGGCGGCGCGATGCCGGACTGATTTGCGCCGTTTTTGGCGCCGGTCGGCGGACATCGCGCCGATTGCGGAGAATGTCGCCCCTGGTCTCAGTAACGGTGCCATGAAACAACCATCGATTGTCATAAAACCCATCTGGCTCACTGATGTCTTTTTAGGGAAGGAATCCGCCACACATAATGTGGTTGACTTTTAGCTGCCCGCTGAAAGGGTCTAACAAGCCATTCAGTTGTATGAAACCTCGACAGAACAATAAAAAAGGAATAATACTGGCATGAATTTAGTTTTTATTCATTCATGGGATGTGGGTGTTGCTGGCTGGGTCAGCATTTGTTGCCCATTCCTAGTTGCCCTTCAGAAGGTGGTGGTGAGCTGCCTTCTTGAACCTCTGCATTCGCTGAGGTGTAGGTACACCCACAATGCTGTTAGGAAGGGAGTTCCAGGATGTTGCCCCAGCGATGGTGAAGGAACGGCGATATATTTCCAAGTCAGGGTGTTGAGTGACTTGGAGGGGAACCTCCAGGTGGTGGGGTTCCCAGGTATCTGCTGCTTTTGTCCTTCTAGATAGTAGTGGTTGTGGGTTTGGAAGGTGCTGTCTAAGGAACCTTGGTGAGTTCCTGCAGTACATTTTGTGGATGACACATGACTGCCACTGTTCATCGGTGGTGGAGGGAGTGAATGTTTGTGGAAGGGGGAGCTATCAAGTAGACTGCTTTGTCCTGGATGGTGTTGAGCTTCTTGAGTGTTGTTGGAGCTGCACTCATCTGGGCAAGTGGAGAGTATTCCATTGTACTCCTGACACTGGAAAGGACAATGGCAAACTCAGCCCTGTTAATCCTCCTTACTGACATCTGGGTGTTTGTGTCAAAATTGGAAGAGCTGTGCCACAGGTGAGTTGAGCAACAGCCTGTCATGTTTACAGAGCCGTAGCATACAACCAATGCTCAGGCACCATCCTTGAGAATGCCCTGTCCTATTGACATGACTGACCCAACACAGTAGCATACAGCCAGGAAAGAGTTAACCTGAGAGTCCTCAACATTATTTCCAGATTCCATGATGTTGCATGGCAAAATGTCAAACATGAGCCAGATAACCTCCTGCTAATTATCACCTGTTATATCCCCCACGAGGACCATGGGGAAACAATCACTGATCTCCCTGTGGGACTCATGAACTACGAGCTCCTGGTAGGGGGCCTGGAGCTCGTTATGAGCAAGACTAAAAAGCAGGCCCAACTAGGATTACACTGGGAGTGAGGTGCTGCATTACATAGACTATTGTAAATAAATACATCATTCATTAAAGACAGCTGCCTTATGAGTTATTATATTGGCGACGAGGATTTACGGAAACTCCGGACTAGTCCGTCGATTCACCTGTCCGCCGGAAGTTTGTATTGAATGCAGTTCAAAAAGGAGTGCAGGAGCCAACACCACTTGACATCATCCAGGACAAAGCAGTCTGCTTGCTTGCCCCCCGCCCCCCATCTATCATCCTGTACTTAATTCCCTCCATTGCCAATGCACAGTGGCAGGAGTGCTTACCATCTACAAGATGCACTGCAGCAACTCACCAAGGCTCCCTCGGCAGCACTTTCCAAAGTTACGACCACCACCCACCTCGAAGGACAAGGGTAGCAGATACATGGGAACTCACCACCTGCAAGTTCCCCTTCAAGTCACTCATCATCCTGACTTGAAACTGCCGTTCCTTCACTGTTGCTGAGTCAAAAGTCTGGAATTCCTAACAGCGCTGTGGGAGCACCTACACCACATGGACTGCAGCGATTTAAGAAGGGGTTCACCATTACCGTCTCAAGGATAGTTAGGGATGGGCAATAAATGCTGCATTTGCCAGTGGCATTCACGCCCTCCGCACTCTCCCCTTCTCTCCCCTGCATTAACAAACATATTTTTAAGAATGTGTCCAATTTTGACAACTTGAAGATTTCTTTGATGTTTTGTATATAAGACATTCCTACTGTTTGCAGCTTTTGCTCACCAGCTGTTGATGTGGGATAACCAGTCATGTGAATTTCTCATCATTGCTGCAATCACTATCTACAATTGGCTGGCAACAGTCAATCAACTAGTAATTATTAGCCTCCATAACCGAAAGGAGCATTTAACTTTAAGTACCTAAAATGAACCAAGAATTGGCTGAGCTTGTTTGTTTTGAGTTAACTGGACAAATGCCAAGAAATCATGGGCTGGTTCATTATGTTTGAGAGGAAGTGCCCTATCACTTACATTAATGGGCTCTTGGAGCAACATCTAATTAACATTGTATGATTTAATTGATGTTTTGCCAGTCAATTTCAATTTTCCTTCTTGAAGAACTATGATAACATTTCTTCCATCTAGAGAAGTTTATTTGAATAGTTTACTCATAAGTGAAACTTTGGGCGATATTTAACCAAAATGTTTCTAAGTATGGTAGTGAGTGGGAACTACCGAGAGCTTCCCGACACTCGGACCAGCGAGGCCATTACCACTATAAAATGTTAATTGGCCCATTTAACGAGGCCCCACGGGCTTTACGCCTCAAATAATGTTCCCGCCGGCTGATTCGTCGGGATCCTGCTTGCCAGCCCCCTGCTAACAAGGGTGAGCAGCATTTAAACCGCTTCTGCACAGCCGACCCCACTCAGCTAACAGCCTTGCCACCCAGGAGACCAGCCCACGATTCGGGATGCCGACGTGGGCAGATTGTTGGAGTTAGAGGTCTGACGGGATTCCCTGTTCCCCCGAGGATCTCGGAGGGGCAACCACAGGGCAGCCAGTGCCGGATGGGAGGAAGTGGCAGCGACAGTCAGCTCGGGGAGCATTTCCAGGGGGACCACCAGCTAGTGCCGTGAGAAGTTCAATGACCTCCACCAGGCAGGGTGGGTTAATACCTCGTCCACTGAGAATGCGCCTGGCAGCATCCCCGCCCAGCACCATTCTGTGCCCCAGCTCAACCATGTTCAGTAGTGCTGCCCATGCTGTCCCACCCTCATACCTTGGGCCCCACATCCCCCATACTCCCCATCCCCCCCCCGTATATGCCCACCTCCTTCCGCCTACCCTTCCTGTCCCCCCCCCCCCACAACACCGCGATGAACAAAGTGTGTGGCTCACGATGCCCCCTCTGTGTCCCTGCAAGCAAAGTTGACCCACAACAGATGAGAGAGGGCCCAGATGGGGTGCGGGGTGCCAGATATCAGAGCCCTCACCCCCTACAAGGAACGGGTGCTGGAGGACGTGGGGGTGACTGAGGACAGATCTGTCACCGACGTAGAGGTTGGCATGCGGCGCAGAGGTAAGGATCCACAGCCCAGATGACCCGTCACATGTGACTTGTTAATGCCATGCAGACTCACCCATCACTTCCACTGACCACATGCCAATTCTCCCGCAGGATTCTCATCCGACAGTGCCGGTCAGTCTGGCATAGTTCCCCCCTGCTTCCCATGAGAACACCTCGGAGGGGAGCCCCGAGGACACCAACACTTCAGCTGCTTCATCAATGACCTGACTTGGAAATATATCGTCGTTCCTTCACTGTTGCTGGAACAAAATCCTGGAACTCCTTTCTGACATAATATATACCAGTATATTATGGTGCAGACACACACACTGATGGACATGCAGTGGGACCAATCAGCATACACAACACCGCAGCCAATCACCAGTGAGAGCACACGCACTATAAGGACAGGGGATGGGAGAGTTCCCGCTTCTTTCTAGTAGCAGACAGCTCAGAGCACAGAGCTCACTGCCTGCAACACAGACATTCACCATGTGCTGAGTGCATCACCTGGTTAGGACTAGGCAAGGGTCAACAGTTAAAGCTGGTATTGCATTTACCCACAGTTCAAGTATGTTAACATAATTAACCTTATAATAAAATAGAGTTGCACCACTTCCAGTGTTGGTGACCTATTTGTGATCCAGAACACCCAACACATCATGATACCAGGATTGGTTGCAAACGAGCACTTCTGAGACCCACCTGCAACTAATCAGCATTCCGGCATCCTGAAGTATGGAGAACATCAGCCCACCGCCGCCGCTCCGCATCGCCGGCACCTCAGCGTACAGTGACAACCAGCAACGATACCCAGGCAAGATGTTCTAGATCTGGGTTCCGCAGCAGCTCCAGTGCCATGGCGATCTCCTTGAAAACTGGCGGGCATTCCGGCAAACATTTGAGACCTTCCTGCTGGCAGCCGAACTAGAAGACCTGGCTGATCCTAAAAAGACAGAGCTTCTCCTCACCTCGCCGGTGCCAGAGCAGAAGAAATCTTTTTAAAATTCAAGTTCTCCAAGGGGCAAAACAGGAGCGACTTCCAGGCAGTCCTGGACAAATTCGGCAAATACTGTGAGGAAAACACACTCCAACCAGCAAGAAAAGGTAAGAGAAGCGCCAGTACACACCTCGAGGCCGAGATCCCGGAACACAACAATTTTGATCGGCGGCCATCTTTGTAAAGGAACTGAACATGCGCAGTTGCGCGACGCCGCGCATGCGCAACCACGAAAACGGCCATCAGTAAAGGAACCGCGATCTGCGCATGTGCAAACGCCTCCTACGAGCTACGTTACATGCGTCATGACGTCAGACCACGCCCATTTAAAGGGGAAACGTCCCAAACCAAAGAAAAAATATTTTAAAGCTGTAAAACAACCTTCCTTCACCTGGAATGACAGCACAATGCCTCAAATTAAAGCAGGAAACAAAATAAATCTCCGAGGAATCCTGCAACAAGCAGTTACCTACCCCCAAACCAAGTCCGATTCCGACGTCCCGCATACCAGTGACACTGAGGACCTGAGGGAGCCTTTTCCAGTCACTGTTATAACAAAGAACAGGCTGTCCCAGAATCAAAGACACCAGCCGCTGTCGGTGCACAGCATTGATCCAGACGATGAGTGGTGTGCTACCCTGACGGTCAACCGACCCAGATACGATTCTGCCTGGACACTGGTGCTTCCGCTAATCTAGTGTGGTCAGCCTTTCAGACCCTTGGGGTTAAACCAACCATTCTTCCGTTGACCTGCCAACTAGTGGACTACAATGGCAACGTCATTCCTGCTACCGGTTCATGCCAACTCGAAGTGATGCACAACTCGCAAAAAGCCATCCTTCCCTTCGAGATCGTGGGCTCCTCGAAGGACTCTCTGCTAGGCGCACAGGCGTGCAAACTCCTAAACTTCGTTCCACGAGTACACTCTCTCTCTCCACAGGACACGTCTGCCTTCCAGGAAGCGGACTTCAGGGCGCAACTCAATGCCATCATCGACCAGCACCGCGAAGTTTTCGAAGGTATGGTCACGCTTCCATACACTTACAAAATCCTGCTCAAACAAGATGCCACGCCTGTGGTTCATGCACCTCGCAGAGTCCCAGTACCCCTCAAGGACCACCTCAAGCAGCAGCTGCAGGACCTCCAGGACCAAGGAGTGCTCTCCAGAGTGACGGAACCAACCGACTGGGTCAGTTCCATGGTGTGCGTAAAGAAGCCCTCTGGCGAGCTCTGGATCTGCATTGACCCAAAGGATCTGAATCACAACATAATGAGGGAGCATTACCCTATCCCCAAGCGCGAGGAGATCACATGCGAGATGGCTCGGGCCAACATCTTCACCAAACTTGATGCCTCGAAAGAATTCTGGCAAATTCAACTAGACAGGTTCAGCAGAAAGCTGTGTACCTTTAATACCCCATTTGGCAGATACTGCTACAACAGGATGCCGTTTGGGATTATATCGGCATCAGAAGTATTCCACCGGATCATGGAGCAAATGATGGAGGGCATTGAGGGTGTGCGCGTCTATGTTGGCGACATCATCATTTGGTCCACCACCCCACAGGAGCATATCAGTCGCCTCCAGCGCGTTTTCAAACGAATACGGGACCAAGGCCCTCGCCTCAACAGAGCCAAATGTTCCCTTGGCCAGACGGAACTCAAGCTCCTAGGGGACCACATCTCCCGGTTGGGTGTGCGGCCGGATGCGGACAAGATGGCAGCCATCATGGCCATGCAGAAGCCAGCGGATAAGAAGGCGGTCCTCCGATTTTTGGGCATGGTCAACTTCCTGGGGAAGTTCATCCCCAACCTCGCCTCCCATACCACAGCTCTCCGGAACCTGGTCAGGAAGACGACAGACTTCCAATGGCTTCCCGCCCACGAGCGCGAATGGGAGGAGCTTAAGACCAAGCTTACCACGGCCCCGGTATTGGCATTTTTTGACCCCACGAAGGAAACAAAAATTTCAACGGATGCCAGCCAATCCGGCATTGGGCGGTGCTCCTGCAATGCGATGAGGCCTCATCATGGGCCCCCGTTGCATATGCGTCACGTGCCATGACTCCCACGGAACAGCGCTACACGCAGATCGAAAAGGAGTGCCTGGGCCTGTTGACTGGGGTCGACAAATTTCATGATTACGTGTACGGCCTCCCCCAATTCACTGTCGAGACCGACCATCGCCCGCTGGTCAACATTATACAAAAAGACCTGACTGATATGACCCCTCGCCTCCAGCGCATTCTGCTTAAACTCCGGCAGTACAATTTCCAGCTCCTATACACCCCGGGCAAGGACCTGATCATAGCCAACGCTCTGTCCAGGGCAGTCAACACACCGTGTGACCCAGAGGGGTTCGTCTGCCAGGTTGACGCCCATGTGGCCTTCATGGCCTCTAATCTGCCGGCCACGGATGAACGCCTTATCCACATTCGCCACAAAACTGCGGCTGACCCCCTACTACAGCGTGTCATGCGCCACATGACGGACGGGTGGCTCAAGGGCCAATGCCCGCAGTTCTACAATATTAGATACGATCAGGCAGTAGTCGATGGTGTCCTGAAGCTGGACCGCATTGTGATCCCGCACAGCATGCGGCAGCTCGTTTTGGAACAGCTACACGAGGGCCATCTAGGCGTGGAGAAGTGCCGACGGAGGGCCCGAGACGCTGTGTACTGGTCCGGCATCAATGAGGACATCGCCAACACAGTGCTCAACTGCCCCACCTGTCAGCGGTTCCAGCCGGCCCAACCACATGAGACCCTACAGCCCCATGAGTTGGTCACGTCCCCTTGGTCTAAGGTAGGCGTTGACCTGTTCCATGCGCTTGGCAGGGACTATGTTCTGATTGTAGACTATTTTTCAAACTACCCGGAGGCCGTACGCCTGCACGACATCACATCATCGGCGGTCATCCGTGCCTGCAAGGAGACCTTTGCTCGGCACCCCACTCACTGTGATGTCGGACAATGGCCCCTGCTTCGCGAGCCAGGAATGGTCCAACTTTGCCAGCAGGTACAACTTTGTGTTTGTGACATCCAGTCCTCTGCACCCCCAATCCAATGGCAAAGCGGAAAAGGGCGTCCACATCGTCAAACGACTCCTCTGCAAGGCTGCCGATGCAGGATCCGACTTCTACCTCGCCTTGCTGGCCTATCGTTCGGCCCCACTCTCCACGGGCCTGTCGCCAGCCCCGCTGCTCATGGGTCACACCCTCAGGACCACGGTGCCGCCCATTCACATCCAAGACCTCGACCACGTTCTGGTCCTTCAGCGGATGCAACAGTCTCGTGCACAACACAAGGCGGCGCATGACGCTCGGGTGACTGATCTCCCTGCTCTGGCGCCGGATGACAACGTCCGCATCCATCTTCCGGAGGGTGGCTGGTCTGCAACTGCTGTGGTTCTTCGGCAGGTGTCTCCCCGTTCGTTCGTCTGCCAGATGGTTCCATTCGCCGCCGCAATCGGCGTGCCCTCGTCTCGTTCCACGCTCGCTACGTGATCCTCCACTGGTGCCACGCCCTCCTGTTGTCCCCAACCTGGACTATGTGGAGATTCCGAATACTCTGCATCCTCCTCACTCTGCCGTGGCCCAGCCCGTTCCTCAGCCGGTGGCTCCTGACCCACCCTTGAGGCGGTCAACCAGAATTCGTCGCCCACCTCAGAGACTTGACTTATGAGTTTTACGATGTTAGACTCTTTGATCTGTTCTGTTGTCCTGTTTCATCGTTCCAGTAGTTTGTATATATTGTTCATTTCGTTGTTGGTGTGACACCCTATTTCTCGGCACCAGGCACCTTCCCGTGTAAATAGATTAGCCTCATGTACATAGACATGTAAATAACACGGACACACATAGTCAGGTACATTCACTACACGATATTTATTGTCACGCAGGCACATATTCTTTATTTAAAAGGGGGGATGTCATAATATACACCAGTATATCATGGTGCAGACACACACACACACTGATGGACATGCAGTGGGACCAATCAGCATACACAACACCGCAGCCAATCACCAGTGAGAGCACACGCACTATAAAGACAGGGGACAGGAGAGTTCCCGCTCATTCTAGTATCAGCCACTCAGAGCACAGAGTTCGCAGCCTGCAACACAGACATTCACCATGTGCTGAGTGCATCACCTTGTTAGGACTAGGCAAGGGTCAACAGTTAAAGCTGGTATTGCATTTACCCACAGTTCAAGTATGTTAACATAGTTAACCTTATAACAAAATAGAGTTGCACCACTTCCAGTTGGTGACCTGTTTGTGATCCAGAACACCCAACACATCACTTTCTATCAGCACTGTGGTTGTGCCTACACCACATTGACTGCAGTGGTTCAAGAAAGCAGCTCACCACTGCCTTCTCATGGGCAACTGAGATGGGCAATGAATTCTGGCCTAGCCAGCGAAGCTCACATCTCGTGACTGAATAAAAAGTCTGTTGATCCCAAATTTAGATGTGTGACTGATAATAAGTGCGATACAAATCACTTGTCACAGGACATAGACTAGCAGAATGAGAAGACAAGTGGCAGATGGTTTTTAATACAGGGAAGTGTCAGATGATGTATTTTGGTAGGAGGGAGAGGCAATATAAACCAAATGGCTTAGTACTAAGGTGAGTGGGCAGGGACAAAGAGTTGTGGGTTCATGTGCGTAGATCTTTGAAGATGACAGGACTTATTGACAGTGTAATTAGCAAAGTATCTGGGATCGTGGGCATCATAAATAAAGGTATTGAGGCTTTGGTTCATGTACAATTTGTATATAAAAGGTATCTAGTTCTGACCAATGATCTTCAGAGAATTTGCCAGACTGGTTCCTGGAATGAACGATTTTAGTTACAAAGTTGAATCGGAGATGCTAGGGCTGATTTCTTTGCAGCAAAGGAGATCGGGAGGAGACTTGACAGAGGTGAACATGATTGTGTTAGATTTAGATGAAATGAAATGAAATGAAAATCGCTTATTGTCACAAGTAGCCTTCAAATCAAGTTACTGTGAAAAGCCCCTAGTCGCCACATTCCGGCGCCTGTTCAGGGAGACTGTTACGGGAAGATCAGGTAGACCAAGAAATGCTGATCCCATTCGCTGATCCTACAAGGAATAGAGGACACACATTTGGATTTGGAGCAAAAGATGCAGTCGGTATGTGAGGAAGAACATTTTGATACAGCAAGTGGTAATTGTCTACGTGGATGGTGAAAATGGAGATGGTCCAAAATTTGCAAGAAGTAATTGGATAGGCACTTGAGGGAAATAAACTTAAAAGGCTCTGGAGATAGAACGAGGGAATGGGACAGCACTGCAGTAAGCTGACACTGATATTTATGCAATCGCTGCTACTTTAATTACAAGAGCAGGACAATTTGATGTAAAACTCCCATTGTGCAAATAAATTGCAAGAGGTCCGTAGAGAAAACACATTAAACCATGCATGCGATGGGCTGTGGTCCCAAATGCATTGTGATGGGAGGAGCCCTGTAATTGGTGACCAGTATTTGCTGTTTTGTTTAGAAGTAAAGCTATGAAATGAAAGAAAGAAAGGTGTTAATGGCATGACATTTCTCTAGCCATTCATTTAATCGGATCAAATTCCAAAGAACAACTGGATAGGGCTCGGAAGTTGGCGAGTGAGCCTATGAATTAGCTGCCCTCTGGGTTATGAATATTACCAGACAGATGAACATTCAGCGAATGACAATTTTGCCATTTTTAACTTACACTGAGGTGTCAGATTTCCTTACATTTCTGAAGTGCACAGCTCTGCTTTAACTGCAAACAGCAACTCTTTATTAGCTGCTGGCTCCAAGGTTAGAGCTGGAAAACATGCTCAGTTTGGGAGCTGGAACATTTTACTAGTAGAAATGAATGAGTGCCGACACTGAAGAAAATGATGCCTTCTATGGATCAACAGTTTTTATATGAGTCGGGCTCCCATTAAGAACCTGCGTAGTTGTTTCATTACATTGTTATTTTTCCTCTTCTCGCACCTTGTGTGCCCATAGTGAGGTTTTTCCTGGAATAGGTCGCTAGTCTATTGCCAGGGGGCTTATAGCTTGAGGAGGGGCCACTTCGCACCTAGGATTACTGACCAGGATTCTCTTACCACCTGCCACCGACATATTGGAAAGATTTAGCACGTTGATACTCAACCTGTTTGGCCTCGCTTTGAATGCATCTTCCTTGGCCATCAGGTCCTCTGGTGGGACATGAACACTGAGCTTTCTGGTTCAAAGACAACAATGCTTACCATTGCACCACAAGACCTCCAGTTGTTTTGTTCTGAATTCCTGGCGTGTAGGTTATATTTACATGTGCTGTCTCCTTTCAATGAGTAAATCGGGTGTGTAAATGAAAAATCTTCATTTTCATCAAACACTTTTCTGATCACTGTCCCTCCTGGATGGAAATAATGTGAAGTTTACACGCTCATTATTTGATGATTTATTTAGGAAAGAATGAGTGTTTTTGAATCCGTGCTAACTGGTCCCCACACCATATTGTCCAGTTAGGTGTACGGAAATATAATAATTTTAAATAGATCCACAGCACCAAGTGATCACCTTATGTAATTTGTTTGCGCAATGGGAGTTTTACATCAAATTGCCTTGCCATTATAATTAACATCAGTGATCCGATCTTTTATGAAAATTATACTTTCCAAAAGTGGGTCCAGGATCCTTCGATTCTGCAAAAACTAGACAAGACTCAGACTTCTTTGTTCACCAGTTTATTCAAGCATATGTAGGGGTGTTATACCCCATATAAGCTCTTTGGTCAACTACAGTACATCATTCTTATACTGTTATATATTTGTTCATTTGCATTTACCAATTCCTATTCTCTTACCTTTATCCAATTGTGTCTGTTTACATACATATCACTACATTACTTCATTTCAATCTAGACATGCACTTATGGCAATAATATTCAATCACTACCAGGGCTTTGATACATGATACTTTGACCCTTTTCTACTTTAGTAGCTCATGACTGCTTATGGATTGTCCGGCCTCCTTCTTTATCCATTGTCCTTGTCTCCTTCTTTTAACCCCTTCAACTTCCAAATGTGGTGTTGCAATGAATGTGATTTTAAGGATGTAGATAAACCAGTCTGAAGACAAGCTGGAGGAATAGCACAGAGTTTCAACCATTCTGCAGTGTAGGTTAGATGGCTTTTGTTTCGGTGCAACATCGTGGGCCGAAGGGCCTGTACTGCGCTGTATTGTTCTATGTTCTATGCAGAAGACAAAAAGGTCATTCATTTACAAGATGCCTCCTCAGAGAATATTGTCCACACACGATAAAGTAGCTGAGTTTTTCTCGGGAATTCCAGTATGATTTCGAACTCCGAAACTCCCGGGTCCTGACTTTCTTAGGCTCCCTGTTCTTTGAGGGCAGGAACAAATGTTCTTCACAATTGTTGCATTGCTTTAACAACCTTTAGTAGCGGGACATGTATTTTGAATTCAACCATTTGATGGGGAAGTGAGTGGTGTTGCGGGGGGGGGGGGGGGCGTGGAGAATAATAATAATTTTTATTATTGTCACAAGTAGGCTTACACTAACACTGCAACGAAGTTACTGTGAAAAGCCCCTAGTCGCCACATTCCAGCGCATGTTTGGGTACACACAGGGGGAATTCAAAATGTCCAAATTACCTAACAGCACGTCTTTCAGAACTTGTGGGAGGAAACCGGAGGACCCGGAGGAAACCCACGCAGACACAGGGAGAACGTGCAGACTCCACACAGACAGTGACCCAAGCCGGGAATCGAACCTGGGACCCTGGAGCTGTGAAGCCATAGTGCTAATCACTGTGCTACCGTGCTGCCCATGTGGTGGGTATTTGGCTGTTCACATAGAAAGAAAACTCAGCAAAGCAGACGGATTTATAATGACATTTAGGATAACGGCAGTAGAATCATTATTCTGAACAGGTTTCCTGAATCAGTGTTAGAAATTGGGCACAGCCATCCACCCCTCGGTCTGTGCTCAGGAAATGTGCAGGCCACGTTGTTTGAATACAAAACGTTACCAGAGGATCTTCACTTCTGATTGTAATAACCCAATTCTATCTCCTCAGGAATAATAACCGTCCTTCTGCTTCGAGAAGAGGAACGAAGTTGTGTGCGAGAACACAAATCCACTTGGAAATGAGCATTGAACTCAGGTGGGGGTTATCAGAAAGGTCTGGTTTATTATTGCCTCTTCTACAATATCGGACAAATTTGAGATCCACCTCGGAAGCGTGATGAAGTAGACTACAGGAAGCGTGGCATGATGAACAGGAAATGCCTGCAATCATGACATTTTTATACAAATTACCAATAAATTCCACAGTGTTTCAGAGGATACATTATCTTGCTGCAGTACATATGTTTTCATCATGTAGTTTCCTCAGGCCCATTGTTTTACAGATAATGAATGGGTCAACGCATTTTTATCTTGGATTATTCTAAGATTTTTACCAGTACTTTGGGAATTAAGCTTGAAGAGAAAATGAAACCAGACATGTTTGGATGAAGGAAATGCAGTTTGTGTGCATATAGATCTTCAGTAGGTATGGTGCCACAGAATAGGTTCATTACAAAAATTAATACACTTACTGAAATATAGTTGCATATATAGAATGATGACTTTTTAAAAATAAATTTAGAGTACCCAATTCTTTTTTTTCCAATTAAGGGCCAATTTAGCATTGCCAATCCACCTACCCTGCACATCTTTGGATTGTGGGGACCCACGCAGTCATAGGACGAATGCGATAAACATTTGAACTTAAGCACAAAGAGAATAATATTGAAATAATCCTCTTTTTTTTTAAATTAGTGTACCCAATTCATTTTTTCCAATTAAGGGGCAATTTAGTGTGGCCAATCCACCTAGCCTGCACATCCTTTGGGTAGTGGGGGCGAAACCCACGCAAACAAGGGGAGAATGTGCAAACTCCACACGGACAGTGACCCAGAGCCGGGATCGAACCTGGGACCTCGGCAACGTGAGGCAGCAAGGCTAACCCACTGAGCCACCGTGCTGCCTCATATTGAAATATTCTGATACTGAATTAAGGGGGATGGCAAACAGCAAGGAAAAATACAATAAGTTAGATGGGCTATCAGTGTGGACAAATAGGTAGCAGATCCAGTTCAGCGCAGAGGTGTGATGAATGTTTTGGAAAAAAAACAATGAGAGGAAGTATACCCTAAATAACACAAGGAATGTTAGGCTTGCAGATACCAAGGCCTTTGTAGGTGACAAAATAGATTAAAAAGGCAAATGGCCTTCTGGATTATCAAATCTGGATGTTAAAAATAAAAGCAAGAAAATGGTGTTAAATTTGTACAAAGCATTGATCAGTTCAAAGGTGGGAAATTAGCAGAGTAGGTTAGAGTGTGAAAGGTGCCAGTGAAAATTCATATAAATAATAAAAGGTTACAATGGCTCAACAAAACTCGGGCTTCTTTGACTGGAACAAGAAAGGTTAATGGAGGTTAATAGAGATTTTCGGAATGATAATAGATTTTCAGGCAGGTTGCTTCAGCTGATTGGGAAACTGGTAACAAGCAGCATAAACTCAGGATAATCGCCGAAAGAATGAAAAATGGTACTGGAAATGTTTTCGGAGGGTTATTGGAACACGCAATTCTTGACCACGTGCGGCTGTTGGTGTAAGGATAATAACAATTTGGAAACTAATTGGATAACTATTTTGAAAAGAGAGAACGTGTGCAATTGGTAGGGAAATGGGTTTGGTCAGGCTAGAAATTAATTAGCCCCTGATAATGGGCATCGCGATGAGCAGGTAACCCACAGCTGTTGAGTGGAATGCAGACAGAACACTACCTTCATGGTGCCTGGTGATTATAATGATTTCTGCTGTATACAGCGATGGATCCCAAATCATTGCATTTCTTAAATCCAGCTTGCATTACTTAAAGCTAAGCTGCATCTCTTAAAGTTAAAGCAGGGCGGCAGGGTGGCGCAGTGGTTAGCACTGCTGCCTCATGGCACCGAGGACTCGGGTTCGATCCCATGTCACTGTCCATGTGGAGTTTGCACATTCTCCCTGTGTCTGCGTGAGTCTCACCCCCACAACCCAAAGATGGGCAGAGTAGGTGGATTAGCCACGCTAAATTGCCCCTTAATTGGAAACAAAAGTGGGGATGCATTGTGGCTGCAGCAGGTCCTGTCAGTCATTCGGCAACTGAAGAAGATTGAAAGAAAGGAGAATATCTGACCACTGAAAGAAAGCAGGATTTGGATCATTTGGATGCTGCGCTGGAGGAGGGGAGATGTTCTGTATCTTTGTGGGGGCGGGGTGGATGGGGGGGAGTTCAGGAGATCTCCAGGCACATGAGAGGACTGTAGAGGTCAAGGCCAGGGTGCATTTTTTAATCTGTCTAGCATATCCTGTGAAACTATTTAAGTCGGAATTGTCTGTGTGTCCTACTTTAACTCAGAGTTCCAGAGACAAGGAAATTGCTCATCAGATGTTCAAGTTTCGCAGGCAATTCTTTTTCTTTACTCGCTGGCCTGGCCATCATTTGTTGCCCATCCCTAACTGCTCTGAACTGAGTTAGATCTTCTCAGGGGGAAGTTAAGAGTTAACTATATTGTTGTGGGTCTGAAGTCACATGTAGGCCAGATTGGGTAAGGGTGGCAGATTTGCTTCGTTAAAGGGCAATAGTGAACCAGATGGGATTTTGCTACAATCGATGATCAGTTTTGTGGCCACCATTACCGACACCAGCTTTCAATTCCAGATTTATTAATTGAATTTAAATTGAATTAACTGCCGCAGTGGGATTCAAACCCACTGTTCTCCTCCCCAGAGCATCAGCCTAGGCCACTGGTCCAGGGACAGTACCACTAGGACCCAATTTTTATTCTGGTGCAGTCCTTGCATTTGGACCTCTGAGGAGTCCCATAGAGCATATCTTGGAGGGGAGGGGATGGGGGGAGGGGGGGGGGGGCGGTGGCGTTTATATCTGGTCCCCGGCATTCCAGAGACTAGAAGATCTGGGCTCTAGAGAACAGATTCGCTCCCTGGCACCACATACTTTCAACCCACATGCGTGATCACAGAATCTTCACAGTGCAGAATGAGGCTATCCGGCCCATAGTGTCCGCACTGGCTCTCTGACAGAGCATTTTACCAAGTCCCACTCCCCTGCCTTATCCCCTGTAACCTTTCACATTCTCTCTTTTCAGATAGCAACCCAATTCCTTTTTGAATATTCCGGAACAGCAACAGTGCAAGAAACACTGAGGAAATTCAGGAGCAAACAGTTTCAAAATGAACTCGTTTTTAAAATTTTATTTTATTGGCTTTTTCAGTTTTACAGAGTGAAACGTTTGTGTCCGATGTTTACAATTTATACAGTTTCTTATGTAGATACATCTTTCTTGATAAAACTTCTCCCCCCCCCGCCCCCCACCCCCCGGTCCCCTCTTGGTATCCCCCTCTTCCCCCAGGGTGCCTTATCGCTGAATTCCTGTTCTCCTTTTTTTCTCCCTCCTTCCATTTTTAATCCTCATTCTGTGTTTTTCGTTGCAGACCTTGTGGTTTGGGGCGGGGCTTACTGTCCCCTCCCCCCCTCTTTCATGCTTCTCCCTGTGTTGCCCCTGTATTTCCTCCTCATTTCTTCCCCATTCCCCTTCCCCCCCCTCCTTTTGTACCTCCTCGTGTTGTGTGTTCTTGTCTGCTCTTCCGCGTCTCTCCCTCTTTCCTTAGTCGCTGTTGGCCTCGAACATGTCTTGGAACAGGCCGACAGATTGCCCCCACGCTTTGTGGAAGCCCTCTTCCGACCCTCGGATGGTGTACTGAACGTGTGTTTTTTAAAGTCTTGGGGTATGAAATTGTTCGACAGCAGCCGTGTGAAATGAATTCAGTAGCGAATGGGCATCCTGAGTTACACTGCCCTCCCCCTCAATTTCCATTAACCAGATGTAAAATGGGCTGCCAACTCTCTGAACCCATCTGTCCTGAAGTAAATCAATTCCTCCCTGGATCTGGATGATTATGCTTCATAGAGAAGCCAATTTCATCAATTAAATCCATTATAATGAGAATACCTGATTCCCATTTACTTAATGCAATTCTCCTCTATATTGAAACAGCAGCAGTGGTGACGGGATTTATGTATCCTGCACATGTCACTATTCGGGTTGGCAACTGCGATTAAATGTCTTCCTGGCGGTCTCATCGCACGACTTACCCCCACCCCCTCGCCGTTAGTTGGTTAACGCATCCACCCTTGTGACGCACGGCCTTCCTACACCAACTGGGAAACAAAAAGGACTCATTACCCGATTGGATGATGCTTGGCTGTTAGTCGAGCAGCCATTTATTCACAATTTCAATGTTTTTATATCTGGTGCAGAGTATTTGTTAAAAAGCATGTTCCTGAAGATTCCTGGAGACTCCAGGCCAATCCTGGAGGGTTGGCAATGTTCTCTCTGCTGACCGCTTCACTGTGTATTTGTAACAATAATGGTGACAAGCACTTTCTGCATGTGGCTGATTAAATCATTGATACCCCTGCGCCCTCTAGTGGCTCTTATTAGAATGACTACAAATAGGGCAAAGGTAAGATTTAAAATATGTTCTAGAAGTAGGTGGAACTCCTGAGCGGTTTACACCCCGGGGACGATGGGGGAGCTGCAGTATTTATGATGGGTGTTCAATGTACTCTTTCTGTTTTACATACTTTTGTGTGTCAGTTAAATTCCTCTTAAATTCAGAACACTTTTAATATTCAGCTGCATAAAGGAGGCAATGAAGTAAATCCATGGAACAATTTGAAATGTACCGTAGTTTTAAGGCATTTGTACGAACAGTAAAAAAAAACCCCAACACAAGAGCAAGAACAAACAGGAAGCTCATCTTAAATAAGAACATAAGAACTAGGAGCAGGAGTAGGCCACCTGGCCCCTCGAGTCTGCTCCGCCATTCAATGAGATCATGGCTGATCTTTTGTGGACTCAGCTCTTCTTTCCGGCATGAACACCATAACCCTTTATTCCTTTATTCTTCAAAAAACTATCTATCTTTATCTTTCAAACATTTAATGAAGGATCCTCTACTGCTTCACTGGGCAAGGAATTCCATAGATTCACAACCCTTTGGTGAAGAAGTTCCTCCTAAGCTCAGTCCTAAATCTATTTCCCCTTATTTTGAGGCTATGCCCCTTAGTTCTGCTTTCACCCGCCAGTGGAAACAACCTGCCCGCATCTATCCTATCTATTCCCTTCATAATTTTGTGTTTCTATAAGATCCCCCGCATCCTTCTCAATTCTAACGAGTACAGTCCCAGTCTACTCAACCTCTCCTCATAATCCAACCCCTTCAGCTCTGGGATTAACCTAGTGAATCTCCTCTGCACACCCTCCAGCGCCAGTACTTCCTTTCTCAGGTCAGGAGACCAAAACTGAACGCAATACTCCAGGTGTGGTCTTAAACTCCATCCCTCTAGCAATGAAGGACAAAACTCCATTTGCCTTCTTAATCACCTGTTGCACCTGTAAACCAACTTTTTGCGATTTATGCACTAGCACACCCAGGTCTCTCTGCACAGCAGCATGTTTTAATATATTATCATTTAAATAATAATCCCTTTTGCTGTTATTCCTACCAAAATGGATAACCTCACATTTGTCAACATTGTATTCCATCTGCCAGACCCTAGCCCATTCACTTAACCTATCCAAATCTCTCTGCAGACTTCCGGTATCCTCTGCACGTTTTGCTTTACCACTCATCTTAGTGTCGTCTGCAAACTTGGACACATTGCACTTGGTCCCCAACTCCAAATCATCTATGTAAATTGTGAACAATTGTGGGCCCAACACTGATCCCTGAGGGACACCACTAGCTACTGATTGCCAACCAGAGAAACACCCATTAATCCCCACTCTTTGCTTTCTATTAATTAACCAATCCTCAATCCATGCTACTACTTTACACTTAATGCCATGCATCTTTATCTTATGCAGCAACCTTTTGTGTGGCACCTTGTCAAAAGCTTTCTGGAAATCTAGATATACCACATCCATTGGCTCCCCGTTATCTACCGCACTGGTAATGTCCTCAAAAAATTCCACTAAATTTGTTAGGCACAACCTGCCCTTTATGAACCCATGCTGCGTCTGCCCAATGGGACAATTTCCATCCAGATGCCTCGCTATTTCTTCCTTGGTGATAGATTCCAGCATCTTCCCTACTACCTAAGTTAAGCTAACTGGCCTATAATTACCTGCTTTCTGCCTACCTCCTTTTTTAAACAGTGGTGTCAAGTTTGCTAATTTCCAATCTGCAGGGACCACCCCAGAGTCTAGTGAATTTTGGTAAATTATCACTAGTGCATTTGCAATTTCCCTAGCCATCTCTTTTAGCACTCTGGGATGCATTTCATCAGGGCCAGGAGACTTGTCTACCTTTAGCCCCATTAGCTTGCCCATTACTACCTCCTTAGTGATAACAATCATCTCAAGGTCCTCACCTGTCATAGCCTCATTTCCATCAGTCACTTCATGTTATTTGTGTCTTCCATTGTGAAGACCGACCCAATAAACCTGTTCAGTTCCTCAGCCATTTCCTCATCTCGCATTATTAAATCTCTCTTCTCATCTTCTAAAGGACTGATATTTACCTTAGCCACTCTTTTTTGTTTTATATATTTGTAGAAACTTTTACTATCTGTTTTTATATTCTGAACAAGTTTACTCTCATAATCTATCTTACTCTTCTTTATAGCTTTTTTAGTAGCATTCTGTTGATCCCTAAAGATTTCCCAGCCCTCTAGTCTCCCACTAATCTTTGCCACTTTGTATGCTTTTTCCTTCAATTTGATACTCCCCCTTATTTCCTTAGATATCCACGGTCGATTTTCCCTCTTTCGACCGTCCTTCCTTTTTGTTGGTATTAATCTTTGCTGAGCACTGTGAAAAATTGCTTGGAAGGCTCCCCACTGTTCCTCAACTGTTTTACCATAAAATCTTTGCCTCCAGTCTACCTTAGCTAGCTCTTCTCTCATTCCAATGTAATTTCCTTTGTTTAAGCACAAAACACTAGTGCTTGATTTTACCTTCTCACCCTCCATCTGTATTTTAAATTCCACCATATTGTGATTGCTCCTTCCGAGAGGATCCCTAACTATGAGATAATTAATCACTCCTGTCTCATTACACTGGACCAGATCTAGGACCGCTTGCCTTCGTAGGTTCCATTACATACTGTTCTCGGAAACTATCGCGGATACATTCTTAAACTCCTCCTCAAGGCTGCCTTGACCGACCTGGTTAAACCAATCGACATGTAGATTATAATCCCCCATGATAATTGCTGTACCATTTCTACATGCATCTGTTATTTATTTGTTTATTGCCTGCCCCACCATAATGTTACTATTTGGTGGCCTATAGACTACTCCTATCAGTGACTTTTTCGCCTTACTATTCCTGATTTCCACCCAAATGGATTCAACCTTATCCTCCATAGCACCGATGATCGGGCGCGCATGCGCAGTGCGGCCGCTATTGTTTTAAACGGTCGCAGCTTAATCGCTCACTTGTGCATGCACAATATATCATTTCACTTCATTGTTCCTTGATTACCTGGAGTAATTTAAAAAGGTGCAATGAAGTAAGTAGTATATGTGTGTAATGTTCCTGTCTCCATCTGTATGAGAATAAAAGGAATGCAAATCATGATTAGTCATACTCATTCGTGCATTACCTTTTTCACAATGGTATTTTCATGCTCATCTGTGTACTGTTCCTCTGTAACCGGGTTTTTTAAATTCATTTTATTCATTTATTTTATTGATTTAATTTTTATTTATTTCATTTATTTTATTCAATTAAAAAACATTTTTTTTTTACAAGTTTGGGGGGAGTTTTATTTAATAAAATTTTATGGAAGAAATGCAGAACTTTGGACAGATGGAGACTCCATACTTTCCGACACTGGACGGCTTCACATTCATCCAACAGGTTCCATTGGAGGAGCGTATACGAGGACCAAAGGGACCGAAAACTATTTCCTCCATTTTTATCAGCAGCAAACAAGGTAAGAGAAAATGGCGGGTCGCTCAGGTCGGCTGGCGTGGGTCACGAAGGTCAGCCGGCATGGGTCGCGAAGGCCGGCCAGGTTGGGTCGCGAAGGTCAGCCGGGTTGGGTCCCGAAGGTTGGCCGGCTGGCAAAAATGAGTCCCCAGAAAACAAGTTTGAAGAACACTGCTCTAGCAAATAGCCCCCCTAGGACATCAGTTCCAGTCCTGCCCAGGTGTGGAAGTCAATCATTTTTCCTGCTTCTGGACTGTAGTAGAAAGATTCAACAACGCTCGTTTAAAGCAAAATAACAAGGCTTTATTTACGAAGAGACTGCATGCAGTATTGGCTGAAACTTGAGGTCTGAGCGCAGTTAGTACAACTGCTGATTCCTTCCCAAGTCCGCGCTTTCACAGAGAATCAGCTCAGTATTTATACATTATCATTATCAGGATTGCGTGACTACAGCTTAGTCAGGAATTCGATCAGAAGTACAAACATAAGCAATATCATAAAACAGACCTAACCTTGCTGACCTTCTTGGGCTCTTCGTCGCATCATACCATTACCTTGTCCTTGGAGGGAACATTAAAAGGTCGGAGGAGACTTATTCCTTCCTGACCTTATCTTGTCATATTCATATGGCCCTGCGTTATGACGAGTTAGTCTTATCAGGTGTTGCCGAGGTCAGGCATTTTGGAATGGCTTGACCTTCTCTGATCTTATTCATACTTCAAGTTATGCGGAATCGGCCTTAGAAGTCTTATAGGGGTCTGGAATGGTTAAGGCAGCATTTCTTACAGGGGTCTGGTGAACTGGAATGAGTCGGTCAGCTTTTCTTACTTTGTATCAACCATTTTGACCAGTCTTCCCATTGACCAGTTTTCCCATCATGCCATTACTTTATTCGTACCATAACACACAGGTGTAACCCATCCAGTTTGTACAGGTCCCACCTCCCCCAGAACCGGTCCCAATGCCCCAGGAATCTGAAACCCTGCCCCTGAGACCATCCCTTCAGCCACGTATTCATCCTGTATATCCTGTCATTTCTACTCTGACTAGCACGTGGCACCGGTAATAATCCTGAGATCACTACCTTCGAGGTCCGATTTCTTAACTTCCTTCCTAGCTCCCTGTATTCTGCTTTCAGTCACTCCTAAATAACTAACCAACACCCCAACTCCCTGCCATCCCCCTCCTCCCACTCTGCCTTCTCCATTTTAACCCCGCCCCAACTGCTGACGCCTCAATTCTCCTTGAAGAAATTGATGAATGGCTTCCATGTTTCGGGCAAACCCATCAACCGACCCTCTTAAGCTGAACTTGATTTTTTCAAGCTTCAAGAACTCTGCCAGGTCGCTCACCCCTCCCCCCCCCCCGCACCCCCCCCCCCCCCTCGCCCCTCCCCTCCACTCTCCCCTCCAGTTTCGGTGGCTCCGAGAGTTCCACTCCAGCAAAATCCATCTCCAGGCTACCAGGGAGAGTAAAGGCTAGAACATCGGCCTCTCCCGTCCCCTGAACTCCCGGGTCTTCCGACACACCAAATATTGTCACTTCTGGACTCGGGACCTCCTTCACCTCAACACCTCAGACATTATGTCCTCGAATCTCTGCAAGAACCCCTTCAGTTTCAGACATGCCCAAAATATGTGAACATGGGTCGCGGGCCTCACTCTGCACTCCCCACACCTGTCCTCAACCCCTCAAAAAACCTACTCATCCTGGCCATCGTCATGTGCACCCTATGAACTACCTTAAACTGGATATGGCTGAGCCTCACACACGGTGAGGATGCATTCACCCTCCTCAGAGCCTCCTCCCACAACCCAGCTGCCATTTCCCCCCTGCAGTTCCTCCTTCCATTTCCGTTTGACTTCCCCTATTGGGGCTCCCTCTAAGTCCATTAGCTCCTTGTAGGTCTCAGAAAGCTTGCCCTCCCCCACTTCTTCCCTCGATAACACCTTATCCTGCAGTCCCAAGGGCGGCAAATCAGGAAAGGACGGCACCTGCTTTCTCACAAAGTCCCAGACCTGTACGTTCCCACTGGGCAACTCATACTCCTCCTCCAAGCCCTCTAAACACGCAAAGCTGCCTCCACAGACCGGTCCCCAAACCCCTCAATCCCTGTCTGTCACCACCCCTGAAACCTCACTTCCAACCACCCCCGGTGCAAATCTGTGACTGCCGCAAATTGATGCCCACATCAAGGCACCTTCCAACTTCAGATGTTGCCGCGATAGAGTCTAGTTTTATTCATATAGGGGCTTGTTGAATGCATATAGCTAATAGGCAAAATATTGAAGGTGTCTTGACTGTGGGAACCCAGTCATTTTCTCATATATTGTATTCAATTGTATTCAGTACTGAGTATAGATTGTTCCCTGTGTAATCAACTAATCAATTCTTAAGGTCTCTGTCAAACTTTGAAACATGGCAAGTGTGAGAAAACATATCCAGTATTGTTCCTAAGACTGTGCACTCAGACGCTAAGCTAGTTTTGATAGGCACCAGTCAATCTTAAGTAATGTCCAATGTTTGATTAACAAGTTATCCTCTCAGTAACAGACATTCATTTGAACAAACCAGGAGGTCTCAGCTGAAGCCAATGAAAGTAAATGAGGGGTTAAACCAGAGATAAGAATTCCCTTAAAAATAGAACCTCGTGGTCGAGGTTCTTTGTCCCTAAATTCTTGAATCATCTATCTGTTTGTTGTGTATAGTGATTTCTTTTGTGCTTATGATTTTTGCCACGTGCTTGACTTTTTTATATGTTGTTTACTATTTCATTTCTAAGTTTTATACACTTATTCAAGTGTATAACAGTGAGTAATTAATAATAAAGTCATATTTTTGACACCTCCCACCAACCGGACTAGTGATTCTTATTAGAAGAGGAATATAAGAGTCCCAACATGTGCCACTGTCCCCACACCCGCAGGGTCGCTACCACCACAGGGCTCGTGGAGTACTTGGCTGACGGGAATGGCAGAGACACCACCAACAATGCTCCTAAACTCGTTTCCCTGCAAGAGGCCGCCTCCATCTGCCCCCACACCAACCCCCATCCCCCCTCCCCCCCCCACTACCCACTTCCTCACCATAGCAATGTTCGCTGCCCAATAATAATTCATTACGTTTGGCAAGGCCAGCCCCCATCACCCCCTCCCCCCCCTCCTTCCAACTGCGCCTTCATAACCCGTGGTGTTTTCCCCGCCCACACAAACCCCGAGGTCAAACTATTGACTGTCTTGAAGAATGATTTTAGAACGAAGGGAGGTTGTGAAAGACAAATAAGAGCCTCGGCAGCACCGTCATTTTCACTGTCTGCACCCCGCCCCGGCAACAACAGTGGCAGCACATCCCACCTCTTAAAATCCCCCTTCATTTGTTCCACCAACCGCACCAGGTTCAACTTGTGTAGTTGTTCCCATCCCCAAATATCTGATGCTCGCCCCCACCATCTTGAATGGGAGCTCACCCAACCTCCTCGCCTGCCCGCTGGCCTCGATCGGGAAGAACTCACTGTCCCCCATGTTTAGCTTAATACTCATAATTCCCCCGATGCCTCCCAGTTGGTCCGCGATATAACGAAACAGGTTGCAGGTTGTCCGCATATAGCGAGACACTATGCTCGACCCCCCCCCCCCCCTCTGGACAATCCCTCGCCAATCCCCAACACTCTAAGTGCAATTCCCAATGGCTCTATTGTCAAGGCAAAAAGCAACAGGGATAGTGGGCACCCGTGCCTTGTCTCACAGTGCAGCCTGAATTACCCCGAGCTCACCCGATTCATTCACATGCTCACTACCGACGCCCTATACAACAATCGGACCCAGTCTACAAACCCCTGCCCAAACCTGAACCATCCCTAACACTTCCCATTCCACCCGATCAAAAGCCTTCTCTGCATTCATTGCCACTGCCACCTCTACGTCCCGTCTCTCCGGGGGCATCATTATCACGTTTAGTAATCTCCCAACATTCGTCAACAGTTGCCTCCCCTTTACAAACCCCATCTGATCTTCCCTTATCCTACAGTCCGACATTCACGAGGCCAGGATCTTTTCCAGCAGTTTGTTGTCCAAGTTTATTAACAATATCGGTCGATAGGACACAAACTGCTCTGGATCTTTATCCTTTTTTAGTATTAGGAATGTGGACGCTTGCGATAATGTAGGGGGGAGCTCCCCCTTTTCCCTTGCCTCATTATATGCCCTCACCAGCAGGGGACCCAGGTCACCCCCAAACATCTTATACAATTCTACAGGAAACCCACCCGGCCCAGGGCCTTCCCTGCCTGCATTGCCCCCCCTATATTCCCGTAACAGCCTCCCCGAACAGGCGCTGGAATGTGGCGACTAGGGGCTTTTCACAGTAACTTCATTGAAGCCTACTTGTGACAATAAGCGATTTTCATTTCATTTCATTTCATATCCTCCATGTCCACCAGTCCAATGGGGGCCCCTAGCCCCTCCACCAGGGCCTCCTCCACTTTGGGGAACTCAAACCCATCCAGGAACTGCCGCATTCCCTCCTCCCCTGGCTGGGGGCTCCACTTTGTAGAGTCTCCTGTAAACCTCCTCGAACACCCCATTCACCCCCACCAGGTCCAGTACCACTCTTCCCCTCCCGTCCTTCACCCTTCCAATCTCCCTCGCCGCCCCCTGCCTCCTGAATTGGTGGGCCAGCATCCTACTAGCCTTCTCCCCATACTCATACACTGCCCCTCTGGCCCTCCTCAACTGCCCTACTTGCCAGCCCAAACTCCACCTGGAGCTTCTGCCTCGCCTTCAACAATCCCGCCTCCGGGGCCTCAGAGTACCTCCTATCCACCCGCAGAATCTCATCTCTCAACCTTGTCAACTCTGCTCGTTCCACCTCTTTCCAATTACCCTGGATTGATATGAACTCCCCCCTAATCACAGCCTTGGGCACTTCCCATGGTATGGTGGCCGAGATCTCACCCGTGTCGTTCAGTTCCACATACCTCCGAATGGCGGCCCTCACTCGCTCACACACCTCCTCATCCACTAAAAACCCTACATCCAGTCTCCACTGTGGGCACTGCTCACGCCCTCCCTGTCCACTTGCAAGTCCACCCAGTGCGGCGCATGTTCTGAAACCACGATCGCCGAGTACTGTGATTCGACGACCCTCACCAGCAGCGCCTTGTCCTCCATGAAAAAATCAGTCCGCGAGTACACCCTGTGCACATGGAGAGAACTCCTTCGCCCTCGGCCTCCCAAACCCCCACGGATCCACCTCGCACCACACCCCACCCCATGCGCTCCATGAACCCCTTCAGCTCCTTCGCCACCCTCCCCAATCTCGGGTTCGACCGGTCCAAACCTGGTTCAATGGCCATGTTAAAGTCCCCCCCCATTAACAATCAGTGCGAATCCAGGTCTGGGATCTTCTCCAGCACCCGCCTCATGAACTCCACAACGTCCCTGTTTGGGGCATAGATATTGACCAAAACCACCGGCATCCCCCCCAACGTCCCACTCACCATCACGAACCTCCCTCCCGAATCTGCCACATTATTTCCCACCACAAAAGCCACCCGTTTGTTATCAGCACCACCACCCTCGTGTCTTCATATCTAGTCCTGAATGAAAGACTTGCCCTACCCACCCTTGAGATGTACTGTAGTTTCTTTCTAACTATAATCATGAGCTTATTTTATATTGTTACAACCAGGTTAACAGCAGTGAACTATTTGGCTTACTTCTAAGTTGGTTATAAGGAAGTTTGAATTTAAAAGGGAGATGATATTGACAATTTAATATTTATACAAAATATTTAACTGTGTACAGCTCAGTGAAAGGAATAAGTCTGCCAGGTTTCTTAAGTTAGCAAGTAAAGAATGAGTTTAATTGCTCAAACCCGCATGCAGAATGATGCAGAAATGATAACAAAAGTTTTAAAATGGACAAATATGCGTAACTACACACTAATGCAAAACAATCGCACACACACAAATCACCCTGAACCTGATATCTCGGAACGGCCGAAAACACACCCGCAGGAGAACAGAAATTGCAAGTCCTGCAGTCGAGGGTGAGCCTGGAAATTTACACCCTCATCGAGGACGGGGACGTCTTCGATGCAGCAATGGAGCTGCAAAAAGGACATTATATTCGCCCGGTAAACCAGGTCTACGCCTGACATCTGCTAGCAACGAGGCAACAAATCCCTGGGGAATCGCTGGAAGAATTCTACGGTGTGCTCCTGGTGTTGGGGAGAAACTGCAGCTGCCAACAAGTTTCGGCGAGCGACCACACAGAACTCTTGATCCGGGACGCTTTCGTGGCAGGTATGCTGTCCTCCCAAATACGCCAGCAATTGCTGGAAAAAGACACCCTCGGCCTCCACATGCTCCCAGGCTTCCCGTAACAGCCTCCCCGAACAGGCGCCGGAATGTGGCGACTAGAGGCTTTTCACAGTAACTTCATTTGAAGCCTACTTGTGACAATAAGCAATTTTCATTTCATTTCATTTCATGTGGCCTCCTGAAACGCCCTCGCTTATGTTCCCGACCGCGCGGCAGCCCCCTGGGCAGCGTGGATCCCCTCCACAGGCGACCCCGACACATCTCCCATCCCCCCACAAGCTTGTGCTGCAAGGCGGCCTGGCAACCCCGGGGGGCCCCGCTGCTACTTTTGCGGGCAGGCCAAGCACCCCCGGCAGCGCTGCCCGGCCCGCGCATCCACCTGCAAGGGATGCGGTAAAAATGGTCACTTCATGGTGGTATGCCAGGCCCGTGAGGTCACCGCAGTCTCCGGTGGTGAATGCGGATCGCCACCACAAACCTCTCCACGGTCCCCGTGCGGCCAAGTGGGCGCCGCCATCTTGTCCCGCGGACACCACGTTCGATGGATGGGCGCCACCATTTTGTGCACCCCCAGCCATGTGTGACCAATGGGAGCCACCAATCGGTGCGACCAATGGGACGCATACCCTCTCCCCCGCGTATCTGACCTGGTAAACAGGATTGCGCATTACAAGGTCTTCTCCCCGGTGGATCTTAGGTCTGCCTAACACCAGCTCCCCATCCGCACTAATGATCGCAAATACACTGCCTGCGAGGCAGATGGGCGGCTCTATTACTTCTTAAAGGTTCACTTCGGTGTCACCAACGGGGTCTCGGTCTTCCAGTGTGAGATGGACCGAATGGTTGACCGGTACGGTTTACGGGCCACATTCCCGTATCTCGATAATGTCACCATCTACAGCCACGACCAGCAGGACCACGACACCAACCTCCGAAAATTCCTCCAGACCGCAAAGATCCTCAACCTTACATATAACAAGGATAAATGCGTGATTAGCACCGACCGCCTAGCCATCCTCGGCTACGTAGTGCGAAATGGAGTTATAGGCCCCGACCCAGAACGCAATCGTCCCCTTATGGACTTCCCCCTCCCTCACTGCTCCAAGGCCCTGAAGCGCTGCCTCGGGTTTTTCTCTTACTATGCCCAATGGGTCCCCAACTATGCGGACAAGGCCAATCCACAGTTTTTCCCCTGTAGATAGAGGCCCGCCAGGTCTTCAGCTGCATCAAAGCAGACATTGCAAAGGCCACGATGCACGCCATCGACGAGTCCCTCCCCTCCCAGATCGAGAGCGACGCGTCTGACGTAGCTCTGGCGGCCACCCTCAACCAAACGGGCAGACCCGTGGCCTTGTTTTCACGTACCCCCCATGATTCCGAAATCCGCCACTCCTCAGTCGAAAAGGAGGCCCAGGCCATAGTAGAAGCTGAGCGACACTGGAGGCATTACCTGGCCGGCAGGAGATTCACTCTCCTCACTGACCAACGGTCGGTTGATTTCATGTTCGATAATGCACAGCGGGGCAAGATAAAAAACGATAAGATCTTGCGGTGGAGAATCGAACTCTCCACCTACAACTACGAGATTTTGTATCGTCCCGGGAAGCTAAACGAGCTTCCTGATGCCCTGTCCCGCAGCACAACTGCCAACGCACAAGTGGACTGCCTCCGAGCCTTCTATGAGGACCTCTGCCACCCGGGGGGCACTCGCTTTTTCCACTATATCAAGACCCGCAACCTGCCCTACTCCATCGAGGAGGTCAGGACAGCCACCAGGGACTGCCAAATCTGCGCGGAGTGCAAACCACACTTCTACCGGCCAGAGAAAGTGCACCTGATAAAGGCTTCCCTCCCTTTAAACGCCTCAGCATGGACTTCAAAGGCCCTCTCCCCTCCACCGACCGCAACACGTACTTCCTGAACGTGATTGACCAGTACTCCCGGTTCCCATTCGCCATCCCCTGCCCAGACATGACCACAACCACCGTCATGAAGGCCCTCCATAGCATCTTTACACTGTTCGCTTTCCCCGCTTACATACACAGTGATAGGGGGTCCTCCTTTATGAGCGACGAACTGCGTCAATTCCTGTTCAGCAAGGGCATCGCCTCGAGCAGGACGACCAGTTACAACCCGCGGGGAAACGGGTAGGTAGAGAGGGAGAACGGAACGGTCTGGAAGACCCTCCTACTGGCCCTATGGTACAGGAATCTCCCAGTCTCCCACTGGCAGGATGTCCTCCCGGATGCCCTCTACTCCATCCGGTTGCTGCTTTGTACCAGGACCAACCAAACACCTCATGAACGTCTCCTTGTCTTCCCCAGGAAGTCCTCCTCTGGGACCTCGCTCCCGACCTGGCTGGCAGCTCCCGGACCCATCCTGCTCCGAAAACACGTGCGGGCGCACAAGTCGGACCCGTTGGTCGAGAGGGTTCATCTTCTCCATGCTAACCCCTAGTACGCCTCGTACCCCGGCGGCCGACAAGATACAGTCTCCTTACGAGACCTGGCGCCCGCCAGATCCCCACGCACACCCCAGCCACCAGTCCCACCCTCCCTCCCACCAGTGCATCTTACAGGAGGATCGGTCCTTCCGCCGGCCCCGTCTCGGCCACCCCACCCACCGACGCACCCCGCAGACGCTCCCTTCCCAGGTCAACCGTTTTCCCTACCAGCGCTGTCTGGGGGTGTTGAAGCTGCCACAGAAATCGAGGCCACGCTCCCGGAGTCACAGACGCCCGAGACTCCACCGGAGTCACCACCGAAGCTTCGACGATCACAGAGGACGACCGATCGACTGATTGCTTCATTTTAAAGTGTATAGTTAATTGTGAATCTGCAAATAGTTACAAAACGCTGTACGGAGGTATTACGGTACCTCCATAACTATAATCTCTACATGTTACCATGTTGTAATATCAAGCCACCACCCCTGCCTGACTCTTTTTTTTAACAGGGGTGAATGTGGTAGTCTGTGTAGAGGTATTACAGTACCTGGTAATGTTGGAACACCATTGGTAGATATTGTATGTGTCCTATTGGTCAAGCTGTATGGTAGCTCCGCCCTCAAAGTGGGGTATAAGAGCCTGTGCCACCGCAGCAGCCTTCTTTCTGTACCTGAGCTGCTGGGGAAACATCTAGCTTATTAAAGCCTTCAGTTGGACTACAACCTCACTTTAGTGGTCATTGATCGTGCATCATCCAGTAAGGTTTAAACATGCCCCATTATTGAAGTCTTTTTGTCCCTCACTCTTCCACTCCCTTTCCTTTCTACATTCACTTGCGTCTGGGGGTATTCAGGTACGATTAATTCCACCTCACATGGGAGCCACCATGGCTGCCACCGGAAATCTCGAATGGGTTAATAGTTATGGTAATGAGATGGTGATGTGTATCATGATGTAACAGTGACATCAGCAGCCATGTGCAGGAGACAGAGAAGAGGGAATTGTACAAGAGACAGATGTACTTGCCTCAAAGCATACAATGTACTATGGTGTAAATAAAGGCGATTGTGAAGAAACGATAAAGACCCTGGAGGCCTTAGAAGGTGAGTTAGCGCGGAGTTTTACTTTGGTTCAAGGAAACAGCGGCTAGGGCAGCATATAACACAATAGGTCCCGTTCAGGACTAACGAGAGCGCCGGTCCCATTCTGGGCCGGCTTTTAAAGTGTAAGGTAATGAGCCCCAACTGGGAGGTCCTCCGCCTACTAGCGGGGAAGCTCATATTCCAGCAGTCGAACAGGAAGATCGATCAGTGCACCCCCATGGGCCTTGTAGGGTTTAATAGAGCAACCGATTAGTATTAGTCCGTAGTCACTCAGAACAAGGAGGGAGCAAACTTCCCAAACCAGAAAAGGCCACAAGTTACCTGAAGAGAGATCCAAATAGTGATGCTGTTGAAAATGGATTTTATTTTCTCAAGTAATAAGGGCAAGCATCCTGTGACATCCTTTGTTTAAAAATCCCCATGGGGTTGCAACTTATTCAAAAAAGCTGCTTCAAATACAACCTGCAATGAAGTGAAGAACTCAAAGCATTTATAGCTTCTATTGAAGATTATTTATCATACATAAAGCTGAGCTTACCTCCTCCTCCAGCAGTTATAAAATTGTGTATCATTTCAAAGGATGAACCTCTCTATGTGCGTTTGCACTCGAGAAAGCCAGCTGCCAGTTTGTGGGGTTCGTCTTTGTTTGAGGTGAAGCACCTCAGACTCATCAATGCAATTGCTTCAAAATCAAATCTGAGATTATTGCGTTTCTCATATCTTTAATTCGCACCTGTGAAAGATGCTAACTGGTTAGCTTTTTAAATCGGTGCAGGTTGTGATTTGTCGATGGTCTCTAATGTTTCAACAACTTGGTGTTCTTCACAAAAATGTCCAAGCAAGGATTGAACACCATGGCTGATCGCATGGACAGTTACTTCTGAGAGCACAGTAAATCTGGATATTTAAAAAGTACATAAATCGAGCTATAATGTAACTTGTTTAATTTTACAAACAAACAGTGCAGATATACACCAGATACAGAAATCTGTGTGAGGTTAAACATTAGGAAGCACCAAAAAGGAGATCAGGTTCTGTGCACAAACATGGGTGTACATGCATATTTAATAATAGCTTTCATAGATTATCATAGAATTTACAGTGCAGAAGGAGGCCATTCGGCCCATCGAGTCTGCACCGGCTCTTGGAAAGAGCACCCTACCCAAGGTCAACACCTCCACCCCATCCCCATAACCCAGTAACCCCATCCAACACTAAGGGCAATTTTGGACACTAAGGGCAATTTATCATGGACAATTCACCTAACCTGCACATCTTTGGACTGTGGGAGGAAACCGGAGCACCCGGAGGAAACCCACGCACACACGGGGAGGATGTGCAGACTCCGCACATACAGTGACCCAAGCCGGAATCGAACCTGGTGCCCTGGAGCTGTGAAGCAATTGTGCTTGGATTTGGTGGCCAGTAGAAAAGGGATGGCATTCATTTCTGACCTTAAAGAATGCAGCCCACAGAGATCTAATGATTTCTATGGTGTGGAATCACTTTTCTTGACGTTAATTTCATTCCAGTGTCAGCTGATGGGGATCTCTGGCGTCCATGCCCCGACATATCCCCCTGTGGGTGAAGCCGTACAATGGCCCATAACGTAACACGATACAGCAGTAACATGATATCACAGTGCACTGGTGAATTAACAGTAGTTCCATTCACCACAAATGGGACCGATTATCTTCTGATGTTTTGTTTACAGGGCAGGTCCAGACTTGCCCCGGCTGTCTGTCCAGTCTATTCGAGCTTGGCTAGTCAAATTCCCCTCAGGCCTGTCTGTGGTTTTAAATTAAAGTGTCCAATTCTTAAGTTAAAGTGTGCAATTGTATGTCGTGCCTAAAATTCAGGCCATTGGCCATTTTACCACAGCACCCTAAAGTTAATCAACCATTTGACAAATTTCAGCTGCAATCCAAAAGTGCTTTCCTAAGTTTGTCACAGTTAATTTAGCATTCTGGGTCACTTTGTGGGTCACTGAAACATAGTTAGGCATGGACTTTGCATATAATGCCATCAGGTTTCTTGGAAATGAAGACATTTTTTTATTCTTGCAAAATAAAATTTGCGAAACATAGCTGTGGTGTCATAATGCATTTTGACGTGCTATTCAGGAAAAACGTTTCCTTTCCCAGAAAGTCTGTGCCAAAACAGCTCCTCTCATAGGGAAGCAGCCAAGGAAATTTGAAGTCTGCTCTTGCTCCTGACTGACTCTATAGTGGCAGCAGCAAGGTCCTCAGATGATGTTATTTGCTTGTTCTCTTACACAAACAATAGACATGGCAAACCAATGAAGGGGGAACTAAATATCAATGATCAAACAGTAGCAAAGCACATTTTCATCATTATTGAAAAAAATAGGCCCAGATTGCAGTTGAAATAACAGTCTTCATTGTCATTACAACTTTATCTGCACGTGCACAGATAGACCCAGAACCTGCTGTCAGTGATATCCCAATCTCCAGGGTATATTGTTGGAGTCCCTGCAAATTGAATGGATGTAAACTGCCGCTTTTTATGTTAATAGTCACACTGTAAAAACCTTTGAGAAAACTCATTGAATTAGATATCTGGGGCTTTGTAATGAAATACTACGTTCATGATTATTGCTGAACAATCTCTTAGGCTCTGAAGAAAGTGTCAAATTTCGGCATTAAAATTATTCTTTCATTCTTAAAATGTTTTAAACTTTAAAAATTCATGATAGTTCAGCTACTATTTTAAACCCGGGTGTGTGTCCCAATCTTAATCTAACTCTGTGTATAAGTGACTGAAGAGTGAGGAATGATTTTTACTTCCAGCTTTGAGGTCTGTGAGAATTCTTCGATCTGATTGGGTGCTTAACCCGTATGTTGTCATCTCTGCTTCTGGACGCCAGAGATCCCCATCAGCTGACACTGGAATGAAATTAACGTCAAGAAAAGTGATTCCACACCATAGAAATCATTAGATCTCTGTGGGCTGCATTCTTTGAGGTCAGAAATGAATGCCATCCCTTTACTACTGGCCACCAAATCCAAGCACAATTGCTTCACAGCTCCAGGGCACCAGGTTCGATTCCGGCTTGGGTCACTGTATGTGCGGAGTCTGCACATCGTCCCCGTGTGTGCGTGGGTTTCCTCCGGGTGCTCCAGTTTCCTCCCACAGTCCAAAGATGTGCAGGTTAGGTGAATTGGCCATGATAAATTGCCCTTAGTGTCCAAAATTGCCCTTAGTGTTGGGTGGGGTTACTGGGTTATGGGGATGGGGTGGAGGTGTTGACCTTGGGTAGGGTGCTCTTTCCAAGAGCCGGTGCAGACTCGATGGGCCGAATGGCCTCCTTCTGCACTGTAAATTCTATGATAATCTATGAAAGCTATTATTAAATATGCATGTACACCCATATTTGTGCACAGAACCTGATCTCCTTTTTGGTGCTTCCTAATGTTTAACCTCACACAGATTTCTGTATCTGGTGTATATCTGCACTGTTTGTTTGTAAAATTAAACAAGTTACATTATAGCTCGATTTATGCACTTTTTAAATATCCAGATTTACTGTGCTCTCAGAAGTAACTGTCCATGCGATCAGCCATGGTGTTCAATCCTTGCTTGGACATTTTTGTGAAGAACACCAAGTTGTTGAAACATTAGAGACCATCGACAAATCACAACCTGCACCGATTTAAAAAGCTAACCAGTTAGCATCTTTCACAGGTGCGAATTAAAGATATGAGAAACGTAATAATCTCAGATTTGATTTTGAAGCAATTGCATTGATGAGTCTGAGGTGCTTCACCTCAAACAAAGACGTACCCCACAAACTGGCAGCTGGCTTTCTCGAGTGCAAACGCACATAGAGAGGTTCATCCTTTGAAATGATACACAATTTTATAACTGCTGGAGGAGGAGGTAAGCTCAGCTTTATGTATGATAAATAATCTTCAATAGAAGCTATAAATGCTTTGAGTTCTTCACTTCATTGCAGATTGTATTTGAAGCAGCTTTTTTGAATAAGTTGCAACCCCATGGGGATTTTTTAACAAAGGATGTCATAGGATACTTGCCCTTATTACTTGAGAAAATAAAATCCATTTTCAACAGCATCACTATTTGGATCTCTCTTCAGGTAACTTGTGGCCTTTTCTGGTTTGGGAAGTTTGCTCCCTCCTTGTTCTGAGTGACTACGGACTAATACTAATCGGTTGCTCTATTAAACCCTACAAGGCCCATGGGGGTGCACTGGCCAGGTCTAAAAACTCGAACGCACAGACCCGATCCACAGACCCGCAGGCCCGCAGACTCCTCAAAGTGGCAGTGTGTCTGCCGACTCTGCCTCCGCACAACACGTGCAACTCATGGGGGCCGCCACCTTGGCCATCTGCCCCACGCAGCTGGCCACGTGCGATCCATGGGGGCCGCCATCTTTGCCGCCATCTGCTACACCGCCCGAGATGTACGAACAACATGGACAGCAGCCATCGCGGGGCCGCCAGTTACCCCCAGCTCAGCGCGGTCACCCTGGACCAGTCGCGACCGAAGTACCTCCAGAGCTCCATGATGGCCGTCCGGGTAAACTGGTACGAAACACCTTGCCTTTTCGACTCCGGGAGCACAGAGAGCTTCATTCACCCGGACATGGTCAGACGTTGTTCGCTCCCAATATTCCCGACGGGACAAACTATCTCCCTCGCCTCTGGGTCGCACTCGGTGCAAATCCAAGGGTGCACTACTGCAACCCTAGCGATCCAGGGCACTGAGTACGCTAACTTTAAACAATATGTGCTCCCAGACCTCTGCGCTCCTCTTCTCTTAGGACTCGATTTTCAGTGCAACCTCAAGAGCCTAACTCTTAAGTTCGGGGGGCCCCTGCCCCCACTCACCATATGCAGCCTCGCAACCCTAAAAATCGACCCTCCCCCCCTCTTTGCGAACCTCACCGCCGATTGTAAGCCAATAGCCACCAGAAGCAGGCGGTATAGTATGCAGGACAGGACGTTCATTAGGTCCGAGGTCCAGCGTCTCTTGCGGGAAGGGGTCATAGAAGCCAGCAATAGCCCCTGGAGAGCTCAGGTTGTCAAGACCGGGGAAAAGTTCCGGATGGTGGTTGATTACAGCCAGACCATTAACCGCTTTACGCAACTCAATGCGTACCCACTTCCCCGGATTGCAGACATGGTAAATCAGATTGCGCACTACCGCGTGTTCTCTACGGTAGATCTGAAGTCTGCATACCACCAGCTCCCAATCCGCCCGGAGGACCGCCACTACACGGCGTTTGAGGCAGATGGCCGCCTTTTCCATTTCCTCCGGGTCCCCTTTGGCGTCACAAACGGGGTTTCGGTATTCCAACGAGCAATGGACCGAATGGTGGACCAGTACGGGCTGCGGGCCACGTTTCCGTACTTGGACAATGTAACCATCTGCGGCCATGATCAGCAGGACCACGATGCCAACCTCCACCGATTTCTTCAAACCGCCCAAAAACTCAACCTCACCTACAACAAGGAGAAATGCGTTTTCCACACAACCAGGCTAGCCATCCTCGGCTACGTCGTGGAAAACGGGGTCCTAGGGCCCGACCCTGACCGTATGCGCCCCCTCCTCCAATTCCCTCTCCCTCACTGCCCCAAGGTCCTGAAGAGGTGCCTTGGATTTTTCTCCTATTACGCCCAGTGGGTCCCCCAGTATGCGGACAAAGCTCGCCCACTATTTAAGGCCACCATTTATCCACAGGCAGCCGAGGCTCGCCAGGCCTTCAACTGCATCAAGGCGGACATCGCCAAAGCTGCAATGTGTGCGGTGGACGAGTCCGCTGCCTTCCAGGTAAAGAGCGACGCCTCAGAGGTCGCTCTCGCCGCCACCCTCAACCAAGCAGGCAGACCGGTAGCGTTCTTTTCCCGCACCATCACCACCTCTGAAATTCGACAATCCTCAGTCGAAAAAGAAGCCCAAGCCATCGTGGAAGCCGTACGGCACTAGAGGCACTACCTCGCTGGTAGGAGGTTTACCCTCATCACCGACCAACGATCGGTTGCTTTTATGTTTGACAATACGCAGCGGGGCAAGATCAAGAATGACAAGATCTTGAGGTGGAGGATCGAACTCTCCACCTATAACCCCAGGGGAAACGGGCAGGTGGAGAGGGAGAACGCGACGGTCTGGAAGACCGTCCTACTGACCCTGCGATCCAGGAATCTCCCGGTTTCTCACTGGCAGGAGGTCCTCCCCGATGTGCTCGACTCTATTAGGTCCCTCCTTTGCACGGCCACAAACCAGACCCCTTATGACCGCTTGTTTGTTTTCCCTAAGGGAGCTACCTCAGGGGCCTCGCTTCAGCCCTGGCTGATGACACCGGGTCCAGTCCTCCTCCAAAAACATGTTCGGAGCCATAAGACCGACCCCCTGGTAGAGAGAGTCCAGCTCCTGCACTCCAACCCACACTATGCGTATATCAGACACCCCGATGGCCGGCAGGATACTGTCTCCCTCTGGGACCTGGCACCCGCAGGCTCCGACACCACGACCACGACTGCATCCCCCACACTAGCATCCAACCTCCCATGTTCAGCGCCCCACCCCTATCCAACCTCCCATGTTCAGCGCCCCTACCCTGATATGGTTCTCGTGCTCCCTCCCACCCGCCGCACCGGTCCACAGGAATGAAGCTCCGGAAGAGCAGCTCCAGGAGTCCACGCCTGTGCCTGCTCCGGGCCCAGCTCCACAGCCACCCGAAACGGCTGCAACACCAGTGCTTCGGCGGTCGCAACGTACGATCCGGGCACCAGACCGACTGACTCTGTAAACCCGTCACCCCCGCCGGACTTCATTTTTTAAACAGGGGGTGAATGTGGTGAATGGAACTATTGTTAATTCACCAGTGCACTGTGGTATCATGTTACTGCTGTATCATGTTACGTTATGTGTTTAACCCTGTGGGCTCCACCTATGGGCCATTGTACGGCTTCACCCACAGAGGGATATGTCGGAGCATGTACGGGCTCGCCCATGGCTCCACCCCTTACAGGAAGTATAATGGCAGCTGACCTGCGGGGCCGCATTCATTGTTGTACCGGTCACAGGCAGGCTCAGTTGTAAGCTGATTAAAACCACGGTTTACTTCTCAACGTGTCTCTCAGTGAATTGATGGTCGCATCACTACTCAAAGGGATCAATTGCTGTGGATTGCCCAGGTGAAGCCCGACTTTCTGACACCTCGATTTCCCTCCTTTTCCATATATGAAATAAAGTTACATGCAGACAATACACCTGAAGATGGACCCCTGGGTGGGAGGGGAGTGGGGGGGTGGGGGGAGTTCCTAGTCTCCTGCAGAGTTGCAATTGCCAACTCCATTGGGTGCTGCGACCCCCGCCCCGAGACAATGGTCTGAGGGCCAGAGAAACTTTTAGAAGGGCGCAAAGAGGGAGATAAGAATCGGACACCCTCCCCAGCCAGGACTTGATGCAGAGGCAGCGGAGAAGTGTCAACAAAAAGACTCAGAGGATTGTACCCGCAGCTCGATCCAATTCATCGGCATGGGCAGTGTTAAGAAACTTAGGCATATTACAGTAATAATTTTGAGGGGAGGGTAACTGTTTTATGGTGTTTGAAAATAAACTTGGATTGAATTGTGAACTTGTGTCTGTCTTTTGTTCATCTCGTAAATACATTGCTCCTGGGTGAAACGTTTTAATAATAAACTGGTCGAAGTGTCAGAATTTTACAGACAACAGTGGTGCCTTGAAAAACAAATGAGGGACCTTTGGCACAGTACCCATGGTGAATGATAAAACAGCAGCTGTAAATAATGTCAGAAAATGAAACAATTAAACAGGGCGTTCCTGCAGAAAGCCACAATGTCTTAATATGTCTAGTGAATATGATTCATGCGTCATGAAACTTGAGAGTTTCTCAATTTTATTCATGCTAAATTGTTGCAGATAATATTCTGTTCAATTTCTGAAGAGCATATCCGGACACATCAAAGTATTTACAATAATCAGTAATGTTTTGTTGAAATGTTTTAAACTCTGACCATCAGCCTGGAGTTAATGTGAAATTCAGTTTCACTTTCAACCACTTGCACTTCCTAAGTGAAGCAGGTCTCCCTTATCACTGGTCTGTTGTTGATACAAAATGGATGCCACCATTGTTCACTTGCCAGCCAATAATTAGCCCTTGAGTTGTCTTTTATTGTCCCCGCTCCAGATGGATCTTTAGTCCTTTCGTTCATCATAAAATGCAGGCTCTGCCTCAAAATCTAAGCCAACATTTGAAAGGATAAATAGGAGTGTTCGGGCCATCCTATGGTGGATATATTACATGACAGTCCAGCAATGTTTAAATTTAAGTTACCAGAGGAAACAATACTGCAGTAATCGTTTGAAAGTTAAGTCTGAGATTAAAAATTGCTCAGGATCTTTAAAAAAAATGCAACTGCAACTTCAGGGGAGATTGTGAAGTTAAAATTTCTATTATCGCTTATCTGATTACTGATCACACTCACTGTGCCTACTTTCGATTGGGTGTGGAAGTTTCAATTCATCCACAGGTATATGACTAACCTTAACAAGCACAAAAGAAATGAGTAATATGTCAATTTATTGATACTGAGAATATAAGTAATATAATACAAAAATGAGAGTCGCCCTATTAGATTAGGTTGATGCAGATGGAGGATATTCAGTTACAGATGTGACATTGAGATTTTCATCTGATAACCATTGATATCTTAAACTGTGGCTGTTCATTGAATGCAGTTTCATGAAAGCTTCTCAGAAAGGCCAGACCACATTCACCCGCCACAGGAACGGGAGCAACACGGTAGCATTGTGGATAGCACAATTGCTTCACAGCTCCAGGGTCCCAGGTTCGATTCCAGCTTGGGTCACTGTCTGTGCGGAGTCTGCACATCCTCCCCGTGTGTGCGTGGGTTTCCTCCGGGTGCTCCGGTTTCCTCCCACAGTCCAAAGATGTGCAGGTTAGGTGGATTGGCCATGATAAATTGCCCTTAGTGTCCAAAATTGCCTTTAGTGTTGTGTGGGGTTACTTGGTTATGGGGATAGGGTGGAGGTGTTGACCTTGGGTAGGGTGCTCTTTCCAAGAGCCGGTGCAGACTCGATGGGCTGAATGGCCTCCTTCTGCACTTTAAATTCTATGAAACACAAAACCACCCAGATAGTATTTACGACACAGGTTCAGTTTGTCTTCAATAATTTACTGCTAAAAGATGTGGATAATCAGTGAGGGTACTTTTGTGATAATAAACAGAACGGATTGACATGCTGTCAAGGCACTGAAGTATTGCGAGTTGACGTGAACCCACCACGATTTTGGCATCAAGACCCATTCTCCGCCCAATCGTGTGTTTTGCACCTCCTGTGTCAGCCGATGGAGAATCCCACCCACTATATAAATGCGAGTTGTTGTTGTTTGCTATTATTGTTTTTGTAAAAATGTAGAGCGCCTAATTCTTTTTTTCCAAATTAAGGAGCAATTTAGTGTGGCCAATCCACCTACCCTGCACACCCTTGTGGGGTGAGACCCTCGCAGACACGGGAAGAATGTGAAAAGTCCACACGGACAGTGACTTGGGGCCGGGATCGAGCCTGGGTCCTCAGTGCCGTGAGGCAGCAGTGCTAACCACCGCGCCACCGTGCCGCCCATGTTTGCTAAAACCTGTTACTATATACTTCAACATAAGAGAAGGAACGGTGCTCCTTAGTTTGAACGTCCTTTCAATTTCTAACTTCTGACCTATTTCTAACTCTGTTTCTGCAAAATCAAAACCAAGCTTGCTAAAACCACTGGCAACGTCTGACGACAGACTGCGGAAGCTTTCAGTCCGTTTTATCACTTTACTCGATAACCTTTTCGAAGCTGCGAGCCATTCAAGTCTACAGGAAACGCTCTGCAACGCAACAATTCTAATTCATTATCTGCCGTTCACGTTACCCTCCCCTCATGCATTGGTGAAAGTATTTAGAGTTTGAGGTGCTTCTGGAAGTTGTGGTGCAATTTTATTCTGCTTTGCCAGCTTTGGAGGGAGTTTTGAAGAAGGTTGGTCATTGCTGGCCTTCTGCATTGCATTCTGGTCTGGATGAACATCCTGGGTGCTGCTGTTTTGTGTAAGATTTGTCTTGTTGGTTTTGTTGATATCTGATGCAAAGTTAGGAACTGTAGCTGGAGAATCTCGATAATCCTTCAAAGGTAACTTAATATCCTTCCAACGTCTAGCTCCAGAATTTGTGTTATATTGATACACATTGCCTGTGACTGAAACATTAAATAGTCATTCAACATTAGCATATTTCCTTACGTGCAAAAATGTTACTGAGAGAATACATTATTTCTTGTGGGCTGTGCATCAAAGCCAAATAATTCCTGAAACTTTCATCTGATTCTAATTTACCTGTTTTGAGAATAAATATTATGTCAATTTTATTTTATCTAATCTTGACATAGCCGTCGCTGGAATTTATTCCCCATCCCAGTTGCCAGGGAGGTGGTAGTGAGCTGCCTTCATGAAGCTTAATATGGCAAAGTGGTTTGCAAGACCCATTCAGAGGAATATAGGAGGGGTATAGGCCATTCAGCCCATCGGACCGGCTCTGCATACCATCATGGCTGATCATCCACTTTACTGCCTTTTCCTCACACTATCCCTGAGATCCCTTTAGGTTATTAGCATTGTTGAAGTCTGTCATTCTCTGATTTAAACACACTCAATGACTGAGCTTCCACTCTGGGATGGAGAATTCCAAAGATTCGCAACCCTCAGAAATCCCCTCATCTCGATCGAGTGGTTTCCCCCTTATTTTGAAATTGTTTCCTCTGGTTCTAGCCTCCCTAACCAGGGTAAACATCTTAACTGCATCTACCCGGTCTATCCCTTTAAATATTTTGTAGGTTTCAACGTGGTCACCTCTCATTCTTTGAAACGCAAGAGAAATAATAATAATCACTTATTGTCACAAGTAGGCTTCGATGAAAAGCCCCTAGTCGCCACATTCTGGCGCCGGTTTGGGGGAGGCCAGTACAGGAATTGAACCCACGCTGCTGGTATTGTTCTGCATTGCAAGCCAGCTGTTCAGCCCACTGTGCTAAATGCAAGGAACTATAGACCAGTGAGTCTAAAATCAGTACTGTTAAATACCTTTCTGAATGTCCTACACCCCCCCCCCCATTCCAACCCCCGCCCCATGGACTCCGTGGCCTGTCAATTCCAATCAGACCTTTAAACCTACCTGCTTTACAGCAGCTAGCGCTGTCAAAAAGAGGGAGTGGGGGGGGTTATCCTCCTTCACTCCAACTCTCTTCGACTTTGATTCTGGGCTTCAGAGACAGCTGTGTTGCTTGGCCCCCCCCCCCCAACCGGCTTGAGACAGAAGGTTGAGAAAGATGGGCACGGATGAAGGTTGAGAAAGACGGGCACGGATGAAATTTGGCTCAGGTAGGTGGACATGGAGTGGCAATCCGGCGGTGATAGCTGCTCCAAGCAAGTTACCCCTCATCCAATATAATAGATTCCCGCATTTTCACAATGTAAGGCTAACAGGTCTGTCGTTCCCCATTTTATCTCTCACTCCCTTCTTAAATAGTGGAGTGCAGTTAGCAGTCAACCAGGTTGATGTGGGACTTGTTCCAGAAACAAAAACAATTCTTCCCTGAACAGGTAATTCAGGCACACAAGTCGGGGTTAAATCCTTTTTAGGAAAGGTGGTAAAGTAGGTCTCCAGCTTTTACACAGTAATATCAAAACACAAACCGCCTGCTGAAATAAGCCTGGAATTTGTACTTTTCTGGGTATTGATTCTTCCTGGACAATAAGAGTATCCATTTAAAATGTTATATTTTCAAATTATAATGTAATTTCAATGTATTTAAACCTGGAATAAGGATCATGGCTCGCAGGAAGCTTAAATATAATGATCATAAGACCACAACAAGGAATAGGAGCAGAAGTAGGCCATTCAACCCTTCAGATCTGACATGATAATCCTCAACTCCACTTTCCCGCCTTGACCTCCATTACCCTCAATTCCCTTACTGATTAAAAATCTGTCTATCTCAGCCTTGAACATACTTAAGGACCCAACCTACAGCTCTCTGTGGTGAAGAATTCCACAGATTCACTACCCTCTGAGAGAAGAAATTCCACCTCATCTCTGTCTGAAATGGGTGACCCCTTACTCTGAGAGTATGCCCTCTGTTCCTAGACTCTCCCACAAGGACAAACAACTTCTCAGCATCTACCCTGTCAAGCCCCCTGAGAATCCTATATGTCTCAATAAGGTCACCTCTCATTCTTCTAAACTCTAATGAGTACAGGCCCAACCTACTCAACTTCTCTTCATAAGAAAATCTCTCCATACTGAGGATCAAGCTAGTGAACATTCTCTGGACTATTTCCACCTCCTGGATATCGTTCCTTGAATAAGGAGACCAAAACTGTTCACATTATTCCAGGTGTGTTCTAACTAATGTCTTGAATAGTTTTAGCAAGACTTCCCTATTTTTATATTCTTATCCCATTGAAATATAGGCTAACATTCCTATTACCTGCTGAACCATGCTCTCATTTTGTGATTCATGCATGAGGATCCCCAAGTCCCCCTGTGCTTGAGCTTACTTCAGCCTTTCTCCATTTACATAATAGTCAGCTCATTTATTCTTCCTTCCAAAGTGCATAACCGGACATTTTCCTACATTATTTACCACCTGCCAAGTTTTGCCCACTCACTTAACCTATCTATATCCCTCTGTAGATCTTTGTGTCATACTCACCACTTGCCTTCCCAACTATTTAAGATGTGGAAGCTGAATTTGGATGAAGTTAATTTTACAAAGTCTAAAATTCATCTTTCTGGCAAAATATGTCAAGTTACTTCATTCTGTGATAAATGATTGTTCAATGTTATTATTTTATTCACTGTGCATCTTTTCAAGTCAAATTTTTGGAATTCTTCCGCCCCGCCCGCCACAAGAACGCCACGGGGTAGAGACGGACAATGAAGAAGTCCATTGACCTTGTGCGGGATTCTGCTGTCATCAGGCGGACGCTGCTGGAGAATCCCGCTCATCATTTTTCATGTTTGTGTTATAATCCATAAGTACCTTATGGGGTGACCCATGTAGAATTTGAGCTCCCCATCTAAACAATGTCTAGTTTGTATGGCATATAAAGCCGGTCAGTTTGGCACTGGCAAGGCAGACCCAGTTGGGATCTACCATATGATGTATATAATAGTTATTGCAAATAAACTAAGTTTCTTTGAACTACTCAATGTGGACTCCTTCGTGGCCTTATAAAAGTTTCTTTAGTTGCCTGAAAAGTATGATTGTGGACAGAAGTTAATGTTACCTTCCAATGTCAAATAAAAAGTCCTGCAACTAAAATAGAAACAAAATACTGCAGATGTTGAAATAAACACAGCACTGGAAAACTCAGCAGGTTTGACAATGTCTGTGCAGAGAGAAAGAATGAACATTTTGAGTCCAATGTGACTTTTCTTCAGAACTTAAGAGAGATTGTAATGAGATGGGTTTTATGCTGCGGAAAAAGGGCAGTTAGAGCAGGAGGGAAGGTCAGCAATAGGTTAGAGGGCGGGAGAGACAAAGATATCATGGAGCAAAAGGCAAAGGGAGTGGTATTGGTTGCAGAAAGTAAGAAAGCATTAGTTCAGAGCAGGGTTTCCCAAACCTTTCAAACCATGGGACTCCTAGTTGATCCTCCAAGAACATCAGGGAACACCAAGCATTCTCATGATCCCCCCCTACCCCCACAATTTTTGCTGTGAAATCAAATGTAAACAAGTATTTTCTAACTGTACCTAGTACATATAAGGAATTAGGAAGAGGCTCACAGTCACAAGTACACTCACGAGCTATATGGCCCCCCTCACATTAACCCCTGGCCAAACCACCCTCCCCCGGCCCTTTAACGTTAACCCCGGAAGTGGTGTGTAATCTGGTGTGTAATCCGGTGGGCAGCACAGTAGCATTGTGGATAGCACAATTGCTTCACAGCTCCAGGGTCCCAGGTTCGATTCCGGCTTGGGTCACTGTCTGTGCGGAGTCTGTACATCCTCCCCGTGTGTGCATGAGTTTCCTCCGGGTAGGGTGCTCTTTCCAAGAGCCAGTGCAGACTTGACGGGCCGAATGGCCTCCTTCTGCACTGTAAATTCTATGATAATGGTATTAAGTTAAAGGTTCTCTAGGTCAAAAAATAATTGTGTTACATTTCATAATTTTTAATGTGAGGAATGATGCTGATAACTGATTCTTATTTTGGACAATCACCTCGCTCCCTCGCACACACACACACAGATTCACAGCTCTCATATTCACACACACACACAGATTCAGGGTGTTGTTTTTCTGTACTCTGGGATAACATAGGCTGCAACTCGATGCAGCTTTGACTAAAAGATACTCCAGACTTTGAAGTGCTAAATTCCTGCTAATCTTGCTGCAGTAACTCAGTCTAACTAACCAGTCTGCTCTGAGCCACGTGACTCTCTAAGTGTCGCCTGTGGAAAGAGACAGAGCATGTGTGCCCTGTCCTGAAATATGGGTTGTGTAATGCCCCCTTGTGGTCGTGTCACCTCTGGGTGTCTTGACTGCCCATTGGTCGTGTCCTATTCTATGTGCTCATTAGCTGTATGTCTGCATGTCATAATGTCTCTGGTGCTCCCTCTAGTGTTTACTCACCGTAGTGTATTTACATTAACCTCTTGTGTATTTACAGTGATGCATATCACCACACACGGCTCTCACATTCACACACACACACACACACACAGATTCATGGTTCTCACATTCACACACACATGCACACAGATTCATGGTTCTCACATTCACACACACAGATTCATGGCTCTCACATTCACACACACAGATTCATGGTTCTCACATTCACACACACATGCACACAGATTCATGGTTCTCACATTCACACACACAGATTCATGGCTCTCACATTCACACACACAGATTCATGGTTCTCACATTCACACACACATGCACACAGATTCATGGCTCTCACATTCACACACACAGATTCATGGCTCTCATATTCACACACACACACACACACACAGATTCATGGCTCTCACATTCACACACACACAGATTCATGGCTCCCACATTCACACACTGTGGTGAATGTATAATTACTGATAATTCACCAGTGCACTGTATTATGTTATGTTATGTTATTAACCTTGTGGGCTCCACCTATGGGCCATTGTGTGGCTTCATCCACAGGGGGATATGTTGGGGCATGTACAGGCTCCGCCCATGGCTCCACCCCTTTAGAGGATGTATAAGAGCAGCTGACCTGCGTGGCTGCCTTCAGTATTGTACCGGTCGCAGGCAGGCTCAGTTCTAAGCTGATTAAAACCACGGTTTACTTCTCCACGTGTCTTCGAGTGAATTGATGGTCGCATCACCGACCAGGTGCTGGAGTGTGGCGACTAGGGGATTTTCACAGTAACTTCATTGCAGTGTTAATGTAAGCCTACTTGTGACAATAATGATTATTATTATTATCCAAGCACACACACACACATCCCTTTCACACACACACACACATTCACCCCCTCTCACACACACACTCAGACCGCTGGTCTCACAAACACGCTTCTCTGAGGCCTGAACCCCTTCCTGTTTTCTCACACACGTCTCTCTCTCTCTCACATTTACACACATACATTCACCTCCCTCTCTCACACACAAACCTCTCTCTCTCACAGACACATCCCTCACCCCTCTCTCGCACAACCACACTCACCCCCTCTCTCACACACTCAACCGCTCACACACACACTCACCCCACTCTCTAACAAGCTCACCGCTGAACTACTTACACAAGCTCAACTGCTTACACACATTCACCCCACTCTCTCATGCACATTTGCCTCCTCTCTCACACAAACAAAATCACCCGCTCTCACATACACACACACACACCCTCCTCTCTGACACTCACTCTCATCTCACACACACTCACCCCATCACAGGCACTCACCCCCCATGTACACCCCCTGCTCACACACACTCACCCTCTCTCTCTCACACTCGCTCTTCTTTCATACACACACTCACAGCCTCTCTCATACAAACACACTGATCCTTCACACACATACTCACCCTTCACACACACACATACTCACCCTTCACATCCCACTCTCACACACTCATCCCTCTAACACACACACTCACCCTTCACACACACACACTCACCCTTCACACACACACACACGCACCCCTCTCACACACACACTCACCCTTCACATATACACTCACCCCCTCTAGCAAAGATACACTCACCCCTCTCTCCCACGTACACTCTCACAAACGCATCACTCCAAGACCTGAACGCACCTCCCCCACCCCTTCTCTCACACTCACCTCTCCGGGGCCTGTCACTGCTTCCCGCTCCCTCTTTTTGTCGCTGGCTCCATTCTCAGGATCAATCTTCACTGTTGGCCATTGTTTTTTCTGCCCAGCAACAGCCAGAATCAATTGGGCCAATCACAGAAAATCATCTAGGATCACTGTCTGCCGATAGGGTGATTATCGTAGAAACACATAAAATAGGAGCAGGCGGAGGCCATTCGGCCCTCCGAGCCTGCTCCGCCATTCATTATGATGTTGCTCATGGAAAATGAAAAATGAAAATCGCTTATTGACACAAGTAGGCTTCAAATGAAGTTACTGTGAAAAGCCCCTAGTCGCCACATTCCGGCGCCTGTTCTGGGAGGCTGGTACGGGAATTGAACCGTGCTGCTGGCCTGCCTTGGTCTGCTTTCAAAGCCAGCGATTTAGCCCTGTGCTAAACCAGCCCCTTGATCCCCCTCATCAGGTACAATACTCTGATCCTGCATTCCCCCCCCCCCGCATGTCCGTTGATTCACTTTACCCCAAGTGCTATATCTAACCACTTGAAAACAAATAGTGTTTTGGCCTCAGCTGCTTGCTGTGGTAGCGAATTCCACAGGCCGACCACTCTCTGGGTGAAAAGATTTCTCCTCACCTCAGTCCTAAATGGTCTATCCCGCATCCTCAGACTGTGACCCTTGGTTTGGACGTCCCCACCATCGGGAACATCCTTCTTGTATCTACCCTGTCTAGGTTTCTATGAGCTCCCCCATCATTCTTCTTAACTCCAGCGAATACAATCCTAACCGACTCAATCTCTCTTCATATTTCAGTCCTGTCATCCTGGGAATCAGTCTGATAAACCTTTTCTAAAGTCCCGATAGAGCAGGAACTTCCTTTCTCAGATCAGGGGCGAAATTCTCCTGAAACGGCGCGATGTCCGCCGACTGGCGCCCAAAACGGCGCCAATCAGACGGGCATCGCGCCGCCCCAAAGGTGCGGCTTTGGGGGCCGAACCCCAACATTGAGGGGCTAGGCCGACACCGGAGGAATTTTCGCCCCGCCAGCTGGCGGAAACGGCCTTTGTTGCCCCGCCAGCTGCCGCGGAAATGACGTCTCGGGGCGGCGCATGCGCGGGAGCGTCAGCGGCCGCTGACAGTTTCCCGCGCATGCGCAGTGGAGGGAGTCTCTTCCGCCTCCGCCATGGTGGAGACCGTGGCGGAGGCGGAAGGGAAAGAGTGCCCCCACGGCACAGGCCCGCCCGCGGATCGGTGGGCCCCGATCGCGGGCCAGGCCACCGTGGGGGCAACCCCCGGGGCCAGATCGCCCCACGCCACCCCCAGGACCCCGGAGCCCGCCCACGCCGCCTTGTCCCGCCGTTCAAAAGGTGGTTTAATCCACGCCGGCGGGACAGGCAATTTATCAGCGGGACCTCGGCCCATCCGGGCCGGAGAATCGAGCGGGAGGGCCCGCCAACCGGCGCGTCCCGATTCCCGCCCCCGCCGAATATCCGGTACCGGAGACTTCGGCAACCGACGGAGGCGGGATTCACGGCGGCCCCCGGCGATTCTCCAACCCGGCGGGGGGTCGGAGAATGACGCCCCAGGAGACCAAAACTGCAAACAATATTCCAGATGTGCCCTCACCAAAACCTGTACAGTTGCAGCATCACATCCCTGTTCCTGCGCCTCTCGCTATGAAGGCCAATGTACTATTTGCCTTATTTACCGCCTGCTGCACCTGCATACTTAGTGTCAGCGACTGGTGTACAAGGACACCCAGGTCTCATTGCAAATTCCTCTTTCAGATAATAATCTGTCTTTCCATCTTTGCTAACAAAGTGGCTAATCTCACATTTATCTAAATTGTACTGCATCAGCACGCAGTGTTCAAGGAGGCCTTGCTCTGATTGACTTATTTCATAGTCATTTGCAATATTGGTCAGTTGCTCCTTTTCAACCAGCGATTGCCAGTCACGTGGCAGTCAAGGACCACCTGGAGACCCTTCACAGACTGAGAACCCTCTGGTCCAGTGTAAGAACAAAGGACAGTTCTGTCTGTAAGCAACATATGAAAACAAGATACAGACTGGTTAGAAATAAAGAATGAAAATGGAGGGCAGAGTTCATGGCACTGCTCCCTTGTGACACCCTGGTCTAACTCCTTTATCACCCCTACACATCATCCCTTTCTCACAGCATACTTCCCATGCAATCACAGGTGATTTAATACCAGCCCTTTCACCTCCTCTGTCCTTACTATCTAAGGCTCCAAACACTCCTTCCAGGTGAAGCAATAGTTTACTTGTACTTCTTTCAATTGAGTATTTTGTATTGCTACTCAAAATGTGACCTCCTGTACATTGGGAAGACCAAACATGGGCCGGTTGACCACTTTGCAAAACGCTTCCATTCAGTTCACAAGCACGGCCCCAATTTTCCGGTTGCTTACCATTTTAATATTTCTCTCATACTCGCATTTCTGTCCTCAACCTCACTACAATGCTGGCCAGCTCCATTACGAATATAGGTATCTCCTGGCCCTTGAAATGTTCATGAAATTTCATGAACGTTGTGGTTTCCTGCCTCACAAAGGTGTCGTAAACCACAGGCTGCGCGAGGGAACCTTTTGAAAGTTAAAAAGGTCTTACCCATGCTCTCCATGCCAACCTGTGTCTCGCTACCCACCCCCAAAGCTCAGTCATACTCACCATGTCCAGCTATGTCACTTAAATGTCAATTTAACAGTATAGAATCAATGACAGGTGTGGTAAAGCTTTAAAACAACCAACCATTCATTCCGAAACTTTCTTACAAAAAAACCCTCCTTTTTCTACAACCCTATCGGAGTGTCAATCAACCAGCCCTTTAAAGTATCAGCAGCAGAACCTGCCCACCGGATACCTCTTTATCTTGTGCAATAAACATTGAGCAATTGATAGAATGTGCTGGAGAGCCAGAATTATCAATCAAGATATTTGGGGCTTGCAGCCAAAAATGCACACTGAGGCTTGGCTGAGAGCCAGACATCCATTAGTCTGTTGAAACAGCTGTGCCCAAGGGAACACATTGCCTGATTGACAGATTTTTCGCAGATCTATTTCCTAATTGCCAAATGTTTATTTGCACAAGAAAAAGAGGTGTTAAGTGCTTGCAGTTTCTGCCACAGAGACTTTATACGGCTGGTTGGTTGATTAATATGGGGCTGTTGTAAAAGGCAGCTTGCGTAAGAAATTTAAGGATTGTTTTAGAGCTTTTTCACAATTGACATTGTTATTATAAGATGTATTGATTCAATGCAGAGTATATACTGGGTAAAGGAGCATTGAAGCGGCATAGGTTGGTGTGGAGGATATGAGTGGCCATTCGGGTAATGAGTTGCTATGAGGAGTGTGTGTGGGAGGGGGAGGTGTGGACTAGATTGTTTTCCATTTTATTGTTTGTATTGCAATCCCAAAGGACTGAGGCAGATCTATTAAACAGCCCGCCTCCAGGCTCGGCGGCCCCTGTGACTGCATCTGAACTGTCTCCAGGGGCAGCGGACATGACTCCAGTTAGCAGCCCCCACCAGCACCCAATCACCAGAACAAAGGTCCTGCCCTCGCAGGCACTTTCACCCAAGGTGGGCGTGCCGAGCCTGGAGGTTTCCCAACTTCCGCTGCTTGCCTCAAAGATAGTAACCATGTTTCTCTTCCTGTTTTTAGTCCTGCAACTAAACTGAGGGAACAAGGTTTTGACTATACCATTGAAAGCCATGGATTAGGTCAAGGTGGTATGACTCAGCCATTTCATTGAAAAAGAAATGCTCTGTGGGAGGAAGGAGTGCAGTTTGAAGGAAATCGAACGTTGATTCACTTTCATGTTCAGCTTTGATTTCATGTTTGCAGAGAAATAGGCTTACGGAGAATAGAGGAGAGAGAAGACCTGATTAGAGGGACAGCTTCTCTGAGGGCACGAATGTTTAATTGAAATGAAGGCAGAACAGTCATAACTGTAGTATTTTGCAATGTGAGACTAGAGGGACAGTGGAAGAAATAGACCTGCCCCCCTCCCCTCAGGGTGATAAGGGAAGGAAGAGTGTGGAAGAAACCAGCTGATGGCTGGTTTGTTTCATGTGAAAACTGCCATACATACTAAAAATGTGAATTTACCTGGATCCACAGCTTCTCCATTAAAGATTGTATTGCGTGTGACCATTTCCTGAAATGCATAGAACATTCAGCAGGATAACATTTCATGTGTTATTCTCTTAGCATCATAGAATCCCGACAGTGGAGAAGGCCGCAATTCAGCCAATTCACTCCTCCCCCCCCATCCCCATAACCCCCCCCTAACCTGGGCATCTCCCGCAGTGGGTCCAGCCACATCAGGGGGCGGAAAGGTCCAGCCATAGATGCGACAAATCATAGTGTTCTCTTTCATTTGCCAACAACAGCACTTAAAATTCCCCAAAATGTGCAAAGGACGTAGAGTGCAATAACAGATATGCACATGAATGGGAGTGAATCTTGCTTGGACTTCCACAGCTCCACTGCCAGGATTCAGGGATTACAGATCATTGTGTAACCGCAGGTGGAAGCATTCTTGTCTCAGACTGCACTCCCTTAGAACAACAAAAAAAAGACATTTCACAATAACATCTCACAGTGTTGTATTTTGTTTAAGGGATGCTGAGCTGTGACTCGGTGTGGTGGCAACCCGGAGTCCGAAGCTGTGGGTTCATGTTCCATTCCATAGAACCAGAGATAAGACACAGCACAGAAGGAGGCCATTCAGCCCATCTTGTCCATGCCGGCCGGTCATTCCTGTGACTTGAGTACCAAATCGAGGCTTGAGGGAGTGCTGCACAGTCAGCAATGCTATCTTGAGAATGTGACGTTAAACCAAATTCCTAATTGCTCTCTCCGGTGGATGTTTTTAAAGAAGAGCAGTGCGGGAAGGGGGAGGGTGGAGAAACAGGTTTATCTCATGGGGAAAGGTTGGACAGTCGGGCCTGTATCCATTGGAGTTGAGAAGGCTGAGAGGTGATCTTTTGAAACGGATAAGATCCTGAGGGGACATGACAGGGTGGATGCTGAAAGGATGTTTCCCCTTGTGGGAAAGACTAGAATGAATGGGGCACAGGTTAAAATTAAGGGGTTTCCCATTTAAGAGGGAGATGAGAAGAGGGTCATGGACCTTTGGAACTCTTCTCTCCAAAGCGCGGTGGAGGCAGTGTGAATGAATATTTTTAAGACAGAGGTAGACAGATTTATTGATGAACAAGGGAGTCAAAGGTTATTGAGGTAGGCGGAATGTGGAGCTGAGGCCACACTCAGATCTGCCATTGAGTGCCAGGGCAGGCTCGAGGGGCTGAATGGCCTATTCCGCTGTTCCTAATTCATGGGCAATATTTCCCATTCAACCAACGACTTTAAAGGAGATGATCTGGTCGTTACCCTTTGTGGGAAATTCCTGTGTACAAATTGGCTCCTATCTTTCCTATATTATAACGATGGCTCAAAACCAGCTTTGTGAGGAAATTGAGAGTTGGCAATAAATACTGCTCTTGACAGCGATGACTACATCCCATGAATGAATTTTTAAAAACTATAAAAGCAAGTCCTTTATTCTTTTTGTCTACTATGTACGTACTGCGTACGTACATTACCTCGGCTGCAGAAAAATACTTTTCACTGTACTTCGGTACATGTGACAATAAATCAAATCAAATCAATCAATTTTAGCAGCAGGAAAGTGTTCTGCATGAAGACTATTCCATACATTGACAGCCATCATGGTGTTTCCTTTTCTAAAGGACTTTGCAAACGAAATGCAGGGAATACCAGTCTTCTAGAGTGGACTGGCTCCCACTATCAAATCAAATGATCATTTGGAGACCCAGATTCCTGGAGAAGATTGTTACACCAAGCTTTCTAAAACAGCCGTCTAAAAAAACACTTTTGAGACCCGCGCGCATAAAGTTTTTTTTTTAAACGAGGTCGGCCCTCTGCTGGTGGCTGGAAACTTACCAAAATCACATTGTGTCGCTCCTTTGGCTTGGATTCTGTAGTTAACAAAAGACAAGTTCACTTACTCCATTGCATTGAAAGAAAATATAGCTGAATTCACATTGAAAGGCACCAGGAAAGTTGAAGCACCCACCTTGTTCGTTCATCCTGAAACATAAAAGGAAAGTCGTTTGAATTAACCACTGTCACTTTAAAAGATTTTATCAATAGAACTTCACAGCTCAGGGTGCCTGTGCCATTAATATTTAATTTGGGTGTGAGATCGAGTCCAATCCCCTCTGGATACACTTATGGCGCATTCTCTAAAAAGATTTTGAAGTGTGGTCTCTGTCAGGGAACGTGGTGCAATCCAGATTACAATCCACCCGCACAGGATTTTTTTTTGGCGGGGGTGGGGTTCACAGAGAACGTGGTGCCATTGTTAAAGGGCACCCCAATCTCAAAGTGACAGTAGGCATCTCCAACATTGTCGACATCAGGGCTGCAGTGCCCCCACCGCACCCCCCCCCCCCCCCTCACCACTATCCTCGCTCACATCGAGGGCAGCATGGTAGCACAACAGTGGTTAGCACTGTTGCTTCACAGCTCCAGGGTCCCAGGTTCGATTCCAGCTTGGGTCACTGTCTGTGTGGAGTCTGCACGTTCTTCCCGTGTGCGCGTGGGTTTCCTCCGGGTGCTCCGGTTTCCTCCCACAATCCAAAGACGTGCAAGTTAGGTGGATTGGCCATGATAAATTGCCCTTAGAGTCCAAAAAGGTTGGGTGGTGTTACTGGGTTACGAGGATAGGGTGGAAGTGTGGGCTTGGGTAAGATGCTCTTTCCAAGGGCTGGTGCAGGCTCGATGGGCTGAATGCCCTCCTTTTGTACTGTAAATTCTATGAAATTCAGTGCCCCACCCCATCCCATCCTCGCCCACATCGGGGCTTCAGTGACCTCCCCCTCACCATTCTGCCGCCCCCTCCTCCGCCCCCACACCTGGCATTATGACATCAAGGCCCTCCCAGTGGGTCTCCCTTCAGGCCCCTCTCCCTTTCAGGCCCCACCCCTTGATAGTGCCAACCTGGCACTGCCCATGGCACCCCTTGATAGGGCCAACCTGGCACTGCCCCATGGGTAATGGATACGGTCTGACAGGAATGAAGTGGTTTCATGAACAGAGTGATGACAGTTGTAACTCACATTGGCTTTGTCTCAACTTTTGACTTCGGTATGGAGCGGATGTATTCAGCCAAGAGGGATGACAGGTATCCCAGCATTCCGAGCAACAATAAGCAACCTAAGGTGATGATGAATGGTATGTACCAGGCATCTGTTTGATAGGTGTTTTGTGATAGCCTGATATAGGTTATATTGGGCTGTTGGAAGGGGGGGAGAAATAACAAAGAAACTGTCAGCAGGAAACCACCAATGACTTGAAATGAATGACTTGTTTATTCCCTCCATTGTTTTTGCGCCCTTCACAGACAGCATAAGATTATAACCATGGTGATTAGAATGGTCACGCAAATCAATTTTGTTTGAACTCCTGGTTTGTGAATTGTGAATATACATTCTAAAATTCTTTGTGAAAACACAACAGCCCATCCCACCCAGCAAGATATTGCGCTCCTGCCAAAGTTAACGGCAATTTAATTGGCCCCATTACATCCGCTGGGGGGGGGTGGGGTTAGCTGTGGCGTGGCCATCAGATCTTGGCCAACATTTCTCAGCTTTTTACAAGTTCAGCTCAGTTTGTAGTATATACGCCCGTAGAAAAATGTTATTAAGTCTCCCTCCCCCCCAACTTCAAACTAAGTTAACATACAGTGCAATATTCAAAGTCAGAGCAAACCTGGAATTATATCGTCATTCTGCACTGTCACTGGGTCAAAATACTGCAACTCCCTCCCTAACAGCACTGTGGGTGTGCAGCTCCCTATCACCTTCTCAAGGGCAATTAAGGATGGAAAATAAATGTTGGTCTAGCCATGATGCCCACATCCCTTGTGTGATAATCTCCTCGAGGACCATGGGGGATCATTAATTGATCTCGCCGTGTGGGTCGTGGAGTACGAGTTTCCCTGTGAGCAGGCAGAGGCCCACCCAACTGGGACTCGTTAACTTTAAAAATTAAAGGGAATGTGCCAAAAAATAGAGCAATCCGGGGCAGTTGAGGGGGTGGGGAGGAGGGGGGGGGGGGGCGTTGGCAGGGCTACCCATCTCACATGGTCAATTAAAGAAGGCAGACTGGGATTTTGCAGTCAGCCTCCAGGTTACTGTAGGTGAATGTTCAGCTTTCTGACCGACAGGCTGTTGTACATGATTGTGGGGAGGGCTCACGATGTGCCAGGCAGGCCTGGAGGCCCTCCCTCCCCTGCCTGGTAGCTCCAGCAGCAGCCACAGGCCTACCTTTGAGGAGTTAAATCCCCAACTCCCAATCACTCCACAACAGTGGTGGCCTGCAGGCTGAAAAATAGATTTAAAAAAAAATCAAACTCAAAATAAGTTGGAGAGAATGTGGCCTCCATTTTGCCATCATGGCTCCTGTTTCTTTCAAGCTGGGGGACTAACCGGAGGCTTTCCGACTTTGAGAGGATCAATGGGAAGCTCGCATTCCGGCTGTGAGTTAACCGCTTTGTAGAAGATCACGATGAGTGTTTCCCACAAATTTTGGCTTTCTGACCCAATTTGACCCTGAGGGAACATTCTGCCCCATTTCTGCAATTTCACTACATTGTGAAGCCATTTCTTAGTCAGTTGCAAGGAATTGTGATTTTTGAGTCAGACTATTCATCTTGGGAAGCTTTCATTCTGACTTCCCGATAGCTCAGCTCTCCACTCTGATATACTTACAGTTGTGGTTGTTTCTTGAGTACTGGACGTAGGGGTAATAATTCTGATGTTGATCTTTACTGTCCCTGTTTGTACGACTTTCATCTGGTTGCTTCCAGCCAGTAGGTTATCATCAGTTATTTGAACAAGGAGGTTATAATTTGTGACTTTGTCAACACCATGCGTATAGTCAAAAGGAAGTGCGAGTATCAACTTCGTAATGTTAGATCCAGCACTAGGAGAGAATCTAAAGTGGTTGTTGATATTACCTGGTACAGAAAGTAACCTGGTTAAAGTTATTTAAATGGTAAATAACTTACAACATTTCCTCCGGCTTTAAAGGTAACTTATCCTCTGCTTTTTAAGTTGCACAAATGTGATAGGGTAATCATAGGTACTCCGCAATCAAAATGATTGAAAAAAAACCACTGAAAATAATCCGTATTGCTGACACCAGCTGAGGATTAAAAGAGAAAAACCCAAGAGGGAGCTTCTCCCACTGCTGAATAAATTCAAAACCCAAAGCTTTTGAGAACCAAAATTCTGAAAATGTCAATTAATGCTACTGTGGTTGAGAATAGATTTCAGTGGCTCTGGGTGAAGAAATTTCTCCTCATCTCAGTCCTAAAAGGTTTACACTTTATCCTCAAACTATAGCCCTAGTTCTGGACTCCCCCACCATTGGGAACATTGGAGTAGGGACACATGCGTGCTTGATTTCAACAGAGCTAAAATGTAGAGACTGTGCTACTGGAAAACAATCCTACTTGTGCTTAATCTGCTGTCACATATACATAGAAGCATACATAGAAAATAGAAGCAGGGGGAGGCCATTCGGCCCTTCAAGCCTGCTCCACCATTCATTATGAACATGGCTGATCATCACGTTCAATACTCTGATCCCACCTTCCCCTATGTCCCATGATCCCTTTAGCCCCAAGAGCTGTATCTAATTCCTTCTTGAAATTACACAACGTTTTGGCCTCAACTACTTTCTGTGGTAGTAAATTCCACAGATTCACCACTCTCTGGGTGAAGAAATTTCTCCTCACCTCAGTCCTAAAAGGTTTACCCCTTATCCTCAAACTATGACCCCTAGTTCTGGACTCCCCCACCATTGGGAGCATTCTTTCTGAATCTATCTTGTCTAATCCTGTTAGAATTTTATAAGTTTCTATGAGATCCCCACTCACTCTTCTAAACTCCAATGACTATTATCCTAACCGAATTATTCTCTCCTCATATGACAGTCCCGCCATCCCAGGAATCAGCCTGGTAAACCTTCACTGCACTCCCTCCACAGCAAGAATGTCCTTCCTCAGATAAGGACACCATAACTGCACACAATACTCCAGATGTAGCCTCACCAATGCCCTTTACAATTGTAGTAAAACATCCCTATTCCGATACTCAAATCCTCTCACTATGAAAGCCGACATAATTTGTCTTCTTTACTGCCTGCTGTACCTGCACCCTTACTTTCAGTGACTGAGGAACGAAAACACCAAGACTTCGCCGAGTATCCACCTCTCTCAATTTGCACCCATAAATAATAATCTGCCTTCCTATTTTCTAGATTCCTTTGTCATTCAGTAACCCCCTTAAAGTAAGAGTACCAGCAATGTATGGGGCAATTCTTCTGTGCCAGGTTTGCGAAAGCAGTCTAACTTCTTTTTTTAATGCTCCTTCTTGACTATATTAATCTCAGTAAAACTGGAACCAGAATCTGCGTGTTAGATCACCAAAGATAATTGGTTGATTACTGTTGGGTTCCAGCCTGTAGCTTGATTGGTCCTGCAATGTTGCAGATTATCGAAAGCATGACATCCATCCCGATACCATGGAACCAAGTTTCTCTCTCCTCAATAGATCATGAATGATCAGCTACAGACTTAACGATTCATAGAATCATAGAATCATAGAATTTATAGTGCAGAAGGAGGTCATTCGGCCCATCGACCTCGCTACTCACACAATCCCAGCACTAGTGGGACTGGCATTGGCCGCCTCAATGCCAGTCTCTTAACCCTGCTACACCGTGAGATGGCATTACACAAAATTCAACCATTTCTGTGTATTTCCCCAAACATTTTGGGTGGGATTACAACGGCATGAACGGGCCGCGCCAAGGACTAATTCTGGGCCCTACAGGGTGCGAATTGGGTGCCGCGGGATCCGCGCATGCGCAATGGCGCCGGCGCAAACGCACAGTGGTGCCGGCGCCAATGCGTGCATGCGCAGTGACTCCCTTCAACGCGCCGGCCCCGACGCAACATGCCGCAGGACTACAGGGGCATAGGAAATGAGTCCCCCAGCCAGAGAGGCTGGCGCGCCAATTGGTGGACCCCGATCGTGAGCTGGGCCGCATCGGAGGCCCCTTCGGGGTCGGAGCCCCCCCTCATAGGCCGCCGCCCGACCCTTCCACGCTGAGTTCCCGCCAGCTGACAGCAGGTGTGGACGGCGCCGGCGGGACTCAGCGTTTCCACGACGGCTGCTGGCCCATCTGGCCCGAGAATCGGCAGGCCGGCTGCATAGAGCGGCCCGCGACTGGCGCCGTGCCAACCACGCCGGCGCCAATGGCGCTGAATCTGCGGAGAATTGCGAGCCTGCATAGGGGTGGTGTGGCCCAGTCGCGGGGATTCTCCGGCCTGGCCCGGCCCAGGGCTGAGAGAATCCCGCCCTTTCTTTCAGTCTTTCTGCAATATAATAAATGGAGAGGCGAGAGAACAATAAAATCAGAGAGACACAGACAGGTAAAAAACAAAAAACTGCCAGGCACACCCTGAGGGGATGTATCCGAATCAATCTATAAAAACCAGAATGGTTCGCTCAGGGAATTCATAACGTACCTGAAGTTATGAAGTAACGAAAAGACTGAGGGGAGGAATCCGCATCTGTACAGGACAACCGAAACCCCTGAATGTTAGTACCTACAGCTGTGTCATCGAGAATTATCAGTGAATAAAACCTTGGCTGACAGTCAGGTGGTTCATCATTGGTTGGAAGAACATGAACTGTGACCTGGAACACAACAGCGTCTATTAACAGAAAAGTACACAGTTTCCTGAATTACCTCAGACCGGTAGCATTGTGGATAGCACAATTGCTTCACAGCTCCAGGGTCCCAGGTTCGATTCTGGCTTGGGTCACCGTCTGTGCGGAGTCTGCACATCCTCCCCGTGTGTGCGTGGGTTTCCTCCGGGTGCTCCGGTTTCCTCCCACAGTCCAAAGATGTGCAGGTTAGGTGGATTGGCCATGATAAATTGCCCTTAATGTCCAAAATTGCCCTTAGTGTTGGGTGGGGTTACTGGGTTATGGGGATAGGGTGGAGGTGTTGACCTTGGGTAGGGTGCTCTTTCCAAGAGCTGGTGCAGACTCGATGGGCCGAATGGCCTCTTTCTGCACTGTAAATTCTATGATAACCTCAGTCCATCAGTGCCAATCCAAAACCTATCAGCAGCCTCCTGCCGTTCAATTCAGCCACCCACCAACATGGCTGTTTAACTTTGAATTTAAACCGTTAAAATCTCTTTGAGAGGTAGTTAAAGCAAATCCTGATCTTTGTCCTCTCCCATTGTCTATTGCGTAAAGAATCGCTGACTTGCAATCAGAAACGGAAACCCTCAATGAAGGTTTTTTAAAGCCCTTTGCTGCCCCAGGACGTTTGATCAATACATGCCCTACTGCCCTGGTCAAGAGCAATCAACTTAACAAAGGTCAGGGATCAAACCTGGACCATTCCTGAATTACCCAGTGAGCCACTACAGAAGCTATTACTTCTTCCATTAATGAAATTATCAGATGGAGCCTAAAAAAATTGTTCATAGTATTTGGGCATTGCTGGCTAGGCCAGCATTTATTGACCATTCCTAATTGCCCTTGAGAAGGTGGTGGTGCATTCTTGAACCCCTGGAGTCCCTGTGGTGTAGGTACTCCCACAATGCTGTTTGGAGTTCCAGACCTTTAGCCCAGAGACACTGAAGGGACGGCGCTATAGTTTCAAGTCAGGTGGAGGGAGAGAACGTTGAAGGTGGTGGAAGGGGTGCCACCTCTACAAAAGAGTATAGTCAAAAGCTTAGTTCAAAAACTTGGGTTCCTGGGCTTGATTCCTGGCTTGGGTTACTGTCTGTGCAGAGTCTGCACATTCTCCCCCTGCTTGCGTGGGTTTCCTCCGGGTGCTCCGGTTTCCTCCCACAGTCCAAAGATGTGCAGGTTAGGTGAATTGACCGTGCTAAATTGCCCCTTCGTGTCCAAAATGGTTAGGTGGGGTTACTGGGTTACGGGGATAGGGTGGAGGTGTAGGCTCTAGTAGGGTGCTCTTTCCACGGGTCGGTGCAGACTCGATGGGCCGAATGGCCTCCTTCTGCACTGTAAATTCTATGATTCTAAAAAGTTCAGCAAAAGTGGGTGTGCAGTTGTAGGATTTCTTTTATTTACACTGTTTTTCTAAAGTTTCTGCATAGTTACCATAGTTACCACAACAAGAGGATCCAATTCAATTGGATGTTCAATTGTTTTAGGACAGTACGGTGGCGCAACGGTTAGCACTGCTGCCCCAGGGCGCTGAAGACCCAGGTTCGATCCCGGCTCTGGGTCACTGCCCGTGTGGACATTCTCCCTGTGCCTGCGTGGGTTTCGCCCCCACAACCCAAAAGATGTGCAGGGTAGGTGGATTGGCCACGCTAAATTGCCCCTTAATTGGAAGAAATGAATTGGGCACTCTAAATTTTTAATAAAAGGACTGCAAGGGAGATTTCATCATGCAACGGTTGAGACTTACAACAGGTCTTAAGCCTGTTGCTTAAACAAAACATTGACTGTCTGGTATTTACGCATTTCTTATGTCCTGGTTGCAGGGCTGTAAGAAGTTCGAGATACTCAGTTGAATATTAAGCGTAAGTTTATTCAGACAAGTTCCGAAAGAAAACTTGCATTTATGTAGCCTGGCCACAACCTCAGGATGCTCCAAAGCGCTTTATAGCCAATGCAGTCACCGTTGTAAATGCAGCAGTCAATTTGTGTACAGAAAGCTCTCATTAACAGCAATGACTGGCCCATTTTGAGTGAAAGAGTAGAAAACCTTGCAAAGAATGCAAAGCGCAGGGTGAGGGAGTTGCGGGAAATCACTCATCGGTGTCATTCTTTTACAGTTATGTTTATGGGGAGTGATTTAGTTAACGATCCTCCTCTAGTCGGATAGCATTCTGACTCCATTAACTTACAATCTGGCCAAAATTCAAGAGTGTGCATCGCAAATGTGCCAAGCAAACTCCTGAGTTGTATCAAACGTAACTTCCTTAATGAATACCTCGACAATGTCAGCCAATGTCAACAAGCGATTGCTGAGCCAATTCATTTTCAAACTCTCGGGTGCCAGTTCGTGGTCCTGATACTGAGAGAAAATTGAAAACCTGACAGCGAGGCGGAGTTAAAAAAAGACGACGCACATGTTTTGCTGAATATTTGAGGATTGGATTAGTTTTCTTGTTAAATCAAAACAATGATCCACTACCCACCCGGCTCGATATCTGTTTGATGTTTATGGCAATGAGTTGGGCAAGTGGACTAACCTGTAGCATTAGAAACCACTTACAGTAGTTGTAGCAGGCTTTGCGTCACTGGAATCTTTACCAACAGCCTGTACTGTCAGGGAATATTGGACAGTTGCCTCGTAATCGGGTTGGGCCACAAGGTGTATTTCCCCCGAGGTTGGGTTTATCCAAAATAACTGACTGTATCCCAGTGTGCTTCCCCCTCCGACAAGTGAGTAAATGAGTTCCAGATCTGGGAAATCTTTGACTTCTGCAATCACCCGTCCAACCTTTGTTCCTACTGGGAATCAAAAGACAGAAAAAACTGTTACCAGGCGACATTGTTAGTATCATTGAGGTGTTGGCACTGTTACTAATTTCACTTCATTCAATCTGCGTACCTCGAACTTCTTACAGCCCTGCAACCAGGACACAAGAAACAGGAGGAGGAGTAGATCTTATGGCCTGTCAAACCTGCTCCTTTGTTGTGCCTTTCTAGTGTCGAGGCACCAATCTCAGGAAGTATCTCCTTCAAACTCTTGTCTCTCCACCCCTTTTTCCTTAATACTCCCTTCAAAACCTATTTCCATGACCAAGCTTTTGATCACCTGTTGTAACTGGAATATCTACCTAACTGGTGAACAGGCTGTGCCCTTATTGGTGTGCAGATTCAATGGGCTGAATGGACTCCTTCTGCACTGTGGGTATTCGTGGGTTCTGTCTGCCGAGAGGGTCACGTGACCCGGATAATCAATCAGGGGCCAAGTGGGGGAATCATCCTACAAAGGGGACAAACACCCAGTAATGTCTCATTATTTGACTTGCTGTCAATGTTTGTAGAGGTGCTATATAAATGCAAGCAGTAGTTGGCCGCTTTGAAATGCCCATCCGCAGGGCTTGTCAGAATGGTTAATGATGTCCCTGGAAAAAGTGGAATGTTTCAATGGAAAAGGCTTGCAATTTCCACCTTTTCCACTTATGTAGGAGATTTTCCCAACTCTCTGTGCTACATTCTTGAAGAGTGGTCATTATTAATCATACTGCTGTGATTCATTGAGTGTACCCTACCCCCTCATTTCATTCTCTGTTGGAATGATTCTCTGCTCCCAATTTTTCCATTATCACAAAATATGACTCCTCAGTGCAACATCACAAAAGCAAAATACAGCATTTGGTGGAGGACTGAAACAAATGCTGGGTCTAATCAGGTCTGGCAGCATCTGTGGTCAGAGAAACAGAGGGCAGAATTCTTTCACTTTCACCGAAGGAGGGAAAAGCAGGCCTTTTCCACCATATTTTAAACACTTAGATGTTAAAAAAAAAGCTGAAGGGGCGGGTCCCACAATATCACGCTGACCTAGCGATGCACAATCAATGACCACTAAAGCGCGGTTGTAGTCCAACTGAAGGCTTTAATAAGCTAGATGTTTCCCCCAGCAGCTCAGGTACAGAATGAAGGCTGCTGGGGCGGCACGGGCTCTTATACCCCGCCTTGCAGGGCGGAGCTACCATAGAGCTTGACCAATAGGAAACATACAATATCTACCAATGGTGTTCCAGCATTACCAGGTACCGTAATACCTCTACACAGACTACCACATTCACCCCTGTTAAAAAAGAGTCCGGCAGGGGTGGTGGCCTGATATTACAACATGGTAACGTGTAGAGATTATAGTTATGGAAATACCGTAATACCTCCGTACAGCGTTTTGTAACTATTTACAATTCTATTAACTATTTACAATTTATGATTCATAATTAACTATACACTTTAAAATGAAGCAATCAGTCGATCGGAGGCCCTGGTCGTCCTCTGTGATCGTCAAAGCTTTGGTGGTGACTCCGGTGGAGGCTCGGGCGTCTGTAACTCCGGGAGCGTGGCTTTGATCTCTGTGGCAGCATCGACACCCCTAGACGGCGCTGGTGGGGAAAACACCTGCGGGGTGCGTCGGTGGGTGAGGAGGGGGGTCTAGATGGGGCCGGCAGAAGGACCGATCCTCCTGTAAGGTGCACTGGTGGGAGGGAGGGTGGGACTGGTGGCTGGGGTGTGCGTGAGGCTCCGGCGGGCGTCAGGTCTCGTAGGGAGACCGTATCTTGTCGGCCGTCGGGGTCCGACTTGTGCGCCCGCACGTGTTTTCGGAGCTGCCAGGCAGGTTGGGAGTGAGGTCCCAGAGGAGGACTTCCTGAGGAAGACAAGGAGACGTTCGTGAGGTGTTTGGTTGGTTGTGGTACAAAACAGTGACCGGATGGAGTGGTAGGCATCCGGGAGGACTTCCTGCCAGCGGAAAACTGGGAGATTCCTGGACCGTGGGGCCAGTAGGACGGTCTTCCAGACCGTTCCATTCTCCCTCTCTACCTGTCCGTTTCCCCAGGGGTTGTAACTGATCGTCCTGCTCGAGGCGATGCCCTTGCTGAGCAAGAATTGACGCAGTTCGTCGCTCATAAAGGAGGACCCTCTATCACTATGTATGTAAGCGGGGAACTCGAACAGTGTAAAGATGCTATGGAGGGCCTTGATGACGGTGGTTGCGGTCATGTCGGGGCAGGGGATGGCGAATGGGAACCAGGAGTACTCGTCAATCACGTTCAGTAAATACGTGTTGCGGTCGGTGGAGGGGAGGGGGCCTTTGAAGTCCACGCTGAGGCATTCAAAGGGACAGGAAGCCTTTATCAGGTGCGCTTTCTCTGGCCGGTAGAAGTTTGGTTTGCACTCCGTGCAGATTTGGCAGTCCCTGGTGGCTGTCCTGACCTCCTCGATGGAGTAGGGCAGGTTGCGGGTCTTGATAAAGTGGAAAAAGCGAGTGAACCCCGGGTGGCAGAGGTCCTCGTGGAGGGCTCGGAGGTGGTCCACTTGTGCGTTGGCACATGTGCCGCGGGACAGGGCATCAGGAGGCTCGTTTAGCTCGTAGTTGTCGGTGGAGTGTTCGATCCTCCACCGCAAGATCTTATCGTTTTCTATCTTGCCACGCTGTGCATTATCGAACATGAAAGCAACCGACCGTTGGTCAGTGAGGAGAGTGAATCTCCTGCCGGCCAGGTAATGCCTCCAATGTCGCACAGCTTCTACTATGGCCAGGGCCTCCTTTTCGACTGAGGATGGCGGATTTCGGAAGCATGGAGGGTACGAGAGAAGAAGGCTACGGGTCTGCCTGCTTGGTTGAGGGTGGCCGCCAGAGCTACGTCAGCCGCGTCGCTCCTGACCTGGAAGGGGAGGGACTCGTTGGTGGCGTGCATCGTGGCCTTTGCAATGTCTGCTTTTATGCAGCTGATGGACTGGTGGGCCTCTATCGACAGGGGAAAAGCTGTGGATTGGATCAGGGGGCGGGTCTTGTCCGCAAAGTTGGGGACCCACTGGGCATAGTAAGAGTAAAACCCTAGGCAGCGCTTCAGGGCCTTGGAGCAGTGAGGGAGGGGGAACTCCATAAGGGAACGCATGCGTTCAGGGTCGGGACCTATAACTCCATTTCGCACTACGTATCCGAGGATGGCTAGGCGGTCGGTGCTAATCACGCATTTATCCTTGTTATATGTAAGGTTAAGGATCCTTGCGGTCTGGAGGAATTTTCGGAGGTTGGTGTCATGGTCGTGGCCGCAGATGGTGACATTATCGAGATATGGGAATGTTGCCTGTAAACCGTACCGGTCAACCATTCGGTCCATCTCGCGCTGGAAGACCGAGACCCCATTGGTGACACCGAAGGGAACCCTTAAGAAGTGATAGAGCCGCCCATCTGCCTCGAAGGCAGTGTATTTGCAGTCACTAGTGCGGATGGGGAGCTGGTGGTAGGCGGACCTAAGATCCACCGTGGAGAAGACCTTGTAATGCGCGACCCTGTTTACCAGGTCGGATATGCGGGGGAGAGGGTACACGTCCAACTGCGTAAACCTGTTGATGGTCTGACTGTAGTCGGTGACCATCCTATGCTTCTCCCCGGTCTTTACCACCACTACTTGAGCTCTCCAGGGACTGTTGCTAGCTTCAATGACTCCTTCCCTCAGTAGCCTTTGGACCTCTGACCTAATAAAGATCCGATCCTGGGCACTGTACCGTCTGCTCCTGGTGGCGATGAGTTTGCAATCCGGGGTGAGGTTCGCAAACTGGGAAGGTGGATCGACCTTGAGGGTCACGAGGCCGCAGACAGTGAGGGGGGTATAGGGCCGCCAAATTTGAAAGTTAGACATTGGAGATTACACTGGAAGTCTAAACCTAGGAGTGTGGCCGCACAGAGGTGGGGAAAGATGTAGAGCCGGTAATTTTTAAACTCCCTTCCCTGGACTGTGAGGTTTGCTACACAAAACCCCTTTATCTCTACTGAGTGAGATCCGGAGGCCAGGGAGATTTTTTGATTAACGGGGTGGACGAGGAGAGAACAGCGCCTTACCACGTCGGGGTGTATGAAGCTCTCCGTGCTCCCAGAGTCGATTAAGCAGGATGTCTCGTGCCGCTGATTAGTACTATTGTTGTAGCAGTTGAGAGTGTTCGAGGCTGGGACTGATCCAGGGTCGCCGAGGCTAATCTCAGCAGTTGAGTGTTCTCTTCGGGCGTTGTGCGGTCAGCCGAGCTGGGGTCCTGGGAGTCCATTCAAGATGGCGGCTCCCATTGGTCGCACATGGCTGGGGTGCACAAAATGGCGGCGCCCATCATTCGAAAGTGGCGTCCGCGGTGTCATAATATTCAGATAAACATATCATGGTGCAAACACACATACACACTGATGGACAGATCAACGGACCAATCAACACACACGCAACATCACAGCCAATCACCAGTGAGAGCACACGCACTATAAAACGGGGAACACCACAGTTCCCGCTCATTCCAGCAGGAGACAGCTCAGGGCACAGAGCTCACAGCATGCCACTCAGTCATACACCATGTGCTGAGTGCCTCTCTAAGATAGTGTTAGGGCTAGGTCCACAGGTTAACAGGTAAATTACGAACCACAGTCATATGTTTACAGATGTTGTTCTCAAGAGTAATAAAACAGAGTTGTACCATCTACAACTTTGTTGGTTCGTCTGTATAGCGGAACACCCAACACGACACGTGGGACAAGATGACGGTGCCCGGGGGCCATGCGTGACCCTGGAGTAGGAAGATGGCGGCGCCCGCTGGCTGCACAGGGACCGTGGAGAGGTTTGTGGTGGCAGTCCGCATTCGCCGCCGGAGACCACGGCGACCGCACGGGCCTGGCATACCACCACGAAGTGGCCCTTTTTACCGCATCCCTTGCAGGTGGATGCACGGGCCGGGCAGCGCTGCCGGGGGTGCTTGGCCTGCCCGCAAAAGTAGCAGCAGCGCCCCCGCGGGTTGCCAGGCCGCCTTGCAGCACAAGCTTGTGCGGGGATGGGGGGTGTTTTGGGGTCGGCTGCGGAGGGGTTCCATGCTGCCCAGGGGGCTGTCACGTAGTCGGGGACGTAAGCGTGGGTGTTTCTGGAGGCCACATCCAGGGAGCCTGCAAGGGCCCGTGCCTCCTTGAGGCCTAGGGTGTCTTTTTCCAGCAATCGCTGGTGGATTTGGGAGGACAGCATACCTGCCACGAAAGCGTCCCGGATCAAGAGTTCTGTGTGGTCGCTCGCCGAAACTTGCGGGCAGCTGCAGTTTCTCCCCAACACCAGGAGCGCACGGTAGAACTCTTCCAGCGAATCCCCAGGGATTTGTCGTCTCGTCGCTAACAGATGTCGGGCGTAGACATGGTTTACCAGGCAAATATAATATCCTTTTAGCAGCTCTATTGCTGCATCGAAGTCTTCCGCGTCCTCGATGAGGGTGTAAATTTCCGGGCTCACCCTCAAGTGCAGGACTTGCATTTTCTGTTCTCCCGTGGGTGTGTTTTCGGCCGTTCCGAGATACCCTTTAAAGCACACCAGCCAGTGCTTGAAGATTGCCGCTGAGTTCGCCGCGAGGGGGCTGAGTTGCAGATACTCCGGCTTCATTTGGAGGTCCATCCTTTTAAATCTAGCTTATTAAATTGATGCACGATCAATGACCACTAAAGCGAGGTTGTAGTCCAACTGAAAGCTTTAATAAGCTAGATGTTTCCTGCAGCAACTCAGGTGCAGAATGAAGGCTGCTGGGGCGGCACGGGCTCTTATACCCCGCCTTGCAGGGCAGAGCTACCATACAGCTTGACCAATAGGAAACATACAATATCTACCAATGGTGTTCCAGCATTACCAGGTACCGTAATACCTCTACACAGACTACCACACCTCGTAACTGCGATTCCTGCCAGACCAGGTACCCTCATGTAAAGAAGATAAAAATAGGAAAGAGGAATCCTCCCCACCACAGGACCCCCCCCTCCCCCCCCCCCCCCCCATGGAATCCCCTTCCAATGGAATTCCATCCCAACCCCACCCCTCGAGGAACATGGACCCCGCCTCCCCCCCACCTCCCCCTCCCCCCCCCACCCCTCCCCACACCCCACTCCACCCCAACAGGGCAAAGAATCCCCAACACCTTTCCCACAGAACCCTCCAGCAGTGCCCCTTGGCAGTGCCGGGGCTGTGCCAGAGCACTGCCCGGAGATGATCCTTACCCCCCTGGGGGCTGCATTTGGCATCGACCTGATTAAACTCCCAGTTTGGGCAGAAATCTCACCCTGAGGACTGCCAGCCATCCAGAGGCTGACTGCTTTCCTGTACCAGCAGCTCCAACTAGGAGGTACTACCGGCAGTTGTGTGCAGTTCTGGTCACCTCACTATAGGAAGGATGTGGAAGCATTGGAAAGGGTGCAAAGGAGATTTACCAGGATGCTGCCTGGTTTGGAGGATAGGTCTTATGAGGAAAGGTTTAGGGAACTAGGGCTTTTCTCTTTGGAGCGGAGGAGGATGAGAGGCAACTTAATAGAGGTTTATAAGATGATGACGGGGGATAGATAGAGTGGACGTTCAGAGACTATTTCGTTGGGTGGATGTAACTGTTATAAGGGGGCATAACTATAAGGCTCATGGTGGGAGATATAGGAGGGATGTCCGAGGTAGGTTCTTTACTCAGAGAGTGGTTAGGGTGTGGAATGGACTGCCTTCTGTGATAGTGGATTCGGACACTTTAGGAACTTTCAAGTGGTTATTGGATAGGCACATGGAGCACACCCGAATGACAGGGAGTGGGATAGCTTGATCTTGGTTTCGGACAAGGCTCAGCACAACATCGAGGGCCGAAGGGCCTGTTCTGTGCTGTACTGTTCTATGTTCTATACCCAGAGGATCAGCAATGGATCCCCAGACAGAGGTGATCTGGGAAGGATGAATGTCACGTGGAGGGAGTTGCTGGCGAGGGAAGCCAGTGAATGAGTGATTTTCGCCTGGTAGGTCGCAGGTGGCTGGCCTACCCGGTTGTCAAGTCCCCTGTCGGGTGCTAGTTGAATACCTGCGGCAGTGGGATGAAGCCCTTAAGCGACCTTTGAGGACTACCTGAGGTGATCAATTAGCATCTGAGCGGGATGAACACCTGCAAGCCTCCCACCGCCCCACTCCCCCCATCAAATTTGGTCTCTGTGAGGTGGGAGGGTGATGGGATTTCCATCTTCATCCTTACACCCAATCATTTGCTCCCACTCCTCCATCCTCCAACCTCCAACCTCTCACCTTGTCCGGGGAGGCAGTAAATTCCAATCATAGAACATTGAATCATAGTATCCTTACTGTGCAGAAGGAGGCCGCTCGGCCTATAAAGTTTACATTGACCCTTTGAAAGAGCACTCCTACCTAGGCCCACTTACCCACTACCCCACCTAACCTTTGGACACTAAGGGACAATTTAGCATGGCCAATTCACCTGACCTGCACAGCTTTAACCCTGTTAACTCATTAACTCAGTTTCCTCCTCCACTGTTGCTGCCAGACCTGCTGAATATTTCCAGCACTTCCTGCCTTTATTTGTGTAACATTACAGGATCATACGAATAACATGCAGTCACGGTGAGATCAAATCTATGCCATCTTATCAGTTTTAGAAAACCCAGTTCTTCAATGTTAAATGTATTGAAAAATATCAGCAATTGAAGGAGATCTACAGATTAAGATCAGATTAAATACAACAGGCAAATTTCAGAAGAATAATAAATTGCAGATGATCTGATGTGGCGATATTATGATGACAGCAAAGTTTTTGTTCAAAAGTAACAACACTTGATGATCAGATGCCTTGCAATAACATTGCAGCTTTCGTTGGCATGATACTCAACTGTTGAACTTTATTTTTTAACACTTTCATGTAAGACTTTGGGGGATTTTACTGTGCTCATCGCGTGATATAAATCTTGTTGGTAATCAATTTGGTGGTTTTGGATTTGCAACCAATTAATTAGAATCAAGTCATCTAACTCTTTGGGATGTTGTGCATCTAAAGGAAATATTTTCCATTTCGAAGGTAAATTGTTATAATGTGGAGAGAAACTTGCATTTGATTATTGTGCCCAGCTCAGTGATTTTACACTTGCAAGTTGATGGAGCAATTTTTGGTTCAGTGTAATACATCCTGTTCACCAGTTAGGTAAATAACTGCAACTTTTATTTACATATATCTACAACCTTCCAGGATCAAACTGATGCAGAAACCCACCCACAGGTTTCCCATTGACAAGCAGCGGGTGCAGCAAAGCCTGCCATCGGCGAACAGCGTGCCACTGAGAAACATGTGACTGGGAGACTGGAGAATCCTGCCCTGGATGTTTTTAGCTGCAATGGAACATTAAATGAAATGGAATTGCTTGTAAGTCACGGTTGACTACACCAAATAAGGTCTCACTGTTGTCTGAACGTTAATGGTAAGAGAGTAATGTTTCACTGGATGTATGTCTACTTGATTTCTGCTTGTTTTAAGCAAACCACATTGTATTATGTACTGGCAAAAATGATGTTGACTCACTAACATAGCCCCACTCCATGCAAAAGGCCAGGGAAAGCAAATGTCCTGCATTAATGCCTGTGGTGGCTCTAGAGAATACACTGGAGACTTCCAGTAACCAACAAGGGGGTTTATTAACAAAAGGCAAATGTATTTATGTATAGCCACAGAGCAACAATAATTAGGACTTAACTCTCTGGCTCCAGGGTTCACACTGCCCAGACCACTCCTCCTAGGCCCCGCACCTTTTCCCCATTGGTTGGAGTTTGCGGGCTCTTGCGCGATAAAGCCCGGAGCCAGACAAGTGGACCGCGAGGGCTCGTCCCTTAAAGGGGCCACGCTACCACAATGCCAGTTCTTTTTTTTAGATTAAACAGTCACTATTTTCGATGTTCTGTAGCCTTCTATAAATTTCTCCTTGCTGAGACCTGCACAGTATTTTCTATATACTTGGGACGCTTTTATGACATCAGAATGTTATCTGAAGATCAGAACTTCCACAGCTTAAGTCTGAAACATGTTGGGCGGGATTCTCCGCCGTTGGGATGCTCCGTTTTAATGGCAGCCCGGGGGTTTCCTGACGGCTGCCCGAAAATGGGAAACCCCATTGACCGGCCGACGTAACGGAGCATCCCGTCAGCGGAGTGAAGCAGAAATGTGGCGTGGCGGGACGGAGCATCCCGCCCCTTGTGTTTAATGAATACGAATGAACATGTGAATTAGGAGCAGGAATGGCCCATTCGGCCTCTTGAGCCTGCTCCGCCATTCAATAAGGTCATAGCTGATCTGAGTGTGGCGTCAGCTCCACATTCCTTCAACCCATGATAACCTCTGACTCCTTTATTAGTCGAGAATCTATCTACCTCTGCTTAAAAATATTATTGACCCTGCCTCCACCGCTCTCTCGGGAAGAGAGTTCCTGTGGGAAACCATTTCTTCTTATCTCCATCTTAAATGGGAGACCCCCTAGTCCGGAATTCTCCATCCATTCCCACCTGTGGGAGTCTCCAATCCCACTGCAGTGAATGGAGTTCTGGCTGGGTGCCAAATTCTCCCTTCTCAAGTGGCGGAGTGAACTAGGGCTACAAAATCCGGCCCTTATTTTAAAACTGCGTCCCCAAGTTCTAGTCTCTCCCACAAGGGAAAACACCCTTTCAGCATCCACCCTGTGTCCCGTAAGGATCTTAGATGTTTCAATAAGATCACCTCAACCTTCTAAACTCCAATTAATCTGGATGGTCTGATAGTGCCAAACTTTAATTTTCTTTCCACCAATAAGATAAATAGGGATCTAAAGCAGGAAAGTGGCTTACACCCTGCTCCTTCCTCAGGCCCTGATTAGTTTACACCTATTTTCCACTTGTTGTGTATCAAATTTTACCATCGAGCTGTTAGAAACATTTCTCATGCACCTTAACCAGAAATAAAGAGATGTTGTGTACTCAGTGTCATTGGCTGTTTACTTACTTTTGCTGAATTCAGATATGTTGAAAGTATACGACATCTGGGTGAAAGATGGACGAAATTCATTTACTGGCGTGACTGTGACATATACGTTTACTGTATCTAGGTGAGATAAATCAGATATTTGTGAAATAACTATTCGATTAGTCGTTTCCGATGCAATATTTCTTATAAAGCATGCAAATGTTTCAGTGTGAAATTAGAAACTGCTGGTTTTCAATTTTATTACTGTAATGTTTGCTTTTAAGAGGAATAAACCTAGAAAATTAAAATCTAGGTGGCTAACTCTGATAGCCGGACCTAAAAGGGCATCTTAATGTGTTAATAATCCTGCCTCATTGGCTGCCTATTTAGTGCTGTCTCCCTGTTCTAATGATTTTAATATCTAATCATTGCTAGCTGCACTATTGATTAGTGGATACCAATTGCATGATTGTTAACTCATATCAAAGCTCCAAAACCTAGGACTTGGCTCCCCACTCTGCAACTGGATCCTCGATTTTCTGATCAACAGACCACAATCAGTAAGAATGAACAACACCACCTCCTCCACAATAGTCCTCAACACCGGTGCCCCGCAAGGCTGCGTACTTAGCCCCCTACTCTACTATCTGTACACACACGACTGCATGGCAAAATTGGTTCCAACTCCATCTACAAGTTTGCTGACGATACGACCATAGTGGGCCGGATCTTGAATAACGATGAGTCCGAATACAGGAGGGAGATAGAGAACCTAGTGGAATGGTGCAGCGACAACAATCTCTCCCTCAATGCCAGCAAAACTAAAGAGCTGGTCATTGACTTCAGGAAGCAAAGTATTGTACACACCCCTGTCAGCATCAACTGGGCCGAGGTGGAGATGGTTAGCAATTTCAAATTCCTTGGGGTGCACATATCCAAAAATCTGTCCTGGTCCACCTACGTCGACGCTACCACCAAGAAAGCACAACAGCGCCTATACTTCCTCAGGAAACTAAGGACATTCGGCATGTCCACATTAACCCTTACCAACTTTTACAGATGCACCATAGAAAGCATCCTATCGGGCTGCATCACAGCCTGGTATGGCAACTGCTCAGCCCAGGACCGCAAGAAACTTCAGAGAGTCGTGAACACCGCCCAGTCCATCACATGAACCTGCCTCCCATCCATTGAATCCATCTACACCTCCCGCTGCCTGGGGAAAGCGGGCAGCATAATCAAAGATCCCTCCCACCCGGCTTACTCACTTTTCCAACTTCTTCCATCGGGCAGGAGATACAGAAGTCTGAGAACACGCACGAACAGACTCAAAAACAGCTTCTTCCCCACTGTCACCAGACTCCTAAATGACCCTCTTATGGACTGATTTCATTAACACTACACCCTGTATGCTTCATCCGATGCCAGTGCTTATATAGTTACATTGTATATGTTGTGTTACCCTATTATGTATTTTCTTTTATTCCCTTTTCTTCTCATGTACTTAATGATCTGTTGAGCTGCTCGCAGAAAAATACTTTTCACTGTACCTCGGTACACATGACAATAAACAATCCAATCCAATCCAATTAAAGCAAGACACCAGTTAAAGCAAGCCCGCACTGCTTAAAGCTAGTTTGCATTTCTTATAGGAGAGGTGCATTGTGGCTGAAGCAGGCGATGGGAGTTCTGTGGGGAGCTGGGTGTGACCTGCGAAATACAGAAAAATGGTACAACATGAGACTCCAAGGTTTCTGGTTGGTGCACTCGAGACCTTGGAGGAGGAGCTGGACAGGAGAATGGAGTTCCTATTTCCTTCCACTGTCCATCCAATTTCCTTTTAAGATCATTGGTTTCCATGCAGAACAAATCAGCCCGCTAGATTGGCACCTCATCCATCACCTTAAATATTCACTCCCCCCCACCACCGACGCACAATGACATCAATGCGTACCATCCACAACAACTCACCAAGGCTCCTTAAACAGCACCTTCCAAACCCACAATCTCTACCAACTGGAAGGACAAGGACAGCAACTACATGGGAATACAACCATTTGGAGGTTCTCCTCCAAGTCAATCACCATCCTGACTAGGAAATATATCGCTGTTCCTCCAGTGTTGCTGGGTCAAATCCTGGAACTCTCTCCTTAACAGCACTGTGGTTGTACCTGCACCACATGGATCACGAAAGTGGCTCATCACCTTCTAAAGGACAATTACTGATGTCCACATCCAACATTCGAATAAAAGGAAATCTTGCTCCATCTGCTTCTCTCTGGCAAGAGGTTTGTATTCTGACCTGTTGGATTAGCTCTCACTCAATTCCTTCATGCAACAGTTGATGGCAAAATGGGAAATATTTCAAATATCACCTGCTGCAGCCTGGACAAATTCAATGCATAACAGGTTGTCGGTTTTAGGCCGGTATGAATTTCCCAAAGGATTGTCCGCTGGTGTCCGTGCGGCAAACCAGGAAACCTGCTGGCTGCCAGGATGAAACTTATTTGTATCCCACGAATGGGATGCCGATGTGGGTCTTACTGGAATCTTTTCCCCATGCCTGATTCTCCATGTGTCCAAAACACACCTGGAACAATTTGGAGTTCAGAACTTGGTACTTACCTAAACAATGCTTGAGGCTGCCTCCGGAGTTCGGGATGGAGGCCGGCAGTAATCAGGAACTCCAGAACACCACAGCAGTGGGTAGGGGGAGCATCTACAGGGAAGAGGGGGGGGGGGGATCTTCCAGATTTAGTGTCACCAAGGAGGTCCATTTCCCAGCATCAAGAGTGTTCCTGGAGAGCCATCTTCTTTCTTCAGGATCAGCTTTTTTCTTCACAAGGATCATCTGTTTTCTTCAAGAGTGGGTCAGTGATGTCGGGCGCATTTTCAATATGGCCCCAGATATGACAGTGCGACATAAACAATCAAACCCACCCCATCACAGAATACAGCTCTAAACTCCCAGAAGCTTAGTTAATGAGGTCGGGGCCGGAAGATTTGGTGTGGTTTCCTACTGGTGTCCACAGTAGAAAACACCCCCTGTACCCATCCCATCCACAGGACTTAGTCCCAGGTGGGGGAATTCCGCCCGTCCTTACTGAATGGGAAATGTTTGATACACTGTTCCTCACTGAGGTTCAGGGTTGGGCATTGCTCTCTCTGGGAGAATATGGCCTCCTGCTGAGGCCCCTTTTCCCCCTCATCCTTCTCATCTTTCGAGCATCTTGTCTTGCTCTAGGTTGCCATAGTGCCCTGCCTAAGTGTAGGTAGTCTGCTCATTTTCCACACCTCACAGTTCTACGCTTCCATTTCCAACTGCATGAGCAATATGACTGGGGAAAATAGTACATAAGGAGATTTTCTGTTCCATTCCTCACCTCTGTTTAAGGAACCATATGTCCTGCTCTTGAAAGATCCCCTGTCTGTAAACAGCTGTTGACCTTCAAGGTTCTAGTTCTTACGCCATATCTGAATATTTGGTGGTTTTGCCACTGGCCATGTCTCAGAACCTTGAGCATGGGACATTATACCTGGATCTGGGGTGACTTGCAAAAGGCCAGGGCCAACCATCCCCTGAGGTCTCAAATGATCCCACTACCTTGTTCTCTGTTCATTCTCCCTGTCATGCATTATTGCAAAGATATGTCTATCACTGCACCCTGGGAGCAAGTGATTTGTGCAGAATTCTTGACATCAGGACCAAGTCCTTTTGCACCTGCCACACCGCTCCCTGTGAACTTTAGCAAATTTTTTTTTAAAACTCTGGAAGCCACAAAACACTTCTACAATGACAGCAGCAGCCAGTAAAAATCAATTGGTGACTAACCTGCAAGTGGTTGCTGATTCCTTTTTATAGCCCTGGTAAGGGGCGGGAGGGCTTGTGGGGAGGGTGGGATTGTGGGGAGAGGGTGGGCACCTTCCTGCTGTTTAATGAATGTTCCCTTCTGCGTGGTTATGAGATAATATGGCAGCACCGTAGCCCTGTGGATAGCACTGTGGCTTCACAGCGTCAGGGTCCCAGGTTCGATTCCCCGCTGGGTCACTGTCTGTGCGGAGTTTGCACGTTCTCCCCGTGTCTGCGTGGGTTTCCTCCGGGTGCTCCGGTTTCCTCCCACAGTCCAAAGACGTGCAGGTTAGATGGATTGGCCATGATAAATTGCCCTTAGTGACCAAAACGTTTAGGAGGGGTTATTGGGTTATGGGGCTAGGGTGGAAGCGAGGGCTTAAGTGGGTCGGTGCAGACTCGATGGGCCGAATGGCCTCCTTCTGCACTGTATGTTCTATGTTTAATACCAGCTGGAGCATTAAGCTCCAAAATGGCAGCTCACATTAAACTCTGAGACCATGACCTGCCTGCTCTGCACATCCAGCAGATGTTCACTGTGTGTGCTGACACTTTTACCAAATTAACATTCGGTGTCTCTCACACTAGATATGTACTTGGCTGCTGTGGACGCCATTTTGGAGTCAGTCAGACATTCATAGCACCAGAAAACTGAGCCAGAGTTTCCATCCGCAAAAGTGGATCTTTTCTTTTCTTTGCCAATAATGTTGAATGATAAACTTAATTGCCCTATCTGATTAGTTCCAAGCCAAAGGATAGTTGTCAGATAAATTCCTTATTTAGAAATAAATATGCCATCCAGAGTATTTTTTTTTAATAAACATTTTATTGAGGTATTTTTTGGTATAAAAACAACAACACAATAAACAATGTACATGATAAACATAGTGCAAAAGCCGTCTCCCTCCCTTACAGGTCCCACCTTTATTAACCCCCTACTCTAAGCTAAACAAACCCTTCTGCTGACGATTAATTTTCCGCGAAGAAGTCGACGAACGGTTGCCACCTCCGGGCGAACCCTAACAGTGACCCTCTCAAGGCGAACTTGATTTTCTCCAAACAGAGAAAGCTAGCCATGTCCGATAGCCAGGTCTCTGGCGTCGGGGGCTTTGAGTCCCTCCAAGCTAATAGTATCCGTCTCCGGGCTACCAGGGAAGCAAAGGCCAGAACGTCTGCCTCTTTCTCCTCCTGGATTCCCGGGTCCTCCGACACCCCGAAAATTGCCACTTCTGGACTCACCCTTGTTTTTAACACCGTGGACATGACATCTGCAAACCCCTGCCAAAATCCCCTAAGCTTCGGACATGCCCAGAATATGTGGACATGGTTCGCTGGCCCTCCCACACATTTTGCGCACCTATCTTCCACCCCAAAGAATCTGCTCATCCGGGCCACAGTCATGTGAACCCGGTGAACAACCGGAATCCTCCACACCTTCAGGGGCTAGGCCGGCCCTGGAGTGGTTTGCACCCCGCCGGCCGGCAGGAAAGGGGCTTGGCGCCATGCCAACCGGAGCCGAAGGGCCTCCACCAGCCGAGTCCACTCCACCATTCAATTATGGCTGATTTCAACTCCATTTATCCGCTCTCTCTCCATAGCCCTTAATTCCTCGAGAAATCAAGAATTTATCAACTTCTGTCTTAAAGACACTCAACGTCCCGGCTTCCACCGCCCTCTGTGGCAATGAATTCCACAGACCCACCACTCTCTGGCTGAAGAAATGTCTCCTCATCTCTGTTATAAAGTGACTCCCTTTTATTCTAAGGCTGTGCCCCGGGTCCTAGTCTCCCCTGCTAATGGAAACAACTTCCCTACGTTCCCCCATGTCATTGACCTGCAGGTAGCTCTGAATACATTTCCTCAGCCGCTCGCACACTCCTTCGTCAGCCAAAAGTCCCACATCTAACCTCCAGTGCGGGCGCTGGCTACTGTCTTTACTAACCTGCAGGTCAACCCAGTGTGGAGCATGGTCTGAGATTGTGATCGCCGAGTACCCCGTGTCCAGCACCCCAGCCAGCAAGGCCCTGCTCAAAATGAAGAAATCGATCCGGGAGTACACTTTATGCACGTGTGAGTAGAAGGAGAAGTCCTTCACCCTCGGCTGCCCAAATCTCCATAGGTCCACCCCCCCCCCCCACTCCCCCCCCCCCTCCCCCCCCCCCCCCCCTCCCCCACCCCCCCACCCCCGATTTGCTCCATGAACCCTTTTAGTTCCTTTGCCATTTCTGGCACCCTGCCCGTTTTCGAGCTTGACCGGTCCAAGCGAGGGTCAATAACTGTGCTGAGGTCCCCTTCCATGACCAACCTGCGCGAGTCCAAGTCCGGTATCTTCCACAGCATCCTCTTTATAAACTCCACATCATCCCAATTTGGCGCATACACATTTACTAATACCACCTGCACCCCGATCAGTTTCCCACTGACCATAATGTACCGACCTCCCACATCCGAAACTATTCTACACACCTCAAACGCCGCCCGCTTATTGATCAGGATCGCGGCCCCTCTAGTCTTTGAATCCAGTCCTGAGTGAAAGACCTGACTAACCCAGCCTTTCCTTAATCTAATCTGGTTAGTTAATCTAAGGTGCGTCTCCTGCAACATTACCACGTCTGCCTTCAGTCCCCTAAGATCGCGAACACACGTGCCCTCTTGACCGGCCCATTTAACCCTTGAATATTCCAGGTGATCAGCCTAGTTAGGGGGCTCAATGCCCCCCCCCCCCTCTTTGCCTGTCAGCCATCCCCTTTTTTGGGCCCGCCTCCAGCCCATGCTCCGCGCCTCCTCCGGCCCGCCCTCAGGCAGCCTCCGCCCCCAACCTCCTCTCTGTCTCTTGGGCCAAGTCCCTCCCTCATCAGCAGAACATTTCCCCCCTCCCCCCCGGTAACAACCCTCTGTACCCCAACCCCTTTAATAAACATATACACACCACCCACTGCGCTTCTGTGAGCTAGCCCACCTAGCTAGCTTTTTGTCCCCATCCCTGGCGCCGGATAGTCTCCCATCTATTGTTCCCTCCCCACCCTCCCCCCCGCTCATACAAACATACTCCAACATCAAACAATCCCCACACAATTGCCCGACAGAAAAAACAAACAAAATCTAAACAAGCACACCTCCATCCCCCAACAGCGCAATTGAAAACCTTTACTCACTCAGCTCTGCCACTGGTCCCAAATCAATACAGAAGGCATTACAAACAGCTTCCACAAAACGAAATATGAGAAACTTTTTTTTTAAAGAACAGAGAAAAAAACATGAAAGCTGCTGCCAAGTTCAAAAGTTCTAAGTCCACCGCCAGTCCTTTCCTTTTCACGAAGTCCAGCGCGTCCTCAGGCGACTCAAAATAAAAGTGCTGTTCCCCGTACGTGACCCAGAGACGGGCCAGGTACAACAGTCCGAACGTCACCTTTTTCTTAAAAAGGATCGACCTAATCTGGTTGAAGCCTGCTCTTGTCCTGGCCACCTCCACACTCAGGTCTTGGTAGACCCGCAGGATAGTATTGTCCCACTTACAGCTCCGTGTCTACTTGGCCCACTGTAGAATGCGCTCCTTATCCAAGTACCTGTGGAGTCTCACCACCATTTCCCTCGGGGGGTCTCCCATTCATGGCTTCCTCACGAGTGCTCTGTGAGCCCTGTCCACCTCCAAGGGTGGTGAGAATGCCCCATCCCCCAGCAGCTTCTCAAACATATCTGCGATGTATGCCCCAACGTCTGCTCCTTCGGACCGCTCCGGGAGCCCAACGATTCTCAAGTTGTGCCGGCGGGACCTATTCTCTAGGTCCTCCACCTTCTCCAGGAGCTTCTTCTGCTGGTCTCTCTCAGCGTCGCAACCTCCAACTCCACCGCAGTTTGATGTTCCTCCTGCTCAGCCAGCGCCTTCTCCACCTTCTGGATCGCCCGATCTTGGCCGTCTAATCTAAGCTCCAGCCGCTCAATCGACTCTTTTATCGGGTCCAAGCAGTCCTGTTTCTGCTTAGCAAAGCCTTCCTGAATAACTTGCATCAGCTGCTCCATTGACCGCTGGGTCGACAAACCAGAGGTCCGGTCCTCCGCCATGATGTCTCCTGCTGCAGCTTCAGCCCAAGCCTTCTCTGTCTTTCTGTTTCTGCCTTTATGAGCACTTCTAGTCCTTCTCTCCATGCACCGATGTGGGAATTCAGTGCACAATTTCCTGTCTTCACTTTTATGGTTAAAGTCCAGTAGAAAATCGGGGGAAAAGGTCCAAAAGTCCGACTCGAGCGGAAGCCACCAAATATGCGACTTACTCCTTCATAGCTGCCACCGGAAGTGATGGCCATCCAGAGTATTTGATTGTAATTATGTTCTAAAGTTTCATTACAAGGCAATTTGTTTTAACCACCCTTTCAGAAAGTTCATTTCAAATCATCATAACTTATAAGGTTGACTTACCCTGGTAATATGGGGGGGCAATATCTGTGACAACTACCGTCAACACATAGACATTACTATCTTCAAGATTAGTAGCAGCTTCAAAGTTCAAGTTTCCAATAACCTATCAGAACAGAATGGAGGGTATTAATTGTAATGGAGACTTCAGCACACTGAAATATCATAGAGTAGAATCACAGAATCACAGAATACCTAGAGTGCATCAGGAGGCTATGCGGCCCATTGAGTCTGCACCAACCCTCTGAAAGAGCACCCTACCCACGCTCACTCGATCCTCGTAACCCTATCTAACCTGTACATTCCTGGACACTAAGCAGCACTTTTATCACGACCAATTCACCTAACCTGCAAATCTTTGGACTGTGGGAGGAAACCGGAGCCCCCGGAGGAAACCCACGCAGACACGGAGGTAAAGTGCAAACTCCACACAGACAGTCACCCAAACCGGGAATCGAACCTGGGTCGCTGCTGCTGTGAGACAATAGTGCTGACCACTGTGTAACTATGCCTTAGCTGAGCAAGTAAAAGAAAGTGTCTCGGCATTTATGTATGAAGTTTGAATAGTAGTCAACATTGCAACAAGATGATAATGAACCTCAAAAAGTCCCCTTACCTTCCCTATGTATCTCTCCTATTAACTTTATTAATGGAGACCAAAAGTTGTGGTTAAAGCTTTTTCACTCCTATTGGGTTTTTTTCTCTCTCTCTTTGTCAAGGTATAGTTGCACAGATGCCCAGAGCCCCAGGGGTGCCTTGCTGAGATAGCCCATGATATGTGAGGAACACTACAAAGGGAGGTGGGGTTATAATTGACAAGTTCAATCAGATCTTCACCTTATGTTCTGGCTGATTTTCACACTACTTTGTCCCACAACGCCCTACCGCAACTCCCCCCCACCCCCCCCCCCCCCACCCCGCCCCCACCCTGCAATCCCTACACCATATGCCTTCCCAAGTCAGCGAACACTGATGCCAAATATAGCATCCCTCCTTCATACCATAGAAAATCCCAAGGCGTGCTGGGGACCATGATGCAGTTCCATACACGGCAAGTGATTTTGTTAGTGTACCACCGGGCAAGCTTTGCCTGGTTGTCATAGGAGATTTTTTTAAAAATGGAGGTTCAGTTTTTTCTATAAATTCCTTATTTACAAGTAGATAGACTGGCAGATTTGGCATGATTTATTCATATGTAGGCTGAATAGTGAGACTCTCATACCACAATAGTACTATTATTCTCCCCATTCAGAGCAAATCTTCCATTAGTCCTGAGGCCAGGCTGGAGTGAAGTGGTGAACTGGCTGTTTGCAAGATCCACATCATTATCTCGACAGGATATGGTCACAATCGTTGTACCCGTTTCAGTCTTTTCTGGTACCTGAATGCTGTGCAAAGGACAAAATGAACGGTTGTGCATTTACAGAACTCGCAATTAGGAGTTCCTTCTGAATTCTCTTCTCTTATAGCTATGTTATTAATTTTGAAGAATAGTTTTTGAACATTACGGGTTACATTAACGACAAGGTGTGGCCAGACACATGGAGGCCAGGCAGGTATCTCACAAAATGGAGCATGTTAATCAGTGGGACTTGCAGGAATGGCACCGGCGTACAAGGGCCATCAGCTTTCTCACAGCATATTACATACTCTAGTTCACAGGTGTGGGTTAACTCCGTACACAGTGGAATGGAAATCCTGGGAAAGTACTGATTGAAGCAAGGTTTCACCGCCAGAAGTGAAGTTTGAAATTTCACTACTGCACATTTTTGCTTCCACGTTTGGATTAACAGAGCTTTCATTTATAGCATATATAGGAGTGTGCCTACTGTGACTACAGCAACCTTTATGGTGCCGCAGCAGTGATCTTGATGGTCAACCATCTCTCTGCCTGCACCTTGGATGTGACCACATCTATATAACTGCTATCTATGACGCTTTCCGTCACCTGCATGCTCCTAAGTGCATCCAACTGCTGCTCCAACCGAACCATACAGTCTGTGAGGAGTCCCAGTTGGTGCACTTTCTGCAGATGTAGCCGTCTGGGACGCTGGAAGTCTCCAGGGTCTGCAAGTTAAAATAAATTAGCAATGCTCCTGGTAACTATCCAATCATGAGTGGGGAATAAAGGGATGGAAAGTCCAGACTCATAAGCTGTAAAAGGGCCTCGATCATATCCTAACTTACATGTCTATTTCACCCTTCATCTCTGGGCTTGCTGACCTATGTTGGCTCCTCGACTACTCAGGATTCAGTTTTAACATTCTCATAATTGTTGTAATGTGCCTTTAAGGAATATCAGAATGACATCACTAGAAGGGAAATGTGTCATGTGATCCAGTCTTAGTTTCGTTTTTGCTTTGAGCAGAGCACAGACACAGCTCCTAATGCCTCCGGGCTATACAACAATATAAGATTGCTCTCATTTGCCTCATCTTATTAAATGAATCTGCAATGTGTTTACCCATTCCCTTCTGAGTGATTGGTGCCTTGGGTCTTGTACAGTAAATGAGTCCAAGGATTATATCGTCATAGTAACATGACAATCCTTATTTTCAAATACTTCCGTGATCTCGACCACTTCTGATTTCCATAGCTTATATGCTCTCTTTTTGGTTTGACCAACCAGTGTGCAGTTAATGCCTCGTTGAAGTTTCACCTGATCTCTAATGGCTAACTGCTTGTCAATGACACCCCTATTATCTAGAGCCTCAATAGCTTTCATTGGTAGCCAACCTGGCATAACATTCTTCTGGTTTTAAGGAAGTGGAGTTGTGGAGACAGCAGATGCATTAACTTCGTAAGAAATTAAAAAATAGTGGGCGCGATTCAACAGGGGAAAAAAACAGTCCGCTTTTGGACACGTTTAGCGGGCTATTTCTCGATGGCTGCAGCTCCGAGAAACATTCTGATATTCAATGCCACTTTGCAGGGTTTTTTAAGCCTTTTTTTTAGCCCTTTCCACTCCCTCCAACCCTACAACCATCTGACAACTCCCATTTCCTTCAGTTCTGCCCTCTGCTGGCTGTGAGAATTGATTTAACATAATCTTTTGTTGCCTAGAAAGAGCTTGTGACAGAAAATGCAACCCAACTGCCACAGGGCAGCCATTGAAAGAGCTATGGCTGTCATTTAATATAGATTTGAGGCCTGACTCTGGGTGACGGCAAAATCCTGTAACTGCTTCCCTCCAGAATTGTACACCATTCCCTTGAAAATGGTGGATTATGTTGGGCAGTATTTATGGTGGCAATGTAAAGATACTGGGTAGAAACAAACAGCCTCCAAGCGAGGCCTCAACAGGGTGCCATTTAGGACTGATCCAGACAAACGGGGGCCAATTGTAATGGCACCTGGAAAGGTCTCCCAGGCCATTGGAGACCCCCAGGTGGTTAGATTCTGGGCAGGGCGGTACCCTGGCAGTCCCACGGCACCCGCAACCTTGGCACTGCCAGCCTGGCAACCTGGGTGCCACTTCCAAGCTGGCAGGGACACTGCTGGGGTGCCAGGCTGGCAGTGCCAAATTGTCTGGGTGCCAGGGTGGCTGTGCCAGGGGTCGGGCCTGGGGTACTGTGCCCTTAAGAGGTGGGGGGATCGAGGACCCCAGAATTGGTAAGTCGGGTGATTAGAAAATTGGGGGTTTCAGAGGACTTGGTGGGATCACTGACGGGGGCGGGGGGGTCGGAAGATCATCTTTAAAAATGGCATCCCGATCCGTGAGTAGTCCTCCTGCACAGGAAATGACTAAAGTGTAGCCTGGAAGGGGCTAAAAAAAGGGTTGGAGGGAGTGGAAAGGGCTAAAAAAAAGGCTTAAAAAAGCCAGCAAAGTGGCATTGAATATCAGAATGTTTCTCGGAGCTGCAGCCATCGAGAAATAGCCCGCTAAACGTGTCCAAAAGCGGACTGTTTTTTCCCCTGTTGAATCCCGCCCACTATTTTCTAATTTCTTACGAAGTTAATGCATCTGCTGTCTCCACAGACAACTCCACTTCCTTAGAACCAGAAGAATGTTATGCCAGGTTGGCTACCAATGGAAGCTATTGAGGCTCTAGATAATAGGGGTGTCATTGACAAGCAGTTAGCCATTAGAGATCAGGTGAAACTTCAACGAGGCATTAACTGCACACTGGTCAAACCAAAAAGAGAGCATATAAGCTGGAGTATTATCCATTTTCAAAACCCAACATGACCAAACAAGCTGTCAGCAAATGCATATTTTCTAAGGATACAGAGAGATTTGAAGCATCATTCAGGTATTATGTGGTTTTAGTCTGAATAATTTCAATTGCCTTCACAAACACAGCAGGTGTTCAGATCCTCAGCACCACAAGCTGCCATGCAAAGAGGAACAGAACAAGCCTGAGTATGTAATAATCTGCTCAATTTGGACTTTTAACTGACTGCAATACTTTTTAAATGTGTGGAGTGTGTGTGTTGTTTCACTTTTCCAGTGTTCCTACAAGGACGGCACAGTAGCACAGTGGTTAGCACTGTTGCTTCACAGCGCCAGGGTCCCAGATTCGATTTCCGGTTTGGGTCACGTCCTCCCTGTGTCTGCGTGGGTTTCCTCCGGGTGCTCCAGTTTCCTCCCACAAGTCCCGAAAGACCTGCTTGTTAGGGGAATTGGACATTTTGAATTTTCCCTCGGTGTACCCGAACAGGCGCCGGAATGTGGCGACGAGGGGATTTTCACAGTAACATCATTGCAGTGTTAATGTAGCCTACTTGTGACAATAAGATTATTATTATTGTGCCACACAGATAGGGAGGTGATTCAAATCCAGGCTGACACCAGTGCTCCTCTGTTTCTCGCCCTTCAATAAAAGCCTACTCCATTCGGTATCTTAGGTCAAAGTCATCAATTTAGCTGGAATTCCATTCCAGTCTTGCCACACACCACACACAACAAATCTCCCCCGATAAATGGCCAGTCCTCCATTGTACAATGGAATGTAACGTCACCTAGTTGAATCGTTTTGGTTTTACAGAAACAAAATAGTTGATTAACAAGGCACCTGTGTGTATGCGGGAAACAGAAGGGCTGGTTATCATTGATGTCTTTTATGATGACGATTACTGTCAGCGAAGCCGTATGCCCACCAGAAAGGCTGTCTTTAGCAACAACTTCCAACTCTTGGGTTGGAACATTCCTGAAGGGTCCATTGTCTCTGTCAATTATAGCCGATACGATCAGCTCACCTGTAACTACAGTAGAAAACCAGCAGACCGCACTTAGGTTAGGATTTTGCTTTTATAGACTTCTAAATATTTTTGCGAATAAGGCATTGTAAAAATTAGTAATAGTGACCCCTGCTGGAAATCTTTGGAGCACCAGGTCAAGGCAGGATCAAACACAACTGGGACTCCATTCACCACCCTAATTCCAGTGCCAGTTGTCACTCAAGCGTGAGCGTGTTGGTTACGGGAGGGCTGCTGTTATCTTTGAAAATGCATTCCAGCAAGTAGTCAATCCGCTCAGGAAAACTGGGATGAAAATTAACAAGGAAAGAGAAGAGATAACGGAAAACACTTTGCCTTTCGGCTGGTGAGTAAAAAGGAGCAAGAAGAATTGGCAAAAGTGCAAAACCGATTCACAAGGATGGTACTAGACCTGAGTGATTACAGCTATCCAAGATTGAACAGGTTGAAACTTCTCTTTAGAAGAAGCCCTGATAGAGGTTGTCATGATATTCAAACACACACATCATGATAGACACACCAACAGGCAAATCAGAACACACAACACCACAACCAATGACAGAAAGATATAAAAGCACAGACACGACCCCCGGTGGTCAGTATTAGCTGGAGAGGAAGACCAGGACAGACCTGCTACCAGACACACTCAGGGAGACAGCACGTGCAGAGTATCCAGAACGAACTGTATTATAAGAGTTAAAATAAAATAGAGTTGTACCACATACAACTGTGTTGGCTCATCTGTGCACCAGAGCACCCAACACCACATGGTACAGGAGTGGATCGACCACCTGCCGGCATACCTCAGTGTACACAGACAACCAGCAGTGCCCAGGCAAAATGATAGAGCTCCCGGTTCCGCAGCCGCTCCAGTGCTACGGCGATCTCCGCGAAAACTGGCGGCGATTCCGGCAAGTGTTCGAATTGTTCCTGGTGGCAGCTGAACTCCAAGACCTGGATGATAGCGAAAAAATTGAATTTCTCCTCACCATCGCCGGTGCAAGGGCAAGAGAAATATTCCCAAGGTTCAGGTTCTTCAGGAGGCAGCAAAGGTACGATTACCAGGCAGTCCTGGACAAATTCTCCAAGTACTGTGAAGAAAACGCAATCCAATCGGCAAGTAAAGGTAAGAAAAGCGGCAGTACTCACCTCGTGGCTGGGATCCCGGAGCCCGAATTCCCAGAGGCCGAAATCCCGGGCCTGAGAGAGGGCTGGGTCGAGGTCGGCGGCCATCTTGCTAAAGGTATCACGCTAGCACAGTTGCGCGAGCAGTGCGCAGAACCGGAAGTTTCGTTTGCGCATGCGCGAGATGCTGCGCATGCGCAGTCAAGAAAACGGCCATCGTTAAAGGAACAGCGATCTGAGCATGCGCAGTCGCTTCCTACGTGCTACATACCGAGCGTCAGGATGTCAGAGGCCCCAGACTGCACCAATTTAAAGGGGAAACGTCCCAAATCCAATTTAAAAGGGAAACGTCCCAAATCAAAAAAACAAAAATCTGTTAAAGCTGTAAAACAACCTTCCCTCACCTGGAATGACAGCACATTGCCGCAAATTGACCCAGGAGATGAATTTGACCTCCGAAGAACCCTCCGACAAGCAGTTACCTACGCACAAGCCGATGATTCCGACCTCGAATACTTCGATGACGATCTTTACAGTGTTTCCGGACCTCGCGAGCCCAATGATAGCTCCGTGGTCCTATACGACTATGACTCGGACGAACCTTTCGTGTTGCACATTGGCGGCCCCCACATTGAATCCGACGCAGATGCGGATTCATTTTTTGGATTTGAGGATCTTCAATCCAGCAGATATGACGTCCCAACTTATCAGTACCGGATGATGCTGCAGCCTGACATTAACAGACAGGGAGCACTACAAGCACACGGAGAGCGCCCTGCTGCCACACAGAGCGTGGTCCACGTCCCGCTCAACGTTCCCGACTCTATGAAAGAAGACATGCAAGACTCCAGAGCGCAGTCCTCGCATGAACCAGAAGTGACTCCAGTGTCACAAGCCTCCACAGCAAGCTCGTGGACAGACTCCACAATTGCAGAAACGCAAGACTCCAGAGCGCAGTCCTTGCACGAACAAGAAGTGACTCCAGTGTCACAAGCCTCCACAGAGATCTCGTGGACAGCCTCCACGATAGAAGCAACGCAAGACTCCAATGTGCAGTCCTTGCAGGAACAAGACCATGAGGGTCTAGCAACCTCTCCTGACCAACCAGCGGCAGACGATGCAAGTCTGCCATGCTCACGTGAACAGCAAGAAGGCTATAACAGCCTACCATGCTCCACTACACAGCAGCATGACCATGACGGTCTCTCATGCTACAATGAAGGGCACAGCGCTGAAGACTGTTCAAGCCCAACTGAAGACAAGCCAAAGGAATCGCCTCGTCCAAGCCCAAAGAAAAAAGGTTTATGCGCTGACCTTCAGGATCATTATAGCCGAACAGAGATTAATAATGCTGCACGGCCACAGAAGGATGCTGAGGATTTGCTAAAGAAATTAATTGAATGTTTAACTTGCAAGGAGCAGACTGAGAATTGCCAGTGTTTTAGTACGGATCGAAAAAATGGACAAGACATTGATCCTCAGGTAATGGAAATAACACAACCTGAATCATATCTACAGCAGGGACAAATGTCTCCCTTCAACACAACGCCGCAAAGTCCCAACTTCGGAGCCCAGCAGTTAGTCAGTAATGACTCTTCAAACCTTGAGGGGAACATTAATTGCATTGAACCTATACACACTCCACTGATAAATGAGCAGTACATTGGAGCAAGAATCCTGAGGACACCGACATCGAGTAGCCAGATAACGAATTTAAAACCCACAGCAGTTTCAAGTGAACCAAGTGTGCTTTCCACTAATGGTGAAGATGCAGATAAGGTTGACCCGATTATCCATTGTACCACACTAACCCCAGTGATTAAGCAGTTATGTATGGGGAGTATAATGTGGGCAATTGAGAACAGTAAAAGAGAGACTGTGACCATGCCAGTCCCAGCAAAATCAGACCCAGAGACCATGAAGGCATGTACATTAGACAAAGGCACATATGAGGTACCTGAGAAGAAAAGTGAAACGGAATGTTCTTTGGAAAATAGTACAATGTCGATAGAAACATTGGATCCTATACTCGAGACCATACATATTGGAGAATTTGGGGGTAATACAAGGTTCTGCAATGTCTGGGGGAAGATTTAAAATTCCAAAGAAGAAAAGCCCAAATGAAGGACAACGGCAAGACAATGACAGTCCACCGACATGGTGTGCACCACCAGATGAAAACTCTGACAATTTACCCAACCCTAGTGAACAGCAAGCTGCTAATGAGGATCTATCCACGGGATGTGAGACGAGTGACGACAGCATCCCACTTCCCATGCAAAAGGTGCAAGGTGACAGACCTCGCCTAGTGCGTACCAAGGCACTCGACGATCACGGTGGGACCACTGACGACTGCGGTGGCGGCGCACCGCTTCCACCCTCGATGGCTCGAGCCTCTCCACTGGTTGGTGCATTCCTGCATGTTCCGACTCCAGAAGTGCAGCTTCAGGGAATCTCGGCTGCCTCCAGTGAACCTGTTGGGACTCCGGACGGGGGGCATCGACGGAAGGCAGACCGGACTCCAGATGGGGAGCAGCCAAGCGCCGACTCTGATTCACGCACGCCAGACCTTGCTCCGGACGGGTGGTGTCGCGGCCTCGGTGATGGCACGCTCAGGGTGACGGCGGATGCCACGGCGACAGGGAATGGATCGCGTGGCAGTCCCACTGGGTCAGCAGTGGCAACCAGCACCGGCGGTCCAAGATGGACACACCAATTCGCGCCATCGCCAGACGTTGATGCGAGCAACAATTCTCTCTCCAAGGCGACATGCTTCGACGTTTCTCTGCGGAGTCGCCCTTCCGGCACAGCAGGTGGCCGGAACCAGCGTGCACGGTCTCGGCCAACTTCCACATCTGGCACAGTCATCGCCTTGCATGATATTAGTGATGGAGCTACTTCGATGGCAACGACCCATCGGCTACAAGATGCCGTCCACCACAAACATAAAAAGAAAAAAGACTCCACCTTGTTCCTGGCATGCAGGGCGGATGGATTGGTGCGTAGGCGCAATCAGCGAGCTTTGCGCCGCCTTCCACGCTCGCAACTGAACCGTACGCACATGCCGGATCCTCCACTGGTTCCCAAGGATGACTTCGTGGAGATGCCACGGATCATGCCCCTTCCATCGCCACCAGAACCAAACCGCAGCCAAGGCAACACTAACAAAGATGTTGAATGTTATATTTGCACGAATGAAAAACCAAGCACTGCACGAAGTACAACAAATGGTAAAGTAGAGACTTCGGCAACAGCATCACCTCCAACAGTCCAAGGTGAACCAGTGTGACCCCAAATCTCCACAGCTGAACCGGCTTGAGGACCAGCCCATTCTTGAGGCGGTCACCCATTAGACTGGACTTATAACGCTGTTCATACGTTCAAAAAGTCAAACACTTCTGTATTATAACCTGTTATTGTTTATTGTTCCAGATATCGTCTGACCGGACCACTGTTCAAGTTTTTTTTTTCTCTCGCATCCATGTTTTGTTATGGTACAACCTTGTTAGTGTGACGCACCCGACATCGCCCCATGTAAATAGTTACGTCATATACACACGCTGTACACAACACACGCACACACTCTTAGATGCACTCACGACACGATTATATTTATAACCACGTAGGCACATATCTTTGTAAAAAGGGGGGATGTCATGATATTCAAACACACACATCATGATAGACACACCAACAGACAAATCAGAACACACAACACCACAACCAATGACAGAAAGATATAAAAGCACAGACACGACCCCCGGTGGTCAGTATTAGCTGGAGAGGAAGACCAGGACAGACCTGCTACCAGACACACTCAGGGAGACAGCACGTGCAGAGTATCCAGAACGAACTGTATTATAAGAGTTAAAATAAAATAGAGTTGTACCACATACAACTGTGTTGGCTCATCTGTGCACCAGAGCACCCAACACCACAGAGGTCTTCACCCTGTCCAATTCCTTCTTCATTTTAAACGTGAAGAGAATACTTCCACTTGTTGGACCATAAATATTAGATAGTTACTAAAGAATCCAATAACAAAATGAGGAAAGGTTTGTTTATTCAGAGTGGTCACAATATTGAACTTGCTATTACAGGAAGTGGTTAAAACAGAGAGTTTAGATACTTTCAAAAGGAAACTAAATGAGTACATGAGGAAAGAAAGGATTAGAAAGATACAATAAATTCTTGCTTAACAATGTTCTGCATAACGTCGTATTTTCCAGGAATCAATTGACAGTGGGCGGAGTTCTCCTATGGATCCGCCAGTGGGTTCAATGGAGGGTGTAGGAGGGAATTCGATAGGTGTCCAGAAATTGGTTTTACGCCCGCGTGAATTTCCCATGGGATCTTCCATCTGTGCATGTTATGGCAGATAGGGAAACCAACTAGAGGCTGGCATGAAACTGATGGACTGACCGGAATCTTCCCCTCCCCCATGCCCGATTCTCTGCGCTGTTAGTGGGAAAACAGGCTGGTCCAGAACACACCTGGAACAATGTGGCATGCTGAACCCAGGACTCACCTGAACAATGCCCCGGTGTGTCTCTGGAGCTCTGGAGGCTGCCAGAACCCTGGAATGCAGAACACCACAGCAGTGGGTAGGGGGAACATCTTCAGGTGGATTTCCCTGGTTCAGTGTCACAAGGAGGTCCATCTTCCAGCCACAGAGTGTTCCTGGAGATGAATTTTATTTTTCAGGAGGTTCATCTTCGTTCTTCAACATTGGGTCAGTGATATTGGGCGCCTTTTAAATTTGGCCCTCAGGTAGGATGGTGGCACTCACGTCATCATGACTGGCCTGCCACGGAATATGGTACAAAACCCCTGGGTGCATAGTTATGGAGGTCGGGTCTGAAGGACATGGCTTGGTTTCCCACCGGGTTCCCCAGCATGAAACTCTCCATTCCTGCCCTTGCTACGGGATTTAGACCTGGGTGGGAAAATTCCACCCAGTTTGTCAGAGGCTCCTGAACCCCTCCCAAGATTGCCTGCCCCACCTTGCCCAGTTCTCACAGGCTCACCACAGGGCTTAACGTGGAATTGTCCAGGCATATGGCAACATTAACGTGAAACAGCAGCAACACAATGTGAAACCAGGGTCCTAGTTCGACAGGAACGCTAGCGGGAAATGGTATTGTTCGGGACAACATTAAGGAGGACTTTCTGTGTGCTGAAAGGCTAAGATGAGGCAGATGGAATGGAAATTTAGTATAAACACCAGCTCAGGAAGAAAGGAAACATTCGTTCAAATAGCCGATTTCTGTGTTGCATATTGTAAGTGATTCTTTCGACAGGCGATTTGTTTTTCCTTTTGCCAATCTGTTGTGTCGCATTTGGAATTATGTGAACATCTTAATTGAATGTGTCATTTAGTAACCTACAGTAGAAATAATAGTGAGCCTTCTAATATTCTACTGATACTCGCGTGAAGCATCGTAAATTTTGCAAAAACCTTTTCTGAATCATAAAGCCCCATTTATCACACAGGTCTTACATTGTAAAATGCACTTAAATCTCTGTACCAGTGTTATCCATACAGATTCTTTGATGGAATTTAGAAAAGATAAACTGATTTAGGCATGAATATGATTTACCTTTCTGTCGCCTATGATTAAGGAAGCCATGCACACAAATTATGTATTTAAATACTTGTATTCATTACACACAAAAAATATACCAGGCTAAAGTAATCGCTAAAGGTTGACTTTTATTTCACATACCCGAGTTAATGGTGATGTATCGGTTTACAGAGCTCATAGCATAAATCAAGCTGCTTGATGCGCCATCGTCATCAGAATCATAGGCTGTAACCTTTCCAATGACTGAACTTGGGGGCTTTTCTTCTGCTATTTCAAATGTTGTTTTATTTCTGGAACAGAGAACAAGGGATATAACGGCAGCTGGCACGCAGAGTGCCAATTTAGCATCACAGAATTGTTAAGGTGTAGAAGGAGGCCATTCAGCCCAGCGTGTCAGCACTGGCTCCTGATTTAGTGCCATTCACCTGCCTTTTCCCTGAACCCCTGCACATTGTTTCAATTCAAATAATCCTCAATTGAATCTGCCTCCAACACACTTTTTCAAGCAGTGCATTCCGGACCCAAACCACTCGCTGTGTGAAAAAGGTTTTCTCACATCACATTTGCTTGTTTTCCAAATCACTTTAAACCTGTGCCCTCTTATTCTTGATTCTTTTACAAACTGGAACGGTTTTCCCCTATCTACTTTGTCCAAAATAGTAATAGTAGCAGCAAAACCAGTGAATCTAATTGCCTGAAGTTGTAACCAAAGGTAAACATGAAACCATACATTTTCTGAAGTAATTTTTCATAATCAAAGAAGAAGTTGTAAATGAGGTATGATGGAGTGGTGATGGTACTGCAGGATGAATAATTAAGAGCACATGAACCTAAATCCCATTATGGAGGCTGAAGAATTTTATTTCAGTATCTTTTCAGAAATCTGGAAATCAAAAGCTGACATTAATAAAAGTGGACTGGTTTAGCACACTGGGCTAAATCGCTGGCTTTTAAAGCAGACCAAGGCAGGCCAGCAGCACGGTTCAATTCCCGTACCAGCCTCCCCGAACAGGCGCCGGAATGTGGCGACTAGGGGCTTTTCACAGTAATTAATGTTCTAAAGTTTCTCCCTTCATCAGAACTTATCGGTTAGGACTAGTTAGCATCCCCTTTTCATCATCACTAATTGACCTGTGACCATAAGACCTAGGAATAGAAGTAGGCCGTTCAGCCCATTGAGTCTGCTCTACCATTCAATGATATGATAATTCTCAACTCTTCTTTCCCGCTTTATCCCCACGACCCTTGATTCCCTTACTGACGAAAGATCTATCTCAGCCTTGAACATATTTGATGACCCAACCTCTACAGCTCTCTACGGTAAAGAATTCCACACATTCACTACCCTCTGAGAGAGGAAATTCCACCTCATCTCTGTCTTAAATAGGCGACCCCATTACTCTGAGATTATGCCCTCTGGCCCTAGACTCTCCCACAGGGGGAAGCAACCTCTCGGCATCTACCCTGCCATGCCCCCCCCACCCCTCCCGTAAATCCTATATGTCTCAATAAGGTCACCTCTCATTCTTCTAAACTCCAATGAGTACAGGCCCAACCTACAACCTCTCCTCAGGAGAAAAATCCCTCCATACCCGGGATCAGCCTAGTGAACCTTCTCTGGACTGCCTTCTGTGCATATCCACCATCTTCTTGTTTTATTATCGGACTAGGGTCGTAGCTTTTAACCTTTTTATTTTCATTGACCTCTTTCTACAGCTGCATCTGCCTTGACAATAGGTCTTCAGTGAATCTTGGCATTCACCTGAGATCGAAGGAAAAAATAATATTTCTATACTTACTGCTTAAAGACAGGTCGGTTGTCATTCGCGTTAATTAAGTTAACCACCACAATCCCAGAGACGCTATTGCCTTTTGCATCCTTCACTGTCACTAACACATTGAAGCTGTGACAGAATATATAAATCAGTATTGCATGCATTCAATGGCGAATGAATTAACAATGAAATCATTTTGAAAGAGAAAGGAAAATAAGTATACCTGTGAAAATCTTTCTCATAATCAAATGTTTTTGCTGCAAGAATTGCTCCAGTTTTCCCATTGGAATTCATAGTAACCATGGAAGAGTTCACTGAAAACTGAAATAAAGCCAAGGCACTTAGTGACCTTCTGCAATGAGCCAGTGTGTCCTACATTTCTTTTCGAACAATGTAAAGAGGCGATGTTTGAAATCTCTCTTACACTTATTTTCACTCCTTCTTGCACACATTCACACTTAGTATTATGTAGGGGGCTCTGGCCTAGCAATACCACTGAAGCAGCCCTCGTGGGACCAAGCAGGAGCCACTGACTGGGTTCCAGAAGCTGAAGTATCCCAAATGTTTAGTGAAACTGGGCATTGAAAAAGCATGAAGAATGTGACGAGCTGTACAAAACGCTTCAGAAAATAATCCTAGAGACTAATCAAGGACCTGCCAAGCCACAAGTCTCTGAAGGTGCACAATACCACTTCCAATGTGTAGCAGCATCATTTAGAATCATAGAATTCCTACAGTGCAGAAGGACGCCATTCGGCCCATCAAATCTGCACTGACCCTCCGAAGAAACAACCCACTGCATCCCCATAATCCCATCTAACCTTCCATTTTTAGACACTAAGGGGCAATTTAGCATGGCCAATCCATCTAACCTGCACACCTTTGGGCTGCAAACCTGCAAACACGGGGAAAACTCACAAACGCAACACAGTCACCCAAGGTCAAAATTGAACCCGGGACCCTGGCGCTGTGAGGCGGCAGTGCTAGCCACTGTGCTACCGTGCTGCTGACCTTTTCTGAACTGCGTTGTATTTATTGTATGACAATTATCACTTTCATATAGCCATTGCTATATGTCAATGTTGCTGACTGTTCCAATACTTCAGTTACTGGATTTACACATGACAAGTTAGCATTTTAAATTTGAAAATAGACAAGAAAAAAATGAATTTGCAACAGATACCCATCTTTTATTCCAGAAAAATAGAAGGCTAATACTTTAATAATGTTCACTTGTGAGTATATTTTGCATTTCATCCTTCTTTTAAGTCACAAAAACCTAATGGTAATATTACCTCAAATAATCCTTTAAAATAAAAATAGGAAGTTGCTTTGTTGACAATTGGTTCCTACAGAAAATTTTCACAAAGTATCCAGTCAAGCCTATTTTGATGTGAACCTCTGCCTTTGAGATTGGCTTGATGTTTAGTGACTTGTTTTGATAAACATTTAATTATGTAACTCCCCTACCCCAGCAGGGGCAAAAGCACTTGCAGTGCGGTCCCGGGTCTCAGAGACCAGGGAGAGAATACAGGCTTTGTGCTAAATTGGCTGATCTCAACTGGATTGACAGTGATACAATTAGGGCAGTGTTCTAGTCTGCAGAGCGGGTTCCTTCCCTTCATTATCCAGCAATCCCTACTAGGAAAAAGAGCATGCAAGGAAAGCTTGATAAGGGCAAGGTCAGCTCTGAATGTGATGCCCCTTTCTCCACGCTCCACCTACAGTTGCAGTGTAATCTTGCAAGTAAAAAGATTGTCACACAGGTGGGGTAATCTGGGGTGCAGGCACTGCTACATCAATACCCCAACATGTAACCCCACCTTTCAAAAAAAAGGAGAAAAATGCAAATTGCTACTTTTAGTTAGGTTTTCATCTCTATTTGTTTGCCTCTTTGCCTGAATACAATGTATCACAAAACTGCTGGATGGATTTCAATAAGATTTTGTGTGCAGATAGGATAAGGCCCAGGGCAAAGATAGGAATCTGGATTTTTTTTAAAGGTTCTATTATTGGGAGGTAGGGAAAATTTACTTCTTTTTTAGAATGTTGTTGATTGTTTTGGAATTTTGCGGATTAGCTCAGCTGCTGTGGTGTAATTTGTATTAGCTGTCAAAATGTGTGCAGAGTTCTGAGAGCAGGTTGTTAGATGTAGATTGGCCTGAAGCCTCCTCAGTGAAATGGAAGCTCTAAGTAAAATTGTTTTTTTCATTTTTTCTTTGTGGTCTCCGTATTTAAGAAAGAATATAAATTTGTTAGAAGCAGTTCAGAGGAGGTTCATTTGACTGACACGTGGGATTGGGGGGGGGGGGGTTATTTTACAAGGAAAGTTTGGGCAACCTGGCCCTGTATCCATTGGAGTTTAGAAGAATGAGAGGTGATCTGAGTGAAACATATGAAATCCTGAGGGGGCTGGTTGCTGAAAGGATGTTTTCCCTTGTGGGAGAGATGAGAACTAGGGGACAGAATAAGGGGTCGTCCATTTAAGATGGACTTGAGGAGGAGGTTTTTCTGAGGGTTGTGAATTTTTGGAACTCTCTTCCCCAGAGATCGGTGGAGGCAGGATCAATAGATATTTTTATGGCAGAGGTAGATAGGTCCTTGGCTAACGGCACGGTGGCACAGTGGTTAGCACTGCTGCCTCACAGCTCCAGGGACCGGGATTCAATTCCGGCCTTGGGTAATTGTCTGTGTGGAGTCAGCGCGTTCTCCTCGTATCTGCGTGGGTGTCATCCGGGTGCTCCGGTTTCCTCCCACAGTCCAAAGATGTGCAGGTTAGGTGGATTCGCAATGCTAAATGGCCCTTAGGGTCCAGAAATGCGAGGCAGAGTTACTGGGTTACGGGGATAGGGTGGAGGTGTGGGCTTAAGTAGGGTGCTCTTTCCAAGAGCCAGTACAGACTCTATAGGCTGATGGCTTCCTTCTGCACTGTAAATTCTATGATTCTATAACAAGGGGGTCAAAGGTTACCGGAGGTAAGGGATGTGGATTTAAAACCACAATTGGATCAGCCATGATCCTATTGAATGGTGAAGTAGGCTTGAGGAGCTGAATGACCTACTCCTTCTAACTCGTACTTTTGCATGACCATTAGACCATAACAAATAGGAACTGGAGTAGGCCATATGGTCCCTCGAGCCTGCTCCACTGTTCAATACGATCATGGCTGTTCAGCTTTGTGATTAGAGAGCATTAGCTAGAGCAGAAGGTGCTCCAAAGAAGGGCTGTGTAATTATGATAACATTGAGTTAGCACAGTATGGCGGAGGTATACACATTACTGAGTGCCCTCTTCACTTGTTTCAACTTGTGTTCATCTATTTAGGAAGTCACTTACAGAGAGAATGCTGTCATCCCTATCAGGGTCAGTTGCTTGAACTTCGTATATCATTGCACCAACTGCTAAATTCTCCAAAAAGTCAACATATATAGCTGTGAAGTAACACAAAATAAATGAGCATATTGATGTGATATTATGCATACAATTATTGATGGATCTGTTAGAATAATGGTTCTTATAGATGAAAAGACCACATTCAACAAAGTGATGCCCAAGTTGAAATCGTAGTATCATAGAATCCCTTCATTGCAGAAGGAGGCCATTTGGCCCATCGTTTCTGCACCAACCCCCTGAAAGAGCACTCCACCCAAGCCCACTCCCCCACCGCACCCCACTAAACCCCTAACACTAAAGGGCAATTTAGTGTGGCCAATCCACCCAACCTGCACATCTTTGGACTGTGGGAGGAAACCGGAGCACCCGGAGGAAACCCACGCAGACACGGGGAAAAATTGCAAGCTCCACAAAGTCACCTGAGTGCGGAACTGAACCCGGGTCCCTGGCGCTGTGAGGCGGCAGTACTAACCACTGTGCCACCATTCTTCTTGATTTAGCTGTTGTGATTCTTTCAATTCCATTTGGAGTGGGCTCTTTATTTTGTTGGTGGCAGGTTTCAATGGTAGAGATGGAGAGAATCTGAAGTGACAATGCACCATTCACCTTTCCTATGAACTGGATTGATGCATTTTAAAAACCTGGAACATACCCTGATTACATATACTCGCAGCATACTGTGGTAATATACAGTGACTTTGCAAATATGGGGAACCTGCTAGGAGTCTTCAAAACACAGAAGTGCCTGAAAGTCAAACTCAAAAGAAGACTTCCACTGGTGAATTAGTAACAAGGGCTTGTAAATTTAGAATTGATATCAGAGGTAGATATCTTTTGATATCTACAACTTTATTAGAATATAGAATACATTACCATAAGTGACTATTAAGTACATCAAGACATTTAAGAGGGAATTATTTAAAGGTTTGAACAAGAAAAGAATTCAGAAGTGCACTTGAAGAGCAGGGAAATGCCATTATAGTAAATCACTCTGATGTATAAACAGACCTGTTAGCCGCGGGCATAAATTCCATGATGGCCACTAAATCTTGTGAGAAACCAAAAACGGGATTTGTGCCAGCGAGATTTCAGAACCTGATCTTCCTGGGACATCCCCGATGACTCAATCAGGTTCATGCCCAGGAAGGACCCAGTAACAGTGAGGGGACAGTGATATATTTCCACTCACAAACCTGACTGGGAACTGAAATTGTTGGTCCTGGGCTAAAGGACGGTGTTCTCTGGCCCACCATCCACGTGTTTCTCGGCGGCGCGCCATTTGCTGGCGGCAAAATTCCAATTGAAGCCACCCCATGCCGTTAGGAAACCCCCGTGAGGGGGTGCACGGCCAGCAGGACAAGAGAATCCCGCTGGAGTGAACGGTCGGAGAATTCCAGCCAGATTCCTGGAACTCCCTCCCTAACGTCACTGCGGGTGTACCTACACCACATAGACTGCAGCAGTTCAAGAAGGCAGTTCACCACCATCTTCTGAAGGGCAACCAGGGATGGGCAATAAATGCCGGCCTAGCCTGGCCAGGCCAGCGACTTCAATGATTTCACCAATTTCACCAAATATCCCATTAGCGAGCACATTTAGCTGCATGTTTTTCCCAGCGCTCGCAGTGCCGGGAATCACAACGCTATCTAACGTGACTCCGGTTAGATATGGGGCCTCAGTGTTGAACGCACGTCTAAGGCTGCTCTTAGTCCCGTTTCCTGCACTGAGGTGCCCCACTCACCGAAACTCCTCAGTGCAGGGAGAGATCGAGATGCAACTTTTAAATGGTGCCCCGATCTCTAGAGTCCCCGACACGACCCCCGAAGCCCACCCCAAAGCCCCAACTCACTGTAAGGGGGTCCCTGGACCTTTTCCCCACTTCTCCCCCTCACTCCACCAACCCCTCTCACATACACACAGGGCACCCCCCTGCCCGATCACTGCCACGCAAAAGATGCCACCTGGTCAGCTTGGCAGTGCCAGGGTGCCCAGGTTGCACCAGCAGTGCCAGGGTATCCCCCTGCCCAGAGGGCATGTACCAGGGAGCCTCCAATCCCCTGGGAGATCCCAAGCGTGCCATTCCTTTTGGAGATGAGTACCGAATGGCGCTCGTCCGAGAAGAGGATAGATCCCAACGTCTTTGTTACCTCAGGGAACTGTATATTAAAGTGTCGTGCTCTAATATGCAGATTTGCCAAAAAGTGGCCCCGCCACGCTCACAGTAGGTGACTACGAACACAGGATTATCTCAGTGGGAGATGACTGGTTTGATGCACAAACCATTACCATGGACAAAACAATTAGGGAAGTCTTGAAGAAACACAAAGCATCGTTTGCCCAGCACAAGCACGATTGCGGTAAAATTCCAGGAATGGTCACCATTACAGGTCCCGATCCTAAGCCCCAGAAACAATACGGTTTTCCACAGCAAGCCGAGGGAGATATAGCTAAGGTAATTCAAAGTTTATTGGATCAAGGTGTAATTCAGCCCGCAGCCTCAACAGACAATGCCCCGATTTGGCCGTAAGAAAACCAGATGGTTCACGGAGACTGACCATCGACTATAGAGAACTCAATAAAGTAACTCCATTAGCAGCCCCCACCGTTGTCACGAGTCCCGAGACAATGTCAAAACAGGGACTTCAGTCAAAATATTTTACGGTTCTGGACATTAGCAATGCCTTTTGGTCCATTCCATTGGATACAAATTGCCAGTATAAATTTGCGTTCACCTTCCAAGGACAGCAATACACGTGGACATGCCTTCCACAAGACTTCCACAACACCCCCTCCATTTTTCACAGACAATTGGCGAATGGATTATCAAAATTTTCCCGACCCGAATGCCTCATTCAGTATGTGGACGACTTGCTCCTACAGACTGACACCAAGAAAGAGCACATTTCGCCTCTTTCCGAACTATTAGGTCTCTTAAAAGAAATTGGATGTTAAGTCAACACCAAAAAAGCCCAAATTCTCCAAGAAAAGGTCATTTATTTAGGAACAGTTATAACACATGGTAAACGTGAGATAGAGCAAAAACGTATTGATTCAATTGTTAAATTGCCCTTGCCCCATAATGTTACAGCACTCCGGTCATTTTTAGGACTGGTTGGTTATTGCAGGAACGATATAGACGGTTTCGCCACAAAGGCAGCCCCACTTTCCGAGCTCCTTAAGAAACAGGCCCCATGGAAATGGCACACGGATGCCATCGATGCACTAAAACGTGCCCTAGGTACAGCTCCCGCTTTGCAGGCACCAGACCCACACCTTTGGCCGTACTTCTCCAGGAAAGGCATGATCGTTTAGGACCCATAGCCTTGGCCTCACGGGTTTTAGATCCGGTAGAGCAAGAATGTTCAGCCTGCGAAAGGCATTTGCTCGCAGGCTTTTGGGCTGTTCAGTACTTCGTGTACATAACAGGACTCCATCCCGTAATCATTTTGACCGAGCACACCCCAACACAATTACTGTTAGGTGGTAGGCTGAAGGACGGTACAGTAAGCCAAATTAGAGCAGCGCGCTGGACCCTACTCCTACAAGGACGTGACATCACAGTGAAAAGGACAAAGACATACACGTTTTTGGCAGATAATTTACAGTATGCAGGAACCCCACATGAGTGCGAAATCATTGCAGCCAGGCACAACATAGGACCTTTTATTCCTAAATCGTTACCGACAAAAGCAGGCATCAGACCACAGAGAACCCAGCCCACAGATAAATCTCTTAAAATATATGTAGATGGCTCCTCCACATTGATAATGGGAAAAGGATTACAGGGTGTGGCATATATGTAGAAGACGCGCAGGGACGCGCATTAGAGGGGATATCATTAAAGTTACCAGGGCATTTAGGTTCACAGGCAGCCGAGTCAGCAGCCATCGCATACATTGTGCAGCATCCAAATTCGTTCCCGACCCCCGCGGATATATATTCGGACAGTTTATATGTTTGCAACAGTTTGACAGAATTCCTGCCCCTGTGGGACTCTAGAGGATTTATATCCGCCGACGGTAAACCCCTACCCTCAGCGCCATTACTAAAGCACATTTTCGAAGAAGCTTAAGACTGCAAATATGGCATCAGGTTAGAAGCCATCATCGTTCCTCCCCACCCGCTAATGTAAATGCAGACGCCCTAGCAAAAGCTGGATCACGACATGGTCACTTTTGGCAACCCCCCGCGAGTGATCCAGTACACGCAGTCCAGGTCACACAGACCAATATTCAAGATTTAGCACAGGCGCAAAACGCAGACGACATGCTTAAGGAAATTTTAAGAGGTGATTCCCCAGCACCCTACGACAAATTCAAAGGCACTTTAACAATTCAGGACGGAATTATATTAAAGAATGGTATTTATGTGGTCCCCACCCAGGACAGGAACCAGATTATTTGTCAATTTCATGACGGACACGGACATGCCCACCTAAGACCTCTCTGCTGGTGGCCCGATTTAAAAACAGATGTCACCCATTACATTGAAAACTGTTTAATTTGCGCTCAGAACAACCCAGACAGGTACGCAAAGAAAGGTCAGCTAAGACACACCCGCCCTGTTAATGGCCCATGGGCGAACTTACAACTAAATTACATTGGTCCCCTTCCCCCCTGCAGAAATGGTTTTAAATATATGTTGGTAGTGATCGATACCTTCACAAAATGGGTTGAAGCATTTCATTCCAGGACAAACGCGTCTAAAGCGAAAGCAAAAATTCTAACTCAACAAATATTTACAAGATGGGGACTCCCCCATAGTATTGAATCGGCCCAAGGTTCGTATTTTACAGGAACAGTGATGAAAAATGTTCGAACAATTTTCGGCATGAAACAAAAGTTTCATATTACCTATCACCCACAATCCAGCGGCATTGTGGAACGCATGAATCGAAACCTAAAAAAACGATTAGGAAAATGGTGCAACAGCACAACACGACATGGGACACAGTTCTCCCATTTGCACTGATGTTTATTAGAAACACGGTGTCGAGTTCAACAGGCTACACCCCTCACACCCTCATGACCGGACGACCCATGAACGGTACCAAGTATTTGTTTGGACTTGATTTGGCCAGCCCCACAGTCACCGCCCTCACCCACGAAAAAGCAGTCCAACAAGTAATGGAAAATATTAAAGCAGCCCAGCTCGCTGCAGCTGTTCGACTAGGCACGAGGAAAAAGCAGAGTAAGGCCTGCTTTGATAAAACAGTACACCCGGTAGAATATACAGTCGGACAGCAGGTGATGGTCTCCCTATACAATCCGAGTTAATTCCTCTCCCCCAAATTTGCAGGACCTTACTCGATTTCTGATAAAGTAAGCCCCTCAGTATATAAAATTACATATCCAAACGGAAAATCAGGATAGTTTCATATAAACCAACTTAAGGTTTATGGAACTCAGTGCAGCCACTCACACTACATTTCACTGGCAATAGCAGACAACTACGACCCGCCCACTGGCAACCTAATCCAACCTCCCCCAGCCAGGACAGCACGACTTTGACTCTGCCCCAGCGACGATTTTCCAGCTCGGACTTGATTCGGCCGATAGCGATAGCGACAGTAAAAGCACAACGGACTTACTTGAGATCCCTGACCATAAGACCATAAGACCATAAGACATAGGAGCGGAAGTAAGGCCATTCAGCCCATCGAGTCCACTCCACCATTCAATCATGGATGATTTCAACTCCATTTACCCGCTCTCTCTCCATAGCCCTTAATTCCTCGAGAAATCAAGAATTTATCAACTTCTGTCTTAAAGACACTCAAAGTCCCGGCCTCCACCGCCCTCTGTGGCAATGAATTCCACAGACCCACCACTCTCTGGCTGAAGAAATTTCTCCTCATCTCTGTTCTAAAGTGACTCCCTTTTATTCTAAGGCTGTGCCCCCGGGTCCTAGTCTCCCCTGCTAATGGAAACAACTTCCCTACGTCCACCCTATCTAAGCCATTCATTATCTTGTAAGTTTCTATTAGATCGCCCCTCAACCTCCTAAACTCCAATGAATATAATCCCAGGATCCTCAGACGTTCATCGTATATTAGGCCTACCATTCCTGGGATCATCCGTGTGAATCTCCGCGGGACCCGCTCCAGTGCCAGTATGTCCTTCCTGAGGTGTGGGGCCCAAAATTGCTCACAGTATTCTAAATGGGGCCTAACTAATGCTTTATAAAACTTCAGAAGTACATCCCTGCTTTTATATTCCAAGCGTCTTGAGATAAATGACAACATTGCATTTGCTTTCTTAATTACGGACTCAACCTGCAAGTTTACCTTTAGAGAATCCTGGACTAGGACTCCCAAGTCCCTTTGCACTTCAGCATTATGAATTTTGTCACCGTTTAGAAAATAGTCCATGCCTTTATTCTTTTTTCCAAAGTGCAAGACCTCGCACTTGCCCACGTTGAATTTCATCAGCCATTTCTTGGACCACTCTCCTAAACTGTCTAAATCTTTCTGCAGCCTCCCCACCTCCTCCATACTACCTGCCCCTCCACCTATCTTTGTATCATCGGCAAACTTAGCCAGAATGCCCCCAGTCCCGTCATCTAGATCGTTAATATATAAAGAGAACAGCTGTGGCCCCAACACTGAACCCTGCGGGACACCACTCACCACCGGTTGCCATTCCGAAAAATAACCTTTTATCCCAACTCTCTGCCTTCTGCCTGACAGCCAATCATCAATCCATGTTAGTACCTTGCCTCGAATACCATGGGCCCTTATTTTACTCAGCAGTCTCCCGCGAGGCACCTTATCAAAGGCCTTTTGGAAGTCAAGATAGATAACATCTATTGGCTCTCCTTGGTCTAACCTATTTGTTATCTCTTCAAAGAACTCTAACAGGTTTGTCAGGCATGACCTCCTCTTACTAAATCCATGCTGACTTGTCCTAATCCGACCCTGCACTTCCAAGAATTTAGAAATCTCATCCTTAACAATGGATTCTAGAATCTTGCCAACAACCGAGGTTAGGCTAATTGGCCTATAATTTTCCATCTTTTTCCTTGTTCCCTTCTTGAACAGGGGGGTTACAACAGCGATTTTCCAATCCTCTGGGACTTTCCCTGACTCCAGTGACTTTTGAAAGATCATAACTAACGCCTCCATTATTTCTTCAGCTATCTCCTTTAGAACTCTAGGATGTAGCCCATCTGGGCCCGGAGATTTGTCAATTTTTAGACCTCTTAGTTTCTCTAGCACTTTCTCCTTTGTGATGGCTACCATATTCAACTCTGCCCCTGACTCTCCTGAATTGTTGGGATATTACTCATGTCTTCTACTGTGAAGACTGACGCAAAGTACTTATTTAGTTCCTCAGCTATTTCCTTGTCTCCCATCACTAGATTACCAGCGTCATTTTGGAGCGGCCCAATGTCTACTTTTGCCTCCCGTTTGTTTTTAATGTATTTAAAAAAACTTTTACTATCATTCCTAATGTTACTGACTAGCCTACCTTCATAATTGATCCTCTCTTTCCTTATTTCTCTCTTTGTTATCCTCTGTTTGTTTTTGTAGCCTTCCCAATCTTCTGACTTCCCACTACTCTTTGCCACATTATAGGCTTTCTCTTTTGGTTTGATGCATTCCCTAACTTCCTTTGTCAGCCATGGCTGCCTAATCCCCCCTCTGATAATCTTTCTTTTCTTTGGGATGAACCTCTGTACTGTGTCCTCAATTACTCCCAGAAACTCCTGCCATTGCTGTTCTACTGTCTTTCCCACTAGGCTCTGCTCCCAGTCGATTTTCGTCAGCTCCTCCCTCATGCCCCTGTAGTTACCTTTATTTAACTGTAACACCTTTACATCTGATTCTACCTTCTTTCTTTCAAATTGGAGATTGAATTCTACCATATTATGATCACTGCCTCCTAAGTGTTCCCTTACTTTAAGATCTTTAATCAAGTCTGGCTCATTACATAACACTAAGTCCAGAATAGCCTGTTCCCTCGTGGGCTCCATCACAAGCTGTTCCAAAAAGACCTCCTGTAAACATTCAATGAATTCCCTTTCCTTGGGTCCACTGGCAGCATTATTTACCCAGTCCACCTGCATATTGAAGTCCCCCATGATCACTGTGACCTTGCCTTTCTGACATGCACTTTCTATTTCGTGGTGCATTTTGTGCCCCTGGTCCTGACCACTGTTCGGAGGCCTGTACATAACTCCCATTATGGGTTTTTTGCCGGTGTGGTTCCTCAACTCTACCCACACAGACTCCACATCATCTGACCCTATGCCGTTTAGTGCTATTGATTTAATTTCATTCCTAATTAACAAGGCAACCCCGCCCCCTCTGCCCACCTCTCTGTCTTTTCGATAGGTTGCGAATCCCTGGACGTTTAAATGCCAGTCCTGAACCCCCTGCAACCACGTCTCTGTGATGCCTACCACATCATACCTGCCAGTCACAATCTGGGCCACAAGCTCATCTACCTTGCTCCGTACACTGCGCGCATTTAAATATAGCACCTTTAATTCTCTATTGACCGTCCCTTTTTGTTTTCTTAGTGTGGTGGACCTTGGTTTACTGAGCCTTTCCATACACTGTGTCATATTTTGTGGGATGGGGACTACCGTAACCTCTCCTGAGTTCTGTCTTTTCGTGCTTTTTTGTATTCCTAAGCAGCTACGCTTCCCACTGATTACTTCACCTCTTGGTTCCCTGACTTTCCCTTCCCCCCCAATCTCTAGTTTAAAGTCCTATTGACCACCCTATTTACTCTTTTCGCCAGAACACTGGTCCCAGCTCGGTTCAGGTGGAGACCATCCCAACGGTATAGGTCCCTCCTGTCCCAAAACTGATGCCAGTGTCCCATGAAAAGGAACCCCTCTTTCCCACACCACTCTTTCAGCCACGTGTAAACTTCCCTTATCCTTGCCTCCCTATGCCAATTTGCACGTGGCTCAGGCAGTAATCCAGAGATTATGACCCTTGAGGACCTGTTTTTTAATTTGAATCCTAGGTCTTTATAATCTCTAAACAGGTCCTCTTTTCTAGACTTGCCTATGTTGTTGGTACCGACATGGCCCACAACAGCTGGATCCTCCCCCTCCCTCTCCAGTATCCTTTCAAGCCGGTCAGAGATGTCCCGCACCCGAGCACCGGGCAGGCAACATACCAATGGCAAGACAGACCAGGCCCCAGTTACTACAGCCCCAGTAACACCAACCAAGATATGTTTGGCCCCTCAGATACCATTTATTTGCCTCAACCAGAACCAGACCCACCGCCCGACGATACAACTTCCCCTTTGCCAAGAAACAATGGCACCGTGATAACTCTTGTCGGTTGACAAGAAATTATGAAATGGATCCCACGACGGCCCATGCGGCCATGACACAGAACCGCCAGACCCGAGTTTGGCAACCGAGAGATGGTGATGACTCAGAGTCTGACTCTCATCATGCTAACCCCTTTATGACCCTATTCGGAATGGAACCCTGAGGTGTCCAGATGATGAGAGAAAGGAACCGATTGAGATTTACGGTGTCCAATTTTCTGATGGAGCCTGCCCGCCTTTCTTTCTTTAATTTGTTATTTTTAAATGTTGAATGCTTGTCTTTTGTATCACTATTTGTGTCGACCTCTCACTAAATTTTTTGAGACAGTCTCTTCTTTCGGACTCATGCTGAATTTCTTGCTGCAGTCATAACTACTCTTTTGATGCCAAAATGGTAGTTAAAGGAACAAGTTTGTCGGAAGTCCATAGATATTCAAATTCTTTCCGTTCTTGTAAGGACACCCAGGCAGTGGAGTAACAGCACTAATCCCCGCCCTGCCTGAGGACCCCCTATGTATTTGGTCAGTCAAGCTCGGGTAGTGGAGCAACGGCACTGATCACCGGCCTACCCGGGGATTCCACCCATTCTTGCCCTGCCGCGGCTCATACGCACCCCATGTCCCACTGATTTGGAAAGTTCTTTTCAAAACTCTTTTAGCATTCTTTTAGGTGTGGTTTAAAGAATGCACTTTGCCACAGTTTTTTTTTGCTTTCGGACGACCCTTCGGTCGCTACCCCCAACTGCTATTTACATATTCAACACACTTGGTTGAAACAAAATCTGCTGCAATGGAAAACTACCTCCACTCTGGACGGAGAAATTGTCCGCCCACTCAACGCATCGACCACAGGCTGCGAGATTGCTCGCACTGTGGCAGAATTTTTTTTTTTTCTCGGATGTCTTGTCTCCAAAACGGTTGGTTTAAAAAAAAAAATGAGGGAGTCTCACATGGTGAAAATGCTAATGGGAAATTGATATTATGGAGAAATGGACAGACAAACGAGATATTAAACAAAGGTAATAATAGATATTATGCTTGCACCCCCAGGAATATACGAGGATACAAAGACCAAAAGACAAGATGAAGACAGAACTGATGGCCTCCATCATGATCATCGTTGAATCACTACAGTTGCGCGCGTCGACGGCCCCTGTAACTCACACCACATTGGCCCCAAACACAACCATACCACATGATACCCCTAGCCCGGACACCACACCTCACATGGAAATAAACATTGATACCCCCACATGGTGCGAAAACATCGTAAAATGGTATTCCCTCTCATACAGGGTAGAAGCCCTATTAGTTATTGCAATACTATGCAGTGTCGTTCAGACACTTAGACTTCTGAAATGGTGAAGGAGAGCCTCCCACTCCCCAATATATACACTCAGATCCCCTTTTCTTGGACTTCAAAAGACACCACATTATTTTTGAACCCCTTTTCTGACTAATAAATTCAGCGGTTTTCAATAAAAGATTCATTGTCTGTAAATGTGATACGTTTAAGTAGAAATGTGATGCTGCTATTGTTTAAATTTTTGTACTGTAATATAAGTTCTTTTGGTTATTAGCTAGCAGCATAAGTGTGGTTTAGGTAAGGACAGTTAGAAGTTCCCCTTTGTGTAAAGAAGTTAAATGAAAGATTGAATGTTATAGTGCCCCCTTAGAATTTTTATAGATTCAGGCAGGCGCAGAGCCTGAATGTATATTTGTAAGCAGTGAACCAGACAATATTGAAACCCCCAGCAGATTTGCATTCTAATTACCCATTTCCTTAAGACAAAGGACTGGTACTCAGGTATCAGATACAATTCCAGACACATCGGCACCACTCCCTTTACTCAGGAAGCATAAACAGCAAGGTCAATGACCGCTTAGGACATGCCCAGCCATCAAGGCATCCGCCCCTTTATTGGCTCAGATCGAAGGCAGTGATCGAAGTCTGCCGAATTATTGGATCCAAACCTAAGGACCGCCCAAAAGAGCGCAAAACTCCCCAAGGATAAAGAGAGACGCTGCCATGTGTTCAATCTCTTTTGGACCTGGCGCTCCAGCGACGTCCACCTCCAATCGTAGCACCACCAGAAGCAAGTCCAAGTTCAACACCCGCTACCAGAAGGATGAGCCCAGCTGAACCGCAGTTACTTCTCCAGACCCAGCAGATCCAGATTCGAACAAAGGCCACTGTTCCTCTGACATAAGCCGGGTGCCTGAAGTTAAGTACAGGTTGTCATAGTGTTAGGTGTAATTTAGCTCGTAGTGTTTATGTTGCATGTATAAGTTAATCTTGTGTGGAAATAAAGTATTATTGAACTTGAACTAACTAACTGGTTGTTGGGTCTTTGATCGATATCTGGTTGAACCTTGTGGTGGTATCATTTGATACCTGGCGACTCTGAAAACAATATAATGTCAATATCTAGACAAAAGAAGGGCAACCTTATTGACTGCCATATTTATAGCGAGTAAATATAGCAACATTATTGGCGACCTCTGACGGGACTCGACCCAGAAGTAAGAGTATCATAAGAACAATGGTTAGCACGGTGGTTTCACAGTGGCAGGGTCCCAGGCTCGATTCACAGCTTGGGTCACTGTCTGTGCAGAGACTGCACGTTCTCCCTGTGTCTGCGTGGCTTTTCACCCAGTGCTCCAGTTTCCTCCCACAAGTCCCGAAAGATGAACTATTAGGTAATTTGAGATTTTAAATTCTCCCTCCGTATACCCGAACAGGCGCCGGAATGTGGCAACTAGGGGCTTTTCACAGTAACTTCATTGCAGTGTTGATGTAAGCCTCCTTGTGAGAATAAAAATTATTATAAACGGGGTCGACCATACAGCCCCTCAAGCTGGTTCTACCATTCAATCCAATCATGTCTGATCTTTTGCCTTGGCTCTACTTTCCTGCCTGTTCCCCATATCGCCCAATTTCCGGAGTCTGTCTATCTCAGCCCTTAATAGACTCAATGAAATCCAAATTTCGCACATCTACTAGTTCCCCTTCAACTACCTTTCCAGCTACATCCTCAGAAAACCCTGAATTGTTTAACCACGATCTCCCTTTCAAAAAAGGCAGCATTTGCAGCTAATGCCAGGCAAGCATAGTTGATTCTGTTACTCCCTTACATCATAATGAGCACAGTAAGAAGTCTCACAACACCCGGTTAAAGTCCCAAAGTTCACCTGATGTAGGAGCAGTGCTCCGAAAGCTTGTGATTTCAAATAAACCTGTTGGACTTTAACCTAGTGTTGTGAGATTTCTTATTGTGTCCACCCCAGTCCAGCGCCGGCATCTCCACATCACAATAATAATGAGCGACAGAGTCCGCAGTGGCCAGGACCAAAAATGGCGGCGGTCAAAAAATCACACCCGTGTTTTATAATAAAAATACATTTTCATAATTCAAAATTTGTTTCTGCCTGATAGTTTGTGAAATAATTGGGGGTTACTTACATTAACATGGCAGTTGACCAATGTTAAAGAATAAACGTCAAATTAATTGATGGAAATATTTACTTAAATTACTTTACATTGTAACAATTCAAAATGGACAATACTTGCGACTGTCTGTTTTAAACCCACGAGCATGTAAAGGCTGCATGTTCCAGAAGGCACCAATATATCACATGCTCTGTCTATTCTCAGTAAGTATTTCATGCAATAAATATATGATGGAATATTTTAAGTAGTTCCAAATTTGTCTGGGGTCACACCACACGATCTGTCAATGGGCTGTTACATTAGCTGGTTGCCAAAGCAGGATTCTCAAATTTATATATTGCTGGAAATTGTAATAGTATATTTAATTACAGGAGTAACTATAAAAGATTGTCTGAGTTATTAAATAAAGGCAGCTCTCTTACTGAGCACAAACTGCTGGGGTTTATATTCAAATATATATACAGAGGCAGTTTGCGATCAATAATGATTTAATAACTCAGATAATCTTTCATATTTGCTCCTACAATTCACACAAACCCTGCAAATTGCCTGTTAAATATATTGTTTATTGAAAGAAGAGCCTAAATGATCAGTGTAAAACTTGAAAACAGAGCATTTTCAACACTGGATTATAACAAGCGAATGCAGTCAAGGTGTTGTAGTTAGTATTTATTGAGCATAAAGCTCAGATATATTTTGCTCTTCACCAATAATTTTATCCTATGCACAATGCAGTTATGGTAGACACAATATTGTTATAAATCTTTTGTAATTAAATTCATCTGTTTGTATTTCAAGCTTTTACTTGTCAATCGCCAGCCATATGTAGTCAGCAGCTTCCTACAATTCTTTGATCGCCAGTGAAGTCAACCTCTCTGAAAACAATTTAAGATTTGATTTGTGACAATTATCTCAATATCCAATTGTAAATGACATTGAAGCAATACTATGGTTACGGTTGCACAAATATAATAACTGGATACATATATTATATGGGCCAGTTTAGCTCAGTGGGCTAGACAGTTGGTTTGTAATGCAGAACGAGGCCAGCAGCGGGATTCAATTCCCATACCGGCTTACCTGAACAGGCGCCGGAATGTGGCGACTAGGGGCTTTTCACAGTAACTTCGTACTTCTGACGATAAAAGATTATTATATTGCAAAATAGGAACTCAGAATTACTTAGATTTGCATACTGATGTCATTTACATGAGCGCAGAGGTGTACTGTCAGCGCGGTTCAGCAAAGTATTGTCATTCACGTTCTGTGCATGCGTGGGACAGTGCGCTGTGATGAATGTAGAAATTTCCGATATATTGTATTATATGTATTTGGTGCAGTAAGGGTTAAAAGCCTGGGGTAGTATGTGACTGCTGCAATCCTGGTTTAAAAGACAGCTAGGCTTTTTGGAGACAGAGGTGCAATTAAAGCATCATAAAAGTTTGGGCTAATTGACTTATTTATATTAAGAGGGTTCCCTGGGGAATAGATAATTAGAAACATTATGTTCAGCTCAGTAAGATGATGTAGTTAATGTGAGGGGACAGGAGCTTAAGCAGTCAGCTGTTGAGGTTCTCAGAGTTAGTTTTTTGGCTGGAAGGGGAGCTGAGAATGTTGCTGAAGAATACAGCCAGAGATTCTGCATTATTCTGACAGGGGGCGTCATTCTCCGACCCCCCGCCGGGTCAGAGAATGGCCGTTGGCCGCCGTGAATCCCGCCCCCACCCCCGCCGAAGTCTCCGGTACCGGAGATTGGGCGGGGGCGGGAATCGGGCCGCGCCGGTTGGCGGGACCCCCCGTTCAATTCTCCGGCCCGGATGGGCCGAAGTCCCGCCCAGAAATTGCCTGTCCCGCCGGCGTAAATCAAACCTGGTATTTACCGGCGGGACCAGGCGGCGTGGGCGGGCTCCGGGGTCCTGGGGGGGGGCGCGGGGCGATCTGACCCCGGGGGTGCCCCCACGGTGGCCTGGCCCACGATCGAGGCCCACCGATCCGCGGGCGGGCCTGTGCTGTGGGGGCACTCTTTCCCTTCCGCCTCCGCTACGGCCTCCACCATGGCGGAGGCGGAAGAGACTCTCCCCACTGCGCATGCGCGGGAAACTTTCAGCGGCTGCTGACGCTCCCGCGCATGCGCCGCATTTCCGCACCAGCTGGCGGGGAAACAAACGCCATTTCCGCCAGCTGGCGGGGCGGAAATCCCTCCGGCGTCGGCCTAGCCCCTCAATGTTGGGGCTAGGCCGCCAAAGATGCGGAGCTTCCGCACCTTTGGGCCGGCGCGATGCCCGTCTGATTGGCGCCGTCTTTGGCGCCAGTCGGCGGACATCGCGCCGTTGGGGGAGAATTTCGCCCAGGATGTCAGCTCTCTTTCTTTCACGCAGTCTCAAAAGATCTCTCTTTCTCAGAGTATTATCTAAGATATCTCTTTACAGCAAGTATTTCTGCTAATTGCATTTGAAATGGATTGTGACCTGAGATGGTTTTGTTGTTTGAGTGTGAGTAAAGATAGCAGTTAATGGTTATTGTGTCACTGTATTGATTAGCATTATTTAAGGAGTAATTGTGAGCTATTTTCTTGTGTGATGTTAAAGATATTTTAATACTGTGTCAGTAATAAAGTTTGTTTTAATTTACCATATCCCTCTTTTGTGTGAAATTTCTCCTGGAGCAAGACATCCTTTCATCACAGTCTTACAAAGTTTAAATAAAATATTGGGGTTTCTGGCCAGTATCCGAGTAACTGTTGGGTTCTGGTGCAGGATCATAATAGCGCACATACAGACTAGATTCAGCAGCCATTTTGTGTTGGCAGGAGGTACCGGGTGGAATTTGAGCAAGTGTCCGGCTTCGACTGAAAAGTGGCATGTAGATCTCCAGCTACAAAGACCATTTTTTTCTTCTACCTTTGAGACTCTCTGAGTAAAATAAATGAATGGACATGGTTTACATCATAACTCTGGTGGGGTGGAGGTGGGGAGAGCCTAATAGAGCCCAAGGCCTTCTCCACATACTCAGTTTTCACACCCCACAGAGATCAGGGCGCAATCTTTAAAGGGCGCCTTGATCAGCATTGAAGAGGAACACCCACTTCCCCCCACCACGGACATATCGAGGGCTCCCTCCACTCCCCGGACAATCATCGGGGCCCTCGCCCACCACCACAGAAGTATTGCTGGTGTTTCCCCCTCCTCACTACATGCTCCTCACCATGTCTGCAATTACCCCCCCCATCACTGCCCACTTTCCCCACACATGGCAGTTCCAACCTGTGGAAGGAGGAAGTGCCAGCGGCAGCATTTCCCTCTCGCCTGGGAGCTATATTTATCTTGGCACCCTCAGAGGGATCCGCTGGACTGAATCTCATCTTTCAAAACCTGTTCTAAACCTCACCGACACAATGTCACGTTGGCGAGGTTTGAGGAAGGATCAAAATCCATTAAAATTGGGTTCTCGCCCTTTGTGAGGGTTCACGCCGTGATGTAACGTGGAAAATAGGGAAATGCAATTCTCTCTGGATTTTCTGTCCGCTTCTCTGTTCTTTCTGATGGTGAATGCATGCTGAAAATTGGCCCCGTAATGTTCAGAAACCCATATTGGCTTTGTCTGACCATACTGGGAGTGCAGTTAAGACTCCCTTAATAATAGATTCCAGTGTTTTCCTGATGACTGATGTCAGGTTAAATGGTCTGCAGTTCCCAATTTTCTCTTTTCATTCTTTCTTGAATCGCAATGTCACAATTGCTAACTTCCAACGTGCTGGAACTATTCTAGAATTCACTATTCCGCAGCTACTTCTTTTAGAACCTTACGCTGTAACCCATTAGATCCTGGGGCTTTGTCAGCTTTTGGCCCCTGAAGCTTCTCCAATATCCTTTCTGTTCTGATACGAATTACCGCAAGCTCCTCATTCTTATTAGACCCCTTTGTAACATCTCGCACGGAACCTATGGGAATGATTGCCTTCCTCGTTATCCTTACGGAGTACGAGCTTCCCTGCTCGGGGCGGGATCTCTATTAACCTCTGTATAAAAGGTGGACCAGAGAGGAACCCGGGAGGGGGCTATGGGGTAGTATACATTTTGTTTGTGTAAATCAAACTTTGTTTCTTATTTTACTCGGTGTGGACTCCCCATATCCTTATTAAACCTTTATTACCATCTATTTCTAGCATGTAATTTGTCTTTAATTGTGAAGTAAGACACAAAATATTTGTTAAATATCTCTGCCATTTCCTCATTACCCATGATAATCTCTCTCCTCTATGCCTCTGAAGGACTAACTATTTCCTCTAGCTACCCTCTTTCTTTTTATATTCTTGTAAAAAGTCTTACAATCTTTTTTAATATTCCTGGCTAACTTATTCTCATTCTCTTTCCCTCCCCCTTTTTTGTCAACCTTCTGATTTCTAAAACTTTCTCTGTCCTCAAGCTTCCTAATAATAATCTTTTTATTGTCACAAGTAGGCTAACACTGCAATAAAATTACTTTGCAAATTAGAGTTATCCTTAACTTAACAAGTAAGTAAGTAACCTAACTTAACACTATCCTTAACTTAACAAGTAAGCCCCGAATGGATCTTTCTTGCTGAGTTTTTGTTTTTAATGGAATGTATTTTGTTGAACATCATGAATTGTTTCTTTTTGTTTATTTACTGCCATCCTTTTAGATAATTCACCCAACCAGCCTTTCTCAGATCTTCCCACATGCCTGTGCTATTGGCTTTGTTTAAGTCTAAGATTTTTGTTTGGGGCTGGAGTGTGTCACCCTCAACATGGATTCAATCATACCATGGTCACTTCTCCCCAGCAGATCTTTTACAATGAGATTTCTAATAAAACCTGCCTCGTTACATAATATTAGATCTAAACTAGCTTTATCCCTGTTTGGTTCCTTAAATATTCTGTTGCAAGAAACCGTTGTGAAAGCATTCTACATGCTTACCTTCGCTAGTTTGATTCACCCAGTCTATAAGAAGATTGAAGTACACCACGATTATAACACTGCCTTTGTTACAAGCTCCAATTATTCTTGCTGAATGCTCTGTCCATGGTATATCTGCTGTTGAGCATATCTATGAACTACTCCCACCAGCACTTTCTGATCTTTGCCTTTCCAAATCTCCTATGATGCAGGTCCTATTTGCTAATCTTTTGAGCCAAGATTCTTCTTTACTACTGCTCTTATGTCATCCTTTACTATCAGGGTTGCTACTCCTCAGTATCCATTTTGTCTGTTTTTTCAAAATGTTTGCATCTTCGAATATTTATTTCTGAATCTATATTGCTTTGTAGCCATGTTTCCATAATAGCGAATAGATCTAAACCAAGGGTGTACTTTTAAACTATACTTGCAAAGAGGTTGAAAATAGTTGTATAATGCCATCCATAAAACCTGCCCATTCTCATTTACAAGTGTGTATAGCTCTGCCCACCTCCATTTGCTAGATTATCCAGGAACCTTGGGGGTTCATCAACGTCACTTAATAAAACTGTAAGCATTTGGAAGTCCGCATTGCCCTTCTCATCCTCAACATAGATTAAGAGGCCGTAATTGGATTGAGTTTCGTAGTCCAGCCCAGCATTTTCTGAAATAGTCACCTGGAAAACAAAATGAGAGTTTATTCCACACGTCGTTCAGCTTCTTCAGTTCCAGAAGAATGTATTGCAATCATTTAAACTAAGAAGAAGAAAAGCACTTTCCCCGTGTGGCTGAGTTGACACTATTTGCACATACGTTCTTGGAAGGTAGTTGTGGTGTGCTGGTTGTAACATTACCCCATTCAATTTACAACCACATTTATAAGGGCCATGTTTAGTGGATGAAAGGGATAAAAAAACTGATACTTCAGTTCTTCCACTTATAATGACGAAGCTGTTCGGCCTACAACATCCAAACTATTTACGAATATCATGGCTAAATGGGACGGAGCCTCAGAAACTGTTTTAAGTTGAAACCTTGGGAATTTATAATCTCATGTGGATATAGGCAAAACAAATAACATCGAGAAAACACTGTAAATTATCGCAGGCACAATCCCCATCAATGGCCAAGATTTTCACTCAAGTTCTGATAAGATGTTTGTTCCCATTTTCTGGTGAAATCCACATCTTTCTGGTGAAAACCTTGTTAATTATTTAGCAATTTGGTATTAATTATATTCAGGTCTTCAGCAATAATTGGGGAGTCACCTGTACTCATGAGCAGGTAGAAACTATGGATGTTTATTTAAGGTGTATGATATGCTATGTGTGTGTGTCTCTCTGAATAAAAGCTTATGAATGTATAGACTCAGCAGCAGTGTTCTCATCTTCAACACTTGGCTACCTACCCAAGTTATAAAATAACCCTTAGGCCCAAATGTCTGCTCACCTGGAGGGAGAAATAAGTGAAAAGGCAGCTGTAGAAGCAAGTTTGTATTCCCCTCAAATAGAAATGGGACATGCCAGAAACACACATCAGACCAGGCAGCACCCAGAGTGAAAGCAAAATAGTTATTGGACTGATTTCTGCAGATTCAGTGAGACTCCATGGACCTTTTAAAATGGAGGCCGGGATCCGATTCCAGGATTCATGTCCCCATCTGGGCATGCCAAATTTTTACCAGTGTGCGATAAGGGCTTGGACTGGTGTGGGTGACGGACCCACACCCTGCACTCCCAACCTGACCAGTTCCATTGTGGGGATAGGCATTTCGTAGCCCTCTGAAATTTTCATGGAGTTGGGCCAGCTTTTTATGGACTCATGGTTCACAGCCCCTCAGAAGTGTCATGAACTATAGTGCTGATGAGGGATCCTTTTGAAATTTAAGTTCAAAAGGTCTTACCCATGACCCTTTGCCAACTTATGCCCCTCCACCCTTGGTCGATGGTCCCTCATACCCTCCATGAAAATCGATGACACTTACATGCTGATGCACAATCAATTACTCTCGAGACAAGGTGAATCATAACTAATAGGCTTTAATCAGCTAGAACTGTACCCAGCAGCTTCGATACAGAAAGTGAAGGCTGCTGGGACGACATTGGTTCTTATACTCCGCCTCTCAGGGCGGAGCTATGTACGTTAGCCAATGGTAGACTCCTAAGTCTAGCCAATGGTCATCCACCTCTCAGGTACTGCAATACCTGGTATTACCATATTCACTCCCTGTTAAAAAGAACCCAGCGGGGTGATGGCCAGCGTTACTGTCGCCTTTTGCATGGTAGGACCAGGTATGGAGGTACCGTGATGTCGAGGGTAACAGAAATTTTATTTTTTATGGTGCAGCAATCAGACGATCGGGTGGCCTGGTTGTCCTTCTGGAGCGTCTGGGCTTCGGCGGTGATGTCGAGGGTAACAGAAATTTTATTTTTTATGGTGCAGCAATCAGACGATTGGGTGGCCTGGTTGTCCTTCTGGAGCGTCTGGGCTTCGGCGGTGATCCTGGTGGGGGCCCCGGTGGTTGTGGCTCCGGGAACGTGGTGTCTTCCTCCCAGGTAGCTTCGTCACCCGTAGGCGGCGCTGTTGGGGCAAAAAGTGGCAGGGGAAGGGGCGCCTGTAGGGGGCGTCGGTGCCTGTTCGGCGCTGGGTAGGGGCGGCGGCAGTACTGACCCTCCGGTCAGGTGCTGTGGGGAGGGTGGGGGTGGGGGCAATGGTGCGGGTACGCGTGGGGCTCCGGCGGGCGCCAGGTCCCGAAGGGAGACTGTGTCTTGACTGCCATCGGGGAACGCCACGTAGGCGTACTGGGGGTTGGCATGCAGCAGGTGGACCCTCTCAACCAACGGGTCCGACTTGTGCGCCCATGTTTCCGCAGCAGGTCGGGTCCGGGTGTCGCTAGCCAGGTTGGGAGCGAGGTCCCAGAGGAGGACTTCCTGGGGAAAACAAGGAGACGTTCGTGAGGTGCCTGGTTTGTGGTAGCACAGAGCAGCGACAGGATGGAGTGAAGGGCCACTGGGAGGACATCGTGCCAGCGGGAGACTGGGAGATTCCTGGACCGAAGGGCCAGCAGGACGGTCTTCCAGAACGTTCCGTTCTCCCTTTCTACCTGCCCGTTTCCCCGGGGGTTGTAACTGGTCGTCCTGCTGGAGGCGATGCCTTTGCTGAGCAGAAATTGACGCAGTTCGTCGCTCATAAAGGAGGACCCCCTATCACTGTGAATGTATGCGGGGAAACCGAACAGTGTAAAAACACCCTGGAGGGCCATGATGACGGTGGTCGTGGTCATGTCCGGGCAGGGGATGGCGAATGGGAGCCGGGAGTATTCGTCAATCACGTTCAGGAAGGACATGTTGCGGTCGGTGGAGGGGAGGGGGCCCTTGAAATCCATGCTGAGGCGTTCAAAGGGACGGGAAGCCTTTATCAGATGTGCTCTCTCTGGCCGGTAGAAGTGCGGTTTGCACTCCGCGCAGATTTGGTAGTCCGTGGTGGCTGTCCTGACCTCCTCGATGGAGTAGGGCAGGTTGCGGGTCTTAATGAAATGAAAGAAACGAGTGACCCCCGGGTGGCAGAGGTCCTCGTGGAGGGCTCGGAGGTGGTCCACTTGCGCGGTGGCACAAGTGCCGCGGGACTGGGCATCTGGAGGCTCGTTCAGCTTCCCGGGACGGTACAAGATCTCATAATTGTAGGTGGAGAGTTCTATCCTCCACTGCAAGATCTTGACGTTCTTAATCTTGCCCCGCTGCGCATTATCGAACATGAAGGCCACCGGCAGTTGGTCCGTGAGGAGAGTGAATCTCCTGCCGGCCAGGTAATGCCTCCAGTGTCGCACAGCTTCTACTATGGCCTGGGCCTCCTTTTCGACGGAAGAGTGGCGAATTTCGGAAGCATGGAGAGTGCGGGAGAAGAAAGCCACAGGCCTTCCCGCTTGGTTGAGGGTGGCGGCCAGAGCTACGGCGGACGCGTCGCTCTCGACCTGGAAGGGGAGGGACTCGTCAATGGCGCGCATCGTGGCTTTTACGATGTCCACTTTGATGCGGCAGAAGGCCTGGCGGGCCTCCGTCGACAGGGGGAAGGTTGTGGACTGGATCAGGGGTCGAGCCTTGTCTGCGTAATTAGGGACCCATTGTGCACAATAGCTAAAGAAGCTGAGGCAGCGCTTTAGGGCCTTGGGGCAGTGAGGGAGGGGGAACTCCATGAGGGGGCGCATGCCTTCAGCGTCGGGGCCTATGACTCCATTTCGCACTATGTAGCCTAGGATGGCTAGACGGTCGGTGCTAAACATGCATTTCTCCTTATTGTAGGTCAGATTAAGGATATTCGCGGTCTGGAGAAATTTTCGGAGGTTGGTGTCATGGTCCTGCTGGTCATGGTCGCAGATGGTGACGTTATCAAGATACGGGAACGTTGCGCGTATGCCGTACCAGTCAACCATTCGGTCCATCTCACGTTGGAAGACCGAGACCCCGTTCGTGACACCGAATGGCACCCTTAAAAAGTGATAGAGCTTCGAAGGCAGTGTACTGGCGGTCACCATGACGAAGGGACAGCTGGTGGTAGGCAGACTTGAGATCCACCGTGGAGAAAACCTTGTACTGCGCAATCCTGTTTACCAGGTCGGCGTCCAGTTGCGTAAACCTGTTGATGGTCTGGCTATAGTCGATGACCATCCTATGTTTCTCCCTGGTCTTTATCACCACTACTTGAGCCCTCCAGAGGCTGTTGCTTGCTTCGATGACCCCTTCCTTCAGCAGCCTTTGGACCTCGGACCTGATGAAAGTCCGGTCCTGGACACTGTACCGTCTGCTCCTGGTGGCGACGAGTTTGCAATCCGGGGTGAGGTTCGCAAACAGGGAAGGCGGGTCGACTTTAAGGGTCGTGAGGCCGAAGACAGTAAGGGGGGGATATAGGGCTGCCAAATTTAAAGGTCAGGCTTTGTAGGTGGCACTGGAAATCTAGCCCAAGAAGGGTGGCTGCGCAGAGGTGCGGCAGAATGTACAGGCGGAAATTGCGGAATTCTTTGCTTGGACAGCGAGGTTCGCTAGACAGAATCCCTTTATCTCAACTGCGTGCCTGCCTATCCAGCATACACTCTACAGAACCACTGAACCCTATATTAACAATAGCATGTGGGAAAAATCTCTACAAAAAGGCATTCATTCATAAAAGTTGCTTTTATCATGGCCATATGCCCTCCAGTCTCAGAAGAAACTGTAGGCAGTTGAAGCATCTTTATCCAGGGTAAATAAGCATTGTGCCATTGACAGTATAGGTCAGAGAACAAAATATGTCAATCAAGCAATATATTCCCTTTTGGCACAGCTGTTTCAACCGAATAGTGGATAATAGATGTCTGGACTCTCAGCCAAGCTTCATTATACATTTTAGCTGACATTCTTTAGGCTGCTGAAACAGCTGCACCCAAGGCAAAACACTGCTTGATTGACTACTCTGGCTCTCTGATCTATTCTGTTAATTGCACAATGTTTATTTACATAAGATAAAGTAGTGCCAAGTGCTTACAGTTTGCTATTGATGCTTTAAATTGTCTGGGTGATTGATATTTCTATAGGGGCACAAGCAAAACAGTTTTTTATCAGAAAGTTATGAACAACATTAAAACTTTTTCACACATCCTAACATTATTAGAGGTTTCATTGCTTCTGTAGGAGTGTATCATGGGTGAATGGTCATGTAGTGGCATAGATTGACATGGAAGTTACAATGGGCGAAGGGGGATGGATGGGGACCATATCTTGGCATAAAAGGAATGATGGGCAACGGGAGAAGTGGGGGCCATAGCATGGCAAGAAGGGTATGAGGGGTCATGGCGAGGTGGTTGGAGAGACATGGGTTGGCACGGATGGCACTTAGGCATATGCAGAGTGAGGAGGAGTGAGGACTAGAGGGTCATTCTTTTTTTTCTGTCTTTATTACAACTGGAACAATGTCCCAGAGTGTGGAGGCAAGCCATTCCACCAGCCCACCTCAGCATCCAGCAGCTCCTCTGTGGCTGTCTTTGAGGAGGGTGGACAGGCCAGGCTGAACTGAGCCCAGAAATTCCCTGACTCCCACTACCCACCTCTTAGATGAAAATCCAGCCCAATGTTTCAGGCAGATGACCTGTTGTTAGGAATGTCAATGCTGTTTCTCTCTACAGATGCTGTCTGAATCACTGAGTGTTTCCCGAATATTCTATTTTAGAATCAAGTTTCAAGCATCAGCAGTTTATGATCTGCTCCACTTGCTTTCCATTGGTGCAAAGTGTAAACCATATGGAGGTGACACTTAAATTTGGTCATCCCTGAACACCGACACTAGAGGATACAGATTGCCTCTGTGTATGAACCAATCCTGGCACTATCCACCCACACCCTCTACTTGGCTTGCTCACAAGCTTCCTCTCACTGAGCCATGAGAATGGGAGCAATTTGAATTATATTGGCCGGTATTCCACCCCCCCCCCCCCGCCCACCATTTTAGAACATAGCCATCTTGCAAAGTCAGAACAATAGAGACAGAGCCGTGGTACTGATGAGTAGATAAAATAATAACACAAACATTTGAAAATGCCAAGTTGGACAAGAGTCTGATCTATCAAGTCTGTCCGGGACAGTTGTGGTCCAAGCAACGTCATGATTGGACACTCCCCACCCACCAGCAGACATGCAATTTCCAATAGACGGTTAGAGATAATTTCCAGAAAATAACTCTCTGGCACTTGTCTATAAACTAGCCCAGACGGTTGCATTGACCATCCTCACATTACATGCTGTATCACCTCCCTTTAACAAGACAAGGCCACCCGCCCCAGCCAGGAACTAGTCGCGTTCTCCTTTGAAGGTTTGCAGAGCGTAGCTGGTCACTTGTTCCAACAGTCTGCTGGGAAGAGAAGAACTACCCAAAACCTAAACTGGCCCTTGCCTTGCGTACCTTATAGACGTGACTCCCAGGTCTTCCCAACCAATTAAATTGAAATAGTCACTCAATGGGGACCCAATTGAGTGCTTTTAAGTATTTTGTATACTGCTGGAAAATCAACCAAATTTACACATCCCTAAAGTGAATAGATACAACTTTTTCAGCCTATTTGAGTAACTCATTTTTTCTAAGATGGAAATCATTCTTTTAGTTCCACTCTAAATCTATTGTGAACAAGCTACTCAAAAGCTTCTGAGCGTGATTCAGCGACTTAAAACTAAGTTTGTTTTTGGGCGCGTTTTGGCGGCTACAGCGCTGTGATTCACACTGCTATTCGCCGGCACGTAGCTGTTTTTTTGGGCCTCTGGGGAGTTTCTCCTCATTGAGACCATGCTTTCGTCTATTTCCTGCTGGCGTGCTGAGCTAAACGGCGCCCTATTGCAGTCTTGCAGGCGCGGGAGTTGACACTTGGGCGCAGGGTGAAATAGGAGTCCAGGGGCGGGATTCTCCGGCCGCACTGCTCGCTGACCGGAAATTCCCGCCCAAGGTCAATGAACCTTTCCATGGTCCGCTTCCTGCCCATGGCAATCTTGCAGTTGGCGGGCGGAAAATATGCAGATCTGGATCACGCCCAGCTAGGGCAAGATCAGGATCAGTGCTGAATCGCACGCTCTATTTCACCTGAAATATGAAGGAACCGAAACTGGGCACAATATTCTAAAGATGACCCAGTCAAGGCCTTGGACAAGGACACATTAGTGCCCTTTGCTTTATATTGAATAGTCCTCTTAATACAAACTAATGCACAATTATCTTGGTTCTGGCTGCTCAATATTGGTCACGGATTTCTAACGATTGTAACACTAAGATCACTTTACTTTTTCAAGTGATGTTTGTCCTATTCCATGTAAAGTGTCAGTGTCATTTGTTTGTCCTCACCAAATACATAACATTGCACTTACCTCAGTAAATGCCACTTGCCAGATTTTGGCTTTGTGTCTAAATCTGGCGCAATCGCTGCCTTCCACAGTCCTAACATTGAACAAATTGTGGATAGTTTCCCAGCACCACAAGGAGAAATAGCAGGATGAATGGAGCAACCTTTCTATTGTGGAGAAATGCAGTATCAGGGGGTTTAAAATGAGTGGAATAGCTCTTCACCAGATTTCCCCTTATTCCCAACATTAATTGAATTTCCTTTATAATCGTAACACTCCCTATTTTAAAAAAAGGTCCCTACCTCCAAATCTCCACTGCGTCTGACAGAGACAGTGAAAAAGCTGTTGACTGGATTGGTAGCTGCTATTTTAGGAGTTAATGTTATCTCATTAACGGTTGTTGACTCAACTGTAAAGTTAAAGATAGCAACTCCTGCAGGAGTGTCTTCTTGTATTGTGACAGTAGCTGGTAGATCTCGTATCTTGATAAATCCACTGACACCTTGTGGAAAAAGAGAAAAGTGCTTCATGTTATCTCGAAAATTGTGCCAAATACCATTTTTTTAAAAAGTAACAAAAATAGAAAATGCTGGAAATACCACAGGTCCGGCAGCATCTGTGGAAAGTGAAACAGGGTTAATGTTTCAAGTGTGTGACCTTGCAGATTTCCACCATTTGCGGTTTTTTACTTTTGACCTTTAAGAAGTATTATTTGTATATTTTCAGACCTTGTTTGTTCTATCCACTTTCCTGTGTGCTTGAGAAGCCTAGTCAATAAATATAGGTCTGCGGAAGAAAAGGGAAGGCCTTTGAAATGTGGATGCTAAGGCATACTCTTTAAACTTCATATACTGACCATAAGGCAAATGGTGAGATGCTTGAAATTGCAAGAGCAAAAAGAAATAGCCAGTATTCTGGTCATTTGATCAGAGCTAAAAAAAAACCCTAGATCTCCTTCTAGAGGGCAAAGTGGAGGGCAGGAGAAAAAGGAGTTGACTTAGGCTTAGCTGGGTGATAGATGTCATGGAACGGTTGCAGATGAGTTACAGTGCATGTACAAGGATGATGCAAGATAGAAAGTGTGACTATTGTAGGGTTTTGGACACCGTTCGGTGGCTCTTGATAAAGTCTTTGTAGTCTTAGGTAGGTTAATTAAATGCATTTATTAAGTACAAGAACTATATATATATATATATATATCTCCAAGCTTGGTCCAATGTTAATGTGCCAGACCCTTAAACTGCCAGTGACATGCCACGGCAGCAGATCTCTACCCTGTTATGTTCTGTGTTACGGCCATAGTAAAGATCAATACAAAACATCTAGTTCTTTGACTAGTAAGATGATTTAATTAACATGATGAACACGTGGAAAGATAACTAACAAACTATAATACAGTCAATAAATGAATTCAGTGAATTCTCCCAAAACTACGCCGAGTGCGACTGTCCTCGAGTACTACTCACTACCAACTGCCGATTCCCTCAAGTCACTGGCAGGAAAATAGAAATATAAAATGCAGTTAAAATAGTGATTGTAAGGCTTTTCATTTCTGCTAGTAGGCAGCTGACAACGACGGACTGAAATTGACTGTTAATAGATACGTTTGGGGAATGTATAGTGGGAGATTAAAAAATTGATGTTGCGTTGGAAAGTTGTGTGTCCAGCTGCCATCAGGGAGGGCAACAGTCTGTGTTCCCTGGCTGTTCCTTATATTTTAGGTTCTGCTGCAGGTTCCATGGAGCAGGATTTTACCATGGACTCCGGGACCCTATTCCCAGAACACCACCTGATCTCACATCTTTAGATATTAAGGAGCAATTTAGCATGACCAATCCACCTAGCCTACGCATCTTTGGACTGTGGGAGGAAATCGAAGCACCCGGAGGAAACCCACGCAGACACGGGGAGAACGTGCAGACTCCGCACAGCCAATGAACCAAGGCCAGAAATCGACACTGGCTGTTGAGGCACAAGATTTGATAAGGTAAGTGTAAAAATAAAAATCCCAAAGCAAACCAGGCAGGCCCCTCGTCCCCCCTGCAGCTACTGCAGACAGACTTCCCCCATTAAGCTGGCAGTCTCATAATGTGGCATGTCGGGAGGGACCACTCCACTGCTGACAAAAGCCAGAAGCTCAGGACACTCATCTTTGATAGAATTTTTAATTGTTTAAATAGTTACCTCCCTCAGTTCAGTCAGCAACTTATCTGCAGTTTGTCTTGCTGCTGGGAAAGTAACCAGCATGTGTTGGGAAACCATCCCAAACCCTGCTAGGTCCCCAGCCCCTCCCCCAGCTTCTACAGTCACCACCGAGGGGCCAGAAAAATCTTACCCCATAAATCTGCCACACGCGGCAACATAGAGCTGTCGCAGTCAAACCCACCCCTACTTCACATCGCACACTCTCGGAAGCGTCCGACATGAATTCCTGACATTCTGTGCTGGATTCCTCTCCTCATGAGGCCGGAAACGCGAATCACAATCGAGCGGAGAATTGGGCGTGATGCGCAAATCGAGATTTGCACCCGGCACCGATTCCGGAGCCACGCTCCGTTCTCTACCTGGCAACAAAAACGAGGTTTGCGGCGGCGCCGGCAGCGGCATGCAAATCCGGCGTTTGCTTGAATTTAAATGTGATTAGGGGGTTGGACACTTCATTCTCCGCCCTTCCACGATGCTCCTCTCCTCCCAGGTAAAAGTCTCGCTGACGCAAATTGCTACAAGTTTTTACAAACGGGGATTGGCGCCCTGTCTGCAAATCAGGAACGGGAGGCTGAAAAAACACTGAAAATCCATTGAAAACTGTCGGGCTTGCTGTGGGGTGGCTGCCCGGGCTGGGGGCAGTAGCAGGAAGTGACTTGGTGCCATGTCTGTGGACTCTGGTTGTCCTCCTCAGGATCGGAGTGGCCTGGCTCAGACCACCATTCCTGCCGTCTGTGTTTTAAACGCACCCCTTTAGTGCCACTGACACTGTGGGGCTGCTCACTCTGCTGAGTGCGGCCTGTATCGTTTGACTGTTCAGAAGGCCTCTGGTCATCTGGGAGCCCACACAGGCCACCCCTCTGGATACCCTCGTACCCCAGCTGTGTCATCAAGGGAATGGGCGTGGCGAAGCTCAATTAGGGGCCAAAGTGGTGTTGGCACTTCTTAGAAGCGCTGTTCCATGGCAGAGGAAGCAGATGATCAGCAGAGCTTGATGTGTTAGGCAGGTAGGTTCGATGTGGACTGCACTCGATGCAGGGAAGCTAGAAACAGACGTCTAACACTGGAGAAGATCCAACACTGTTTTATTCAACGATAGAACTGATATACATATTCAGCTGTGGGTCGACACTATACTGAACTGACTGGAGACCTTGTAGTAGCCTGACCAGACTTACTAGCTACCGCATGGTGTTTGTGCTTGCTAGCTCGTGGACTCTGACTGTCTCAGTGGCTGGGTCCAGAGAGAGCAGGAAACCTGGTGCCCTCTGGCTTTATAGTGGTAGTGTCCTGTCTGGTGATTGGCTGCACTGTGTTGTGTGCTTACTGGTCATTCTGTGTGTCAATCACTGCCTGTCTGCATCTCATTATATACATGAGTGGATATTATGACATCTCCCCCTTTTCTTTAGATAAATAAATACTAAAGTGTGCGTACGTGTGTATATATATATATATATATATGCCTGACTATACACAAAAGGTGTCTAAATGTCGATATATAAATAGCAAGGTGTCGATAGTGCAGAGACATGGCAAACAAAACAATATTTACAGAGGTTAAATCGATGAAGTCACAAAATGTACAAAAGTTGTCTACAGATTCAGTCTTTGTGGTGGGCGACGAATTCTTGTCGATCGCCACAGAGGTGGATCAGGTGCAGCCTGCACGTGGATAGGCGGGATCGCTGCCATCGCGGTGGTCGCATGGGCCGGCAGGATTGCTGGTAGATCGGTGGCCTCGTGGCAGGGTATGTCCGGAGGAAGCATCGTAGGCGGCGGGGCACTTCGGTCAGGGAGCGGGTGTGGAACCACTCACAGTGCCCGTCTGTTGCGCCGTAGCAGGGAGCCATCAGCCATGCGGACAAGGAACGATCTTGGGGCCACTTGTTTGATCACGACAGCTGTGGCTGACCAGCTGCTCTCAGGCAACTGGACACAAACATGATCAGTTGGAGCCAGCTCGGGTAGATCCCTGGCATGGGCATCGTAAATGGCCTTCTGTTGGGCCGTGACTGCTGCATTTTCTGTAAGACCATGAGGTGGTCAAGGTATGGAACATGGATGTCTGGAACTGTGGTCCTCAGAATGCGATTCATGAGCATCTGCGCTGGAGACAACCCAGTGGACAGTGGGGTTGCCCTGAATGCCAGCATCGCAGGTTGAAGTCGGAGCCTGAGTCTGCAGCTTTGCACAGCAACCGCTTTACAATATGGACCCCTTCCTCGACCTTCCTGTTTGACTGCAGGTAGTGGGAACTGGAGGTTACGTGACAGAAGTTGTAGGACTGTGCAAAATCAGACCATTCCTGGCTGTAAAAGCAAGGACCGTTGTCGCTCATTACCGGGAGCAGAATCCCATGCCTGGCGAATGTTTCTTTGCGGGCTTTGATTATCGCCTTCGACGTGAGGTCAGACAGTTTCACCACTTCTGGGTAACTGGAGAAGTAGTCGACCAGGATTACGTAGTCATGCCCCTTGGCGTGGAAAAGGGCTGCACCTATTTTGGACCACGGAGAGGTCACGATCTCGTGCTGTTGCAGCGTTTCCTTGGGTTGAGCTGGTTGAAACTTCTGACAGGTAGGGCAGTTGAGGACTGTGTTGGCAATTTCCTGGCTGATGCCTGGCCAATAGACCGCCTCCCGAGCTCTGCGTTGGCATTTCTCAACCCCAAGGTGACCCTCATGGAGTTGGCCCAGCACCATAAACCGCATGCTCTGAGGAATTACGATCCTGTCGAGTTTCAGAAGGATTCCCGCCACCACCGTCAGGTCATCTTTTACGTTATAGAACTGGAGACATTGTCCCTTCTGCCAGCCATTGGTAAGGTGCTGCATCACACGCTGCAGCAGAGGATCCTTGGCCGTCTCCTCACGAATTTGGACCACCCGTTCGTCAGAGGCCGGAAGGTTGGTGGCACACAACTGCACTTGCGCTTCTACGTGCCAGATGAAGTCACTTTGTTCACACGGTGTGGTAATGGACCTGGATAGGGCATCTGCAACGATCAGCTCTTTGCCTGACGTGTAGACAAGTTCAAAGTCGTAGCGGCGTAGCTTAAGAAGAATTCACTGTAACCGAGGTGTCATGTCATTTAAATCCTTCTGGATTATATGGACGAGAGGCCTGTGGTCCGTTTCTACTGTGAATTTTGGCAGGCCGTAAACGTAGTCGTGAAACTTGACTATCCCTGTCAGGAGGCCCAGACACTCCTTCTCAATCTGAGCGTACCGTTGCTCAGTGGGCGTCATGGCCCTGGAGGCATACGCCACTGGAGACCATGTCGAGGAGTCATCTCGCTGAAGGAGCACCGCCCCTATGCCGTTCTGGCTTGTATCAGTCGATATCTTGGTTTCTTTGGTTGGGTCGAAGAACGCTAGAACCGGGGCTGTGGTGAGCTTTGCTTTCAGCTCACGCCATTCCGCTTCATGCGTGGGCAGCCACTGGAATTCCGTCGACTTCTTGACGAGATGGCAGAGGGCCATGGTGTGGGATGCCATATTGGGAATGAATTTCCCGAGGAAGTTGACCATCCCGAGGAAGCGGAGGACCGCCTTCTTGTCCTCCGGGGTCTTCATGGCATTGATCGCCGAGACCTTGTCGGCATCTGGCCGCACACCCTGCTGCGAGATGTGGTCACCCAGTAACTTAATATCCGATTGACCAAATGAGCACTTGGCCCTGTTGAGCTGGAGACCATGTTCATGAATTCTCTGGAATACCTTCTTGAGGTGAGCGATTTTTCCTGGGGCATTGTGGACCAGATAATTACGTTGTCAACGTACACTCGCACCCCCTCGATGCCCTCCATCATCTGCTCCATGATGCGGTGAAATACTTCGGAGGCAGATATGATCCCAAAAGGCATCCGGTTGTAGCAGTAGCGACCGAACGGGGTGTTGAACGTGCACAGCTTGCGACTGGATGCGTCCAGCTGTATTTGCCAAAAACCCTTGGAGGCGTCCAGCTTAGTAAAGAATTTAGCATGAGCCATCTCACTGGTCAACTCTTCACGTTTTGGTATCGGGTAATGCTCCCGCATGATGTTGCGGTTTAGATCCTTAGGGTCAATGCAAATGAAATGAAATGAAATGAAAATCCGAAGCTCCCCTGATGGCTTCTTTATGCAGACCATGGAGCTGACCCAGTCTGTTGGCTCTGTGACCTTCGATATGATGCCATGGTCTTGGAGGTCCTGTAATTGCTTCTTCAGACGATCTTTGAGGGGTGCCGTCACCGGGCGTGGTGCATGAATTACAGGGGTGGCGTTCGGTTTGAGCAGGATTTTATATTGGTATGGGAGCATGCCCATTCCATTGAATACGCTGTGGTACTGCGTGATAATGTCATCTATGTCGGCTTGCAAGTTTCCATCAGACGAGGCCTTCGCCGGTGATGATGACATGGTGTGGACTCGCTGAGCAAGGTTCAGGAGCTTGCAGGCTCGAGCACTGAGCAGGGACGCTCTGTCAGGCCTGATGATTTCAAACCGCAGTGTTGCGTTGATCGCCTTGTTGGATACCCCTAGTTGACAGGAGCCACTGGCAGCTATGGCATTGCCATTGTAGTTAAGGAGCTGGCAGGCCGGTGGAAGAATGCTTGGTCTGGTGCGGATGGTGTCGAGGTTGGAGTTTGAGATGAGGTTCACTGATGCGCCAGTGTCCAGTTTAAATCGGATGCGAGCCTTGTTAACTGTGAGGACAGCACACCACTCGTCGTCGGGATCCACACTGAGGATCGAGAGGCGTTTCGCCGTTGTGGTTGAAGGCAGCGCATGTGTAGTTATGATACCCACCCGGTGCGGGGACTTGAGGCACTCAGCATCAGGGTCTGTTGGGCTGTCGTGATCGGAATCTGGCATGCCTTGTTATATTGAGCGGACACTTCTGCGCCATAGCTGGGATTGCTGCCTGCTGAGCGGTGGAGCAGATCTGCAAAGGACTGCGTAGTGGCCAAGCTTGCCACACTGTAGACACCGGGGTCCTTTTGCCGGACATTGCCGCTTTAAATGGGCGGAGCCACAAATTGGACATGTCATGACGCCGACGTCAGCGCGTTCCGTGCGCCATCGCGCATGCGCAGTGCGGTTGGTCGACGTACGCACCTGCTCAGTTGGGTTGTCGGGCTCGTCGTCCACTCGGTCATGGTGCGCTTGCGCAGGGACCCGGGAAAAGCGCGTGAAACAGCCACTCTCCTCGATGCTCAGGCCCTGCATTTGTGCAATGGCCTGCACCCGTACCGCCTCATGGGAGGCCAGCTTTGCAGTTTCTGCCGCCCTGATGTGGCAGTAATGATTCTTAGCATGCTCATGGACAACGCACGTCTCGATAACGACAGAGAGGGTCAACTGTTTGACTTTCAGGAGCTGCTGCCGAAGGGAGTCGGAGTGGACCCCGAAAACGATCTGATCCCGGATCATGGAATCAGCCGTCGAGTCATAGTTACATGACTGCGCTAGGATGCGGAGATGGGTCACGAAGGACTGAAAAACTTCATCCTTACCCTGAAGCCTCTGCTGGAAAACGTACCGTTCAAAGCTCTCATTCACCTCAATGTCGCAGTGGCTGTCAAACTTCAGCAGGACTGTTTTGAATTTTGTTTTGGCTTCGCCGTCAGCGAACGTGAGGGAGTTGTAGATGTGGATGGCGCGGTTCCCCGCGGTGGAGAGAGATAGCGCGATCTTCCTGGCATCCGATGCTGCTTCGAGGTCGGAGGCCTCGATGTACAAGAGGAACTTTTGCTTGAAGATTTTCCAATTGGCGCCGAGGTTGCCAGAGATGCGGAGCTGCAGAGGAGGCTGGATGTTTTCCATTTCACCAGATGGCTGATTGCTGGTCAATGCTGATTCACTCAAGGTAGGTCTGTCAAGATCAGTATCACTCTGGTACCATGATGTGTTAGGCAGGTAGGTTCGATGTGGACTGCACTTGATGCAGGGTAGCTAAAAACAGACATCTAACACTGGAGAAGATCCAACACTGTTTTATTCAACGATAGAACTGATATACATATTCAGCTGTGGGTCGACACTATACTGAACTGACTGGAGACCTTGTAGTAGCCTGACCAGACTTACTAGCTACCGCATGGTGTTTGTGCTTGCTAGCTCGTGGACTCTGACTGTCTCAGTGGCTGGGTCCAGAGAGAGCAGGAAACCTGGTGCCCTCTGGCTTTATAGTGGTAGTGTCCTGTCTGGTGATTGGCTGCACTGTGTTGTGTGCTTACTGGTCATCCTGTGTGTCAATCACTGCCTGTCTGCATCTCATTATATACATGAGTGGATATTATGACAGAGCTCACCCTGCACCATGGCCTTTGGAGCCCTCCCTGGTTCTCTGTTCCTCCAGAGGCCTCACCAGTGCCCCCTACCCCTCCTGATCACCAGCTGTGTCCTCCTGGTGAGGCTGGCAACACTGACTACCTCTGCCACCATCTCCCAGGTTGAATGTGTGGCCCACACTGGGGAAGAGGGTATCCCTTCACTCCTCATTGGCATGTAGCTGTAGGTCCACGTTGGACTACCGCCCTTGAGCCATCCATCCTAGTGGCAGCAGTGAGTGTGCGGTATGTGGAGCGCTGAAAAACAGCTCCAGCTGCCAGACCCTTTAGCGCTATATACGGCCCCAAAGTTTAGAACACCCCTGGACCAGGATTTGCTCTGAATTCATGGCAGCAGAGTGTAGCCCATTTGCATGTCCTGCCTCGCCTACCGAATAGCACCACTAACACGAATCGCACTCTATTCAGTCCTGGCGGTAACACTTCGGACATGCTTCAGCAGCTTTGTCATTCCTGACTTGTTGCGGGACGAGGCCATTGAAACTCGTGAGAGACCTTTCGTGAGATTTGCAACGCTCGACATAGCTTGCGAGGTTCAATGGAATCTCATGCGGTATCGTGATCTGGATCTTGCTCTCACTGACCCGCATAATTAAATGAGCCTTTCAGCTAATTTAAATATGCATTTGTCAGATTCACCTCGACTCACCGGCCACGCCTGGAGATCCCACCAGGGTGCCATTTTGTACTAGTCCACACAAAGGTGGGCCAGGCCTAATGGGAACTGTGGGTGGTTGTCCCCCCATTGCAGATTCCCGGATGGTTGGATACAGGGCAGGGTGGCACACTGGCACTCCCCAGGCATCCAGGCACCTTGCCACTGCCAGCCTGGAACACAGGCAGTGTCACCCAGACACCCTGGCAGTGCCACTCTGGTGCCAGGGGCACTGCCAGATGCTCAGGTGCCAGGTTGGCACTGCCAGGGGTTGGGGTGCCTTGCTAAGTAGAGGGGGTGGGGAAGGGGTGATTCCCGGGTTCCTCCGCAAGGTTGGGGTGTTGAGGGGGGGTTACAAAAATGGGGCTGAAAGATGGTGGGGTTCCTAGTTGCCTTTTGAGAAAATGTTGGTGAGCTGCCTTGTTGAACTGCTGAAGTCTGTGTGGTGAAGTTACTCCCACACTGTTGGTATGTTGGAGATTCAAGATCTTGACCCTTAAGATCTGCCAATGAAGGAACGTCCATCTCTGGATGCAGTGTAACTTGGAGCGAAACTTAAGAGGTAATGGCATTCCCGTCCACCTACGACCTTTATCTTTGTTCGTGGCTTTCTAGGAAACAGTATTGAAAGTATAGAATTCCAAATACTTAAGGTGGCATGTTCATGTGGAATACCTAGCCCCGATGCACAGAATTCCAATTTGCAATGACCAGGGATTCTATTTGCAGATTTGGCAACGCTACATTCCTATTTAAGAAAGGAACATGGGCAGTTGCTGTGACAGGAGGACAAATCAATAAGTTGGGGAAGTGACCGTCGGTGAGTTTGCTTAACGATACCATGGTTACACGTGACATGGTCCTGGAGTTTCATTGCTTAATTATTTTGTAAGAAATTTCCCAGAGATTTTCAGGAAATGCTGTTTTTTAGTGTTTATTTGCTCCCTTCACCAGGAGTTAGCACGGCGACTGATAGGTAAGGCTTAGAGATTGCACTGTCGAGTGGGTAGAATGAGCACTAATATGCCTGATGGTCTTTGTAAGAGGGTCGCCTAGTGTTGAGACTGATTTACTGTTATCTCACCTTCATTGTGTAACCGTACATTTTGCCGGATTAGAACAAATTGTTCTTTACTTTTCTTCGGTGCAGCATTAGGCAGAGGACTAAATAGTTGGTTCAGTAAAATTGTCCTGGAATCTATGAATAAGATATTTATTGCCTTCGGCAATAGCTGCAATTTGGAGGTCAGACTGGACCTGGAATTGGATGCAATGTGAACTTTGAAGCAAGCTTTATGTGCGACAATTTATGTGTTCTGAATCCGTGCCAGTATGAATATTTTGCTCCAGAGGTTTGTTTATGTACCAATTGACATAGTTAGTACATATTACTGTAAACTACAGTAAAGATAACAAGACTTCCCCCCCTCCCTCTCCCTCAAACCAATCACATCGGTTGTACTCAGCCGAGAGCTTGTCCTGGCCACTGTTGGTAATTGTTACTCCTTTTAAAGTTTCTCAAGTTACCAGCTGTTTTCTGTATGAAGTATCTAGTGTATGTCCACATTGGAAGGAGGAAAGTTCTATCTACTTTGAATTTTCCTGATGAATTCCAAACACTGAGTTCAGCATGACAACATATTACACCTTTGACATCGTGAAAATGCCTCAAAGTCCTCAACAAGAATATGATCACACAAAATCTGGTCCTGAGGTACATAAAGAGATACCTGTAATACAAATCTTATTCAAAGTGGTAGGTTTTAAGGAGTGACATAAAGGAAGAGCGAGAGTTACAGGCAGAGAATTTTAGGGAGGTAATCCCAGAGTTCAGATCCTCGGCAGCTGAAGGAATGGTGACCAAAGGACGAACAATGGAAATCAAGGATGTGCAAGGAGCCAGAATTAAAGGAATGCAAAGATCTTAGTGGGGCAGGGGGTGCGGGTAGAGGGGGAGAAAATTGTAAGAGGTTCTCTGAGATAGAGAGGGGTGATGCCATGGAGGGATTTGAATACTAAATGAGAATACTAATGAGAATTTTTAAATCCAGGGCTTTGCTGTATCAGGGAGCCAACATAGGTCAGTGAGCACAGGCGTAATGCGTGAACTGGACTTGGTGTTAATGAGGATATAAGTAACAGAACTTGGATGAGCTCAGGTTTAAAGAGGATGGAAGGTGGAAGGTCGACCAAGAGGTTCAATTCCAGACATAACAAAGTATAAACAGCACATAACAAAATCACATGAAAATAAACAGACTCTGACCTGGAGAAATTAACACCTTGAAACTCAACTATATGGATCACACTTTAATTCTTTTTATAAATGAGACAATTATAAGCACACCTTTATATCATTTTATATTATTAACACTTTTTAACTAGGCAATCATTTCCTAACTTTGTTTTCCAAAATTTAGTTTAAAAAAAAATATTTAATATAGTTTGCAAAATTACATCCCTGGAAAGCAAGACACCATAATGATCCAAAGATGTAATATAACAAAGCATTATGTTACACTATTAAATATATTATTATTTAAAAAGTGACAGTGCATTACCAAATAAACGGAATTTGTTTTTGGTTAAGTGGAAGCCTTAAACATTTAAGAGAAAAGAAAATGACAGCTTTAGTTAAAAGAAGCAGCCACAGCGCTTGTAAAAGAACTTACCAGGTACTCCTCCCCCTCCGAAGAAACAGACGATAAGGAGTAACTTAAAGATATTACCAATTGTGCCCATGGTTATTATCCTTCCAGTCCCTGTTGTTCTACCTTGTGCCTGTGTTGGAGCTGGTTGCTCTGAAGCTCTGAACATGAGCAAACCAAATCATTTGTGGCTTGTGCAGATTACCGGCCAGTTTATTTGATCTGAAATGTGTAATGGGCAAAACCAATGAACCACATCACAGCATCATTGGAGAGTCGGCTCATCAAGGCCCTAGCAACTTTTCAATTTCTTTGTTTCCTTTTCATTGTCAATCACATCTTGTTTCATTCAACCATTGTTAATGCACCTGTTGTGAAAAATAAATGTGTGTTCCCTGAGAGATTATTTCACTTTTGATCCACAATGTACACAACTGTAAGGTGTGGATTGTTGCTACGAAGCCACTCTTTCTCTCCATGCCTTTTCTCACTTTATTTTAGAAATGCCCCATTCTCTTTTCCATTGTGGATTTAATTGCTGACGTGTTTCATGGTTGAAACTCAGCGCATTGAATCATTGAGGGTGTGCGCTCGCTTGGCTCCTCACACTGAATTTCCCTCTCTCGGATGTGCCATGATAAATATGTGCTGATAAACGAAGGATGTTGTGGTGGGGGACACAGCCTTACAATGGGGGATGGGGGGGGGGGGCAGTGGGGAGGCCTGGGTTGGTGAGCAGTGTTCAAAAAGCTGAGCATTTTGTCAATAGTGGAAAAATACCCCCTCCCCCATCCCTGACCCCATGAAGGCCACTGTTCAGCAATGTTCAGTTGTTCTAACGCGTGCCATTATTTGTGTGTAGCGTTGCCATGGCAATTATGGGGGTGGGGGGGGGTTAGCATGTGGTCTAATAGGTCTCTCAGCATTAAGGTCTAATACCAGTACACCCATTCATATTTGGGCAAATATTTTTGGCTGCTGCAAAACTGATGCTGGAAGATTGATGCAAGCACACTTTGGAGCATTTTCTTTCTAATTTCAGATACTTTATGGTAGATAAGGCACGTAACGTCTTGAAGATTGTTAATAATTTAGTGAGTCCTCCATGCATGTACTCATTTTCTTCACTGTCTGACCTCTTGCATTCAACCAATAATTGGGCCTTTTAACCCTCTATTCATTATTCTGAAATGCCAGGTGACATAAATCTGTTTGTCAAATTGGGTAGAAGAGAGCTATCCTCTGAAGGACATTTTACAAGCTTCTTTGATGTCTTGGGATTCTTCATACGCAGTGGACAAGGATTGAGCAATCATGAGCAATATGCCCACTATTATAGGATTCCTTGACTACTGCAAGCGAGAATCCAACACTAGTGCACGGTGTAATACGACGGCCTTAAAGAGGTTGGCTCAACGAACCACGTGACTGGCTCACAGCCAATTGCTTGGGAGCAGGCGAACCCCGGCCAATAGAGAGTTAGCGGGCCCCTGGAGCAGAACCCTGGGCAATGTGGACCCCCGAGCTGAAGTGATCCAGGGGCAGCACGGTGGCACAGTGGTTAGCACTGCTGCCCCACAGTGCCAGGGACCAGGGTTCAATTCCGGCCTTGGGAAACTGTGTTGAGTTTGCATTTTCTGTCCGTGTCTGCGTGGGTTTCCTCCTGGTGCTCCGGCTTCCTCCCACAGTCTAAATATATGCAGGGTAGGTGGACTGACCGTGCTGAATTGTCCCCTAGTGTCTAAATATGTGCAGGTTAGATGTGGTTACCGGACTAGGGCGGGGAGTAGGCCTAGGTGGAGTGTTGGTGCAGACTCGGGGGCTGAATGGCCTCCTTCTGCATTGTAGGAATTCTATTCTATGGTTATATTGTGTTCTGTGCCTGTTGCTTATGAGTTAATTGTTCATCAATAAACTACTGTTAACTACCGTATTAACTACTGGAAATCTCCAGTGTATGCATCAAGCCATCACATATGGTATTATAAAATGCAGCCTGGCGCCTCATGGAAAATATCCCTGCCTCCATGCGAAGGATTTTCTGCTCACACATACGGGGAGAGTGGGTGGAGAATTGAGCGAGAATCCCAAAAAGGCTTTTACGCTGGTGGGATTTCCACAAACGATTGTCCACCCTCCCTCCTGCCAATGATGTAACGGGAATCCCGACTCTAAAAACGTCAGGATTCCAATTTGCATCAATTTTAAAATCATTATCAGGATCTTATGCCTGATAGCTCCCCCACGTTAAATTGTCCTGTCACGTCAACTTGAGGGTGTGCCAATATGAATCACGACAGGTCCCCCACGACGTGAACCTGGTAAGCATAACCCACCAGAGGCACACAGGTGCGGACAGCCCGCAGGGGAGAGGGTCACTCCCAGACACTGTCCGGGCTCTCCCAGGGGGCACTGCCCTGGTAGTACCAGTGGACATTGCTGGGGGCAGTGCCAAGGGGGGGATGTTGAGTGGGGGGGGGAGGGGTTCCTTGGTGGGGCCAAGAGTTCTGTGAGGGAAGTGCCTGGGGAGTTGCATGCAGGTGTGGTGGTTGCATGCGGGAGTGGTGGTGGGGAGGGCTGGGGGGGGGGGGGGTTAAATTTTTATTCATCAGGATGTTATTTTACTGGTGGGGTGGGCTCAATGAGAGCCCACCCCGCCAGCATGGCCTCATGAGATCTGCCACTTTAATTTTTTTGGCAAAGTGTTCAAAAACATGGGAAAACCTGACAGCTTAGCCGGTGGGCTACCCTCTCCACTTTCCCGCACGAGATTATACTTTGCTAAAAATTATTTTTGCTTTGTACTGCCAAGAGCACTAAACTGCAAGGTATGAGCTTGAACAATTGAAAGTCAAGATTCCACAATTTAATTCATGCGACCTCACAAATTGGGTGAGTGTTTGCATTTATAACCAAACTTCAGCTTCTTTGGGGATTTAAAAAACATAAAACAATGGATAGAATTATTCAAATGGGATTCAGTCCCATGCTGTGCAATGTTCTCTTGATACGCCGGCAATGGATCACGATTCAGTCGTCTTAACAAAGAGCATCAGACTTGGACTTAAACAAAAACTATTTATTGCTAACTACTACTACTAAAGGGCTATTACAATATCTAAGATAGAAATAGTGGGAACTAATGGTCTAACACTCACTAACACTAAGAAACTACAGAGCTACCCTCAACGTGACTGCTATACTCTCCACACGAACACCTACTGCCTGACCACATAGTGCATCCGGGTCATGTGCCTGCATACTCGTGCCACCTTCTGTTCGGATGCTAATACTACAACAGTAAAACATATAACTTATAATACGCATACAGGTGATGAAGATCTATTCCTATTATATACAGATGATAGTCTACCTATCATCACAGGCTGGACAGCATTTCGCGAACTATTTCCTAAAATAGCCTTGATTCAGAATTTGACCCTTTCGTCAGGAAAGTTGCACAGTCACCCCATTATTTCAGAAAGATAAGAATGAGAAACTAAGAAATTAAAAGCTAATTAGTACAAAATCAATTCCAGGGAAGTTACTAAAACCGACTATTAGCGACTGTGCCCGTGAACGGAGAACCAGCGTGAATTTTAAAGGTAAGTAACGAACCCAGTTGAATACATTGATGTTGGCAGCACGGTGACCTAGTGGTTAGCACTGCTGCCTCACGGCACCAAGGTCCCAGATTCGATCCCGGCTCTGGGTCACTGTCCATGTGGAATTTGCACATTCTCCCAGCGTTTGCATAGGTTTTGCCCCCACAACCCAAAGATGTGCAGGGTAGGTGGATTGGCCACGCTAAATTGCCCCTTAATTGGAAACATATATTTAAAAAAAGAATACATTGATGTGATAGTTAACATGGTAGATAAGGAAGTGTCCATGGATTTTACTGGACTTTTGATAAGGTTCCACATGAAAGAATACTTACAAAAATGTGATAATAATGGAATTGGAGGCATTCAAGTGATTTGCAGAGGGAGTACAGTTTGGATGTAGGAGACAGAGAGTAGGAATAATGGGCTGGTACTCAAATGTTATTGATGGTGTCCCTCAGTAATTTGTACAGAGGTCACAGCTTTTCACTATGTTTATAAATAACATAAATGAAGGAATAGAGGGCTATATATCTAATTTTGTCATAACATGAGTTCTCTGCCAAAGTAAATAGTGTAGGTGGATGCAAAAAGTTGCAAAAGGATATTGACAGATTAAATGAGTAGGCAAAACTGTGGCAAACAGAGCTCTGCATGAGGAACTGAAGATTGACAAGTGATTCTGGGGCTAAAGGGTTACACTGAGAACAGATTGCATGGATTAAACATGTATCTTCTTTAATGTAGATGATTAAAGAGTAATCCAATTGAAGTCTTTAAGATAATTATGTGATTTGGTAGGCTGCAAGGAAGCTATTTCCTTTCGCAAGAGTGTCCAGAACAATGGGGCATAACCTTAAAATTGGTGTTAGGTCATTCAGGAATGATAGGCAGAGTTTTCCATTTTTTTCACTGAGTGCGATGGCAGACGGGTTCCATGATGCTTTTCCTGAAATGGCAGGAAATCGCGCTTGATTTCACGCTTCGATGATCATTAATTATGCACAGGCGAGTATCTCTGAATCACTTGGCAGGTCAGGTCTGATTCGTCCAGACCATTGTTACCTCACAGGGTCGAAGGTCGAAGCACCATATTTAAACACTACCCGAGCGCACACTTTTCACTCTCTCCAACCTAGCTGCCTCCAGGAGATGTTTAGAGATCACCGGCAACCAGAGAAAGAAGACTTCTGCCCTAACACCCTCAAAGCCTTGATCAGAGGAGCATGGCAGGTTAGGGGTGTGCTTTATCCCAGGGATAGCTCCAGTCTCATCTCTCTGGCTTGGGAGGCCGTAGCAGAAGAGATCAGTGCAGCTCATCACCCCACCCACAACGCCATCCGGTACAGGATGAGTACGAATGATCCCGCTCCCTGCCAATGTAAGTCATCCTTCAACTCCCTCTGAAACTCTCACCGTGACATCATATACTCAGAGGGTTACTCTCTTCAGGGGTCTCACACAGCCATTAGTGGGGAGACATATCACCACAGATGGTCTGACGGATAGTTTTACATTACCACCATTTCATCTCTCATCCTGTTCACATTCCATCTTCTGCCTCTTCTGGGAGGGGCTCAGTACACACACACACTGGGGTTCCATCCCTTCTCATCACTTTTCTTTGTCTTCATCCAGCCAAGCTGGCCCACAACAGATGAGGAGGATCCCAGACCGGGCAGGGACAGCCGACATCTTCCCCTCATCCAGTTCGCAGAGAATGCTGGGGAGGACAGGGAACTCTACTGTCAGGAAGGGGAGATGATGAACCTAGTGCAGATGACATCTCCATGAGTTCACCACCTCCATACATTCACAGTGAGTTGCATGCAATCTGCTCAACCAAAATTCCCTTCCCTGTCTTATAGGTATCAGCAGATCTAGGCAGATGAGGAGGGCCAAGATAAGCCTTGTAATGTTCTTGTCAGATGGCCTGTTTCACACTACAAGAACACTTGTAGCTAAAGCTATATACGATCTATTAACATTAACTATGGGTCAAATATGTACAACATATGAATAATAGTATGAACATGCACAAGCAATCTCTCTCCCAGTCCCCTAGTCAGTCTGAGGTCAACTGACTCTAACATTGACTTATAAACTAATGAGACTCCTAGTGGTCAGTCGGTGAATTACAACACAACCATGATATCACTGCAAGCCTCAGCTCGCAGACCACTAGAAGGAGGAGTCTGAGGAAGCCACCGAGGAAAAACCTTCACTGCATTCACCCACTCCCTCCACCAAAGCAGAGACACACATCTCAGGGGTCATAGTTTAGATTAGGCTTGGGATTACCTTCTGGAGAACACCTCACTGACACGTCCCCGCAGCAGTCGGAGGCAGGCACAGCCCAGGTCTTCAGCAGTCAAAAGGCTGCTGGGGACCAGTCACCCGCTGAGTCTGAGTCAGATGGTGAATCTTTGCAAACGGTCGTAAACATAGTCCTGGAGATTCAACAACTGGTGGCAGTACATCAGACATAGATCCAGCAGTCACTCAGCAGACTAGAGCGATAGATGGAGCAGTCCATCTGTCTCCTGTCTGAGGCTGTGACACCAACATGCCAGGGCCTCGAGGTTACAATGGGTAAGTTGATGACCACCGTTGAGATTGGTCCAGCAGGTTCATCTGGATTTGCACTCAGCACTGGAATTAAGGACCACACACACTGGTGGGCACGATCAGGGTCTAGGTTACATGGGGTCAAAGCACCTTGACCAAGGCATCAAGGTGTTTCTTCTCAAGGAATCAGGAAGGGGCCCTCGGGCACCCACAGGAGGATGAACATTACCCAGCGGCCTCCACTCAGGACACTTCAAGGGGGTCCAGTTGCTCCGATTCCCCTCTGCTTGTCAACCCATCCACTCCAACGTCTCAGGCATCTGCCCTTGAGCAGGAGAACCTGGCCTCAGGCCATCAGAGGGTATCCACCAAGGTCATCACAGAGAGCAGGACATAGCAGTCAGCAGGCTACCTTCACCTCTGCTGAGCATGTTGAAGCTGCACCCAGGCATACTGGTAAGGTTAGGAAATTAAGAAACATTGAAATCACTTTTGATTGAAATCACAGGTGTGGAACCACTGTAAATAGAATCATAGAATGCCTACATTGCAGAAGGAGGCCATCTGGCCCATCGGGTCTGCACAGACCCTTCGGAAAACTATCCTACCCAGGCGCAATCCCCTGCCCTATCCCTGCAACCCCACCCTAAGGGGCAATTTATCATGGCCAATCCACCTAACCTGCATGTCTTTGGACTGTGGGAGGAAGAATGTGGCAGATGTGATAAGCAGAGCTTGGACCAAGTGCAGGCATGGCATTATCTCACTCATCTGCAAATAGGAGAGTCATCTTCGAAGACCTTTTATCTAGCGATCGCCCCCATGGTCTGGGTCTATCCTGCTGATCCTCATGTTCTTTCTGGAAATCTTCTGCACCCTGGACCTCTTCCTGAAGTTGCACGCAGTGTTGCTTGTCCCTTCGTCCCCATCTCTATTGTATTAGAACTCTCAAAAAGGCAGCATTGAGCTCGGGATCTGTAACTGCTTCATCCTCTCTGAAATAATGTATTGAATAGATTAATGTATAATAGTTGAAAATCATGAAGGTCACAATCATGAACCAATAGTAAATGTAATGTTCGGGCAGCATGGTGGCGCAGTGGGTTAGCTCTGCTGCCTCACAGCGTTGAGGTCCCAGGTTCGATCCCGGCTCTGGGTTACTGTCCGTGTGGAGTTTGCACATTCTCCCCGTGTTTGCGTGGGTTTCACCCCCACAGTCCAAAGATGTGCACATCAGGTGGATTGGCCACACTAAATTGCCCCTTAATTGGAAAAAATGAATTGGGTACTCTGAATTTATTTTTTTTAAAGTAAATGTAATGTTCTATAGTATCTTCTGCCCGACGAGCCTGGTTGCCGATGCAGTCTTATATCTGAGGTGCTAACAGGTACATCGAGGTGACCGAGATGCCATTGCCGAGGTTTAATATCTGAATCCACAGAGGTTGAAGAAGGTTTGAATGACATGCATGACCTGACCTAGCTCAGAGCTCCAATCTCTGATCTGACGTACTTATTAACAATGAGTTGCTCATGATGAATGACTGGATTTCCTCTGGTCCATTATGAACGTCAATTCCAGAAAGCTCATTGAAATCTTTTATTGATGGGATGCCAGCTAAGCAGCACCTGTGCCTGCTCAATGTATTGCCAGAATTCCCAAATTTCACATTCCTCTGATGTTAAGCCAGTGACATTTCCCAGTTACAGTGTGGCAAAAGACATGGTCCAATGTTTTGTGAGGGTCACGAAGAATCCAGCACGAGTTTCAAGGATACAAATAAATAACATTTATTTACAATAACATATATACACACAACAGCAGCAACCTCACTTGCTGCTTACTCCTTCCTGCTGGTTCCAAACTGGCCAGCTTTATTTATACAGGGAGTCTGCTAATGATTTCTCCGCCCCCCTCATTGGGGAAGCTCATACTCCCACAGGATTGTGGGATTATCATTAGTCCCCAGCCAATGGTAAGCAGGCAGGTTATAACATCCCTCCCCCCCTCCCCCAAGTCCAAGGAATCCACCGAGGACCCTGGCGAAGGAGGACGTCGGACTAGTTTTGCCTCAGGCCGGACACCATTTGCACGAGGCGCTGGATCAGGGGCGTGTAACGAGACGGAGACTGGCGTAACGGTTGTACATCCACGACCCGTGGGCCCGAGGATTCCCCCTCTGATGCGTCCGGTGTCTCCATCTCGGAGTCAGAGTCTGCTGCCTCCGTCGTCTCGGCGTCTCTATCTCGACGCGGTTCTGTAACGGTCCTACGCAGGCTTTGAGTGAGGCACCAGTGGAAGATTGTGAGGACTACTTTCCATTGTCTCTTGTTTCTGCGGCTGTAGAAATGAGCTCCGGGGGCGGGGAATCTTTGGAAGGGATAGTCTTCTGGACCAAATGTGGTCTACACGTTTGCGCTGGAGACGACCCTGGGCTTGCACCTGGTAAGATATAGGGCCCGTTTGGTGAAAGATTATGCCAGGGACCCACTGGGCACCACCAGCAAAATTGCGAACGAACACTGGGTCACCGGACGCAAACTGCCGAATCGGCCGATGCCAAGAAAATCCCTGTCCCTGCTGTTCTTGTGTGCGGCGTACTTTTGCGCCAATGTCCGGGAAAACCATGCTAAGGTGGGTGCGAAGTCTCTGGCCCATTAGGAGTTCTGCGGGAGCTACTCCAGTCACCGCATGGGGGGGGTGGTCCTGTACGTAAACAAAAAGCGAGCCAGTCTCGTGTCCATTGATCCAGAAGACTGCTTCTTTGCACTGCACTGTGCGCTCCGCCAACCCAATTGAAGTCGGGTGGTAAGGGGCAGTGCGGATATGGTGTATGCCGTTCATCTTCATGGACCTCGGAAACTCCTCACTCGTGAATGGAGTGCCGTTATCCGTGACCAGCACCTCGGGGAGGCCATGCGTACTAAAAGACAAACGCATCTTCTCAATTGTTGCGCAGGACGTTGTGCCTAGCATCTTATGCACCTCTAGCCATTTAGACTGGGCGTCGATTAATAAAAGGAACATGGATCCTTGAAAAGGGCCGGTGAAATCCGCACGCAAGCGCACCCAAGGCTGCCCTGGCCATTCCCAGTGATGTAGGGGTGCGGCCGGCGGAAGCTTCTGATGCTCCTGACAAATGGAGCAGTTTTGGGCCACCTTCTCAATGTCGGCGTCGAGGCCTGGCCACCAATCATAACTCCGGGCCAACATTTTCATTTTGGTCGCACCTGGATGCCCATTGTGCAAGTCTTAGTGTCAGCTCCTGTCCTTTTTCCGGGACAATCACATGTGTCCCCCACAAGAGGATGCCGCCTTCCACCCTGAATTCTGACAGCTTGGAGGAAAATGCCCGCAACTCGCCTGGGAGCTGTCTATGCTGCCCACCATACAGGACTATGTGCGAACCTTGGACAGGACTGGCTCCGTCTGCGTCCACTCACGGATCTGTGATGCCGTGACAGGCAAGGTGTCCATAAAATTTAGGGTTGCAACCACCTCACCGGTCGTGGGGGTCGATATGGGGCCGGTCGATAAAGGCAATCGGCTTAGTGCATCGGCATTCGCTATCTGCGTACCTGGTTTGTGCTCCAGAGAATACTCGTATGCAGCGAGCAACAAAACCCAGTGCTGGATCCGTGCGGAAGCAATGGGCGGTATTGGCTTATCCTCTCTGAAAAGTCCCAGCAGAGGCTTATGATCAGTCACGATAGTGAAGTGGCGACCATACACGTACTGGTGGAAGCGTTTCACCGCAAAGACCACTGCCAGGTCCTCCTTCTCGATCTGCGCATACTTTTTTTCCGCTGCAGTCAATGTACGGGAGGCGAAAGCTATCGGCTGCTCGGCCCCGTTCTCCATCTTGTGGGACAGGACGGACCCAATACCATACGGGGATGCATCACATGTGACGAGCAAAGGCTTTCCAGGATCATAGTGGGTTAGTAACCCAGACGACGACAATTGTTGTTTTACCCGCCGGAAAGCGGTTTCTTGCGGCTGACCCCAAACCCAGGTATAGTTTTTCTTTAGCAGAAGATGCAACGGGGCCAGCGTAGTTGCCAGATTGGAGAGGAACTTCCCATTATAATTTACGAGGCCGAGAAAGGAACGAAGATGCGAAGTGTCAGTCGGGACGGGGGCCAGTTGAATCGCGCGCGCCTTCTCTGCGATGGGGTGCAAACCTTCGTGGTCGACCCGATAACCCAGGTAGACTACTTCCTTCGCCTGAAAGATGTACTTTGTGCGAAATAAATGGACTCCAGCCTCCGAAAAGGGTCTAAGGACAGCCTCCAGATTTTCCAAATGTTCCTGCTCCGACGTCCCTGTGATCAAAACGTCATCTAAGTAGACAGCGACACGCGGTAAACCTCTCAAAATGCCGTCCATAACGCATTGAAAAATAGCGCAGGCAGTGGATACTACAAAGGGCAATCGTGCATATTCATACAGGCCCCGGTGTGTATTAATCGTTACATATGGTCGGGAGGCAGGGTCCAGCTCCAACTGTAGGTAGGCGTGACTCATATCTAATTTTGTGAACGAGAGTCCACCTGCAAGCTTCGCGTAGAGATCCTCTATGCGAGGCATTGGATATCGGTCGAGTCAGGAAGCCGTATTCACTGTAAGTTTATAGTCGCCGCACAAGCGAACTGGGGCATCTGGCTTCATTACAGGTACAATTGGTGCTGCCCAGTCAGCGAAACGGACAGGCCTGATAATACCCAAAGTTTCCAAATGAATGAGTTCCCCTTCTACCTTCTCGAGCAAGGCGTAAGGAACCGGGCGCGCCCGGAAATAGTGCAGCGTGACTCCTGGTTCGACTTGGATATGGACTACGGCCCCTTTTATTTTCCACAAACCGGGCTGGAATACATCTGGGTATCGTTCAAGCACCTCAGTCAACCCTCCAGAACCTGTTTGGAGGATGTGCTGCCACTGCAACCGCAAATGGCGCAACCAGTCCCGACCCAACAGGCTGGAATAAGTGGGAAACGCCCCTCCTGGCGTCCATAAATAACAGGTGTCATCGTAGTTCCTGCAATGTCCAATGGCTCCCCCGTGTAGGTTGCCAACCTGGCCTGTGTGTCGGTTAATGTAAGGGTCTGTATACCCTGCTTGATGCGGGCGCATGTCCTCTGGGTGATCACGGAGACCGCTGCGCCAGTGTCCAACTCCATCTCAAGCGGGTGACCATTGACCAATACTGTCACCTTAATGGGGGCCACACGGGGAGCTGCCACACAATGTCCTCTGTCTCTACATCCTCAGGAGTAGTTGCAGGTTCATCCACATGGAAGGTACGGCGCCTGGGCTGGTCCCAGTTTCGGTCAGAATGACGGCGCCTCTGCCGCCCCCAGGACCGGCGTCCGCGACGGGTTCAGCGCCTACAAGTCTGACACGGACATGGCTCCTCATCCATTGGTTCTGGAGAAGGCTCCCTTCGGGGAGGAATATCCGACAGCCACTGGCGTCAATCCGGACGTCCCCTCGCCCAAGGTACCGCAGGAGTGCAGGGGGACGTTTTCGGACAGAAGTGGTTGCACCCCAAGGCAGGCACTTCCATTCCCTGTAGCTCCTGCACTCTTCGTTCTGCGCTCTCTTGGGACAATACTATTTGAATGGCCTGTTGAAAAGTCAATGTTGGCTCAGCTAACAACTTTCTCTGGGTGGCCACATTGTTAATATCGCAAACCAAACGGTCGCGTAACATTTCTGACAAGGTCTTACCAGAGTCACAGTACTCCGCAATCCTGCGTAACCTGGATAGAAAGTCGGCAAGGGATTCTCCTGGGGTCCTCTCAGCGGTATTAAACCGGTAACGTTGGACTATCGTGGACGGGGTTGGGGGTTAAAATGCTGCCCCACTAAATTCACAAGTTCATCAAACGTTTTGGTGTCCGGCGCAGCTGGGTACGTAAGGCTCCTAATCACCCCAAACGTATGCGGGCCGCAGGCGGTGAGCAATATGACCACCTGGCACTCATTTTCGGTGATATTGTTTGCCCAGAAATAGTAACGCATCCGTTGTGCGTACTGGTTCCAGCTTTCCAGCGCAGCATCAAAAACATCCAAACGTCCGTACAGAGGCATGGTGTAATAGAAAACAACTTCCAACCTGTATCCAACAAAAATCCAGGGAGGTGGCTTCAGCAGTGTAGACAGCTATTCACTTTAACCCTCGTCGACAGTTTTGTGAGGGCCACGAAGAATCCAGCACGAGTTTCAAGGATACAAAGAAATAACATTTATTCACAATAACATATGTATACACAACAGCAGCAACCTCGCTTGCTGCTTACTCCTTCCTGCTGGTTCCAAACTGGCCAGCTTTATTTATACAGGGAGTCTGCTAATGATTTCTCCTCCCCCCTCATTGGGGAGTTCATACTCCCACAGGATTGTGGGATTGTCATTAGTCCCCAGCCAATGGTAAGCAGGCAGGTTATAACACAATGGTTATTTTCTCAAGGCGATCATCCTCCTTTCTCTCAGCTCTGACTCCATTTTAATTTTGTGGCACCAACAAGTTAAAGGGTGTCCCCAGAATGGACCTCTTATTCTAGCAGCGTGTTCCTCCCAGACTGCCTCAGACCCCTTCCTAGCAGATTCCCTTCTACTTTCAATTTACAACTGGGCCATTAATTCTAATGTGCAAGGTACTGGTTCTTCAATATTAATTTGAGGCAAGGGTTGATGCTTCCTCTCTCTCACTTTCCACACCATAGATATTTATCTGTAACCTCAGGACGACAATTCGTTTACACCGATTAAAACAGAGAGTCTGAGCAGCAATCTTCCAAGCAGTAGACTTTATTCACCTAGCACAAGAGAATAAAATCGGGATGTCCGGAACAATCCGATGAGCCCTCAGGCTTACAGTCTTTTTATGTACATTTCAGCTCCGTATCTCAAGATTCTTATCTTTCTTATCTTACTTTACAGCCGGACCTTGCTTTGGCCACCATTGTTTTTAGTTGACTTTTATCTGTCTTATTCAAGATTGGTCGCTTCCTTTTTCCTCTCTTTGTCTCTTAAACCATGGTGGTTATAACTCTTGCCCTTATCTACACTTCTCTACTTGTGCAACAATCGTGGTTTAGCTGACTTAGGCCGAATGTGTGGAAACACCTGCTCGCTTTATTCTCTCTTTTTTATTATGGTCAACTACTAAAGTGAGCCACTGAGCAGTATTCATTGTTCCCCCAAGTGACTATTGTTTGCCTTCGTTAATTAGTGACTGCTATACTACTTTTCTGGGTCTTCTGCTTTGATCATATCAACTATACTTGATTACATTAGGTCATCTATTCTATGTTTGATTACGTTAGGTCACACGAGGTTACTCTAAATTACATTAGGTTACATAGGTTACATACCCATTTCACTACTCACCTAAATCTGCTTTATCATTTCACTAAAACCTATGATTCTGAATTCCATACCTAGCTCATACAATATCCAGTACAAATTCCCAACATGTCCCCCCTTTGAGGCTATTTCCTAGCCTCATCTCAATTACCAAGCTCAAATAACCCCCTCGCTTGATCCCATTCGCATTTTTATTTTAATCACTCTTTGCAGGCAATGTGGAGGAGCCGAATACTTTGGTCAGGGATCAATGCCCCTGTTCTAACTTTATCATAATGTGTTTATCCAGGTTCTGATTCTTGGGTTGCTCCCCCAGATTGCCTGCTCCTGACAGTCATCAGCCAAAAACCTTCCCACCCTTGTCGAGGGAAGGGAAAAAGACTGATTCCTGTGTACAGACTAAGTTCTCTTGGTCCCCCGCGGATTTCAGCAAGGTGCTTATCGTTGTCACCAGACGATCTTCCACTATCGTAGTTAGTTTACAGAGTGACGAGTTTCAACTTCGACCAAGGTCATGGTAAATTCACTCAGCGGGGGCGGCTCAAAGTTTCCCCATTCCTCTGTTTTTCCTCTTGAGCGTGAGTTGCGTATCACCCGAGTCACCATCTGCCGTGCTGCCACCCTGGTAAGGAAGGATCTCAGGACGGGTAGAAAGCAACAAAATATTAATCCCAGAATGATTATTGTTGTGATTGCTACAGCTCCAGCCTTGGCAAACCATGCCCCCCATCTTCCGAGCATTCTATCCAGCCAACTCCATACCCCATGTCCAAACCCAGCATTTTCTTTCATTTCTTTCGCAAGATTCTTTAACTTATTCATGGCTTGTGTAAATGACCCCTCTGGACTAGTGTTATTAGGGATAAATGTGCAACACTGATCCCCAAACATAACACACACACCTCCTTTTTCTGCCAGGAGCCAATCTAATGCCTGTCGATTTTGCCACGCCATTTTGCTGGTCGCATCCAACTGCTCTCCCAAGGCCTCCAGGGCAGCATTTGAATAATTAATAAACCTCTGCTGATTATAATAGATGTAATTGATCCACTCAGTATTCTTGTTGGGTGTGATCCAAAAAAGGATGGATTCAAACCCCGCGGCTATTTCACTCCTAGCTTTGAACTCATTCGGGATGCCTCGGGGCTGTCCAATTGCGTCCATTTGTACGTTAGGGTCAAGGGTATATGCCCTCTTAATTCTTTGTGATTTAATGCCGTTTTCCACCGGCAGTATCACAGTGCTCTGGGCCAGCATAACTCGGGCACATAGTCCCTTCCAATCCAGTGGTAATCGAGCCAGCAGCCCTTTTTCCGGGCCACAAAGCCACCAGAGATCGGCCAGTTGATTTACTTGATTTTCTAATAGATAAGGAGCGGGTGGCATTCCCCCTGTCCGGGCGGGAACAGCAGGGTTGAGCAGACTACGGATGTCGGATATATCCCAAATCCTTTCACACTGTCCTGTGTAGTTTCCCAAACTACTTCCCGTGCTGCCTTCCCTCCAATAGCAATCTTGGATTTGTAAGTTGGGCTCCACCCTCCATTCCTCTGGGGCCGCGTCCATTGCCGTCTTTGGCCATATTGGACAATCGTGGGCCACATGGTAGGTGCGCTTTTTTGCCCCAGCACGCAGGATACATAGGAATTGACACCTCGGCATTTTCCCCTTACAAAGGTTATCACATGCGGATCCTGAACAGTTTATCGTCTCATACGTGTAAGTCTGATTCTTATGCGTATATGTCTGTGTGTATGTGTTATATGTACGGCAATTTTCCTTTTTCCATTTTAGCAGCATGGTCCAACAGTCTCCTGATCCCCACGGTATATCAGTTACTTGGGTGCGTGGTCTTTCTGCCGCACATATCACACAGTCTTTCCCATCACTGTTTTTCTTACCAGTATACTCAGCCCATTTCCACCAGATGTTTTTCTGTGCTTTCTCCCACATAGTATCTGTGCTCACTGACCGTTTACGTCTTGCTTGTCTTAATACTCCACCTTCCTGATTCTGCACCCTTATGTCCTCTGCATCCCACTTTCCTTTGTTACGGGTCAATGAAGTCCTCAAAGGAAATAGTTTCCAAGTCCCAGGTGGGGAACGAGGCCCCCTCCCTGTTCTCACCTCCCCCGGCACCTTGACTAACAGGCCCAGGCTGGGCATTTGTATCATCAGCCAGCTCATGCACAGAACTACTTTCATCATCCTCTACTCTTTCTGTTCTACTTTGGCTCTGTTCCTCCTCCCCACGATTCTCCCCGTGTAGTTCTATCTCTTCCTCGCTGCTACTTCTATCCGCACTGCCACTGTCTTCAATCTCCCTTCTCTCCCCTACCCCTGTTATCGTTCTGGTACAATGGTTCACGTGATACCACAGTGTACTGCCTTCTACTTGCAACGCCGTGGGAGACACTTTGGTGACTTCAAACGGTCCTTCTCGTCTCGGTTCGTTCCAACGTCTCCGGAACTTCCTGATGTATACTTGATCTCCAAGTTTGATCTGGTGTTCCGTTGCAGGGCTTTCCTCCTCCTTGGCCTTTTCCTGTTCAAATATAGTTCTATGTATAATAGTTAATTGTCGTACATACTCCCTTGCGTCCTGATCTAAACATTCCAGCGCGGGGCCCCCTGCTCCCCTGATCTTTGGCACCGGCATTACTCTTCCTGTCATCATTTCATGTGGGCTCAAATGTGTGATTCTGTTTTCCTGACTCCTGTACTGCATTAGAGCCAATGGCAGAGCATCCATCCAGTTTTTCCCTGTCTCGCTGCAAATATTGCTTATTTTAGCCTTAAGGGTCCCGTTTGCTCTCTCCACCATTCCTTGGGATTGAGGATGATACACACATCCAAACTTCTGCTTTATTCGGAGCGCTGAGAGCGTCTCTCTCAGTGCCCTTCCTATAAAAGCAGATCCATTATCTGAACTTAGTTGCATGGGTATGCCAAATCTTGGGATAATTTCTTTTGACAGGAAGTTAATCACCGTTCCAGATCCTTGATCTTTGGATGGTGTTGCTTCTATCCATCTGCTGAATCTATCGATAATCACTAGCATGTATCTTTTCCCCCTCACCACCTTTCCCATATCCACATAGTCCATGCATAGATGTTTAAATGGTCCTTCGGGAATGGGTATATGCCCTATTGGGGCAGTAATGCCCTTCCTGATATTATTCTGAGCACACACCTCACACTGACTTAGTATGTAGTCAATTGAGTTTTGCAGGTATGGTGACCAGAATCCTTCCTTCTTGATCTTTCTAGCCACCTCTCCTCTTGCACAGTGGTCCACTCCATGTGCTTCGCTGATTAGTATGGTTAGTAATGATGTGGGTGCTATGACCAATCCCTCCCCATTTCTCCATATTTTGTCATGTTGTCCCTGTATTGCTCCTCTACCTTTCCACATTGTCTTTTCAGCTACAGGGGCTTCCTCCTGTAACTGTGCCACATCGTCTAATGTGATTTGAGGTTCGATATTCCCCACACCTGGCCCTGGGTGTGGCCTTGCTATTTCTACTGGGGCTATCGTAGCCTCAATGCATCCTGACGCTTCTTTAGCTGCCTTGTCGGCTTTGGTGTTTCCCTGTGTGATGCTATCCGTTCCCTTTTTATGCGCCTGACACTTAATTATGGCTAATTCCCTTGGACCCATCATGGCCCTTATTAAAGCCCTGATTTGACCTTCGTGGTGTATTGGTCCTCCTCCACTTTTCATAAATCCCCTTTGCTTCCATATTGCCCCAAACAGGTGGCAGACCCCGTGGGCATAGGCCGAATCAGTATAAATTTCCACCGCTTCCCCGTTTGCTAACTCGCATGCTCTGGTCAGTGCTTCAAGCTCCGCTAACTGGGCTGAGCATGGCTGCTCACATTCTTTTGCCTCTATTACCTCAAATGATTCCCCTCTCTGTTCAACTACTGCATAGCCAGCATGATTTCCCCTATGATCCCTATAACACGAACCATCAACGTACAACGTCCTCTTCTCTTCTGTGCTTAATCTATCTGCCTTCAAGTCTTTCCTCAGTTTCATAAACACTCTTGTCTCTTTTACACACTCATGCTCCTCTCCCTCATGTGGTAATGGCATATAGTCAGCTGGGTTGGCCCTATTACACTTCACTATCGTAATGTCCGGGAATGTGGTCAGCATTTGAAAATGATGAATTCTAGCCGGCGTCAGAACAAACTTCCCTTTTTCAATCAATTCAGCTACCTTATGGTACACATGTATGTTTATCGGATATCCCATTGTGACTGTAGCTGCCTTTTCGTACGCCCACCAAGCTGCTGCCAGGCCTTGATAGCACGGAGGATATCCCATTGCTACGTCGTCTAGCTTGGTACTGTAATATGCTACAGCCTGCCTTCGTCTACCCTTGCAATTTTCCTGCGTTAACACTGCTGTAGTAAATCCGGCTTCTCTGTTACTCACAAATAAGTCAAAGGGTTTGTCATAGGTCGGTAAAGCCAATGCTGGTGCCTGTGCCATCTCTTTCTTTATATCCTCAAATGCGTCTGAAGCATCTTTATCCCATCTTAGTTTGGTTCTTAATTCTTCGCACCCTGCCTCCTTCATTACCTTTCGTAGTGCCTGCGTTTTTTCCGCATAGCTTTCCACCCATTCTGAACTGAATCCTGTCATTCCCAAAAATGTCATCATTTGTCCCACCGTCTGTGGTTTCGGAACTTTTAGTACAGCTTCTATCTGCTGAGAAGCTATCCCCTTCTGCCCTGCTGATATTTCTCTTCCCAAGTACTCTACTTTTTTCTGGCACAGCTGCAGCTTTTTCCTGGATACTTTATGGCCCCCTTCTGCTAGTCTTTCCAATAGTTTTAAACTATCCTTCCTGCATTGTTCTTGTGTTTCTGTGCATAATAATAAATCATCCACATATTGTATCAGTGTTCCTTCCAACTGCACTCCTTTTAAATCTGCTCTCAACACCTGATTGAATACATGTGGGGAGTGTTTAAATCCTTGGGGCATCCTATTGTATGTGTATTGTTTCCCCTCGAACGTAAATGCAAAGAGATACTGACTTTCTTGAGCTAACGGCACACTAAAAAATGCCGAACATAGGTCTATCACAGTAAACCATCTACTTTCAGGTGGTATATTTGTCAACAAGGTGTAAGGGTTTGGAACCTCTACTGGCATATCTTCCACTACCTCATTAATTGCTCTGAGGTCATGCACCAATCTCCATTTTTCTCCGTCCGCCTTCTTTACCGGTAGCAGCGGTGTATTACACCTGCTCCGGGTTTCTTTTAATACCCCTGCTTCTATCAATCGCTTAATCGTTTCTCTAATTCCTTCAATTGCTTCTGTCTTGATTGGGTATTGCGGCCTATAAGGCCCCTGGCGTCCTGTCTTTAATCTGACTTCAACTGGATTAGCGGTTTTGACCCTCCCTACATCCGTGTCCTGTCTGGACCACAACTCCTGCGGGAGGGAGTTCAAATCCTGCTCTAAACTCTCTCTCCACTCCAGTTCCTGTTTCTCAATTTGCACTCCTATTGTTATTTGCTTTGGTTTCCCAAGCATCTTAACATCCAAAATTATTTTCATCATTTGTCCATCGCTGGACGTCCAAATATCTACATTGTCTGTCTGGACAAATTCTAAGTCTTGTGCTCTCAACACCATTGGTCCTAGGTCTTTTGATCTATATCCCGGATTCACTTTCAATGTGACATGTGGCTCCGCTCCAGATACAGAGAACCATTTGTCAACCCATTCATTCCTAACGATTGTGAGGGCCGCTCCCTCTAGTCCGATTAAAATACTTCCTGACTTTATTTCCTGTTCTCGTCCCGCCTCCCTTTCCCATTTCTCCTGTACCTCAGGTTCCTGCTTTTCATCAAATATCATTGTACTGTGTAATTCTGTTCTTGGCCATTTGGCTTGTGGTATCCAGGCGTCTATAAGTTTTCCCCAAACTTCCCATATCTGTTTTTTAACTTGTTCCTCTATATCTCCCAACCAATATACATTAACCCTTTCTTTTCCTGGTATTTCAAGTGGATACATTCCCATCAAATCAATTCCTTGTTCAGTGCATTCTAATTTCAGTCCTAGACCTAGGATTGCATCCCTTCCCAATAGATTTAAAGGAGTTTTATCACATACTAAAATAGGTACATGGGTAGTCTTATTTCCAATGGTAACAGGCACCGGCGTCGTCATTCGAGCTAATGTTACTTTCCCCGAGAACCCCACAGTTTTTACAAACTGGTTTGACAATGGTAAGTGATCCGCATATTTCGTTTGTATGCACGTACATGTGGCGCCGGTGTCTATCATCATGGGGACCTCGATCCCTCCTACTCTAACGTTAACTATAGGTTCCTGCTCTGCGGTTTCTGTTATTTGTACGTACTGTCCTACCATTTTGGGGTTCTCTGGGCCTCCCTATGGGGAACTCTGATGGTTTACCGGCCCTTGAAACATCGGGATGCTGTTCGGCGACACTTGGATCAGTTGCTGGCCTGTCTGCTGCTGGTTTTCTCCCTGCCTGTGGGAATTCCGCGGGCAATTCCTTTTTATGTGCCCTGCCTCCCCGCACCCCCAACACACACCTGAAGGGCCAGGCAATGGTCCCTGTCTCGGAGTCTGATGACTAACCTGTCCCTGTCCTCTCTGATTCTGATAGGGTGGCCTACCACCTCCCTGTCCTTTCCCATTTCTATTCCAGTCAGTCTGACTTTGCAGGGCGTATGGGTTTTGATAATTTAGGCCATAGGCTTCTGGGTTCATGGACAGTGGGAAGGCAGAAATGTTATAGGTTATGATGGGCCGGCCTCCATCTCCGCTCCCCCCTAATATTGGTGCAGGTATTTCCTCTGACTTTTGCTCCACCATCATCGGTGCTATTTTTCTGGGTGCGAGATCCTCTTTTGCCTTTATCTTATCCTTGCTTTTGATCTCCTCCAATTGTGCCTGAAGGAGTTTACGTTGTATCTCCTTCAGCTGTTTGTCTGCATTCTTTTCATCTTTGCGATGTCTTTCTACTGCATGGGCAACATAATCCACAAACTCTCGGTAGCTTTTTGAGTCCAAGCCCACTACTTCCTCCAGTCTTGTCTTAGCTGAGACTGGCAAGCCCTCTAGGATTGCAGCCCGGAACATGGAGTTGGTCAGCGGGTCTATTAGAATGTCCCTTTCCGTGTCCCTTCTCCATCTTTTTAGTTGCTTTTCCACATACACAGCTGCATTCTCCTCCTCACCCAATGGCTCTCCCCTTAGGGTTTTTACATCCATTCGGTTGGGGTATATATCCCGCAGTGCCTGCCAGATGTCGTGGCGATACGGGTCCATGAGTGTCCCATCTACCTCTGGGTCATAAGCTGCGGTCGGGATGCCAGCACGTCTCATTACTTCCGCCATTTGGTCCATCCCTAGCACCTTTGTCAGGAGAGCTTTGATGTCGCCCAGTGCCATCCTTTTTCCCACCATTCCTGCCTCCAACTGTCCAATCCACCTTCCAGCTCCATCCAAAATATTGGGTAATTCATTAATTAAACTAGGCAAATCCTGACCTGACCAAGGGATATACTGCAGTCTGCCACTCTTCAGAATCACCGGGAGCATCCTTTTCTCTCTCCTATCCTCAGCTGGAAACTTCACAGGTTTGTGTTTTTTCCGCGTTGATTTTCTTTGTTCCCCTAACACTGATTGTCCCCCTTCGTCTTCACTACTTTCTTCTGTCTCTCCTTCCATCTTTCCCTCTATTCTATTTTTCTCTGGGTGCTTCCACATCCATGTTTTCCCCAATCTTCGTCTGTCTGCCTCTTTGTGCACTTCCCAGCATATTTCCTCTCTTTCTTTTTCCTCTCTGTTCACTCCGACTCTCTTTCCTTCTATTTTTCCCTGTGATGTCTCACTTCCACACTCGGAGGGATCATCTTCTGATCTCCACTCATATTCTTTTCTAACATTCTTTCCTTTCCCTTCTCGTTCCTTATCCACTTTCATTACCGTCTTTGCCCATTTCAAAAGTTCTACCACATTTACTTCTTCCTCCAACTCCTTTCTCCTTTGACTCAGCCCATCCAAATCCTCTTCTGTTTTCCTAGCCGCTTCTTCTATACCTTGTTTCTTTTCTCTCTCCCTTTGTGCCCATTCCTCCTTCGTCATCTGTTCTATGTTATATTCTCCCTCAAAATTCATTGTGCCTGATATAACTGGGTACAGTCCCGTGGAGCTCTGTTCCCCTAAGTATGGGGGCGGGGCTACGTTTGGATCTTCCAATTCTGCTTTTTCCTGAAGTTGCACTGGCATCTGCATCCTACCTCCCCTCCATACCCTTCTTCTCTCTTTCCCCTCTCGTTCGAATAGTGCTAGTATCTCTAACTCCTTTTCTCGCTTCTCCCTTCTTTTGCTCGACGTATCCTTAATTTTATAGTTCTTTATCATTCCCTTCTGGTCCCCACACCTCTCTATGTCCCATGTGCCTTCCTCCGGCCACTGTGTATTGGTCTTACTTGTTCTTTTGGCCCACTTTTTAGAGACGTGTTCTATATCTCCCCTGAGGGCTGGGAACTTATCCCCTAATATCTCCACTGGTGTTTTAACTTTGTGTGCCATTACTCGTCTTTTCGGACTACTGTCACAATTTTTATCACTTAATCTGTCAGAGTTAGGTATCACAGTGATTATTACTCGCTGTATTATTTTTCCGTGCTCAGTCCCCTGTTTACCTTTCTTTTGGGTTTCCCTTGCCAATATCTGTAACTCTAACCGGGGTCCCGATATCCACTTCCCCGTAGTCCCCTGTCCCGGCACTATCTTCCTCTCCCGGGCTATAGGGTAGTAGGTTTTCACTTGCTCGTCTATGTGTACAGAAACCCTGTATCGGTCGGATTCCTTTATTAATTTCTCTAGAGTTTCCAATTTTATTTCGTCTATCCAATTCCTATCGGCTATTCCTTCCCAGTTTACATACGGCCACTCATTCTTTATCTCCTCTAAGTTAGTTATATGTGTAATCTTTTTCCAATCCAGTGTTGCTTCCGTTTTTGTTATTATCCTTTTTAATCCCCTAACTTTTTCTTCTCAACCGGTTGTACCAATCTCGCCACTAGGCGGTTTTGTCAGTGTAATCTTTCCAAGTTGTTAGTTATTACCCTACCTGTGTTCCGATTCTCCCTCTTATTTCTGTCCTCCACGCCGCTACCTCAGATCAGTCTGTTCAAATTGGTCTTTTACTTCCTCTATTCTAGCTGCTAATCCCCTTCTCTGGGTTAGATTCCACTCCTGTGCTTTTGACTACCGTATTAGGTCAGAGAGCGATCTCTCACTGATCTCTCTCCCTCTCGGTTGACGTCCCTTACCCGAGGCCCTGGGTAGGTTTGAACTGGCAGATTTTCCCACACTTACTCTCTTCTGGGCAAGTCGTAACCTGAAAACCCGCTCCAAACCGCTTGACTTAACCTAATTGCATTACTTTAGCGTTCGGCCTTTTTCCCGTCTCACTTTTTACCCATTCACATACAATACAGTATTCTCAGCGCGCTTTTGCATGCAAAACTCTACTCTTCAGATCAGACTCAGTCTCTCAAAATATTTTACACAATTTAGTTTTACCTATGCAGGATATCTTTTGGGTTGGGGAGATCCAGGACCAGCAGAGAGCCGGGTGCGCCGGGCCTCGAGATCCCTTTTCCGACAACAAGGATTTACATGCAATACAAATCTGCTCACCTTGCTGTCAGAATGCCGGCTTTGGGATGTCCAGCCCCGGTCGGACCTCCGCCTCCGCCACTCCTTCCAGATGCTTTTCTGGGCGATCTCTCACCAACCCTGCTCGCAGCGCCAATTTTGTCGTGGTTCCCCAGGACGACAATTCGTTTACACCGATTAAAACAGAGAGTCTGAGCAGCAATCTTCCAAGCAGTAGACTTTATTCACCTAGCACAAGAGAATAAAATCGGGATGTCCGGAACAATCCGATGAGCCCTCAGGCTTACAGTCTTTTTATGTACATTTCAGCTCCGTATCTCAAGATTCTTATCTTTCTTATCTTACTTTACAGCCGGACCTTGCTTTGGCCACCATTGTTTTTAGTTGACTTTTATCTGTCTTATTCAAGATTGGTCGCTTCCTTTTTCCTCTCTTTGTCTCTTAAACCATGGTGGTTATAACTCTTGCCCTTATCTACACTTCTCTACTTGTGCAACAATCGTGGTTTAGCTGACTTAGGCCGAATGTGTGGAAACACCTGCTCGCTTTATTCTCTCTTTTTTATTATGGTCAACTACTAAAGTGAGCCACTGAGCAGTATTCATTGTTCCCCCAAGTGACTATTGTTTGCCTTCGTTAATTAGTGACTGCTATACTACTTTTCTGGGTCTTCTGCTTTGATCATATCAACTATACTTGATTACATTAGGTCATCTATTCTATGTTTGATTACGTTAGGTCACACGAGGTTACTCTAAATTACATTAGGTTACATAGGTTACATACCCATTTCACTACTCACCTAAATCTGCTTTATCATTTCACTAAAACCTATGATTCTGAATTCCATACCTAGCTCATACAATATCCAGTACAAATTCCCAACAGGAGTCGGCTAATGATTTCTCCTCCCCCCTCACTGGGGAGTTCATACTCCCACAGGATTGTGGGATTGTCATTAGTCCCCAGCCAATGGTAAGCAGGCAGGTTATAACACAATGGTTATTTTCTCAAGGCGATCATCCTCCTTTCTCTCAGCTCTGACTCCATTTTAATTTTGTGGCACCAACAAGTTAAAGGGTGTCCCCAGAATGGACCTCTTATTCTAGCAGCGTGTTCCTCCCAGACTGCCTCAGACCCCTTCCTAGCAGATTCCCTTCTACTTTCAATTTACAACTGGGCCATTAATTCTAATGTGCAAGGTACTGGTTCTTCAATATTAATTTGAGGCAAGGGTTGATGCTTCCTCTCTCTCACTTTCCACACCATAGATATTTATCTGTAACCTCACGATATGAAGATAGAGCTCCCTCCTGTTATTCTCCAGCCTCTCGTAATACCAGACCCATTGTTGTTGTGGTCAAAATTCAGCCCCCCAGCCCATCGCTAGTGACATGGCCGTGCCACATGTGGGCTTCATCGCTCCCCATTTAGAGAGTCTGTGCATGGTCACCTGTACAGGAGACTCTCACCAATAAAGCTCCACATAACCAGCCTTCCAAATACAGGCTGCATGTGTCATCCACCACCATTACTATTACTATCCCATCTGCCGACCCTTACAGAGCCAGACAAGGCAATGGACATGGACTGTGGCAATGACCTGCACACCAAGCTGGCCATTATCCCATATGAGAGTCCCGCCCTTGCCCTTTCCTGGAGAGGGAGTACTATGTGCATACCATGAATAACCCTGTAGGATAGTTCCCGCAGCCCAGGACTGCCTCTCCTCTATCACACTTGACTGTGAGGCCCACAGAGCCCCAGGACTGTCTCTACTTTATCACTCCTGCCAATGAACCCTATGACAGTCTGTGTTCTCTTACTCCTGACAGTGAACCCAATGACAGTCTGAGTTCTCTGACTCCTGACAGTGAACCCAATGACAGTCTGTGTTCTCTTCCTCCTGCCTGTGAACCCTAGGACGGCCTGTGTTCTCTCACTCCAGACTGAATCCAAAGACAGTCTGTGTTCTCTCACTCCTGACTGAACCCAAAGACATTCTGTGTTCTCTCACTCCTGACTGAACCCGAAGACAGTCTGTGTTCTCTCACTCCTGACAGTGAACACAAAGACAGTCTGTGTTCTCTCACTCCTGACAGTGAACACAAAGACAGTCTGTGTTCTCTCACTCCTGACTGAACCCAAAGACATTCTGTGTTCTCTCACTCCTGACTGAACCCGAAGACAGTCTGTGTTCTCTCACTCCTGACAGTGAACCCAAAGACAGTCTGTGTTCTCTCACTCCTGACTGAACCCAAAGACAGTCTGTGTTCTCTCACTCCTGACAGTGAACCCAAAGACAGTCTGTGTTCTCTCACTCCTGACTGAACCCAAAGACAGTCTGTGTTCTCTCACTCCTGACTGAATCCAAAGACAGTCTGTGTTCTCTCACTCCTGACTGAACCCAAAGACAGTCTGTGTTCTCTCACTCCTGACAGTGAACCCAAAGACAGTCTGTGTTCTCTCACTCCTGACTGAACCCAAAGGCAGTCTGTGTTCTCTCACTCCTGACTGAACCCAAAGACAGTCTGTGTTCTCTCACTCCTGACTGAACCCAAAGACAGTCTGTGTTCTCTCACTCCTGACTGAACCCAAAGACAGTCTGTGTTCTCTCACTCCTGACTGAACCCAAAGACAGTCTGTGTTCTCTCACTCCTGACTGAACCCAATGACAGTCTGTGTTCTCTCACTCCTGCCTGCGAACCCTAGGACAGTCTGTGTTCTCTCACTACTGACTGAATCCAAAGACAGTCTGTGTTCTCTCACTCCTGACTGAACCCAAAGACAGTCTGTGTTCTCTCACTCCTGACTGAACCCAAAGACAGTCTGTGTTCTCTCACTCCTGACTGAACCCAAAGACAGTCTGTGTTCTCTCACTCCTGACTGAACCCAAAGACAGTCTGTGTTCTCTCACTCCTGACTGAACCCAAAGACAGTCTGTGTTCTCTCACTCCTGACAGTGAACCCAAAGACAGTCTGTGTTCTCTCACTCCTGACTTAACCCAAAGACAGTCTGTGTTCTCTCACTCCTGAATGAACCCAAAGACAGTCTGTGTTCTCTCACTCCTGACTGAACCCAAAGACAGTCTGTGTTCTCTCACTCCTGACTGAACCCAAAGACAGTCTGTGTTCTCTCACTCCTGACAGTGAACCCAAAGACAGTCTGTGTTCTCTCACTCCTGACTGAACCCAAAGACAGTCTGTGTTCTCTCACTCCTGACAGTGAACCCAAAGACAGTCTGTGTTCTCTCACTCCTGACTGAACCCAAAGACAGTCTGTGTTCTCTCACTCCTGACTGAACCCCAAGACAGTCTGTGTTCTCTCACTCCTGACTGAACCCAAAGACAGTCTGTGTTCTCTCACTCCTGACTGAACCCAAAAACAGTCTGTGTTCTCTCACTCCTGACTGAACCCAATGACAGTCTGTGTTCTCTCACTCCTGCCTGCGAACCCTAGGACAGTCTGTGTTCTCTCACTCCTGACTGAACCCAAAGACAGTCTGTGTTCTCTCACTCCTGACAGTGAACCCAAAGACAGTCTGTGTTCTCTCACTCCTGACTGAACCCAAAGACAGTCTGTGTTCTCTCACTCCTGACTGAACCCAAAGACAGTCTGTGTTCTCTCACTCCTGACTGAACCCAAAGACAGTCTGTGTTCTCTCACTCCTGACAGTGAACCCAATGACAGTCTGTGTTCTCTCACTCCTGACTGAACCTAAAGACAGTCTGTGTTCTCTCACTCCTCACAGTGAACCCAAAGACAGTCTGTGTTCTCTCACTCCTGACAGTGAACCCAAAGACAGTCTGTGTTCTCTCACTCCTGACTGAACCCAAAGACAGTCTGTGTTCTCTCACTCCTGACAGTGAACACAAAGACAGTCTGTGTTCTCTCACTCTTGACTGAACCCAAAGACAGTCTGTGTTCTCTCACTCCTGACTGAACCCAAAGACAGTCTGTGTTCTCTCACTCCTGACTGAACCCAATGACAGTCTGTGTTCTCTCACTCCTGACTGAACCCAAAGACAGTCTGTGTTCTCTCACTCCTGACAGTGAACCCAAAGACAGTCTGTGTTCTCTCACTCCTGACTGAACCCAAAGACAGTCTGTGTTCTCTCACTCCTGACAGTGAACCCAAAGACAGTCTGTGTTCTCTCACTCCTGACTGAACCCAAAGACAGTCTGTGTTCTCTCACTCCTGACTGAACCCAAAGACAGTCTGTGTTCTCTCACTCCTGACTGAACTCAAAGACAGTCTGTGTTCTCTCACTCCTGACTGAACCCAAAGACAGTCTGTGTTCTCTCACTCCTGACTGAACCCAAAGACAGTCTGTGTTCTCTCACTCCTGACTGAACCCAAAGACAGTCTGTGTTCTCTCACTCCTGACTGAACCCAAAGACAGTCTGTGTTCTCTCACTCCTGACTGAACCCAAAGACAGTCTGTGTTCTCTCACTCCTGACTGAACCCAAAGACAGTCTGTGTTCTCTCACTCCTGACTGAACCCAATGACAGTCTGTGTTCTCTCACTCCTGCCTGCGAACCCTAGGACAGTCTGTGTTCTCTCACTACTGACTGAATCCAAAGACAGTCTGTGTTCTCTCACTCCTGACTGAACCCAAAGACAGTCTGTGTTCTCTCACTCCTGACTGAACCCAAAGACAGTCTGTGTTCTCTCACTCCTGACTGAACCCAAAGACAGTCTGTGTTCTCTCACCCCTGACTGAACCCAAAGACAGTCTGTGTTCTCTCACTCCTGACTGAACCCAAAGACAGTCTGTGTTCTCTCACTCCTGACAGTGAACCCAAAGACAGTCTGTGTTCTCTCACTCCTGACTGAACCCAAAGACAGTCTGTGTTCTCTCACTCCTGAATGAACCCAAAGACAGTCTGTGTTCTCTCACTCCTGACTGAACCCAAAGACAGTCTGTGTTCTCTCACTCCTGACTGAACCCAAAGACAGTCTGTGTTCTCTCACTCATGACAGTGAACCCAAAGACAGTCTGTGTTCTCTCACTCCTGACTGAACCCAAAGACAGTCTGTGTTCTCTCACTCCTGACAGTGAACCCAAAGACAGTCTGTGTTCTCTCACTCCTGACTGAACCCAAAGACAGTCTGTGTTCTCTCACTCCTGACTGAACCCCAAGACAGTCTGTGTTCTCTCACTCCTGACTGAACCCAAAGACAGTCTGTGTTCTCTCACTCCTGACTGAACCCAAAGACAGTCTGTGTTCTCTCACTCCTGACTGAACCCAATGACAGTCTGTGTTCTCTCACTCCTGCCTGCGAACCCTAGGACAGTCTGTGTTCTCTCACTCCTGACTGAACCCAAAGACAGTCTGTGTTCTCTCACTCCTGACAGTGAACCCAAAGACAGTCTGTGTTCTCTCACTCTTGACTGAACCCAAAGACAGTCTGTGTTCTCTCACTCCTGACTGAACCCAAAGACAGTCTGTGTTCTCTCACTCCTGACTGAACCCAAAGACAGTCTGTGTTCTCTCACTCCTGACAGTGAACCCAATGACAGTCTGTGTTCTCTCACTCCTGACTGAACCCAAAGACAGTCTGTGTTCTCTCACTCCTCACAGTGAACCCAAAGACAGTCTGTGTTCTCTCACTCCTGACAGTGAACCCAAAGACAGTCTGTGTTCTCTCACTCCTGACTGAACCCAAAGACAGTCTGTGTTCTCTCACTCCTGACAGTGAACACAAAGACAGTCTGTGTTCTCTCACTCTTGACTGAACCCAAAGACAGTCTGTGTTCTCTCACTCCTGACTGAACCCAAAGACAGTCTGTGTTCTCTCACTCCTGACTGAACCCAAAGACAGTCTGTGTTCTCTCACTCCTGACAGTGAACCCAAAGACAGTCTGTGTTCTCTCACTCCTGACTGAACCCAAAGACAGTCTGTGTTCTCTCACTCCTGACAGTGAACCCAAAGACAGTCTGTGTTCTCTCACTCCTGACTGAACCCAAAGACAGTCTGTGTTCTCTCACTCCTGACTGAACCCAAAGACAGTCTGTGTTCTCTCACTCCTGACTGAACTCAAAGACAGTCTGTGTTCTCTCACTCCTGACTGAACCCAAAGACAGTCTGTGTTCTCTCACTCCTGACTGAACCCAAAGACAGTCTGTGTTCTCTCACTCCTGACTGAACCCAAAGACAGTCTGTGTTCTCTCACTCCTGACTGAACCCAAAGACAGTCTGAGTTCTCTCACTCCTGACTGAACCCAAAGACAGTCTGTGTTCTCTCACTCCTGACAGTGAACCCAAAGACAGTCGGTGTTCTCTCACTCCTGACTGAACCCAAGGACAGTCTGTGTTCTCTCACTCCTGACTGACCCCAAAGACAGTCTGTGTTCTCTCACTCCTGACTGAACCCAAGGACAGTCTGTGTTCTCTCACTCCTGACTGAACCCAAAGACAGTCTGTGTTCTCTCACTCCTGACAGTGAACCCAAAGACAGTCTGTGTTCTCTCACTCCTGACTGAACCCAAGGACAGTCTGTGTTCTCTCACTCCTGACTGAACCCAAAGACAGTCTGTGTTCTCTCACTCCTGACTGAACCCAAAGACAGTCTGTGTTCTCTTACTCCTGACTGAACCCAAAGACAGTCTGTGTTCTCTCACTCCTGACAGTGAACCCAAAGACAGTCTGTGTTCTCTCACTCCTGACTGAACCCAAAGACAGTCTGTGTTCTCTCACTCCTGACAGTGAACCCAAAGACAGTCTGTGTTCTCTCACTCCTGACTGAACCCAAAGACAGTCTGTGTTCTCTCACTCCTGACTGAACCCAAAGACAGTCTGTGTTCTCTCACTCCTGACAGTGAACCCAATGACAGTCTGTGTTCTCTCACTCCTGACTTAACCCAAAGACAGTCTGTGTTCTCTCACTCCTCACAGTGAACCCAAAGACAGTCTGTGTTCTCTCACTCCTGACAGTGAACCCAAAGACAGTCTGTGTTCTCTCACTCCTGACTGAACCCAAAGACAGTCTGTGTTCTCTCACTCCTGACTGAACCCAAAGACAGTCTGTGTTCTCTCACTCCTGACTGAACCCAAAGACAGTCTGTGTTCTCTCACTCCTGACAGTGAACCCAAAGACAGTCTGTGTTCTCTCACTCCTGACTGAACCCAAAGACAGTCTGTGTTCTCTCACTCCTGACTGAACCCCAAGACAGTCTGTGTTCTCTCACTCCTGACTGAACCCAAAGACAGTCTGTGTTCTCTCACTCCTGACTGAACCCAAAGACAGTCTGTGTTCTCTCACTCCTGACTGAACCCAATGACAGTCTGTGTTCTCTCACTCCTGCCTGCGAACCCTAGGACAGTCTGTGTTCTCTCACTCCTGACTGAACCCAAAGACAGTCTGTGTTCTCTCACTCCTGACAGTGAACCCAAAGACAGTCTGTGTTCTCTCACTCCTGACTGAACCCAAAGACAGTCTGTGTTCTCTCACTCCTGACTGAACCCAAAGACAGTCTGTGTTCTCTCACTCCTGACAGTGAACCCAATGACAGTCTGTGTTCTCTGACTCCTGACTGAACCCAAAGACAGTCTGTGTTCTCTCACTCCTCACAGTGAACCCAAAGACAGTCTGTGTTCTCTCACTCCTGACAGTGAACCCAAAGACAGTCTGTGTTCTCTCACTCCTGACTGAACCCAAAGACAGTCTGTGTTCTCTCACTCCTGACAGTGAACACAAAGACAGTCTGTGTTCTCTCACTCCTGACTGAACCCAAAGACAGTCTGTGTTCTCTCACTCTTGACTGAACCCAAAGACAGTCTGTGTTCTCTCACTCCTGACTGAACCCAAAGACAGTCTGTGTTCTCTCACTCCTGACTGAACCCAATGACAGTCTGTGTTCTCTCACTCCTGACTGAACCCAAAGACAGTCTGTGTTCTCTCACTCCTGACAGTGAACCCAAAGACAGTCTGTGTTCTCTCACTCCTGACTGAACCCAAAGACAGTCTGTGTTCTCTCACTCCTGACAGTGAACCCAAAGACAGTCTGTGTTCTCTCATTCCTGACTGAACCCAAAGACAGTCTGTGTTCTCTCACTCCTGACTGAACCCAAAGACAGTCTGTGTTCTCTCACTCCTGACTGAACTCAAAGACAGTCTGTGTTCTCTCACTCCTGACTGAACCCAAAGACAGTCTGTGTTCTCTCACTCCTGACTGAACCCAAAGACAGTCTGTGTTCTCTCACTCCTGACTGAACCCAAAGACAGTCTGTGTTCTCTCACTCCTGACTGAACCCAAAGACAGTCTGTGTTCTCTCACTCCTGACTGAACCCAAGGACAGTCTGTGTTCTCTCACTCCTGACTGAACCCAAAGACAGTCTGTGTTCTCTCACTCCTGACTGAACCCAAAGACAGTCTGTGTTCTCTCACTCCTGACTGAACCCAATGACAGTCTGTGTTCTCTCACTCCTGCCTGCGAACCCTAGGACAGTCTGTGTTCTCTCACTCCTGACTGAACCCAAAGACAGTCTGTGTTCTCTCACTCCTGACAGTGAACCCAAAGACAGTCTGTGTTCTCTCACTCCTGACTGAACCCAAAGACAGTCTGTGTTCTCTCACTCCTGACTGAACCCAAAGACAGTCTGTGTTCTCTCACTCCTGACAGTGAACCCAATGACAGTCTGTGTTCTCTGACTCCTGACTGAACCCAAAGACAGTCTGTGTTCTCTCACTCCTCACAGTGAACCCAAAGACAGTCTGTGTTCTCTCACTCCTGACAGTGAACCCAAAGACAGTCTGTGTTCTCTCACTCCTGACTGAACCCAAAGACAGTCTGTGTTCTCTCACTCCTGACAGTGAACACAAAGACAGTCTGTGTTCTCTCACTCCTGACTGAACCCAAAGACAGTCTGTGTTCTCTCACTCTTGACTGAACCCAAAGACAGTCTGTGTTCTCTCACTCCTGACTGAACCCAAAGACAGTCTGTGTTCTCTCACTCCTGACTGAACCCAATGACAGTCTGTGTTCTCTCACTCCTGACTGAACCCAAAGACAGTCTGTGTTCTCTCACTCCTGACAGTGAACCCAAAGACAGTCTGTGTTCTCTCACTCCTGACTGAACCCAAAGACAGTCTGTGTTCTCTCACTCCTGACAGTGAACCCAAAGACAGTCTGTGTTCTCTCATTCCTGACTGAACCCAAAGACAGTCTGTGTTCTCTCACTCCTGACTGAACCCAAAGACAGTCTGTGTTCTCTCACTCCTGACTGAACTCAAAGACAGTCTGTGTTCTCTCACTCCTGACTGAACCCAAAGACAGTCTGTGTTCTCTCACTCCTGACTGAACCCAAAGACAGTCTGTGTTCTCTCACTCCTGACTGAACCCAAAGACAGTCTGTGTTCTCTCACTCCTGACTGAACCCAAAGACAGTCTGAGTTCTCTCACTCCTGACTGAACCCAAAGACAGTCTGTGTTCTCTCACTCCTGACAGTGAACCCAAAGACAGTCGGTGTTCTCTCACTCCTGACTGAACCCAAGGACAGTCTGTGTTCTCTCACTCCTGACTGACCCCAAAGACAGTCTGTGTTCTCTCACTCCTGACTGAACCCAAGGACAGTCTGTGTTCTCTCACTCCTGACTGAACCCAAAGACAGTCTGTGTTCTCTCACTCCTGACAATGAACCCAAAGACAGTCTGTGTTCTCTCACTCCTGACTGAACCCAAGGACAGTCTGTGTTCTCTCACTCCTGACTGAACCCAAAGACAGTCTGTGTTCTCTCACTCCTGACAATGAACCCAAAGACAGTCTGTGTTCTCTTACTCCTGACTGAACCCAAAGACAGTCTGTGTTCTCTCACTCCTGACAGTGAACACAAGGACAGTCTGTGTTCTCTCACTCCTCACTGAACCCAAAGACAGTCTGTGTTCTCTCACTCCTGACAGTGAACCCAAAGACAGTCTGTGTTCTCTCACTCCTGACTGAACCCAAAGACAGTCTGTGTTCTCTCACTCCTGACAGTGAACCCAAAGACAGTCTGTGTTCTCTCACTCCTGACAGTGAACCCAAAGACAGTCTGTGTTCTCTCACTCCTGACTGAACCCAAAGACAGTCTGTGTTCTCTCACTCCTGACTGAACCCAAAGACAGTCTGTGTTCTCTCACTCCTGACAGTGAACCCAATGACAGTCTGTGTTCTCTCACTCCTGACTGAACCCAAAGACAGTCTGTGTTCTCTCACTCCTCACAGTGAACCCAAAGACAGTCTGTGTTCTCTCACTCCTGACAGTGAACCCAAAGACAGTCTGTGTTCTCTCACTCCTGACTGAATCCAAAGACAGTCTGTCTTCTCTCACTCCTGACAGTGAACCCTAAGACAGTCTGTGTTCTCTCACTCTTGACTGAACCCAAAGACAGTCTGTGTTCTCTCACTCCTGACTGAACCCAAAGACAGTCTGTATTCTCTCACTCCTGACTGAACCCAAAGACAGTCTGTGTTCTCTCACTCCTGACAGTGAACCCAAAGACAGTCAGTGTTCTCTCACTCCTGACTGAACCCAAGGACAGTCTGTGTTCTCTCACTCCTGACTGAACCCAAAGACAGTCTGTGTTCTCTCACTCCTGACAGTGAACACAAGGACAGTCTGTGTTCTCTCACTCCTGACTGAACCCAAAGACAGTCTGTGTTCTCTCACCCCTGACTGAACCCAAAGACAGTCTGTGTTCTCTCACTCCTGACAGTGAACCCAAAGACAGTCTGTGTTCTCTCACTCCTGACTGAACCCAAAGACAGTCTGAGTTCTCTTACTCCTGACTGAATCCAAAGACAGTCTGTGTTCTCTCACTCCTGACTGAACCCAAAGACAGTCTGTGTTCTCTCACTCCTGACTGAACCCAAAGACAGTCTGTGTTCTCTCACTCATGACAGTGAACCCAAAGACAGTCTGTGTTCTCTCACTCCTGACTGAACCCAAAGACAGTCTGTGTTCTCTCACTCCTGACAGTGAACCCAAAGACAGTCTGTGTTCTCTCACTCCTGACTGAACCCAAAGACAGTCTGTGTTCTCTCACTCCTGACTGAACCCCAAGACAGTCTGTGTTCTCTCACTCCTGACTGAACCCAAAGACAGTCTGTGTTCTCTCACTCCTGACTGAACCCAAAGACAGTCTGTGTTCTCTCACTCCTGACTGAACCCAATGACAGTCTGTGTTCTCTCACTCCTGCCTGCGAACCCTAGGACAGTCTGTGTTCTCTCACTCCTGACTGAACCCAAAGACAGTCTGTGTTCTCTCACTCCTGACAGTGAACCCAAAGACAGTCTGTGTTCTCTCACTCTTGACTGAACCCAAAGACAGTCTGTGTTCTCTCACTCCTGACTGAACCCAAAGACAGTCTGTGTTCTCTCACTCCTGACTGAACCCAAAGACAGTCTGTGTTCTCTCACTCCTGACAGTGAACCCAATGACAGTCTGTGTTCTCTCACTCCTGACTGAACCCAAAGACAGTCTGTGTTCTCTCACTCCTCACAGTGAACCCAAAGACAGTCTGTGTTCTCTCACTCCTGACAGTGAACCCAAAGACAGTCTGTGTTCTCTCACTCCTGACTGAACCCAAAGACAGTCTGTGTTCTCTCACTCCTGACAGTGAACACAAAGACAGTCTGTGTTCTCTCACTCTTGACTGAACCCAAAGACAGTCTGTGTTCTCTCACTCCTGACTGAACCCAAAGACAGTCTGTGTTCTCTCACTCCTGACTGAACCCAAAGACAGTCTGTGTTCTCTCACTCCTGACAGTGAACCCAAAGACAGTCTGTGTTCTCTCACTCCTGACTGAACCCAAAGACAGTCTGTGTTCTCTCACTCCTGACAGTGAACCCAAAGACAGTCTGTGTTCTCTCACTCCTGACTGAACCCAAAGACAGTCTGTGTTCTCTCACTCCTGACTGAACCCAAAGACAGTCTGTGTTCTCTCACTCCTGACTGAACTCAAAGACAGTCTGTGTTCTCTCACTCCTGACTGAACCCAAAGACAGTCTGTGTTCTCTCACTCCTGACTGAACCCAAAGACAGTCTGTGTTCTCTCACTCCTGACTGAACCCAAAGACAGTCTGTGTTCTCTCACTCCTGACTGAACCCAAAGACAGTCTGAGTTCTCTCACTCCTGACTGAACCCAAAGACAGTCTGTGTTCTCTCACTCCTGACAGTGAACCCAAAGACAGTCGGTGTTCTCTCACTCCTGACTGAACCCAAGGACAGTCTGTGTTCTCTCACTCCTGACTGACCCCAAAGACAGTCTGTGTTCTCTCACTCCTGACTGAACCCAAGGACAGTCTGTGTTCTCTCACTCCTGACTGAACCCAAAGACAGTCTGTGTTCTCTCACTCCTGACAGTGAACCCAAAGACAGTCTGTGTTCTCTCACTCCTGACTGAACCCAAGGACAGTCTGTGTTCTCTCACTCCTGACTGAACCCAAAGACAGTCTGTGTTCTCTCACTCCTGACTGAACCCAAAGACAGTCTGTGTTCTCTTACTCCTGACTGAACCCAAAGACAGTCTGTGTTCTCTCACTCCTGACAGTGAACCCAAAGACAGTCTGTGTTCTCTCACTCCTGACTGAACCCAAAGACAGTCTGTGTTCTCTCACTCCTGACAGTGAACCCAAAGACAGTCTGTGTTCTCTCACTCCTGACTGAACCCAAAGACAGTCTGTGTTCTCTCACTCCTGACTGAACCCAAAGACAGTCTGTGTTCTCTCACTCCTGACAGTGAACCCAATGACAGTCTGTGTTCTCTCACTCCTGACTTAACCCAAAGACAGTCTGTGTTCTCTCACTCCTCACAGTGAACCCAAAGACAGTCTGTGTTCTCTCACTCCTGACAGTGAACCCAAAGACAGTCTGTGTTCTCTCACTCCTGACTGAACCCAAAGACAGTCTGTGTTCTCTCACTCCTGACTGAACCCAAAGACAGTCTGTGTTCTCTCACTCCTGACTGAACCCAAAGACAGTCTGTGTTCTCTCACTCCTGACAGTGAACCCAAAGACAGTCTGTGTTCTCTCACTCCTGACTGAACCCAAAGACAGTCTGTGTTCTCTCACTCCTGACTGAACCCCAAGACAGTCTGTGTTCTCTCACTCCTGACTGAACCCAAAGACAGTCTGTGTTCTCTCACTCCTGACTGAACCCAAAGACAGTCTGTGTTCTCTCACTCCTGACTGAACCCAATGACAGTCTGTGTTCTCTCACTCCTGCCTGCGAACCCTAGGACAGTCTGTGTTCTCTCACTCCTGACTGAACCCAAAGACAGTCTGTGTTCTCTCACTCCTGACAGTGAACCCAAAGACAGTCTGTGTTCTCTCACTCCTGACTGAACCCAAAGACAGTCTGTGTTCTCTCACTCCTGACTGAACCCAAAGACAGTCTGTGTTCTCTCACTCCTGACAGTGAACCCAATGACAGTCTGTGTTCTCTGACTCCTGACTGAACCCAAAGACAGTCTGTGTTCTCTCACTCCTCACAGTGAACCCAAAGACAGTCTGTGTTCTCTCACTCCTGACAGTGAACCCAAAGACAGTCTGTGTTCTCTCACTCCTGACTGAACCCAAAGACAGTCTGTGTTCTCTCACTCCTGACAGTGAACACAAAGACAGTCTGTGTTCTCTCACTCCTGACTGAACCCAAAGACAGTCTGTGTTCTCTCACTCTTGACTGAACCCAAAGACAGTCTGTGTTCTCTCACTCCTGACTGAACCCAAAGACAGTCTGTGTTCTCTCACTCCTGACTGAACCCAATGACAGTCTGTGTTCTCTCACTCCTGACTGAACCCAAAGACAGTCTGTGTTCTCTCACTCCTGACAGTGAACCCAAAGACAGTCTGTGTTCTCTCATTCCTGACTGAACCCAAAGACAGTCTGTGTTCTCTCACTCCTGACTGAACCCAAAGACAGTCTGTGTTCTCTCACTCCTGACTGAACTCAAAGACAGTCTGTGTTCTCTCACTCCTGACTGAACCCAAAGACAGTCTGTGTTCTCTCACTCCTGACTGAACCCAAAGACAGTCTGTGTTCTCTCACTCCTGACTGAACCCAAAGACAGTCTGTGTTCTCTCACTCCTGACTGAACCCAAAGACAGTCTGAGTTCTCTCACTCCTGACTGAACCCAAAGACAGTCTGTGTTCTCTCACTCCTGACAGTGAACCCAAAGACAGTCGGTGTTCTCTCACTCCTGACTGAACCCAAGGACAGTCTGTGTTCTCTCACTCCTGACTGACCCCAAAGACAGTCTGTGTTCTCTCACTCCTGACTGAACCCAAGGACAGTCTGTGTTCTCTCACTCCTGACTGAACCCAAAGACAGTCTGTGTTCTCTCACTCCTGACAATGAACCCAAAGACAGTCTGTGTTCTCTCACTCCTGACTGAACCCAAGGACAGTCTGTGTTCTCTCACTCCTGACTGAACCCAAAGACAGTCTGTGTTCTCTCACTCCTGACAATGAACCCAAAGACAGTCTGTGTTCTCTTACTCCTGACTGAACCCAAAGACAGTCTGTGTTCTCTCACTCCTGACAGTGAACACAAGGACAGTCTGTGTTCTCTCACTCCTCACTGAACCCAAAGACAGTCTGTGTTCTCTCACTCCTGACAGTGAACCCAAAGACAGTCTGTGTTCTCTCACTCCTGACAGTGAACCCAAAGACAGTCTGTGTTCTCTCACTCCTGACTGAACCCAAAGACAGTCTGTGTTCTCTCACTCCTGACTGAACCCAAAGACAGTCTGTGTTCTCTCACTCCTGACAGTGAACCCAATGACAGTCTGTGTTCTCTCACTCCTGACTGAACCCAAAGACAGTCTGTGTTCTCTCACTCCTCACAGTGAACCCAAAGACAGTCTGTGTTCTCTCACTCCTGACAGTGAACCCAAAGACAGTCTGTGTTCTCTCACTCCTGACTGAATCCAAAGACAGTCTGTCTTCTCTCACTCCTGACAGTGAACCCTAAGACAGTCTGTGTTCTCTCACTCTTGACTGAACCCAAAGACAGTCTGTGTTCTCTCACTCCTGACTGAACCCAAAGACAGTCTGTATTCTCTCACTCCTGACTGAACCCAAAGACAGTCTGTGTTCTCTCACTCCTGACAGTGAACCCAAAGACAGTCAGTGTTCTCTCACTCCTGACTGAACCCAAGGACAGTCTGTGTTCTCTCACTCCTGACTGAACCCAAAGACAGTCTGTGTTCTCTCACTCCTGACAGTGAACACAAGGACAGTCTGTGTTCTCTCACTCCTGACTGAACCCAAAGACAGTCTGTGTTCTCTCACCCCTGACTGAACCCAAAGACAGTCTGTGTTCTCTCACTCCTGACAGTGAACCCAAAGACAGTCTGTGTTCTCTCACTCCTGACTGAACCCAAAGACAGTCTGAGTTCTCTTACTCCTGACTGAATCCAAAGACAGTCTGTGTTCTCTCACTCCTGACTGAACCCAAGGACAGTCTGTGTTCTCTCACTCCTGACTGAACCCAAAGACAGTCTGTGTTCTCTCACTCCTGACAGTGAACACAAGGACAGTCTGTGTTCTCTCACTCCTGACAGTGAACCCAAAGACAGTCTGTGTTCTCTCACTCCTGACAGTGAACCCAAAGACAGCCTGTGTTCTCTCACTCCTGACTGAACCCAAAGACAGTCTGAGTTCTCTTACTCCTGACTGAATCCAAAGACAGTCTGTGTTCTCTCACTCCTGACTGAACCCAAGGACAGTCTGTGTTCTCTCACTCCTGACTGAACCCAAAGACAGTCTGTGTTCTCTCACTCCTGACTGAACCCAAAGACAGTCTGTGTTCTCTCACTCCTGACTGAACCCAAAGACAGTCTGTGTTCTCTCACTCCTCACAGTGAACCCAAAGACAGTCTGTGTTCTCTCACTCCTGACTGAACCCAAAGACAGTCTGTGTTCTCTCACTCCTGACAGTGAACCCAAGGACAGTCTGTGTTCTCTCACTCCTGACTGAACCCAAAGACAGTCTGTGTTCTCTCACTCCTGACAGTGAACCCAAAGACAGTCTGTGTTCTCTCACTCCTGACTGAACCCAAAGACAGTCTGTATTCTCTCACTCCTGACAGTGAACCCAAAGACAGTCTGTGTTCTCTCACTCCTGACAGTGAACCCAAGGACAGTCTGTGTTCTCTCACTCCTGACTGAACCCAAAAACAGTCTGTGTTCTCTCACTCCTGACTGAACCCAAAGACAGTCTGTGTTCTCTCACTCCTGACTGAACCCAATGACAGTCTGTGTTCTCTCACTCCTGCCTGCGAACCCTAGGACAGTCTGTGTTCTCTCACTCCTGACTGAACCCAAAGACAGTCTGTGTTCTCTCACTCCTGACTGAACCCAAAGACAGTCTGTGTTCTCTCACTCCTGACTGAACCCAATGACAGTCTGTGCTCTCTCACTCCTGCCTGCGAACCCTAGGACAGTCTGTGTTCTCTCACTCCTGACTGAACCCAAAGACAGTCTGTGTTCTCTCACTCCTGACAGTGAACCCAAAGACAGTCTGTGTTCTCTCACTCCTGACTGAACCCAAAGACAGTCTGTGTTCTCTCACTCCTGACTGAACCCAAAGACAGTCTGTGTTCTCTCACTCCTGACTGAACCCAAAGACAGTCTGTTATCTCTCACTCCTGACAGTGAACCCAAAGACAGTCTGTGTTCTCTCACTCCTGACTGAACCCAAAGACAGTCTGTGTTCTCTCACTCCTGACTGAACCCAAAGACAGTCTGTGTTCTCTCACTCCTGACTGAACCCAAAGACAGTCTGTGTTCTCTCACTCCTGACTGAACCCAATGACAGTCTGTGTTCTCTCACTCCTGCCTGCGAACCCTAGGACAGTCTGTGTTCTCTCACTCCTGACAGTGAACCCAAAGACAGTCTGTGTTCTCTCACTCCTGACTGAACCCAAAGACAGTCTGTGTTCTCTCACTCCTGACTGAACCCAAAGACAGTCTGTGTTCTCTCACTCCTGACTGAACCCAAAGACAGTCTGTGTTCTCTCACTCCTGACTGAACCCAAAGACAGTCTGTGTTCTCTCACTCCTGACAGTGAACCCAAAGACAGTCTGTGTTCTCTCACTCCTGACAGTGAACCCAAAGACAGTCTGTGTTCTCTCACTCCTGACTGAACCCAAAGACAGTCTGTGTTCTCTCACTCCTGACTGACCCCAAAGACAGTCTGTGTTCTCTCACTCCTGCCTGCGAACCCAATGACAGTCTGTGTTCTCTCACTCCTGACAGTGAACCCAAGGACAGTCTGTGTTCTCTCACTCCTGACTGAACCCAAAGACAGTCTGTGTTCTCTCACTCCTGACAGTGAACCCAAAGCCAGTCTGTGTTCTCTCACTCCTGACAGTGAACCCAAAGACAGTCTGTGTTCTCTCACTCCTGACTGAACCCAAAGACAGTCTGTGTTCTCTCACTCCTGACTGAACCCAAAGACAGTCTGTGTTCTCTCACTCCTGACTGAACCCAAAGACAGTCTGTGTTCTCTCACTCCTGACTGAACCCAAAGACAGTCTGTGTTCTCTCACTCCTGACTGAAACCAATGATAGTCTGTGTTCTCTCACTCCTGACTGAACCCAAAGACAGTCTGTGTTCTCTCACTCCTGACAGTGAATCCAAAGACAGTCTGTGTTCTCTCACTCCTGACTGAACCCAAAGACAGTCTGTGTTCTCTCACTCCTGACTGAACCCAAAGACAGTCTGTGTTCTCTCACTCCTGACTGAACCCAAAGACAGTCTGTGTTCTCTCACTCCTGACTGAACCCAAAGACAGTCTGTGTTCTCTCACTCCTGACTGAACCCAAAGACAGTCTGTGTTCTCTCACTCCTGACAGTGAATCCAAAGACAGTCTGTGTTCTCTCACTCCTGACTGAACCCAAAGACAGTCTGTGTTCTCTCACTCCTGACTGAACCCAAAGACAGTCTGTGTTCTCTCACTCCTGACAGTGAACCCAAAGACAGTCTGTGTTCTCTCACTCCTGACAGTGAACCCATGGACAGTCTGTGTTCTCTCACTCCTGACAGTGAACCCAAAGACAGTCTGTGTTCTCTCACTCCTGACAGTGACCCCAAAGACAGTCTGTGTTCTCTCACTCCTGACTGAACCCAAAGACAGTCTGAGTTCTCTTACTCCTGACTGAACCCAAAGACAGTCTGTATTCTCTCACTCCTGACTGAACCCAAGGACAGTCTGTGTTTTCTCACTCCTGACAGTGAACCCAAGGACAGTCTGTGTTCTCTCACTCCTGACTGAACCCAAAGACAGTCTGTGTTCTCTCACTCCTGACTGAACCCAAAGACAGTCTGTGTTCTCTCACTCCTGACTGAACCCAAGGACAGTCTGTGTTCTCTCACTCCTGACTGAACCCAAAGACAGTCTGTGTTCTCTCACTCCTGACAGTGAACCCAAAGACAGTCTGTGTTCTCTCACTCCTGACAGTGAACCCAAGGACAGTCTGTGTTCTCTCACTCCTGACTGAACCCAAAGACAGTCTGTGTTCTCTCACTCCTGACAGTGAACCCAAAGACAGTCTGTGTTCTCTCACCCCTGACAGTGAACCCAAGGACAGTCTGTGTTCTCTCACTCCTGACTGAACCCAAGGACAGTCTGTGTTCTCTCACTCCTGACTGAACCCAAGGACAGTCTGTGTTCTCTCACTCCTGACTGAACCCAAAGACAGTCTGTGTTCTCTCACTCCTGTAGAGGGTGCCATCTCTGCTACTCCACTACTGGGCCGATATCTGGGGTTTGAATATCTGTGTGTGTCTCTCTCCAGCCGGCACTGAAACTTCAGAGGCCAGGGGATGTCGCACTGGGACACTTCCACTGAAGAGAGCACTGATTCAAGCCTGCCGTTTATTCCTAACCGACAGCCTGAGACTTATATCACACAGATCTCCAGACCCCTACCAATACCCAGGTGATTCTCTCTCTTGCCGGTGGTACAACACCCACCCGGTTCCTACTCCACTAGAGTAGCTTTCCCAAGAGAGAGAATAGGACACTGCTGTTTATTTCCTAACCAGCAGTCTGTCCTGAGTGAATCGCTCAAGATGACCCTCGATTCCTGAACCCGGAATTAAGGTGAGGAGTATTTTAACAATGACTTGGTCAGAGATCATTGGTGAAGGATTGAAGAATTTAAACGACTCCAATTAGCATCAAATCACGGTTTATTGTAAAACCCAGGTCAAAATCATCAACAGAAGAAACACAATAAAATCTTATGCTCTAATACAACTAAGTCTATTCAAAAGGTAATATAGCGGACACAACGAAAATTCTTACGGTTACACAGGTTTTAGCAAAATCACAAGGCACAAAACAAGTTCCCTTCCCCAAAGCCTCAACCACTATTAAAATCAAGGGAGTTTCGCAAGCTGCTGCGGGTTACTTACGGTCACAGGCTGCAGAGGTCAAGTCAGGGGTGCAGAGGTCGAGCCAGGAACGAACAGACCCTCCTCGAAAACACAGCCCCTTTTATATAGTTATACCTGGCTTTGTTCTGTGATCGGCCAGCCCCTTTTGCATTGAAAAGGTAAGTTTTTAAAGTTCCCGCTGGTCCCGCCCCCTTTGCCGGTCAGACCTGTCGAGATGGGAGTACCTCCCCTAGGTCCGCCTCCAGTCTGTTTTTTGAGATAACGAGGTTGAGCTCCCTTGAAGATTTTCAAAGACTTCCATCTGCTCCGGAGATGCTGCTATGTTGATGGGGTGTTGATTGGATTCTGCTCTGGTGGAGGCCAGGTCATTTACATTTGCATGGGGCTATGACCATCCCATTGTCCTGCTTGCATGCAAGCCTCCTGTGTATTCCCGTGCCCCTTTGTCTGTGTCTTGATGTTATCTTGTTGTCTGGCTCCTTCTTCCTTGTAGCTCCTAGGGGGGTGTTTGTAAATATTTATGTGCTTATGTCCCCACTCAGCTCAGCGGGCCAAGCCTGCTGGGAAAACTGGTTCTGTTCCCTTGGCTGGAAAGTCAGTTTACAGTCTCTGAGTTTCTCCAAAAGGGCCGAATTGCCCGAAAACCTTACAGATGCCCCTTCGATACGTCCCTACCTGCTTGGACCGTATCGACACAGGTGAAGGGCAATTGTGTGCCTTTGTGTGGACCGTAGGTCCCCCCCTCAGCAACATGCGAAATTACAATTCCCAAGACAGTTCCCTTAATCTAGGCTACCCCTGGTTTCAATGAAAGGGAAAGACAAGACCATACTTAATTCAAGCAGACAGTAACATATACACATTTCACCGGAACCCCAAACGTAAGGGTCCCTGTACATATATCACACTCAAGTACACATTTCACCGGAACCCCAAACGTAAGGGTCCCTGTACATATATCCCAGTCAAGTAACTGGGACCCGCGAATCCATACAACTATTTACAATTGCATCTGTTTATTTCATCAAGGATCCTCCTTTCTTGGCTGCACTTCGCTTCTTCCCGTTGAGGGCTCTTCATTTATCCTCCATCGTCGATACCTGCAGCTGAAAGGTTTAGTCCAACTGAGGCGGCAGCATAATGTACCCCCTGTACAACATTTCCTTTGTGGGGGCAAACACTAAACCATTCTCAGGCTCCCCCCTGGTGGTGATCGGACAGTTGTGAGGGTCGATCGGTTGGGCTGTGGGCAGGGGTCGCTTTACCTGAACCAGCAGTTCGGTAGCTTCTACAGTCATCCCTTCCCTGGGCGTTACACATCCCTCCCCACTGCGGTCAATTTATCCCGTTCCCTGGGTTCTGCCACCACCTTACAAAAGTGATTAATGCCCCTTGTGGACATGCCTTGGTAGATCCCCATGAACACAAATAAATGCCCTGGTCAGAAGCCCACCCCTTATCCCCGCAAACGGTGATCCTACCCGGTGACCCCGTGATGGTCCGTTAGGTGTTGTCCAGTCCGTTCCCAGTCCGAGGACCGATCCCTCATGTCCAGCCTCAGCTTCCTGGGCCACCACCGTCTCCCCAAAGGAACGTCCCCCTCACAGGTTGAACACACCCGCCTGCCCTCAGTCACCCTGACCCGGTCAGTCGAAGGACTCTTCTGTCTCGCCTCTGCGGAGTTCTCCCGGTCCCACCATCGCCAAGATCAGCAAACTTCACATCGTCGGGTGCCCCATCTGTAAAAACAAAACACATTCTTGCCTCTACAGCCCTACCTACCTTGAAGTGCATGGGTGCTATCCGGTGGCGGCAGCAGCTCCTGCTTTGAAGTTGCCGCAGCCTGTCTGGGGTTCTGTGTTTACAGCCCGGCTCCCCAGGGTCCTAGTGCCTGGTGCTTCATCATTTTACCCTTGCACCAGGCGCTTCTGTGTTCCCACGATCCTAAATACTTCACACACAACTACACACTAATTAGAACTAACAGGGGGGGAATGCTATATACAATGCCACCCGTCTCCGGGTGGCCAAATTAAAACTGTGCCCCGCTAAACTGGGGCAGTCCGCCTGTTTGGTCGAATAGCTCGGGCCAGACCGTCCCCTCCCGGGGGTTCGGGCTGCCTCTTGCCGCTCCCTCCCCAACAGGGTTCGGTGATCCCTCATCGCTCCCTTCTACTCGGGTGCCCTTACTGCGGGACCGGGTGACAGGGAGATGGGATGGGGACCATCTTACCGGGGGCTTGGAGACCCGATTGCTCCTTCGTCCCCTGACTGGTTCCCAAACCCAAGGTGATACCTCCACTTCCTCCGCCTCCTTAGCCTCTATACTAAGGCAGGCCACCTGACCCACAGGTAAGGGCTTGGGAATCGTTCCTGTCCCTGGGCTGGGTGCTTGCAGCACTGTCGGTCTCTTTGGGACTGCCCCTTCGGGACAGCACCTTGTCACCGGTTGTGTGACCGTGGAGTCAGGGACCTCCCCCACCGTCGTTAATTCTACGGGGGGTTTCTCCACTACCACCCCCCGTCTTCCCCCCACCTTGCTCTTTTTTGTCCTTATGGGGTGGAACAATTTAAATTGACTGATGTGGCGTTCGCATGGGTCCCACCTTAAGGGATTTAAACTGCAAATAGCCCCTGAGGCAGCCTCCAGAATGGGACCCTGCACCTGGACCGGACCAGGGTCTGGGGCTAGAACTACCCCTGCGCTCCCTTTTTCCTGAGGCTGCTCCCTGGGTAGTCATACGGGTTCTTGTGGTGTGGGTGCGGGCAGGCCCTGGCCCGTTGCCATTGCCACCTGTCCTGAGCCTTGCAAAAGGGCTAAAATTTTACTTATTTCGATGGTTCCCGGGGCAGCTGCTCCTACCGCCGGGGTCTGACTCTCTACTGCGGGAGCCCTCTCCTGCTTGCTAGGGTTTCTACATTCCCTCTTGAAATGCCCGGCCTTCCCACACCCGTAGCATACCGGTTTCTCGTCGGAGGTCCGGGTGCCCTCATGCTTCCACTCTCTCTTAGGGGCTGCTGGCGCGATTTCATGCACCCTACCCTTAAGGGGCTTGTCCTCACCCCTCTCCCCATTACGATATGCGAGGGTAAGTTTCCTAAGGACCTCTGCCTCATTAAGGTCCGGACTCTGCGGGTCGAACCAGTGTTCGGCCTTTGCCCTAACGTGGGGGAGACAGTTAGCTACGAGGGTCTTCAGCCAGTGGGCTGTTCTCTCATCTAAATTCTGTCTATCCGCGGGAACCCCGCATGCCTCCATATAGACAGTCCACAGTCTGTCTGCGAACATGGTGGGAGATTCCCCTGGTTGCTGCTTGGTTTCCCCCACCCTCGTGAAAGGGCTCCCCAGATTCAAGCCCATTGCCTCCAGAACAGCAGTCTGTGCTGCCGCCCAGGTGTCAGGTCTTCCCCCATTCCCAGAGGTCACTGTCCTGCATAGCTGGGCATCTAGGGTTATCAGGAGCATCTTTATTTGCTCCCCTTCGTCGCAGTCATTGATGTTGGCAGCCTGTTCCACCTCCATAAAATGCAGCGACGGATCCCCCTTTGGAGTTAGTCTGGGAACGTGGGCCACCATCCCCCTGAGCGCGGATGCCCCATGAGGAACGATAATGTCGCCCTCAACCGGTCCCCTGTTTGCCATCCCCGCCGGGGGACCATACCTTCTTTGCCTGACAGGGCACATCTGCCCTACCTGGGGTTCCTGCTCCTCCTCCCCACTGTCCAGCTCTCCTGCCTCGTTGGGTAGCCCCCCTGTCCCCGGGCTAACTACCCATATAGGAGACGCCGCTATCTGGGGATACACCACTGACCCCCCTTGGACCTGCCCCTGACCGGGCGGTCCAAACCCTACCTGCTGACCCGGCCCCATCACCGGCATCCCAGGCAGCGGTCTGTCCCCATCCCATGGGGACCCACATACGAAACCAGGCGGACACGCCGCCAGCTGGGGGTACCCTGCCGACCCCCCTTGGACTTGCCCCTGAACGTGCAGTCCGATCCCCCCCTGCCGGCCCGGACACAATCCCGGTGCCTCAGGAGGCGGTCTATTCCCCTTGGCCTTTGGGGAATGATCCGCTGCGAGGAGCACCTTGCCCCTAGGGAACCCCCCTGGACCTACCAGGTGTATCTGTCCCCTGAACCTGGACAAGGCCTCCTCCAACTCCGTTATTCGTGCCTGGCACGGCCCATGGGCACAGTCCCCTACTTCCTCGCGAGCCACTCGGTATGCTGCCTGGGTGTCCCGGAACTTCCCCTCCAGCTTCCTACACTGCTCTGTACTCCGAGCATAGAGTTCCTGGAGCCTCCGTTCCTTTTCTTTACCCTCCACTATCTGGCAGTGGAGATAGTCCTTCTCACACCGGTTAGACTCGCTTTCCTGTTTCATTTCTGCCCTTTCTTCCCGCAGTCGTTCTGCTACACTCGCGCTGTCCTGTTTAATTTCTGCCATTTCTTCCCGCAGTCGTTCCGCTGCGCTAGCGCTGTCCCCTGCGCTGGCCCTCACTTCTCTCAACTCCTGCTCTAACTCTTCGACCCTATCCTCTGTCTTGACTACCTGCTCAGACAGGCAAACCAGCCAAACTGCCTTCTCCAAGTGCCTTTTGTGCGCCTTGCTTTCTGTCCATGCAGCAGCTGCCATTACCGGTTGCTCCGCATTGATCAATTCTGAGACCCAAGGTTTGGTGAGGTTGACCTTTTGCCACAAATATGAGGATATTCTCTCCTCCATTTTGCTTCGTTCCCTCACCCCCTCTGCCAAGTCACATACTCCAAACCACCGGGCTCCTGCCCCGGTCGCCATTGTAGAGGGTGCCATCTCTGCTACTCCACTACTGGGCCGATATCTGGGGTTTGAATATCTGTGTGTGTCTCTCTCCAGCCGGCACTGAAACTTCAGAGGCCAGGGGATGTCGCACTGGGACACTTCCACTGAAGAGAGCACTGATTCAAGCCTGCCGTTTATTCCTAACCGACAGCCTGAGACTTATATCACACAGATCTCCAGACCCCTACCAATACCCAGGTGATTCTCTCTCTTGCCGGTGGTACAACACCCACCCGGTTCCTACTCCACTAGAGTAGCTTTCCCAAGAGAGAGAATAGGACACTGCTGTTTATTTCCTAACCAGCAGTCTGTCCTGAGTGAATCGCTCAAGATGACCCTCGATTCCTGAACCCGGAATTAAGGTGAGGAGTATTTTAACAATGACTTGGTCAGAGATCATTGGTGAAGGATTGAAGAATTTAAACGACTCCAATTAGCATCAAATCACGGTTTATTGTAAAACCCAGGTCAAAATCATCAACAGAAGAAACACAATAAAATCTTATGCTCTAATACAACTAAGTCTATTCAAAAGGTAATATAGCGGACACAACGAAAATTCTTACGGTTACACAGGTTTTAGCAAAATCACAAGGCACAAAACAAGTTCCCTTCCCCAAAGCCTCAACCACTATTAAAATCAAGGGAGTTTCGCAAGCTGCTGCGGGTTACTTACGGTCACAGGCTGCAGAGGTCAAGTCAGGGGTGCAGAGGTCGAGCCAGGAACGAACAGACCCTCCTCGAAAACACAGCCCCTTTTATATAGTTATACCTGGCTTTGTTCTGTGATCGGCCAGCCCCTTTTGCATTGAAAAGGTAAGTTTTTAAAGTTCCCGCTGGTCCCGCCCCCTTTGCCGGTCAGACCTGTCGAGATGGGAGTACCTCCCCTAGGTCCGCCTCCAGTCTGTTTTTTGAGATAACGAGGTTGAGCTCCCTTGAAGATTTTCAAAGACTTCCATCTGCTCCGGAGATGCTGCTATGTTGATGGGGTGTTGATTGGATTCTGCTCTGGTGGAGGCCAGGTCATTTACATTTGCATGGGGCTATGACCATCCCATTGTCCTGCTTGCATGCAAGCCTCCTGTGTATTCCCGTGCCCCTTTGTCTGTGTCTTGATGTTATCTTGTTGTCTGGCTCCTTCTTCCTTGTAGCTCCTAGGGGGGTGTTTGTAAATATTTATGTGCTTATGTCCCCACTCAGCTCAGCGGGCCAAGCCTGCTGGGAAAACTGGTTCTGTTCCCTTGGCTGGAAAGTCAGTTTACAGTCTCTGAGTTTCTCCAAAAGGGCCGAATTGCCCGAAAACCTTACACTCCTGACAGTGAACCCAAAGACAGTCTGTGTTCTCTCACTCCTGACTGAACCCAAAGACAGTCTGTTCTCTCACTCCTGACAGTGAACCCAATGACAGTCTGTGTTCTCTCACTCCCGACTGAACCCAAAGACAGTCTGTGTTCTCTCACTCCTGACAGTGAACCCAAGGACAGTCTGTGTTCTCTCACTCCTGACTGAACCCAAAGACAGTCTGTGTTCTCTCACTCCTGACAGTGAACCCAAAGACAGTCTGTGTTGTCTCACTCCTGACAGTGAACCCAAGGACAGTCTGTGTTCTCTCACTCCTGACTGAACCCAAAGACAGTCTGTGTTCTCTCACTCCTGACTGAACCCAAAGACAGTCTGTGTTCTCTCACTCCTGACTGAACCCAAAGACAGTCTGTGTTCTCTCACTCCTGACTGAACCCAAAGACAGTCTGTGTTCTCTTACTCCTGACTGAACCCAAAGACAGTCTGTGTTCTCTCACTCCTGACTGAACCCAAAGACAGTCTGTGTTCTCTCACTCCTGACAGTGAACCCAAAGACAGTCTGTGTTCTCTCACTCCTGACTGAACCCAAAGACAGTCTGTGTTCTCTTACTCCTGACTGAACCCAAAGAAAGTCTGTGTTCTCTCACTCCTGACAGTGAACCCAAAGACAGTCTGTGTTCTCTCACTCCTGCCTGCGAACCCTAGGACAGTCTGTGTTCTCTCACTCCTGACAGTGAACCCAAAGACAGTCTGTGTTCTCTCACTCCTGACTGAACCCAAGGACAGTCTGTGTTCTCTCACTCCTGACTGAACCCAAAGACAGTCTGAGTTCTCTTACTCCTGACTGAACCCAAAGACAGTCTGTGTTCTCTCACTCCTGACTGAACCCAAAGACAGTCTGTGTTCTCTCACTCCTGACTGACCCCAAAGACAGTCTGTGTTCTCACACTCCTGACAGTGAATCCAAAGACAGTCTGTGTTCTCTCACTCCTGACTGAACCCAAAGACAGTCTGTGTTCTCTCACTCCTGACTGAACCCAAAGACAGTCTGTGTTCTCTCACTCCTGACTGAACCCAAAGACAGTCTGTGTTCTCTCACTCCTGACTGAACCCAAAGACAGTCTGTGTTCTCTCACTCCTGACTGAACCCAAAGACAGTCTGTGTTCTCTCACTCCTGACTGAACCCAAAGACAGTCTGTGTTCTCTCACTCCTGACAGTGAACCCAAAGACAGTCTGTGTTCTCTCACTCCTCACAGTGAACCCAAAGACAGTCTGTGTTCTCTCACTCCTGACAGTGAACCCAAAGCCAGTCTGTGTTCTCTCACTCCTGACTGAACCCAAAGACAGTCTGTGTTCTCTCACTCCTGACAGTGAACCCAAAGACAGTCTGTGTTCTCTCACTCTTGACTGAACCCAAAGACAGTCTGTGTTCTCTCACTCCTGACTGAACCCAAAGACAGTCTGTGTTCTCTCACTCCTGACTGAACCCAAAGACAGTCTGTGTTCTCTCACTCCTGACTGAACCCAAAGACAGTCTGTGTTCTCTCACTCCTGACTGAACCCAAAGACAGTCTGTGTTCTCTCACTCCTGACAGTGAATCCAAAGACAGTCTGTGTTCTCTCACTCCTGACTGAACCCAAAGACAGTTTGTGTTCTCTCACTCCTGACTGAACCCAAAGACAGTTTGTGTTCTCTCACTCCTGACTGAACCCAAAGACAGTCTGTGTTCTCTCACTCCTGACAGTGAATCCAAAGACAGTCTGTGTTCTCTCACTCCTGACTGAACCCAAAGACAGTCTGTGTTCTCTCACTCCTGACTGAACCCAAAGACAGTCTGTGTTCTCTCACTCCTGACAGTGAACCCAAAGACAGTCTGTGTTCTCTCACTCCTGACAGTGAACCCAAAGACAGTCTGTGTTCTCTCACTCCTGACAGTGAACCCAAAGACAGTCTGTGTTCTCTCACTCCTGACTGAACCCAAAGACAGTCTGAGTTCTCTTACTCCTGACTGAACCCAAAGACAGTCTGTATTCTCTCACTCCTGACTGAACCCAAGGACAGTCTGTGTCCTCTCACTCCTGACAGTGAACCCAAGGACAGTCTGTGTTCTCTCACTCCTGACTGAACCCAAAGACAGTCTGTGTTCTCTCACTCCTGACAGTGAACCCAAAGACAGTCTGTGTTCTCTCACTCCTGACTGAACCCAAAGACAGTCTGTGTTCTCTCACTCCTGACTGAACCCAAAGACAGTCTGTGTTCTCTCACTCCTCACAGTGAACCCAAAGACAGTCTGTGTTCTCTCACTCCTGACTGAACCCAAAGACAGTCTGTGTTCTCTCACTCCTGACAGTGAACCCAAGGACAGTCTGTGTTCTCTCACTCCTGACTGAACCCAAAGACAGTCTGTGTTCTCTCACTCCTGACAGTGAACCCAAAGACAGTCTGTGTTCTCTCACTCCTGACTGAACCCAAAGACAGTCTGTATTCTCTCACTCCTGACAGTGAACCCAAAGACAGTCTGTGTTCTCTCACTCCTGACAGTGAACCCAAGGACAGTCTGTGTTCTCTCACTCCTGACTGAACCCAAAAACAGTCTGTATTCTCTCACTCCTGACTGAACCCAAAGACAGTCTGTGCTCTCTCACTCCTGACTGAACCCAATGACAGTCTGTGTTCTCTCACTCCTGCCTGCGAACCCTAGGACAGTCTGTGTTCTCTCACTCCTGACTGAACCCAAAGACAGTCTGTGTTCTCTCACTCCTGACTGAACCCAAAGACAGTCTGTGTTCTCTCACTCCTGACTGAACCCAATGACAGTCTGTGCTCTCTCACTCCTGCCTGCGAACCCTAGGACAGTCTGTGTTCTCTCACTCCTGACTGAACCCAAAGACAGTCTGTGTTCTCTCACTCCTGACAGTGAACCCAAAGACAGTCTGTGTTCTCTCACTCCTGACTGAACCCAAAGACAGTCTGTGTTCTCTCACTCCTGACTGAACCCAAAGACAGTCTGTGTTCTCTCACTCCTGACTGAACCCAAAGACAGTCTGTGTTCTCTCACTCCTGACAGTGAACCCAAAGACAGTCTGTGTTCTCTCACTCCTGACTGAACCCAAAGACAGTCTGTGTTCTCTCACTCCTGACTGAACCCAAAGACAGTCTGTGTTCTCTCACTCCTGACTGAACCCAAAGACAGTCTGTGTTCTCTCACTCCTGACTGAACCCAATGACAGTCTGTGTTCTCTCACTCCTGCCTGCGATCCCTAGGACAGTCTGTGTTCTCTCACTCCTGACAGTGAACCCAAAGACAGTCTGTGTTCTCTCACTCCTGACTGACCCCAAAGACAGTCTGTGTTCTCTCACTCCTGCCTGCGAACCCAATGACAGTCTGTGTTCTCTCACTCCTGACAGTGAACCCAAGGACAGTCTGTGTTCTCTCACTCCTGACTGAACCCAAAGACAGTCTGTGTTCTCTCACTCCTGACAGTGAACCCAAAGCCAGTCTGTGTTCTCTCACTCCTGACAGTGAACCCAAAGACAGTCTGTGTTCTCTCACTCCTGACTGAACCCAAAGACAGTCTGTGTTCTCTCACTCCTGACTGAACCCAAAGACAGTCTGTGTTCTCTCACTCCTGACTGAACCCAAAGACAGTCTGTGTTCTCTCACTCCTGACTGAACCCAAAGACAGTCTGTGTTCTCTCACTCCTGACTGAAACCAAGACAGTCTGTGTTCTCTCACTCCTGACTGAACCCAAAGACAGTCTGTGTTCTCTCACTCCTGACAGTGAATCCAAAGACAGTCTGTGTTCTCTCACTCCTGACTGAACCCAAAGACAGTCTGTGTTCTCTCACTCCTGACTGAACCCAAAGACAGTCTGTGTTCTCTCACTCCTGACTGAACCCAAAGACAGTCTGTGTTCTCTCACTCCTGACTGAACCCAAAGACAGTCTGTGTTCTCTCACTCCTGACTGAACCCAAAGACAGTCTGTGTTCTCTCACTCCTGACAGTGAATCCAAAGACAGTCTGTGTTCTCTCACTCCTGACTGAACCCAAAGACAGTCTGTGTTCTCTCACTCCTGACTGAACCCAAAGACAGTCTGTGTTCTCTCACTCCTGACAGTGAACCCAAAGACAGTCTGTGTTCTCTCACTCCTGACAGTGAACCCATGGACAGTCTGTGTTCTCTCACTCCTGACAGTGAACCCAAAGACAGTCTGTGTTCTCTCACTCCTGACAGTGACCCCAAAGACAGTCTGTGTTCTCTCACTCCTGACTGAACCCAAAGACAGTCTGAGTTCTCTTACTCCTGACTGAACCCAAAGACAGTCTGTATTCTCTCACTCCTGACTGAACCCAAGGACAGTCTGTGTTTTCTCACTCCTGACAGTGAACCCAAGGACAGTCTGTGTTCTCTCACTCCTGACTGAACCCAAAGACAGTCTGTGTTCTCTCACTCCTGACTGAACCCAAAGACAGTCTGTGTTCTCTCACTCCTGACTGAACCCAAGGACAGTCTGTGTTCTCTCACTCCTGACTGAACCCAAAGACAGTCTGTGTTCTCTCACTCCTGACAGTGAACCCAAAGACAGTCTGTGTTCTCTCACTCCTGACAGTGAACCCAAAGACAGTCTGTGTTCTCTCACCCCTGACAGTGAACCCAAGGACAGTCTGTGTTCTCTCACTCCTGACTGAACCCAAGGACAGTCTGTGTTCTCTCACTCCTGACTGAACCCAAAGACAGTCTGTGTTCTCTCACTCCTGACAGTGAACCCAAAGACAGTCTGTGTTCTCTCACTCCTGACTGAACCCAAAGACAGTCTGTTCTCTCACTCCTGACAGTGAACCCAATGACAGTCTGTGTTCTCTCACTCCCGACTGAACCCAAAGACAGTCTGTGTTCTCTCACTCCTGACAGTGAACCCAAGGACAGTCTGTGTTCTCTCACTCCTGACTGAACCCAAAGACAGTCTGTGTTCTCTCACTCCTGACAGTGAACCCAAAGACAGTCTGTGTTCTCTCACTCCTGACTGAACCCAAAGACAGTCTGTGTTCTCTCACTCCTGACTGAACCCAAAGACAGTCTGTGTTCTCTCACTCCTGACTGAACCCAAAGACAGTCTGTGTTCTCTCACTCCTGACTGAACCCAAAGACAGTCTGTGTTCTCTCACTCCTGACTGAACCCAAAGACAGTCTGTGTTCTCTCACTCCTGACAGTGAATCCAAAGACAGTCTGTGTTCTCTCACTCCTGACTGAACCCAAAGACAGTCTGTGTTCTCTCACTCCTGACTGAACCCAAAGACAGTCTGTGTTCTCTCACTCCTGACAGTGAACCCAAAGACAGTCTGTGTTCTCTCACTCCTGACAGTGAACCCATGGACAGTCTGTGTTCTCTCACTCCTGACAGTGAACCCAAAGACAGTCTGTGTTCTCTCACTCCTGACAGTGACCCCAAAGACAGTCTGTGTTCTCTCACTCCTGACTGAACCCAAAGACAGTCTGAGTTCTCTTACTCCTGACTGAACCCAAAGACGGTCTGTATTCTCTCACTCCTGACTGAACCCAAGGACAGTCTGTGTTTTCTCACTCCTGACAGTGAACCCAAGGACAGTCTGTGTTCTCTCACTCCTGACTGAACCCAAAGACAGTCTGTGTTCTCTCACTCCTGACTGAACCCAAAGACAGTCTGTGTTCTCTCACTCCTGACTGAACCCAAGGACAGTCTGTGTTCTCTCACTCCTGACTGAACCCAAAGACAGTCTGTGTTCTCTCACTCCTGACAGTGAACCCAAAGACAGTCTGTGTTCTCTCACTCCTGACAGTGAACCCAAGGACAGTCTGTGTTCTCTCACTCCTGACTGAACCCAAAGACAGTCTGTGTTCTCTCACTCCTGACAGTGAACCCAAAGACAGTCTGTGTTCTCTCACTCCTGACAGTGAACCCAAAGACAGTCTGTGTTCTCTCACCCCTGACAGTGAACCCAAGGACAGTCTGTGTTCTCTCACTCCTGACTGAACCCAAGGACAGTCTGTGTTCTCTCACTCCTGACTGAACCCAAGGACAGTCTGTGTTCTCTCACTCCTGACTGAACCCAAAGACAGTCTGTGTTCTCTCACTCCTGACAGTGAACCCAAAGACAGTCTGTGTTCTCTCACTCCTGACTGAACCCAAAGACAGTCTGTTCTCTCACTCCTGACAGTGAACCCAATGACAGTCTGTGTTCTCTCACTCCCGACTGAACCCAAAGACAGTCTGTGTTCTCTCACTCCTGACAGTGAACCCAAGGACAGTCTGTGTTCTCTCACTCCTGACTGAACCACAGACAGTCTGTGTTCTCTCACTCCTGACAGTGAACCCAAAGACAGTCTGTGTTGTCTCACTCCTGACAGTGAACCCAAGGACAGTCTGTGTTCTCTCACTCCTGACTGAACCCAAAGACAGTCTGTGTTCTCTCACTCCTGACTGAACCCAAAGACAGTCTGTGTTCTCTCACTCCTGACTGAACCCAAAGACAGTCTGTGTTCTCTCACTCCTGACTGAACCCAAAGACAGTCTGTGTTCTCTTACTCCTGACTGAACCCAAAGACAGTCTGTGTTCTCTCACTCCTGACTGAACCCAAAGACAGTCTGTGTTCTCTCACTCCTGACAGTGAACCCAAAGACAGTCTGTGTTCTCTCACTCCTGACTGAACCCAAAGACAGTCTGTGTTCTCTTACTCCTGACTGAACCCAAAGAAAGTCTGTGTTCTCTCACTCCTGACAGTGAACCCAAAGACAGTCTGTGTTCTCTCACTCCTGCCTGCGAACCCTAGGACAGTCTGTGTTCTCTCACTCCTGACAGTGAACCCAAAGACAGTCTGTGTTCTCTCACTCCTGACTGAACCCAAGGACAGTCTGTGTTCTCTCACTCCTGACTGAACCCAAAGACAGTCTGAGTTCTCTTACTCCTGACTGAACCCAAAGACAGTCTGTGTTCTCTCACTCCTGACTGAACCCAAAGACAGTCTGTGTTCTCTCACTCCTGACTGACCCCAAAGACAGTCTGTGTTCTCACACTCCTGACAGTGAATCCAAAGACAGTCTGTGTTCTCTCACTCCTGACTGAACCCAAAGACAGTCTGTGTTCTCTCACTCCTGACTGAACCCAAAGACAGTCTGTGTTCTCTCACTCCTGACTGAACCCAAAGACAGTCTGTGTTCTCTCACTCCTGACTGAACCCAAAGACAGTCTGTGTTCTCTCACTCCTGACTGAACCCAAAGACAGTCTGTGTTCTCTCACTCCTGACAGTGAACCCAAAGACAGTCTGTGTTCTCTCACTCCTCACAGTGAACCCAAAGACAGTCTGTGTTCTCTCACTCCTGACAGTGAACCCAAAGCCAGTCTGTGTTCTCTCACTCCTGACTGAACCCAAAGACAGTCTGTGTTCTCTCACTCCTGACAGTGAACCCAAAGACAGTCTGTGTTCTCTCACTCTTGACTGAACCCAAAGACAGTCTGTGTTCTCTCACTCCTGACTGAACCCAAAGACAGTCTGTGTTCTCTCACTCCTGACTGAACCCAAAGACAGTCTGTGTTCTCTCACTCCTGACTGAACCCAAAGACAGTCTGTGTTCTCTCACTCCTGACTGAACCCAAAGACAGTCTGTGTTCTCTCACTCCTGACTGAAACCAATGACAGTCTGTGTTCTCTCACTCCTGACTGAACCCAAAGACAGTCTGTGTTCTCTCACTCCTGACAGTGAATCCAAAGACAGTCTGTGTTCTCTCACTCCTGACTGAACCCAAAGACAGTTTGTGTTCTCTCACTCCTGACTGAACCCAAAGACAGTTTGTGTTCTCTCACTCCTGACTGAACCCAAAGACAGTCTGTGTTCTCTCACTCCTGACAGTGAATCCAAAGACAGTCTGTGTTCTCTCACTCCTGACTGAACCCAAAGACAGTCTGTGTTCTCTCACTCCTGACTGAACCCAAAGACAGTCTGTGTTCTCTCACTCCTGACAGTGAACCCAAAGACAGTCTGTGTTCTCTCACTCCTGACAGTGAACCCAAAGACAGTCTGTGTTCTCTCACTCCTGACAGTGAACCGAAAGACAGTCTGTGTTCTCTCACTCCTGACTGAACCCAAAGACAGTCTGTGTTCTCTCACTCCTGACAGTGAACCCAAGGACAGTCTGTGTTCTCTCACTCCTGACTGAACCCAAAGACAGTCTGTGTTCTTTCACTCCTGACTGAACCCAAAGACAGTCTGTGTTCTCTCACTCCTGACAGTGAACCCAAGGACAGTCTGTGTTCTCTCACTCCTGACTGAACCCAAGGACAGTCTGTGTTCTCTCACTCCTGACTGAACCCAAGGACAGTCTGTGTTCTCTCACTCCTGACAGTGAACCCAAGGACAGTCTGTGTTCTCTCACTCCTGACTGAACCCAAAGACAGTCTGTGTTCTCTCACTCCTGACAGTGAACCCAAAGACAGTCTGTGTTCTCTCACTCCTGACAGTGAACCCAAGGACAGTCTGTGTTCTCTCACTCCTGACTGAACCCAAAGACAGTCTGTTCTCTCACTCCTGACAGTGAACCCAATGACAGTCTGTGTTCTCTCACTCCCGACTGAACCCAAAGACAGTCTGTGTTCTCTCACTCCTGACAGTGAACCCAAAGACAGTCTGTGTTCTCTCACTCCTGACAGTGAACCCAAGGACAGTCTGTGTTCTCTCACTCCTGACTGAACCCAAAGACAGTCTGTGTTCTCTCACTCCTGACTGAACCCAAAGACAGTCTGTGTTCTCTCACTCCTGACAGTGAACCCAAAGACAGTCTGTGTTCTCTCACTCCTGACAGTGAACCCAAGGACAGTCTGTGTTCTCTCACTCCTGACTGAACCCAAAGACAGTCTGTGTTCTCTTACTCCTGACTGAACCCAAAGACAGTCTGTGTTCTCTCACTCCTGACAGTGAACCCAAGGACAGTCTGTGTTCTCTCACTCCTGACTGAACCCAAAGACAGTCTGTGTTCTCTCACTCCTGACAGTGAACCCAAAGACAGTCTGTGTTCTCTCACTCCTGACTGAACCCAAAGACAGTCTGTGTTCTCTCACTCCTGACTGAACCCAAAGACAGTCTGTGTTCTCTCACTCCTGACAGTGAACCCAAGGACAGTCTGTGTTCTCTCACTCCTGACTGAACCCAAAGACAGTCTGTGTTCTCTTACTCCTGACTGAACCCAAAGACAGTCTGTGTTCTCTCACTCCTGACTGAACCCAAAAACAGTCTGTGTTCTCTCACTCCTGACAGTAAACCCAAAGACAGTCTGTGTTCTCTCACTCCTGACTGAACCCAAAGACAGTCTGTGTTCTCTTACTCCTGACTGAACCCAAAGACAGTCTGTGTTCTCTCACTCCTGACAGTGAACCCAAAGACAGTCTGTGTTCTCTCACTCCTGACTTAACCCAAAGACAGTCTGTGTTCTCTCACTCCTGATTGAACCCAAAGACAGTCTGTGTTCTCTCACTCCTGACAGTGAACCCAAGGACAGTCTGTGTTCTCTCACTCCTGACAGTGAACCCAAAGACAGTCTGTGTTCTCTCACTCCTGACTGAACCCAAAGACAGTCTGTGTTCTCTCACTCCTGACAGTGAACCCAAGGACAGTCTGTATTCTCTCACTCCTGACTGAACCCAAAGACAGTCTGTGTTCTCTCACTCCTGACTGACCCCAAAGACAGTCTGTGTTCCCACACTCCTGACAGTGAATCCAAAGACAGTCTGTGTTCTCTCACTCCTGACTGAACCCAAAGACAGTCTGTGTTCTCTCACTCCTGACTGAACCCAAAGACAGTCTGTGTTCTCTCACTCCTGACAGTGAACCCAAAGACAGTCTGTGTTCTCTTACTCCTGACTGAACCCAAAGACAGTCTGTGTTCTCTCACTCCTGACAGTGAACCCAAGGACAGTCTGTGTTCTCTCACTCCTGACAGTGAACCCAAAGACAGTCTGTGTTCTCTCACTCCTGACAGTGAACCCAAAGACAGTCTGTGTTCTCTCACTCCTGACTGAACCCAAAGACAGTCTGTGTTCTCTTACTCCTGACTGAACCCAAAGACAGTCTGTGTTCTCTCACTCCTGACAGTGAACCCAAAGACAGTGTGTTCTCTCACTCCTGACTGAACCCAAAGACAGTCTGTGTTCTCTCACTCCTGACTGAACCCAAAGATAGTCTGTGTTCTCTCACTCCTGACTGAACCCAAAGACAGTCTGTGTTCTCTCACTCCTGACAGTGAACCCAAAGACAGTCTGTGTTCTCTCACTCCTGACTGAACCCATAGACAGTCTGTGTTCTCTCACTCCTGACTGAACCCAAAGACAGTCTGTGTTCTCTCACTCCTGACAGTGAACCCAAGGACAGTCTGTGTTCTCTCACTCCTGACTGAACCCAAAGACAGTCTGTGTTCTCTCACTCCTGACTGAACCCAAAGACAGTCTGTGTTCTCTCACTCCTGACAGTGAACCCAAAGACAGTCTGTGTTCTCTCACTCCTGACAGTGAACCCAAAGACAGTCTGTGTTCTCTCACTCCTGACAGTGAACCCAAGGACAGTCTGTGTTCTCTCACTCCTGACAGTGAACCCAAAGACAGTCTGTGTTCTCTCACTCCTGACAGTGAACCCAATGACAGTCTGTGTTCTCTCACTCCCGACTGAACCCAAAGACAGTCTGTGTTCTCTCACTCCTGACAGTGAACCCAAAGACAGTCTGTGTTCTCTCACTCCTGACTGAACCCAAAGACAGTCTGTGTTCTCTCACTCCTGACAGTGAACCCAAGGACAGTCTGTGTTCTCTCACTCGTGACTGAACCCAAAGACAGTCTGTGTTCTCTCACTCCTGACAGTGAACCCAAGGACAGTCTGTGTTCTCTCACTCCTGACTGAACCCAAAGACAGTCTGTGTTCTCTTACTCCTGACTGAACCCAAAGACAGTCTGTGTTCTCTCACTCCTGACTGAACCCAAAGACAGTCTGTGTTCTCTCACTCCAGACAGTGAACCCAAAGACAGTCTGTGTTCTCTCACTCCTGACTGAACCCAAAGACAGTCTGTGTTCTCTTACTCCTGACTGACCCCAAAGACAGTCTGTGTTCTCTCACTCCTGACAGTGAACCCAAGGACAGTCTGTGTTCTCTCACTCCTGACAGTGAACCCAAAGACAGTCTGTGTTCTCTCACTCCTGACTGAACCCAAAGACAGTCTGAGTTCTCTCACTCCTGACTGAACCCAAAGACAGTCTGTGTTCTCTCACTCCTGACTGAACCCAAAGACAGTCTGTGTTCTCTCACTCCTGACAGTGAACCCAAGGACAGTCTGTGTTCTCTCACTCCTGACAGTGAACCCAAAGACAGTCTGTGTTCTCTCACTCCTGACTGAACCCAAAGTCAGTCTGAGTTCTCTTACTCTTGACTGAACCCAAAGACAGTCTGTATTCTCTCACTCCTGACTGAACCCAAAGACAGTCTGTGTTCTCTCACTCCTGACTGACCCCAAAGACAGTCTGTGTTCTCACACTCCTGACAGTGAATCCAAAGACAGTCTGTGTTCTCTCACTCCTGACTGAACCCAAAGACAGTCTGTGTTCTCTCACTCCTGTCTGAACCCAAAGACAGTCTGTGTTCTCTCACTCCTGACTGAACCCAAAGACAGTCTGTGTTCTCTCACTCCTGACAGTGAACCCAAAGACAGTCTGTGTTCTCTTACTCCTGACTGAACCCAAAGACAGTCTGTGTTCTCTCACTCCTGACAGTGAACCCAAGGACAGTCTGTGTTCTCTCACTCCTGACAGTGAACCCAAAGACAGTCTGTGTTGTCTCACTCCTCACAGTGAACCCAAAGACAGTCTGTGTTCTCTCACTCCTGACAGTGAACCCAAAGACAGTCTGTGTTCTCTCACTCCTCACAGTGAACCCAAAGACAGTCTGTGTTCTCTCACTCCTGACAGTGAACCCAAAGACAGTATGTGTTCTCTCACTCTTGACTGAACCCAAAGACAGTCTGTGTTCTCTCACTCCTGACTGAACCCAAAGACAGTCTGTGTTCTCTCACTCCTGACTGAACCCAAAGACAGTCTGTGTTCTCTCACTCCTGACTGAACCCAAAGACAGTCTGTGTTCTCTCACTCCTGACTGAACCCAAAGACAGTCTGTGTTCTCTCACTCCTGACAGTGAATCCAAAGACAGTCTGTGTTCTCTCACTCCTGACTGAACCCAAAGACAGTTTGTGTTCTCTCACTCCTGACTGAACCCAAAGACAGTCTGTGTTCTCTCACTCCTGACTGAACCCAAAGACAGTCTGTGTTCTCTCACTCCTGACAGTGAATCCAAAGACAGTCTGTGTTCTCTCACTCCTGACTGAACCCAAAGACAGTCTGTGTTCTCTCACTCCTGACTGAACCCAAAGACAGTCTGTGTTCTCTCACTCCTGACAGTGAACCCAAAGACATTCTGTGTTCTCTCACTCCTGACAGTGAACCCAAGGACAGTCTGTGTTCTCTCACTCCTGACAGTGAACCCAAAGACAGTCTGTGTTCTCTCACTCCTGACTGAACCCAAAGACAGTCTGTGTTCTCTCACTCCTGACTGAACCCAAAGACAGTCTGTGTTCTCTCACTCCTGACTGAACCCAAAGACAGTCTGAGTTCTCTTACTCCTGACTGAACCCAAAGACAGTCTGTATTCTCTCACTCCTGACTGAACCCAAGGACAGTCTGTGTTCTCTCACTCCTGACAGTGAACCCAAGGACAGTCTGTGTTCTCTCACTCCTGACTGAACCCAAAGACAGTCTGTGTTCTCTCACTCCTGACAGTGAACCCAAAGACAGTCTGTGTTCTCTCACTCCTGACAGTGAACCCAAAGACAGTCTGTGTTCTCTCACTCCTGACAGTGAACCCAAGGACAGTCTGTGTTCTCTCACTCCTGACTGAACCCAAAGACAGTCTGTGTTCTCTCACTCCTGACAGTGAACCCAAAGACAGTCTGTGTTCTTTCACTCCTGACTGAACCCAAAGACAGTCTGTGTTCTCTCACTCCTGACAGTGAACCCAAGGACAGTCTGTGTTCTCTCACTCCTGACAGTGAACCCAAGGACAGTCTGTGTTCTCTCACTCCTGACTGAACCCAAGGACAGTCTGTGTTCTCTCACTCCTGACTGAACCCAAAGACAGTCTGTGTTCTCTCACTCCTGACAGTGAACCCAATGACAGTCTGTGTTCTCTCACTCCCCACTGAACCCAAAGACAGTCTGTGTTCTCTCACTCCTGACAGTGAAACCAAAGACAGTCTGTGTTCTCTCACTCCTGACAGTGAACCCAAGGACAGTCTGTGTTCTCTCACTCCTGACTGAACCCAAAGACAGTCTGTGTTCTCTCACTCCTGACAGTGAACCCAAAGACAGTCTGTGTTCTCTCACTCCTGACAGTGAACCCAAAGACAGTCTGTGTTCTCTCACTCCTGACTGAACCCAAAGACAGTCTGTGTTCTCTCACTCCTGACAGTGAACCCAAAGACAGTCTGTGTTCTCTCACTCCTGACTGAACCCAAAGACAGTCTGTGTTCTCTCACTCCTGACTGAACCCAAAGACAGTCTGTGTTCTCTCACTCCTGACTGAACCCAAAGACAGTCTGTGTTCTCTCACTCCTGACAGTGAACCCAAGGACAGTCTGTGTTCTCTCACTCCTGACAGTGAACCCAAAGACAGTCTGTGTTCTCTCACTCCTGACTGAACCCAAAGACAGTCTGTGTTCTCTCACTCCTGACTGAACCCAAAGACAGTCTGTGTTCTCTCACTCCTGACAGTGAACCCAAGGACAGTCTGTGTTCTCTCACTCCTGACTGAACCCAAAGACAGTCTGTGTTCTCTTACTCCTGACTGAACCCAAAGACAGTCTGTGTTCTCTCACTCCTGACTGAACCCAAAGACAGTCTGTGTTCTCTCACTCCTGACTGAACCCAAAGACAGTCTGTGTTCTCTCACTCCTGACTGAACCCAAAGACAGTCTGTGTTCTCTCACTCCTGACAGTGAACCCAAGGACAGTCTGTGTTCTCTCACTCCTGACTGAACCCAAAGACAGTCTGTGTTCTCTCACTCCTGACAGTGAACCCAAAGACAGTCTGTGTTCTCTCACTCCTGACTGAACCCAAAGACAGTCTGAGTTCTCTTACTCCTGACTGAACCCAAAGACAGTCTGTATTCACTCACTCCTGACTGAACCCAAAGACAGTCTGTGTTCTCTCACTCCTGACTGACCCCAAAGACAGTCTGTGTTCCCACACTCCTGACAGTGAATCCAAAGACAGTCTGTGTTCTCTCACTCCTGACTGAACCCAAAGACAGTCTGTGTTCTCTCACTCCTGACTGAACCCAAAGACAGTCTGTGTTCTCTCACTCCTGACAGTGAACCCAAAGACAGTCTGTGTTCTCTTACTCCTGACTGAACCCAAAGACAGTCTGTGTTCTCTCACTCCTGACAGTGAACCCAAGGACAGTCTGTGTTCTCTCACTCCTGACTGAACCCAAAGACAGTCTGTGTTCTCTTACTCCTGACTGAACCCAAAGACAGTCTGTGTTCTCTCACTCCTGACTGAACCCAAAGACAGTCTGTGTTCTCTCACTCCTGACTGAACCCAAAGACAGTCTGTGTTCTCTCACTCCTGACTGAACCCAAAGACAGTCTGTGTTCTCTCACTCCTGACAGTGAACCCAAGGACAGTCTGTGTTCTCTCACTCCTGACAGTGAACCCAAAGACAGTCTGTGTTCTCTCACTCCTGACTGAACCCAAAGACAGTCTGAGTTCTCTTACTCCTGACTGAACCCAAAGACAGTCTGTATTCTCTCACTCCTGACTGAACCCAAAGACAGTCTGTGTTCTCTCACTCCTGACTGACCCCAAAGACAGTCTGTGTTCCCACACTCCTGACAGTGAGTCCAAAGACAGTCTGTGTTCTCTCACTCCTGACTGAACCCAAAGACAGTCTGTGTTCTCTCACTCCTGACTGAACCCAAAGACAGTCTGTGTTCTCTCACTCCTGACTGAACCCAAAGACAGTCTGTGTTCTCTCACTCCTGACAGTGAACCCAAAGACAGTCTGTGTTCTCTTACTCCTGACTGAACCCAAAGACATTCTGTGTTCTCTCACTCCTGACAGTGAACCCAAGGACAGTCTGTGTTCTCTCACTCCTGACAGTGAACCCAAAGACAGTCTGTGTTCTCTCACTCCTGACTGAACCCAAAGACAGTCTGAGTTCTCTTACTCCTGACTGAACCCAAAGACAGTCTGTGTTCTCTCACTCCTGACAGTGAACCCAAAGACAGTCTGTGTTCTCTCACTCCTGACTGAACCCAAAGACAGTCTGTGTTCTCTCCCTCCTGACTGAACCCAAAGACAGTCTGAGTTCTCTTACTCCTGACTGAACCCAAAGACAGTCTGTGTTCTCTCACTCCTGACTAAACCCAAGAACATAGAACATAGAACATAGAAAATACAGCACAGAACAGGCCCTTCGGCCCACAATGTTGTGCCGAACCTTTGTCCTAGATTAATCATAGATCATCATTGAATTTACAGTGCAGAAGGATGCCATTCGGCCCTTTGAGTCTGCACCGGCTCTTGGAAAGAGCACCCTACCCAAACTCAACACCTCCACCCAACACCAAGGGCAATTTGGACATTAAGGGCAATTTATCATTGGCCAATTCACCTAACCCGCACATCTTTGAACTGTGGGAGGAAACCGGAGCACCCGGAGGAAACCCATGCAGACACGGGGAGGACGTGCAGACTCCGCACAGACAGTGACCCAAGCCGGAATCGAACCTGGGACCCTGGAGCTGTGAAGCAATTGTGCTCTCCACAATGCTACCGTGCTGCCCTTAAGAACAAATAAATCTACACTATATCATTTTACCGTAATCCATGTACCTATCCAATAGCTGCTTGAAGGTCCCTAATGTTTCCGACTCAACTACTTCCACAGGCAGTGCATTCCATGCCCCCACTACTCTCTGGGTAAAGAACCTACCTCTGATATCCCTCCTATATCTTCCACCTTTCACCTTAAATTTATGTCCCCTTGTAATGGTTTGTTCCACCCGGGGAAAAAGTCTCTGACTGTCTACTCTATCTATTCCCCTGATCATCTTATAAACCTCTATCAAGTCACCCCTCATCCTTCTCCGTTCTAATGAGAAAAGGCCTAGCACCCTCAACCTTTCCTCGTAAGACCTACTCTCCATTCCAGGCAACATCCTGGTAAATCTTCTTTGCACCTTTTCCAAAGCTTCCACATCCTTCCTAAAATGAGGCGACCAGACCTGTACACAGTACTCCAAATGTGGCTTTACCAAAGTTTTGTACAGCTGCATCATCACCTCACGACTCTTAAATTCAATCCCTCTGTTAATGAACGCGAGCACACCATAGGCCTTCTTCACAACTCTATCCACTTGAGTGGCAACTTTCAAAGATGTATGAACATAGACCCCAAGATCTCTCTGCTCCTCCACATTGCCAAGAACACTACCGTTAACCCTGTATTCCGCATTCATATTTGTCCTTCCAAAATGGACAACCTCACACTTTTCAGGGTTAAACTCCATCTGCCACTTCTCAGCCCAGCTCTGCATCCTATCTATGTCTCTTTGCAGCCGACAACAGCCCTCCTTACTATCCACAAATCCACCAATCTTCGTATCGTCTGCAAATTTACTGACCAACCCTTCAACTCCCTCATCCAAGTCATTAATGAAAATCACAAACAGCAGAGGACCCAGAACTGATCCCTGCGGTACGCCACTGGTAACTGGGATCCAGGCTGAATATTTGCCATCCACCACCACTCTCTGACTTCTATCGGTTAGCCAGTTCGTTATCCAACTGGCCAAATTTCCCACTATCCCATGCCTCCTTACTTTCTGCATAAGCCTACCATGGGGAACTTTATCAAATGCCTTACTAAAATCCATGTACACTACATCCACTGCTTTACCTTCATCCACATGCTTGGTCACCTCCTCAAAGAATTCAATAAGACTTGTAAGGCAAGACCTACCCCTCACAAATCCGTGCTGACTATCCCTAATCAAGCAGTGTCTTTCCAGATGCTCAGAAATCCTATCCTTCAGTACCCTTTCCATTACTTTGCCTACCACCGAAGTAAGACTAACTGGCCTATAATTCCCAGGGTTATCCCTAGTTCCTGTTTTGAACAGGGGCCAATCCCCTGGTACCACCCCTGTTGACAGTGAGGACGAAAAGATCATTGCCAACGGCTCTGCAATTTCATCTCTTGCTTCCCATAGAATCCTTGGATATATCCCGTCAGGCCCGGGGGACTTGTCTATCCTCAAGTTTTTCAAAATGCCCAACACATCTTCCTTCCTAACAAGTATTTCCTCGAGCTTACCAATCTGTTTCACACTGTCCTCTCCAACAATATCGCCCCTCTCATTTGTAAATACAGAAGAAAAGTACTCGTTCAAGACCTCTCCTATCTCTTCAGACTCAATACACAATCTCCCGCTACTGTCCTTGATCGGACCTACTCTCGCTCTAGTCATTCTCATATTTCTCACATATGTGTAAAAGGCCTTGGGGTTTTCCTTGATCCTGCCCGCCAAAGATTGTTCATGCCCTCTCTTAGCTCTCCTAATCCCTTTCTTCAGTTCCCTCCTGGCTATCTTGTATCCCTCCAATGCCCTGTCTGAACCTTGTTTCCTCAGCCTTACATAAGTCACCTTTTTCCTCTTAACAAGACATTCAACCTCTCTTGTCAACCATGGTTCCCTCACTCGACCAACTCTTCCCTGCCTGACAGGGACATACATATCAAGAACACGTAGCACCTGTTCCTTGAACAAGTTCCACATTTCACTTGTGTCCTTCCCTGCCAGCCTATGTTCCCAACTTATGCACTTCAATTCTTGTCTGACAACATCGTATTTACCCTTCCCCCAATTGTAAACCTTGCCCTGTTGCACGTACCTATCCCTCTCCATTACTAAAGTGAAAGTCACAGAATTGTGGTCACTATCTCCAAAATGCTCCCCCACTAACAAATCTATCACTTGCCCTGGTTCATTACCCAGTACTAAATCCAATATTGCCCCTCCTCTGGTCGGACAATCTACATACTGTGTTAGAAAAGCTTCCTGGACACACTGCACAAACACCACCCCATCCAAACTATTTGATCTGAAGAGTTTCCACTCAATATTTGGGAAGTTAAAGTCGCCCATGACTACTACCCTATGACTTCTGCACCTTTCCAAAATCTGTTTCCCAATCTGTTCCTCCACATCTCTGCTACTATTGGGGGGCCTATAGAAAACTCCCAACAAGGTGACTGCTCCTTTCCTATTTCTGACTTCAACCCATACTACCTCAATAGGGTGATACTCCTCGAACTGCCTTTCTGCAGCTGTTATACTATCTCTAATTAATAATGCCACCCCCCCCCCCCCCACCTCTTTTACAACCCTCCCTAACCTTATTGAAATATCTATAACCAGGGACCTCCAACAACCATTTCTGCTCCTCTTCTATCCAAGTTTCCGTGATGGCCACCACATCGTAGTCCCAAGTACCGATCCATGCCTTAAGTTCACCCACCTTATTCCTGATGCTTCTTGCGTTGAAGTATACACACTTCAACCCATCTCCGTGCCTGCAAGTACTCTCCTTTGTCAGTGTTCCCTTCCCCACTGCCTCATTACACGCTTTGGCGTCCTGAATATCGGCTACCTTAGTTGCTGGACTACAAATCCGGTTCCCATTCCCCTGCCAAATTAGTTTAAACCCTCCCGAAGAGTACTAGAAAACCTCCCTCCCAGGATATTGGTGCCCCTCTGGTTCAGATGCAACCTGTCCTGCTTGTACAGGTCCCACCTTCCCCAGAATGCGCTCCAATTATCCAAATACCTGAAGCCCTCCCTCCTACACCATTCCTGCAGCCACGTGTTCAACTGCACTCTCTCCCTATTCCTAGCCTCGCTATCACGTGGCACTGGCAACAAACCAGAGATGACAACTCTGTCTGTCCTGGTTTTTAACTTCCAGCCTAACTCCCTAAACTTGTTTATTACCTCCACACCCCTTTTCCTACCTATGTCGTTGGTACCAATGTGCACCACGACTTCTGACTGCTCACCCTCCCCCTTAAGGATCCTGAAGACACGATCCGAGACATCCCTGGCTCTGGCACCCGGGAGGCAACATACCTTCCGGGAGTCTCGCTCGCAACCACAGAATCTCCTATCTATTCCCCTAACCATTGAATCTCCTACAACTATTGCTTTTCTATTCTCCCCCCTTCCCTTCTGAGCCCCAGAGCCAGACTCAGTGCCAGAGACCTGGCCGCTAGGGCCTTCCCCCGGTAGGTCATCCCCCCCAACAGCATCCAAAATGGTATACTTGTTTTGAAGGGGAACGGCCACGAGGGATCCCTGCACTGTCTGCCTGTTTGTTATTTCCCCCTGACTGTAACCCAGCTATTCTTGTCCTGTACCTTGGGTGTGGTTACCTCCCTGTAACTCTTCTCAATCACCCCCTCTGCCTCCCGGATGATCCAAAGTTCATCCAGCTTCAGCTCCAGTTCCCTAACACGGTCTTTGAGGAGCTGAAGTTGGGTGCACTTCCCGCAGGTGTAGTCAGTGGGGACACCGGTGGTATCCCTCACCACCCACATCCTACAGGAGGAGCATGTAACTGGCCTAGCCTCCATCTCCTCTTAGCTTACAGAATATAGCTGCCGTGTGGACTAACTAGATCTCCGCCCTCCGACTCTGCTCCCAGTCAGCTACACTTTCTGTAAACTCCTGGCACTCTTCGCACTCTTTGCGGAAATGTCGGAAACAAAATGAAAGGAGCACCTTACTCCCTCCTCACCTAACTCCCTCGGTCACCAAACTCTCACTATCGCACTCAAATGCACCAAATTCAGCACTCAGTGCAAACAGTGTGTTCTCTCACTCCTGACTGAATCCAAAGACAGTCTGTGTTCTCTCACTCCTGACTGAACCCAAAGACAGTCTGTGTTCTCTCACTCCTGACTGAACCCAAGGGCAGTCTGTGTTCTCTCACTCCTGACTGAACCCAAGGACAGTCTGTGTTCTCTCACTCCTGACTGAACCCAAAGACAGTCTGTGTTCTCCCACTCCTGACTGAACCCAAAGACAGTCTGTGTTCTCTCACTCCTGACTGAACCCAAGGACAGTCTGTGTTCTCTCACTCCTGACTGAACCCAAGGACAGTCTGTGTTCTCTCACTCCTGACTGAACCCAAAGACAGTCTGTGTTCTCCCACTCCTGACTGCACCCAAGGACAGTCTATGTTCTCTCACTCCTGACTGAACCCAAGGACAGTCTGTGTTCTCTCACTCCTGACTGAACCCAAGGACAGTCTGTGTTCTCTCACTCCTGACTGAACCCAAAGGCAGTCTGTGTTCTCTCACTCCTGACTGAATCCAAAGACAGTCTGTGTTCTCTCACTCCTGACTGAACCCAAGGACAGTCTGTGTTCTCTCACTCCTGACTGAACCCAAGGACAGTCTGTGTTCTCTCACTCCTGACTGAACCCAAAGGCAGTCTGTGTTCTCTCACTCCTGACTGAACCCAAAGACAGTCTGTGTTCTCTCACTCCTGACAGTGAACCCAAAGACAGTCTGTGTTCTCTCACTCCTGACTGAACCCAAAGACAGTCTGTGTTCTCTCACTCCTGACAGTGAACCCAAAGACAGTCTGTGTTCTCTCACTCCTGACTGAACCCAAAGACAGTCTGTGTTCTCTCACTCCTGACAGTGAACCCAAGGACAGTCTGTGTTCTCTCACTCCTGACTGAACCCAAGGTCAGTATGTGTTCTCTCACTCCTGACAGTGAACCCAAAGACAGTCGGTGTTCTCTCACTCCTGACTGAACCCAAAGACAGTCTGTGTTCTCTCACTCCTGACTGAACCCAAGGACAGTCTGTGTTCTCTCACTCCTGACTGAACCCAAGGACAGTCTGTGTTCTCTCACTCCTGACTGAACCCAAGGACAGTCTGTGTTCTCTCACTCCTGACTTAACCCAAAGACAGTCTGTGTTCTCCGACTCCTGACTGAACCGAAAGACAGTCTGTGTTCTCTCACTCCTGACTGAACCCAAGGACAGTCTGTGTTCTCTCACTCCTGACTGAACCCAAGGACAGTCTGTGTTCTCTCACTCCTGACTGAACCCAAAGACAGTCTGTGTTCTCCCACGCCTGACTGAACCCAAGGACAGTCTGTGTTCTCTCACTCCTGACTGAACCCAAGGACAGTCTGTGTTCTCTCACTCCTGACTGAACCCAAGGACAGTCTGTGTTCTCTCACTCCTGACTGAACCCAAAGACAGTCTGTGTTCTCTCACTCCTCACTGAACCCAAAGACAGTCTGTGTTCTCTCACTCCTGACAGTGAACCCAAAGACAGTCTGTGTTCTCTCACTCCTGACTGAACCCAAAGACAGTCTGTGTTTTCTCACTCCTGACAGTGAACCCAAAGACAGTCTGTGTTCTCTCACTCCTGACTGAACCCAAAGACAGTCTGTGTTCTCTCACTCCTGACAGTGAACCCAAGGACAGTCTGTGTTCTCTCACTCCTGACTGAACGCAAGGTCAGTCTGTGTTCTCTCACTCCTGACAGTGAACCCAAGGACAGTCTGTGTTCTCTCACTCCCGACTGAACCCAAAGACAGTCTGTGTTCTCTCACTCCTGACTGAACCCAAAGACCGTCTGTGTTCTCTCACTCCTGACAGTGAACCCAAGGACAGTCTGTGTTCTCTCACTCCTGACTGAACCCAAAGACAGTCTATGTTCTCTCACTCCTGACAGTGAACCCAAAGACAGTCTGTGTTCTCTCACTCCTGACTGAACCCAAAGACAGTCTGTGTTCTCTCACTCCTGACAGTGAACCCAAAGACAGTCTGTGTTCTCTCACTCCTGACTGAACCCAAGGACAGTCTGTGTTCTCTCACTCCTGACTGAACCCAATGACAGTCTGTGTTCTCTCACTCCTGACTGAACCCAATGACAGTCTGTGTTCTCTCACTCCTGACTGAACCCAAGGACAGTCTGTGTTCTCTCACTCCTGACTGAACCCAAAGACAGTCTGTGTTCTCTCACTCCTGACTGAACCCAAGGACAGTCTGTGTTCTCTCACTCCTGACAGTGAACCCAAAGACAGTCTGTGTTCTCTCACTCCTGACTGAACCCAAAGACAGTCTGTGTTCTCTCACTCCTGACAGTGAACCCAAGGACAGTCTGTGTTCTCTCACTCCCGACTGAACCCAAAGACAGTCTGTGTTCTCTCACTCCTGACTGAACCCAAAGACCGTCTGTGTTCTCTCACTCCTGACAGTGAACCCAAGGACAGTCTGTGTTCTCTCACTCCTGACTGAACCCAAAGACAGTCTGTGTTCTCTCACTCCTGACAGTGAACCCAAAGACAGTCTGTGTTCTCTCACTCCTGACTGAACCCAAAGACAGTCTGTGTTCTCTCACTCCTGACAGTGAACCCAAAGACAGTCTGTGTTCTCTCACTCCTGACTGAACCCAAAGACAGTCTGTGTTCTCTCACTCCTGACAGTGAACCCAAGGACAGTCTGTGTTCTCTCACTCCTGACTGAACCCAAGGTCAGTATGTGTTCTCTCACTCCTGACAGTGAACCCAAAGACAGTCGGTGTTCTCTCACTCCTGACTGAACCCAAAGACAGTCTGTGTTCTCTCACTCCTGACTGAACCCAAGGACAGTCTGTGTTCTCTCACTCCTGACTGAACCCAAGGACAGTCTGTGTTCTCTCACTCCTGACTGAGCCCAAGGACAGTCTGTGTTCTCTCACTCCTGACTTAACCCAAAGACAGTCTGTGTTCTCCGACTCCTGACTGAACCCAAAGACAGTCTGTGTTCTCTCACTCCTGACTGAACCCAAGGACAGTCTGTGTTCTCTCACTCCTGACTGAACCCAAGGACAGTCTGTGTTCTCTCACTCCTGACTGAACCCAAAGACAGTCTGTGTTCTCCCACGCCTGACTGAACCCAAGGACAGTCTGTGTTCTCTCACTCCTGACTGAACCCAAGGACAGTCTGTGTTCTCTCACTCCTGACTGAACCCAAGGACAGTCTGTGTTCTCTCACTCCTGACTGAACCCAAAGACAGTCTGTGTTCTCTCACTCCTCACTGAACCCAAAGACAGTCTGTGTTCTCTCACTCCTGACAGTGAACCCAAAGACAGTCTGTGTTCTCTCACTCCTGACTGAACCCAAAGACAGTCTGTGTTTTCTCACTCCTGACAGTGAACCCAAAGACAGTCTGTGTTCTCTCACTCCTGACTGAACCCAAAGACAGTCTGTGTTCTCTCACTCCTGACAGTGAACCCAAGGACAGTCTGTGTTCTCTCACTCCTGACTGAACGCAAGGTCAGTCTGTGTTCTCTCACTCCTGACAGTGAACCCAAGGACAGTCTGTGTTCTCTCACTCCCGACTGAACCCAAAGACAGTCTGTGTTCTCTCACTCCTGACTGAACCCAAAGACCGTCTGTGTTCTCTCACTCCTGACAGTGAACCCAAGGACAGTCTGTGTTCTCTCACTCCTGACTGAACCCAAAGACAGTCTGTGTTCTCTCACTCCTGACAGTGAACCCAAAGACAGTCTGTGTTCTCTCACTCCTGACTGAACCCAAAGACAGTCTGTGTTCTCTCACTCCTGACAGTGAACCCAAAGACAGTCTGTGTTCTCTCACTCCTGACTGAACCCAAGGGCAGTCTGTGTTCTCTCACTCCTGACTGAACCCAATGACAGTCTGTGTTCTCTCACTCCTGACTGAACCCAATGACAGTCTGTGTTCTCTCACTCCTGACTGAACCCAAGGACAGTCTGTGTTCTCTCACTCCTGACTGAACCCAAAGACAGTCTGTGTTCTCTCACTCCTGACTGAACCCAAGGACAGTCTGTGTTCTCTCACTCCTGACAGTGAACCCAAAGACAGTCTGTGTTCTCTCACTCCTGACTGAACCCAAAGACAGTCTGTGTTCTCTCACTCCTGACAGTGAACCCAAGGACAGTCTGTGTTCTCTCACTCCGGACTGAACCCAAAGACAGTCTGTGTTCTCTCACTCCTGACTGAACCCAAAGACCGTCTGTGTTCTCTCACTCCTGACAGTGAACCCAAGGACAGTCTGTGTTCTCTCACTCCTGACTGAACCCAAAGACAGTCTGTGTTCTCTCACTCCTGACAGTGAACCCAAAGACAGTCTGTGTTCTCTCACTCCTGACTGAACCCAAAGACAGTCTGTGTTCTCTCACTCCTGACAGTGAACCCAAAGACAGTCTGTGTTCTCTCACTCCTGACTGAACCCAAGGACAGTCTGTGTTCTCTCACTCCTGACTGAACCCAATGACAGTCTGTGTTCTCTCACTCCTGACTGAACCCAATGACAGTCTGTGTTCTCTCACTCCTGACTGAACCCAAGGACAGGCTGTGTTCTCTCACTCCTGACTGAACCCAAAGACAGTCTGTGTTCTCTCACTCCTGACTGAACCCAAGGACAGTCTGTGTTCTCTCACTCCTGACAGTGAACCCAAAGACAGTCTGTGTTCTCTCACTCCTGACTGAACCCAAAGACAGTCTGTGTTCTCTCACTCCTGACAGTGAACCCAAGGACAGTCTGTGTTCTCTCACTCCCGACTGAACCCAAAGACAGTCTGTGTTCTCTCACTCCTGACTGAACCCAAAGACCGTCTGTGTTCTCTCACTCCTGACAGTGAACCCAAGGACAGTCTGTGTTCTCTCACTCCTGACTGAACCCAAAGACAGTCTGTGTTCTCTCACTCCTGACAGTGAACCCAAAGACAGTCTGTGTTCTCTCACTCCTGACTGAACCCAAAGACAGTCTGTGTTCTCTCACTCCTGACAGTGAACCCAAAGACAGTCTGTGTTCTCTCACTCCTGACTGAACGCAAGGACAGTCTGTGTTCTCTCACTCCTGACTGAACCCAATGACAGTCTGTGTTCTCTCACTCCTGACTGAACCCAATGACAGTCTGTGTTCTCTCACTCCTGACTGAACCCAAGGACAGTCTGTGTTCTCTCACTCCTGACTGAACCCAAAGACAGTCTGTGTTCTCTCACTCCTGACTGAACCCAAGGACAGTCTGTGTTCTCTCACTCCTGACAGTGAACCCAAAGACAGTCTGTGTTCTCTCACTCCTGACTGAACCCAAAGACAGTCTGTGTTCTCTCACTCCTGACAGTGAACCCAAGGACAGTCTGTGTTCTCTCACTCCTGACTGAACCCAAAGACAGTCTGTGTTCTCTCACTCCTGACTGAACCCAAAGACAGTCTGTGTTCTCCCACGCCTGACTGAACCCAAGGACAGTCTGTGTTCTCTCACTCCTGACTGAACCCAAGGACAGTCTGTGTTCTCTCACTCCTGACTGAACCCAAGGACAGTCTGTGTTCTCTCACTCCTGATTGAACCCAAAGACAGTCTGTGTTCTCTCACTCCTCACTGAACCCAAAGACAGTCTGTGTTCTCTCACTCCTGACAGTGAACCCAAAGACAGTCTGTGTTCTCTCACTCCTGACTGAACCCAAAGACAGTCTGTGTTTTCTCACTCCTGACAGTGAACCCAAAGACAGTCTGTGTTCTCTCACTCCTGACTGAACCCAAAGACAGTCTGTGTTCTCTCACTCCTGACAATGAACCCAAGGACAGTCTGTGTTCTCTCACTCCTGACTGAACGCAAGGTCAGTCTGTGTTCTCTCACTCCTGACAGTGAACCCAAGGACAGTCTGTGTTCTCTCACTCCCGACTGAACCCAAAGACAGTCTGTGTTCTCTCACTCCTGACTGAACCCAAAGACCGTCTGTGTTCTCTCACTCCTGACAGTGAACCCAAGGACAGTCTGTGTTCTCTCACTCCTGACTGAACCCAAAGACAGTCTGTGTTCTCTCACTCCTGACAGTGAACCCAAAGACAGTCTGTGTTCTCTCACTCCTGACTGAACCCAAGGACAGTCTGTGTTCTCTCACTCCTGACTGAACCCAAAGACAGTCTGTGTTCTCCCACTCCTGACTGAACCCAAGGACAGTCTGTGTTCTCTCCTGACTGAACCCAAAGACAGTCTGTGTTCTCTCACTCCTGACTGAACCCAAAGACAGTCTGTGTTCTCTCACTCCTGACAGTGAACCCAAAGACAGTCTGTGTTCTCTCACTCCTGACTGAACCCAAAGACAGTCTGTGTTCTCTCACTCCTGACAGTGAACCCAAAGACAGTCTGTGTTCTCTCACTCCTGACTGAACCCAAAGACAGTCTGTGTTCTCTCACTCCTGACAGTGAACCCCAGGACAGTCTGTGTTCTCTCACTCCTGACTGAACCCAAGGTCAGTATGTGTTCTCTCACTCCTGACAGTGAACCCAAAGACAGTCGGTGTTCTCTCACTCCTGACTGAACCCAAAGACAGTCTGTGTTCTCTCACTCCTGACTGAACCCAAGGACAGTCTGTGTTCTCTCACTCCTGACTGAACCCAAGGACAGTCTGTGTTCTCTCACTCCTGACTGAACCCAAGGACAGTCTGTGTTCTCTCACTCCTGACTTAACCCAAAGACAGTCTGTGTTCTCCGACTCCTGACTGAACCCAAAGACAGTCTGTGTTCTCTCACTCCTAACTGAACCCAAGGACAGTCTGTGTTCTCTCACTCCTGACTGAACCCAAGGACAGTCTGTGTTCTTTCACTCCTGACTGAACCCAAAGACAGTCTGTGTTCTCCCACGCCTGACTGAACCCAAGGACAGTCTGTGTTCTCTCACTCCTGACTGAACCCAAGGACAGTCTGTGTTCTCTCACTCCTGACTGAACCCAAGGACAGTCTGTGTTCTCTCACTCCTGACTGAACCCAAAGACAGTCTGTGTTCTCTCACTCCTCACTGAACCCAAAGACAGTCTGTGTTCTCTCACTCCTGACAGTGAACCCAAAGACAGTCTGTGTTCTCTCACTCCTGACTGAACCCAAAGACAGTCTGTGTTTTCTCACTCCTGACAGTGAACCCAAAGACAGTCTGTGTTCTCTCACTCCTGACTGAACCCAAAGACAGTCTGTGTTCTCTCACTCCTGACAGTGAACCCAAGGACAGTCTGTGTTCTCTCACTCCTGACTGAACGCAAGGTCAGTCTGTGTTCTCTCACTCCTGACAGTGAACCCAAGGACAGTCTGTGTTCTCTCACTCCCGACTGAACCCAAAGACAGTCTGTGTTCTCTCACTCCTGACTGAACCCAAAGACCGTCTGTGTTCTCTCACTCCTGACAGTGAACCCAAGGACAGTCTGTGTTCTCTCACTCCTGACTGAACCCAAAGACAGTCTGTGTTCTCTCACTCCTGACAGTGAACCCAAAGACAGTCTGTGTTCTCTCACTCCTGACTGAACCCAAAGACAGTCTGTGTTCTCTCACTCCTGACAGTGAACCCAAAGACAGTCTGTGTTCTCTCACTCCTGACTGAACCCAAGGACAGTCTGTGTTCTCTCACTCCTGACTGAACCCAATGACAGTCTGTGTTCTCTCACTCCTGACTGAACCCAATGACAGTCTGTGTTCTCTCACTCCTGACTGAACCCAAGGACAGTCTGTGTTCTCTCACTCCTGACTGAACCCAAAGACAGTCTGTGTTCTCTCACTCCTGACTGAACCCAAGGACAGTCTGTGTTCTCTCACTCCTGACAGTGAACCCAAAGACAGTCTGTGTTCTCTCACTCCTGACTGAACCCAAAGACAGTCTGTGTTCTCTCACTCCTGACAGTGAACCCAAGGACAGTCTGTGTTCTCTCACTCCCGACTGAACCCAAAGACAGTCTGTGTTCTCTCACTCCTGACTGAACCCAAAGACCGTCTGTGTTCTCTCACTCCTGACAGTGAACCCAAGGACAGTCTGTGTTCTCTCACTCCTGACTGAACCCAAAGACAGTCTGTGTTCTCTCACTCCTGACAGTGAACCCAAAGACAGTCTGTGTTCTCTCACTCCTGACTGAACCCAAAGACAGTCTGTGTTCTCTCACTCCTGACAGTGAACCCAAAGACAGTCTGTGTTCTCTCACTCCTGACTGAACCCAAAGACAGTCTGTGTTCTCTCACTCCTGACAGTGAACCCAAGGACAGTCTGTGTTCTCTCACTCCTGACTGAACCCAAGGTCAGTATGTGTTCTCTCACTCCTGACAGTGAACCCAAAGACAGTCGGTGTTCTCTCACTCCTGACTGAACCCAAAGACAGTCTGTGTTCTCTCACTCCTGACTGAACCCAAGGACAGTCTGTGTTCTCTCACTCCTGACTGAACCCAAGGACAGTCTGTGTTCTCTCACTCCTGACTGAACCCAAGGACAGTCTGTGTTCTCTCACTCCTGACTTAACCCAAAGACAGTCTGTGTTCTCCGACTCCTGACTGAACCCAAAGACAGTCTGTGTTCTCTCACTCCTGACTGAACCCAAGGACAGTCTGTGTTCTCTCACTCCTGACTGAACCCAAGGACAGTCTGTGTTCTCTCACTCCTGACTGAACCCAAAGACAGTCTGTGTTCTCCCACGCCTGACTGAACCCAAGGACAGTCTGTGTTCTCTCACTCCTGACTGAACCCAAGGACAGTCTGTGTTCTCTCACTCCTGACTGAACCCAAGGACAGTCTGTGTTCTCTCACTCCTGACTGAACCCAAAGACAGTCTGTGTTCTCTCACTCCTCACTGAACCCAAAGACAGTCTGTGTTCTCTCACTCCTGACAGTGAACCCAAAGACAGTCTGTGTTCTCTCACTCCTGACTGAACCCAAAGACAGTCTGTGTTTTCTCACTCCTGACAGTGAACCCAAAGACAGTCTGTGTTCTCTCACTCCTGACTGAACCCAAAGACAGTCTGTGTTCTCTCACTCCTGACAGTGAACCCAAGGACAGTCTGTGTTCTCTCACTCCTGACTGAACGCAAGGTCAGTCTGTGTTCTCTCACTCCTGACAGTGAACCCAAGGACAGTCTGTGTTCTCTCACTCCCGACTGAACCCAAAGACAGTCTGTGTTCTCTCACTCCTGACTGAACCCAAAGACCGTGTGTTCTCTCACTCCTGACAGTGAACCCAAGGACAGTCTGTGTTCTCTCACTCCTGACTGAACCCAAAGACAGTCTGTGTTCTCTCACTCCTGACAGTGAACCCAAAGACAGTCTGTGTTCTCTCACTCCTGACTGAACCCAAAGACAGTCTGTGTTCTCTCACTCCTGACAGTGAACCCAAAGACAGTCTGTGTTCTCTCACTCCTGACTGAACCCAAGGACAGTCTGTGTTCTCTCACTCCTGACTGAACCCAATGACAGTCTGTGTTCTCTCACTCCTGACTGAACCCAATGACAGTCTGTGTTCTCTCACTCCTGACTGAACCCAAGGACAGTCTGTGTTCTCTCACTCCTGACTGAACCCAAAGACAGTCTGTGTTCTCTCACTCCTGACTGAACCCAAGGACAGTCTGTGTTCTCTCACTCCTGACAGTGAACCCAAAGACAGTCTGTGTTCTCTCACTCCTGACTGAACCCAAAGACAGTCTGTGTTCTCTCACTCCTGACAGTGAACCCAAGGACAGTCTGTGTTCTCTCACTCCCGACTGAACCCAAAGACAGTCTGTGTTCTCTCACTCCTGACTGAACCCAAAGACCGTCTGTGTTCTCTCACTCCTGACAGTGAACCCAAGGACAGTCTGTGTTCTCTCACTCCTGACTGAACCCAAAGACAGTCTGTGTTCTCTCACTCCTGACAGTGAACCCAAAGACAGTCTGTGTTCTCTCACTCCTGACTGAACCCAAAGACAGTCTGTGTTCTCTCACTCCTGACAGTGAACCCAAAGACAGTCTGTGTTCTCTCACTCCTGACTGAACCCAAGGACAGTCTGTGTTCTCTCACTCCTGACTGAACCCAATGACAGTCTGTGTTCTCTCACTCCTGACTGAACCCAATGACAGTCTGTGTTCTCTCACTCCTGACTGAACCCAAGGACAGTCTGTGTTCTCTCACTCCTGACTGAACCCAAAGACAGTCTGTGTTCTCTCACTCCTGACTGAACCCAAGGACAGTCTGTGTTCTCTCACTCCTGACAGTGAACCCAAAGACAGTCTGTGTTCTCTCACTCCTGACTGAACCCAAAGACAGTCTGTGTTCTCTCACTCCTGACAGTGAACCCAAGGACAGTCTGTGTTCTCTCACTCCCGACTGAACCCAAAGACAGTCTGTGTTCTCTCACTCCTGACTGAACCCAAAGACCGTCTGTGTTCTCTCACTCCTGACAGTGAACCCAAGGACAGTCTGTGTTCTCTCACTCCTGACTGAACCCAAAGACAGTCTGTGTTCTCTCACTCCTGACAGTGAACCCAAAGACAGTCTGTGTTCTCTCACTCCTGACTGAACCCAAAGACAGTCTGTGTTCTCTCACTCCTGACAGTGAACCCAAAGACAGTCTGTGTTCTCTCACTCCTGACTGAACCCAAGGACAGTCTGTGTTCTCTCACTCCTGACTGAACCCAATGACAGTCTGTGTTCTCTCACTCCTGACTGAACCCAATGACAGTCTGTGTTCTCTCACTCCTGACTGAACCCAAGGACAGTCTGTGTTCTCTCACTCCTGACTGAACCCAAAGACAGTCTGTGTTCTCTCACTCCTGACTGAACCCAAGGACAGTCTGTGTTCTCTCACTCCTGACAGTGAACCCAAAGACAGTCTGTGTTCTCTCACTCCTGACTGAACCCAAAGACAGTCTGTGTTCTCTCACTCCTGACAGTGAACCCAAGGACAGTCTGTGTTCTCTCACTCCTGACTGAACCCAAAGACAGTCTGTGTTCTCTCACTCCTGACAGTGAACCCAAGGACAGTCTGTGTTCTCTCACTCCTGACTGAACCCAAAGACAGTCTGTGTTCTCCGACTCCTGACTGAACCCAAAGACAGTCTGTGTTCTCTCACTCCTGACTGAACCCAAGGACAGTCTGTGTTCTCTCACTCCTGACTGAACCCAAGGACAGTCTGTGTTCTCTCACTCCTGACTGAACCCAAAGACAGTCTGTGTTCTCCCACGCCTGACTGAACCCAAGGACAGTCTGTGTTCTCTCACTCCTGACTGAACCCAAGGACAGTCTGTGTTCTCTCACTCCTGACTGAACCCAAGGACAGTCTGTGTTCTCTCACTCCTGACTGAACCCAAAGACAGTCTGTGTTCTCTCACTCCTCACTGAACCCAAAGACAGTCTGTGTTCTCTCACTCCTGACAGTGAACCCAAAGACAGTCTGTGTTCTCTCACTCCTGACTGAACCCAAAGACAGTCTGTGTTTTCTCACTCCTGACAGTGAACCCAAAGACAGTCTGTGTTCTCTCACTCCTGACTGAACCCAAAGACAGTCTGTGTTCTCTCACTCCTGACAGTGAACCCAAGGACAGTCTGTGTTCTCTCACTCCTGACTGAACGCAAGGTCAGTCTGTGTTCTCTCACTCCTGACAGTGAACCCAAGGACAGTCTGTGTTCTCTCACTCCCGACTGAACCCAAAGACAGTCTGTGTTCTCTCACTCCTGACTGAACCCAAAGACCGTCTGTGTTCTCTCACTCCTGACAGTGAACCCAAGGACAGTCTGTGTTCTCTCACTCCTGACTGAACCCAAAGACAGTCTGTGTTCTCTCACTCCTGACAGTGAACCCAAAGACAGTCTGTGTTCTCTCACTCCTGACTGAACCCAATGACAGTCTGTGTTCTCTCACTCCTGACTGAACCCAAAGACAGTCTGTGTTCTCCCACTCCTGACTGAACCCAAGGACAGTCTGTGTTCTCTCCTGACTGAACCCAAAGACAGTCTGTGTTCTCTCACTCCTGACTGAACCCAAGGACAGTCTGTGTTCTCTCACTCCTGACTGAACCCAAAGACAGTCTGTGTTCTCTCACTCCTGACAGTGAACCCAAGGACCGTCTGTGTTCTCTCACTCCTGACTGAACCCAAGGACAGTCTGTGTTCTCTCACTCCTGACAGTGAACCCAAAGACAGTCGGTGTTCTCTCACTCCTGACTGAACCCAAAGACAGTCTGTGTTCTCTCACTCCTGACTGAACCCAAGGACAGTCTGTGTTCTCTCACTCCTGACTGAACCCAAGGACAGTCTGTGTTCTCTCACTCCTGACTGAACCCAAGGACAGTCTGTGTTCTCTCACTCCTGACTTAACCCAAAGACAGTCTGTGTTCTCCGACTCCTGACTGAACCCAAGGACAGTCTGTGTTCTCTCACTCCTGACTGAACCCAAGGACAGTCTGTGTTCTCTCACTCCTGACTGAACCCAAGGACAGTCTGTGTTCTCTCACTCCTGACTGAACCCAAGGACAGTCTGTGTTCTCTCACTCCTGACTGAACCCAAAGACAGTCTGTGTTCTCTCACTCCTGACAGTGAACCCAAAGACAGTCTGTGTTCTCTCACTCCTGACTGAACCCAAGGACAGTCTGTGTTCTCTCACTCCTGACTGAACCCAATGACAGTCTGTGTTCTCTCACTCCTGACTGAACCCAATGACAGTCTGTGTTCTCTCACTCCTGACTGAACCCAAGGACAGTCTGTGTTCTCTCACTCCTGACTGAACCCAAAGACAGTCTGTGTTCTCTCACTCCTGACTGAACCCAAGGACAGTCTGTGTTCTCTCACTCCTGACAGTGAACCCAAAGACAGTCTGTGTTCTCTCACTCCTGACTGAACCCAAAGACAGTCTGTGTTCTCTCACTCCTGACAGTGAACCCAAGGACAGTCTGTGTTCTCTCACTCCCGACTGAACCCAAAGACAGTCTGTGTTCTCTCACTCCTGACTGAACCCAAAGACCGTCTGTGTTCTCTCACTCCTGACAGTGAACCCAAGGACAGTCTGTGTTCTCTCACTCCTGACTGAACCCAAAGACAGTCTGTGTTCTCTCACTCCTGACAGTGAACCCAAAGACAGTCTGTGTTCTCTCACTCCTGACTGAACCCAAAGACAGTCTGTGTTCTCTCACTCCTGACAGTGAACCCAAAGACAGTCTGTGTTCTCTCACTCCTGACTGAACCCAAGGACAGTCTGTGTTCTCTCACTCCTGACTGAACCCAATGACAGTCTGTGTTCTCTCACTCCTGACTGAACCCAATGACAGTCTGTGTTCTCTCACTCCTGACTGAACCCAAGGACAGTCTGTGTTCTCTCACTCCTGACTGAACCCAAAGACAGTCTGTGTTCTCTCACTCCTGACTGAACCCAAGGACAGTCTGTGTTCTCTCACTCCTGACAGTGAACCCAAAGACAGTCTGTGTTCTCTCACTCCTGACTGAACCCAAAGACAGTCTGTGTTCTCTCACTCCTGACAGTGAACCCAAGGACAGTCTGTGTTCTCTCACTCCTGACTGAACCCAAAGACAGTCTGTGTTCTCTCACTCCTGACAGTGAACCCAAGGACAGTCTGTGTTCTCTCACTCCTGACTGAACCCAAAGACAGTCTGTGTTCTCCGACTCCTGACTGAACCCAAAGACAGTCTGTGTTCTCTCACTCCTGACTGAACCCAAGGACAGTCTGTGTTCTCTCACTCCTGACTGAACCCAAGGACAGTCTGTGTTCTCTCACTCCTGACTGAACCCAAAGACAGTCTGTGTTCTCCCACGCCTGACTGAACCCAAGGACAGTCTGTGTTCTCTCACTCCTGACTGAACCCAAGGACAGTCTGTGTTCTCTCACTCCTGACTGAACCCAAGGACAGTCTGTGTTCTCTCACTCCTGACTGAACCCAAAGACAGTCTGTGTTCTCTCACTCCTCACTGAACCCAAAGACAGTCTGTGTTCTCTCACTCCTGACAGTGAACCCAAAGACAGTCTGTGTTCTCTCACTCCTGACTGAACCCAAAGACAGTCTGTGTTTTCTCACTCCTGACAGTGAACCCAAAGACAGTCTGTGTTCTCTCACTCCTGACTGAACCCAAAGACAGTCTGTGTTCTCTCACTCCTGACAGTGAACCCAAGGACAGTCTGTGTTCTCTCACTCCTGACTGAACGCAAGGTCAGTCTGTGTTCTCTCACTCCTGACAGTGAACCCAAGGACAGTCTGTGTTCTCTCACTCCCGACTGAACCCAAAGACAGTCTGTGTTCTCTCACTCCTGACTGAACCCAAAGACCGTCTGTGTTCTCTCACTCCTGACAGTGAACCCAAGGACAGTCTGTGTTCTCTCACTCCTGACTGAACCCAAAGACAGTCTGTGTTCTCTCACTCCTGACAGTGAACCCAAAGACAGTCTGTGTTCTCTCACTCCTGACTGAACCCAATGACAGTCTGTGTTCTCTCACTCCTGACTGAACCCAAAGACAGTCTGTGTTCTCCCACTCCTGACTGAACCCAAGGACAGTCTGTGTTCTCTCCTGACTGAACCCAAAGACAGTCTGTGTTCTCTCACTCCTGACTGAACCCAAGGACAGTCTGTGTTCTCTCACTCCTGACTGAACCCAAAGACAGTCTGTGTTCTCTCACTCCTGACAGTGAACCCAAGGACCGTCTGTGTTCTCTCACTCCTGACTGAACCCAAGGACAGTCTGTGTTCTCTCACTCCTGACAGTGAACCCAAAGACAGTCGGTGTTCTCTCACTCCTGACTGAACCCAAAGACAGTCTGTGTTCTCTCACTCCTGACTGAACCCAAGGACAGTCTGTGTTCTCTCACTCCTGACTGAACCCAAGGACAGTCTGTGTTCTCTCACTCCTGACTGAACCCAAGGACAGTCTGTGTTCTCTCACTCCTGACTTAACCCAAAGACAGTCTGTGTTCTCCGACTCCTGACTGAACCCAAAGACAGTCTGTGTTCTCTCACTCCTGACTGAACCCAAGGACAGTCTGTGTTCTCTCACTCCTGACTGAACCCAAGGACAGTCTGTGTTCTCTCACTCCTGACTGAACCCAAAGACAGTCTGTGTTCTCCCACGCCTGACTGAACCCAAGGACAGTCTGTGTTCTCTCACTCCTGACTGAACCCAAGGACAGTCTGTGTTCTCTCACTCCTGACTGAACCCAAGGACAGTCTGTGTTCTCTCACTCCTGACTGAACCCAAAGACAGTCTGTGTTCTCTCACTCCTCACTGAACCCAAAGACAGTCTGTGTTCTCTCACTCCTGACAGTGAACCCAAAGACAGTCTGTGTTCTCTCACTCCTGACTGAACCCAAAGACAGTCTGGGTTTTCTCACTCCTGACAGTGAACCCAAAGACAGTCTGTGTTCTCTCACTCCTGACTGAACCCAAAGACAGTCTGTGTTCTCTCACTCCTGACAGTGAACCCAAGGACAGTCTGTGTTCTCTCACTCCTGACTGAACGCAAGGTCAGTCTGTGTTCTCTCACTCCTGACAGTGAACCCAAGGACAGTCTGTGTTCTCTCACTCCCGACTGAACCCAAAGACAGTCTGTGTTCTCTCACTCCTGACTGAACCCAAAGACCGTCTGTGTTCTCTCACTCCTGACAGTGAACCCAAGGACAGTCTGTGTTCTCTCACTCCTGACTGAACCCAAAGACAGTCTGTGTTCTCTCACTCCTGACAGTGAACCCAAAGACAGTCTGTGTTCTCTCACTCCTGACTGAACCCAAAGACAGTCTGTGTTCTCTCACTCCTGACAGTGAACCCAAAGACAGTCTGTGTTCTCTCACTCCTGACTGAACCCAAGGACAGTCTGTGTTCTCTCACTCCTGACTGAACCCAATGACAGTCTGTGTTCTCTCACTCCTGACTGAACCCAATGACAGTCTGTGTTCTCTCACTCCTGACTGAACCCAAAGACAGTCTGTGTTCTTCCACTCCTGACTGAACCCAAGGACAGTCTGTGTTCTCTCACTCCTGACTGAACCCAAAGACAGTCTGTGTTCTCTCACTCCTGACTGAACCCAAGGACAGTCTGTGTTCTCTCACTCCTGACTGAACCCAAGGACAGTCTGTGTTCTCTCACTCCTGACTGAACCCAAAGACAGTCTGTGTTCTCTCACTCCTGACTGAACCCAAGGACAGTCTGTGTTCTCTCACTCCTGACAGTGAACCCAAAGACAGTCTGTGTTCTCTCACTCCTGACTGAACCCAAAGACAGTCTGTGTTCTCTCACTCCTGACAGTGAACCCAAGGACAGTCTGTGTTCTCTCACTCCTGACTGAACCCAAAGACAGTCTGTGTTCTCTCACTCCTGACAGTGAACCCAAGGACAGTCTGTGTTCTCTCACTCCTGACTGAACCCAAGGACAGTCTGTGTTCTCTCACTCCTGACTGAACCCAAGGACAGTCTGTGTTCTCTCACTCCTGACTGAACCCAAGGACAGTCTGTGTTCTCTCACTCCTGACTGAACCCAAAGACAGTCTGTGTTCTCTCACTCCTCACTGAACCCAAAGACAGTCTGTGTTCTCTCACTCCTGACAGTGAACCCAAAGACAGTCTGTGTTCTCTCACTCCTGACTGAACCCAAAGACAGTCTGTGTTTTCTCACTCCTGACAGTGAACCCAAAGACAGTCTGTGTTCTCTCACTCCTGACTGAACCCAAAGACAGTCTGTGTTCTCTCACTCCTGACAGTGAACCCAAGGACAGTCTGTGTTCTCTCACTCCTGACTGAACGCAAGGTCAGTCTGTGTTCTCTCACTCCTGACAGTGAACCCAAGGACAGTCTGTGTTCTCTCACTCCCGACTGAACCCAAAGACAGTCTGTGTTCTCTCACTCCTGACTGAACCCAAAGACCGTCTGTGTTCTCTCACTCCTGACAGTGAACCCAAGGACAGTCTGTGTTCTCTCACTCCTGACTGAACCCAATGACAGTCTGTGTTCTCTCACTCCTGACTGAACCCAATGACAGTCTGTGTTCTCTCACTCCTGACTGAACCCAAAGACAGTCTGTGTTCTCCCACTCCTGACTGAACCCAAGGACAGTCTGTGTTCTCTCACTCCTGACTGAACCCAAAGACAGTCTGTGTTCTCTCACTCCTGACTGAACCCAAGGACAGTCTGTGTTCTCTCACTCCTGACTGAACCCAAGGACAGTCTGTGTTCTCTCACTCCTGACTGAACCCAAAGACAGTCTGTGTTCTCTCACTCCTGACTGAACACAAGGACAGTCTGTGTTCTCTCACTCCTGACAGTGAACCCAAAGACAGTCTGTGTTCTCTCACTCCTGACTGAACCCAAAGACAGTCTGTGTTCTCTCACTCCTGACAGTGAACCCAAGGACAGTCTGTGTTCTCTCACTCCTGACTGAACCCAAAGACAGTCTGTGTTCTCTCACTCCTGACAGTGAACCCAAGGACAGTCTGTGTTCTCTCACTCCTGACTGAACCCAAAGACAGTCCGTGTTCTCTCACTCCTGACAGTGAACCCAAAGACAGTCTGTGTTCTCTCACTCCTGACTGAACCCAAAGACAGTCTGTGTTCTCTCACTCCTGACAGTGAACCCAAAGACAGTCTGTGTTCTCTCACTGCTGACAGTGAACCCAAAGACAGTCTGTGTTCTCTCACTCCTGACTGAACCCAAAGACAGTCTGTGTTCTCTCACTCCTGACTGAACCCAAAGAGTCTGTGTTCTCTCACTCCTGACTGAACCCAAAGACAGTCTGTGTTCTCTCACTCCTGACTGAACCCAAAGACAGTCTGTGTTCTCTCACTCCTGACTGAACCCTAAGACAGTCTGTGTTCTCTCACTCCTGACTGAACCCTAGGACAGTCTGTGTTCTCTCACTCCTGACTGAACCCAAAGACAGTCTGTGTTCTCTCACTCCTGGCTGAACCCAAAGACAGTCTGTGTTCTCTCACTCCTGACTGAACACAAAGACAGTCTGTGTTCTCTCACTCCTGACTGAACCCAAGGACAGTCTGTGTTCTCTCACTCCTGACTGAACCCAAAGGCAGTCTGTGTTCTCTCACTCCTGACTGAACCCAAGGACAGTCTGTGTTCTCTCACTCCTGACAGTGAACCCAAGGACAGTCTGTGTTCTCTCACTCCTGACAGTGAACCCAAGGTCAGCCTGTGTTCTCTCACTCCTGACTGAACCCAAAGACAGTCTGTGTTCTCTCACTCCTGACAGTGAACCCAAAGACAGTCTGTGTTCTCTCACTCCTGACTGAACCCAAAGACAGTCTGTGTTCTCTCACTCCTGACAGTGAACCCAAGGACAGTCTGTGTTCTCTCACTCCTGACAGTGAACCCAAGGACAGTCTGTGTTCTCTCCCTCCTGACTGAACCCAAAGACAGTCTGTGTTCTCTCACTCCTGACAGTGAACCCAAAGACAGTCTGTGTTCTCTCACTCCTGACTGAACCCAAAGACAGTCTGTGTTCTCTCACTCCTGACAGTGAACCCAAAGACAGTCTGTGTTCTCTCACTCCTGACTGAACCCAAAGACAGTCTGTGTTCTCTCACTCCTGACAGTGAACCCAAAGACAGTCTGTGTTCTCTCACTCCTGACTGAACCCAAAGACAGTCTATGTTCTCTCACTCCTGACTGAACCCAAAGACAGTCTATGTTCTCTCACTCCTGACTGAACCCAAAGACAGTCTGTGTTCTCTCACTCCTGACTGAACCCAAAGACAGTCTGTGTTCTCTCATTCCTGACTGAACCCAATGACAGTCTGTGTTCTCTCACTCCTGACTGAACCCAAAGACAGTCTGTGTTCTCTCACTCCTGACTGAACCCAAAGACAGTCTGTGTTCTCTCACTCCTGACAGTGAACCCAAAGACAGTCTTTGTTCTCTCACTCCTGGCTGAACCCAAGGACAGTCTGTGTTCTCTCTCCTGACTGAACCCAAGGACAGTCTGTGTTCTCTCACTCCTGACTGAACCCAAAGACAGTCTGTGTTCTCTCACTCCTGACTGAACCCAAGGACAGTCTGTGTTCTCTCACTCCTGACAGTGAACCCAAAGACAGTCTGTGTTCTCTCACTCCTGACTGAACCCAAAGACAGTCTGTGTTCTCTCACTCCTGACTGAACCCAAAGACAGTCTGTGTTCTCTCACTCCTGACTGAACCCAAAGACAGTCTGTGTTCTCTCACCCCTGACTGAACCCAAAGACAGTCTGTGTTCTCTCACTCCTGACTGAACCCAAAGACAGTCTGTGTTCTCTCACCCCTGACTGAACCCAAAGACAGTCTGTGTTCTCTCACCCCTGACTGAACCCAAAGACAGTCTGTGTTCTCTCACCCCTGACTGAACCCAAAGACAGTCTGTGTTCTCTCACTCCTGACAGTGAACCCAAGGACAGTCTGTGTTCTCTCACTCCTGACAGTGAACCCAAAGACAGTCTGTGTTCTCTCACTCCTGACTGAACCCAAAGACAGTCTGTGTTCTCTCACCCCTGACTGAACCCAAAGACAGTCTGTGTTCTCTCACCCCTGACTGAACCCAAAGACAGTCTGTGTTCTCTCACCCCTGACTGAACCCAAAGACAGTCTGTGTTCTCTCACTCCTGACTGAACCCAAAGACAGTCTGTGTTCTCTCACCCCTGACTGAACCCAAAGACAGTCTGTGTTCTCTCACCCCTGACTGAACCCAAAGACAGTCTGTGTTCTCTCACCCCTGACTGAACCCAAAGACAGTCTGTGTTCTCTCACTCCTGACAGTGAACCCAAGGACAGTCTGTGTTCTCTCACTCCTGACAGTGAACCCAAAGACAGTCTGTGTTCTCTCACTCCTGACAGTGAACCCAAAGACAGTCTGTGTTCTCTCACTCCTGACAGTGAACCCAAAGACAGTCTGTGTTCTCTCACCCCTGACTGAACCCAAAGACAGTCTGTGTTCTCTCACTCCTGACAGTGAACCCAAGGACAGTCTGTGTTCTCTCACTCCTGACAGTGAACCCAAAGACAGTCTGTGTTCTCTCACTCCTGACAGTGAACCCAAAGACAGTCTGTGTTCTCTCACTCCTGACAGTGAACCCAAAGACAGTCTGTGTTCTCTCACTCCTGACAGTGAACCCAAAGACAGTCTGTGTTCTCTCACTCCTGACTGAACCCAAAGACAGTCTGTGTTCTCTCACTCCTGACAGTGAACCCAAAGACAGTCTGTGTTCTCTCACTCCTGACAGTGAACCCAAAGACAGTCTGTGTTCTCTCACTCCTGACAGTGAACCCAAAGACAGTCTGTGTTCTCTCACTCCTGACAGTGAACCCAAAGACAGTCTGTGTTCTCTCACTCCTGACAGTGAACCCAAAGACAGTCTGTGTTCTCTCACTCCTGACAGTGAACCCAAGGACAGTCTGTGTTCTCTCACTCCTGACAGTGAACCCAAGGACAGTCTGTGTTCTCTCACTCCTGACTGAACCCAAAGACAGTCTGTGTTCTCTCACTCCTGACAGTGAACCCAAAGACAGTCTGTGTTCTCTCACTCCTGACAGAGAACCCAAAGACAGTCTGTGTTCTCTCACTCCTGACAGTGAACCCAAAGACAGTCTGTGTTCTCTCACTCCTGACTGAACCCAAGGACAGTCTGTGTTCTCTCACTCCTGACTGACCCCAAAGACAGTCTGTGTTCTCTCACTCCTGACTGAACCCAAGGACAGTCTGTGTTCTCTCACTCCTGACTGAACCCAAAGAGTGCCTCTACTCTCTGACCTTGACTTTCAATGAGTTCACCGTTGAACTCATGACTGTCCATCTTCCCACTTTCTAACTCTCAGTGCGATCCATCCCACTTGCGCCACACTCACACCACCCCCTCCCTTTCCTATTCCTGCATACATCCTTCCCATTCATTCATGTGGCATCCCTGCCACCCACTTGTTTTGGCAATGTTTCAGTTTCCCTTGGCAAGCTCCAGCTTCTTACCCCTTGGTCTCCCCTCTGCCTGACATTGTTCCTCTTCCTCCTCTACACTCTTGACAAGCCTTCCTGCTCGTCTCCCTACTCCTTACACCGCCCCTCCCCCACCTACAAACTCTTTGTCTTGTCTTCCTGCCCCTTTGACTCCAGTTATCCTTTTTCCCTCTGGTCTCTGAATGGTCAATGCTGCCTGAGTGCCACTGCACGGTGCTGTCCATCAGGACGATAGAGGCACCCAGTGGGAGCAGACCACCCTACACCCCCAGCAGTGTGGCATTTCATTGGCACCGCAACAAGACTGGTGCAGCGCTGTGGCAGGTAGCCAATGAATGTTGCATTCACCTGGAAGCCACGCGTGAAGTGAGGTCCAAACGCTGAGTGCCACTCTTTTTCAAAAATGATTCAGACCGGCGTGATTTCCCGATGGTGTGACGCAAGACTGGAAGATGCATATAATTACGGCGAGCTGCAGATTTAATGAGCAATAGTGAGATGGTAATGAATGCTTATGCCGTTCACGAGTCGGTGGGATATCTGACCTGCCGTTAAGCTGCCATCAGTAGAATTGGAAATTGTTTTCACACGGGCAGGCTTCTGATTTGTTCGGCCCTTGTTGGACTCTCTGCTCCCGTCCAGCAGGAAACACGCTGGAGACAGGATGAGAAAATTATATCGATGACCTCTAATTGTGCTCTTCTTCACAAGTGGAAACATTCTCTCTGTTTCTACGCAATCAAAATCTTTCATCAGTTTAAAGATCTCACCCCCTTCCCTACTCTTCTACATTCACGAGAAAAGCAACCCAGCCTGTTTACCGTCTCCTGATAAGCTTGGTTTGCTTTTTTCAATGGCCTTGTTAACCTGCAGTTGCTACTTTGGGTAATTGGAGTATTCTCATTCTGAAATCCCCATTCGGCTTCTTACTTTCCAAGTAATGGACCGGCCGCCTTCATTTTCATGCCAACATGTAATATCTCACATTATGTCGAGAATGAAAATCATTCCCCATTTATTTGCCCACCTTGCAAGTTCCTAACTGCCCTCCAGTATTTTCCTGCAGTCTACCTCAGCACTGACTATCTCTCCCACTCCCAATTTGGTTTCATCTGCCAAATTTATAAATTGTGTTTTTGATTCCAAAGTCTACTTTAACATAAAGAGTATACAAAAGCGGCGTCAGCACGGATCCTTGTGGGACACCCTTTCCTACCTTCTACCTCTTACGATTCCAGACCAGACCCAACAGTTGCTAGGATACTGGACAGAAATCCCAATATATTAATTTAATTTTGTAAGACTATGAGGAAAGAATACCTCGTTCCAGGAGTGATTTCACACAAAATAGGGATGTGGTATATTAAAACAAACTTTATTACTAACACAGCATTAAAATATCTTTACCATTACACAAGAAAATATCTTGCATTTACCCTTTGAACAATGCTAATCAATTCAGTGACACAATAACCCTTACCGGCTATCTTTATTCCCACTCAAACAACAGAACCATCTCAGATCTCAATCCACTTTTAAATATAGTTAGCAGACCCAGGCATATTTGCTTAAGAGATATTCTTTGAGACTGTTTTAAGAAATAGACCTGAATCCTGTCAGAACAATGCAGGATTTCTAGCTGAAGTCTTCAGAAACTATAGAAGTTGATAAATTCTTGATTTCTCAAGGAATTAAGGGCTATGGAGAGAGAGCGGGTAAATGGAGTTGAAATCAGCCATGATTGAATGATGGAGTGGACTTGATGGGCCGAATCGCCTTACTTCCACTCCTATGTCTTATGGTCTTCATGGTTTGACTTCCAAGAACCAACTGAACAATCGCTGCTTCTCTGCTAAAGTGCCTGGTAATCTAGCTTCTCCCATTAGTTATCTCACCTTATGAACTGAACACAAAGGTCTCTAATTAAATACTCCACAATGAACCCTCTTAATCCAAACAAATATATATTAACCCAAGCCCTTACGATGCCGTAATTGCACCTCTGATTCCCCAAAACATAGTTGCCTTGCAAACCAGATTTTTTTAAAACACTACTGCAGCAGTCATACCCACACACCAGCCTGGTGCACCCAGGCCTTTAACCCTTACTGCACCAAATACATACAATATATCTGAAATACCTACATTCATCACATGCCATTCTGAATAACTATCCCTTTACCTTTACTCTATTTTTTGTCTTTCAACGATCTTGCAGTCCTTTTCGCTACTTGTTCCCTAACCCCTCATTCTCTGACCTTATACAGTAGCCTATTGCCATAGAATTATAGAATCATAGAAATGTATCGCATGGAAGAAGACCATTTATTGTATCATGGCCACATCTACTGATAAGGAGCCATCCAGCACAAACCCACTTTCCCACTCTTGATCAGTGGCCCTGTAGCTTTTGTTTTAGTTTTAGTACTTTTAAAATGTTTTAAAAAAAATGAATTTAGACTACCCAATTTATTTTTTCTAATTAAGGGACAAATTAGCGTGGCCAATCCACCTACCCTGCACATCTTTGGGTTTTGAGGGCGAAACCCACGCAAACACGGGGAGAATGTGCAAACTCCACACGGACAGTGACCTAGAGCCGGGATCGAACCTGGGACCTCGGCGCCGTGAGGCAACAGGGCTAACCCACTGCGCTACCGTGCTGCCCTTGTACTTTTAAAATGTTCTAAGGGTTTCTGCCTCTACCGCCCTGTCAGCGAATGAGGGAGAGATGGATGGAGAGCATGAGGGAAATGGGCACTAAGTGAATGAAGCAAGGAACCCAGGGAGGAAAAAGGTGGAATCAGGACGATTCAAGGCTGAAGGAGAAATAAAGAGGGGAAGGATTACGTAATCAAAAAATGTAAAAATGAGAGAATGTGAAAGAGACTTGCAAAGAGACTGATGGAGCTGAGAGAGTAAATGAAAGACAAAGGAGAATAAGGGTGAACGGAGAAATGAGAGAGTAAATTACAGCCAGTTTGTCAAAACTCACATTGGCCTAGGTTTGAAAATAATTTTTCTGGTAAACATGTATTAGGTAATTTGGATATTCTGAATTCTCCCTCTATGTACGGAAACAGGCGCCGGAATGTGGCGACTAGGGGCTTTTCACAGTAACTTCATTGCAGTGTTAATGTGCCTACTTGTGACAATAAAGATTATTAAATTAGTGAGGGGGGAATATCAACAAGCAATGCACGATATATTATATGTATAACGCCTGGCTCTGTTTTATTGTACAATATCTTTTCCAGCTCTTGGGTCTTTAAATATTGGTTTCGCTGAGTCACCAATTAACAGTGGGCAGGATTCTCTGGTCTGCCAGCCATGTGTTCCTCGGCAGCGCGCCCTCGCCGGCAGTGAGATTCTCCGTTCTCTCCATTTCCCATTGTGGGAAACCCGCAGGCGTGTGTGCGTAGCAACGGAGAATCCTGCCCAGTGTTTTTATTCCCGCCAAGTGTTTATTCCTGCCAGAACTGTCCGCCACTCTTTCTGTCGTACAATGCTGGAATATTTGTTACCTTAAGCAAATATTATTTTTCCCTTTTTGGTCAGATACATTATTTCAAAATCATCTTTTGCTGCTTCAACCTTTGGTTCCTGGTGTGAATACAGTGCACTCATTTATTTACTCTGTGTCTAAGGGTTTTGTTGTTTAGATACTAGTCCAGCAACGAACCACAGACCTGCCCCTGCTTGTTTTGATTGTGAAATCACTGGGGCAGATAAAGTTGTAACGAGAGTCAGCGACCTGGGTACATTTCTTATGGATGTGTCAGGAAGATTGATTTTGATGGTTTACTCCTTGAACTTGTACGGTGCCAATATTTGGTGATTCTATTCAGGCGATTCAATGACATATATAACAAGTAGCAAAGAATTGAATATGCACGAAGTTAAAACAAATGGATTTGTTTGTTATATTTAATTCCAACCCAAAACATCCTGCAAGAAACAGTTATAACCCAGATATGCATTTGAAGTTTATTTTGCAAAAGTTATAATAGAATAATCTTTATTAGTGTCACAAGTAGACTTACATTAACACTGCAATGAAGTTACTGTGAAAATCCCTTAGTTGCCACATTCCAGCACCTGTTTGGGTGCACTGAGGGAGAATTCAGAATGTCCAATTCACCTAACAAACACGTCTTTCGGGACTTGTGGGAGGAAACTGGAGCACCCGGAGACACGGGGGCAACATGCAGACTCCACACAGACAGTGACCCAAGCCGGGAATTGAACCTGGATCCGTTGTGAAGCTACAGTGCTAACCACTGTGCTACCATGCTATCCATTTACATTTAATTGTTATTTTTTTGATTAACCTTTGATGAGACTTGTGTTCTGATTTTTCAATCATTTTCTCTATGACATTCTCCAGGTCCGATGTAGCACAACCTGATTCGATCTGAAGCAACATTCACTTTACTCTGCCTGAACTGAAAAATAACATCACCTGAATGTTCCCAAATCCCACAACAAAAGTCCTTTGGCCTCCCTGAGTTACATTTATGATTTATTGTCTTCAGTTTCTTCTTGTCTCTGATATTTTCCATCCCATTACACTCTCCTAGCAATAGTATCCCGAGCTTTGCATTTATCCACAAACGTTCGCTGCAATGCCCAAGCAGCCATTCTTCACTTGTGAACCAGAACAGCGAATGGCAACTGGTTTGTAGGCCCTGTCAAGCCCAAAATCTTTCTTGCTTAACATGCATATATTCCTGCCAACTTTCTTGGATAGCAGTTACAAGCAGAAGAGCAATCCTGAAGATACTTAATCACCGGGAATGTCAGAGAATAGTGCAGTATCGGTGTCATGTGAGAGTACCTTTAAGAAATGGGTGTTTATAAATGGTGTGAATATAAATATCTGTAGTGAGAGTACCTTTAAGAAATGGGTGTTTACTACTGCAGTGATGTCAGAGAGTAAAATGCTTTTTACTTTTGTTTTTGAGCAGGCTGCAGGGTGTGTTTTACTTTCATAGAATTTTATAGAATTTACAGTGCAGAAGGAGACCATTCGGCCCATCGAGTCTGCACTGGCTCTTTGAAAGCACCCTACCCAAGCCCACACCTCCACCCTATCCCCATAACCCAGTAACCCCACCCAACACTAAGCGCAATTTTGTATGGCCAATCCACCTAACCTGCACATCTTTGGACTGTGGGAGGAAACCGGAGCACCCGGAGGAAACCCACGCACACACAGGGAGACTGTGCCAACTCCGCACAGACAGTGACCCAAGCCGGGAATCGAACCTGGGACCCTGGAGCTGTGAAGCAATTCTGCTAACCACCATGCTTCCGTCCTGCCCAGTGTTGGAGCTGAAGCCAGACCAAGCAGGTGTACTGCTGTTCTCTCTGCCATGAAAAGACTATCTCTTAATCATTTGGTGAATTCAGAATTATAAATGTTTTCAGTAGTGACTTTAACCTGATGTGCTTCTGATAAAAGGTGTTCCTTTTGTAAGTCTTCTGGATGTTAAAAGGACAGCGTAAGCATTACTTAGTGTTGTATTCTTTACGGGTTGTATTTGAATTAATGGTTGCTAAGATGTTCACCGTATGTTTCAAAAAGGTTAACTTGAGTTCATAGAATAAACATTGTTTTGCTTCAAAAAATACTTTTCCATTTCTGCTGTACCACATATTAATTTTCAATTCAGGTGATGGGATAGGAAGCTGCATATCAAAATATGCTGCCGATACAAAAACAGGCAACACTGTGAGTAGTGTAGATGGAAGCATAAAATTACAAAGAGATAAGCATGGTTAACTGAATGACAAAAATGTGATAGGCGGATTTCCACGTAGGAAAAAGTCATCCACTTCAAAACAAAAAGGAGAGAACAGGATGTTTTTTTAAAAAGTGGTGAATAGCTAGAAACAGTGGCGGCACAAAGAGACTTGAATAGTGAGATACATAGATCATTAAAATCTAATAAACGGGTATTATTTTCTGTAATGGCTAATAAAATACCGAGAGTGCCAGAAAACAAAGAACAAAGAAAAGTACAGCACAGGAACAGGCCCTTCAGCCTGCCAAGTCTGTGCCAATCATGATGCCCTAACTAAAAAAACCTTCTGCCCTTACTCTGTCCATATCCCTCTATTTCCTTCCTATTCATGCGCTCATCCAGATGCCTCTTAAATGTTGCTTATGTGCCTGCGTCTACCACATCCTCTGGCAGCGCATTCCAGGCACCCACCGCTCTCTGTGTGAAAAACCTATCCCGCACATCTCCCTTAAACTTTCCCCCTCTCACCTTGAACCTGTGCCCCTTGTAATTAACACTTACACCCAAGGGGGTAGAATGCTTCAGCTATGAAAAGCCCTGGTTCGACCACACCTGGAATGTTGTGGGCAGTTCTGGGCTCCACACTTTAGGTAGGATATATTGGCCTTAGAGGGAATACAGCATAGATTTAACTGAAACCTGCTGGACTGCAACAGTTTACACAGAGAGATTGCATAAACCTGGGTTATATTCTCTGATATTTAGATAATTTGGGGGATGATTTCATCAATGTTTTCAAGATGATAAGGGGAGCAGATATGCTGGATAGAGAGTAAGCACTTTCGCTGGTTTGAGATTCCAGGACGAGGATGCATACGTTTAAAACTTAAAGACAGATCTTTGAAGAGTGAAATGAGGAAATACTTGTTCCCACATTTCACCCCAGACTTGTGCTGCATGGAAACATGCCTTCCAGCAACATTTCAGATTTGCTGCTGCAGCTTACTCTCAATAACAAACGCTTACCAAGTTAACCGTACTATCCCAGCAAGTACAAAACTTTGATGCAGCTGAACACTGTGCAAAAGCAGCTTCGTGGCATTAAGCTCTCTGTCTAATACTGTGACAATACTTTCCTGTGGCGTAGAATTCAATTTCCACAATTTGTTGTTTGCTGAACATATTAATGGCAATTTAACATAATAACAAAGCTGGAAATATGTTTACAATTGGGACTAGTCCAAATGGCTGGGTATTCAAACAGCGGTTTCTCATATTTACAACCTGTTCGACTCCAAATATCATAAATTGAACAGTTGTTGGGGACGTTAACTGAAAAGGAGCAATTTATTGATTTTGTTTCAATTATGCCAGTGAATACAAACTAATTTGAGATCATTCACTTCTTACGATATAATATTCATGTTAATCACACCAGTGAAACGTGTATTTAGATGAACAATTAGCATAGGAAGTGCTGATTACAGATTAATAACAACTTGCATTTAAATAGTGCCTTAGACATAGTATCATGTCTTGAGTGCTCCGTGGAAGCATTAGCAAACAAAATTAGACACTGAACAAAGAAGGAGATATTAGGGCTAATAATCATATGCTTGACCCAAGTGGTCTGTTTTAAGGAGAGTTTTAAAGAAGGAAAGAGACAGAGAGAGAGGTGAAAAGGTTTAGGGAGGAATTCCAGAGCTTAGCGCCTTCGCAACGGAAGACATAGAAACATAAAATATAGGAGCAGGTGTAGGCCATTCGAACCTGCTCCACCATCCATTATGATCATGGCTGATCATCCAACTCAGTATCTTGTTCCCGCTTTTCCCCCACACTGTTTGATCTCTGTGGTGTCTTGAGACATACACTGGAGGCTTCCAGTCATTAGCAAAGGGGATTAATGATAAAAGGCAAAGGCAGTTAAGTAACAGGCACTGACCTCAACATAACACCTCGGCTTGCTGGTCCACACTGCCCAGGGTCCTTCTCCCAGACCTCGCCGAAACCTCCCAATGGCTGTGATTCGCGCACTCCACCATGATTGGCCTCAAGCTCATACATGGTCCGTGGAGCCTGCCTCCTTAAAGGGACGCATCCCTCCTCCCTTAAGTCGCTAATTAAAACTACCCTAAAAACTAAAGAGCAGTTCATGTTCAAATGCAGCAAGACCTGGACAATATCCAGGCTTGGGCTGACAAGTGGCAAGTAATTATCGCACCACACAAGTGCCAGGCAATGACTATCAATGACAAGAGAGGATCCAACCGTCCCCCCTTGAAATTGAGTGGCATTGCATCGCAGAAACCCCACAATCAACATCCTGGGAGTTTCTATTGATTAGAAATTGAACTGGACTAGCCATATTAATACTGGGGTTACCCGAGCAGGTCAAAGACTAGGAATCCTACGGCGTGTGACCCTCCTTCTGACCCCCAAAAGCTTATCCAAGGCACAAGCCAGGACTGTAATAGAATACACTCCACTTGCCTAGATGAGTGCAGCTCCAACAACACACAAGAAGCTTGGCACCATCCAGGATTAAGCAGCCCGCTTGATTGCTCCTTCTTCCACAAACATTCAAATCCTTCACCACCGGCTCACAGTAGCAGCCATGTGTACCATCTACAAGATGCACTGCAGCAACTTGTCATAATATACACCAGTATATCATGGTGCAGACACACACACTGATGGACACACAGTGGGACCAATCAACACACACAACACCTCAGCCAATCACCAGATTTTCCTACACGAAAATGGCACGAGTCGGTATTCCCACATCTAAGCGGCTGAAACGGTGCGGCAAGGTCCCCACGAGGCGGAACGGGTCCGAGCAATTGAGCAACTCCAGGGCCTCAGCCTGGATGAGGGCGGCCATTTTGCGGCTTTTCGCGGACTCCTGCGCCTGTGCGCTCCAAACGAGGGGACGGCGACGTCGAAGAACGTAATGCACAGGCGTGCACCACGCACGACCGCAGCGCTGACGCTACGACGTGCGGCAACTGTGGCTCCGTCCATTTAAAACGGCAATGCCCTGCCAAATCTCGACAATGCCTAAGATGTGGCAGACCTGGCCACTATGCTGCCTTATGCCGAGCAGCTCAGCCTGCCAATTCATATCGCTTCAGCCAGCCTGGCAGGAATGTCCGGGCAATTCAACCCACGGTCACCGAGTCCGATGCGGACCTCCCACACAACAGTGACACCGAGGATCCGAAGACGCCTTTTCGAGTCGGCATAGTGACAAAAAACAGGGTGTCCCCGAAGCAAAGACACCAGCTGCTGTCAGTACACAGCATCGATCCAGACGATGAGTGGTGTGCCACCCTGACGGTCAACCGGTCCCAAATACGATTCCGCCTGGACACTGGTGCCTCCGCCAATCTCATTGCGTGGTCTGGCTTCTAAAGCCTTTGTGCCAAACCAGCCATCCTTCCATCAGCCTGCCAGCTAATGGATTACAATGGCAATGCCATTGATGCCAGCGGCTCGTGCCAACTTGAAGTGACGCACAGGTCACGCAAAGCCATCCTTCCTTTTGAAATCGTAGTCTCCTCGAAAGCCTCCCTGCTTGGCGCGCAGGCATGCAAGCTGTTGAACCTAGTTCAGAGAGTTCACTCTCTCTCTCCTGATGACACGTCTGCCTTTCAGAACACCGACTTCAGGGCGCAACTCGATGGCATCATCAACCAGCATCACGACGTCTTCGAAGGCATGGGCCCGCTCCCATACACCTACAAGATTTTATTGAAACAGAATGCCACGCCTGTGGTGCACACACCTCGCAGGGTCCCAGCGCCCCTTAAGGACCGCCTCAAGCAGCAGCTGCAGGACCACCAGAACCAAGGAGTGATTTCCAAAGTCACATAACCGACCGACTGGTATGTGTAAAAAAGCCTTCCGGCGAATTGAGAATTTGCATTGATCCCAAGGATCTAAATCGCAATATCATGAGGGAGCATTATCCAATTCCCAAGCGCGAAGAGCTCACATGCGAGATGGCTCGCGCCAAGCTCTTCACCAAACTCGACGCCTCAAAAGAATTCTGCCAAATCCAGCTCGACAAATCCAGCAGGAAACTGTGCACATTTAATACCCCTTTGGCAGATATTGTTACAACAGGATGCTGTTTGGGATCATATCTGCTTCAGAAGTGTTCCATAGGATTATGGAACAAATGATGGAAGGCATTGAAGGTGTCCGCGTCTATGTCGACTACATAGTCCATTTGGTCCACCACCCGCAGGAGCATGTTAGTCGTCTCCAGCGCGTATTCAGACGTATACATGAGCATGGCCTCCGCCTCAACAGGGCCAAATGCTCTTTTGGTCAGACGGAACTCAAGTTCCTTGGGGACCACATCTCCCAGTTGGGTGTGTGGCCGGATGCGTACAAGGTAGCTGCTATCACAGCCATGAAAACGCCAGAGGACAAGAAGGCGGTCCTCTGATTTCTGGGCATGGTCAACTTTTTAGGGAAGTTCATCCCTAACCTCGCCTCTCATACCACAGCTCTCAGGAACCTGGTCAGGAAGACGACAGACTTCCAATGGCTCCCTGCCCACGAGTGTGAATGGAGAGAACTCAAAACTAAACTCACCACGGCCCCAGGTCTTAGCTTTCTTTGATCCAGCAAAAGAGACCAAAATTTCGACCGATGCCAGCCAATCCGGCATTGGGGCAGTACTCCTGCAACACGATGAGGCCTCATCATGGGCCCCCATTGCATATGCGTCACGCGCCATGACCCCCACGGAGAAGTGCTACGCGCAGATAGAAAAGGAGTGCCTGGGCCTTCTGACCGGTGTGGTTAAGTTTCATAATTATGTGTACGGACTTCCTCAATTCACCATCGAGACCGACCATCGCCCGCTGGTCAATATAATACAGAAAGACTTGAACGACATGACGCCTCGCCTCCAGCGTATTGTTCTCAAGCTCCGGCGATATGACTTCCAGCTGGTATACACCTCAGGCAAAGACCTTATCATTGCTGACGCTCTCTCCAGGGCAGTCAACACTGTGACCCAGCGGGATTCGTCTGCCAGGTTCACGCCCATGTGGCCTTCGTGGCCTCCAATCTACCGGCCACGGATGAACGCATCGTCCAAATTCGCCGCGAGACGACGGCTGACCCCTTGCTACAGCGTGTCATGCGCCACCTAACGGACGGGTGGCTCAAGGGCCAATGCCCTCAGTTCTATAATGTCAGAGATGATCTGGCGGTAGTAGACGGGGTTCTTCTGAAACTGGACCGCATTGTCATCCCGCATAGCATGCGCCAGCTCGTCCTGGAACAGCTACATGAGGGCCACCTTGGCATGGAAAAGACCCGCCGACGGGCCCGAGAGGCAGTGCACTGGCCCGGCATTAATGAGGACATAGCCAACACAGTGCTCAACTGCCCCACTTGTCAGCGCTTCCAGCCGGCCCAACCACATGAGACCCTGCAGCCCCATGAGTTGGCCACGTCACCGTGAACGAAGCTGGGTATCGACCTGTTCCACGCGCTGGGTAGAGTCTATGTCCTGATCGTGGACTACTTTTCAAATTACCCGGAGGTGATACGGTTGCACGATATCACATCGTCTGCAGTCATCCGTGCCTGTAAGGACACCTTTGCTCGACACGGCATCCCACTCACGGTTATGTCGGACAATGGCCCCTGCTTCGCAAGCCAGGAATGGTCCAACTTTGCCAGGCGGTACAATTTTGCCCATGTTACATCCAGTCCCCTGTACTCCCAATCCAACGGCAAAGCGGAGAAGGGGGTACATATAGTCAAACGGCTCCTCTGCAAGGCTGCCGATGCTGGGTCCGATTTCTACCTCGCCTTGCTGGCCTATCGCTCCGCCCCGCTGTCCACTGGCCTGTTGCCAGCCCAGTTACTCATGGGTCGTAACCTGAGGACGACGGTGCCGTCCATTCATGTCCCAGACCTCGACCATGTTTTTCGTCAGTATTCACACAGGAAAAAGACAATGGTGTAGAGGGGAATACTGAGATTCAGGCTACTAGACTAGAAGGGCTTGAGGTTCATAAGGAGGAGGTGTGAGCAATTCTGGAAAGTGTGAAAATAGATAAGTTCCCTGGGCCGGATGGGATTTATCCTAGGATTCTCTGGGAAGCTAGGGAGGAGATTGCTGAGCCTTTGGCTTTGATCTTTAAGTCATCTTTGTCTACAGGAATAGTGCCAGAAGACTGGAGGATAGCAAATGTTGTCCCCTTGTTCAAGGAGGGGAGTAGAGACAACCCCGGTAACTATAGACCAGTGAGCCTTACTTCTGTTGTGGGGAAAATCTTGGAAATGTTTATAAGAGATAGAATGTATAATCATCTGGAAAGGAATAATTTGATTAGAGATAGTCAACACGGTTTTGTGAAGGGTAGGTTGTGCCTCACAAACCTTATTGAGTTCTTTGAGAAGGTAACCAAACAGGTGGATGAGGGTAAAGCAGTTGATATGGTGTATATGGATTTCAGTAAAGCATTTGATAAGGTTCCCCATGGTAGGCTACTGCAGAAAATACGGAGGTATGGGATTCAGGGTGATTTAACAGTTTGGATCAGAAATTGGCTAGCTGGAAGAAGACAAAGGGTGGTGGTTGATGGGAAATGTTCAGACTGGAGTCCAGTTACTAGTGGTGTACCACAAGGATCTGTTTTGGGGCCACTGCTGTTTGTCATTTTTATAAATAACCTGGAGGAGGGTGTAGAAGGATGGGTGAGTAAATTTGCAGATGACACTAAAGTCGGTGGAGTTGTGGACAGTGCGGAAGGATGTTACAAGTTACAGAGGGACATAGATAAGCAGCAGCACTGGGCTGAGAGGTGGCAAATGGAGTTTAATGCAGAAAAGTGTGAGGTGATTCATTTTGGAAGGAATAACAGGAAGACAGTACTGGGCTAATGGTAAGATTATTGGCAGTGTGGATGAGCAGAGAGATCTCGGTGTCCATGTACATAGATCCCTGAAAGTTGCCACCCAGGTTGAGAGGGTTGTTAAGAAGGCGTACAGTGTGTTAGCTTTTATTGGTAGAGGGATTGAGTTTCGGAGCCATGTTGCAGCTGTACAAAACTCTGGTGCGGCCGCATTTGGAGTATTGCGTGCAATTCTGGTCGCCGCATTATTGGAAGGATGTGGAAGCATTGGAAAGGGTGCAGAGGAGATTTACCAGAATGTTGCCTGGTATGGAGGTAAGATCTTATGAGGAAAGGCTGAGGGACTTGAGGCTGTTTTCGTTAGAGAGAAGGTCAAGAGGTGACTTAATTGAGGCATACAAGATGATCAGAGGATTGCATAGGGCGGACAGTGAGAGCCTTTTTCCTCGGATGGTGATATCTAGCACGAGGGGGCATAGCTTTGAATTGAGGGGAGATAGATATAGGACAGATGTCAGAGGTAGGTTCTTTACTGAGAGAGTAGTAAGGGCGTGGAATGCCCTGCCTGCAACAGTAGTGGACTCGCCAACACTAAGGGCATTCAAATGGTCATTGGATAGACATATGGACGATAAGGGAATAGTGTAGATGGGCTTTAGAGTGGTTTCACAGGTCGGCACAACATTGAGGGCCGAAGGGCCTGTACTGCGCTGTAATGTTCTATGTTCTATGTTCCAGTCCTTCGACGGCTGCAGCTGTCTCGTGCACAGCACAAGGCGGCTCATGACTCCCGTGCAACTGATCTCCCTGCTCCGGTTCCAGATGACAACGTCCGCATCCATCTTCCGGATGGTGGCTTGTCTGCAACCGCTGTAGTCCTTCGGCAGGTGGCCCCCCGCTCGTTCCTGGTTCGTCTACCGGATGGCTCCATTCGGCGCCGCAATCGATGCGCCCTTCGTCTCGTTCCACGCTCGCTACGTGATCCTCCACTGTCGCCTCACCCTCCTGCTGACCCTGCCATGGACTATGCAGAGATCCCTGTCACTCTGCGTCCTCCTCACTCTGACGCAGTCCAGCCCGCTCCTCAGCCGGCGGCTCCCGACCCACCCTTGAGGCGGTCAACCAGAATTCGTCGCCCACCTCAGAGACTTAATTTGTGAACTTTGTGGACTAATAGACTTTCTGAAGTGTTTTGTTCTTCCGTTTTATCATTTACATGGTTTGTATATAATGTTCATCTCGTTATTCTTGTTGCATACTGTTTTTCTGCACCAGGCACCTTCCCATGTAATAGCTTAGTTCTCATGTACATAGGCCTGTAAATATGTCTTTCGCACACACGTAGTTAGGGACATTCTCACCATACACTATTTATTGCCACACATGTACATTCTTTTATAAAAGGGGGGATGTCATAATATACACCAGCGTATCATGGTGCAGACACACACACTGATGGACACACAGTGGGGCCAATCAACACACACAACACCGCAGCCAATCACCAGTTAGAGCACATGCACTATAAAGACAGGGGGAACCAGAGTCCCCGCTCATTCAAGCTGCAGCTTCCTAGTGGGACAGAGCTCACAGCCTGCAGCACAGACATTCACCACGTGCTGAGTGCATCGACTGGTTAGGACAAGGCGAAGGTCTTTAGTTAAAGCTAATATCATGTTAACCCACAGTGAGAGTGTGTTAAACAGTTAATGACTCAATAAAATAGTGTTGCACTAATTCAAGTGTTGGTGACCTGTATGTGTTCCACGGATCCAGAGCGCCGAACACAACACAACTCACCAAGGTTCCTTAAGCAGCACCTTACAAACCCACGACCATTACCATCTCGAAGGACAAGAGCAGCAGATACCTGAGAACCCCACCACCTGGAGGTTCCCCTCCAAGTCGCTTACCACCCTGACTTGGAAATATATCACCGTTCCTTCACTGTCCCTGGGCCAATACCCTGGAACTCCCTCCCTAACAGCACAGTGGGTGTACCTACACCTCAGGGACTGTAGAGGTTCAAGAAGGCAACTCACCACCACCTTCTGAAGTGCGACTAGGGATGGGAAATAAATGCTGGCCTAACCAGCAACGCCCACATCCCGTAAAATGAATTTTAAAACTACATACAGAAGTTGCAAATGTTAACAGAGACAACAGAGGAAAGCGGGTCCATCAAAAAATGAACCGGACCAGAGAACTCCGGGTCCTCCCGGACCTCCGAAGCCCTGCCACCTCAGCAGGCACCCCTCAATGTCAGGTGAACTGGCCTAACCGGCCCTGATAGGCGCAGCTGGTTGAGCAGAAACAGGAGTCCCTGGATCCCATTGGCTGGACAGTTATAGGAGTGTTCATGATGTTAGCTGGACCTGTCGGCTCCAAGTTGGGGGTGCCACCCCTCTACTCCTCAAGTGGTCTATATGCTTTCTAACGGTCTTCCTGTTAATATTGATCACATAAGGCACACAACTTGACTGGACCACAACCTGCCCTTCTAACCAAGGTGGGCCTGAAGCCAAGTTACAGATCAAAACCTGATCTCCCACCTGGAGGACATGTCATCTTTTGCTCTGATCGCTGGCTTTTCTGGGAGGCTTGACATGCCTCACCCTCTCCACTAAATTTGGAAACACAAGATCCAATGAGAATGAGGGGTTGAGTTGATACAACAACAAAAAATTAGCCAACCGCTGGTGAAGTGGTTTATCAGATTGCTTTTTCCGTGGCATTCTTGAAAGTTTGAACGGGTCTCTCAGCCAGACCATTCGACGCTGGGGATGTCCTCTTGTGCCGTATGCCAGTGACTCGTACAAAAATCTGGAAATCATCGCCGGTGAAGGGGGTGCCACTGTCCGAAACAATTGGCTCGGGAAGCACAAGATTGACAAACGTTCAGCGCAAGGCATCTATCTACTATGACCACCGAGGTAGAGTTCCCCCATCTCTTGAACCGATAGCCAATCAAAGTAGGCATCCACTGTTAGATTCTGGCTGCTGTTGAGTAAAGAGTCAAGAGTTCTGCTCCTTTTCACAAACACGTTTATTTTCCTCTGTGAAAAACTCTATCACCACATCACATGCCACAAGAGCCACCTGTAACTGCTTTACATATCAGTGTCAATTATTAGATACTTAACATCAACGAGACATCTAATTGGAATCTCTCTTGGAGAAAAATCAATAATTTGGTAAATATTAGTTTCCCCTGAATAAACAAAATTGTAAGAAATTCAAAAACACACACAATTCCCCCCTCCCTTTTTTTGAAAAAGTCACAGAAACAGGCGCCGATCATTAATAATATCCTAAACGTTTCTGTGAACTAGCCCCTCTTTTCATAAAACAATCGGACAATTGATAGCTACTGTCAACCCATTTAGTTTTTGCTACCTTCCCTCTGTCCAGCACTGCTTCAAACTTGCGATGTCTATCCTTAACCTTTACTCAGTCACACTTTTTGGAGCGTGCGCATTTTCCCACAGGGATTTATTGTCAATGTGACATTCAATGGGTATGTTCCCCAAATCCCCTAATTCCAAAATGTCTGTAAATATTTGGGATATATAAAAGGCCACATCCACTGCCTCTACAAGGCTTAACGTCTCAGCGGCCAAAGTGCTTTTGACCACTCTCCTCATTTTCTTTGTTTCCCACACAAGAGGGCAACATTTACCATTGTTCCCCAAAAGGAAAATTATTAAACCTCCTGCTCTTGGAACCCCATCACATAAATTTGCATAGGACGCATCACTATAAACTATGAGTTTCAAGTGCCTAAGATCACCTACAACTGGGAACCTCAATACACACCCCTGCATTTTTAGTTTGGCCAACGCTTTATTTGCTCTCATGGTCCTCCACTTTAGAATCATTCATTTTTGTACTCAACTTGAAGACATCAAAACTAATGTCCGGTCTAGTCTGTCTGCCCAACCAATTCAGTTGCCCAATTAAACTACGCAGTTGCTCTTTGTCCATCTTTGAAACCACTGCGTCTTTTTGTGAAACCCGGCCACGACTAATTGCTATTGGGCTGAAGCTTTCCAAATAAGATTTCTGACGTAAAGTTGCCCCTAACTTAGTCTGTCTGATTTCCAGTCCAATATATTTAAATGCACCGGAAGCCTGACTTCCAACACTGAATTCTTTTCTCAACAGAGAGATTACAATAGCTTCGAAATCACCAGTCCCACCCCACAAAAAAATCATCGACATGCATCATAAAGATGCCAGAAAGATTTCCTTTATCGTGCCAGTAAAACATTGCAGGATCTGCTTTCAACTGGCAACAGCCTAACTGGATTGGATTGGATTGGATTTGTTTATTGTCACGTGTACCGAGGTACAGTAAAAAGTATTTTCTGCGAGCAGCTCAACAGATCATTAAGTACATGAGAAGAAAAGGGAATTAAAAAAAATACAAAATAGGGCAACACAACATATACAATGTAACTACAAAGGCACTGGCATCGGATGAAGCATACAGGGTGTAGTGTTAATGAAATCAGTCCATAAGAGGGTCATTTAGGAGTCTGGTGACAGTGGGGAAGAAGCTGTTTTTGAGTCTGTTCGTGCGTGTTCTCAGACTTCTGTATCTCCTGCCCGATGGAAGAAGTTGGAAGAGTGAGTAAGCCGGGTGGGAGGGATCTTTGGTTATACTGCCCGCTTTCCCCAGGCAGCGGGAGGTGTAGATGGAGTCAATGGATGGGAGGCAGGTTTGTGTGATGGACTGGGCTGTGTTCACGACTCTCTGAAGTTTCTTGCGGTCCTGGGCCGAGCAGTTGCCATACCAGGCTGTGATGCAGCCTGATAGGATGCTTTCTATGGTGCATCTGTAAAAGTTGGTAAGGGTCAATGTGGACATGCCGGATTTCCTTAGTTTCTTGAGGAAGTATAGGCGCTGTTGTGCTTTCTTGGTGGTAGCGTCGACGTGGGTGGACCAGGACAGATTTTTGGAGATGTGCACCCCTAGGAATTTGAAACTGCTAACCATCTCCACCTCGGCCCCATTGATGCTGACAGGGGTGTGTACAGTAACTTTGCTTCCTGAAGTCAATTACCAGCTCTTTAGTTTTGCTGGCATTGAGGGAGAGATTGTTGTCGCTACACCACTCCACTAGGTTCTCTATCTCCCTCCTGTATTCGGACTCATCGTTATTCGAGATCCCGCCCACTATGGTCGTATCGTCAGCAAACTTGTAGATGGAGTTGGAACCAGGTTTTACCACGCAGTCGTGTGTGTACAGGGAGTAGAGTAGGGGGCTAAGTACGCAGCCTTGCGGGGCGCCGGTGTTGAGGACTATTGTGGAGGAGGTGTTGTTGTTCATTCTTACTGATTGTGGTCTGTTGGTCAGAAAATCGAGAATCCAGTTGCAGAGTGGGGAGCCAAGTCCTAGGTTTTGGAGCTTTGATATGAGCTTGGCTGGGATTATGGTGTTGAAGGCGGAGCTGTAGACAATAAATAGGAGTCTAATGTAGGAGTCCTTGTTTTCGAGATGCTCTAGGGATGTGTAGGGCCAGGGAAATGGTGTCTGATGTGGACTCGTTGCAGCGGTATGTGAATTGCAGTGGATCAAGGTGTTCTGGGAGTATGGAGGTGATGCGCTTCATGATCAACCTCTCAAAGCACTTCATTACGACTGAAGTCAGGGCCACTGGTCGGTAGTCATTGAGGCACGTTGCCTGGTTCTTCTTTGGTACCGGTATGATGGTGGTCTTCTTGAAGCAGGTGGGGACCTCGGAGTGGAGTAGGGACAGGTTAAAGATGTCCGTGAATACCTCTGCCAGCTGGACCGTGCAGGCTCTGAGTGCACGACCAGGGATCCCGTCTGGGCCCGTCGCCTTCAGAGGGTTCACTTTCAGGAAGGCCAATCTGACTTCGGAAGCTGTGATGGTGGGTATGGGTGAATTATGGGCTGCTGGGGCACTCGCCAGCGGATTGTTGGTTACCTGCTCGAACCGAGCATAGAGGGGAGGGGTGCGCTGCTGCCAGAGATACTGTTCGGCTTCGCTTTGTAGCCCGTTATGTTGTTTAGTCCTTGCCACAACCACAGAGAGTCTGTCTGTGACTCTAGCTTGGTTTGATATTCTCTCTTGGCATTCCGGATGGCTTTGCGGAGGTCGTACCTGGATTTCTTGTATAGGTCAGGGTTGTCTGCCTTGAACGCCTCAGATCTGTCCTTCAGTAGGGAGTCAATCTCGCGATTGAGCCATGGTTTCCGGTTGGGGAACGCACGTACTGCTTTCTTTGGCACGCAGTCGTCCACACATTTGCTGATGAAGTCTGTGACGGAGGTGGCATACCCATTTAAGTTGGTCGCTGAGTTCTTAAATATGGACCAGTCCACTGTCTCTAAGCAGTCACGTAAGAGCTCTTCTGTCTCCTCGGACCAGCACTGCACAAGCTTCTTAGCTGGATTCTCCCGCTTGAGTTTATGCTTGTATGCCAGGAGAAGGAGCACCGTCTTATGGTCTGATTTCCCAAAGTGCGGTCGGGGGATGGAACGGTAGGCGCCCTTGATTTTTGAGTAGCAGTGGTCAAGAGTGTTGTCGCCCCTGGTGGGACAGGAGATGGGCTGGTGGAATTTTGGCAGTACACTCTTGAGGTTGGCCTTGTTGAAGTCTCCGGCCACGATGAACAAGGCCTCCGGGTGTTCTGTTTCGTAATTGTTTATTACTGTGTATAGCTCATCCAGCGCCTTCCTCACTACTGCCTGGGGTGGGATGTAAACGGCTGTGATAATGGCTGAAGTGAACTCGCGTGGAAGATAATATGGGCGGCACTTCACGGTCAGGTATTCCAGGTCTGGGGAGCAGTAGGTCGCCAGAGTCGCCACATCCAAGCACCAGGAGGAGTTGATGAGGAGGCAAACCCCTCCACCCTTCGCTTTGCCTAACTTTAACAAAACTGACCTTACTGAAAAATACCAGACTCTAGAAGCATCATTTAATCCATATACACATTTGTTCAACTTCCAGAGTACCCCTTCTGTGTTAGCTACCTCTTTAGGAGGATGGAGAAAAATGTCTCTCTGAAGCTGATGCTTCTGCAAAAAGGCAGCTTTCATATCTATATCTTTGCATTCCCATGCCTTTGTGGCTAATAGAGCCAAGAAGATCTTTAAAATAACCTTTCCTGCTGTTGGTGAATCTACCCTTAAATCCTGATCTAAGTTTTCTTCCCCTTGCCACAAGCCTGGCCTTTGCCTTATAAGTTCCATCCGGAAGAGCCTTTTCTGTGCAAATCCATCTGTGGGATAGAGCTCTTTGTCCCCTATCCGGTACTTCCATGTATACCCCAAATTCACTCCAACTATGCAGTTCTTGCTGTTTGGCATCTTTAATAACTTTTAAATCTAATTTATTGGAAGCCACCAAAATCTCACGTGCATGTGGGCTTCTACTCCTATTAGTATTCGTAGTCTTACCCATGTTCCGAGACCTTGACAAACTACATCCCCTCTCCCGCCTGGTATCTCGTTCTGTACTGCTACTGCTTGATCTTTCCCTTCTGCTGTGGGATGTCCTTTCAATAGTTCTCGACCTTTTCCTGCGATCCTGTTTACTATCCAATGTACTATCTGAACTGGCACTGCGTTTCTGTGTCCTCCATTTTTGAACTTCATGTTCCCATGCCATTGTCTTGACACCCTCCCTTGAATGTTGCACATTCAACCAGTGTTTATACTTTCCAGTGGCCTTCCCTGCTCTACTAGTAACAGTTGCATCCTTCCATTGACTAGACCCTTCAGGCAAGAATGTCACTTTTGTCCCAACTTTTGCAGTTGTCCTTTCAAAAAAATGGCCTGTTCTAATTCATCAGAAGTATTGTGTTCCTCTACAGAAACCCTGTCTATATCAGTCAACTGATCCTCATAGTTCTGTAACACCTACATACCAGATGACCCTGGTTCCTCATCATGTCTGTCTGCTCTGTCTAAATTTGTAAATTTGTAATCTGTACCCATTATCCCTGATGAATGTATCCTAATAGTCTAATTGTCATGTTGCAAAACAATTGTTTTGCCATCTATGCTTATGATCTGCCCTGGGCCTTTCCATTCATTATCATTCATTCCATTCAGGGTAGTGGGTGCCTGGAACTCGCTGCCAGAGGAGGTGGTGGAAGCAGGGACGATAGTGACGTTTAAGGGGCATCTTGACAAATACATGAATAGGATGGGAATAGAGGGATACAGACCCCGGAAGTGTAGAAGATTTTAGTTTAGACGGGCAGCATGGTCGGCGCAGGCTTGGAGGGCCGAAGGGCTTGTTCCTGTGCTGTACTTTTCTTTGTTCTTTGTTCTGTTACAATTGTCTTTCTTATCGTATACTATGTTGCCTTGCTGAAAAATGGTATTTGATCGCCATACATTATGCCTTAAAGCTCTGTGAATTTCAGAGACTTCTGCTTCCAAAAAAGCTTTTCTACTGCTATGTAATGCATTTTAATGCTCAGCAAAAGCAGAGATAATTGTAGTCCCTTCCCAAGCTGGAGGCTGGTCATCCAAAATGGACGGAATTTTAGGATTTCTACCAAACACTAATTGATAGGGACTATAGCCCCCAACCATCTGCAATGAATTCTTTGCATGTACCGCCCATGCTAAGGCTGAATTTAACTTGCAATTTGGTCTATCTACCAACATTTTCCGGAGCATGTCATCTATTACAGCATGGTTTCTTTCACACACACCATTACCAAATAGGCTTTCTGCAGCCGTATTCATAACTGTGATATTCACGTTTTCACACATATCTCTAAACTCATCATTAGCAAATTCTCCCACATTGTCTGAAAGGAATTTTGCCAGTGGGCCCATTCCTGTCCCTATCCATTTTTCCACGATCTGTTCCAGAATTACTCTCTTTTCTTTACTTCATGCAATGGTTGATTGACTAAACCTGGTTGTTAAATCTACAAAATGCAACATTTTAACCAGTCAATTCCACACGCAGTAGATGTGCATCCACTGTCCAATACAGCACAATTGAAGGATTCTGCAACCAATACTCTCATTACCAGAGTAAAACTGCTCATTAATAGGACAATGCCTTCTTTCTGGTCACTATCTTTTTCGTCTTTCGACTCTTCCATGTCATGTGTAGCTTCAAACACTGTATTATAACGTGTTGGATAGTTGAAAGCATAATGGTATTGAGAGTCACACCGAAAACATTGATTTATCATTCCCTGGGCATTTCTGGGGTTCATTTCCTATTACCATTCTCCATGTCCCTCCTCCTGTTATAGGTTTTAAATGGGTTTCTGTCCTCATAATTTCCAGGTCCCAATCTCCTTCCATGCCCTCACAACCTGTTTGTAGCTGTACAAACTTGCCATCCTGTCAGTCGTGTATCTTCCATAGTCTGCTTTATTGCTGACTGACCCATTTTTGTCATAAGAGCCATAGGAATTGAATGTTTCCCCAGAAACTTCTTTAAGGCTTCTATCATCTGATCGAATAAGGTATCATCTGCAAACTTAACTCTTGTCAAAACTAGGAGCCTATCCATTTGGTCACTCTAACACAGTCCAGTAACTTAAATGCCAACACAGACTTTGGAAATTCCAGGCGGTGTTTGTGCAGCCTTTTGTATAGTCTGCTAAATTCCATTATACAATTCTCAATAGAGATATCCTCTGTTTTCCGGAATCTTTCAAATTCTGACCAGGCTTCATACGCACTTAACAAATCATCCTTTTGATAAATCTTATCCATAAAACGCAATAGAATCTCCAGACCTTCTTCTGAATCTAACTCTTCCAATTCCAGTTCAGAAAACACTTTGCTTCCGATTTCACCCTCATAAGGTAGAGAAAGTGCCAATGCCATACCTTGTTTCCTCTTTCCCAAGGCAGTTACTTTAGTCCACATAACAACTTCATTTCTCCATTGGTCATACGATCCCCTTTCAGAAAATAATGGTGGATAGTCATATCCGGACATCTTTATTCTAGGTTCAGCCATATATATATATTTTTTTCCTTCTCACTCACTCCTTGGTTGATGCAGACTTTTTTTTTCTTCTGGAAAAGTTATATCTTTCACAGCAACCATCCTCTGCTACCATTGATAGCTTCCGGCTCCTGTTGAGCCGCTCCTTTTCACAAACACCTTTATTTTTTCTTTAACACACTCTGTACAAAACTCTATCACCACATCACATGCCACAAGAGCCACCTCTTTACATATCGGTGTCAATGACTGGATACTTAACATCAATGAGACATCTAATTGGAATGCCTCTTAACCCATTCCTTAACATCTACCAACACCACAAGCATCTTGCCCATAAATGGGCCCAAATAATCCACGTGGACCCTGGTCCATGGGCAACCTGGCCAGTCTCAAAGGTGAAGGATGGCGGAAGGCGGTCACGATTTCTGCATTTGGCAAGGATGGCACTGATGTACTAGTTCTTCAATAGTTTTATCTATGCCTGGCCACCAGACATAGCTGCACACCAGCATATTCATCTTTGTCTGCCCTGGGTGGAAGCTTTGTAACTCTTCGGGAAGGGTGCCCCCTGGCCTGAGGCTGGGTGACCACCGTGATCCCCACAGAATCACACTGTCTACACATGTCAACTTGTCCTGACGAGTGTAGTAGGGCCTCAGGTGATCAGAATTCTCGTAACACCAGCCAGTCTCTATATTCGTTTATCCTTTGAAAGAATAGTGTCTCTTTGAGTCCAGTTGCGGATGTGCCCAGCAGACACTGGCAGAGTGTCTAGGGAGTTTAAAGCCAGAATGATCTCCTAGGTTACAGGAGGTGGCGGAATGCTCTTGAGTAGGGGACTTAACGCATCCACATTAGCACAGTTGTAGGCCACGAACAGCAGGGCCAATGCTGTACCCTCACCAAGGCAATGGACGATATGGGGCTCCCTTAAAAGGCTCAGTAATGGCTTGTGGTCAGTCACTATGTCGAACCATCAACCGTACTCATACTGGTGGAATTTCCTCACAGTATATAACCGCTCTGTCCTCCTTCTCAATTTGGGCACAGTTTTGTTCTGCTTCTGAAAGGATCCTTGAGACAAAAGCAATTGGACGTTCTCAACCATCTCCCATTTTGTGGGATAAAACGTCCTCATACTGTAAGGGACACATTACATGGTAGTACAATTGGTTTCCCTGGCTCAAAATGCATCAAGAGGTTTGGAGACTAATTCTTGCTTCATGACTTGGAAGGCTTCCTCTTGGGGCTCTCTCCATTACCACAGCTAATTCTTCCCGAATAGCTGGTGACGTGCTGCCAACATTGTGACTAAATCTGAAATTACCTGCCACAATAATTGGGCCTACCGAAGAAGGAGTTAAATTCGCTGACGTTTTTGGATACAGGGACGTCTCGTATGGCTTTGCCCTTTTCTTCCATATGTCGCATCAATGCTAAAACCCGAGGGACGTCACTTCAGAGGCCTGAAAACAACATTTTCTGCATCTTAGGCGGAAACTCCGTATTGGCTGGGTTCGCATGTGCGATTGGACCCAAGCCAGTCAGGTGGTCCGTGAATCCAAACCCTTAAAGGTTCAGTGCCAGATTATTGCAGGTCTCATCAAAGCCCAGTATAATTGCAGCAAGACATCTTTATTCCTGTACTCGAATCCTCTCGCTATGAAGGCCATTTGCCTCTTTTCCTCCCTGCTGTACCTACATGCTTACCTTCAGAGACTGGTGTATGAGGACATCCAGGTCTCATTGTACATTCCCCTCTCTCAAACTATAGCCATTCAGATAATAATCTGCCTTCCTGCTTTTGCTCCCAAAGTGGATAATCTCACTTTTATCCACATTATACTGCACCTGTCATATATTTGCCCACTCACCCAACTTGTCCAAATCACACTGAAGTATCTCTGCACCCTACTCACAAGTCACCCACCCACCCAGCTTTCTGATATCTGAAAATTTGGAGATATTAAATTTAGTTACCTCAACTAAATCATTGATATATATTGCATGTGATCTAGCGGCCACGTTACACCGAAAACCAGCGCGACGTGGCACAACGTGGCTGGTAACTGCCAGGAGACGCCACTCCCAGGATCTACCTGGATCGCCAGGTCTCGTGAGAACACAATCTCACGATGTGAAGCCTGCCATTGTGGGCGGGATCGCTTTGTAGCAAACTGCATATTAGAGTGAGGCACTGTGAATCTGACGGCAAATCCGCCAGCATTTCAAGTTGGGTGCAGATTTACCTATTGGAATGGTAAAATTGAATGTCACATTTGGTGCATGGAGTGAAAGAATGCTGCTGAAGGTGGGGGATCTATTTTTGTAGGAGCAGTTTGCCAGCTTGGAGGAGTTAAAGGAGAAATTTGGGCTAGTAAATATGGACCTGTTTATACCTCCTGGTGCAGAGCTGGGTTAAGGAGTATCTCCGGCTTTTCCGGTGGTGTCTTGTTGAAGCGGATCCTATCCTGCTCAGAATCAGGGAGGGCAGTATGTCCCACATGCATCAGGGAATAGCAGGGGAGGAATTGAGTTCAATGGACCACAAGACCATAAGACATAGGAGCAGAATTAGGCCACTTGGCCCATCGAGTCTGACCCGTCATTCAATCATGGCTGATATGATTCTCATCCCCATTCTCCTGCCTTCTCCCCATAACCCCTGATCCCCTTATTAATCAAGAACCTATCTATCTCTGTCTTAAAGGCACTCAGTGATTTGGCCTCCACAGCATTCTGGGGCAAAGAGTTCCACAGATTCACCACCCTCTGGCTGAAGAAATTCCTCCTCATCTCAGTTTTAAAGAATCATCCCTTTAGCTTGAGATTGTGTCCTCTGGTTCTAGTTTTTCCCACAAGTGGAAACATCCTCTACACATCTACTCTATCCAGGCCTCGCAGTATCCTGTAAGTTTCAATAAGATCCCCTCCTCATCCTTCTAAGCTCCAACGAGTACAAAACCAGAGTCCTCAACCGTTCCTCATACACCAAGCTCTTCATTCCAGGGATCATTCTTGTGACCCTCCTCTGGACCCTTTCCAAGGCCAGCACATCCTTTCTTAGATGCCGGGCCCAAAACTGCTCATAATACTTCAAATGGGGTCAGACCAGAACCTTATACAGCCTCAGAAGAACATCCCTGCTCTTGTATTCCAGCCCTCTTGACATGAATGCTAACATTGCATTTGCCTTCCTTTAAAATTTTTTTTTGAGTATCCAATTCATTTTTCCAATTTAGCGTGGGTGGCCAATCCACCTACCCTGCATATCTTTGGGTTTTGAGGGCGAAACCCACGCAAACACGGGGAGAATGTGCAAACTCCACACGGACAGTGACCCAGAGCCGGGATCGAACCTGGGACCTCGACGCCGTGAGGCAACAGGGCTAACCCACTGCGCCACCGTGCTGCCCGCATTTGCCTTCCTAACTGCCAACTGAACCTGCACGTTAACCTTAAGAGAATCTTTTTTTTATAAATGTTTTTAATTGGGTTTTTGTACAAAGTATATTTACCGTTATGTACACAGAATAAGAAATATATAGAAGAGAAACCTTAAGAGAATCTTGAACAAGGGCTCCCAAGATTCTTTGTAGCTCTGATTCCCTTAGCATTTCCCCATTTATAAAATAGTCTATGCCTCCATTCCTCCTTCCAAAGTGCATAACCTCACACTTTTCCACATTGTGTTCCATCTGCCATTTCTTTGCCCACTTTCCTAGACTGTGAGTCCTTCTGCAGCCCCCTTGCTTCCTCAATACTACCTGACCATCGACAGATCTTTGTACCATCTGCAAACTTAGCAACAGTGCCTTCAGTTCCTTCTTCCAGATCATTAATGTATATTGTGAAAAGTTGTGGTCCCCTGAGGCACACCACTAGTCACTGGCTGCCATCCTGAAAAAGACTTCCTGCCTTTTGTCAGTCAGCCAATCCTCCATCCATGCCAAGATCGTACCCTTAACACCATGGGCTCTTAACTTATTTAACAGTCTCCTTTGCGGCATCTTTTCAAAGGCCTTATGGAAATCTAAATAAATCACGTCCACTGGTTCTCCTTTGTCTAACTTCCTTGTTACCTCCTCAAAGAGCTCTCACATTTGTCAGCCATGACCTCCTCTTGATAAAGTCATGCTGTCTGTCCTATTGTATCATGCACTTCCAAGTATTCCATAATCTCATCTTTAGTAATGGACTCTAAAATCTTACCAATGACTGAAGTCAGGCTAGCCGGCCTATTATTTCCCGTCTTCTGCCTCCCTCCCTTCTTAAACAGTGGTGTTACATTAGCCACTTTCCAGTCCTCTGGGATCCTCCCTGCCTCCAGTGATTCCTGAAAGATCACATGTTCTGGTTGCGGCCCAAGCTGGTGGAGTTCTGGAGTTGCTTTTTTGACACCATGTCAGCGATCCTCAATGTGGGGTTGAAATCCTACCCAGTGGCGGCAATTTTTGGGGTCTCTGATGTGCTGGAACTGTGGACGGGGGCAGGAGTGGATGTACTGGCCTTTGCTTCATTGATGGCACAGAGGTGAATCCTATTGGGCTGGAGGTCGGCGACACTACTGAGTGCTTCAGTGTGGCTAGGAGGCTTGATGGAGTTTTTGCAACTCGAGAAGGTCATATACACCGAGAGGGAGTCAATTCAGGGGTTCTATCAAATATGGTGGCCTTTTATATTGTACTTCAGAGAATTGATCACTGTTAGCTGTTAGGCGGAGTGTTAGCATGGACAAACCACCTATCCTGCACATCTTTGGACTGTGGGAGGAAAATGGAGCACCTGGAGGAAAACCACACAGACACGGGGAGAACGTGCAAACTATACGCAGATAGTCACCCAAGGTTGGAATTGAACCTGGATCCCTGGCGCTGTGAGGCAGCAGTGCCACCATGCCACCGGTGTTGTATTATGTTGTATTATGTCTTTACAGGATAGCATGCCATCACTTTAAGGGAATTGTGCCATGAGATGTTTGCTTTGGGCTGGAGTAGAACACAACACATATACAGCCCTGCTGCTGATATCATCAAGCTTTCTATTTATATATATATATATATATATATAAAAATATATATACACACATATTTGTAATATATATGTTCTCATGTGCCTAGTCTGAATAAATGAACCCACAATGTGTTTACACAGTCGCTTATGAATGATTGGTGCCTTTAGATCAGTATAAAAACATAACATCGATGTGGATTCCTCTCAAAACCTTCCTGGCTCTGTATCGTTCTCCGCCTCAAAATCCATTTAGTAATCTCCCTTTCTGGCTCTGTGTGTGTTGTAATTAAACTTATTTGTGGAGACGTAAAGCTGCTGTCTAAATACAAAGTGGTTTTATGTGGAATTGATTCCTTTGGGGTGATTATTATGATAACATTATTTGCAGTATTAAATTGATTATACCTCAATCATTTGTCTGGCAGACAGTACTCGCAAGGCCAGGATGACCTCATGACACTTATTTCCCACAATGAGTTCAGTATTCACTGAAAACCCCAATGATTATTTCAATGAGCTGAAAGCGAATTACTGCGGATGCTGGAATCTGAAACTAAAACAGTAGGTACTGGACAATCTCAGGTCTGACAGCATCTTTGACAAAGAGTCATCCAGACTTGAAATGTTAGCCCCCTTCTCGCTCCACAGATGCTGTCAGGCCTGCTGAGATTGTCCAGTATTTTCTGTTTTTATTTCCATAGAAATTAGAACAAAAGTAGTGCTCTTGCATTCAGCTACTAGATCACTGACTCCCAGGTTGGCACATCCTTGGGCGGTCTCTAATCTCCGCCATTGGTATGCCTATATTTTGGGGGATTGTGGTACTGTGAAGCACATGGCTTCAAAGCAGATGCTGATGATTTTTGCTTGTCCCGTGGGGGTGAACCGTGCAGCTGCCCTCATCCTGACTGATCCCACCAGGAAACTGTTGCTTCGGTGTTCCAGTGATGTGCTCCACCCTTGCTCTAGGAATGGCATGATCCTCATTATATTGGTGCTGGGTGAGGGTTCCTCATGGGCATCGCGGGCCAGGTATGCACATGTGGTTCCAGACTCCTTAATACAAACCACTCGTTCTGCAAGAGATCTTCAATTATTAGACCCTGGTGAAATTCTGCAGAAGTAAGTCATGCTACCGGCTAGAAAATAGGCATAATGGGTATGCAGTATTGTACATGCTATAATGGGCCGGTTTAGCTCAGTTGGCTGGACAACTGGTCAGAGTGAGGCCAGCAGCGCGGGTTCAATTCCTGTATCAGCTGAGGTTATTCATGAAGGCCCTGCCTTCTCAATCTTGCCCCTTGCCTGAGGTGTGGCGATCCTCAGGTTAAATCACCACTAGGCAGTTCTCCCCCTCAAAGAGGGGTTATAGTAATAATCTTTATTGTCACAAGTAGGCTTACATTAACACTACAGTGAAGGTACTGTGAAAAGCCCTTAGTCGCCACATTCCGGCGCCTGTTCGGGTACGCAGAGGGAGAATTCAGAATGTCCAAATTACCTAACAACATGTCTTTCGGGACTTGTGGAAGGAAACTGGAGCACCCGGAGGAAACCCACGCAGGCAGACGCCACACAGACAGTGACCCGAACCTGGGACCCTGGAGCTGTGAAGCAACAGTGCTACCCTCTGTGCTACTGTGCTGCCCCACGACAGCAAGCCATTTTATCCTTCCATGGGTTTCATGAGCAAGGTGCCACATAGAAATTGCTAAATAAGTTAAGAGCCCATGGTGTTAAGGCATGGATAGAGGATAGGCTGACTGGCAGAAGGCAGAGAGTGGGATAAAGGGGTCTTTTTCAGAATGGCAGCCGGTGACTAGTGGTGTGCCTCAGGTGTCTGTGCTGGTACCACAACACCACTTAAATTGATGTCTGCCCAAAACATCAGAATAGGGGGAAGACCTCCAGTGGGAAGTCAAATAAGTATTTTCCTAATGTTTGGCCATACTTGCCGATGTGCAGGTGATGCCGGCTTGTCCCAACAAATTTTTTAACACTTTGGAAATAAAAGTGCTGGAGGCAGGTCCCACAACAAGCTGAAAAAAATGAAAATGTAAAAAGCATTCCCTCCGACAGCTACGCCCTCCCTCCCCCAACCCTGAACCTCCCCAATGGATGCCCCATGACACTGTCCCCTGGCACTGCCCCCGACACTGCTCATTGGCACTGTCCCCTGGCACTGCCCCCGACTGCTCCCTGGCACTGCCCCCTGGCACTGTCCCCTGGCATTGCCCATGCACTGCCTTTGGAGTGCCATGATATTGCCCGGACATGGCCCTCTCATCCCTGGGGACTTAACTGTGCGCCCCCAGCGGGGACCAATCACCAGATTTCTGTTTTATGAAATGTACATAGAGTTAGTTAAATGAAGGACAAAATAAACCTCTATAAAATAAAGTAAATTTGCACGGGCAATAAAAATGTAATGTATATACACAACAACTGTTTATAAATATGAGAAAAGCCAATAAAAAGATTTTCAAAACAAAAAAGTTCCTGTTTTACAAAAGCTATTGTACACCCTACTGACAGGGATGGGGGTGGAATCCTAACATGGGTGGATAATAGAGCGGAAACCCCCGCTAATAATATATATATTTTTCCATTTTAGAGTGCCCAATTCTTTTTTTTCCAAATACAGACTCGGAGAGAATGTGCAAACTCCACACGGACAGTGACCCGGGATTGAACTCAGGTCCTTGGCGCCGTGAGGCAGCAGTGCTAACCACTGCGCCACCATGCTGCCCTCCGCTAATAATATTAAAATGAATTTAAATGGCGTTCCCATTATTGCATGGCGGGAGCCGTGTTGCGGTATTGCTGAGTGCAGTGGGGGGCATTCCAGTGAGAAACTCCTGCTGACGTGAAAGCCGTTTTGGGACACCCGCTGAATGTTCTGCCCCGACCGCCATTCTGGCCCGCTGAACACTTACTTGAAATAAGAAACACCAATTGGAATTTGGGGAGACACACTCCCTTCTCTTTATCTGTCTGCTCCTCCCTTTTCGGTCTCTGCCTCTTTGTCTCTTCTTTTTAAAAGTAAATTTAGCCTACCCAATTTATTTTTTCCAAAGAAGGAGCAATTTAGCGTGGCCAATTCACCTATCCTGCACATCTTTGGATTGTGGGGGCGAGACTCACGCAAACACAGGGAGAATGGGCAAACTCCACACGGACAGTGACCCGGGGCCGGAATTGAACCCAGGTCCTCAGCACCGTAGGCAGCAGTGGTAACCACTGTGCCACTGTGCTGTCCCAAGAAAGCAAATTTCTAACTTTTTTAAATATTTGAAAGCATTACTGAATAACACTGGCCATTTATTAAATATTAAAAGTCACAAAATTCCATTTCAGATAGATAGATAGGAAAGGTTTAGAGGGATATGTGCCAAATGCAGGCAAATGGGTTCAACTTAGATGGGCTTTTTGGTTGTCATGGACCACTTTGGGCAAAAGACCTGTCTCCGTGCCACAGATTCTATGATTCTTAATTGTAGGTGATTTGTTCCCCCAGGAAACGTTTTGACTATTCCTTGGCTGTTAGAGAATACAGTGGCACCTACAGGCTAGAGCAGGTAATTACTGTTTAAGTGGTGAGAGCCTGCAAGCAAAACTGAGTGAAAATGTGGGTTTAGGACTTTATGATTGGGAAAGTTGGCACAAAGGTGTGGCTAAAATTTGTGACAACAGCATATACCATTTTTGGACAGGAAATCTGCACTTTTAGTGCAAATATGTATATTTTCAAAACATTGCTAAAGAATATCTTCCAGTGGTGCAAAATGCATATAATAGAACAAACATTTAGGTGTCAAGATCTTGGAAAGAAACAACAATGTCAATGCTAAAATTTATAACCTTGTAAATAATTGTACACAGAAAGCAACAAGATAATAAATTTCCACATTCACATTGACCTAGATTTTTTAGGAAGTGGCAAACATAAGCAAAGCTCTAGCAATCATTGTGGCAAGATTATCGCTTCCCCCTTTCACCTTGGTGGCAAGTCTCCTGGTGTCCAGCAGCATTGATGTCAGCAAGTAGGCTAAACAATCAATCACACCAAAGTATTCTCACCAACAACAAGCCAGGAACCTAAAAGCACTGAATGTCTTTGCTTTTAATTTAAATAATCAGACAGTGAGGATGTGATTATTATTATGAATCAAGATAGAAGTCAAAAATGTGTCAACTTTAATAAATATTTTATAGAATGTGATTTATTTTGTATCATTCTTTTTTTTAAAATATAAATTTAGAGTACCCAATTCATTTTTCCAATTAAGGGGCAATTTAGCATGGCCAATCCACATACCCTGCACATCTTTGGATTGTGGGGGCGAAGCCCACGCAAACACGGGGAGAATGTGCAAACTCCACACGGACAGTGACCCCGAGCCGGGATTGAACCTTGGACCTCGGCGCCATGAGGCAGCAATGCTAATCCTCTGCACCACCGTGCTGCCCTTTTTTTTGTATCATAATGGAGAAATTTGAAATTCCACAAAAATAAAATTAGCTCTTCAAGGTTAACAGTGGTGTTTAGCAGTAAGTATGAAGTAAGTATGCTGTTAGAGATCCAGGCAGTGATTCTGTCAGACCGATGGTGTTCTTGACAATCTGTCGGAGAACTGGCAGAGAACCCGAGTCAGTTCTGTTGAGGAGGCCAGATGGAATCCAATATCTTTCAGGCACTTAAGTAGTCACACTCTTCGTGATTTGAGGCCCTTGGCCGTGCAAATTCCATTTGCTGAGAGCTGTGGGCCAATCAGAGGCCAGCAGCTCCTCACGCCACCAGTGCCGGCAGGAATGATGGCAGCTGGCGGCAATGCACCTACCAGAGGTCCAGGGTCATTCTGGCAAATCACAGGGTGGAATTTGGGTGGTGTAAGAGTCCTCCCTGTTTATTCCCATTTCTTTTATTTTCATTATTTTTGGTCCACGTGCCCATACTCGGAATGTGCCTTTTAGCAGAAGAGTATTTGACAGGATAGTCTGTTCCTGGGTTATATATTTTGCAGAGAAGAATCCAGACTCGTTGGTGCCAAGTGAATCTTAGCAACTGGTTCAATTGGCGACCTGGCAGCCAGTTGGCCAGGGACAGTGTTCTGCCTGACAACAGTTAATGATTGGTTCCTGCCAGGTGGTTTTTATGGAGAGAACCAGGAAGCTGGGTAAACGCTGGTTATTCACGGTCATAAGAAATCTACCTACAGCAGTAAATATACACATAGAGTAACCAACATGCCAGTCCCTGTCCGGGCTGGCTTTTAAACTATGATATTATGAGTCCCAGCTGGGTGGTAGCTCATATTCCACGAGTCCCTGGGAAGATCAACCAGGGTATCCTCATGGGCCACTTGGGGGGTATTACAAGTCCAAAAGTTCCCCCCTCAGATGCAACCACCTGAGGAGGTCTTCTGCAACTTTTTTCACGTGGTTGTGCTTCTGCCAGCAGAGGCCTGGGTCAGGTGGCGTATAGCAATTTGACAATCATCTTTTGCGAGACGACATCTAGAGGGTACTGCCGGGAGTTCTGTAGCCATCTATGGTGGCCACCTGCAAAGGACCATGGGAATTATGGCCAACCCAGGACTCAGACAGATACAGAGCTTATGTGTATCTGAAACACAGGTAACCAAGCCTGATCGAAACCCCTGCTCATTTACATTTCAATGGCCCATTTTCCCAGGACAATATAACTCCAGTCAAGCAACCGGTACAGCCACAGACTGATCTGCGCCATTCCCTTTACTCAGAAAGCCCAACTGCCAAGGTCAATGACTGCTAAGGACCCGCCCAGCCACCAAGGCATTTGCCCCTTTATTGGCCGAAATCAAAGACAGTGATCAGAGCCCTGTCAAACTATTGAGTCCAAGGTTAAGGACTGCCCCAAAGAGTACGAAATCTCAGAGGGATAAAAGAGGACACATCCATGTGTTCTGTCTCTTTTGGATCCTGCCTGTGCCAACCCAACTGTAGCAGGAACAGCCAGCCAAGTTCAAGACCAACGATCGCTCCCTGACGGATGAGCCCAGCAGAGACAGTGCCACTTTCTTCGAACCAGCCAAGTGAAATCCAGATAAAGGCCTGATCCATTTGCACAGTGCTGGTCACCCTTAAGTTAAGTATAGGTTATTGTAGCTGATAGGTGTAGTTTAACCCGTAGTAGATATTGGGATTGCATGTCGAGGTAACTCTTGTGTATTGTTGCTAACTTTTGGTTGGTTCAATTTGCTCTGTTTTATAACCTTTGCTCTAGAGTCGCCAGGTATCTTTATGATACCGCCATGAGGTTCAAGTTCAAGTACTGATCAATAACTCAACACACCAATTAGTAAGATTCAAATCAAAACACATTTATTATATATAGTAAGTCACTACTAATGCATATAACACTACATTCTAGACTATTTCTATCACTAAAAGGCCTATACTTAGCTTCGGAATTGGCCCACCAGGTCAGGGGAACAAATGGCCTTTTGTTCAGGTCCTGAGTCTGCAGGATTCAAAAGCTGGTATGGACTTGTAGCTAGGAGCGTGCGTTGACTGGAGACTTACTTGGTTGGTGCGGCAGCTGGGCAGTTCACTCTCAGGGGTTGATTCGCGTTGTTGAGTGACCCTGCCAAGAAGACCGATTTGAACTTGGGGGCTCTACTTTATAGTCCCCAGGGGCTTCCCGCCCTTTGGGGCAGACCCCGTACCTGGTTCCAAGTGATTGGACTGCGTTCCGATCACTTGGATTGATTTCTCCAATACTGGAGTTGTTCCCTGATCGCTGGGCGGTCCCTGAGAGTCCGTTGGCCTTCCTTTGTCTTGGCTCCTGCTGGCGCCGAGGAGTTTGGCTTGGCCTTATTCACCTGAAGTGTATCAGTTGTGCCTGGGAATCGCTCATTACTATGCAGATGGCTGCTGGTTTCAGTGCTGGCTGGGTTTTTGCAAGTTCCAATACACAGGATTTCTGCACTTGCTCGTTTTTGCCTGTGTTGGCTGAATTTCCCTTTAGTCTTTGCGGTTCTCCATTTTAAGTCGGGAAGTGGCCAACCCAGGTGGCTACAGTATGTAAATAAACCATCTTTTGAACTAACTAACTGGTTGTGTGGTCATTTGATCGATATAAGGGAAGGCTTGTGGTTCACCAACATTATCATTAATATTAGCAACAGTATTGGCGACGCTGTTGGGATCAAAATGAGCAACATTATTGGCGAACTCTGACGGGACTCGATTAGGAGTGACACTCCAAGAGAACCCACAAACTTTGAATCCAATTGCGAGAAAGAGAAAGAACCACAAGTGCAAGTCCCAAATCGATCAAATAACTGAATTTCGGAAGTGTGTACTAACCCGCATGCGTACCTAACAGGAAGAGTAAGGTAAACTCGTTAGAATTGTGTACAACTATCAAGAGATTGTGAGCCAGAAAATAGCTTAAGCCATATCCGCTGTTCAAATTGCCGCCTTATTCCCTTGTCCCAAATTAAAAGTAGAGAAAGAGATAAGAGAAGTAATGGCCACTAAAGCAATGGAAAGATTGATGAATCCACAGGAACCCGAGATCGCAGCGACCAACAGAGCAGAGCAATGCCCCATATGGGAGGAAGAGTTAAGAAAATACTTAAAGGGGAAAGGATGGCCCCTTTGGTCGAACTTTTGTGCTAATGATGAGTCAGGTCAGGAAAGATAGGACAAACTTGGTGGGAGAACGTAAGTGAGGTCCACAAGAAAAATGTCGGGAAAGTCAGAAAGCCGATGGCAATAGTGTCCTGTTTGGCACAGTTGCGAGGTACAGAGGAGGTCTTGAAGATGCTCCATAGGCAGTTAATTAGAAGGAAGAAAGGAACGAGGGAAACAGTAACGAAAGCGAGAAGATAGTTGAGCAACTCCGGGAACAGTTAGCAGCTAAGGATAAGGAAATGGCCGATGTAAAACGTGCACATCAATCTTGTCTAGTTCACCTTAGTAGCTTCCAGACCCAGTACGATAAAGCCTACCAAGATACACAGCGCACAGTCCTGGTAAGAGAGGAGACAGTACAACAGATAGCCCAGCTAACTAGCAAATGCGCAGATCTAAAAGCAGCTTTGAGAGCACTCCACAGCTCCACTAAAGAACAGAGGCAAAGTACCATTGACCATGCTAAATGCCAACAGAAGATAGAAAAGTTACAGTCGCTACTCTCAGTACAGAATGGCTTCAGGTACACTTTCGGGTAGGATTTAGATGAGGAAGATGCTCCCGATTGGCAAGAATTAAACAAAAGTGCCCAAAGATGCGTAGAGGACACGGGAAATCAAAATCGAGCCCCCCACACCCCAAAAAGAAAAGCACCCGCACCACCGACTGCACAGGCAGCACACACCCCCACTCACAATTCGACCCCCATGAATCCGGTTACCACACAACGCAGGTCATCGGATCAGGATGAGCCTGATATCGTTTACACCACCCCACTATCCATATCCCAATTAAGAGAAGCTTGCACGAAAATTAGTCCATTCCAGCCCACCGCAGACCCGCACAGTTTCTTTGAGGAGGTGCGTCAACAAAAAAGTTATGTACGGCATAGACGAGAGAGAGGAAGTAAAGCTAATAGTTATGAGCCTTAGCCAGTCCGTAAGATCAGCTTTGCCCGAACCCCAAAATGTCGCAGGAGGAACCCTACAGGAAATGAAAACAGCCATATTAGATGCCATCGGGTATAACAAAGGAGATCCAGTCGAGGGTTTAAATCACTGCAGGCAAAAGAAGGGAGAACATCTGACCGTGTTTGCTGGTCGTCTATGGATTCATTTCATGGCAGTCTATGGATAATTGAACCGCACACACCTAAATGAGGAGGACATCACTCAATGGTCCCGCATGCCACAGTCGCAGGTCAAAAGGCTTGTGTAAACTACGACCCCGCAGACCACACACACAATGAAGTTTGGGTATTGAAACAAATCTCTAGAGCATGGGAACAAACCCTACACCGACAGACAGACCAGGACAAGATAGAAGCAAACATGCACCCAGTTAGGATTAGCCGGGACCCAGCATGGATAAACGAGGGTAGACACGAGGGACAGCATCCCAGAGCACAGGCACCACGAGGTTATTACAATTGTGGCCACATGGGACATTACGCCCGCGATTGCCGACAAAGCCCCCCAAACCAGCACCGATACCAACAATCAAACCCCCACATAGGAACAATGGTAGGCCCATACATAATGTTAGTGCCCGTTCAGATGAATTAGGGTTTAATTCCACAGATTGACGGTGTTTGGACTCCCCAACTTGGGTCTGTGACACACGCTGGGACAAATCAGGAAGACCAGTAGTTACAGGCACAGTCCGGGGACATACAGTCGATTTTCTTTGGGACACAGGAGGATCCCGCACCATTTTAAACTCCACCATGTTTCAATGGGACAAATAGCTCACCACAGACACCATCACCCTGAGTGGATTCACTGGCCACATACAGCAAGGATATGTCACAGCTCCCGTACCCATTCAGACAGGAAACATTAGCACCAGACACCCCGTCGTTTTAATTGACTTACCCCAAACAGCAGAGCACATTTTAAGCATTGATTTTATGAGCTCCCATAACTCCCTAGTAAACAAATGTGTATGGCGAATGGCCAAAACAGCTAGAGCCCCCGCTACACTCCCAGTAGGGGATTATGAAAACAGGATTTGCTGAGTAGGGGACTACTGGTTTAATCCGCAAACAATTAGTGCAGACCAGACAATTAGAGAAGTCCTCATAATACACAAAGATTAGTGGGAGACTAGAGGACTGGGAAATTTTTAGGGGGCAACAGAAAGCTACTAAAAAAGCTGTAAAGAAGAGTAAGATAGATTATGAGAGTAAACTTGCTCAGAATATAAAAACAGACAGTAAAAGTTTCTACAAATATATAAAACAAAAAAGAGTGGCTAAGGTAAATATTGGTCCTTTAGAAGATGAGAAGGGAGATTTAATAATGGGAGATGAGGAAATGGCTGAGGAACTGAACAGGTTTTTTGGTTTTTTGGGAAGACACAAATAACATGCCAGTGACTGATGGAAATGAGGATCTGACAGATGAGGACCTTGAGATGATTGTTATCACTAAGGAAGTAGTGATGGGCAAGCTAATGGGGCTAAAGGTAGACAAGTCTCCCGGCCCTGATGGAATGCATCCCAGAGTGCTAAAGGAGATGGCTAGGGAAATTGCAAATGCACTAGTGATAATTTACTAAAATTCACTAGACTCTGGGGTGGAAGGTGGAATCTATCATCAAGGAAGAAATAGCGAGGCATCTAGATGGAAATTGTCCCATTGGGCAGACGCAGCATGGGTTCATAAAGGGCAGGTCGTGCCTAACTAATTTAGTGGAATTTCTGAGGGCATTACCAGTGCGGTAGATAACGGGGAGCCAATGGATGTGGTATATCTGGATTTCCAGAAAGCTTTTGACAAGGTGCCACACAAAAGATTGCTGCATAAGATAAAGATGCATGGCATTAAGGGGAAAGTAGTAGCATGGATAGAGGATTGGTTAATTAATAGAAAGCAAAAGGTGGGGGTTAATGGGTGTTTCTCTGGTTGGCAATCAGTAGCTACTGGTGTCCCTCAGGGTTCAGTGTTGGGCCCACAATTTTTCACAATTTACATAGATGATTTGGAGTAGGGGACCAAGTGCAATGTGTCCAAGTTTGCAGACGACACTAAGATGAGTGGTAAAGCAAAAAGTGCAGAGGATACTGGAAGTCTGCAGAGGGATTTGGATAGGTTAAGTGAATGGGCTAGGGTCTGGCAGATGGAATACAATGTTGAAAAATGTGAGGTTATCCATTTTGGTAGGAATAATAGCAAAAGGGATTATTATTTAAATGATAAAATATTAAAACATGCCGCTGTGCAGAGAGACCTGGGTGTGCTAGTGCATGTGTCACAATAAGTTGGTTTACAGGTGCAACAGGTGATTAAGAAGGCAAATGGAGTTTTGTCCATCGTTGTTAGAGGGATGGAGTTTAAGACTAGGGAGGTTATGCTGCAATTGTGTAAGGTATTAGTGCGGCCACACCTGGAGTATTGTGTTCAGTTTTGGTCTCCTTACCTGAGAAAGGACGTACTGGCACTGGAGGGTGTGCAGAGGAGATTCACTAGGTTAATCCCAGAGCTGAAGGGGTTGGATTACGAGGCGAGGTTGAGTAGACTGGGACTGTACTCGTTGGAATTCAGAAGGTGGCGGGGGGGGGGGGGGGTGGATCTTATAGAAACGTATAAAATCATGAAGGGAATAGATAGGATAGATGCGGGCAGGTTGTTTCCACTGGCGGGTGAAAGCAGAACTAGGGGGCATAGCCTCAAAATAAGGGGAAGTAGATTGAGGACTGAGCTTCGGAGGAACTTCTTCACCCAAAGGGTTGTGAATCTATGGAATTCCTTGCCCAGTGAAGCAGTTGAGGCTCCTTCATTAAATGTTTTTAAGATAAAGATAGATAGTTTTTTGAAGAATAAAGGGATTAAGGGTTATGGTGTTTGGGCCGGAAAGTGGAACTGAGTCCACAAAAGATCAGCCATGATCTCATTGAATGGTGGAGCAGGCTCGATGGGCCAAATGGCCTACTCCTGCTCCTAGTTCTTATGTTAACCCCTTTAGCAGCCCCCACCGTTGCGACGAGTCCCGAGACCATGCTCAAACAGGGAGTGCAGGCAAAGTACTTCACAGTGCTGGACATCAGCAAAGGCTTTTGGTCCATCCCGTTAGTCAAGGCCTGCCAGTATAAGTTCGCGTTTACGTTTCAAGGGCAACAGTACACGTGGACATGCCTCCCACAAGGATTCCATAACTCCCCCTCCATTTTCCACCGATAATTGACCAACGGACTTCCTAAATTTTCCCGACCCCAATGCCTCATACAATATGTAGACGATCTGCTCTTGCAAACGGACACATAAGAGGAACATGTAGAGCTCTTATCGGAATTACTAGGTCTACTGCAATCCATCGGATGCAAGGTCAACCCGAAAAAGGGACAGATTTTAAAGGAAAAGGTTCTTTATTTAGGCACCATCATCACCCACGGGAAGAGAGAAATTGAGCAAAAACGGATCGAGTCCATCGTTAAATTGCCCCTGCCCCAAAATGTCACTGCACTCCGTTCATTCCTAGGTTTAGTAGGATATTGCCAAAATCATATAGATGGTTTTGCCACTAAAGCAGCCCCATTCTCAGAGCTCCTTAAAAAGAACGCCCCATAGGAATGGCTTCCGCAGCACACAGACGCTATTGATGATTTAAAACGCGCCCGAGACACAGCCCCTGCTTTACAAGTTCCAGACCCAGACTTGCCCTATGCCATCGAAGTAGCAACCACCGACCAAACTCTATCAGCAGTACTCCTGCAAGAGCGACACAATCACCTAGGACCCATAGCCTATACCTCAAGAGTATTAGACCCTGTAGAGCAAGGATTCTCAGCCTGCGAACGGCACTTGCTTGCAGTCTTTTGGGCAGTACAGTACTTTGCATACATCACAGGCCTCAACCCAGTAACGATCTTGACCGAGCACATCCCCACGCAACTATTACTCGACGGTAGATTAAAGAACGGTTCAGTCAGCTAAATCAGAGCAGCTCGCTGGACACTACAGGACACTCGCTGTCCCTGGACAAGGCAGGGACATTACGGTAAAACGCACCAAGACCCACACATATCTGGCCGATAATCTCCAATATGCAGGGACCCCACATGAGTGCCAGATCATAGCAGCCCAACACCACATAGGACCCTTTATCCCAAAGTCACTACACCCACGAGCAGGCAGTAAGACACAGAATTCCCAAACCACAGGGAATGCTTAAAAAATTTATGTAAACGGTTCCTCCACAATCGAAAATAGAGTTAGAATAACCGGTTGTGGAATTTACGTGGAAGACGCACAGGGACACCCACTAGAAAATATCTCTTTAAAATTGCCCGGCCACCTAGGTTCACAAGCAGCAGAACTCGCAGCCATAGCCTATGTAATTCAGCACCCCGACTCTTTTCCAACTCCCGCAGACATACACTCCGACAGCCTGTATGTGTGCAACAGCTTAACAGAATTCCTGCCCCTGTGGGAATCTCAAGGATTTGTTTCAGCCGATGGAAAACCCCTACCCTCTGCCCCGTTGTTAAAGCACATTCTCAGGACAGCCACAGATCGCACATACGGTATCATTAAAGTAAGAAGCCATCATCGCTCCTCCCCACCCGGTAATGTAAAGGCAGACGCCTTAGCCAAAGCAGAATCACGCCATGGTCACTTCTGGCAGCCACCCGAAAGCGAACCGATACACTCAGTCCAGGTTTCCCAGACCAATATTGAGGATCTATCCCAAGCCCAAAAAGCAGATGACACCCTCAAACAGGTTTTAGACGGCAACGTCCCAGCCCCCATGATAAATGGAAGGACGCACTGACTGTACAACACGGCATAGTTTTAAAAACGGAATTTATGTGGTCCCCACCCAGGACAGAAACCAGCTCATTTACCAATTTCATGACGGACACGTACATCAGGGGATAGACAATACCATTGCCCATTTAAGGCCTTTGTGTTGCTGGCCCGATTTAAAAAGCGATGTAACCCATTATATCGAGAATTGCCTTTTCTGTGCACAGAACAATCCCAAACGTTACTCAAAGAATGGACAATTATGTCACACCCGACCTGTTAGTGGCCCTTGGACAAACTTGCAAATCGACTACATTGGCCCCCTTTCCCCTTACAGAAATGGTTTCAAGTACGTTCTGGTTGTAATCGACACCGTTACTAAATGAGTGGAAGCATTTCTCTCACGGACAAACACAGGAAAGGCCACCGCTAAGATTTTGTCCCAACAGATATTTACACGCTGGGGTCTCCCCCGCAGCATTGAGTCAGACCAAGGTTCCCACTTCACCGGCAGACCAATTTTTAGAATCAGGCAGAAATTCCACATAGCATATCACCCCCAATCCAGTGGCATTGTCGAGAGAATGAATCGAACTTTAAAAGTGACCATTAGGAAGATGGTGCAACAGAACAATACCACGTGGGACACGGTCCTCCCATTTGCTCTCATGTTTATTTGGAACACCGTTTCCAGTTCAACAGGTTTCACCCCCCCACACTCTCATGACCGGAATGCCCAAGAAGGGTATTGAATCAATTTAGGTCTTGATCTGGCAAGCCCTACAGTAACCGCCCTCACCCACGAAAAAGCAGTCCAACAGGTTACAGATAACATTTAAGCAGCACAACTCGCTGCAGCTGTCCGATTAGGCGCTAGAAGGAAGAAGAGTAAAGCCTACTTTGATAAAACCGTCCACCCTGTAGAGTACACAGTCGGTCAGCAAGTAATGGTTTCACTTTACAACCCCAGTTCTTTCCTCTCCCCCAAATTTGCAGGACCCTACTCCATTTGCGACAAACTGAGCCCCTCCTTGTACAAGATAAAGTACCCCAATAATAAAACTGGTTGGTTCCACATCACCCAACTCAAAGTCTACGGATCCCAATGTAGCCACTCCCACCATATCTCTCTGGCAGTAGGAGACAATTCTGCCCCGCCCATCGACAACCTAGTCCGACCCCTATGCCAACCTCCCCCAGCTATGCCCAAGGCATTTATCCCTTGTCCACGCCCACAGACCCAAACTTGTCTCCACCCACAGGGACGGACTTTCACCTTGAACTTGACTCCGACGACAGCGAGGGCTTCCCGGATTTGATTACTATCCCTGAACACTGGCGCGATCTCTCTGCCCCCAGTCACCCCAGCCCCTGGAACCACGACTTAGATATCTTTGGCCCCCTATATGCCCTCCCCCAGCCACTGCCACAGCCCCCGCCCGACCACAGTAACTTGCCCTCCACTCCCTACGCCTCACGACAAACATGCCCCTCTTTGGCACCGCGACAACTCTTGCAGACTAGTAAGGCACGATGATTTGGATTATCCGATGGCCCATGTGGCCAAGGCACAGAAACGGCAGACACGAGTCTGGCAACTGGGAGATGGTGATGATTCAGATACTGACTCTCGTTTCTGTAATGCTTTTACAACACTGTTTGGTACAGGACCCTGAGGTGTCCAGATGATGAGAAAGAGACACCGCCTAAATATTAAGATGTCCAAGTTCTGATGGAGCCTGCCCGCCTTTTTCCTTCTTCTTTTTTCTACTACATGGTTTTAATTCATGTCACCCGACACAAAATTACTCTTCTGATTCGAGGGTACGATGCCCTATGGCAGATAAAGGCACAAGTTTGTCGGAAAACAGATCATTGTTCTCCCAGTCTTTATGACAAGTTTCCACATGACTACGAACTCTTACTGACCACTCAGGTCACCCAGGTAGGGAGTAATGGCACTGATCCCCACCCTACCTGAGGACCCCAAATGCATCCGGTCAGTTAAGCTCGGGTAGTGGAGTAACGGCACTAACCCACGCACCTACCCGAGGATTCCACCCATTCTTCTCCCGCAGCGGCCCACACGCACCTCATGTCCCCGGCACTTCATATGCTCTGGAATAGTTCTCTATACTCTGTACTGTCTTTGGCAGGCCTTAGTTTCACCTTCTCTGCTCTCCCTTTAGTTGTGGTTTAAAGAATGCATTTTGCCATGTTCTGTACACTCACCCCTTCTTTCCTTTACCTTCCACGACCCGCTGGTCGCTCCCCACATGCTATTTACACATATGACACGAATGGTTGCTATACAAGGTGCTACACGAGAACTACCTCTGAACCCTGGGACGAAACTCTATAAAACTGGCTGCCCTGAAATTTGGCTGGTTAAAATAAGCCTCAACCACCACTAGTTGCAAGTAAAGAAAAGACTGGTCAGAGAAATTATCCGCCCACTCCCCGCATCGACCACAAGCTGCGAAAGTCTCTGTACTTTAAAAATTTGCATTTCTTGTCTCTCAAAATGGTATTTCAAAAATAAACTGAGGGTGTCACACATGGTGACAATCATAACGGGTAATGGGTGTAAGGCGAGCAAGACTAATAAAACGAGATATTAACCGAAGATAATAACAGATACTACGCTTGCACCCCCAGGATTACACGGAAAACAGAAAACACAGGATGAAGCAAGGACTGCTGACATGCGTTTGGATCATCGCTGGAATTCTGCAGCTGCGCGCGTAACACACGTTCGTTACAAACCCCACACCAGCCCCGAACACTACCACACAACAGGCCACCCCCAGCCCAGACACGACACCACACATAAAGACAGACATCGAGACCCCCATTTGGTGTGAAAACATTGCCAAATGGGACCCCCTTTCATACATAGTAGATGCCCTTCTAGTAATTGCAATAATCTGCAGTGTTATTCAGACACTCCGACTCCGTAAATGGCGAGCAAAAGCCTCCCGCTCCCCGATGTATACAGTCCAAGCCCCCTTCTCTGGAATTCAACAAAATGAAATTCATGGCTAATCGCTGCTAAGAATAAACCATGTACCTCTTTAACTTTATTAGGATTAAGTAGAAATGTGATGCTGCTGTTTTAAATTTTGTACTGTATGTAACTTCTTTGATATTCACCAGCAACATGAGAGTAGCTTAGATAGTGTCAGCTAGAGATCAACTGTACGGATGAATTAAATGTTTTATAGTGACCTAAATTATAGTGACCGTTAGAAATTAATTAATTTATGAATGTATTAACAAAATATTAGGTAAATGTCCCAACCCATAGGATAGAGTAGAGCAGAACCTTGCCTTGACCAAGGGTGACCGGTCCAACAAGGAAGAACAGGGATCAATAGTGTGATCCACCACGCTTCGCGTTTCAGGATCAAGAGGACGGGATGTAGCTATCTAAGATGGCCACCTGCAAAGGACCATGGGAATTATGGCCAACCCAGGACTCAGACAGATACAGAGCTTATGTGTATCTGAAACACAGGTAACCAAGCCTGATCGAAATCCCCGCTCGTTTACATTTCAATGGCCCATTTTCCCAGGACAATAGAACTCCAATCAAGCAACCAATATAGCCACAGACTGATCGGCGCCACTCCCTTTACTCAGGAATCCCAACTGCCAAGGTCAATGACCACTAAGGACCCACCCAGCCACCATAGCACCCGCCCCTTTATTGGCCAAAATCAAAGACAGTGATCAGAGCCCTGTCAAACTATTGGGTCCCAGGTTAAGGACCGCCCTAAAGAGTGCGAAATCTCAGAGGGATAAAAGAGGACACATCCATGTGTTCTGTCTCTTTTGGATCCGGCCTGTGCCAACCCAACGTATCAGGAACAGCCAACCAAGTTCAAGACCAATGATCGCTACCTGATGGTGAGCCCAGCAGAGACAGAGCCACTTTCTTCGAACCAGCCAAGTGAAATCCAGATAAAGGCCTTATCCATTTGCACAGTGCCGGTCGCCCTGAAGTTAAGTATACGTTATTGTAGCTGATAGGGGTAGTTTAACTCGCAGTACATATTGTGTTTGCATGTCGAGGTAACTCTTGTGTATGTAAATAAACCATCTTTTGAACTAACTAACTGGTTGTGTGGTCATTTGATCGATATAAGGGAAGGCTTGTGGTTCACCTATATTATCATTAATATTAGCAACAGTATTGGCGACGCTGTTGGGATCAAAACGAGCAACAGTTCAACTCAGGATACAACGTCGTCTGTGAACATGGATGTTTCTGAGCCTAAGTTGTCATCATCTTGATGGTCCAGGTCTTGGACTACAGCGGGTTGCACTCCTTGTCTCAGGAGTGGTCCATGAGACAATGGAGGTACCGACGTCTCAAACCAAGCATCCTCTAAGGCGGGTTCTCATCTTTTAAGATGGCCGATGTGCTTACACAAGGTCTTCCCTTATGTCTTGACCTTGTATGATACAGGTCTTGTTTTCTACAACACAATCTCCGGGAGCCAAAGGGTACCGTCTCTGAAGTTCCGGGCATAAATAATGTCCCCGGTTGAACATTTCTCCCCGACATCCCGTGTTCATGGTACTTCCTTTCCATATCTTGTTGCAGCTCGACTTTTTTGCCCAAACTTGTTAAAGTCAGACTTAAACGAGTTCAGAGGCACTGGTCCATCAGCAGCTCTGTCGGTTCTACCCCGATCGTGACATGCGGCATGGTCCTGTAACGAAAATAATCTCAGCAGTCGCGTGTCCAGGGAAGCCATACGACATTTGAATGTCTGCACCACCCGCTCTGCCAAGCTATTTGAGGACGGGTGGTACAGGGCAGTCCGGATATGTCATATTCTGTTCATGCGTATAAATCTGGAGAACTTGCTTGTAAGTAGTTCCTGTTATCTGTAGCCGGTACCTATGCTATCCCATAAATGAGAACTTCAACGTTTTAACACTGGCTCTCTCCTGTGTACATCTAGCCACTTAGAATGGCCATCCACAAGGATCCCATGAACGTCCGGCGTAGTCCACATGCAACCTCACCCAGGGGCGCCCTGACCATTGCCAGGGGTGAAGAGAGGCCGAAGGAGGTCCTGGACATGTTGGGCATCTTTTCACTCTTCGCTCAATGTTGTCATCGATCCCTGGTCACCACAGCTCCATGTCTACATCTCCATCTTTGAAGCACCTGGGTGACCACGATGTAGGCCCGGCAGGATCAATGCCTGGCCTGGCTGCGGGATAGCCACACGAGCTCCCGATAGGATGATGCCGTCTTCTACGCTCAGCTCCTGCTATTTCATGACTTGGGCTGCAGGCTGTAATCCACCATATAGTATATGTGGCGAAGCTTTGGCAATGTGGGATCTTTCTGTTTCCACGTGCGAATCTGTGTGGCTATTACTGGTAGAGTATCCATGAAAGTTAAAGTCACCACAAATTTGTCCACCACTGGTGGAGGAGGTGGGCGGGGTTGCTCAAAGGCAGTGGAAGATGGCTGAGGGTGTCAGTATGTGTTATTTGGATCCCTGAGCGATATTGAAAGGTGTATTTGTTCACTGCCAATAATAGAGCCCAGCGCTGAATCTGGGCCAAGGCTATAGAGAGAATCCCCTTGACCTCCTTAAAATGACCCAGCAGTGGCTTATGGTCTGTGATAATGATAAATGCTGCCCATAGAATTTTTTTGCTGCATATATCACAGCCAAACCTTTTTCAATCTGGGCAGAGTGGCATTCTGTATCTGCCAGGGTTCTGGAAGCGTATGTAATGAAGCGCTCCGTGCCATCGTCTCATCGATGGGACTTCAGTGCCCAATTCCATATGGAGAGGTATCACAGATGAACTGGCTGGACAGGATGGATCATCAGGGGCATTAGCTGAGAGGATGGCAGCTGTCTCTTCAGAGGAGGCGAATATACCTTCTCTTGTGGAGCTCCCCAAGCTCCCCAAGACGTGAAGAGGTGCCAACGGGGTGGCCAAATTGAGAATAAACTTCCCATAATAATTTACATGTCCCAGAAACCCATGACGTTTTGTGGAGTTGGGGCTCCTTTCATGATTTGTACCTTTTCCTCCACAGGGTGCAAACCAGCACGGTAGCACAGTGGTTAACACTGTTGCTTCACAGCGCCAGGGACCCGGGTTCGATTCCCTGCTTGGGTCACTGTCTATGTTGTGTCTTCACGTTCTCCCCGTGTCATCCCGTGTCTGCATGGGTTTCCTTCAGGTGTCCCGGTTTCCTCCCACGGTCCAAAGATGTGCAGGTTAGGTGGATTGGCCATGATAAATTGCCCCTGAGTGACCTTAGGTGGGGTTACTGGGTGATGGGGATAGGGTGGAGGCATGGGCTTAAATAGAGTGCTCTTTCCAAGGGTCGACACAGACTCGATGGACCAAATGGCCTCCTTCTGACAATTCTGTAATTTTTTTAATTGTTCACCCGGTAACCCAAGTACATCACAGCCTTTGCTTGAAAGACACATTTGCCTCTCTTCAGGCCCATTTGGGAAAGTCGTCTGAGCACCTCTTCCAGATTGTCCAGCTGCTCATTTGAAGCGGTCCCTGTGATGAGTACGTCATCCATATTTCCTGCCACTTTGGGTAGTCCCTGGAGGATGCCCTCAATCACCCTCTGAAAAATTGCACAAGTGGAAGAGACGCCGAATGGAAGGCAAGTGTATTTGAACTGCCCCCTACGGGTATTTATAGTCACGTACTTCCACGATGCGGTGTTCAATTCCAACCAAAGATATGTGTGACTCATATCCAGTTTTATGAACGAGCAGGCCCCAAACAGTTCCGCGTACAAATCCTCCACACCCAGAATGGGGTAACGGTCCAGGTGGGATGCCCTGGTCAGTTTATAATCCCCGCTGAGGCGAATCGATTTATCTGGCTTCATCATCGGAACCACTGGTGCAGCCCACTCCGCAAATCTCACTGAGTGTATGATTCCCAAATACTCCAAGGTCCGTAACTCAGTGACTACCTTTGTGAGTAAGGCGTAGGGTACTGGCCGTCCTCTGAAGTATCTGGGCGAGGCCTCCGGGTCGAGATAATGTGCTTTTATAAATTTTGCCCAGCCCCTCCTGGAATACCTCCGGATGCTTCCTGAGGATCTCCTATAGGTTTCCAGTGCCCACCCAAAATATCTGCTGCCAATAGAGGTGAAGTGTTTGCAGCCAATCACGGCCCCACGGTCTCACACTTTAGGTGGTCTGGCCATCATATTTCTCATCACTATGGGCTGCATTAAAACCAGCCCCCAATTACACCTCTTTCACAAAGGTACTTTATTTTAAAGGAGTTTTCTAATGAAGCTAATAGCAGAAGAGTGGATGTTTTTGCCAACCCTTTTCTTGCTTACACATTGTCCTCCAGGGAGATCTAAAGAGCACACCCGGTGGAGAAGCACAAAATCACTGGTCACGGCTGGATTTAATTCTACACATGAACTGACCCCCAAATTTTCTGTCCGTTTCAGACCAGTAATGATGGTGAAGCCTGACATTTTCCTGATCATTACTATTGCAAAATCCAGGCCAATTAGTACCACTCATTGATAGAATTGAGCAGTGGCATTGCACAGTGAAAATTCTCTCATCAAAATGCAAAATTGTCCCACATAGTTAAACCTGCGCTCAAGAATTAATAGCTGCGAGTGTATGTAAATGTCAATATTATTCAAGCTTTAGGTGGAACAAAGAACAAAGAACAAAGAAATGTACAGCACAGGAACAGGCCCTTCGGCTCTCCAAGCCTGTGCCGACCATGCTGCCCGACTAAACTACAATCTTCTACACTTCCTGGGTCCGTATCCCTCTATTCCCATCCTATTCATGTATTTGTCAAGGTGCTCCTTAAATGTCACTATTGTCCCTGCTTCCATGTCATTCATTCAGTACCTTGTGTCATTTTTCTGCCCAGCTCTTTGTTCCTCATGGTTGAGCATCAAATTCAAAGGTGACATTTTAGTGCAGCGTTGCGTGACTATTGCACCGTCCTTGCGATGCTCATCCACCTGCTCGAATGAATGTGGCACCATTTCGAAGGGAAGCAAAATAGTTATCTCCAGTACCTTATATCCCTCAACACATTATATAATTATTATCTGGTCATTATCACATTGATGCATGTGGGATCCTGCTGTACGGCGGCACAGTGGTTAGCACTGCTGCCTTACAGTGCCAGGGACCCGGGTTCGATTGCGACCTCAGGTGACTGTGTGGAGTTTGTACATTCTGCGCTTGCCTGTGTGGGATTCCTCCAGATATTCCGGTTTCCTCCCACAGTCCAAAGATGTGCAGGTTAGGTGGATTGGCCATGCTAAATTGCCCCTTAGGATGGGGTAGTGGATTGGGCCTAGGTAGGATGGTCTTTCCAAGGAGCGGTGCAGATTTGATGGGCCGAATGGCCTCCTTGTGCACTGTAGAGATTCTATGATTCATTTGACTGCCGTGTTTCCTACTTTACAACGGTGACTACACTTGAGAAGTATTTAATTGCCTGCAAAATGCTTTTCAAACATTTAAAGGTCTTCAAAGGTACGTATTAAAAGTTTTGCAGGTGGTTAAAGGTGTCCCGATGCACTTTTAACTCCCAGTTTGATACTGTTTCGGAATTTACAGTGAAACTGAAGTTGTATCATATACACACTCTTTATTTATCAGTGGATGCTTCTGAACATCTTTATGATGGAACAAAGATCATTAGTCAGTGAACTTTTAAACTTCCACTGCTTTTGAGTTAACATCAAGATATATTCCTTCATGCCAATCTTTTCATTTATGCTACACCTGACTTTTACAAATTTTGTGTAGCAATTTCTTCCTTATTTTATATTTTAAAAAATATTTTGTTAAACATTGTAATCGATCCTTACAATTGACCCCCAGAAATCAGTATAAGCATATAAATTGCAAACGGGTGCTAAAATGTACCATTTTGTTGGGTGAAAAGTAGTTTCAATATTATTGCGCGTGAAATAACCTGAATTGATTTATTCTATTTTGAAAGGGTTATTTTCCAATACAACAGATGGGTCAGAGAGAAAAGAAAATGAAATTGATTTACAGGATATATTGATGAAGTGTAAACTGCTCATATAGCATACCGGAGACTGGTAGGATATTTAACAGTAATTCACTTAGCGATGACAAGAAGTATTTAAGTAGGTTATTTATCTCTGCTGGCATGAGATCAATCATCTTCGGATACTACATATGTTCACCACAGTACTGAAATATTCATCATCAAGATTTAATACTACAAACGTGGCGGAGATGTGGGAAATGGCTTGAGGGTTCATTTTTAAAAATTTATCTGTCAACAAAAGCGTTTGTCATTTCCCTGACGCTACTCCCCACTTTAACAAAAGAAAAAGTTACGGGGACTTTACTGGCCTTTGATGACACAATCATATAGAGGAAAAGGAACTCTTACTTTCTGCTATGAATCTATATATTTTGGGTGGGTACACTGCATTATGCTTTTGTATGTGAAATCAGGCCGTAATTATCTGTCTTTAAGTACAACATTCATATCATTCTCCCTTAAAAATTATACAGATGTCAACCAGGTATGGTTAAAAACAGCTAGGAATTTGCTACAGAAGTGGCATTATTCAGTTTGGGCAATTGCTGAGTAAACATCTGTTAGACAATGGGCATTTTCAAACCAGAAATCTGAGTGTTGAATAATAAATCTTAAAATTCGTGCCATAATTCCTGCAAGGTCAAAGGTAAAAATGTGATCAAATGAACAGACATTTTTAATGCCTGAAGCTGAAGAGAAATATATTCAATCTTTACTTATTATAAAACTAAAGGCTGTTGCATTAGGAGGGAGTAGTGGATTTTTATAGTGAGGTCCCAATATCAGACACTTAAGAAAACTTTCAGTCGTCACAAAACAGTTGTGCAAAATGTATTCATTTTACAAACAGGTTTGTTCCGATGAACCATGTTGTCATGGTCTGTTGACTGCCTGGTATGAATGATAATTACAGAACATCTAGTACTTGACTAGTTAAAATAATTTATTATAAAATAACTGTGTGGTAAAGATAACTGGAATAAATGTATAACAAACTACTAACAGTAGCTAACAATCCTAGAGCTACTGCAAAATACATCTATCCACCAACACAACTTACTCCCAATTCCCCCAGGCACAGAGTCACATGGTAGGTTTACATTGCCACTTGGTGGTCGGAGGTCGTATACACTATTAAAGATTGCTTTTGCATATCATTACACATGTGTCACTCAGGATGTCTTACACAGATATCCCAACCTAATCAGGTTGTACAGTTCTTTGTGGCATTCCATCCCTTTAAGTTGATCCTTTCTCTAATGTTCTTTATTTGCTCTCAGATACGTATAAATAAAATAGATAAAACTGTTCCTCAAACTCTCAATGAATTGCGGCGTAAATGAGCAGTGCAAAACGTCAAGTTCAAAGCTTCAATCATATTAGCATTGTCAACAGGTCAAATGTGAAAGGAAATGTTTTTCTGAGGATCATAGAACATACAGTGCAGAAGGAGGCCATTTGGCCCATTGAGTCTGCACCGACCCACTTAAGCTCTCACTTCCACCTTATCCCCGTAACCCAATAACCCCTCCTAACCTTTTTGGACACTAAGGGCAATTTAGCATGGCCAATACACCTAACCTGCTCGTCTTTGGACTGTGGGAGGAAACCAGAGCACCTGGAGAAAACCCACGCAGACACGGGTAGAACAATGCAGACTCCGCACAGACAGTGACCCAGCGGGGAATCGAACCTGGGACCCTGGCGTTGTGAAGCCACAGTGCTAGCCACTTGTGGTAAGACAACACCTGATGGAGGCAACATGTATGACTGGTGGCATTTTTTTTACCAGGAAGTGCCAGGGACATTCTCTGTATTGAATTGAATATTGGTGGTTTGATGGAGGGGATCTTTGCTGGCATAGCTGACCCTTACTTGATAAACAAGTCCTGACCTGCATAATACCATACAAGTCATGCTGTTTAATTTACATCTAGATTTGCAAGTGGACAGCAAGAAAAATGACTTTGAATGGCTCATGTTGTGAATGAAATATGCATTACATACAATGCATAACTTTTCTTCAGTGCCGTGCCACTCTTTAACTCGAGTTATATATGTTGGGTTTGTAAAATTAAACAAGTGTTATTGTAGATCCTAATGTATGTGATAGCTGGAAGCTCTTTGAATGGTATATTTGCTGAAGCATGTCTTACTTTGATATTTGATGCCATGTGCACACTTAGACATCTTCCCATCCTTGTTTGGCCTTTAAAAGCCAAAATACAAAACATAAATAAAGGTACTCAGAGAGATATGGGGAATTAAAGGTAAGGGGCGTCATTCTCCGACCCCCCGCCGGGTTGGAGAATCGCCGGGGTCTGCCGTGAATCCCGACCCCGCCGGTTGCCGAAGTCTCCGGTACCGGATATTCGGTGGGGGCGGGAATCGGGCCGCGCCGGTTGGCGGGCCACCCCGCTTGAGATGGGCCGAAAAATTGCCTGTCCCGCCGGCGTGGATTAAACCACCTTTTGAACGGCGGGACAAGGCGGCGCGGGCGGGCTCCGGGGTCCTGGGGGGGGCGCGGGGCGATCTGGCCCCGGGGGCTGCCCCCACGTGGCCTGGCCCGCGATCGGGGCCCACCGATCCACGGGCGGGCCTGTGCCGTGGGGGCACTCTTTCCCTTCCGCCTCCGCCACAGTCTCCACCATGGCAGAGGCGGAAGAGACTCCTTCCACTGCGCATGCGTGGGAAACTGTCAGCGGCCGCTGACGCTCCCGCGCATGCGCCCCCCGGGGATGTCATTTCCGCGCCAGCTGGCGGGGCAACAAAGGCCATTTCCGCTTCCAGCTGGCGGGGCGGAAATTCCTCCGGCGTCGGCCTAGCCCCTCAATGTTGGGGCTCGGCCCCCAAAGATGCGGAGCATTCCGCACCTTTGGGGCGGCGCGATGCCCGTCTGATTGGCGCCGTTTTGGGCGCCAGTCGGCAGACATCGTGCCGTTTCAGGAGAATTTCGCCCAAGATGTCAGTAAACAATTGTAGGTCACAGAAAAAGAGAATAAACAGAGAAAAAATAATAGCAAACACAAAGATAATAGATAAAACGTGAAAAACGGGTGAAAGAAAATATAAGTCCGGCACAAAATAAAGGAACCTAAAGAGTGTAGAAAAATCAAACAACAAAAATCGAGTGGGTTGCAAATCGATTAAAAATAAAAGATGAAAGGGCGGCACGGTGGCCCAGTGGTTAGCACTACTGCCTCCGGCGCTGAGGACCCAGGTTTGACTCCGGCCCCGGGTCACTGTCTGTGTGGAGTTTGCACATTCTCCCCATATCTACGAGGCGAATGTGCACAACTCGAAAAGATATGCAGGGTAGGTGGATTGGCCACACTAAATTGCCTCTTAATTGGGGGGGAAAAAAAATTGGGTACTTTAAATTAAAAACAAAATAAAATAAAAGATGAAGGCACAGAACCACAAATGTGAATAAGGACCAAAACGAATAATGGACAGAAGCCGTAAGGGCTATGTTGTTCCTTGAACTGGATAAAAACAAAATTAAAGTGCCATGATGTGTATGAAATGTAAACACCTTAAAGTTAAATTATTTCTAACACAAGTCAGAACTAAGAAAGAAAAACAGGAAAATGCTGGAAAAACGCAACAGGTCCAGCAGTATCTGTGGAGGGAGAAACAGAGTTAGCGTTTCAAGCCAGACCGTGTTAGCCAAATTCGACAGTCACTGTGAAGTCGATTCTTACCATAGTTTTTCAAAGTGTCAGGCTCAGACTGAAAACCGCATTTGGCTCTCCAGCTGCACAGACCGGTTTTCTTTCCAGATCTTCAGCCTCTTTAGAGAAGAAAAATGAGTGCACTGTAACTTCTATGAGTGGCCGTGGTTTACGTCATCATTCCAGTGGGGCTGGGCAGGGCCTGATAGAGCCGGCACACAGCTCCATAGAGATCGGGGCACCATTTTTAAAGGGCTCCCCAATCAGGACTGAGACAGAATGGCCCCAGCCTCTCCACAGAGGTATCGGAGGCTCCCACTATCATAATATGCACCCATGCACATCATGAGGTTAAAAACAGACAGTGACAGACACCCAGGTTAGCCAATCAACATACAGGACAGAACACAACCAATCACCAGATAGAACACCAGAGGGGGGCTTCCAACTATAAAACACATGAGGCATCAGCACTCCACCTCTTTCCACTGGTGACAACTGTAGTGACAGTCAGGGTGTATATATCAGTCAGCACCTTCTACACATGGATCAGAGCTAGCCTGTTCTAGTAAGTTAGAGTGAGTACACTTAGAATAGTAGAGTGTCAACCCACAGCCAGCTGTGTGCTTTGTTACAGAAGTTCAATAAATCGCATTGAACCCACGCCTAAGTTTGGTGTATGCTTTACATCTGCATCCTGTTGCAGTCCGTGTTACCCCAGGGTGAATAACACGACATGGTACCAGGAGACTACTTAATCTAAGTAATTTACCTTGAATAATTCAGTGCCTTCCAGCGGCATGGAGTAGATCCAGGCCCCTCCACAGCTCCAGATATCTTGGCGCCAACTGGCGGGTTTTCAAGCAGAAATTCAGTCTATACATTGAGGCCTTGGGCCTCGAGGATGCGACCGATGCCAGAAAGATCGCGCTGCTCCTATCAACTGCGGGGGACCAGGCCATCCAAATCTTCAATTTGCTCACTTTTGATGACGACGAGGACAAGACCAAGTTCCAGACCGTGTTAGCCAAATTCAACAGTCACCGTGAAGTCGAAACGAACGAGAGCTTTGGTGTTATGTCTTCCAGCAATGCCTTCAGGGTAAGGATGAGCCTTTCCAATCCTTTCTAACTCATCTCTGCATATTAGCGCAATCCTGCAACTGCGGTGACACCGCTGATTCCCTCATCAGGGATCAGATCGTGTTTGGGGTCCACTCCGATGCCTTGCGGGAGCAGCTCTAAAAATTTTTTTAAATGACTCTGCCAGTAGCCATCAAGACGTGTAAAGTGCATGAACAGGCGAAAAGTCACTGCTCCCGCTTTAAGTTGGCGGAACAGGACCAACTTGCCTCCCACGAGGCAGAGAGTGTACAGGCCATCACCCGAATGCGGTGCCTTAGCATCGATGAAGGCGGCCATTTCGCTCGCTTTTCCCGGGGAATGCGCACCACGGATGCGCACCACGGACGGGAGAACGAAGAGGCCGAAGACCACACTGCGCAGGTGCGAGCGGCGGCTGACTGCACTGCGCATGTGCGACGACGCATGGAGCATTACGACGTCAATATCATGACGTGCCCGAACTGTGGCACCGCCCACTTAAAGCGTCAATGCCCTGCAAGAGGCAGGCGATGTTTAAATTGCGGGAAGCCTGGCATTATGCAGCGTGCTGTCGTACAAGTCAACCAATGCAGCATCCGGTTCAAGCTGGACTCTGGTGCTTCAGCCAATCTTATCTGTCAAGCAGATCTTTCTCGCATCCAAAGGCAGCCAAAAATTCTTCTGCAGGCCTGCCAGCTGCTTGATTATAATGGCAATGCCATTACTGCGTCAGGGTCCTGTCACCTGCATGTCTCCAACAAGGCCATCAAAGCCACACTGCGATTCTAAATCATCGAGCCTGACAAGGCTTCCCTGCTTGGTGCCCATGCATGCAAGCTACTCAATCTTGTCCAGCGCGTACATGCCATGTCCTCTGCCAATATGAATCTTCAGGCTGACATTGACGAAATCCTGTCACAATACCCGGATGTGTTCAGTGGGATGGGCACGCTGGTGTACCGCTACAAAATCTTACTCAGGCCTGATGCCACGCCTGTAATCCATGCACCACGCCAGGTGCCGACTTCTCTGAAGGACCGTTTAAAGGCACAGCTGCAGGAGCTCCAAGACCAGGGTATAATCTCTAAAGTGACGGAACCGACTGACTGGATCAGCTCAATGGTCTATGTGAAGAAGCCCTCTGGAGAACTGCGCATATGTATAGATCCCAAGGATCTTAACCAAAACATAATGCGGGAACACTATCTGATCCCGAAGCGGGAGGAGCTAACCAGTGAGATGGCACATGCCAAATTCTTCACGAAGCTAGATGCATCACGTGGCTTCTGGCAGATATAACTGGACGAGTCCAGAAGGGAGCTCTGCACGTTTAATACACCTTTCGGAAGGTACTGTTACAACCGCATGTCGTTTGGTATTGTTTCAACCTCTGAAATCTTCCACAGGATCATGGAACAGATGCTGGAGGGCATTGAGGGTGTGCGGGTTTATGTTGATGACGTCATTATATGGTCCACGACCCCAGAGGAACACATATCTCGTCTCCGAGTCTTTAGACGCATATATGCCAACGGCCTCAAGTTGAACAAGGCCAAATGCTCCTATGGCATGTCATCAATCAAGTTTTTGGGTGATCAAATATCCCAGCAGGGCGTGTGACCAACTCGGACAAAGTCAAGGCCATTAACACCATGAAGACCCCGGAACACAAAAAGGCGGTACTCCGCTTCCTGGGTATGGTTAACTTCTGGGAAAGTTTATTCCCAACCTCGCATCACACACCACGGCTCTCAGGCATCTGGTGAAGAAGTCCACTGCCTGTCAGTGGCTACCCACACATCAAGCAGAGTGGCTCGAGTTAAAGGCAAAGTTCACCACTGCTCCGGTACTAATGTTTTTTAACCCAGAGCGGGAGACAAAAGTCTCCATGGACGCCAGCCAGGACGGCATTGGTGCGGTGCTCCTCCAGAAGGATGACTCCTCGTCCTGGGCTCCAGTGGCCTATGCGTCCAGGGCCATGACTCCCACTGAGCAGAGATATGCTCAGATAGAGAAAGAGTGCCTGGGCCTCCTCACCGGTATTGTAAAGTTCCATGATTACGTCTATGGTCTACCAGCCTTCACAGTAGAGACTGACCAAAAAAGCCTAGTCCATATCATTCACAAGGACTCGAATGACATGACGCCCAGGCTTCAGCGCATTCTCCTTTGACTCTGCAGGTATGATTTTGAATTGGTTTACACACCGGGCAAGGAGCTAATCATTGCGGATGCCCTGTCTCGCACCATCACCTCGCCCTGTGAACAGGTCGACTTCATCCGCCAAATTGAGGCACAGGTGCAACTAGAACATAGAACATAGAACGATACAGCGCAGTACAGGCCCTTCGGCCCACGATGTTGCACCGAAACAAAAGCCATCTAACCTACACTATGCCATTGTCATCCATATGTTTATCCAATAAACTTTTAAATGCCCTCAATGTTGGCGAGTTCACTACTGTAGCAGGTAGGGCATTCCACGGCCTCACCACTCTTTGCGTAAAGAACCTACCTCTGACCTCTGTCCTATATCTATTACCCCTCAGTTTAAAGCTATGTCCCCTCGTGCCAGCCATTTCCATCCGCAGGAGAAGGGTCTCACTGTCCACCCTATCTAACCCCCTGATCATTTTGTATGCCTCTATTAAGTCTCCTCTTAACCTTCTTCTCTCCAACGAAAACAACCTCAAGTCCATCAGCCTTTCCTCATAAGATTTTCCCTCCATACCAGGCAACATCCTGGTAAATCTCCTCTGCACCCGCTCCAAAGCCTTCAAGTCCTTCCTATAATGCAGTGACCAGAACTGTATGCAATACTCCAAATGCGGCCGTACCAGAGTTCTGTACAGCTGCAACATGACCTCCTGACTCCGGAACTCAATCCCTCTACCAATAAAGGCCAACACTCCATAGGCCTTCTTCGCAACCCTATCAACCTGGGTGGCAACTTTCAGGGATCTATGTACATGGACACCTAGATCCCTCTGCTCATCCACAAAGGGACCACATTTGCTATCCTCCAGTCCTCTGGCACTATTCCTGTAGCCAATGATGACATAAAAATCAAAGCCAAAGGTCCAGCAATCTCTTCCCTGGCCTCCCAGAGAATCCTAGGATAAATCCCATCAGGACCCGGGGACTTATCTATTTTCAGCCTGTCCAGAATTGCCAACACCTCTTCCCTACGTACGTCAATGCCATCTATTCTATTAGCCTGGGTCTCAGCATTCTCCTCCACAACATTATCTTTTTCCTGAGTGAATACTGACGAAAAATATTCATTTAGTATCTCGCCTATCTCTTCAGACTCCACACACAACTTCCCATCCTGTGTGCCAGCAACCTCCCGGCCTCAGACGAATGAGTCGTCAACATTCGGGAAGAGACTTCCAAGGACCCTCCTCTGCAGCGGGTCACACATCACCTTGCGAATGGTTGGCAGAAAGGGCAATGCCCCCAGTTCTTTAATGTCAAGGATGACCTAACAGTTTTCGAGGGGATCCTCCTCAAGCTGGATTGTATCGTTATTCCTCGCAGCCTCTAGAGCTTAGTGCTCAAACAGATCCACGAGGGACACCTCGGTATCGAGAAATGTAGGCGCAGGCTGTCTATTGGCCTGGCATCAAAGAGGACATATCCAACATGGTCCTCAATTGTGCGACCTGCCAGCGTTTCCAGCCTGCTCAGCCCAAAGAAACACTCGAGTAACACGAGATCGTGACCTCTCCGTGGTCTAAGGTGGGAATTGACCTTTATCACGCCAATGGACGTGACTACAGGCTTATAATTGACTACTTCTCGAGTTACCCCGAAGTGGTGAAACTGTCCGACCTCACATCAAGGACTGTCATCAAGGCCTGCAAGGAGACATTTTCCAAGCATGGTATTCCGCTCATGGTCATGAGCGACAACGGTCCCTGCTTCTACAGCCAAGAGTGGTCCAACTTCGCAAAGCTATACCAGTTCAAGCACATCACCTCGAGCCCGCAATCTAATGGGAAGGTCGAAAAAGGGGTCCATATCGTGAAGTAACTGCTCTGCAAGGCTGCAGACTCAGCTTCTGACTAACCTTGCGCTCCTGGCGTACAGGGCAACCCCTCTGTCCACCGATATGTCTCCGGCACAACGCCTTATGAATCGTGACCTGCGGACGACTGTTCCGGCCATTCATCCACCTGACCTGGATCACCTCCCAGTGCTGCAAAAGGTGCAGCAACTCAGAAACCGGCAAAAGCTGACATACGATGCTCATGCTACTGATGTGCCTGTGCTCTCTCCGAAGATGCTGTTCGCATCAAGTTGCCTGGTGGAGGCTGGTCAGCTCCAGCTGTTGTTGTTCGACAGGCTGCTCCCAGGTTGTTCGTGGTTCGCATGGCTGATGGATTCATTGTCAGGCGCAACAGAAGGGCACTACGCAAACTTGCCTGCTCACCACTGGATCTCACGTTCCCAGCTGTCGTTATGCCTTTTCCGGACACCTTGCTCCATGAGGCCACCAATCTGGCTGCAATCCCGCCTGTCAAGGCGCCGTCGTCCCCACCTCCACCTCTCAGGCAGTCGACAAGGTTCCGACGCCAGCCCCAGAGATTGGACTTATAAATATTTCCTTTGTACATATTGTTCTGTATCTGTATGCTAGACACCTTACATGTACATATGCCTTCACTCGCCATTTGCCGTAAATAGTTATATCTGTAAATATGTCATATATGCTCTAAGCAATCAACAAATCATTTTTTTAAAAGGGGGATGTCATAATATGCACCCATGCACATCATGAGGTAAAAACAGGCAGTGACAGACACCCAGGTTAGCCAATCAACATACAGGACAGAACACAACCAATCACCAGATAGAACACCAGAGGGGGGCTTCCAACTATAAACCACACGAGGCATCAGCACTCCGCCTCTTTCCACTGGTGACAACTGTAGTGACAGTCAGGGTGTATATATCAGTCAGCACCTTCTACACGTGGATCAGAGCTAGCCTGGTCTAGTAAGTTAGAGTTAGTACACTTAGAGTAGTAGAGTGTCAACCCACAGCCAGCTGTGTGCATTGTTACAAAAGTTCAATAAATCGTATTGAACCAACGCCGATGTTTGGTATATGCTTTACAGTTCACCTGTATCCTGTTGCAGTCCGTATTGCCCCAGGGTGAATAACACAACACCCCTTCCACCGCAAATCATTGTGGAGCACTGTCCCCAAAGTTTAGGTTGGCAGAGCCAGGGGGCAGTGCAGGCATGTCCCTCTCCCCCCAGGCGCTCTATTTATCTTTACACCCCTGGAGGGAAACCCTCGACAGGGTCCCGTTTTAAAAGGCTGTTACAAACCTCGCCAACGTCACGTCCGAGAGGTATGAATATTTAGTGAAGAAAGAATCATGTGGCGGGTGAGCTCATTAATAATGTTAAAATTTATTATAATGCATTTAAATTAGGTTCCCACCTTTGAGGGCATGAACCTCGTGACGTCGCTAACGAGGGGTGCGGAAAATTCTCCAGAATTGCGTTTCCCGATTTCCTCCAGATTTTCCACCCACGTTGCTGTTCTATCTGAAGGCAATCATGGGCTGAAAACCACCCCCATATGACCCTTTTTCAGTTGCCCTGTTGAAATAATTTCCTCATGTACCTGCAATGAATGTGTTAATTTTTGCAGCCAAGAATAATTGAGGGGAACTTTATTCTGACTGGTATTTTCCATGATTTTCTTTCAATTACATCCAGAATCGGAGGGCAGAGAGCAATGTCAAAGTCACTGATGTGAGGCTCCAGCCATTTACATTTCTTTTAGCATTTTTACTCAGTTATGCCCTTAAATTTTAATGCTTATATTTGTATTATTTTACATAACACTTCATTGCGATCATTCCAGTTTAGCCACACTGTTTACAAATGTTGTTTGACCTAACGTTGCAGTCCCCCTTGATGACTTGATCATTAATAAACATGAAATTCATAACATACCCCTTGAAGAGAAGTATAATTTTTGGTATAAGATATGCGGTACTGTCATAGCGTTTATGATCATAATTTGAAAAGGAATTGTGTGCATTTATTGAGAGGATATATAACATCTGCAATTTCAAAGAGCAGTCCAAACTCAAAGGAGAAAAAAAAGTGATGAGAGTTATATATTACACTCTAATATACGTGTGGTCATATTGCAGGGGTGGCCAAACTCGCTGAACCCAAAGGCCGCATAGGATAATCTTCAGATGTTTGAGAGCAGCAAGACATGAACAAACTTTACACAGGTTAATTACTGCTAGTAGAGGACTTGTAGGTCTCCATCCTGGTTGTAAGTGTTTGAAAATCTGACTGATATGTTGGCAAGACTGTATGAAGAAGCTCTGTCAGGTGTTGATTTGTAAGGACTGCACAATGTTTTGGCTTTACAAACTTCATTACAAGAGACCAGCGGTTCACAGCAGTGTGCTGTGCTGAAAATTGAAATGAGTCACACACTTATTTTCTTGAGTTGAGGATATTTTGTTTCCGGCACTTCCATCCAGAGCTCTATTGTAGATTGCAACTTATGCATCAACTTTAAGCCCTGGTCGTCCCGGACGTCCAACAGTTCCATTTCGACAGTAGATTTTTCTGCAACCGGATTCTCCGGTCCCCCAGCCACGTGTTTCTTGGTGATGCGGCGTTCGCTGGAGGCAGGATTCTCTGTTCCCGCTGCTTGTCAATGTGATTTCCCATTGAAGCCACCCCACGCCGCTGGGAAACCCTTGGACGGGGGCGCGCTGCCGGGGCGAAAAGAGAATCGCAATGGCCGGAAATCTCCGGCCCAAATGTTTGACAACCGGACAACCATCATTAACCACATCTCCCTCCTTCCTCCCCATTTCCCCTCCCCTTATTTCCTCCCTCGATGTATTTCCACCCTCCCTTTTTCCCTCTCTCTTCCCTCAATGTATATCCTGCATCCCTTTTTCCCTCCCTCCGTCTTTTCGGTCTACTTTCTCTCTCTTGCCTCCCCCATTTCTCTCCCCACCCTCCCACCTCCCCGTTTCCCCCCCCTCCCCTTTCTTCTCTCCCTGCTCTCCATATCCTTCCTCCCCAACCACCCACCTTGCTTTTCCTCTCCTCCCCTTCCCTCCAAGGAGTCAGGAGGACTAAAATGGGTCACGAAAAGTCATTGGCAAATAGGGTTAAGGAAAATCCCAAGGCTTTTTACACGTACATAAAAAGCAAGAGGGTAGCCAGGGGAAATGGGCGAGGTACTAAATGAATACTTTGCATCAGTATTCACCAAAGAGAAGGAATTGGTGGATGTTGAGTCTGTAGAAGGGTGTGTAGATAGCCTGGGTCACATTGAGATCCAAAAAGACGAGGTGTTCGGCATCTACCCCAGAATACTGAAGGAGGCTAGAGAGGAAATTGCTGAGGCCTTGACAGAAATCTTTGGATCCTCACTATCTTCAGGTGATGTCCCGGAGGACTGGAGAATAGCCAATGTTGTTCCTTTGTTTGAGAAGGATAGCAAGGATAATCCAGGGAACTACAGGCAGGTGAGCTTTACGTCAGTGGTAGGGAAATTACTGGAGAGAATTCTTCAAGACAGGATCTACTCCCATTTGGAAGCAAATGGATGTATTAGCAAGAGGCAGCACAGTTTTGTGAAGGGGAGGTTGTGTCTCACTAACTTGATAAGAGTTTTTCGAAGCGGTCACAAAGATGGTTGATGCAGGTAGGGCAGTGGATGTTGTCTGGATAGACTTCAGTGAGGCCTTTGGCAAGGTCCCTCATGGCAGACTGGTACAAAAGGTGAAGTCACACGGGATCAGGGGTGAGCTGGCAAGATGGATACAGAATTGGCTAGGTCATAGAAGGCAGAAAGTAGCAATGGAAGGGTGCTTTTCTGATTGGAGGGCCGTGACTAGTGGTGTTCCGCAGGAATCAGTGCTGGGACCTTTGCTGTTCGTTGTATATATAAATGATTTGGAGGAAAATGTAACTGGTCTGATCAGTAAGTTTGCAGACGGCACAATGGTTGGTGGAATTGCGGATAGCAATGAGGACTGTCAGAGGATACAGCAGGATTTAGATTGTTTGGAGACTTGGGCGGAGAGATGGCAGATGGGAGTTTAATCCGGACAAATGTGAGGTAATGCATTTTGGAAGGTCTAATGCAGGTAGGGAATATACAGTGAATGATAGAACCCTCAAGAGTATTGACAGGTGTACAGGTCACTGAAAGGGGCAACACAAGGCGGAGAAGGTAGTCAGGAAGGCATAGGCATGCTTGCCTTCACTGGCCGGGGCATTGAGTATAAGAATTGGCAAGTCATGTTGCAGCTGTATAGAACCTTAGTTCGGCCATACTTGGAGTATAGTGTTCAATTCTGCTCACCACACTACCAGAAGGATGTGGAAGCTTTAGAGAGGGTGCAGAAGAGATTTACCAGGATGTTGCCTGGTATCGAGGGCATTAGGAGGCGTGGAAGAATAAACTCGGTTTGTTCTCATTGGAACAACGGAGATTGTGATAGAGGCCTACAAAATTATGAGGGGCATAGACAGAGTGGATAGTCAGATGCTTTTACCCAGGGTAGAGGGGCAAATTACTAGGGGGCATAGGTTTAAGGTGCGAGGGCAAGGATTAGAGGAAATGTATGAGGCAAGTTTTTTACACAGAGGATAGTGGGTGCCTGGAACGCGCTGCCGGAGGAGGTGGTGGAAGCAGGGACGATAGTGACATTTAAGGGGCATCTTGACAAATACTTGAATAGGATGGGAATAGAGGGATATGGACCCAGGAAGTGTGGAAGATTTTAGTTTAGACAGGGGAGAGAGAAGAGATAAAGGGGAGAGACAGAAGAGATAGAAGGGAAGAGAGAGAGGAGAGATAGAGGGGAAGAGAGGAGAGGGAGAGACAGAAGAGATAGAGGTGGAGAGAGGAGAGATAGAGGGGAAGAGAGAGGAGAGATAGAGGGGAAGAGAGAGGAGAGATAGAGGGGAAGAGAGAGAGGAGAGATAGAGGGGAAGAATGAGGAGAGATAGCGAGGGAGAGACAGAAGAGATAGAGGTGGAGAGAGGAGTGATATAGGGAAGAGAGAGGAGAGATAGAGGGGAAGAGAGAGGAGAGATAGAGGGGAGGAGAGATAGAGGTGGAGAGAGGAGAGATAGAGGGGAAGAGAGAGGCCCCCCTCAGGCTTGGAGGGCCGAAGGGCCTGTTCCTGTGCTGTACTTTTCTTTGTTCTCTCCCTGGCTCTCCTTTTCCTCTCCTTTCACCCTTCTCCCCTCTATCCGTGCCAATCCCCCTCTCTCTCCTTTCCTATCTCGCCTTTCCCTCCCATTCCTCCTTTCTCCTAGTCTAACCCCACCCACTCCCTCTATCTCTCCTCTCTCCCCCTCTATCTCTCCTTTCTCCCCCTCTATCTCTCCTCTCTCCCCTCTATCACTCCTCACTCTCCCCCTCTATCTCTCCTCTCTCCTCTCTCTCCCCCTCTATCTCTCCTCTGTTCCCCCTCTATCGCTCCTCTCTCTTCACCTCTATCTCTCCTCTCTCTTCCCCTCTATCACTCCTCTTTCCACCTCTATCTCTTCTGTCTCTCCCTCTCTATCTCTCCTCTCTCCACCTCTATCTCTTTTCTCTCCCCCTCTATCTCTCCTCTCCCCTATGCTCTCTCTATTGCCCCTTTCCCTCCTGTTCCTATTTCACCATCTCTATTTCTCTACTCCTCCCTTTTTTTCAACCTACCTCACCTTCTCCCTGCTCTCTCTCCATCTCCTCTATTTCTGACTCTCAGGTGTCCCCTATCTCCTCCCTACCTCTCTCTCCCTGTACTTCTCAATCCCTCCCTAGCACTGTCTCGAAACCCCTCTATCACACACTTTACCTCTCCAGGTCTCCCTTCTGTTCACTGTCTCCCTCTATCACATCTCTCCCTCTATTTCTGAAACCCTCTCACCCTCTATTTCTCAACCCCTCACTCTATCTCTCCTCTCTCCCCCTCTATCTCTCCTCTCTCCCCCTGTATCTCTCTGCTCTCCCCCACTATCTCCTCTCTCCCTCTATTTCTCCTCTCTCCCCCTCCAACTCTCCTCTCTCCACCTCTATCTCTCCTCCCTTCTATCTCTCATCTGTCTCTTCCCTCTATCTCCCCTCTCGATTTCTCCTCTCCCCTATGCTCTCTCTATTGCCCCTTGTTCCTCCTCTTTCACCATCTCCCCTCTATCCACTCACTCCATTTCTCTACCCCTCCCTATTTTTCAACCTACCTCACCTTCTCCCTGCTCTCTCTCCAGCTCCTCCCCTATTTCTGACTCTCAGGTGTCCCCTATCAAGTGTCCCCTAGGGCAGCACGGTAGCCTTGTGGTAGCACAATTGCTTCACAGCTCCAGGGTCCCAGGTTCGATTCCGGCTTGGGTCACTGTCTGTGCGGAGTCTGCACATCCTCCCCGTGTATGCGTGGGATTCCTCCGGGTGCTCCGGTTTCCTCCCACAGTCCAAAGATGTGCAGGTTAGGTGGATTGGCCATGATAAATTGCCCTTAGTGTCCAAAACTGCCCGTAGTGTTGGGTGGGGTTACTGGGTTATGGGGATAGGGTGGAGGTGTTGATCTTGGGTAGGGTGCTCTTTCCAAGAGCCGGTGCAGACTCGATGGGCGGAATGGCCTCCTTCTGCACTGTAAATTCTATGATAATCTCCTCCCTACCTCTCTCTCCCTGTACTTCTCAATCCCTCCCCAGCCCTGTCTCGAAACCCCTCTATCATACTCTCTCTCTCTCCAGGTCTCCCTTCTGTTCACTGTCTCCCTCTATCACATCTCTCCCTCTATTTCTGAAACCCTCTCACCCTCTATTTCTCAAACCCTCTCTCCTCTCTCTGCCCCCTCTATCCCACACCCTCTCTAGGACTCCCTCCTTCGATTATATCTCTCCTTCTATTTCTCAACCCCTCGCTCTATACCTCTCACTCCCTCCCCTCTCTCTCCCTCTATCACACTCCCTCTCGAGGTCTTCCTTCCCCACTCCTTACTGTCTCATCTCTCCCTCTATTTCTCACCCCCCCTCTCTCTCCCCTCTATCACACCCTTTCCCTCTATCATTCTCTCCCCCCTCAAAATACATCAATCACTCTCTACCTCTATCACGCTCTCCCCCTTCCCCCGTCTAACACTCTCTCTCTCCAGGTCTCCCTTCTCCTCTCCTCACTGTCTCTTCGCTCCCTCTATTTCTCACCCTCCTCTCTCTCCCCTCTATCACACTCCCTTTCCCTCTATCATTCTCTCCCCCATCACTCTCTCCCTTCAAAATACATAAATAACCCTCTCCCCCCTCTTGCACTCTCTCCTCTATCACCTCCTCTCCACTCTCCCTCTCTCCCCCTCTATCACTCTCTCCCCTTTATCACTCTCCCCTCTATCACACTCTTCCCTCTATCACACTCTCCCCTCTATCACACTCTCCCCTCTATCACACTCTCCCCTCTATCACACTCTCCCCTCTATCACACTCTCCCCTCTATCACACTCTCCCCTTTATCACTCTCCCCTCTATCATTCTCTCCCCTCTATCACTCTCTCCCCTCTATCACTCTCTCCCCTCTATCACTCTCCCTCACCATCACACTACCTCTAACTCTCCCCTCTCTATCATACTCCCCCTTTCTATATCTCCCCCCTCTATCACACTCTCCCCTCCTATCACTCTCTCCCTCCTCCAGCACCCTCTCCCTCTCCCCCTCCAGCTCTCTCTCCCTCTCCCCCCACCAGCACTCTCTCCCTCTCCCCCCTCCAGTACTCGCTCTCCCCCCCTCCAGCACACTCTCCCTCTCCCCCCTCCAGCACTCTCTCCCTCCCCCCTCCAGCACTCTCTCCCTCCCCCTCCAGCACTCACTCCCTCTCACCTCCTCCAGCACTCACTCCCTCTCACACCCTCCAGCACTTGCTCCCTCTCACCCCCTCCAGCACTCACTCCCTCTCCCCCCTCCAGCACTCACTCCCTCCAGCACTCACTCCCTCTCCCCCCCTCCAGCACTCACTCACTCTCCCTCCCTCCAGCACTCACCCTCTCCAGCACTCACTCCCTCTCACCCCCTCCAGCACTCACTCCCTCTCCCCCTCCAGCATTCACTCCCTCTCACCCCCTCCAGCACTCACTCCCTCTCACCCCCTCCAGCACTCACTCCCTCTCCCCCCCTCCAGCACTCACTCCCTCTCCCCCTCAAGCACTCACTCCCTCTCCCCCCCTCCAGCTCTCACTCCCTCTCCCCCCCCAGCACTCACTCCCTTTCCCCCCTCCAGCACTCACTCCGTCTGTCCCCACCTCCAGCACTCACTCCCTCCCCCCTCCAGCACTCACTCCCTCTCACCCCCTCCAGCACTCACTCCCTCTCCCCCCTCCAGCACTCACTCCCTCCCCCTCCAGAACTCACTCCCCCCCTCCAGCACTCACTCCACCCCCCTCCAGCACTCACTCCACCCCCCTCCAGCACTCACTCCCTCTCCCCCTCCAGCACTCACTCCCTCTCCCGCTTCAGCACTCACTCCCTCTCCCCCTCCAGCACTCACTCCCTCTCCCCCTCCAGCACTCACTCCCTCTCACCCCCTCAAGCACTCACTCCCTCTCCCCCCTCCAGCACACTCCCTCTCACCCCCTCCAGCACTCACTCCCTCTCACCCCCTCCAGCACTCACTCCCTCTCACCCCCTCCAGCACTCGCTCCCTCTCACCCCCTCCAGCACTCACTCCCTCTCCCCCCTACAGCACCCACTCCCTCTCCCCCTCCAGCACTCACTCCCTCTCCCCCCCTCCAGCACTCACTCCCTCTCCCCCCTCCAGCACTCACTCCCTCTCGCCCCCTCCAGCACTCACCTTCTCACCCCCTCCAGCACTCACTCCCTCTCCCCCTCCAGCACTCACTCCCTCTCCCCCTCCAGCACTCACTCCCTCTCCCCCCTCCAGCACTCACTCCCTCTCCCCCTCCAGCACTCACTCCCTCTCCCCCTCCAGCACTCACTCCCTCTCCCCCTCCAGCACTCACTCCCTCCCTCTCCCCCCTCCAGCACTCACTCCCTCTCTCCCCCCTCCAGCACTCACTCCCTCACACTCCAGCACTCACTCCCTCTCCCCCTCCAGCACTCACTCCCTCCCCCTCCAGCACTCCCTCCCTCCACCCCTCCAGCACTCCCTCCCTCCCCCCCAGCACACACTCCCTCCCCCCTCCAGCACTCACTCCCTCTCCCCCCTCCAGCACTCACTCCCTCCCCCCCTCCAGCACTCACTCCCTCTCCCCCCCTTCCAGCACTCACTCCCTCTCCCCCCTCCAGCACTCACTCCCTCTCCCCCCCCTCCAGCACTCACTCCCTCTCCCCCCTCCAGCACTCACTCCCTCTCCCCCTCCAGCACTCCCTCCCTCCAGCAGTCGCTCCCCCTCCCCCACTCACTCCCTCTCCCCCTCCAGCACTCACTCCCTCCCCCCCTCCAGCACTCACTCCCTTCCCCCCTTCAGCACACACTCCCTCCCCCCTCCAGCACTCACTCCCTCCCCCCCCCTCCAGCACTAATTCCCCCTCTCCAGCACACTCCCTCCCCCCCAGCACTCACTCCCTCCAGCAACCACTCCCTCTCCCCCCTCCAGCACTCACTCCCTCTTCTCCCCCTCCAGCACTCACTCCCTCTTCCCCCCCCTCCAGCACTCACTCCCTCCCCCCTCCAGCACTCACTCCCTCCCCCCCTCCAGCACTAATTCCCCCCCCCTCCAGCGCACTCCCTCCCCCCCAGCACTCACTCCCTCCAGCAACCACTCCCTCTCCCCCCTCCAGCACTCACTCCCTCTTCTCCCCCCTCCAGCACTCACTCCCTCTTCCCCCCTCCAGCACTCACTCCCTCTTCCCCCCTCCAGCACTCACTCCCTCCCCCCACCCTCCAGCACTCACTCACTCTCTCCCGCCCTCCAGCACTCACTCCCTCTCCCCCCCTCCAGCACTCACTCCCTCTCCCCCCCTCCAGCACTCACTCCCTCCAGCACTCACTCCCTACCCCCTCCAGCACTCACTCCCTCCCCCCTCCAGCACTCACTCCCTCCCCCCTCCAGCACTCACTCCCTCCCCCCTCCAGCACTCACTCCCTCCCCCCCTCCAGCACTCACTCCCTCCCCCCCTCCAGCACTCACTCCCTCCAGCACTCACTCCCTCCCCCCTCCAGCACTCACTCCCTCCCCCCTCCAGCACTCACTCCCTCCCCCCCTCCAGCACTCACTCCCTACCCCCCTCCAGCACTCACTCCCTCCCCCCTCCAGCACTCACTCCCTCCCCACTCCAGCACTCACTCCCTCCCCACTCCAGCACTCCCTCTCCCCCCTCCAGCACTCACTCCCTCTCCCCCCCTCCAGCACTCACTCCCTCTCCCCCCCTCCAGCACTCACTCCCTCTCTCCCCCCCCAGCACTCACTCCCTCTCTCCCCCCCCAGCACTCACTCCCTCTTCCCCCCCTCTAGCACTTACTCCCTCTTCCCCCCCCCTCCAGCACTCACTCCCTCTCCCCCCTCCAGCACTCACTCCCTCTCCCCCCTCCAGCACTCACTCCCTCTCCCCCCCCCCCTCCAGCACTCACTCCCTCTCCCCCCCAGCACTCACTCCCTCTCCCCCCTAGCACTCACTCCCTCTCTCCCCCCCAGCACTCACTCTCTCTCCCCCCCTCCAGCACTCACTCCCTCCAGCACTCACTCCCTCCCCCTCCAGCACTCACTCCCTCCCCCCCTCCAGAACTCACTCCCTCCCCCCTCCAGCACTCACTCCCTCCCCCCCTCCAGCACTAATTCCCCCCCTCCAGCAAACTCCCTCCCCCCCAGCAAACTCCCTCCCCCCCAGCACTCACTCCCTCCAGCAACCACTCCCTCTCCCCCCTCCAGCACTCACTCCCTCTTCTCCCCCTCCAGCACTCACTCCCTCTTCCCCCTCCAGCACTCACTCCCTCTCCCCACACTCCAGCACTCACTCACTCTCTCCCGCCTTCCAGCACTCACTCCCTCTCCCCCCCTCCAGCACTCACTCCCTCTCCCCCCTCCAGCACTCACTCCCTCCCCCCCTCCAGCACTCACTCCCTCCCCCCCTCCAGCACTCACTCTCCCCCCTCCAGCACTCACTCCCTCTCCCCCCCTCCAGCACTCACTCCCTCTCCCCCCTCCAGCATTCACTCCCTCTCCCCCCTCCAGCACTCACTCCCTCTCTCCCCCCCCAGCACTCACTCCCTCTCCCCCCTCCAGCACTCACTCCCTCCCCCTCCAGAACTCACTCCCCCCCTCCAGCACTCACTCCACCCCCCTCCAGCACTCACTCCACCCCCCTCCAGCACTCACTCCCTCTCCCCCTCCAGCACTCACTCCCTCTCCCGCTTCAGCACTCACTCCCTCTCCCCCTCCAGCACTCACTCCCTCTCCCCCCTCCAGCACTCACTCCCTCTCACCCCCTCCAGCACTCACTCCCTCTCCCCCCTCCAGCACACTCCCTCTCACCCCCTCCAGCACTCACTCCCTCTCACCCCCTCCAGCACTCACTCCCTCTCACCCCCTCCAGCACTCGCTCCCTCTCACCCCCTCCAGCACTCACTCCCTCTCCCCCCTACAGCACCCACTCCCTCTCCCCCCTCCAGCACTCACTCCCTCTCCCCCCCTCCAGCACTCACTCCCTCTCCCCCCTCCAGCACTCACTCCCTCTCGCCCCCTCCAGCACTCACCTTCTCACCCCCTCCAGCACTCACTCCCTCTCCCCCTCCAGCACTCACTCCCTCTCCCCCTCCAGCACTCACTCCCTCTCCCCCCTCCAGCACTCACTCCCTCTCCCCCTCCAGCACTCACTCCCTCTCCCCCTCCAGCACTCACTCCCTCTCCCCCTCCAGCACTCACTCCCTCCCTCTCCCCCCTCCAGCACTCACTCCCTCTCTCCCCCCTCCAGCACTCACTCCCTCACACTCCAGCACTCACTCCCTCTCCCCCTCCAGCACTCACTCCCTCCCCCTCCAGCACTTCCTCCCTCCACCCCTCCAGCACTCCCTCCCTCCCCCCCAGCACACACTCCCTCCCCCCTCCAGCACTCACTCCCTCTCCCCCCTCCAGCACTCACTCCCTCCCCCCCCTCCAGCACTCACTCCCTCTCCCCCCCTTCCAGCACTCACTCCCTCTCCCCCCCTCCAGCACTCACTCCCTCTCCCCCCCCTCCAGCACTCACTCCCTCTCCCCCCTCCAGCACTCACTCCCTCTCCCCCTCCAGCACTCCCTCCCTCCAGCAGTCGCTCCCCCTCCCCCACTCACTCCCTCTCCCCCTCCAGCACTCACTCCCTCCCCCCCTCCAGCACTCACTCCCTTCCCCCCTCCAGCACACACTCCCTCCCCCTCCAGCACTCACTCCCTCCCCCCCTCCAGCACTAATTCCCCCTCTCCAGCACACTCCCTCCCCCCCAGCACTCACTCCCTCCAGCAACCACTCCCTCTCCCCCCTCCAGCACTCACTCCCTCTTCTCCCCCTCCAGCACTCACTCCCTCTTCCCCCCCTCCAGCACTCACTCCCTCCCCCCTCCAGCACTCACTCCCTCCCCCCCTCCAGCACTAATTCCCCCCCCTCCAGCGCACTCCCTCCCCCCCAGCACTCACTCCCTCCAGCAACCACTCCCTCTCCCCCCTCCAGCACTCACTCCCTCTTCTCCCCCCTCCAGCACTCACTCCCTCTTCCCCCCTCCAGCACTCACTCCCTCTTCCCCCCTCCAGCACTCACTCCCTCCCCCCACCCTCCAGCACTCACTCACTCTCTCCCGCCCTCCAGCACTCACTCCCTCTCCCCCCCTCCAGCACTCACTCCCTCTCCCCCCCTCCAGCACTCACTCCCTCCAGCACTCACTCCCTACCCCCTCCAGCACTCACTCCCTCCCCCCTCCAGCACTCACTCCCTCCCCCCTCCAGCACTCACTCCCTCCCCCCCTCCAGCACTCACTCCCTCCCCCCCTCCAGCACTCACTCCCTCCAGCACTCACTCCCTCCCCCCTCCAGCACTCACTCCCTCCCCCCTCCAGCACTCACTCCCTCCCCCCCTCCAGCACTCACTCCCTACCCCCCTCCAGCACTCACTCCCTCCCCCCTCCAGCACTCACTCCCTCCCCACTCCAGCACTCACTCCCTCCCCACTCCAGCACTCCCTCTCCCCCCTCCAGCACTCACTCCCTCTCCCCCCCTCCAGCACTCACTCCCTCTCCCCCCCTCCAGCACTCACTCCCTCTCTCCCCCCCCAGCACTCACTCCCTCTCTCCCCCCCCAGCACTCACTCCCTCTTCCCCCCCTCTAGCACTTACTCCCTCTTCCCCCCCCCTCCAGCACTCACTCCCTCTCCCCCCTCCAGCACTCACTCCCTCTCCCCCCTCCAGCACTCACTCCCTCTCCCCCCCCCTCCAGCACTCACTCCCTCTCCCCCCCAGCACTCACTCCCTCTCCCCCCTAGCACTCACTCCCTCTCTCCCCCCCAGCACTCACTCTCTCTCCCCCCCTCCAGCACTCACTCCCTCCAGCACTCACTCCCTCCCCCCTCCAGCACTCACTCCCTCCCCCCCTCCAGAACTCACTCCCTCCCCCCTCCAGCACTCACTCCCTCCCCCCCTCCAGCACTAATTCCCCCCCCTCCAGCAAACTCCCTCCCCCCCAGCAAACTCCCTCCCCCCCAGCACTCACTCCCTCCAGCAACCACTCCCTCTCCCCCCTCCAGCACTCACTCCCTCTTCTCCCCCCTCCAGCACTCACTCCCTCTTCCCCCCTCCAGCACTCACTCCCTCTCCCCACACTCCAGCACTCACTCACTCTCTCCCGCCTTCCAGCACTCACTCCCTCTCCCCCCCTCCAGCACTCACTCCCTCTCCCCCCTCCAGCACTCACTCCCTCCCCCCCTCCAGCACTCACTCCCTCCCCCCCTCCAGCACTCACTCTCCCCCCTCCAGCACTCACTCCCTCTCCCCCCCTCCAGCACTCACTCCCTCTCCCCCCCTCCAGCACTCACTCCCTCTCCCCCCTCCAGCACTCACTCCCTCTCTCCCCCCCCAGCACTCACTCCCTCTCTCCCCCCCAGCACTCACTCCCTCTTCCCCCCCTCCAGCACTCACTCCCTCTTCCCCCCCCTCCAGCACTCACTCCCTCTCCCCCCCTCCAGCACTCACTCCCTCTCCCCCCCTCCAGCACTCACTCCCTCTCCCCCCTCCAGCACTCACTCCCTCTCCCCCCTCCAGCACTCACTCCCTCTCCCCCCCTCCAGCACTCACTCCCTCTCCCCCCCCAGCACTCACTCCCTCTCCCCCCCAGCACTCACTCCCTCTCTCCCCCCCCCAAGCACTCACTCCCTCTCCCCCCCCCCAAGCACTCACTCCCTCCCCCCTCCAGCACTCACTCCCTCCCCCCCTCCAGCACTAATTCCCCCCCCCCAGCACTCACTCCCTCCAGCAACCACTCCCTCTCCCCCCTCCAGCACTCACTCCCTCTTCTCCCCCCTCCAGCACTCACTCCCTCTTCCCCCCTCCAGCACTCACTCCCTCTTCTCCCCCCTCCAGCACTCACTCCCTCTTCCCCCTCCAGCACTCACTCCCTCTTCCCCCCTCCAGCACTCACTCCCTCTCCCCCCTCCAGCACTCACTCCCTCTCCCCCCTCCAGCACTCACTCCCTCCAGCACTCACTCCCTACCCCCTCCAGCACTCACTCCCTCCCCCCTCCAGCACTCACTCCCTCCCCCCTCCAGCACTCACTCCCTCCCCCCCTCCAGCACTCACTCCCCCCCTCCAGCACTCACTCCCTCCAGCACTCACTCCCTCCCCCCTCCAGCACTCACTCCCTCCCCCCTCCAGCACTCACTCCCTCCCCCCCTCCAGCACTCACTCCCTACCCCCCTCCAGCACTCACTCCCTCCCCCCTCCAGCACTCACTCCCTCCCCACTCCAGCACTCCCTCCCCCCTCCAGCACTCCCTCTCCCCCTCCAGCACTCACTCCCTCTCCCCCCCTCCAGCACTCACTCCCTCTCCCCCCCCTCCAGCACTCACTCCCTCTCTCCCCCCCCCAGCACTCACTCCCTCTCTCCCCCCCCAGCACTCACTGCCTCTTCCCCCCCTCTAGCACTTACTCCCTCTTCCCCCCCCTCCAGCACTCACTCCCTCTCCCCCCCCTCCAGCACTCACTCCCTCTCCCCCCTCCAGCACTCACTCCCTCTCCCCCCCTCCAGCACTCACTCCCTCTCCCCCCCCTCCAGCACTCACTCCCTCTCCCCCCCAGCACTCACTCCCTCTCCCCCCCAGCACTCACTCCCTCTCTCCCCCCCCCAGCACTCTCTCTCTCCCCCCCTCCAGCACTCACTCCCTCCAGCACTCACTCCCTCCCCCCTCCAGCACTCACTCCCTCCCCCCCTCCAGAACTCACTCCCTCCCCCCTCCAGCACTCACTCCCTCCCCCCCTCCAGCACTAATTCCCCCCCCTCCAGCAAACTCCCTCCCCCCCAGCACTCACTCCCTCCAGCAACCACTCCCTCTCCCCCCTCCAGCACTCACTCCCTCTTCTCCCCCCTCCAGCACTCACTCCCTCTTCCCCCCTCCAGCACTCACTCCCTCTCCCCACACTCCAGCACTCACTCACTCTCTCCCGCCTTCCAGCACTCACTCCCTCTCCCCCCCTCCAGCACTGACTCCCTCTCCCCCTCCAGCACTCACTCCCTCCCCCCCTCCAGCACTCACTCCCTCCCCCCCTCCAGCACTCACTCCCTCCCCCCTCCACCACTCCCTCTCCCCCCTCCAGCACTCACTCCCTCTCCCCCCTCCAGCACTCACTCCCTCTCCCCCCCTCCAGCACTCACTCCCTCTCCCCCCCTCCAGCACTCACTCCCTCTCTCCCCCCCCAGCACTCACTCCCTCTCTCCCCCCCAGCACTCACTCCCTCTTCCCCCCCTTCAGCACTCACTCCCTCTTCCCCCCCAGCACTCACTCCCTCTTCCCCCCCTCCAGCACTCACTCCCTCTTCCCCCCCCTCCAGCACTCACTCCCTCTCCCCCCCTCCAGCACTCACTCCCTCTCCCCCCCTCCAGCACTCACTCCCTCTCCCCCTCCAGCACTCACTCCCTCTCCCCCCTCCAGCACTCACTCCCTCTCCCCCCTCCAGCACTCACTCCCTCTCCCCCCCTCCAGCACTCACTCCCTCTCCCCCCCTCCAGCACTCACTCCCTCTCCCCCCCCTCCAGCACTCACTCCCTCTCCCCCCCCAGCACTCACTCCCTCTCCCCCCCTAGCACTCACTCCCTCTCCCCCCCAGCACTCACTCCCTCTCTCCCCCCCCAAGCACTCACTCCCTCTCCCCCCCCCAAGCACTCACTCCCTCTCCCCCCCAGCACTCACTCCCTCTCCCCCCCAGCACTCACTCCCTCTCTCCCCCCCCCAAGCACTCACTCCCTCTCCCCCCCAGCACTCACTCCCTCTCCCCCCCAGCACTCACTCCCTCTCTCCCCCCCCAAGCACTCACTCCCTCTCTCCCCCCCCAAGCACTCACTCCCTCTCCCCCCAGCACTCACTCCCTCTCTCCCCCCACCCCAAGCACTCACTCCCTCTCTCCCCCCACCCCAAGCACTCACTCCCTCTCCCCCCCAGCACTCACTCCCTCTCTCCCCCAACACTCACTCCCTCTCTCCCCCAGCACTCACTCCCTCTCTCCCCCCCAGCACTCACTCCCTCTCCCCCCCCCCAAGCACTCACTCCCTCTCCCCCCCCCCAGCACTCACTCCCTCTCTCCCCCCTCCAGCACTCACTCCCTCTCTCCCCCCCTCCAGCACTCACTCCCTCTCTCCCCTCCCCCCAGCACTCACTCCCTCTCCCCCCTCAGCACTCCCTCCCTCTCCCCCCCCAGCACTCACTCCCTCTCTCCCCCAGCACTCACTCCCTCTCTCCCCCCCCCCAGCACTCACTCCCTCTTCCCCCCCCCCAGCATACACTCCCTCTTCCCCCCCCCCCAGCACACACTCCCTCTCCCCCCCCCCGAGCACTCACTCCCTCTCTCCCCCCCCCCCAAGCACTCACTCCCTCTCTCCCCCCCAAGCACTCACTCCCTCTCCCCCCCAGCAAGCACTCACTCCCTCTCCCCCCCCCAGCACTCACTCCCTCTCCCCCCCCCCCCAAGCACTCACTCCCCCCCAAGCACTCACTCCCTCTCTCCCCCCCCCCCAAGCACTCACTCCCTCTCTCTCCCCCCCCCCAGCACTCACTCCCTCTCTCTCCCCCCCCCCCCAAGCACTCACTCCCTCTCCCCCCCCAGCACTCACTCCCTCCCCCCCCCCCCCAGCACTCACTCCCTCCCCCCCCCCCCCCAGCACTCCCTCCCTCCCTCCCTCCCTCTCCAGCACTCTCTCTCTCTCCTCTCTCCTTCCCTCCCTCCCACTCGATTGAAGATGGCGGAAGGAGCCGAAGTTGACGTCAGGCTCTGGCGAAGGGAAGCGGAGGAACAAGAAGGCAGAGCAATGGCGACCCTGGAGCGGAAAGTGCCGAGTCCCGAGGCCTTCCTGGGCAAGCCCTGGTCCAGCTGGATCGACGCTGCCAGAGTGCAGTGTGCGGACAGTAAGCGCCCCCCCCACCCCCATCCCCGCGGGCGGGCGGGCGGGCCGGGCCCGGGCGGCGTGTGTGTGACAGGGGCTGCGGGTGGTCCCGGCTGCCCACCCCCCGGCCGGCCCGGCCCGGGAGACACACAGGGAGCCGGGGCTGGGCTGGGCTCCGGGTGCAGCCTCTCAGCAGGCTTCCCCATTGACTGTGTGTTCGTGTGTGGAAGGATGAATTGAAATAAGTGTCTCCCCCCCCCATGTGGCCCAGGTAGACAGATAAACACTGGCAATAAAATTGCTTATTCCAGCTAATGAGGTGCCACTGATTGAACATTAACTACCATGTTGCCTTTATTTCATTTCTTTCCTTTTCCATTTACCCATGTGTAGATACAGAATCAGAAGACACTGGAAAAGAGGGTGGGAAGAATAGAGAGGTGATGAGGCTTAATAAAGAAGGTAAGGGTGGCAGTGATGCTCAAGGCAACAACACAACACCATCCTGCAAATACAAAGTGAAATATAGTTCCCACATGTTAACCAGCCGCCAATCTTTGACAGGTACTGCAATAAAGGAATGACAGACTTCTGACACTGATTGCACAATGTTTATATTTGTTGTGTGTGTGTGTCAATAGTGCTCACAGGGCATGGAGCTACCAAAGCATTAAATGCTTTCCATTACACACATGTAATTTGTGATTGAAAGTTAAGTTTGATATTCGCCTGATCTTAACTGCAGCTTCAGGATCTCAGCCAATCCTGGAAGCTACATGTATGTTGTGAAATGTATTGTGTTTCTATTGAACTGGATAAATTTTTAATGATGGTGCCATCACAGGTTTATTTAGTTGTGGGGTTTCTGAAGTTTTGACTATGACTTTTCAACTTTTCAATGGAATGATTGTGTAAAATGTCTTTAAAACCTTGATCTGATGATGAAATTCCACTTAATTGCTAAAAGCAAAAACGTATTGATAGAGATTTGTTCGAGCTTGCAGTTCTGTTGATATGAATTGTCTGATTAAGTTGAAAGGGACATTGACACCTAGCATGCTGAGTTCCAGGATTAGCTAGGTCGGACTAACTCTTTCCAAAGGAAACAGTGCCGTGTTGGCTCATATAAAAAAGGCTCAAATTCAGCAGATATTGTTGCATTTGGTACACCGGAATATGGTTTTCAGGTTTTAGTGCTGTAAATTTCCACACAAGCTATATTTTTTTGGAAACAAGGTAATGAAGATGTGTCAGTGATAGTCATGTCGTTATTAAATATTATGTCATTTCATATTTTTTGGTATATACAAATGAAGTGTCAAATGGGTTTTACTGATGCTAATTTAAAACCTTGAGTGCTGTGTGTTCAGTCAACCTGAAGGCTATAGAATCGTAGGATAGTTATAGCACAGAAGGAGACCATTCAGCCTGTCATGTATGTGCTGGCTCTCTGAGGGAGGAATTATATATCTTAGTACCATCCCCTCTGCCTACTCCTGCACATTCCTCCTTTTAAGATAATCCAATTCGCTCTTGAATGCCTCAATTGAGCCTGTATCCACCACACACTCTCAAGCAGTGCATTCCGGATCTTAACTTTGGTTTTTCCCCATGTCGCCGCCTTTTGCTTTTTTTGCCAACTGACATAAATCTGTGCCCTCTGGTTTCCAATCCTTCCATCAATGGGGGAATTTTTTCCATGTCTATTCTGTCCAGACCCCGTTTGGGGTCTTTTGGTGACAATCAGTCACAGGGATGCTCTCATAGTTGCAGCGTTCACACCATAGTCTGTTTCATTCTGTCACATTAGTTTAAATATCTTAATTCTGTATCACCCAGTAAAATTACTTTATTTCTGCATCGAACCACAATGTAATTGAAATGCCTTATAGTTTAAAGGTGGAAAGCAACTTCTTTGGTTTCCTCATCTTAGACAGTTTTTTCTTTTGAGTAGTACAGTTCATGCTCTCACTTATATATCACAATATATTAGAAATAATAATTCTGAGAAAGCGATTGGCACACCTCAGTCTACACCTTGTTATATATGATACGATACCTTCTCACAATTGACCGTTGTCTAATAAATAGTGGGAAGTAAAACGCAGTGGATTTGCAAATTTCAGAGTTCTTCTTCTGTATTTTGTAGCTGTTTCCCCCCTCTCCAGCCAAAATAAAATTTTCTGAGAAGTCTTATGTAAGTTCTATTCATACGCTATACTAAATCCCTTCAATCAACTAGTTCTTTTTTTAACCTCTTGTTCCTTTTTTTCCTGTTTCCGATGCCTTTATGATTTTTTTGGTGAGAGTCCTTTTGACCAAAAGATGTACCTGCTGGGGTTCTGCATACTGTACATCGGGGAATGTCATTCTCCGCAATAAACTGGAGTTGGGTTGGATGTTTCTTCTTAAAGCTTCAAACTCTGATTTAAAAAAATATATATATTACGTTTTCAATTAGCTGTGTAGCCAGAAAAATCAAACAAGCTTTGGGAAGTTCACAGGGGGGGCTGTGTTTTGTGAGTACATTGGCTCAGTTTTCACCCCGAGAAAACTGTTGACATTAAGGACAGAGTAAGTGTGAGCAAAGATTTATTTTCTGCAAGAGGGGAAGATGAGCAATCTGGAAATAAATGCCATCTGTTAAAAAGAAAAATCACTTTCTGAGGGCTCTACATGAGGTGTCTTGCAAGAGGCTTTTTAGAAAAATGCAGGCATTTGGTACAAGAGGAAATCGAGTGTATGGATAGAAAGTTGATTGATGGCCAAGAAACAGTGTGAAAATGAAATGAAAATCGCTTATTGTCACAAGTAGGCTTCAGTGAAGTTACTGTGAAAAGCCCCTAGTCGCCACATTCCGGCGCGTGTTCGGGGAGGCTGGTACGGGAATTGAACCGTGCTGCTGGCCTGCTTGGTCTGCTTTAAAAGCCAGCGATTTAGCCCAGTGTGCTAAACCAGCCCCTTAGGGGTAGGGTGAATGGGTGTGGCAAAAAGGGACTGATAGAGGTGTACCCAGGCATCAGTCCATTATTGATCTAGGTATGAACATTTGCTTTAGATTTGAATATAGAGAACACAATCTTGAAATTGTCTGACACACAGCAGGAGTTTTAGCATACAATAAGGAGGACTTGGAAAGATATAGGTTGGCAGAGAGAGACAGATGGAGCACGCAATTTATTGTGGATGAGGGTGAGGTAATACTTTTGGTCGAAAAATACAAGGATCGCGAGTATACAATTAATGGAAAGATGTGCAAATGTGGATGAACATAAGGATCCAGCAGTTCATGTGTGTAATTCCCTGGATGTGAGACAGGTAAATACAACAAATAATACAGGTAAATAAAACAAAAATAAAGCTATTTTATAAATAAGGAAATAATGTACAAGAGTTAAGTAGTAAGGATGGATTTATGCAAAACATTGATCAGACCATAATTAGACTAGTATGTGAAGTTTTGGATAATTAATTACAGAAAGGACAAGCCATAAAGAGTTTATGGAGCACATTCATTGAACATGGCAGTTGTAAGGATGGGGCTGTTTTCAGTGGAGCAGAGGAGGCTCATTAGATTTGATAGAGATATTGAAAATTCTGAACAATTTTAGACTGAGTGATTTGGGTGAGACTTCCTTCTAGTTGGGGAGACAGTGACTAGCAGTTATAAATTTAAAATCATCACAGAGTAAGGAGAGAGATTAGGGTCAGTGTTTCCTCCAAAAAGTTTGTTATTTTGCATGGAGCCAGATTTTTCAACGTGCGATACCTTCAGGCTGGGCCTCGCAATTTACTGGGAACATTGGTTAAGATAATTATTTTACAGTGTGTTGGAGCAAAGAATGGTTTTTCACAGGATGTGTTGGATGCAAAGACCATTGCATACTTGGGGAAAATTGTCTAAAGATTTGAAATAGAACAAGATGCATGAGAGACGTTGAGCAAGTGGAATTAGTCTTGCATTCTTCTTACAATAAGCCTACACAGATTCGATGGGCTGCGTAGCGTCCTTCTCTGCTCTAAACCGTAATAGTTTGAATAAACAATTTAAAATAAAAATGTCCCAAAGTTAAGCCTCTTAAATGTGTATATTTTTATATTTGTTTGTGATGTAGCATTTATTGCCCATTCCTAATTGATCTGAGCAGCTTTCTTGAGCTTCTGCAGTCCGCGTGATAGTTCGGCAATTGCCGGATTTTGACTCCGTGCCAGTGAAATACATTTCCAAGTCAGGATTGTGCCTGATTTGCAGAGGAACTTGTAGGAGGTGGTGTTTTCATTTACCTACTGACCTTGTCCTTCTCGGGATTTGAGATTCTGGGTTTAGAAGGTGCTGTCAAAGAAACCGTGACAAGTTACTGCAGTGTGGTTTGAGATCGTACACGCTGAACTTAAGGGACAGAATTTTCCAGGCCACTCAGTGGCGGATTGAATGATTGCGGGGGGGGAGGATGGGGAAAATACGGCGGAATCGAGCAATCGGTTCTGTGTAAAATGATGGCAAGGAGGATCATAAGAACATAGAATGAGGAGCAGGAGTGGATCATCTGGCCCCTCGAGCCTGCTTCACCATTCAATAAGATCATAGCTGATATTTTTGTGGACTCAGCTCCACTTACCCGCCTGCTCACTATAACCCTTAATTCCTTTACTATTCAAAAATCTATCTTTGCCTTAGAAACATTCAACGGGGCGGCATGGTGGTGCAGTGGTTAGCACTGCTGCCTCAAGGTGCCGAGGACCCGGGATCGATCCCGGCTCCGGGACACCGTCCGTGTGGATTTTGCACATTTTCCCCGTGTTTGTGTGCGTTTCGCCCCCACAATCCAAAGATGTGCAGGGTAGGTGAATTGGCCACGCTAAATTGCCCCTTAATTGGAAAAAAAAATTGGGTACTCTTAAGTTTTTAAAAAAAATTGAAGTCAGCTTAATTTCCCTTCATCTGACAGACATGATCATAGAACATTAGAACATAGAACTATACAGCGCAGTACAGGCCCTTCGGCCCACGATGTTGCACCGAAACAAAAGCCATCTAACCTACACTATGCCATTATCATCCATATGTTTATCCAATAAACTTTTAAATGCCCTCAATGTTGGCGAGTTCACTACTGTAGCAGGTAGGGCATTCCACGGCCTCACTACTCTTTGCGTAAAGAACCTACCTCTGACCTCTGTCCTATATCTATTACCCCTCAGTTTAAGGCTATGTCCCCTTGTGCCAGCCATTTCCATCCGCAGGAGAAGGCTCTCACTGTCCACCCTATCTAACCCCCTGATCATTTTGTATGCCTCTATTAAGTCTCCTCTTAACCTTCTTCTCTCCAACGAAAACAACCTCATCATCTTCAAACCTTTGCTGTCTTTGCCAAAGTGTAGTACTTTGTTTGAACTTTTATTTCTTGCAGCCACCCTAAAAGTTGTTTGTTTAATTAAGTCCTCTTGTGTGAGTTAACAGTTGTGTGAACTGTTAGTTTGGTGCTTCAGTTTCACGTGTGTAGAATGTGTCCATTCAACATACCTACTTCTGCATATTCATTAAAGCTTAAATACAGTGTGCTGAAGGGCTTTGACAAATTCTGAGCCAATGACTCACTCTTGATCTGTAAGTTTATTTGTGGGCAAGTTAAGCATTCGTTCGTTCACGTGTTGTGTTCAACTGCTGAAAACAACTTTCAGCTCTCTTTGGGTGGTTTCTGCTATGTCTTGTGGTTGTGACTTACCCAGGTAAAATATAAATAAATGCAACATTTGTCACATGTTACATAAAGTGGTGGATAGATGTGGGTCAGTGCAAAATGAATCGTACCTAGTTTGCTGTGAGTCACAGTTGACACCAGATAAAATTAAATATTTGTCCATTAGCACCTTCAGGTAACCTGACCTGATGGTGAAGGAACCAAAGGACCGGTCAGCCCAGTTACCAAAGAACATGGCCTCGCTCTTCCACGGTTTACCTTGGCTCCCGAAGTTAGTTCAAACTGGTCGCAGGCGTTCACGAGCCTGTGCACCGGCACGGGATCTGAAGACGGTAATGTCGTCCAGAGAGGCTTTGATCTGAATGCCTCCACTGCCTGGGATTGTCACTTCTCTTATGCCCAGATCCTTCCTGATGGACTCGGCAAAAAGTTCTATACAACACACAAACAGGACAAAGGAGAGGGGCAGCCCTGCCTGACTCCAGATTTGGTCTGAAAGCTTTCTGATTCCCACCTGTTGATTGAGACTGCGCTACTGATGTTTGTGTAGAGCAGTTGGACCCAAACCCCATTTTGGATAGAACATCCATCATGTAGGTGTGCAATATTCTGTCAAACGTATTCCCCTGGTCCAGGCTGATGAGGCAGGTGTCCACTTACCTGTCCTGTACCTAGGCGATCGTATCCCTGAAAAACACAAGGCTATCAGAGATCTTCCTGCCGGGTACAGCACAGGTCTGGTCAGGGTGGATCACCGACTCCAGAGCAGACTTGACCCAATTGGCGATGACCTTGGCTAGAATTTTATCATCTACATTCTACAGTAAAATGGGTCGCCAATGTCTAATTTCTTCCCTTTCCCCCTTCTGCTTGTAGATGAGGGCGATGATGCCTTTCCTCATGGACTTTGACATGCTGCCGACCGGAAGCATACTCTCGTACATTTCCAGCAGATCTGGGCCCGTCCAGTTCCACAGTGCCGAATACAACTCAGCCGGTAAACTGTCGCTTCCAGGAGTTTTACTCGTTTCAAAGGACTTGACGGCGTCAGCTCATCCAGAGTTAACGGTTTGTCCAGGCTTTTCCGTTCGCTGTCGTCCAAGACCTCTGTGATAGATGACAGGAAAGATTGGGAAGCCGTGCTGTCTGTTGGCTTCAGATCATAAGAGTCTGGCATAAAAGTATTTGCTGATCCTCAGGATGTCAGACTGCGATGACTTTACAGAGCCATCTTCTTCCTTCAGGCTGCTGATCACAGAGGTCTCTCTGTGCACCTTTTGGAAGAAGAAGCATGAGCACATTTTATCCTGCTCCACGGAGCAGACTCTGGACCGGAAGATAACCTTGCAGGCCTCTGAGGTATAGAGCGAGGCTTGCTGGCTCCACCTCTTGGAGATCCTCCTTGACACCAACCCCCATTGCCTGCAGCCTGAGCAGATTCTGCATACTTTTCTGGAGTCTGGACATGTCCTCCACCCCCCCCCCCCCCCCCGTCTCTCTCTCTCTCTCCGAATACCTTTGAGGATGAAAAACCTCTTGATGTTCCCCTTGATTGCTTCTCACCAGAGAGGTGGAGACTCAAAGAGGGGTTTCACGGTTTTCCAAACATCGTAATTCCTTTTGAGTTCCTCGAGGTTCTATGGGGCCAACAGTCTGACATTCAGCTCCCATGTCCCCGTCCCTCCCCCAGCCTGCCTCCTGGTTTTCCTGTAGTTGACAGTCGGGCATAAGGAGGCAGTGGTCAGAGAAGAATATTGGCTTGACGTCGGTGGACCTGATCGTGAACGCACAGAACACAAAGTGGAGTTCCATCCTGGAGCGGATGGTCCCATCTAGCCGTTGCTGGCGTATTTTACTGTTTCAGGTTAGATTACCTGAAGTTTCTGGGGATGTGGTTCGAAGCGACTGGGGCGTGCACCGAAAACTGGGAGGAGCGCATCACCAAGGTAAGATGGAAACTGGGCATGTGGGAGCAACACTGCCTCTCCATTGCGGGCAAAAACCTGGTTACCAGGTGTGAGGTACTATCGTTGTTGCTGTGCAAGATGCAGGTCAGGCCCATTCTCCGATTCTACGCCACAGCAGCCATCTTCAAGTCCGAAGGGACACCATGCACAAATCTCTGGATAAGGGAGGGAGAAACATACCCAACGTTACCCTCATCCTGATTGCCACCTTTGTGTGCGACCGCATCAAGCTGTGCGTGGACCCCCGGTACGCAAATACCAAGTGTCACTACATACTGAGGTTCTACCTGTCCCCGGTGTTATGAAGGATGGGTCTGGCCTCGTTGCCGCGGAACGCTCCAAGCAGTTGGAACCCGCCGTATCACCTGTCCCTAGTGGAAACATTTGTAAAGAAAAACATCTTTGACCACAAGGCGATCAAGCAGTGGTCTGCACATAATGTCCTTGAGGCCCTTAGGGACAAGGAGACGATGGATCATGTTGGATGGTTCCCTGAGCTGACTGTGAGAGTCATCTGGCAGAACGCCTCATCACCAGAACCTTCAAACAAGCACCAAAACCTAGCTTGGCTGGGGGTGAGAAGGGCGCTCCCAGTCAGATCCTTGATGTACGCCAGAAGTCTCAGCGCCGTCGCACACTGCCCTCAAAGCAGCTGCGGGGGGGATGAGACGGTTGCCCACCTTGTGGAATGTGCCTTTGCAAAGAAGGTCTGGAGAGAGGTCTGCAGTTGCTGAGGTTCATCCCGAGCAGCTCTGTGACGCAGGACTCTGTGCCCCACGGACTGTTCCCAGGAACGCACACCGAGACAAACTTCAACTGCTGCTGGAGGGTCATTAACTCTGGTCTGCCCGGAACATGTTGATCTTCCAGTGCAAAGAATTGTCCTCGACTGAGCGTTGCACACTGGCACATTCCAAGGACTACGTGCTATGGGACCCACTCAAGCTTGGGGCAGCCACCACCAAGGCACAATGGGGAAAGGCCACTGTGTAAGGCCTTTCAACAAATGTACACCGAGGGGCTGGTAACCCCTCGGTCTGGGTGACAAATTTATAAAACTATATTGAAGCACCGCAGGGTGTAACTTGACCAATGTAAACAGTTTGAAAAGAGTTGTAATGTAAATATTGAAATGTGTGTCATGCCATCATTATTGAATTGAAGAAACCCCAATAAATCAGGACCTCTGGAGAAAATGTAAACATCATACTATACTGTTGTGACAATTTCAAATGTTTTTGTCATTTTTTCCCTGAGATTTTATGAATAAAGTATATTTTTGAAAAAAAATATTTGTCCACTAGCAATATTCATTCAAGTTGGGTTGTAATGTATGACTTCTATATTTACTTTGTTCTCTTCTGGATTATGTAAATGTGTATTTAATATTGCGATGCTGGCCTTCTCTTGTATATATCAATATGGTGTTTAGTGCAATATAATTCACGTCAGTTATGTGGTAAAATTAATCCGCCTATATGTGGTTGAGTAATAGGAAGGTTTTTCTTCAGAGTTATGTGGTTTACTCAGGACTTGAGGAAGACATCAGATCTGCGTGCTCAGACTTACTTTTCCTTTGATCTCAGGGCGGCACGGTGGCACAGTGGTTAGAACTGCTGCCTCACGGGAAGGAAGACCCGGGTTCGATCCCGGCCCCGGGTCACTGTCCGTGTGGAAGTTTGCACATTCTCCCCCTGTCTGCGTGGGTCTCACCCCAACAACCCAAAGATGATGTGCAGGGTAGGTGGATTGGCCAAGCTAAATTTCCCCTTAATTGGAATTTTACAAAAAAGTTCCTTTGATCTTACCTGAATGGACCAACCCCTCTCACCAGTCCCCAATCACCTGTCGTCTTCAGGAATCCTCTGTGAATAATTCCTCTTCAAACTCTCACAGGCTTATACATGATAGAATACTGTATTCTGCACCTTGTGGTCAATTTTTCACGTATTTGTCTTGGCTGAATTCCTCCCCCTTGCTTTTGAAAGCTACTGACTTGGTTAGGGTACAGTTTGGCAGGCACCTCACTCAGGCAGCCATTATTCAAGAGTCAGTCTGCAAATGGAATGACAGCAGGATTCATGAACTTGGCGGTGAGTGCTGACAGGATCACGGCGTGGCAATCGAGCAGAATGCTGAACATGCATTTCCTAGTGCGTAGCAGTCAGCATCAGAATTTTACCCTTCTCAACCGCTATTGCATTTGTTTGGCTGGGGTGAGTTAATTCAGGGTGGACTTAAGACTCACTGATGAAATTATTTGATTCATTGAGAGAGCCCCCTGTAACACATTGAATAAACCACTTGTCGATTTCCTGTGAATGACTAGATAATCAGTTTTAATGATGTTGGTTGAGGAATGAATGTGTGGCAGCGCACCACGGAGAACTCCCCTGCTTTCCTTTGAAATAGCGCCGTGGGATCTTTTACCTCTGAGAGTGCAGTGCTCCTTCAGTACTGCAATGGATTGTCGGCCTCTCAAATGCCTGTGAATTAAAGAATGAACCCTACTCGCATGCAGCTGCCATTCATTAACTCAGTTTCTCACTCTCGAGTTCTGTGATGTAATCTCAAGCATCTAAGTATTATTGAATGACTCACGAATTGAAGAACGTGTAATTGATGTGCTTGCTGACGTGATGAATTGGCAATATTTTTCCCCATTTTGTTAATCCTAAACCAGATACTCGTCATGTCGATTGTTGATAGTAAAAATGATGCTCATGTCAGCGGTGACCTAAGGTCATGTAAATCATGAGCACTACTCCCTGGCCACTAAATATCCCACTGAGCATATCTCATTGTTCAGGAAATCACAGATGTGGTTTAATTAGCTTTACGACGTGATTAACTACTCAGTCAAGTAGTGATTTATTTAACCTGTAAAAAAAGGTAAAGTGTGGACAGAATTAATCAGTACAATATGTGAAGTGGCTGCGTGCTGCCATTTGCTTACTTACTGTCCCTCCTCCAAAGTGCAATTTAATACTGGATAATGATTCGGGCAGCCATGATAGCACCTTTCAAGCTTGTACAGTTTAACTGATTAATGAGATATTTGCAGATTTGTTTTGTACAACATGATCGTGAAAATCAGATGATCAGTTGACTTTCATGAATGGATTAAAATAATCACCAATGTATTTGGTAAACTGTTGATGAGCACTTTATTCAGTTTGTAGGAACTCATTGTTTCAAGTTCTACGACAAAAATAACAGCGCCTCACTTTGCAGGATATATGTGGATACACCTATCTACTAATCTGTCCCTACATTTTGATGCTTTGTGGCTATGGGACTTTATAATCCGACTGTGGAAAGTGGGTAGTTGTAGAAGGTCTGCAGTGTCAGCAGTGAGTACGTGTTGTACCCAACTTATTCCCTGGGCTTTCTCGGCGCTCTGTACTTGATTGTTTTTGGCTTAATTATGTTTCATTTCCTACCTTGCCTGTGTTCTGTGAGTTCCTAGCCACATGTAACGCTCAGCCAAGACATGCTCTTTGTTGAATGTCAAACCTCTCTCCTCGTGTTCAGCAGTTTATGGATTAGCTGACCCTATTTGTATTCGGGTTGTTCCAACATCAGAGAGGTTTTCATTCTTCAGAAATTCTGATTCGTAAGAAGTTAGAAGTGATTTTGCTTTGACATGCTACTTGATTTCATCTATAACCCTGTGCCTACAATCTTGCATTCAAGCCAGGACAAAGTTAGAAAATAGAACATAGAACAGTACAGCACAGGACAGGCCCTCGGCCCACGATGTTGAGCCGACCATTTATCCTAATCTAAGATCAACCTAACCTACACACCTTCAATTTACTGCTGTCCATGTAGAATTAAATTAGTCAATTCAACAAAGGGTTTTGTAATATTATTTACAATCTTAAGGATTTTTCTAATTTCTGATATTCATAGAATCATAGAATTTACAGTGCAGAAGGAGGCCATTTGGCCCATCGTGTCTGCACTGGCCCTTGGAAAGAGCACCCCTCTTAAGTCCACTCCACCTTATCCCCGTAACCCAGAATCCCCACCTAACCTTTTTGGACACTAAGGGCAATTTATCATGGCCAATCCACCTAACCCGCACATCTTTGGACTGTGGAAGGAAACCGGAGCACCCAGAAGAAACCCACGCAGACATGGGGAGAACGTGCAGACTCTGCACAGACAGTGCCCAAGCTGGGGATCGAACCTGGGTCTCTGGAGCAGTGAAGCAGCAGTGCTAACCACTGAGTTCTTGTGAAATCATGGAAATTACAAGGTGACAGGACTTGCAAGATGCTTTTAAAAAAATACGAAGACTGCAGTCTAAGTAATCCAGTGTCTTCCCTTGTGTTATATTGCACTGCCACTGAACGTGTGGCAGAGATGCTGCCATACTCTGCTGCTTGGGAAAATGATGTCCACAATTTTTGTTCTGTGAAACTCTATATGTACATTAAAAAAAAAAAAAATTATTCTTTCATTTTGAGGGGTTTGAGGGTTGCTGGCAAGGCCAAATTTGTTGCCCATCCCTGATTGTCCTTGAGGGCAATTAAGAGTCTACCACATTGCTGTGGATCTGGAGTCACATGCAGACCAGATGGGTTTGTGTAACAAAAAAACGATAGTTGTCGTCGTCATTCCTGAGACTAGCTTTATATTCCAGAAATATTAATTGAAGTTAAATTCCACCAGCTGCCACATTGGGATTTGAACCGTGTCCCTCGTGCATTAAAATAAAAAGCAAAATATTGCAAATGCTGGAGAAGTGAAATAAAAGCAGAAAATGCTGGAAAACCTCAGCAGGTCTGTTTTTATCCCAAGTGCATTAGCTTGGCCCTCTGAATCAGTAATGCAGTGACATGGCCACCATTTTTCTGAGGGTTCTTCAAAAGTTATGTCAGCAATTCAAAGAATCAAAACAAACATTCAGATTGAAGTGTTCTGTATTTCAGTTTGAGTTCATGATCGCTGTTCTTTATTTTTGCGCCTTTTATAACATTCTACATCAGAGGGAGAATTTTGCACCGGTATCCAATTAAAATTCATTTTCTGAATGTTAAATATTCAGAAATAGACCATTTAAATTATCCAAACGGTTGAATTACGCAGCATTAAAATAACAGCGTGGTAATTCAATTAACCAAAAATGAGAGAATTAGAATTGCTGTTGGTTCTCTGCCTATCAATTTCTTAAACCAAATTGGCTTCTTGGAAAAGCATATATGGAGGTTTTGATCTGCAGGTTTCATGATAGAAGCAGAGATGCATATTTTGAAAGCTATTTGGCACTTAAAATTTGGGGCTATCAATTACTGTCAACACTTTCGCAGAAATATTATGATTGTTAGGGAGCATGCTGGTTTAATGCTCTGGATTTGATGGAAAATTCAGCAATTTTTTAATGAAGTGCTTCGGGAAATACTTTCCATGTGTTTGGCAACTGGGTACAGTTCAGACACTTTCAGAAATTCAACTTCATAGGTGCTAAAGAAAATGGGAAATGCAGCATGTCCTTTGGAGCTTAAAGGATTAAAATTGTCGGCTGATTTAACCTGGTTTGCTTTTGTCAGGTTTTACAAATAGCGACAAAAAACATTCAGTTCTTTAAGTTTTGACTGCATAATAACGCAAAACAAGTTACTTTAACCTTTCATAAATCACTGGTTAGGCCATCTTAGAAAGGTGGCCGCAGTTTTGAGACCCTTGTGTTGCTAATCTGCTGTGTTGTCTCTTAATTTGGCTCTGTTCAATTACGTTTGCTCAAGAGTCGCCAGGTATCTATCGACACCGCCACAAGGTTCAGAACCGAATACTGATCACAGACTCAATACACCAGTTAGTAAGTTCAAAAGCAATGCTCATTTATTTACACACAGTCAAATCTACTCATGCATAAACTCTACAAACTAAACTATCACTATTACTAAAGCCTATACTTAGCTTCGGGTGCCCACTCAGTCAGAGGAACAATGGCCGTTGCTCGGTTCTGAGGCTGCTGGGTTGAGCTGTTTACAGGATAGCAACTAGGAGGGTCTATCTCGTAGCGTGCGTTGACTTGCAATTTACTTGGTATGATGCAGCAACTCAGCAGGTCTTTCTTCGCTGAGAGCCAAGGCCAAAGAAGAAAGATTCTCCTTTGGGGAATACCTTTTATACTAAAAAGGGCTTTGCGTGCTTTTGGGCGGGCTTTGAACTTGGCCTCAATTAATTGGGCCTTTCCCAATCATTCGTATCGATCTTCCTCCAATAGAGGGGTGGGTTCCCTGGATGCTGGGCGTGTCCTAGGTGGCCGTTGGTTTGTTTTGTTTGAGTCTCCTCTGGCGCCGTGGTGTCTGCCTTAACATTTTTTATTTGAATGTTTCCCTTTTGTCCCTGGAGATGGCTCATTAGTATGTAGATGGCTTAGCAGTTTCTGTCCTGTCTGAGAGCTAAGGCGCTAATCAACAGACAGACCTTGCACCTACTTGTTTCTCAGTATTGTCCAATTTTCCCTGCATTCTTTGCAAGTGTCCATTTTGTAATTGGGACGTGGCCATCCCAGATGGCTACACTTGCAATCACAATGGCGTTGATAGATTGGAGAGGATTCAGAGAAGAGCATGCTTTTGGAACTTAAGTGCTCTAAGAGGTAGGTGAGCACTTTGGTGATAGTGACCACAATTCGATTATGTTTACTTTAGTGATGGAAAGGGATAGGTATATACTGCAGGGCAAGAGTTATATCTTGGGGAAAGGCAATTATGATGCGATGAGGCAAGACTTAGGATGCATCGGACGAAGAGGAAAACTGCAGGAGATGGGCACAATGGAAATGTGGTGCTTGTTCAAGGAACAGCTACTGCGTGTCCTTGATAAGTATGTACCTGTCAGGCAGGGAGGAAGTGGTCGAGCGAGGGAACCGTGGTTTACTAAAGCAGTTGAAACACTTGTCAAGAGGAAGAAGGGGGCTTATGTAAAGATGAGATGTGAAGGTTCCGTTAGGGCGCTCGAGAGTTACAAGTTGGCTAGGAAGGACCTAAAGAGGGAGCTATGAAGAGCCAGGAGGGGACATGAGAAGTCTTTGGCAGGTAGGATAAAGGATAACCCTAAAGCTTTCTATAGATATGTCAAGAATAAAAGAATGACGAAGGTAAGAGTAGGGCCAGTCAAGGACAGCAGTGGGAAGTTGTGCGTGGAGTCCGAGGAGATAGGAGAGATGCTAAATGAATATTTTTCATCAGTATTCACACAGGAAAAGGACAATGTTGTCAAGGAGAATATTGAGATACAGGCTACTAGACTAGAAGGGCTTGTGGTTCATAAGGAGGAGGTGTTATCAATTCTGGAAAGTGTGAAAATAGATAAGTACCCTGGGCCAGATGGGATTTATCCTAGGATTCTCTGGGAAGCTAGGGAGGAGATTGCTGAGCCTTTGGCTTTGATTTTTATGTTGTCATTGTCTACAGGAATAGTGCCAGAAGACTGGAGGATAGTAAATGTTGTCCCCTTGTTCAAGAAGGGGAGTAGAGACAACCCCGGTAACTATAGACTAGTGAGCCTTACTTCTGTTGTGGGCAAAGTCTTGGAAAGGTTTATAAGAGATAGGATGTATAATCATCTGGTAAGGAATAATTTGATGAGAGATAGTCAACACGGTTTTGTGAAGGGTAGGTCGTGCCTCACAAACCTTATTGAGTTCTTTGAGAAGGTGACCAAACAGGTGGATGAGGGTAAAGCAGTTGATGTGGTGTTTATGGATTTCAGTAAAGCGTTTGATAAGGTTCTCCACGGTAGGCTATTGCAGAAAATACAGAGGCATGGGATTCAGGGTGATTTAGCAGTTTGGATCAGAAACTGGCTAGCTGGAAGAAGACAAAGGGTGGTGGTTGATGGGAAATGTTCAGACTGGAGTCCAGTTACTAGTGGTGTACCACAAGGATCTGTTTTGGGGCCACTGCTGTTTGTCATTTTTATAAATGACCTGGAGGAGGGCATAGATGGATGGATGAGTAAATTTGCAGATGTCACTAAAGTCAGTGGAGTTGTGGACAGTGCGGAAGGATGTTACAAGTTACAGAGGGACATAGATAAGCTGCAGCGCTGGGCTGAGAGGTGGCAAATGGAGTTTAATGCAGAAAAGTGTGAGGTGATTCATTTTGGAAGGAATAACAGGAAGACAGAGTACTGGGCTAATGGTAAGATTCTTGGTGTGTGGATGAGCAGAGAGATCTCGGTGTCCATGTACATAGATCCCTGAAAGTTGCCACCCAGGTTGAGAGGGTTGTTAAGAAGGCATACGGTGTGTTAGCTTTTATTGGTAGAGGGATTGAGTTTCGGAGCCATGAGGTCATGTTGCAGCTGGTGCGGCCGCATTTGGAGTATTGCGTGCAATTCTGGTCGCTGCATTATAGGAAGGATGTGGAAGCATTGGAAAGGGTGCAGGGAGATTTACCAGAATGTTGCCTGGTATGGAGGGAAGATCTTATGAGGGAAGGCTGAGGGATTTGAAGCTGTTTTTGTTAGAAGAAGGTTAAGAGATGACTTAATTGAGTCATAGAAGATGATCAGAGGATTGGATAGGGTGGACAGTGAGAGCCTTTTTCCTCGGATGGTGATGTCTGGCACGAGGGGACATAGCTTTAAATTGAGGGGCGATAGATATAGGACAGGTGTCAGAGGTAGGTTCTTTACTCAGAGGGTAGTAAGGGCGTGGAATGCCCTGCCTGCAACAGTAGTGGACTCACCAACATTAAGAGCATTCAAATAGTCATTGGATTGACATGGACGATAAGGGAATAGTGTTGATGGGCTTTAGAGTGGTTTCACAGGTCGGCGCAACATCGAGGGCCGAAGGGCCTGTACTGCACTGTAATGTTCTATGTTCTAAGTCGTGGAGAGGTCGACAGTACTTATGTTCTCATTGGAGTAAAGGAGACTGAGTAGGAACATCTACCATGTTTTTAAAATGTTTGATAGAATAGATAATATGAACAAATTGTTTAACTTGGATTTTGAGCATAGAACTTGAGAAGGTGAAGAACGGAATGTGATTCGGGTCTACCAGGATCTGGGTGCTGAGCTGGCTAAGCGGGTTGAACAGGGTCAAAGCGGTCCTTTACAAGGAAGAGGTGAAGTTTGGGGTGCTGTACCCAGCCCGGTTGTGGGTCACATACCAGAGCCAGGAGTTCTATATGGACCTGCCGGTGGAGGCAAATAAGTTTTTGCGAGACCATGGACTTGGGGACTTGTAAGAACTTTGGACTATGGAGATACAAGTGTGGGGGGACAGTGTTGCCATTTTGCGGCCGGGTTGAATGATTTATAATTTTTTTGTATAATGTGGGTTATTGGGACTGTGTGTACAAGTGGGAATGTGGAGGAACGGGTACGAGGGATTGGGAGGGGGGGGTTTGGGGAAGGCAGTTGCCTCGAACGGGGCACAGTAGCACTGTGGTTAGCCCAGTTGCTTCACAGCTCCAGAGTCCCAGGTTCGATTCACGGCTTGGGTCACTGTCTGTGCGGAGTCTGCACGATCCCCCAGTGTCTGCGTGGGTTTTCTCAGGGTGCTCCGGTTTCCTCCCACAGTCCAAAGATGTGCAGGTTAGGTGGATTGGCCATACTAAATTGCCCTTAGTGTCCAAAAGGTTAGGTGGGGTTACTGTATTACGGGGATAGGATGGAGGTTGGTGTGAGGCTGGTCACATTCCAAGTGGGAAGAATTACATCTATTTGCCCTGGTTTTGTTATTTCCACCTTTGCTTCCACTGAAGATGATGTGGAAACTGGCTAAGTAAACTTGTCACACTGTAATGACCTCCTGACAATTGTTCAGTTGTAGCGCCTTCACTGGAATGTATCACAGAATGACACCTTTCAAATAGTTGCTTTATTTTACATATGAAAAAGGGAATTTAAGCACTTTGGGATGGTTTCTTTTGTTAAAGGAGCTTTGTACTTCCACTTTGGTTTTGAAATAACAGAAAATGGTGACAGAAGCCTACACAGTTTTTTGTCAATCTCCCATGACATTGCAGGTTGGAGACCTGATCATTGAATCCCTACAGTGCAGAAGGAGGCCATTCGGCCCATCGAGTCTGCACCGGCCCTTGGAAAGAGCACCCTCCTCCATCCTAACCCAGTAACCCCACCTAACCTTTTGGACACCAAGGGGCAATCCACATAACCTGCTCATCTTTAGACCATGGGAGGAAACTGGGAGAAAGTGCAAACTCTACACAGTCACCCGAGGCTGGTATTGAACCTGGGCCCCTGGAGCTGTGAGGTAGCAGTGCTAACCACTGTGCCACCATGCCGCCCATTGTTTCTGTTTTATCCGTGTTGCTATTTTCAGCCTCTCCTCTAGGTCTGACTACCTTCCTCTGCTGTTCTTTCGTCAAATTTATTTTTATTTTTCCTTCTCTACTACCAGGTGGCAACTGGTATGCTGTGGTATAGTGAGGGCCATCTATGCATTTAGGCCAGAAGGAAAATGTGGCCATTAGTTGCTTCTTTCCCTTTCCCTTCTCCTTCTCCATGCTTACGCCCATTATTTTCAATGTTCACCTTCGTACGACCCATGACTTTTCCTATCTTATCCATTCCCCCTCCTACCCTTTCAACCTTTTTATCCTTCCTTCTCTTTTTTGCCAATTGTCAGTCACTTCATGCTGAACCCTCTATCCGTTCCAAAACCCCAAGGGCAGAATTGTTTAGTTCTATATCAAATTAGAATGAGGAAAGAAACAGTTTGACTGCCTTTCTCTCTGTATTTTATTTGCCTCGCTGTTGCTAGAAATTAGAGCCACATTTAATAAGACCGTTTCCAGCTGGAAACTGGAAGTATGAGCATCACGAAAGACTCAATTTCTTTGTCGCCCGCACTGTGTCACACGCTTTTCCAGAATTCAATGCATGTCCCTTTCCTTTGTAAAGATCATAGAAATCAAAGGTTGCAAATGGGTGTGTCATAATAGATATTTTCTTCTTCTCATTCACTATCACACACACAAACGCACATCCTCTCTGCTCCTTTCCCAAAAGAAATTAAAATAAATTGGTCCTCAATTTTTTTCATCAAACGATTTCTAAAACGTTAAGCAGAAATTGTCAGAAACTGAAGCAAAAGCATTGTTCCTTCTACCTGGGTGAACATTTGGGAAATTAGCTACACATTGTATGCTTGTACTGCACAAACCAAGTTCAATGCACAGTGCCACAGCTCAGGGCAAAAAGTATCAACTCCCAAGTCCATTGGAGGAGGCTGAGGGCTTCACGTTGGTGAAGGTTTAAAAAGTAAACAATTTATTATCATGTCAAGTAAAATATGTTTTCTCCATTTTGATTTTACCCTTTCTTGGAACACTGACATTTTAATTATTAAGCAATTAAATGGCAGTTGAAAGCAATTGGAAAAGGTTTTGAGAATTGGGACTAGCTTGTGGAGTCAGAACGATGAACTGGCACCATTGTTTTCCATTATAAGTGTGGATTTAGGAATTTATAATGGATAAGTTAATACTAAAAGTATGACAACCATACACCAGCAGGGGAATCAGTGTGTGATGGTGTAAGATTTTTAATCCAATGCAAATAAATTTAAATATTAGGTATTTTTTCATCATTGACAAGGGGCAATAATGCAGTCCTTTGATTTATCATTGTGCTTCACCACAGAATACAACGAAACAAATTCGCCAGCTGTGATTTCCTGCAACTCTGTTGATCAGAGATAGATTCAAGTTGTAAGGAAGCATTTGGGGAAATAAAATGGGATTAGAAGAGTGTCCAAAGAGGACTAAATAAGTTTAACCGTGGGAACAGACTCATTTGTTCAAAGAGTTAAATGTTTGAAATGAAATGAAATGAAAATGAAAATCGCTTATTGTCACAAGTAGGCTTCAAATGAAGTTACTGTGAAAAGCCCCTTGTCGCCACATTCCGGCACCTGAATGGGGAGGCTGGTACCGGAATTGAACCGTGCTGCTGGCCTGCCTTGGTCTGCTTTAAAAGCCAGCTCTTTAGCCCTGTACTAAACCAGCCCCTGATGTCTGTTTGGAACGGTATTGCTCCCTAACCTCTTGGTTGGAGAATACTTTTGCATTTGGGAGGGCGATCAGCAGAAAGAGGAGTAAAATATTTTGATTCTACCCAATTGTTTTTGGCGACTGGAGACTGAGCATGCTAATCTTTAATCTTTTAATCTTTAGAAAGGGCTTGAAACTGAATTAAACAGCTATCTTCTATTGTAATTAATTAAATATAAAACGGTAGAATCATTGAGCAAATAGTTATATGTGAGAATAATTATAATCATTGTTTTATTATATGATATTAATCATTGTTTTATTATTGTTTTAATTCTAATCATTGTTTTAAGGTAACCCATTATGACCGTTTAGCTTTGCCTTTTAACTACAAATCAGTTGGGATCCGTTATCTCCTAATATAGCTTGCATGTTTTTTTTGTACATATATTTAGTGCATTTATTTCCTACAACCTCTGACTGGTACATTATCATTCCTTGTCTTGTCCTGCTCTTGGACATGATTAACATAGCCTTATGCATTGTGCATTAGCAACAGCGAAGATATATGCCAGCCAAAACGAACTAAGGATAATATGACAAGCCGATAATTCCAGGCACCAATTGGAGCTACAGCTAGTAGTTTCATTGTTAAGAGTCGTTCAGGACAAGGGGCGGGATTCTCCGCCCCCCCCCCCCCCGCCCGCCGGGTCGGAGAATCGCAGGGGTCGGCGTGAATCCCGCCCCCGCCGGCCTACGAATTCTCCCACCCCCCAAAAACCAGCGTGGCGCGACTCAATGGGCCCCGGGGCCGCCCGAAGACTCCGGCCCGCGATAGGCCGAAGTCCCGCCCGCCTGTAGCCAGTCCCGCCAGCGTAAATTGGAGTTGGTCCCTTACCGGTGGGACCTGACAGCGCGGGCGGCCTCCGGGGTTATTGGAGGGTCGCGGGGGGATCTGGCCCCGGGATGTGCCCCTACAGTGGCCTGGCCGGCATTCGGAGCCCATCGATCCGCGGGCGGGCCTGTGCCGTGAGGGACCTCTATTCCTTCCGTACCGGAGGCAGTGGTCATCCGCCACTCCCGGTGCGGAAGTGACTCCATGTGTGCATGCGCGGGGATGACGTCAGCAGATGCTGACGCTCCTGCGCATGCGCGGACCTGCGCCGGCTGGCGGAGTCCCTTCAGCCCTGGCTGGCGCGGCGCCAAAGGCCTTCCACACCAACCACTCCGGGGCGGGCCTAGCCCCTAAAGGTGCGGAGGATTCCACACCTTTGGGACGGCCCGACGCCGGAGTGGTTCACGCCACTCCGTCCCGCCGGGACCCCCCCGCCCCGCCGATTACCGGAGAATCCCGCCCAAGGTATCTATGATTGTATTGCTGATGATCACAGGTCGTTTAGATTCCTATGCTATTAATTTACATTATTGAGATAGCTGCTTGTGAGAATCTGCTTTTCAAAGTTCTGTGGCTTTGGACTCTCAGAAGTTGTTGTGGAAGTTGTCTCTCCCTCGATGGTTTGGTATGGTTATTCCACGGCATGGTGATCCTGCTCACTGTTCCTTCTCACCTCCCTTTGTTGTGTGGGGCTGGCTTGTTGCACTGTGTAATAATTTTATGATTGATGCACACTGGACATCTTAAAGGGAACACTGCTTTGTGCAGCCTGTTCATTCCCTGCACAACACGGGAGCGATTCTCCGCTCCCGCGACTAAGTGCCAACGCCGTCGTGAACGCCTTTGAGGTTCACGACGGCGCGAAACGGCCCCGATCTCGACTGATTCAGGGCCCGAAAATGGGCTAAGATCGGGGCGAGGAACTCTGGGGGCGTGTCACGAAAGCAGCGTCGTCAGCGTGCCGGGCACTGGCGCCGCATAAAAGCGGCGCCATATCATCCGCCGCGTAACTGGCGTCACCCGCGCATGCGTGGTTGCCATCTTGCCCGAGGCTGCCCCGCAAGAAGATGTCGGATGGATCTTGTGGGGTGCGGAGGAAAGGAGGTCCTCCTTCAGAGAGGCCGGCCCGCCGATCGGTGGGTACCGATCGTGGGCCAGACCCCTTTTGAGTCCTACCCCGGTGAAAGAACCCCCCTCGCCCCCCACAGGCCGCCCCCCCAGCGTTCGCACGCTGTTCCCGCCGGCAGCGACCAGGTGTGGATGGCGCCAGCGGGAAACCGTCGTTTTGGGCAGGCCGCTCGGCCCATCTGGGCTGGAGCGTAGCAGAGAACCGCCATTTTGGGTGTCCCGGGCGATTCTCCGGCCTGCGCCATGCAGAACTCGACAGGGCCGTTCTCACCGCTTGGGCGCGGGAGGGCGTCGGACCGGCGTCGCGGGGAAAAATGACGCGCCAGGCGATGCTCCCAACCGGCGCGGGAGTGGAGAATCACGCCCCACGTTCTCCATTGCTGCGCCACACAGGCTGTGCGGGAATATGCTGTTGGTGTATGCCAACCAGAAAGTTGCAGGTTCGACAGTTCAGACTGAATTAGCGAACTGACCTTTGGAGACTTGGGAGCTTAGGGAGTTGAAATTCTGATAGGTTTCGCTCTGCTAATTGATTCAAATGGACTCTTCCTACCTGGGTGGAAGGTGCATGCATATATGTATGGATTTCACATGGTGACAGCAAAAAACGTCATTCAATGCCCTCCATAGTGGAGTAGTAAGCCTGAAGTCACCATCCTGGCTCACACATGGAGAATGACTACTTGACCGTAGAGCCAGAGGTCACTGGCTCCTGTGGAATTGTGAGACCCTGAAATTCGGAGAAAATATTTGGCAACAATGTTGTCCTGATCAGTAAAGTTAGTATTATTTTGAAAATATTTTTATTTGATTCTTGACATTTTAAATATACAACACAACAAAGTAAAGCAACAAAAAAAACATCCCCCCCCCCATCCTTCAACCCCTCCCCCCCCCATCCTTCAACCCCTCCCCCCCCCCCATCCTTCAACCCCTCCCCCCCCCTCCCCCAAGTATCTCAGAGAAACCCCCCCCTCCCTCTGGAGTTGACTGTAATCAGCTCTTTAAAGTATAATATAAAACAGACCCCCATCTCTTGTGGAACCCCTCACTTACTCCCCTCAAAATGAACTTAAACTTCTCCCAAGTACAGGAACTCCAACAAGTTCCCCAACCATACTGAGGCACAGGGCAGAGAGACTGACCTCCACCCCAGCAGATCGCCTGCGGGCGATCAACGAGGCAAAGGCTAAAGCATCTGCCCCTGTTCCCGTCTGGAGTTCCGGCAAGTCCGACACCCCAAATATGGCTCCCAGGGGACTGGGCTCCAAATCCACATGCAGCTGCTGAAAAACGACCTCCAGAATTTCTCCAACTGCGGGCAGGACATATGTACATGATTGGCCGGGCCACTCCCACACCATTGCGTAAAGTTAGTTTCTATACGCGAATGACTCTTTTGTCACTTATGCCAATAATGCTAAACTTGAAAGTGATATTCTGTAATCACTCAACAAATAGTGAATAACAAAACCAAAGGCAAGGAACGGGTCCAGTTTAGGGTGTTTGAACAAAGGAATTGTAATGGGGTCAGAAAGGTGGTACAGACTGCGGATGAGACCGTCCCTGGAGCAGTGTTGGGTTGGATGGATCTAGAGAGGTTTCTGCCTGTGGGTTGACCCAGACTTTGAACGTACGAGTGTATGTCTGCTCTTCCTATCAGTGTGATTGGTATAATTTACTTTGCAGTGGTGTAGGCGGGGCACTCATTGCCGGCTGACAGCCCAGAAAACCCTCCTAATAATACCTGAAGGTGTCCAAGTAATTATCACTGAAGTTAGTACAAATTTGAGTGTTTAGTTGATGGATCACTACTGAAGTTCAGATGGAGGTTGAAGATTTCTTTAAATTATTTGAATACAGCAGGGGCTTCTTGGGGTATTTGAACATTCCTTCTTCATCCAATATCACCGCGAATAGATCAATTGGCTACTCACCTCATTCCATTGTGGGAGGGGGTGCAAAATGTTGTGCTTCGTTTGCCTACACAACTCCATGCCCTTCAACGTAATTTGTTGTATTTGGTCGACTTTGAGAAAGTGGGGCAATAAATAAATAAATAGAAGCATTTGAAAAAATGACGCCATATACTGAGTTGTACAGATTAGATAGTCCTAAGTTTGGTGCCCTTTGTGGTCAGTAATGATTTAGCTGATCTGAGCAGAGTTGAAAGGCCAAAATTGAAATTACTCTCTCTCAGCCCTGATGGAGGAAATCATCCGGGAATTCTGGTCTGTCCAGTTGTAGGTAGACACTTGATGGAAAGTGTATTCTTCAGAATGCTAGGAAAAGGCAGGATTATGCAGGCCTTCTTGTGTAAGCTCACACATGATGTATGCCTCCTTGATTGAGACAACAGAAAGTTCCTGGAATCTGTGGAACATTATCCCAAAAGACAGTGCTGCAGCGAGGGGGAAATCACAAATGTTCGGCAAAAACATCTGCTAAAGTTAGCACCAGTTGAGAATGGCGATGTCATGGTGTGTCCTCCTTCATTTTGTTGCTTAATAGTCCCATCACCATTCATGTCTGGACAAGGCAGGGTGTCAGATTTGTTGGCTATATTTCTCTCTATAGCATGCTGTTTTGCTGTTTGGCATGCATGTAACCCTGTGTTGGCACCTGATTTTTTAGGTGCACTCGGTACTGCTCCCGATATCATCTTCTGCACTCCTCACTGAAGCAGGGCTGTTCATCTGGCTTGATGGTGGTCGAAGAATGAGGAGCGTGCCAGCCTATGAGGTTATAAAAAATACAGTTCTGCTGCTGATAGTGCACAGCACCTCTTGGATGCTGTGTAACATGGTGTGGTACCACACAATACAATGAAAGATGTCCTCGGCGTGAAGACAGGATTTGTCAGGTGCAGCCCCATGTGTTATTAGATGAAGAACAGGAACTCAAATCCCACCATGGCTGCTTGAGAATTTAATTTCAGATTTTGAAAATCTGGATTATATTTTTTAAGCTGGCTTTAGTAAAACTGACCAAGAAGCTTTGGATTGTCGAAAAAACCCAACTGATTCACTAATTTTTTTTATGGAATAAAACCTGCCTTCTGTACCTGGTTCGGCCTATGTGTTGCTGCAGTCCCACACCCATGTCGCACAGTGAATGCATCTACATGTCCTTAACCATCTCCCTTGGATCTTTTTTTCCACCAGGACTGTGCTGCCGCAGGTGCAGCTGTAATAGGTAGATCAGTGGGGACGAGCTCACCTTCCTCCCGCCACCTGCCACAGTCACAGCCTACATCCTTCAACTTGGCCAGTGATGTTATTCTTTACAGATTTTTTTTTTTGTACAACTGAGCATCCTGCTTGGCCACTTCAGATGGCAGTTAGGATTTCACCATGTTAGTGTGAGACTCGAGCCATTTATAGACTAAGCTTGCCAAGGATGGCAAGTTTTCTTCCCTAGAGAAACAGCTGGGTTTTTACAGCAATCCAACAGCTTCATTGCCATTTTTACTGATGTTCGTTGGTTTTAACTTCCAGATTTTTTAGAACAGAATTATAATTCTGCAACAGCCACGTTGGGATTTCAACTCCTGTTCTTCTGGCTCTCTATTCTTGTTTCAGTGACAGCCACTGTACCACTGGGGTACGGTTCAGTACTCGGGTATAGTTCCATGCATAACAGTCCCTGAATATTTTAACATTTTATTTTTGTGTCCTTGATCAATAAACCTGCTGAGATTGATTATGGGACAATCACATCTGATCGCAGTTCTAGCTCATGTATTTTTATAATCATACTGTACATTGTACCATAAACTGTTCCATCATGTACCAGTACTATTTTACTAAGGCTTGAGTGTTATGCTCCTGCATAACTTACTTTTCTACTGCTAGAGGAGTGGGACTGTGTTTAAATTGGTCTGCTCTCGGAGCTCAATAGCTTATTGTGAGATAAGTTTGCAGATTGTAATATGGTTAATTTCTGGGTCTGTACGAGACCAGAAGGAATTACTATGAAGTGATTGTCTTTCTTCCATTTTCTCACATGTATGATGTGACGTATGTAGTTTGCGCTTATAGTACCATTTATAATATACTGTTGGATATTACAGAGCAGGTTTTGTGGCAAATCGGATGATATGCTGTTACCGCATGCTCCCGTCATTTTGACATGTTCTACAGGAAGTGCCCAGTAAGCCTCTAAGGTATTCGGTAAACACTGGCTAAAGTCAAAGTTTAATTGGTTTTCAAACTGTGCCTGAACGCTGGTTTCTGTCCTTGATTTTAAGAGTGTTTACCAACATGGTTTACAGGGTTTTTGACTTCTATTATTTGAGGTATTTTCAGTTGTTCTGAGGCTTTGTCTGTTCAAAACAAATCCTTTTGTTTCTATATTATTTCCAGTGTGACACATGAAAGGCAATTGGTAGGAAGTGGGTGCTATATGTTTTTTGTGCTATTACTGGTCGATCACGCAATATCTGTCCTGTTGAGTCAGATGACGTGCTGTTTTTATGAGGACAGGGTGTCGCACCATGTACGTTGTAAGGTGGAAATGTATTCAATTCAGACCACAGTGCCTGAACAAAGCCTTGGGTTATTGAGAGTTTAATTGCTGTTTGACCAAGGAACCACAGATTGGAAAACTCGTGCATGCCTCAGGCTCCTGGTTGGATTCAACAGACATTAAACATCTGGTTTCCTTTATGTTTTAAAAGGTTATTTTGCATATGTAACAAAAAAATTGGGTATTAATGCTTCCCCTGCTCCATCATCAATGGCAGAGATCTTAAGCTAACACAGTGCTGTATTCTACAACCCCTCCACTTGGCTAAATTTCCCTCCATCGTAGAAACCTTCAAAATGTCAATTCCCTCAACTCTCATAGCTTCTGTTCAATGTAATGGGATGTCCCACTACATTAAAAGTACCATATAAATTTAAATTGCCATGCATCAATCTCTAATACAGTATTCGTTGAGCGACAGACCCAAGCTGACAATTCTCATTATTTAAAAGGATAGAGTTTGATTAAGTTCCCCAGAGGTGCCTTTCTGGGGAGGGGAGGAGAGCCTGGTCCTAACTTCCATCGGACCCCAGAAACCTGCTATAAAGATGAGAGAAAGTCGATGAGAAAGAAAAGGTGCAATAAAAAAGCTTTAACTAAACCGTCTATTATTATAGTGGTGATGGAAGATATCTGGGTCTATATCAGTCATAAGAGAGGCTATATGATTCACTCACTCATACGCTCTGCGAATTACGGATTTTTCATGTTTTTGAACTCCCAAAAATAAAATGGTACCAGTGAAATGCGTCCAATAATTTACAGTAACTGCTGTAATATATTCCTTCTGGCTTGTGAGACTCCCAGACCAGCTTTCTCTTCCCTTTCAAGTAGTTTGTAATGAGGCTTTATGCTGCAGTATTTATTTTCAAGTATTAGAGAAAAGTGTTGCCTTTTCTTGCACTGCAGATTGAATGCTTTGATGTGGAACGTGACCGCAATGCAAGGTTTAATTCTTACCAACCCATCTAAGGCTTGACTGTGTTCCTGGAGATTTTATCACATGACTTCTCGCAGCAGCTGCCCCACCTGGCCTCACAGCTCCAGTCTCCAACATTTTTGTAACCAATAAACCATAATATTCAATGGAAAAAGTACACAAACCTTTTCTAACCACTTATCATTTTTCTCCTTCATTGCTCTCAGCAATGCTCAGGAGATTAATCTTTAAGTTATGGAAACATGGGAGCAATCCTGAAGAGTTGACAACTCTGCACCACCTGGAAGCAAGTTCTCTTCAATTTGCTGACTGTGGTAAATGAAGTTAGTGCTGAGATATGGAATGCTTATAGCACTCCAAACTGGCCAGGTGTATTAGAGCCTGAGCAAATCTTGAACCAAACAATGCAGCAGTAAGTCAAAAATACATCAACCCACAATAGATTTTTACTGTTTCAGTGTCGGAGTGAAGAGCAATACTTCCTCAGAATAGATTTTTACTGGTTAGGTTATGACTTAGAAGTTTGCTCTGGTTGTTGGTAGTGACTTTTGGTCCATTTTTGGCTACAATTACAGCCAATTCAGCTACCGACAGATTGAGTTTATGACCAGCACTGGCTACAGATCTTAAAATGAAATTAGATTACTCAAGTATAGGAAGGCAATTTAATGTAGCATCTAGTCCTAGGCTTGACTTTTCTTTATGCAGTCACAATAGTACGCAGTATTTGTGAAGTGATCAGATGTCAACTAGATGATGCAGATCTCGCTTTGCTAATGGCTTTGTCCCTCCATTTACAATAGCAACCTTTTAAAGCACTGGGGTTCCCCCTACATTTTATGAATTGCCACACTGATGTCAGCCTAATGTCAGTGGTGGGGTAGTTAGTGAAAACCATTATTAAGGGCAAAATAAATGTTCACTTGGAAATGTATGTGTTAATCAAGGTGATCTAATATGGATTTGTTAAAGGCAAATTGTGTCTTGACTAACTTGATTAGATGTTTTGATGATAGCAAAGGTTGGTTAAGATAGTGCAGTAAACCGTGTATATATGGACTTCTGGAAGGCATTTGGTGAAGTGCCACCTGGGCGGTTATTAAGAAGATCGAAGCACATGTAAGAGGAAAGTAGCTGTACAGAACAATTGGATGAGTGACAGAAAGAAATTGGAGGATGGATGTTTTTCAGTCTGCAAGGGGGTTTGCTCTGGTGTTCCCCAAGGATCAATTTTGGTTGATTACTCATTTCAATTTTGATTAATCAATAGGCGTTTGGTAGCACAGAACTTGAGTATTGCTGAAAAAAGAGACCTGTCAAAACTTTTCGTCTTGCACTCATCAGGACACGTTGCAAGAATACCAGTATAAAGGAAAAACTATTTTGCCAGCACAATTCTAGAGTTGCCACTGAATCAGTATTCATTGAATATATGAACTTAGTAACTCATGCAATTGAGTTCAGTTTTAATGTCAGCATGTATACCCAAATAGATGATGCTGCCATGGGATACCCTGTAGGCCCAATTCTCGCAAACATGAGAAATGTGTTTTCAATGGAATGATACCTAACTTCCTACCTTCTGCATATGTGGATGATATATTTGTTATACTTAAATTTGCAGCTGCATGTAATAATTTTCTTGCCTGTCTTAATGGGCTCTATCCTGCGCTCAAATTTACATGTAAAATGGTGTAGTCAAATTCCTTTCCTTGACGTGCTAGTTGAGAAATCTGCTGGGGGTTCTCGACCATGGTCTACCGCAAACCTACCTTCACTGAACAATATACGTGTTGGGATTCTTACAATTCCACACGCTACAAGTTTGGTCTTATGGACAACCTTGTAAGCAGGGCCCAGCCATTTTGAGAATCCTGCAGGGCAGAAGGAGGCCAATTGGCCCATCAAGTCCACACCGACCCCATGAAAGAGCACCCTACCTAGACCTCTGCCCTATCCCCGTAACCACACCCACCCAACACATCTTTGACAGTGACCCGAGGCTGGAATTGAACCCGAGTCCCTGTTGCGAGGCAGCAGTGCTAACCATTGTGCCACCATGCTACCCAATTTATTCACCATGCAAGCTCGATTCTGAAATGAGGTGCATCAAAGGCATTTCTGGGGATAATGGTTTCCTTGCTCAGATCATTTTGTGCTGTTTATCACACAACCTCATGAACTGTCACCTTTGGCCCCGGAAAGTGCCCCGTCTAACTCTGGAAGGGCAAGATATCTCAAAGATTTGAGCAATAAGTGAAGCTAGCTGTCTCACGCTGTTATTATGCAGTAGCGACACAAGTGGTTTTCGCCACTAACAGGATGTTGCCACATGTCAAAAAAACTTTCTGCCTATCATACAAATCAGTAATGTGGTCTATGAATTTCAGCGAAAGTGTGAAGCAAGGTATGTAGGCCGTACGTCCCAACAACTGACATATCATATCCAACAGTATGACCCAGCCTCTGTTCACGATGGGCAAGGTACAAACTACCCAACCAATCCATTCTTACAAGGCTCAAAACACAGTGTCCAACAATAGATACGATTCCGCGATTGGACAACATTTGCTAAATAATCCTCAGTGTGCGAAGGATAACACTGACAGCCAGTTTAAGATTGTCAGTCGGGCTCACAGTGTGGCACATTTGAGTGTACTTGGAAGCTGCATATATTAATGCACAAGGCACATTTTGCCGACAGAAAGAACATATACATACATTCTGCTTGTTTGAGCTAAACAAAGAAAGTGACAGCCATTCACTAATTAATTTCCCCAGGACAGTGACTTGACTAATCAGGGTCAAGCTGCCTGGTTTAAATTTCAAATCTTGCTTGGCAGTTATCTGTCAGTCACCATCAACTGGTGTATTTTTCATGGCAATGCCTCTTGAGTCCACTTTGCCAGCCAATCATGATTCTCTTCTCATACAGTATCAATTGTTTTTCTCTTGTATTGATATTCTTCTGAAGTCTCCTGAAGATGGTAAGATGAAAAGCTTCAACATGTCTCTTTTATGAATGACCTAAACATGGGTGTAGGAGCAGCATTATAAAGGTTGCAAATGGTAATGTTATGGGTCAGGGTTTAGAGAACCCCAAAGTGTATCATGGAGTTCACCAAACCCACAACGTTTAATAGATTGTGGTATGGGGAGCACACGGCCCACTCTATAGGTGTGGTGCACCAGAAACAATGTTTATTCTATGAACTCAAGTTAACCTTTTTAAAACATACAGTGAACAACTTAGCAACCATCAATTCAAATACAACCCCCCAAAGAATACAACAGCAAGTAATGCTTACCCTGTCCTTTTAACATCCAGAAGACTTACAAAAAACAGAACTTTTTAACAGAAGCACATCAGGTTAAAGTCACTACTGAAAACATTTATAATTCTGAATTCACCAAATGATCCAAAGATAGTCTTTTCATGGCAGAGAGAACAGCAATACACATGCTTTGTCTGGCTTCAGCTCCAACACTGAAAACGAAACCAAAAAGACACAGACACACCCAAGCTTTTCTCAAAGTGAAACTAATAAACAGAGCCAGAGCTCAGCTCCACCCACACTCAGTGACGCAGCCAAACATTTCTTAAAGTGACATTCTCATGACACCTCCCCCCAAGAAAAAAATAAATAAACCATCAACTTCAAGATGGTTTCATTTTTCACCTTCTCACTATCCTTTTAAGAAATGCACACAGTAAATATATGTTTTTGATTCAAAAAACAACACATGCAAACAGGTATAATATAATCCCTTTTTTTTTCGTTCTTCTTCCTCCAACTGAAATCCTTCTCGATTGACAGTCTCTTTAAACAAGAAGGTGTCTGCACGATCCGTCCATTTCTCTACACCTCGGCATTTCTCTTTAAAGTCAGATACTTTAGTTCAATATGATCACAGAGTCCCTTGTAATTCTCCAACACAGGAGCATTGGTTATTATAGCTTTCAGGCCATTAAATGCCTGTTGAAAGTCCGCTGTACACTGACATTTTTGACGTTTCTTCAGCAAGTCTATCAGTGGAGCAACCACGTTACAGAAACTTTTCACAAATGCCCGATCAAATCAAATCATGCCAAGAAATCGCATTATTTCCCTTCGTTTTGAGGGTATTGAAAACTCCTCAATAACTGTTGGTTTCACATCCCTGTGACCATTCGACCCTGTCCGATTGTATGGCCAAGGAAAGTGACTTGGGCTTTTCCAAATTCACTTTTTGCTAGGTTTAATCACCAAACCCGCCTCCTGAAGTTGATCCAATTACTCCATCAGATGTTTTAAATGTTCTTTCCATGTCTGGCTGAAAATTACCATATCGTCGATACCGCACAATTGGGTAATCCTGAAACGACTGTTAGTTAACCGTTGAAATGTGGCTGGGGCATTTTTCATGCCAAATGGCATCACTGTGAATTGGTATATACCATCTGGAGTCACAAAAGCTGTAATCTCCTTTGCCCTTTCGGATAAAGGTACCTGTCAGTAACCTTTATGTAAATCCAGTTTGGAAATGAAAGCTGTTTGTCCCACTTTCTCAATGCAATCCTCCAAACGTGGGACAGGACAAGAGTCCGTTCTTGTAACTGCATTCACCTTTCTGTAGTCCACACACAACTGTTGGGTACCGTCTGGTTTAGGTACCATCACGATGGGTGAGCTCCTTTGGCTGCAACCCACTTCAATTCTGCCATTTTTAAGCATACTCTCAATCTCTTTATTAACCTGTGACAATTTTAAAGGGTTAAGTCTGTATGGATGTTGTTTGATTGGAACAGCATTTCCCACATCTACATCATGTATAGCCATTTTAGTACTTCCCAATTTATCTCTCCAAACTTGCCCACATATGATATCAATAACTCTTTCAGATCAGTTTGTTTTTCCTCTGGAAGGTAACCCAACAATTTATCCCAACTTTTAAAAACATCTTCATTTTCCAATTTAATTTGAGGTATGTCAAATTCACAGTCATCTGGATTTGGTTTGTCACTTTGAGTTAGAATCATTAAAACCTCCTCCTTTTTCTCTCCTTCCCTTTCAAAGTACCTTTTAAGCATATTCACATGACACACTCGGTGAGTCTTCCTTCTATCTGGTGTTTTTAACCACATAATTCACCTCACTTCATTTACTTTCAATCTGATAAGGTCCACAAAACCTTGCTTTTAAAGGTTCACCTACCACTGATAACAACACTAAAACTCAATTCCACTGGCAAAACTATGAACTTTGGATTTCTTGCCTGCGATCCGTTTCATCACATTTTGTGCAACTTTCAAATGTGGTCGAGCCAATTCATCTGCTCCATTTAATCGTTCCCTAAAATTTGACATGTGATCCAATAATGTAAGTTCCGATTTCTCACTCACCAATTTTTCCTTAATCAATTTAAGTGGTCCTCTTACCTCATGACCAAAAATTAGTTCAAAAGGACTCAATTTGGTTGACTCATCCCTAATTGCAAACAGTCCGAATGGAATTCCTTTATCCCAATCCTCTGGATAATCTTGACAATAAGCTCTCAACATTATCTTTAATGTCTGATGCCACCTTTCTAATGCTCCCTGCGATTCTGGATGGTACGCAGTTGATTTAAATTGTTTTACTCCTAAGCTATCCATAACTTCTTTGAATAACCTCGAGGTAAAATTTGATCCTTGATCCGATTGTATTTCTGTGCGTAGTCCGGATCTAGTAAAGAATTTAAGTAATTCCTCCACAATCTTTTTAGCTGTAATATTACGTACTGGAATGTCCTCTGGAAACCTAGTAGACACATCCATTATAGTCAAAAGATATTGATTCCCACTTTTTGTTTTAGGAAGCGGTCCTACGCAATCAATTAGGACCCTTGTAAAAGGTTCCTCAAATGCTGGAATGGGTATTAATGGCATTAGTTTTATCACTCCTTGAGGTTTCCCTATCACTTAACATGTGTGACATGATTGACAAAATGTAACTACATCTTTATGTAGTCCAGGCCAGTAAAAATGTTTTTGCATTTTAATTTGTGTTTTCCTTATTCCCAAATGACCTCCCACATGGTACCTCAAGTGCAACTCGCAATACCTTCTTTCTATACCCTACCGGCAATACTACTTGATGAACTTCTGCCCACTTTTTATCCGCCTGCATATGTAAAGGTTTCCATTTTCTCATCAAGATAACACCTTTACGGAAATAACACTCTGGTATACACGAAGATTCCTCTTCCGTATATGCTTTCTGTACATCCGTTTTATTTCTATACCTTTCTGTTGTAACTCTGCCAATTTTCCTGAACTAAAAATATCCGCCTCATCCTTCACCTGTTCTTGTTCTTTTTCAACCGTCTGATCAAAAATTGTTTCTGATAATTGCACTTCATCTTCATGCTTTGATTTCTCCTCTTGTCTCAACCTGTGAGTTTGAGACCTTGTTATTACACAATCCGGAAAAATTCATCCTTCAATACTTCAGTTGTCAGATTTTCCACTGGCTTATCAACCGCAGTAGGCATCACTTCCACCTACGATCCAGCTATATCATTACCCAAGATAAACTGTATTCCTGGACAAGATAGTTTCTCTATTACTCCTACTACCACTTCACCACTCTTCACTGGACTTTCCAACCTTACCTTTTATAATGGAACACTACTCCTCTCACCCTGAATGCCACATATTACCACCTTTTCTGGCAACATTCTTCCCAAACTACATAACTTCTCATCTCTTACCATTAAAGATTGACTAGCTACCGTATCTCTTAAAATTGTGACTTCTTTACCTGCTCCTCCTGATACACATGAGTAAACTTTACCCACACAAGTAAATTCTTGAAAGACATCTGGCACCTTCTTAATAATCACCTCTTCATCAGGCTGTACAATCTTTTGCACCTCCTTCGCTTCACTTGGGTTTTCCTTTACCACTTTAACAAACCCCACTGTCTTTTCTTGTTTTACCACATCAGCCTTCCCAGTGCTTTTCTTCAACCACCAACACTGTGACTTTACATGGCCTAGTTTATTACAGTCAAAACATTTGAAACTTTTCATTTCTTTTCCACCCTCCTGGATTTCTTTTTTAATCTGAAGTGCACTCTCCTTATTATCTCCCATCAGATCACCTTTACCTTTCCCACTTGAGTATTTCTCATGTCCCCAGTTTCTATCCCTCACAGGCTGAAACTGATGTCGGAAACTAAACTTTGATTTATGAACTAATTCATAATCATCTGCCATTTCTGCTGCTAACCTCGCAGTTTTAACCCTCTGCTCTTCCGCACGAGTTCTCACTACATCAGGAATTTAACTTTTAAACTCGTCCAAAAGTATAATTTCTCTGAGAGCTTCATACGTTTGGTCTATTTTCAAAGCCCTTATCCACCTATCACAATTACACTGTTTGATTCTTTCAAACTCCATGTATGTTTGACCAAATTCTTTCCTTAAATTTCGAAACCTGCGTCTTTGTCTGTAGGCTTCAGGCACTAGTTCATATGCACCAAGATGGATTTTTTCACTTCCTCATACGTCCTAGATACCTCCTCCGGTAGTGATGCAAACACTTCACTAGCCCTACCTATCAGCTTTGTTTGAATCAGTAATACCCACATGTCCTGTGGCCATTTAATTTGTTTAGTTACCTTCTCAGATGAAATGAAAAAGGCTTCAACCTCCTTCTCATCAAACCTTGGCAATGCTTGGACATATTTAAATAGATCCCCACCAAGCCTTCGACTATGACGCTCTTTCTCACTATCCTCATCACGTACGTTTCCCTTTACGTCTGCCAATTTTAACTGACTGTCTTGTTTCATGGCCATTTTCTGAAGTTCAAACTCTCTCTCTTTATCTTTTTCCCTGATCTGTATCTCCCTTTCTCTCTCTTTTTGTTCTGCTATTCTTTCTTTTCTCCTTTCTTCTCTCTCCTTTTCTTTTTCTTTTCTCGCTCTTTCCTTTTCTGCTCTCTTTTTTTTCCCCTCACTTTCGTATTCAAGCTGCATTAATTCTTTCTCATGTTCCATTTGCTTAATTTGTAACTGAACTTTTGCCATTTCCAATGAGTCAAACTGTAACTCAGGCAACTTCAAATGCTTAGCCGCCGCCGCCATAATTACCTCAGCTTTTCATATTTTGTCAGATAATGTTCACTGCAATGTTTTTGCCAAATCTAACAGTCTGCTTTTCGTCTCTGTCCGTAAGGTACTGCGTGTGACCGTCTCCACCCCCAAATACTTCAGAGCCTCTGAAAGAGCCATTGTCCACACCACACTCCCTACTTAAACTAGAATACCACACCTGAAAAGCAAACACAATATGCTCACCCCTCACTGTCTTTAAGTTCACTAAGCCAATCCAATAGATAGACTGTTATCCCGGACGGGCCCCCAATTTGTTATGGGCCAGGGTTTAGAGAACCCCAAAGTGTATCACGGAGTTCACCTGACCCACAACTTTTAATAGATTGTGGTATGGGGAGCACACAACCCACTCTACAGGGGTGGTACAGCAGAAATGGGAAAGTATTTTTTAAAAGCAAAACAATGTTTATTCTATGAACTCAATTTACCCTTTTTAAAACATACAGTGAACATCTTAGCAACCATCAATTCAAATACAACCCTCAAAGAATACAACACTAAGTAATGTTTAAGCTGTCCTTATAACATTCAGAAGACTTACAAAAGCATAACCTTTTAACAGAAGCACATCAAGTTAAAGTCACTACTGAGAACATTTATAATTCTGAATTCACCAAATGATCAAGAGATAGTCTTTTCATGGCAGAGAGATCAACAGTACACCTGCTTTGTCTGGCTTCAGCTCCAACACTTTAAACGAAACCAAAAAGACACAGGCACACCAAAGCTTTTCTCAAAGTGAAACTAAAAAACAGAGCCAGAGCTCAGCTCCACCCATACTCTGACATCACTGCAGTAACATGAGCAGCCAAACATTTCTTAAAGTGACATTCTCATGACAGTAATGAAAGTTTACAAAGTAGTAGATGTGAATAAGGATTGTTACAGATTCCAGCGTGGTATAGGTAGGATAGCTTGGCCAGTAGATTTGATTATGGAGTGGTTTGAAGTGTGGCACTTTGGGAAGACTAATTTGGAAATGCAATATACAATAAATGGTGCAATTTTAAAAAGTATGGATGAGCAGAGACACAGTGGTGAGTATGAATCCCACCACAGCAGCTGGGGGTATTTAAATGCAATTAATCAACAAATCCGGAGTAAAATGTCAGTCTCAGTAACAATGATTATAGAACTATTGGATTGTTAAGAGCATCTTCATCCTTACCTGGTTTGGCTTACTGTCCTCTGAAATAGTTCTAGAAAGCCCCACTCAGTTGTAGGCACAAACTGCTCAATGGCAATTGAGGACGGGCAATAAATGCTGATATTCCCAGCGATGCTTGCATCCCAAGAACAATTCAAAGAAAAACGAATTGTGGACGATTCTGTACAAAGCACATCAGGTATAAAAGCCTTTGAAAGGACGTACTGGTGCTGGAGGGTGTGCAGAGGAGATTCACTCGGTTAATCCCAGGGTTGAGGGGGTTGGATTACGAGGAGAGGTTGAGTAGACTGGGACTGTACTCGTTGGAATTTAGAAGGATGTGGGGAGGGGATCTTATAGAAACATATAAAATTATGAAGGGGATAGATAGGATAGATGCAGGCAGGTTGTTTCCATTGGCGGGTGAAAGCAGAACTAGGGCATTGCCTCAAAATAAGGGGAAGTAGATTTAGGACTGAGTTTAGGAGGAACTTCTTCACCCAAAGGGTTGTGAATCTATGGAATTCCCTGCCCAGTGAAGCAGTTGAGGCTCCTACATTAAATAAATTTTCACGATAAAGATAGATAGTTTTTTTAAGAATAAAGGGATTAAGGGTTATGGTGTTCGGGCCGGAAAGTGGAGCTGAGTCCACAAAAGATCAGCCATGATCTCATTGAATGGCGGAGCAGGCTTGAAGGACCTTCCTGCTCCCAGTTTTTATGTTCTTATGACACAGAAGTGGTTTACTAGGATGTTGCCAGGGTTGAGGGACTTCAGTTATGAGGAGAGGTTGGAACAATTAGGACTGTTCTCCTTGGAACAGAGAAGAACGGCACAAAGTCATAATGCTCATTCGGAGAGCCGGTGTCAATGGGCTGAATGGCCTCCTACACCATAACAACTCTGGGATTTCTGGCTGCTTTCATGGGGTAAATGGGCCTTTCAGTGGTGACACCAGAGGTGGAGGAAACAATGCTAGCAGCATTTCAAGACCCTTCAAATATATGGCCCAAACATATGTACGAAATAAGCATTACAAACAAAAAATATGAGTACAGACACTCTTTTGGGAACTATAACAGGGGTGGGAGTTAGGCAATTAGGAGGCTGAATCCCAAGAATAACCAAGGAGTGGTCAACAAGTGCTTCAAAGATGATTCTAAGTATCGTTAAACATTGAATTACCCCAAAATTAAAAACAGGGTTTTTGAGACAGCACATAACATGGAAAGAAGTCTTACAATACCAGATTAAAGTCCAACAGCTTTGTTTCAGATCACTAGTTTTCGGAGGGAAGCTCCTTCAGTGATGAAGACTTACTGTGCCCACCCCAGTCCAACGCTGGCATCTCCACATCATAACATGGAAGGTACGGAAGGCGAGGAGAATGATACTGATCAATAAATATACGTTGTATTGATCACCAGAAGCTTCAGTCCAGTAATGAGTGGCCGAGACGCAGATTTATTCAATTGCGTAGTTCTAGACAGTGGGTGTATGACCCTGCGGTAAGTGGAGTGGACTGGCTAAAACGTTACATGGATTCTTTAAGTAAGGAAGACTGAAGTAAAGTCAGAATATGATGGTTCTACTTGTTTCAGGTTCGGTGATGGTAACATGTTTAAATTACTTAAAATAATAGTAATTCCTTGTAAAATAGCAGGGGTAAATTTAAGGGCAGCACGGTAGCATTGTGGATAGCACAATTGCTTCACAGCTCCAGGGTCCCAGGTTCGATTCCGGCTTGGGTCACTGTCTGTGCGGAGTCTGCACATCCTCCCCGTGTGTGCGTGGGTTTTCTCCGGGTGCTCCGGTTTCCTCCCACAGTCCAAAGATGTGCAGGTTAGGTGGATTGGCCATGATAAATTGCCCTTAGTGTCCAAAATTGCCCATAGTGTTGGGTGGTGTTACTGGGTTATGGGGATAGGGTGGAGGTGTTGACCTTGGGTAGAGTGCTCTTTCCAAGAGCTGGTGCAGACTCGATGGGCTGAATGGCCTCCTTCTGCACTGTAAATTCTATGAAAAAAAAAATCATTTTATCAGAACTGATGTGGTATCGTGTGAAGTACCTTTACTATTAAATAAGCCTTCAATGAAAAAGGTCCAAATGAAGTTGGACATGGAGCATGATAATGTGATTGTTAGTGGAGTTCAGTAGATTTGCAATTTACACAGCTGGGACATTATTGTATTCCTTTCAGCGCTGGCCCACCTGTCGACTGAGAAATTGATGGAGTTTATCTCCGCGGAGCTCCAGAATTACAGAGAAATGATAAAATAGGACCTCATGTTGGTTATGAAGTCGGCAATAGAGGCCACGCTGACCGCCGCATAAAAGGAGCAATAGACACAGCGTAGACTGCACGGGACCCGGAGAAATCGGCCAGCGACCAGCACAAGCAGATTGCTCGAAGCTGAGGTAGCAAGGTTTGTGACGATCCAGAAGGCACTAAAGGAGAAGGTGGACGACCAGGAAAACCAAGTCCGATTGACAGAACCTGCGAATCGTCAGGCTATCGGAGGGCACAGAGGGCAGGAACCCGATGGAATATGTTTCGAGGATGCTCGGAAAACTTGTTGGGGAGGAGGGCTTCGCCAAGCCCCCAAAGGTGGACTGAGCCCACAGGTCGCTTCGACAGAAACCCAAGTTGGGGGAACCACCAGGGCCTTAACGGACTAGTGAAAGCATTCAAAGACTTTGCCCATCTCAAGAGCCTGAGGGTCGACGTAGTCTTCCTTCAGGAGATATATTTAAGAGAGAAGGACCGATTGAGGGTAAGGAAAGGTGGTACTCGTTAATATATACACTCCAAACTGGGATGACGCCGAGTTCATTAAAAAGACCATGACGGAGATCCCCGACTTTGACTCCCATCAACTAATCTTGGGGTAGACTTCAACTGTGTGCAGGACCCAAATATAGACAAGTTCAACCCCATGTTAGAGACAAAATCGGGAATGGCAATAGAAGTATACACCTTCATGGAGCAGATGGCGGGGCTGGACCATCTGCCTTCCCACATGTCCACAAAGCCTACTCCCACATAGACTTCTTTAGTCGGTAAGTCAGTGCTTCGAGGGGTGGTTGGGATGGAACATTCCGCAATAGTAATCTCGGACCATGCGTCACACTACAAGGACGTGAGGTTGGAGACAGGCCGGCCCCACGGGACAAGGCCAGCTGCCTACTGGCAAACGAGCTGAGGAAGCAATCGGCCACGAGCGAGAAAGCATAGGTAATGGACGGGAATGATAGGCTGGTCACAGTGCCAGATGTGATCAACGGTGCCTTCGCAACTTTCTATCGGGGACTTTACATCTCTGAGCCCCCGGAAGGGGTCTCGAAGAAAGAAAATAATTTGGTACTCTAAATTAATTTTTAAAAAGGGAATCGGGATAGATTGAAAATTGAAGTCAGCAAGGGTAAAGGAGCTGGAACCAGCTCCGACAACATTTTAAACTTGGTGACATGTCTGCTGCGGCCCCCATCTGCAGCAACCATAGATTCATCCCGGCGAAAATAGATGCCACCTACAAAATGTGGAGAAAGGGCGTTCGATGCTGATAGTAAGGGATCTGTACATCGACAGTAAAATAGAGACCCTGAGGGAACTAACAGAGAAGCTCCAGCTCCCGAAAGGGAACGAGCTCCAATACCACAGTAGGCTACTACAGAAAATACGGAGGCATGGGATTCAGGGTGATTTAGCAGTTTGGATCAGGAATTGGCTAGCTGGAAGAAGACAAAGGGTGGTGGTTGATGGAAAATGTTCAGACTGGAGTCCAGTTACTAGTGGTGTACCACAAGGATCTGTTTTGGGGCCACTGCTGTTTGTCATTTTTATAAATGACCTGGAGGAGGGCGTAGAAGGATGGGTGAGTAAATCTGCAGATTACACTCAAGTCGGTGGAGTTGTGGACAGTGCGGAAGGATGTTACAAGTTACAGAGGGACATAGATAACCTGCAGCGCTGGGCTGAGAGGTGGCAAGTTGAGTTTAATGCAGAAAAGTGTGAGGTGATTCATTTTGGAAGGAATAACAGGAAGACAGATTACTGGGCTAATGGTAAGATTCTTGGCAGAGAGATCTCGGTGTCCATGTACATAGATCCCTGAAAGTTGCTACCCAGGTTGAGAGGGTTGTTCAGAAGGCGTACGGTGTGTTAGCTTTTATTGGTAGAGGGATTCGGTTTCGGAGCCATGAGGTCATGTTGCAGCTGTACAAAACTCTGGTGCGGCCGCATTTGGAGTATTGCGTGCAATTCTGGTCGCCGCATTATAGGAAGGATGTGGAAGCATTGGAAAGGGTGCAGAGGAGATTTACCAGAATGTTGCCTGGTTATGGAGGGAAGATCTTATGAGGAAAGGCTGAGGGACTTGAGGCTGTTTTCATTAGAGAGAAGAAGGTTAAGAGGTGACTTAATTGAGGCATACAAGATGATCAGAGGATTGGATAGGGTGGACAGTGAGAGCATTTTTCCTCGGATGGTGATGTCTAGCTCGAGGGGACATAGCTTTAAATTGAGGGGAGATAGATATAAGACAGATGTCAGAGGTAGGTTCTTTACTGAGAGAGTAGTAAGGGCGTGGAATGCCCTGCCTGCAACAGTAGTGGACTCGCCAACACTAAGGGCATTCAAATGGTCATTGGATAGACATATGGATGATAAGGTAATAGTGTAGATGGGCTTTAGAATGGTTTCACAGGTCGGCGCAACATCGAGAGCCGAAGGGCCTGTACTGCGCTGTAATGTTCTATGTTCAGTCAGGACTTCTTCCGCAAGGAGACTGGAACATTCCCCCAGTTACCCAGCCACACACTCATGGACAAACTGTTAGTGGCAGACAAGTTAGGAGACGATAAATTCACTGGCATGTACAAACGAATGATAAGAGGTTAGGGCCATGTTGGATGAGACACAAGAAGGATGGGAGGAGAAACTGGGCATGGAGATAGGGGGGGACTCTGGATCGAGGCACTACATAGGGTGAACTCCACCTCCTCCTGTGCAGGGCTGAGCAGAAAGTCGCTAAAGGTGCACAGAGCACACCTGACCAGGTCACGCATGAGCGGCTTCTTCCCAGAGGTGGAGGATAAATGCAAACAGTGCCAGCGAGGTCTGGCCAATCACACCTACATGTTCTGGTCCTGCCCCATGCTTGTTGGGTTCTGAACCACCTTTTCCGAGATCGTGCCCAGGATTGTGGGTGTGAGGGTGGAACCATGCCCTTTAGTGGCGGTATCGGAGCAGCTTCATGGGGAGAGGGGCCAACGCCCTGGCCTTTGTCTCTCTGATTTCCCGACAGACACTCCTGCTGAGATGGAGATCGGCAGCACGACCCAAGGCTGCAGACTGGCTGTCCGACCTAGTGGAATTTCTGAAACTGGAGAAAATATAATACGCCATCAGGGGGTCAGAAAACAAGATGGAGGGGGGGGGGAGAGGAGGCAGCATCCAAAACACAAGAGAAACACATACTATAACGGGGGTGCAGAGGCCCATAAGCAGCGCTATAGAAACACGCCCCCAAAAGAAGGGCAAGTAACTTCATTTGAAGCCTACTTGTGATAATAAGCGATTTTTATTTCAATTCATTTCACTTCAAGTTCTCCTGATGAGTGCACTACCCTTGGTGGGCCTCGCCCCAGTGTACAGCGCGCTGGGACTACACCCCCCGGTGCCACTTGTGTGTGTGTGTGTGTGTGTGTGTGTGTTGAGGGGGTGGGGGGGGGGTGGGGTAGTTTCACTACCTTAAACCATGCCAGGCATGAGCCGGCAAAATGTACAGCACAAGTTTATAGTTTAACCATAGTGTTACCGTGGCTATTTCTGTGTTATGTTTTTGCTGTTATCATTACTCCTGTGTTTTCTTTTCTTTTTGTTCTCTCTGGGCAGATACAAGCGTATAGTCGAATGTGTGTGATAAGTCTGTCATAAAATGAAAATCTTTCAATAAAAATATAAATTGCATTCCTTTAAGGCCAGTCATCTTGGGACAGAATGTTAAAGAGTTATCCCAGACAGCTGGGATAAAGATTTAAAAGAGAAGAAACAAATAATTGCAAAATTGGGGTTTACACAATATACACATCCCTCTAGCCATAGGCTGAAGCATTTGTTAAAAGGGTGAGGAATACACTAAACTTGTCAATGATATTAATGATATTTGTAGCAAGTACAGGAGAACGCAATCGTGTCCAGTAGTAAGTTTTCCATTGACGAGTGACCTTGATTAAACCGTAGCAATGGACTGCAAAGTAAGCATAACGACTAGATTCAGCCTGCCAATGGTTACTTTTTTCTTTACTAAAAATTATAATCGATAAAATACTAGAAAGATGGATACGGACAGGGCTGGGAGCATCTACTAAATTCTTAATGGACAGTGGAAGAGAATTTGTCAATGATGAATTCAGGAGAATGTGTGAAAATTTGAATATTGTAGCAGTGCACACAGCAGCTGAAAGTCCTGTTAGCAATGGGGTATTTTAGAAAAATCATGCCGTGATTGATGAAATGCTCTGAAAAAACTTAACTGCCCAATGGAATTGTAAGTCGACAACTCGAGTGTAGGCTGTAATACATATAGGATACATGCAAAAAAACACTCTCCAGATGGCTGTGGGCTCCTATCGATTAGTTTATGGCAGGAATTCAAAGATACCTTCAATAATGTGGGACCACCCCCCCGGCTTTGGAGGGGACTACGATTAGTTTAATTTTTGCACAACATTTGAATGCCATGCTTTCACGTAGGAGAGAATTTATTAAGGTGAGATTTCAGAAAAAAATCAGGAAAGTTTTGAGGTACTGAATCAGGTCGTCGGAAATTAATTTTAAGCCTTTGGACATGGCATATTATAGAAGAGAAGGGCAGAATGGATGGAGAGGCCCAGGAAATGTTATAGGCACTGATGACAAAATGATAATTTAACAAGGTGGTGATATTGTTCAGATATTTGCTGTGGCTTACTGGCACTGATTACACATTGATGGACCTGAACACAAGATGGAAACTGAAGATGCACCTTCTTCTTTGCACAATTATTGGTAGGGCATGTACGAACAACAGATTGTGGCAGCGTACAGGCTAATTGAGAGTAGTAACTAAATGATAGTGAAGATAAGGATTGGGCCATTTATCACAAGGATCAACCATCATAATAGGATGGGTAGGAAACGTCATAGTGAAACACAAAGCCTACATGAATGTACAAGGTGAGGGGGCGGAATATCGGATCGATGGATTGGTAGAAGTTAGTTAAAATGTATAAAGCAAGGAAAAGTAATACAAGTTCAGACAGTGTGCCTAATGGTGGTTACAGCCGAAGGGGAAGAGATCAGAAAAACTCATGAAAGGAAGTCTGGTCACAGGGTAGACAGGTCTACTAGTAGTAGTCCAAATAAAGAGACAGGTGATCTAGTAGAAATCGTATTTTAACAAGAGCAAGGACCAAAGAATAGGCGAAGAACGACACAAGGAGTAAGAGCCCTGACGAAAGAGAAGTTCTGGTGGCTACTAACTAGTTCAATAATAAATTGGTGAAGAGGCAAAACAAAAAAAACTTGACAGTCAGAGAGAGTTTGACGTTTGATGCCAGTGCCAGACAAAGGACAGCCAGCATTGTCCCGTAGATGGATGTGTTGCGACAAAGTACTCTCAGATGGCAAGTATAAAACGAAGGGGATTTAAGGAACAACTGGGTGACCACGAAGAGTAGACTCCCCAACAATGGGAAAAATAAGTTTGAAGATTTTCCTAAGCGCTTTTAGCGACATATTCATGGAATGCAAGTCCATATACGTCAAAGCTGCATTTTTACAAGGGGAACAATTTAAAAGAGAAATATTCTTAAAACCTCCAAAGCAAAGTTATAGATGGGAAATTATTAGGTTAAACAAGTGTATTTACATGCCTTACAATGCATGCTGGGTTGCAGATCCAACAATTTTTTTTGGTACTATGAAGGAAAACTAGCAGGCATTTTTGTATTGGACTTAGATGATTCCTGTTTGGGGGACGGGACGGGACGGGGTGGGGGGGGGGTTGGCAATCTGTCGCATTTGTGACAGATCCATTCAAAGTTGGAAGTTGGGCTTCTGGAGCGTTTAAGTATATAGAGTTGGGCATTAGGCAGACTAAGTTAGGACTGACCCTGGCTCAACAGTCATACCTAGAGAATGTTAATAAGATCCCGATTAAATCAAGCCAAATCCTCACAAAAGGAAGACTCTACAACCGAGCAAGGAGCAGATCAATTAAGAAGCTTAGTTGGGCAATTAAACTGGTTATGCACAACTACTAGACAGGATGCGTGTTAAGATGTATTAGATTTGAACACCATGCTGAAATACTCTACAGTTGGGAAGTGCTAAAAGCAAATACCACATTCAAGAAATTAAGTTTAAAAGAATGTATGCTCACATTTCCAGACCTGGGCTATCCATTTTTAGTGTTGTCTCACACACTCATCTTCTCGATGGTCATTCCAATACAGCAGGATTCATTATATTTTTAGTGGGAAGGGTGCAGGAAGGTGGGATTAGAAAGGGCACCTTGGTGTCCTCGGGCAAGGTCAAGATGGGCCGAATGGCCTCCTTCTGCGCTGTATCTTTTCTATGATTCTATGATTAAATGTGCATTAGTCTGGGTGTTGAAAAAACCCAGATTAGTTAAAAGAACCGTAATTGCGGAGACACGTGCTGGTAGAAGGGACAGATATGGCTACGTATTTGTCGAGTATTCCTTTTTAATTTAGAGTATCCAATTCTTTTTTTTTACAATTAAGGGGCAATTTAGCGTGGCCAATACACCTAACCTGCACATCTTTGGGTTGTAGGCGTGAAACCCACGCAGACACGAGGAGAATGCGCAAACTCCACACGGACAGTGACCCAGGGCCGGGATCGAACCCGGATCCTCGGTGTTGTGAGGCAGCAGTGCTAACCACTGCACCCCCGTGCTGTCCCTGTCGAGGAACTCCTGTACAAAGGAAGCTGGGGGAAATGTGCCTGTAGAACACTGCCTAGATAACCGTTCGCAATGTTCATACGACAAGGAGTGTCATGGAAAAGAGATTGATTTGATTTGATTTGATTTTTTTGAGGATTATCTTGCGAGTCTCAAAGAGATGTTGGAAAGGGAGCAGGTTTCCGAAATAAAATGGGTTAACCAGTTGTTAGATTGTTTCATCAAAAGAACTGTTTGCCCAAATAAATTGATGGATATCCTCGAAGAGGGACACCCTGGGCGCGATTCTCCACTCCCCTGCCGGTTGGGAGAATCGCCTGGGCCGCCAAGATTTCCCGGGACGCCGGTCCGACGCCCTCCCGCGATTCTCCCAAGCGGCGGGAACGGCCCGGTCGAGTTTCGCGGGCCTGAGAAACCGAAAATGGCGATTCTCTGGCACCCCCGCTATTCTGAGGCCCGGATGGGCTGAGCGGCCAGGCCAAAACGGCGGGTCTCCTCCGGCGCCGTCCACATCTGGTCGCTGCAGTCGTGAGCGGTGCGTGAACGCTGGGGGGGCGGCCTGTGGGGGGGCGAGGGGGAATCCTGCACCGGGGGCGTACCTCAGATGTGGGGTGGCCCGCGATCAGTGCCCACCAATCGTTGGGCCATCCTCTCTGAAGGAGGACCTCCTTCCTTCCGCGGCCCCGCCAGATCCGTCAGACATCTTCTTGCGGGGGGGACTTAGAGAGGACGGAAACCACGCATGCGCGGATGGCGCACGTTATGCGGCGCCGGCCGCGTCATCTATGCGGCGCCACTTTTACGCGGGCGACAAGGCCTGGCGCGTGTACATCACGCGGCCCCGATCCTAGACCATTGTCAGGGCCTGAATTGGTCAGGATCGGGGCCGTTTCGCGCCGTTGTGAACCTCGACGGCGTTCACGACAGTGTGGCCACTTCGGCACGGGAGTGGAGAATCCCGCCCCCTGTCTTATAATGGATTATGAGAGCACAGAAATTTTCCTGTCGTAACCTGATTAATGTTTATTTTTTTCAAGACCGGGGTGGGAATACAGAGCATGTTAAAGGTTGATTGTATAATGAGACAACATGTATTATTATTTTGTACATTTAGAAATAGATTTTGTTTGCATATCAATTTTAATTGAAAGATAAACAGGGAATCTGTTAGTATCTAACAGGATGTTAAACACCTAATAGTTTAAGCTAATAAGGTTGACAGATGTTGAGTATTGATTAGCTAATTATCATTAAATGTGCTTATAACGAAGAATCATTCAGCACTGGGTGTGAGGGTGTTCGAGTAGACAAGTAATCTTTGCAGTAAACAACCTCAGCAAAAGGCATCCACTGTCAGTGTCTTCTTCACAACCAGGCGAGGGAATTTCTCTTAACAAAGCTGATTCGATAAATAAATTTAAAAGTGAGTTGGACAGGCACGTGAGGATGAGGAGCTTGCAGGATTATGGACAGAAAGCGGGATTGTGCATCAAAATATGACTGTTCTTTCAAATAGCCAACGCACGGATGATGGGAGACTTTATGATTCTCAGAATGTTCAAAGTGTTAAGTGAGCATGACATGATTGACCCGTTCATGTGATGAATTTTTTAAACTTCTGTTGAAATTGCTGGACAGCGTTTATGTTGTTCACCTCCTGTATAGCTGCCTACGGACTTTACATGGATTTATTGGTGGAAATTTCCACTAATGCGGCACTTGGGTCAATGTGACATGATCCACAAGGGATTTGTGGTGTCTCTAAATAGTTTAAGCAACAGCCAGGCTCTTCAACCAATCAGATTGAAGCATTGTCACTGTAACACAGAGGGCGAGATTCGCCTCCCCTGGGACCGGATATTCCTGTCTGAAGTCAACAGACCTTTCACTGGTCTGGCAAATTTTCCATCCCGCCTGTGATAATTGGCTCAGTGGGCAGGACTGGAAAATCCTGGCCACCGAGTCCAAACCTGGAAATATAAATTAGAGCTACATAAGGTGTAGAAAGCAAAATATAAATTACAAATACAGATGAAATTACGGGAAAGAAAAAAGAGACAGAAAAAATAAAATCAAGAAGATTTTAAAATACTACTCCATTAATTTTCTTGAGGGACTGAGACTGCACACTTGTCAAATTATTTATTCAGTGCCAGAGAGATTATTCAGTAATGATCATTATTACGCTGCTAAAAGCAAACTTCTTCCTCGGTCTATCAATATTGCATTTTCCAGCCACCTTTAGCATGGAATGGGTGGTAAGAATCCCAAATTCACACCCTAACAGTGGGCTGGATTCTCCATTAACCGACGCCGGCATTGGGTTTCCCGATCGGGCAGGGAATGGAGCGTCGGCCGAAAAACAGATCGGCACCAGACTTCAAACCCATTGCGATGTTCCGATTCGTCACCAGTGGCGGCGGCAGCAAGTTACATGCCTGTGCTGGCAGCACCATGCAACTTTCATGCATTGAATCTGATTAACAGGCTGGAAGACTGATTCTCCACACCCCTGTGATGCTCCTGTGAGTCATGCAGCTGTGATTTGGTGCAAGTATTTACAAGCGGGGCCCAGGCGCCATGGCTGTTGAGGGGGTGGCGAGGAGGAAAGCAAACTTTTGAAATTTTTCGGGCTTGCTGGGAAGTGTAAACCTGGACCTCAGGCAATGACTTCATGGCAAATGTGTGGACTCGGGGTGTCCCCCTCGGGATCGAGGTGCACTGGCTGAGACACCCATTGCTGCCACCACACAACACCCAGCCCATTCTTCACACCCGTCAGACAGAGGTTAGAGACAGATTGAACTGGTGGTACAAAATATTTAATTGTGACTATTTACAATAGATGTGCCTTTCCCCTTACTATCTACTCTCTCCTATACCTAGGACTCATGCTGTTGTTTCCCCTGCAACATCCCAGCCCTTCCAAATCCCCCCCACCTGACTCTAGCACATCTTCTGGTCTCTCCTACACCTAGGCCAACTGAAGTGTCATCTGTCTTTCTTGCCTTTCGTGGCCTACCACTTATTCTACGTGTTTCCCCAGACAGCACATCAGGAGTGGAGATGGCCTGCAGCTCGTCTCACCCTCTGCCCTGTGATGTCCTTGATGTTTAGCATCTGGAGGACCTGAGCCTGGATCGAATTTCAGGTGTCTCAGGTGATGACATGTCAATCTGTCCTATCTGGTACCTAGAAGATGTGCTAGTGTCAGGTGGGGGGATTCGGAAGGGCTGGGGTGTTGCAGGAGAAACAACAGCATGAGCCCTATCATTTCCTCCTCCCTCAGGGTGCTTGCTGACTCCCGGGCTACTCCATGAGACGAGGCTGTGAGGGACATGGTTCAGACGAGGGCATACCCCTGGAGCTCCATGAGGCAAAGGGGAGGTCGGAGTGAGTTCCAGGGGTATGCCCTCATCTGCACCATGTCCCTCAGTGAATGAGTCATGTCCCTCACAGCCTTGGTAATGTTCTGCTGTGACTGTGACATGTCCTTCTGTGACTGTCTTAAGGTAAGTCAGCACCTGGCCAATGCTCTCTATGCCCTCAGCCATGATGCTGGAGAAAATGCAACAATGTCCATCTTTGCCTGTGACATGACCACCTGTGTCTGGGCTCTCCTGTCATGCACCTCAGCCATGGATAGACTGTACCCCAAGCCTTGGACATCCTCACACATGGCCCTAACATCTTGCCCCGGGCCTTCTACCATGGCCGTCTCCCTTTCAGTTTTGGTCTGGGTGCCACGCATTGTTGGCACCATCTCCTGCGCCTGAAGGCAAGTGGACTCCTCCAGCTGTCCTTGAAGGCACTACAATCATGCTGACATACACCCTCCTGTAAATGCTGGCTGTGCTTCTGCATCTGTACAAGTGATGGGATCAGCTATTCCATAAGTGCAACATCTGTCTGGATTCCCTGGGATCGGGCAGCCCTCCGGCCGTCCTCTCTTTCGGGAGTTCCTGGCTCCACCCGATGTGCTGCAGCACATGTATGCTGCTCACTAGAGGGTGACACAGGAGCCTGATCACTAACATTACCCACCGAGATGATAGACTCTGCAATGGTGGATGGTGCAGGTGAAAGCAGTGGCGAGACATTGGTTTCTTCCCAGGAGTTGTGCTCCGGGTTGTTCTGAGGCCCTGGATGAGGGTTTCCCTCCTCTCCTCAATGGCATCCAGCACGAGTTCAATTTCAGAGTCCAGGAACCTTGGTGCTGGTCTTTTTACTGCCACCTACGTAGCTGTAATGACCGTCTGTGCTGAGTGGAACGCTTAAAAGCTGCTCCAGCTTGTCAGGCTCTGAACGCAAATCCGGACTCCAGTGAATCAGATGCCTGCGGGCCGGGAATTGGCCGGGAACGTGGGCTGTGTGCTGGGCAGTTTGAATGACATGAATTGCTCCTGGCCAGTACTCCAAGCGGCAGCGAGCAATTCCTGCGCTTCTCCACCGGCGGCTGCACTTAGTCTCCAGAACGGAGAGTCCAGCCCAGTGGTTTCAGTGCCAAATCTTATCAATGAGGGATACAACCCTATGTAGGAGAGGGGGACCTCCAGCAACAAATTCTGTATTTCTTGTTTTTAACTGTGCATGTGCGGATGCTAATTATGTTTAACCTGTAATAGCGGTGAGCACTGATCGCCTCACTGCCAATAGCATCAAAATCTGTGCCGTAAACTTTTACCAACAGCCTGCCTGCAATGTGACAGAATTTATTTTCCCAGAAATTTATATTCCTTTCTCGAAGTTTGGAGAAGAGCCCTTCATGTCTTTGAAGTACAAAACTCATCAATGTCTAGTGCACAATTAATGTCAGAGTGAGCACAATTGATCTCCATCACATCTTTCTCTATAGCACAAGTTCTCAGGGCCCCCCTCCATGTTTCTCATTTATGTCAGTGCCATTCCAACACTTGAGTAAAGGATTGCGATTTGCTCTCAATTTGACAGCGACACTGCATTTTGGGTACCCTCCATTAACTAAGAAATTACATTAGACAATCTCATGAGATGGCTGAATTGTCTAGAGGAACAGGAACGCCAATGAAAACAAAGATTTTGAATTTGCTTAACACCTTTTAAGATATCACGACCCCCTCCCCACTCTCACACAAATTGCTTTGCAGCTGACTAAGTACTTCCGTGGTGACATTGTGGTAATGACATTTTTAGCTGAACTCCGCCCCTCCCTCCATCAAAATAATCAGTGTGTGCTATTTGTCAAAAGAAACAAGCTTGAAGGAATGGGATGCAGGGATTGAACTGCTGGGGAAACCAATCAAAGGGTGGTTGATATAAAAACAGAAAATGCTCCAAACACTTAGCAGTCATCAGCAGAGAAACAGAGATAACATCTCAGGTTGGTGACCTTTCATCAGCACAGATGATGATTGGTGTAATTTTCCACGGGGATATGAATTGGACATGGCAGATTGTTAGCATCAATGCTGGGTATACTGCTAACCCTGTGTGGAATAAGCATCGAATGATTCCCCAGCATTTTTCACAGAATTCTGCAATATGAACATCCAGCCCAATACACTCGAGTTAACCGTATATTAAGCGGTTAAAAGTAATGTGCAACTGAGGGTTTTTTTTTCCGCTTAAGTACACCCTATTCATAAAATATCAAAAAAACATTTCAAAATGGCTAACACAAGTGCAATGATATTCAAAATTTCCACACAGACCATGTTGCACTCTGAGGTGCTTCAATGCAATAAAAAGAGCATCCCAAACATTTTAGATTGGACTAAACCGGAACTGAGCGGTAAGTATAACAGATTAGCTCCTGTGCTTTATCTGCACAGCGTGTATGGACTCCACACAGTGAAAGACAGACTTCAGAGACTCCATCAGAATGGAAGTTGCTGCAGCGGAGAGGTTACATTTTGTCTAACATTTCATTTATTTAGTTTAGCTTTTATCTTACATCTTTATTCAAAAAAAATTAAAACATGAATGTCACCTCGAGGGACGAGTCATCTTAGCGCAGTTAGCTATCACTGTTGTAATGTATTTGAATAGCTGGGAAAATGAGATGCAAATCTAGTTCTATGAATGTTGTTATGGTTAATGCCATTGAGTTGATTCCATTGAACTTCTGTTTTGCGAGATAATGACCATATCTAACATACCTGAACCACATTAAGGTTTAATTTTAGTATTTAATGTTAAGATCTTAGAATATTGAGTATCCTTCCAGTATTCTGCTTTACATGATTTAGGATTCTCTAATGTGATACAGTCTGGTCCTACAGTGGGTCCAGGCCTTGCCAATTCTCCTGGTGCCTGCAGCTCTCCCCTCTGCTTTGCACCTCTGTCCCTTTGCTCCTTTAAGCTTCCTCTCAGTCTGATGAGTTTGCTGACCTTCTCTCCCTGTTATAAACTGCCTACTTACCATTGGCTGGGGACTAATGACTATCCCACAATCCTGTGGGAGTATGAGCTTCCCCAATGAGGGGGGGGGCGGAGGAACCACTAGTAAACTTCCAGTATAAATAAAGCTGGCCAGTTCAGGAACCAGCAGGAAGGAGTATGTAGCAAGGGAAGTTACTGCTACTGTTATGTATATATGTTATAGTAAATAAATGTTATTACTTTGTATCCTTAAAACTTGTGCTGGATTCTTCGTGGCCCTCACAAAACTGGCGACGAGGGTTAAAGTGAATAGCTGTCTACACTGCTGAAGCCACCTCCCTGGATTTTTGTTGAATACAGGTTGGAAGTTGTTTTCTATTATACAATGCCTCTGTATGGACGTTTGGATGTTTTTGATGCTGCGCTGGAAAGCTGGAACCAGTACACACAACGGATGCGTTACTATTTCCGGGCAAACAATATCACCGAAAACGAGTGCCAGGTGGTCATATTGCTCACCGCCTGCGGCCCGTATACGTTTGGGGTGATTAGGAGCCTTACGTACCCAGCTGCGCCGGACACCAAAACGTTTGATGAACTTGTGAATATAGTGGGGCAACATTTTAACCCAACCCCGTCCACGATAGTCCAGCGTTACCGGTTTAATACCGCTGAGAGGACCCCAGGAGAATCCCTTGCCGATTTTCTATCCAGGCTACGCAGGATTGCGGAGTACTGTGACTATGGTGAGATCTTGTCAGAAATGTTACGCGACCGTTTGGTTTACGGTATTAACAATGCGGCCACCCAGAGAAAGTTGTTAGCGGAGCCAACATTGACTTTTCAACAGGCCATTCAAATAGTATTGTCCCGAGAGAGCGCAGAGCGAGGAGTACAGGAGCTACAGGGAATGGAAGTGCATGCCTTGGGGCGCAACCCCTTCCGTCCGAAAACGTCCCCCTGCACTCCTGCGGTACCTTGGGCGAGGCAACGTCCGGACCGACGCCAGTGGCCGTTGGACATTCCTCCCCGAAGGGAGCCTTCTCCAGAGCCAATGGATGAGGAGCCATGTCCGTGTCAGACTTGTAGGCGCCGACCACGTCGCGGACGGCGGTCCTGGGGGCGCCAGAGGCGCCGTCGTTCCGACCGAAACTGGGACCAGCCCAGGGGCCGTAACTGGGACCAGCCCAGAGGCCGTACCTTCCATGTGGATGAACCTGCGGCGACTACTCCTGAGGACGTGGAGACGGAGGACGACTGCCTGCAGCTGCATTGTGTGGCAGCTCCCCGTGTGGCCCCCATTAAGGTGACAGTACGGGTCAATGGCCACCCGCTTGAGATGGAGTTGGATACTGGCGCAGCGGTCTCCGTGATCGCCCAGAGGACATTCGACCGTATCAAGCAGGGTATACAGACCCTTACATTAACCGACTCACAGGCCAGGTTGGCCACCTACACGGGGGAACCACTGGACATTGCAGGAACTACAATGACCCCTGTTGTCTATGGACGCCAGGAGGGGCGTTTCCCACTTATCGTGGTGCGCGGCCATGGGCCCAGCCTGTTGGGTTGGGACTGGTTGCGCCATTTGCGTTTGCAATGGCAGCACATCCTCCAATCAGTTTCTGAAGGGTTGACTGATGTGCTAGGACGATACCCAGATGTATTCCAGCCTGGTTTGTGGAAAATAAAAGGGGCCGTAGCCCGTATCCAAGTTGAACCAGGAGCCACGCCGTGCTATTTCCGGGCGCGCCCGGTGCCTTACGCCTTGCTCGAGAAGGTAGAAGGGGAGCTCACTCGTTTGGAGAGTTTGGGTATTATCAGGCCCGTCCGTTTTGCTGACTGGGCAGCACCAATTCTACCTGTAATGAAGCCAGATGCCACAGTTCGCTTGTGTGGCGACTATAAACTTACATTGAATACAGTTTCCCGACTCGACCAATATCCAATGCCTCGCATCGAGGATCTCTACGCAAAGCTTGCAGGTGGACTCTCGTTCACAAAATTAGATATGAGTCACGCCTACCTGCAGTTGGAGCTGGACCCTGCCTCCCGACCATATGTAACGATTAATACACACCGGGGCCTGTACGAATATACACGGTTGCCCTTTGGAGTATCCTCTGCCTGCTCAATTTTTCAACGTGTTATGGAGGGCATTTTGAGAGGTTTACCATGTGTGGCTGTCTACCTAGATGACGTTTTGATTACAGGGATGTCGGAGCAGGAACATTTGGAAAATCTGGAGGCTGTTCTTAGACGCCTTTCGGAGGCTGGAGTCCGTTTATGTCGCACAAAGTGCGTATTTCAGGCAAAGGAAGTAGTCTACCTAGGTTATCGGGTGGACTGTGAAGGTCTGCACCCCGTCGCAGAGAAGGTGCGTGCAATTCAACAGGCCCCCGCCCCGACTGACACTTCGCATCTTCGTTCTTTTCTCTGTCTCGTAAACTATTACGGGAAGTTCCTCCCCAATCTGGCAACTACGCTGGCCCCTTTGCACCTTCTGCTAACAAAAAATCACACCTGGGTTTGGGGTCAGCCGCAAGAAATCGCTTTACGGCAGGTAAAGCAACAATTGTCGTCGTCTGGGTTACTAACCCACTATGATCCTGGAAAGCCTTTGCTCGTCACATGTGATGCATCCCCGTATGGTATTGGGGCCGTCCTGTCCCACAAGATGGAGAACGGGGCCAAGCGACCAATAGCTTTCGCCTCCCGCACATTGACCGCAGCGGAGAAAAAATACGCGCAGAAGGAGGGCCTGGCAGTGGTTTTGGCGGTGAAACGCTTCCACCAGTACGTGTACGGCCGCCATTTCACCATCGTGACTGATCATAAGCCCCTGCTGGGACTTTTCAGAGAGGATAAGCCAATACCGCCCATTGCTTCTGCACGGACCCAGCGCTGGGCTTTGTTGCTTGCTGCATACGAGTATTCTCTGGAGCACAAACCAGGTACGCAGATAGCAAATGCCGACGCACTGAGCCGATTGCCTTTATCGACCGGCCCCATGTCGACCCCCACGACCGGTGAGGTGGTTGCAACCCTAAATTTTATGGACACCTTGCCTGTCACGGCATCACAGATCCGTGAGTGGACCCAGACGGAGCCAGTCCTGTCAAAGGTTCGGCACATAGTCCTGTATGGTGGGCAGCATAGATAGCTCCCAGGCGAGTTGCGGGCATTTTCCTCCAAGCTGTCAGAATTCAGCGTGGAAGACGGCATCCTCTTGTGTGTGATTGTCCCGGAAAAAGATCAGGAGCTGATACTAACAGACTTGCACAATGGGCATCCAGGCGTGACCAAAATGAAAATGTTGGCCCGGAGTTATGTCTGGTGGCCAGGCCTCGACACCAACATTGAGAAGGTGGCCCAAAACTGCTCCATTTGCCAGGAGCATCAAAGCTTCCGCCGGCCGCGCCCCTACATCACTGGGAATGGCCAGGGCGGCCTTGGGCACGCTTGCATGCAGATTTTGCAGGCCCTTTTCAAGGATCCATGTTCCTTCTACTAATTGATGCCCAGTCCAAATGGCTAGAGGTGCATAAGATGCAGGGGACAACATCCTGCGCAACAATTGAAAAGATGCGTTTATCGTTTAGTACACATGGCCTCCCCGAGGTGCTGGTCACGGATAACGGCACTCAATTCACGAGTGAGGAGTTTGCGAGGTTCACGAAGATGAACGGCATCCGCCATATCCGCACTGTCCCTTACCACCCGGCTTCAAATGGGTTGGCAGAGTGCGCAGTGCAGACATTCAAAAGAGGCCTAAAGAAGCAGTCTTCCGGATCAATGGACACGAGACTGGCTCGCTTTTTGTTTACGTACAGGACCACCCCCCATGCAGTGACTGGGGTAGCTCCCGCAGAACTCCTAATGGGCCGGAGACTTCGCACCCGCCTTAGTATGGTTTTCCCGGACATTGGCGCAAAGGTACGCCGCACACAAGAACGGCAGGGACAGGGATTTTCTCGGCATCGGCCGATTCGGCAGTTTGCGCCCGGTGACCCAGTGTTCGTTCGGAATTTTGCTGGTGGTGCCCAATGGGTTCCTGGTGTAATCTTTCGCCAAACGGGCCCTATATCTTACCAAGTGCAAGCCCAGGGTCGTCTCCAGCGAAAACATGTAGACCACGTTCGGTCCAGAAGACTATCCCCTCAAAGAATTCCCCGCCCCCGGTGCTCATTTCAACAGCCGCAGAGACCAGAGACAAGGGAAGGTAGTCCTCTCAATCCTCCACTGGTGCCTCACTCGAAGCCTGCGTAGGTCGTTACGGGACCGAATGGAGATAGAGACGCTGACATGACGGAGGCAGCAGACTCTGACTCCAAGATGGAGACACAGGATGCATCAGAGGGGGAATCCTCGGGTTCACGGGCCGTGGATGTACAACCGTTGCGCCGTTCATCACGGAAGCGCCGGTCTCCGTCTCGTTACACGCCACCTGATCCAACGCCGCGTGCAAATGGTGTCCGGCCTGCGGCCAAACGAGTCCGACGCCCTCCTTCGCCAGGGTCTTGAGCGGATTCCTTGGACTTTGGGGGGGAGGGATGTTATAACCTGCCTACTTACCATTGGCTGGGGACTAATGACTATCCCACAATCCTGTGGGAGTATGAGCTTCCCCAATGAGGGGGGTGGAGAAACCACTAGTAAACTCCTAGTATAAATAAAGCTGGCCAGTTCAGGAACCAGCAGGAAGGAGTATGTAGCAAGGGAAGTTACTGCTACTGTTATGTATATATGTTATAGTAAATAAATGTTATTACTTTGTATCCTTAAAACTCGTGCTGGATTCTTCGTGGCCCTTACAAAGCTTCCCTTCCAGTAAAAGTTGCCACTCCATTGGAAAGCAGCTTTACAATTACTGACCTTCCCTGCAGAGTCTGAGCTCCTCCCCCGGAGACCGACACAGTTGTATGATCCGGGGTCTGACTGCCTGTGTGGTAAGACATAGGAGCAGAATTAGCCCACTCGGCCCATCGACTCTGCTCCGTCATTCAATCATGGCTGATATTTCTCTCATCCCCATTCTCCTGCCTTCTCCCCATCACCCCTGATCCCCTTGTTGATCAAGAACCTATCTATCTCTGTCTTAAAGACACTCAGTGATTTGACCACAGCCTTCTGCGGCAAAGGGTTCCACAGATTCACCACCCTCTGGCTGAAGAAATTCCTCCTCATCTCTGTTTTAAAGGATCGTCCCTTTAGTCTGAGATTATGTCCTCTGCTTCTAGTTTTTTCGACAAGTGGAAACATCGTCTCCACGTCCACTCTATCCAGGCCACACAGTATCCTGTAAGTTTCAATAAGATCCCCCCTCATCCTTCTAAACTCCATCGAGTACAGACACAGAGTCCTCAATTGTTCCTCATACGATAAGCCCTACATTCAGGGATCATTTTTGTGAAACTCCTCTGGACCCTTTCCAAGGCCAGCACATCCTTCCTTAGGTACGGGGCCCAAAACTGCTTACAATACTCGAAATGGGGTCTGACCAGAGCCTTATATAGTGCCAGAAGTACATCCCTGGTCTTGTCTTCTAGCCCTCTCGACATGAATGCTGACATTGCATTTGCATTGCATTTCTAACTGCCGACTGAAACTGCACGTTAACCTTAAGAGAATCGTGAACAAGGACTCCCAAGTCCCTTTGTGCTTTTTCTTTTTGCCACAATACCTTTTTTATTGTGTTCTGTGGGAAGACCATATAAAACAAGTTATGAAACCATTAAGGTTTCCTTAAGTGTGGGATCAATGATATTTAAGTAACCAACTGAATGTCTTTTAAACCTTTGATATGAGTAAAATAAATACACTTTCACAATAATGGGTATGGAGCTAAGACCATGAGCACCTAATTATTCTCAATCATACAATATGAAAACACAGACCTTTGAGTCACTCAAGTTTCTTGATGTTTTTCTCTGTACCTGCAGAAGCATTTGCTCGCTCCCCATGTTCTTAACACTTCCCTAAAATAGTTTGTGCATTGTGCATCAAGATGGAGAATTTCTAATGCTAGCCAGTGTCTGGTGAAGCATGTTTTTCCAACTCCCCTTTAATTCTTTTCCTGATTACTTTTGCCACATTACCAATCGTAGAAATAATGGCTGGAACCTTCCGTCCGTTCACGCCGGCAGGATTTTCTGGTCCCGCTCACGGCACATCCCATCTGCGGGTTTCACGGCAGCAAGGGGTGCATTCATTGGGAGACCCCTCTGACAATGGCGGGACCAGAAAATCCTGACGCCTGCCAATGACATGTCGCCTCCGCTCCGTCGGGTTGCACGCAACATCCCACCCAGTCTGTCACTATTTCCTTCATCATAACCTCAAACACTTCTATCAAGTTCCTCCTTAACCTTCAGAGCTCGAGTGACCCCTTTGTGCTTCTGATTTCCTAAGCATCTTCCCATTTAGAAAATAGTCTATGTCTCCATTTCTCCTTCCAAAGTGCATAACCTCACACTTTTCCACATTGTATTCCATCTGCCACTTCTTTGCCCACTCTTCTAGCTTGTAGCCCGCCTGCTTCCTCAATACTACCTGCCTCTCTACAGATCTTTGTACCATCTGCAAATTTAGCAACAGTGCCTTTGGTTCCTTCCTCCAGATCATTAATGAATATTATGAAAAGTTGTGGTCCCAGCACCGACCCCTGAGGTACACCACTAGTCACCGGCTGCCATCCTGAAGAAGACCTGTTTATCCCCACTCTCTGCCTTCTGCCAGTCAGCCAATCCTCTATCCATGCCAGGATCTTACCCTTAACACCATGGGCTCTTAACTCATTTGACAGTCTTCTTTGCGGCACCTTGTCAAAGGCCTTCTGGAAATCTAAATAAATCACATCCACTGGTTCTCCTTTGTCTAACTTCCTTGTTACTTCCGCAAAGAACTCTAACAGATTTGCCAGACATGACCTGCCCTTGACGAAGCCGTGCTGACGCAGTCCTATTTTATCACGCACCTCCAAGTACTCCGCGATCTCATCTTTAATAATGGATTCTAAAATCTTACCAATGATCGAAGTCAGGCTAACCAGTCTATAGTTTCCCGTCTTCTGCCTTCCTCCCTCCTTAAACAGGGGTGTTACATTAACCACTTTCCAGTCTTCTGGGACCCTTCCTGCCTCCAGTGATCCCTGAAAGATCATCATCAATGCCTCCATAATCTCCTCAGCTATCTCTTTTAAAACCTGGGGTGTAGATCATTCGGTCCAGGTGATTGATCCACCTTCACACCTTTCAGTTTCCCCAGAACCTTCTCCTTGGTAATGGTCACTGCACTCACCTCTGCCCCCTGGTTCTCCTGGACCTCTGGCATCCCACTGGTGTCTTCCATTGTGAAGACTGATGCAAAGTAACTATTCAGTTCATCTGCCATTTCTTTGTTTCCTATTATTACTTTACCAGCCACTTTTTCTGTGGTCCAATGTCTATTTCTGCCTCTCTCTTACCTTTTATATATTGAAAAAATCTCTTCCTATCTTCCTTTATATTACTAGCTAGCTTGCATCATACTTCATCTTCTCCCCCCTTGCTTTTTTAGTTGCCCTCTGCTCGCTTTTAAAGGCTTCCCAATCCTCTGGCTTCCCACTAATCCTCACCACTTTGTATGCTTTTTCTTTAGCTTCCCTCGTCAGCCATGGATGCCTTGTCCTCCCCTTAGCATGTTTCCTCCTCCTTGGGATGAATTTATGTTGTGTCCCCGAATAACCCCCCAAAACTCCTGCCATTGCTGTTCCACTGTCTCCCCTGCTAGGCTCCTTTTCCAATCAACTCTGGCCAACTCCTCCCTTATGTCTTTGTACTTACTCTTATTTAATTGTAATACCGTTACATCTGATTGCATCTTCTCCCTCTCAAACTGCAGGGTAAATTCTATCATATTGTGGTCCTTCACCTTAAGTTCCCTAATCAAGTCTGCCTCATTTCACATCACCAAATCCAGAATTGCCTGTTCCCTAGTAGGCTCTATCACAAGCTGCTCCAAAAAACCATCTTTTGGACATTCCACAAATTCCTTTTCTTGGGACCCACTGCCAACCTGACTTCCCAGTCCACCTGCATATTGGAGTCCCCCATGATTATTGTAATAGTGCCTTTTTACATGCCGTTTCCATCTATTTTCCATTTATTTTCTGCCCCACATCCTGACTACTGCTAGGGGGCCTGTACATAACTCCCACCAGGTTCATAACTCCCACCAGGTTCTTTTTACCTTTGCGATTTCTCAACTCTACCCACAGAGATTCTATGCCTTCTGATCCTATATCGCTCCTTGCTGTCGATTTAAAATCATTCCTTACGAACAATGCAACCCCGCCCCCTTTGCCCATCTGCCTGTCCTTTCGATACGACACATATCCTTGGATATTTAGATCCTAGCCCTGATCCCCTTGCAGCCACGTCCCTGTGATGCCCACAACATCGTACCGGCTAATTTCAATATGCGCAACAAGCTCATTTACCTTGTTCCGCATACTGCGCGCATTTAGGGACAACACCCTCAATCCTGCTTTGACCATCTCCTTTTTCACACTTGTCGCCTTTTTTGCTCTGCCTGAGGGTGATGCTGTTCTTTTATTTTGGTTCTCTATTTCCCCTTCAGTTATTACACCTTCTAAGCTCACATTCTGGTTCTCCCCCCCCCCTGCCATACTAGTTTAAATCCTCCCGAGTGAATCTAGCAAACCTCCCCGCCAGGATACCAGTGCCTCTCCAGTTCAGATGTACAGGTCGCACCTGCCCCGGAAGAGATCCCAATGGGGGAAAAAAGCAGGTGGGACTGATGTGATAGCTTTTTCAAAGCTCTGGCATGGACACTATGGACTGAAGGCCCCCTGTTCTGTAACTACAATTCTATGAATGGAGTGCAGTTAGTTGGCTGGTTATGAGAGGGTAAATAGACTGAACAATATTGAATTACTGAAACTTGTTGAAAAACTCTGTCAATACAGTTTTCAGAAGTCCTTCTGGAGCTATGATTTATCTTTCCCAGTTTTACCAAGTTGCTAACTGATTTGCTAATAGAGCAACTTAAGCTCACTTAAGCAATTTATAGAGCACGTTGATCAGAAAAACTGGAAACAAATTTAAAGGTAGAGTAATGACAGAAAAATATTGCAAAACTCAAAAGCTGACAGTGACAACAGTGAACTTGAAAGTTTGTATTTATCGAGAGTGCTTAAACAACACAAACATTTACTAACTTAATATCACTAAAATACACCTTTCAATTCTTTATTAATTTATCATAAATTGTCCTGTGCGCCACTCCAATTTCTTTTAAAAATTGCCTAAAGTGCATATTGTGTGTGTGGATAGTGAAAATCATTGGTAGGAAGCGCAGGGATGATGTAACAAAGCTTTACTGAACTGCTTAATATGCAAAACAAGAATGTAACTGGTAAAAAGATGTGAAAGGTCCAAAATGGTGGTAATACCAAACAGCAAAACCCTCAAATTCATTGGCAACTTCATCAGGTTTGTCAAAATACTTGCAAGTTGCGCCTTCAAACTCAGAGGCAATGTCTGTCCACATTGCAATTTTGCGATCAACCATGCCAAGGAATTTCTCCTTCGCATCGACTGGCTATGGTGAGGACCAGCTGAAGGCTCCTGTGAATTCTTTTTTTTTTTGCAGGAGTCTCTCTAACTCGAGGTGTCCCTTGGTCCAGAACTGGACATGATTAACTCCAAATTCCCCTCTGTCAGCACCAGCTTCATTGGCACCCACATGACCTTTCCTTCATTGTAATTGGATCAATATTCTATAAGTCCCTATTCAGCACCACTGTGGATGCTGTGTGACCACTACAAAGACTGTCGTGATTTAAGGAAAAATGAATTGAATAGACGATCATGGATCTTGGTGATGTAAGAACTATTACTTGGCTGTTGTCCAAATATTTGCACTAATGAAATCTGACTGAAAACTTCAAAGGGGATTTATTATAGAGAACACCAAAGTAAACCGAGTACTGACGACCACAGAACAGCACAAATTATAACCGCCACAGTACAAGTTTACTTTGTGTGAACCATACAGAAACCCAGTTCGAAATGAACTGTGGGAGCCCGATTTAAATGCGTCAATGCAGAAGTAAAATACTGCTGATGATGAAAGTCTGAAATAAAAACAGAAACTGCTGGAAATATTCCACATGTCTTGCAGCGTCTGTGGAGAGATAAACAGAGTTTATTTTTCAGGTCAGTGACCAGAGTGTTAACTCTGTTTCTCCCTCCAAAGATGATGCCAGACCTGTTGAGTATTTACAGCTTGATCGGTTTTCATTTTGAATCTACTAATGATGGTCCCATTTCTCCATGGGGGAATATTTGCATACCAAGAAACATGATGTTCTAACCCAGCAATGAGAGGTTACATGATGGCTTGGGAACGAGTTATGTCATCAGAGAAAAATGTTAATTTCCAGTCAGACTTCATTAGTTCAAACGTCTGGGTAACAGCCAAATGACAGCTCTTATATTACCAAGATCCATAATGTTCTGTTGATTTTAATCTTTCTGATCTATAGAGGTTTATAAAGGTATTAAATAGAGCAGAAAATACTAATCCTGACCATGATTTTAAGACGAGCAATGAATGCAAGCTGAGGCCGCACAGGTGCAGTCGACTAAAAGGCAAGCTGAGGTTTTGAGTTGGGGAAACACGTTTTCCTGCAAAGTGATTTAAACAGTCACTGACCTGAAGCGTATACTCTGTTCATCACCCCTCAGATGAATATTTCTGGCATTTTCAGTTTTTTTTTTAATTGAGAAGCGAGTAATACTTGGAATAATCTTCTCAGTAGAGTAGTAAAGTATTGAAAATGTCATGACTTATTAAAGAGGCAGTAATTGGGGGGTCGAGAGTGCAGGTTTTAGTTGGAGAGTGTGTGAGGCAGGTTAACTGGTCTCTAATCTGTACTTACCTTCTGTTATTCAGCTCTTTTTGAATTTCAAAAGGAATCAAGAAATAAGTTACCTCAAAAACTAAATATGGGAACTCTGGAAAGAAACGAGTCTCTATATCCGTCAGGAGAGAGCTTTGCTATTGACTCGAGATGGCCCTTCATTGATATGCAAAGCTATATTTTCTCTTGTGCTGACTGATCTACTATGTATTTCCAAACCGGGGGCCGGCCAGTTTAGCTCACTTGGTTAAACAGCTGGTTCATGCAGAGTGAGGCCAGCAGCGCGGGTTCACTTCCCGAACCGTACTCATACTAGTCTCTGCCTTCTCAATCTCGCCCCTCGCCTGAGGTGTGGGTTCCTATCCTCCTGCCACACTGGTTAAAATACTTCCCAATAGAATTAGCGAAAGCCCCCGCAAGGACATTGTTCCCAGCTCTGCCTGGGTGCAACCCCGCCCAGTTTGTACAGGTCCCACCTTTCCCAGAACCGGTCCCAGTGCCTCAAGAATCTGAATTCCTCCCACTGCACCATCTCTCTAGCTACACATTCATCTATCCTCTTATTCCTGCTCTCTCTGGTGAGTGGAACTAGGAGTGATCCTGAGATTACATTTGAGGTCCTGCCTTTTAATTTATCTCCTAACTTCCTGCACTCTGCACGCAGGTCCTCATCCCTTAGTTTACGCTTCTGACACATTGTGCAGGAGGAGCATATCACGGGTCTGAGGTCTCCTGCCATGACGTCCCTCTCGATTAAGCTAGCTACTCTCTGAAAACAAATTATGTTCGCTAGGGGCCATATTTACTTTACAAACCTTCTTTCTTACCAAACATTTCTGTTATAATTTTACTTCTTTCTTTTAAGTCCCTACCTTAGTATTAAGCAATAAGTTAGTTTGAAAATACTCACCAGGACTTACACCCCAATCAGCTGCTTCAGTTGGTCCCACGTCACTTTCTGAACCGGCGTTTGTATTTATCCTCGCGCCCTTTAAGACTCCCGGATCCTCTCGCACAAATCATCATTTCTCTGTTTGTAAAACCTATCGCATTTTTTAAACAAAGCCGTTGCAGATCTGTATGTGTGCATTTGCACAGAATATCTTACAAATTATGAATTATTTAAACACCAAGAAAGAAAAGTTACTTTCACATTTCAGAGTAAATGGGGAAAAAAAGGATAAAAGCTTCATTATTGTCTGATTTAGACTTTCTGTGCCTTAGGCATAGGATAAATGTCACAGTGTTTGTTCTACGTTCAATGAACTCTCTTGGCTGAATATTGTCTTGTGCATTAAGAATGCATTTGGTTCCACAAATTGCCATGGTTGTCCAAATATCCTCATATCCGTCCAAATTATCTAGCAGAGCGGTAAAGAGCTGTTTTAATTCCATGTTTTTACTGGATTCAAATTTTAACATTTGCCATGGTGTGAACCCAGGCTCCCAGAGCATTACTCTTGTTCACTGGATTGGCAATCCAGTGACAATGCCACTATGCCACCGCCGCCCCTCATTGGCATTATACAAGTTCAAGATTTTCATTTTGGTTGAAGTATGCCACTCAAACTTAATGTGAAATTCTGTCATATTATTCATCACTCTATCCTGTAGGATCCTTTACTATGAAATTATGAATGAACCCTGTCACAATGCAAGATCCATGGAGGCGCAAGTAATCAAGATGCATAAATGGAATTCAGGCTTTGTTACTGGGGTAACATGATAAGAATGTGCACTATTATTTTTTTAGGCCGTTGATGGTTGCAAGGATAAATGATTCAAACTAAGTACAGGAAATTTAACAATTGCATGCAGGTTACAAATTGTTTGGAATGCAAAAGTAGATTGTATTGGCTGCCGGTGCTCTAGAATCCATTCCATTTACACTGTGGCACAGAATTCAGAGCAGCAGTGTGGACAAGAAACAAATATATGAGCTCTCTATAAATGAATATGGTATGAATAAAATGTTGTGGTCTCTGTTGTCTTCAGAGGACCATTACCAAACCACTTCTTGACTTGGTTTTTTTCTTCCTCTTCGGTGACAATGGTATCAACTCATTTATCGGTATAAATGCAATAGACGCTCAGTGTGCTGTTCGTAATCTACATATAATTGTTGACTCTGTTAAATAATACATATGTATAGACCATTAGTGTGTGGGCACAAGAGAGTCATCCTGTTTTATATTTCCCTCTGTCAAGTGAAAGAAAAGGTAAAGAACAGCTTCTGTTTGTTCCTCATTTGTCCATGAATAATACAAAAAAGCTTGGGATTGGTATCTTTCATTTAATTCAGTGCCTTCTGTTTGCATTTGAAAACAAATATTCCATTGCCATTAAAAGGGTAAAATGCCCAAGACATTTTGATTGGAGTCAGGCAGACATAACTGTTACATGTATTCATTTCCTCTATATTGGCAAGGTGTTCACATCTGTCAATAATCCTCAGGGTGCATAACAAACTGGTTTCATCTAATGCCTTGAATTTTAATTTTTCCACCAATGTGTGACTTTGCTTTTGTCAAAGTCAGTGAAGTGAGGAAAAAAAATGTTTTTCTGTATTTGGAAGTTGAATTAAATGAATGGATAAATTGACAGGGATGTTGTCTCAAGTATTTACCAAGGCAAGCAAGGAGAGCAAGTTTTGTTCTTGGTAAGAGCCCCACATTACCTGGGCCTAGAGTAGGTTTTTGAAGATGGAGTGAGAGTTGACCGTGCCCCTCTATCTTTGTAATAACCTTCTGCACACTGTCCCTCTGACCTCGACTCTCATGTATTAACCCTCTCCTTTTGCTAAACCCCACATTGTGGAATTCCATCGCCGAAACAAATTTACCTCTTCTGTCAAGACCTTCCTTTGCAGTTACCTCTCTAAGTTTTTGTCCATCTTCTCTACTCTCTCTCTCTCTCTCTCTCTCTCTTTTGCTTGCCATCTATTTTCATAATTTCGCCTTCTGTGAAACATTTTTTCTAAAATGAAAGGTCCTGTATAAATGCAAGCTGTTGTTGAATCTGCTCAGTGAAGGTGTTCCAAGCAATGATGCAGCTGAACAGCCTGCCATCATTGGTGGGACAAAGGGAGGCAGAGGAGTGCACAGAAGGTAAAGGAAAAGAGTATTTGCTAATGGATTTAGGGCAGAAGAGATTGTATAGTCAGGGTGGGTGAGGTGATGGAGGTATTAGCAATGAGGACAAGAACTTTAAAATTAATGCTTGGATGATAGTGAACCCATGTGATGATTAGTGTGGGACAGGGTGGGTATAGTGATATTTGGGACAGTTGGATTTAACAGTGGGTGAGTTATAGGAAGTTAGTATGGCGAGTGTTAGAGTAATTTATTTTAGAGGTGACAGAAGCATGTATGAAGGTTGCAGTGTAGAGGCCGAGGTGGGGATGGAAATGGGTACCGTTCAGAGCTACAGAAAGCATTCAAAGTGATGACAGAATGTGGGGTTTAAAGCCAAGCTCAAGTTGAACTTAGGTTTCATGTAGAATACAGTTTCTTTTAATCTGACCCAAAGTTGTGCTGAACTGTATTTCTTACCTAAAGCAGAAGGCATCTTCACAACTTTAGAGGGAAATAGGCACAACATTTGGATAATTTTACCTAGTTATAGGTACAGTAAGAAGTCTTACAACACCAGGTTAAAGTCCAACAGGTTTATTTCGATATCACTAGCTTTCGGAGCGCTGCTCCTTCCTCAGGTGAAGGAAGGAGCTTAGCTCCGAAAGCTAGTGATATCGAAACAAACCTGTTGGACTTTAACCTTGTGTTGTAAGACTTCTTACTGTGCTCACCCCAGTCCAATGCCGGCATCTCCACATCCTAGTTATAGGTAGTTTGTGCTTTGGCCTGCATCCAAGACTAGTTTAGACTGCACAAAATAATTTATTTTAAGCCATCAAAGAAAATTGTCTTTTATCAGTCATGTCCTCGGGTAGAGAGAGGTTACCTTAGTATGGAGGACAGTGATCAGAGGCCTTGGAGTGGAGCAAGATGGACAGACTGTCAGGCCTTGGGGTGGAGGTCCTGGAGAAGATAGGGAGAGGGGTCATTGGAGACTTCAGTAGGATGCCTAAGTCTCAGCTTTGATGTGGGGGGTGCAGGGGGGTGCAGGTCGGAGGACTTTGTCCTCCAATGTGGGATGGTCAGTCGGATAATTGAGGCTTCCACGGCAAACTGGAAGATATGGGAAGGCTAGGAGAGCGATTGGAGCCATCGGTGGCGGGAGATCAGTCGGTGAGTCGGGGGCATGTTTGGGAGCCTTGGTGGAAGGATGTATAGGTAGATCAGGCTGTGGGGGTGAGGTGGATAACAGGCCCGGGGAGCAGGGATCAGTTGCGGAAGGGGAGTCCTTGGTGAAAAGATGTGATGGAGATCTGTGTCATAGGTGGGAAGGTTGGAGGCCTCGTTGATAGGGGTAGGCTCACAAGCCTGGGGAAGGGTGATTGAATGTCTCAAGATGCTGATGATGGGAGAAAATTCAAAGGGTCAGAGAGGGTCCAATCGGGAGGTTGGGGGGGCCTTTGGCTAGGCAGTCATTAGGCCCAATAAATTTGAAATGGAAAAAAAATGAGACACACATTCTCATTCTAATGCTTAAAATACAAGCCCGCCTTCTTGGAGCGCCTTTGTTGTCTGCACCCTAGTCACCAGGTTCGATTCCCGGCTTGCGTCACTGTGCGGAGTCTGCACGTTCTCCTTGTGGCTGCGTGGGTTTCCTCCAGGTGCTCCGGTTCCTCCCACAAGTCCTGAAAGACGTACTGATTGGACATTCTGGCTTCTCCTTCAGTGTACTTGAACAGGCGCCGGAGTGTGGCGACTAGGGGATTTTCACAGTAACTTCATTACAGTGTTAATGTAAGCCTACTTGTCACACTAATAAAGATTATTATTATTAATACTGAGATGCAGACTTTTAACTCTTTATATAGGCTTCAAACCCCAACCCAAGCCAAAGTTTTTTTTGGGTTAGAATTCTCTCCTATTATTGCAGCAGTGTTAATGAAGATATAATTGACAGCAGTGATAGAAAGTAAAAATTCCTAATGGGAAGATTGACCACCACGGTAAGAACCTTAAGACTTTATTAAATACAAGAACCTCAAGGATAGTGTACTGTGGGGTCAACACACCATCAAACATTTTTACCACCTGTATACGCAGCTCAGTTTCACCGTTGACCACTATAAGTTCATCATTGATTGGTCCTTCGCGCTCCCCTCCCCAACGACCACACTGCACTACCTGCTATTCTCTGTCAAAATGGTTTGACTATAACTATTATTACTGATGTACCTATTAAAACACCAAGAGTCTGCAAAACACTTTGGATCCGAAGTCCATTTTATTGTGTCTTCCACTGTGCATGCTCAGTAATATTGGAATGTACAACTCTGCAGCACAATGACACAAATTCTTTCTGTTACAGATATGCACTTGTTTGGCCACTGTCCAGCCCATGATGAATTTTACCTAGTTGTATGCAGTCACTGCAACCAGGTAGTCAAGCCACAAGCTTTCAATGGGCATTGCGGTAAGCTACAGAATAGTTCCATGCAAATGATCTTTGCAGAGGTACATCTTGTTGGGTGTTGACAAACATGTACAAGACCCCCTGTTTATGACGAGCTGAGTTGAGATTTGGGTCTGCTTGATCTTCTAAAGAACCTTTCTTGCTCCTACTGCATCTGTGAAGAGGGAGCGATTAATGAAAAGTTCTGATCTTTGATTCTAGTCAGGCCAGATAATAAAGAAACAAAGGAGATTGAATGCATAAGTTTTTGAAAAATAATTGATAGTTATTTAGGGTTACGAGGAGGTGTGCGCACATTTTGTTGATAGGTGTAGTATGCATCATATATTTCTAATAATGCCGAATGTTTATGTGACTAAACTTCTGCAGCACATTTAAATAAGAATTCTTATCAATTGTTACCTGGGACTTAATCTATATGCAGTGTCCACAAGTTTAGGCAGTGCTATTGAATAATTAAATACATAGAGTCTAACATTTTTATAATTTAACAGAGTTGAATAAATGGTCATCATGAAAATTTTACTCTGAATTTTGTACAGCTGACTTGTTACCTTTGATGAAATTAATGCTGTATTTTGTTCTCAAGGATTTCCTTTTTGGTGCATTTCATTAGTGACAATTGATCCAATCCAGTTTTTTGGTTTGGCAATATTATCAACTGTTTTCCTTCCCAGAAATCTTATGGAACTTCCATTATTGTTGGGTTAATTGACTCAATCATTCATGGACCTGCTTCCCAGCCAGTCAGTTATCGGTTCCAGCCACATTCAGGAGAACTGAGGTCACTTTATAACAATGCTCAGGACAGTGTGAATGTGAGATAAAGAGTCTTCGGAATCATATGGTAAAACCAGAACCTCTTTTTGTACTGGTTGATGATTAAAAAGACTAATCTTAAAAGAGTCAAGTTGTCCACTGCTCCAAGTCAGGACCACATTTCCTTTACTTCCCTCTTATGGGGGTACCCCAAAGAAAATATACTAATGAGTTCAATATCAAGAGATCTTTATTTTCTATTAGAAATTTGTAGCTGATTGTTCGGACCCTTTGAATGTGAAAAGCGTTGATGTGTGGTGATAAAAATGTTGCCGTGTGCTGCTCAAGTATGGATCACTTTTGCACATTCTGTGCAATGAATAAATTCAAATTTGATTTTCATCCAATAAATGTCAGTTGACTAACAATTAAACTGAAAAACAAAATGTTGAAACAATGTTGATGGCCTTGTAAGGGATATGGTATGAACAGTCAGATTATCTGTTCTATATTTGGCTATACCAGCTAGTTTGGTAAGCTGATGACTTGCTTTAATATTTAATTTGATGTCCATTCCAAGAATTGACATTTGAAACTGATCAAATGACAGAGCCCTCCGTATATAATTAATAAATACACTTTTGATGTTTCATAAATCATAAAACATTTCACACAAATTATTCCATCTTTGTTGTAGTGAAATTTTGCACCAATTTTTTATAATAATCATGTTTATTTAATGACTTAGAAATGTTTTTTTGGGGGTATTTCTATTGCGCAATAGCACAAAGTTTTATTTTCTTGGCTGGAATTAATCAAAGTGAACATTCTATGGGAAAAGATAGAATTTCTTGAATTGCTGTGGCAGAGAATGCCTACTTTGCTTGTGCAGTGCTCCTTTGTCCATTAATTTAACAGGTGCATTTTGAGTCAGTGACTGCCTTGGCTAAAATACTGGGTACAAAAACGTCACATAACGTTTTATCTGTTAATGTCAACAACAAGAATTCCTGGGGCCTCAAGCAACAGATTGCACACTGATAGTTGCATCCCAATAGATAGTTACTGGATTTTGAAGAATCATTCTTCATGCTGTCAAAAGTAACTGCAGAGATGACATTAAAGCTGAGGTTGCATAAGCTATTTTATGATTTGTTTGTTGAGTTTCAATCTGTGTTTTCTTATGCTTCACTGAGAGGAAAATAGCAGTTAGCTTCTCAAGACTGGAAGACGGGGAAGGGATCTTTGCTTCCAAGTGCCAGAGCCGAAGTATTGACAATCATTGACTGTCATTTCAGACTTTCAGCATCAGAAAAAAACTTGAATTTATAAGTCCCTTGAATCCATAGTTTAACCATTTTTTGAAAGAAAGCTGAAACCATATCGCAAAACATTTTTAAACCTGTCATTTTATGTGGAGTTGTGCATTAATTGCATGCATGGAGTTTTGAAAAGCCAAAGCTCCACAAGTTAGTGAGAAATTGTTAGCTATGGAGTGAATATGTTCCTCATAATATATACTCTTATTACTGTATGGATTTTAGGAAAGCATTTCACAAGATGCCACATGAAACGGTTGGTTAACTAAATTGAAGCTCTCAGTCAGTGTCCAATTGGACAAAGAGTGGTTTAAAGACAGAAAGTAGTGAGTGATGGCAGATGTTTGTTTCAAGGACTTGGGGGGGGGGGGGGGGTGGTAGGAACTTTTGTTCCTTAGGAATCAGCACTGGGACCACTGCTTTATTTGTTTTACACAAATTACTTGCATCTTGGAGTGTAAAGTAAAATATCAAAATTTGCCTATGATAGTGAACTAGAAGGAATGACAAACAGCAAGGATTATACAAATTGCCTGCAATGGAACATAGATGGCAGGTAAAATTTAATACACAGGAGAGTGAGGTAATGCATTTTGGCATAAAGGATAGAGAGATATTATTGACTTCCTGGCACAATTCTAAAGAGCGCAGGCATAGGGGGACGTGGGACTGCATGTGCATCGATATTTGAAGGGGCAGGACATGTTAAGCGAGTGGTTAGCAGCATATATGGGATCTTGGGCTTCATAACTCGAGGTATTGAGTACAAGCGCAGGGAAGTTATGCTGAACTTTTATAAATCTCTGATTAGGTGCTAGCTAGAGTATTAAGCCCAGTTATGATCACCACACTTCAGGAAAGACGTGATGATCTTTGAAATGGTGCAGAGGAGATTTACTATAATCCAGGGATGGGGATTTTAGTTACAAGGTTAACTGGGAAAGGCTGGGGTTGTTTTCATGGAGCAAAGGAGGCTGAGGGGAAATCTGAAGCGCAATTCTCCCATCGGGAGACTAAGTCCCGACGCTGGAGTGAAAACCAGAGTGTTTCACTCCGGTGTCGGAGGCCGTTCCCAGCCTCCTATTCTCCCGCCCCCGGGGAGCTAGGAGCGGCGCCGCGTCATTTACGCGCGCCAGGCCTTGGCGCCACATAAAAGCGGTGCTGCGTAAATGACGCGACCGGCGCCGCGTAAATAACGTCACCCGCGCATGCGCGGATTGGCCGGTGCCAACCCGCGCATGCGTGGTTGCCGTCCTCCCCGCGGCCGCCCCGCAAGAAGATGGCGGATCGATCTTGCGGGGCAGCGGAGGAAAGGAGGTCCTTCCTCAGAGAGGCCGGCCCGCCGATCGGTGGGCACCGATCGCGGGCCAGACTCCTTTTGAGCCCCCCTCGACCCCCCACAGGCCGCCCACCCAGCGTTCCTGCGCTGTTCCCGCTGGCAGCGACCAGGTGTGGATGGCACCGGCGGGAACCTGTCGTGTTGGGCAGGCCGCTCGGCCCATCCGGGCCGGAGAATCGCCACTCGCCCATTACCAATGGCAAGCGGTGATTCTCTCAGCGGCCAGCTGTGATTTGCACCGGTTTGGGGGTGTGGGAGAAGGGCGTCGGGACGGCGTGGCGGGACTCGCACGGCGCCCGGGCGATTCTCCCACCCGGCGTGGGGGGAGGAGAATGCTGCCCATGAGGTATACAAGATTAAGACAGGCTTAGATAAGGTAGACAAGAAATAACTTACCGTCAGCTGACCATACAAGGCACAAGGGAAACAGATTAAAAATGTTGGGAAGGAGATGCAGGGGAAATGTGAGAAGCATATTTTTTTACACAGTGAGTGAATGACCTGGATCCTACTGCCCACTAAGGTGATGGAAGCAGAAACGATCAATGATTTCAAAAGGCTATTGAATGGGGACTTGAAGGAAATAAACTTGCAGGGCTCCAGGGATTGAGCAGGAGTGTGACTGAGTGGATTGCTGTGCATGCAAAGCCAGCATAGACTTGAGGGGCTGAATGGGCTCATAATTAACTATGACTCTAAAAGTTTAATGGAAGAATAAAAAGCTGAAATAAGGAAATTGAAAAAAACAAACTCAATTGAATGTTCATACTGTTTGCTATTTGCAACAGACCTAAATGATGGTTTGTGTTAGTAGACTTGCACTGTTTGTTAAAGTAATTTCAGTTTATATAATTCAGATAGATTATGCACAATTTAAACATTTATTTTTAAAGTTATAAATACTGTATTTTTGGTGGTGCCAGCACCATTGCAGTAATATTTTAATCTCCATGATATGATGTGAGGTAATACCAGATTCAGTCCTTGAGCATGAAGACTTTATGGTATGAATTGAGTTCGTTTTTTCTGCTCGGTTTTATGGAAGAACGAGGCTTAGGGGTTTAATTGCACTTCATTCAGCTTGCACCTATTTGGTTGAAGATTAATTAAACTAAGCTGCACTCTTTTATTTTTAATATCTCAACCTATTCTTGTCAGAACTTTATCTGTGAAGATCATTTATTTAAATTCCTAAAGAAGCTGTTGTGCCCATGAGCATTTACCTGGTCTTTTGGGGTGTTTGAAAAGAAATGTCTGCACAAATTGATGATGGATGTTCCTCGTGAGTCTGGAGAAGTCAGTTTCTTGATCTCTTATAGTAAAAATAAAAGTTGATCATTAAAAGAAGTAGATTCTAAATTTAAGGCAGCTGCTATTAATTCTTATATGATCCACTACCTTGAAAGGTTGACTATAAACTTAATTGTTCCACAAGAAATCATCTTGGTTATACTACTCATCTTTCCGACCCTGTGCAAAGCACGTGTGTGCAGAAGACAGGGTTGATGTGCTAACCACTATCTGTAGCTGGAAGTGCTAAGTAGCTGATCCATCTCAGCCTCCTCTGGAGATGCCCAACATCACAGCTGCAAGGGGTATTGGCCCTTGACGTTCTGGCTGTAGTCATGAAGATGTATACTCCAGATTGAGTCATGCCTCTAGCTGAACTGTTCCACTACAGGTACCACACTGGAATGTACCTAACAATTTGGAAAATTGCCCAAGTATGGCCTGTCCACCACAAACAGGACAAATCAATTCTGGCTAATTGCTCACTTATTAGTCTGCTCTCATTATCATCAATGTAATGGAAGGTATCTTTCGTACTATCAAGCAATGCTAACCCATCAATGACACTCACTGATATCCTGTTCACTACCAGACATCATTATCTCTCCAAATTTGCTCCTAGTTGAAAGAGCTGAATTCAACAGGTGAGAATGAGTGACTACCCTCGGCAATAAGGCAGCATTTGACCGAGTACAGCATCAGGAGCTCTAGCAAAATTTAAGTCACAGGGATTCGGGGCTAAACCTTCCATTGGTTGAAGTCACACCTTGCACAAAGGAAGGTGTTTGTAATTATTTGAGACCAGTATCTTAGCCCAAGGACATTGCTGCAGGAGTTCATCAGGGCAGCGTCCTTGGACCAACCATTTTCAGCCACTTCATCAATGATCTTCCCTCTATCATAAGGTCAGGGATGGAGATGTTCAGTCCTATTTGCAGCTCCCCAGATACTGAAGCAGTCCTTGCCTGCATGCAGCAAGACTTGGACAATGACAACAGCTTTGGACTGAGAATTAACATTCATGCCACACAAGTACCAGACAGTGACAATCTCTGATGAAAGAGAGTCGAACCATCTTCGTTTGCCATACCATCGCTGAATTCGTCACCATCAAGAACTTCCTCGGGTGGAATCGGTGATGGGGGCAAGTGGGTATTGGAAGTTGACCGTTCACCAGAAACGTAACTAGACCAGCCATATAATCATTGGCTACAAGAGCATTTCACAGGCTGGAATTCTGCAGTGAGTATCTTAGCTCCTGATTACCAAGGCCTGGCCATCATCTACAAGCCAGCAGTGTGATGCCTGGATGAGTGCAGCTGCAACAACACTAATGAGGTTTCACACCATCCAGGACAAAGCAGCCTGCTCCATTTGTATACCATCCATTACCGGTGCATCTTGTGTGCCATCTACAAGGTGCACTGCAGTAACACACCAAGGCCCCTTCGACAGAATCTTCCAAACCCACAACCTCTCCTACTCACAAGTACAAAGGCAGCAGGTGTAAGGAAATGCCACCACCTGCAAATTCTCCTTCAAGACGCACAGCATCCTGACCACTCCGGTATGCTTCATCCGATGTCGGTGTCTATGTATTTACATTGTGTACCTTGTGTTGCTCTATTATGTATTTTCTTTTCTTTTCATGTACTAAATGATCTGTTTGAGCTGCTTGCAGAAATATACTTTTCACTGACCTCGGTACATTTGATAATAAACAAGTCCAATCCAACTGTTCCTTCATAATCGCTGAGTCAGAATCCTGGAACTCCCTACTTAACAGCACTGTGGATGTATTTAGACGACACGTAGTGGAACGGTTCAAAGAGATAGCTCACTGCCACCTTCTTCAAGTGGAATTAGGATTGGAAATAAATGCTGACCTTGTCAATGATACCCTTATCCCATGAACTAATTAAAAATAAACTTTGGTGATTCACTTTTTGTTAGGTATGTCCAGCACCATACATGGTGAAAGAAGTTATGGTCCTACACTAATGCTGTCATCATGGGTTTCCAGTTTTCTAGCAAATCCTGTGCTTATGGTTACAGATAATCTTTGATTTTTTAACAGTAGTCCATTGATTTGAACACGCAACCTTCAGATTTGGAGTCAGGCGCGCTACCGTTGCGCCACAAGCCCAACTGCAGTAGTCCATTGATTTTTTAAAAATATATTTTATTGACATTTTTTTCCCTGAGCAACATTTTTCCCGCTTACAAAACAAGCGAAACGATAACAGTAACAAAACAGAAATTTTTAAACTTTTTAACAATAGTAATAATAGTAGTAATAATATACAAGTAACAAAACCGTGTACTCTATTGCCCTATACTCAACTGCCTCCCCCTCCCCCCCCTCCCCCCTGGGTTGCTGCTGCTGGTCATCCGTCTTCCCTCTAACGTTCCCCTAGGTAGTCGAGAAATGGCTGCCACCGCCTGGTGAACCCTTGAGCCGATCCTCTCAGGGCAAACTTTATCTGCTCCAGTTTAATAAACCCCGCCATATCGTTTACCCAGGCCTCCAGTCCGGGGGGATTCGCCTCCTTCCACATGAGTAGGATCCTGCGCCGGGCTATGAGGGACGCAAAGGCCACGACATCGGCCTCTTTCGCCTCCTGCACTCCCGGCTCTTCCGCAACTCCAAATAGAGCTAACCCCCAGCCTGGTTTGACCCGGGCCTTCACCACCTGCGAAATCACTCCCGTCACTCCCTTCCAATACCCTTCCAGTGCCGGGCACGCCCAAAACATATGTGCATGGTTTGCCGGGCTCCCGCCACACCTCCCACATTTGTCCTCCACTCCAAAGAACCTGCTCAATCTTGCCCCCGTTATGTGTGCTCTATGTAGCACCTTAAATTGAATCAGGCTAAGCCTGGCGCATGAGGAAGAGGAATTTACCCTGCTTAGGGCATCAGCCCACATACCCTCCTCTATCTCCTCCCCTAATTCTTCTTCCCACTTTCTTTTTAGTTCGCCCACCGACTCCTCCCCCTCTTCCCTCATCTCTCTATAAATCTCTGACACCTTGCCCTCTCCGACCCACACCCCTGAAAGCACCCTGTCCTGTATCCCCTGTGTCGGGAGCCGCGGAAATTCCCTCACCTGTTGTCTAGTAAACGCCCTCACCTGCATATATCTCAAGAAATTCCCCTGGGGTAACTTATACTTTTCCTCCAATGCTCCCAAGCTCGCAAAAGTCCCATCTATGAATAAATCTCCCACCTTCCTAATTCCCAACTGGTACCAGCTGTGAAATCCTCCATCCATTACCCCTGGGGCGAACCTATGGTTGTTCCTGATAGGGGACCCCACCAGGGCTCCCCGCACCCCTCTCTGTCGCCTCCACTGTCCCCACATGTTCAGTGTTGCCGCCACCACCGGGTTCGTGGTGTACTTTTTCGGTGAGAACGGTAGCGGCGCCGTCACCAGCGCCTCTAGACTCGTCCCTTTACAGGACCTTCTCTCCAGCCTTTTCCACGCCGCTCCCTCACCCTCCATCATCCATCTATGTATCATTGCCACATTGGCGGCCCAATAATAATCTCCCAAGTTCGGTAGTGCCAGTCCTCCTCTGTCCCTACTGCGCTGCAGGAACCCCCTCCTTACTCTCGGAACTTTCCCTGCCCACACAAAGCTCGTAATGCTCCTATCTATTTTATTAAAAAAGGTCCTGGTGATTAAAATAGGGAGACATTGAAATACGAATAAGAACCTCGGGAGGACCATCATCTTAATTGCCTGCACCCTGCCCGCCAGCGATAAAGGCTGCATGTCCCACCTCCTAAAGTCCTCCTCCATTTGTTCTACCAGCCGTGTCAGATTAAGTCTGTGCAAGGTTCCCCAGCTCCTAGCGATCTGAATCCCCAAGTATCGGAAGTTTCTTTCCACTTTCCTTAGCGGTAAGCCTTCTATCTCTCTACTCTGGTCCCCTGGATGTATCACATATAATTCACTCTTCCCCATGTTTAACCTATACCCCGAAAATTCCCCGAACCTCCTCAAGATTCGCATAACCTCTATCATCCCCCCCGCTGGGTCCGACACGTATAGCACTAGGTCATCCGCGTATAACGAGACTCAGTGTTCTTCTCCCCCTCTAGTCACCCCTCTCCATTTCCTGGAGTCTCTCAGCGCCATGGCCAGAGGTTCAATTGCCAACGCAAACAACAATGGAGACAGCGGGCATCCCTGTCTTGTTCCCCTATATAATCGGAAATACTCCGATCTATGTCGACCTGTAACTACGCTTGCCATTGGTGCCCCATAAAGTAGTCTAACCCAGCGAATAAATCCGTTCCCAAACCCAAACCTCCTTAACACTTCCCATAAATACTCCCACTCCACCCTATCAAATGCCTTCTCTGCGTCCATTGCCGCCACTATCTCTGCCTCCCCCTCCACTGAGGGCATCATTATCACCCCTAATAGCCGTCGCACGTTAACATTCAATTGTCTCCCTTTTACGAACCCTGTCTGGTCTTTGTGCACCACCCCTGGGATACAGTCCTCTATCCTCGATGCCAGCACCTTTGCTAGCAGTTTGGCGTCCACATTCAATAGTGAAATAGGTCTATAGGACCCACACTGCATCGGATCTTTGTCCCTCTTCAAAATTAGCGATATCGTCGCCTCCGACATTGTCGGGGGTAGTGTCCCCCCTTCCCTGGCCTCATTGAACGTCCTCGCCAACAACGGGGCCAACAAGTCCACATATTTTCTGTAGAATTCCACCGGGAACCCGTCTGGCCCCGGGGCCTTCCCTGCTTGCATGCTTCCCAGTCCCTTAATAACCTCGTCCACCTCAATCGGCGCCCCCAGGCCTGCCACCGCCTGCTCCTCCACTTTCGGGAACCTCAACTGATCCAGGAACTGCCGCATGCCCTCCTCTCCCTCTGGGGGCTGAGACCTATACAGTTCTTCATAAAAGGTCTTAAACACCTCATTTATCTTTCCTGCCCTTCGCACGGTGTCTCCCCTTTCATCCCTAATTCCTCCTATCTCCCTCGCTGCTGCCCTCTTTCGCAGTTGGTGCGCCAACAGGCGACTAGCCTTTTCCCCATATTCATACCTCCTCCCCTGTGCCTTCCTCCACAGTACCTCCGCCTTTCTGGTGGTCAGAAGGTCAAACTCGGTCTGGAGTCGTCTCCTCTCCCTGTACAGCTCCTCCTCAGGGGTCTCTGCAAATTCCCTGTCCACCCTTAAAATCTCCCCCAGTAATCTATCCCTTTCCTTGGCCTCTGTTTTCCTTTTGTGGGCCCCAATAGAAATCAGTTCTCCTCTGACCACCGCTTTTAGTGATTCCCAGACCACTCCCACAGGGACCTCGCCGTCGTCATTGACCTCCAGGTATCTCTCGATACACCCCCTCACTCTTGCACACACTCCCTCATCCGCCATCAGTCCCACATCTAATCGCCAGAGTGTTCTCTGCTCCCTGTCCTCTCCTACTTCCAGGTCCACCCAATGTGGGGCATGATCCGAAACCGCTATGGCTGAGTATTCAGCTTCTTCCACCCTAGAGATCAACGACCTTCCTAGAACAAAAAAATCTATCCGGGAGTACACTTTATGGACGAGGGAGAAGAAGGAATACTCCCTAGCCCTGGGTCTAAGAAATCGCCATGGATCCACTCCCCCCATTTAGTCCATAAACCCCTTAAGTACCTTGGCCGCTGCCGGCCTTCTTCCAGTCCTTGAGCTGGATCTATCTAGCCCCGGGTCCAGCACTGTATTGAAGTCCCCTCCTAAAATCAAATTTCCTGCCTCCAGGTCCGGAATACGCCCCAGCATCCGTCTCATGAACCCCGCATCGTCCCAATTTGGGGCATACACATTAACCAACACGACCTCCATTCCCTCCAGCCTACCACTCACCATTACATATCTACCTCCACTATCTGCTACGATGTTCTTTGCTTCAAATGCTACCCGTTTCCCCACCAAAATGGCCACCCCTCTGTTCTTTGCGTCCAGTCCTGAGTGGAACACCTGTCCCACCCATCCTTTCCTTAGCCTAACTTGGTCCGCCACCTTTAGGTGCGTCTCTTGGAGCATAGCCACGTCTGCCCTTAGTCCTTTCAAATGCGCGAGCGCTCGGGCCCTTTTTATCGGCCCATTCAGGCCTCTCACGTTCCACGTGATCAGCCTCACTGGGGGGCTACCTGCCCCCCTCCCGTGTCGACTAGCCATTACCTTCTCTAGGCCAGTCCCATATCCCGCCTCCGCGCTCCCGCTCGCTCCCCCAGCGTCGCATTCCGCCCCCGACCACCTTCTCTTTAGCCATTTCCTTTTGGATTTCCGCAGCAGCAGCCCAGTTGTCCCCTTCCCCCCTCCCCCCCCCCTCCCCCCGCTAGATCCCTATCTAGCTTGATTGCTCCCCCCCATATCACTTCCGTAAGTCAGCTGACTTCAACTGACCCCGGCTACTCCTGCTCGCTCCTCGCCCCCCCCGGTGTGAGGGAACTCCCATCCGCCTTGCGCCTGTTTTCCCGCCTTATTCTTTCTGGCGCGGGAACATCCCTTTACCTGTCCCGCCTCTTATGGCGCAACTCCCTTTCCCCTCCCCCTCTCCTTCCCCATTCTCTGACTATGTCCCGCCTCTCCCCCCTCACCGGCGCCCACATTTCCCCAGTGTCCCCCCCCTTCCCTGTTTACTTCTCGCTTAACTTTCACCATCCCATTAACAAAAACAATAATAACAACAATAACAGTTCCCTGCAGCATCAGTCCCTCAGTTCCGGTCCAGTTTCTCTTCATTGATGAAGGTCCATGCTTCCTCCGCCGTCTCAAAATAATAATGTCTCTCCTGATGCGTGACCCATAGTCTTGCCGGCTGCAGCATCCCAAACTTCACCTTCCTTTTGTGCAAAACCTCTTTGGCTCGGTTGAAGCTCGCCCTCCTTCTCGCCACCTCCTCACTCCAATCCTGGTAGATCCTTACCACCGCATTCTCCCATCTGCTGCTCCGCACCTTTTTGGCCCATCTCAGGACCTCTTCTCTGTCCTTAAGGCGGTAGAATCGCACGATTATCGCCCTCGGTGGTTCTCCCGCTTTTGGTCTTCTCGCCGGGATCCGATTTGCCCACTCCACCTCCATGGGGCCCGCAGGGGCCTCAGCACCCATCAGTGAGCTCAGCATCTTACTTGCGTACGCTCCACAGTCCACTCCTTCCACACCCTCTGGGAGACCTAGTACCCTAAGGTTCTTCCTTCGCGCTCCATTTTCAAGGGCCTCAATCCTGTCAGCATACTTTTTATGAAGTGCCTCGTGCGTCTGAGTCTTGACCGCCAGGCCCAGGACCTCGTCCTCAATACCTGACACCTTCTGCTCCACCACGCGAAGTTCCGTCTCCTGGGTCTTTAAAGTCTCCTTAAGCCCCTCAATTGCCTGTAACAACGGGGTCATTACCTCCTTCTTCAGCAGGTCCACGCACCGTCTCACCATCTCGTCCTGCTCAGGCCCCCATGTCACCTGTGGTTTCTCCGCCGCCATTTTGTTTCACTCCCTCTCTCTCTCTCTCTGATCTTCTGGCTGCAGATTCTTCAGGCTGCAGCCGCCGGCGCCGGTTTTTCCCTCCGTCTTTCGGGGGGGACTCCCTTCCCTCGCGCCTCGCACCGGGTTTTACGGCCGTCCAAGTCCCCGTTGGGGCTCTTAAAGGAGCCCGAAGTTCCGTCGGAGCTGGAGCCGCCGAAACGTGCGGCTAGCTCATCCCTGCCGCAACCGGAAGTCGCAGTAGTCCATTGATGACCTCAAATTCAGTTTCTTTCTATGTCTATTTCTCCTCCACTGCAGTGATCCCTCCACTCATTATTCAACCCTGTGAACTCTTTCGAATGAGTCTGTTCCACAATAATAATAGCTTATTGTCACAAGTAGGCTTCAATGACGTTACAGTGAAAAGCCCCTAGTCGCCACATTCAGGCGCCTGTTCGGGGAGGCTGGTATGGGAATTGAACCTGCACTGCTGGCTTTGTTCTGCATTAGAACAAAGAACAAAGAAAAGTACTGCACAGGAACAGGCCCTTCGACCCTCCAAGCCTGCGCCGACCATGCTGCCCGTCTAAACTAAAATCTTCTACACTTCCAGGGTCCGTATCCCTCTATTCCCATCCTATTCATGTATTTGTCAAGATGCTCCTTAAACCTCACTATGGTCCCTGCTGCCACCACCACCTCCAGCAGCGAGTTCGAGGCACCACTACCCTCTGTGTAAAAAAAAAAAAACTTGCCTCGTACATCTCCTCTAAACCTTGCCCCTCGCACCTTAAACCTATGCCCCCTAGTAATTGACCCCTCTACCCTGGGAAAAAGTCTCTGACTATCCACTCTGTCTATGCCCCTCATAATTTTGTAGACCTCTATCAGGTTGCCCCTCAACCTCCTTCGTTCCAGTGAGAACAAACCAAGTTTATTCAACCTCTCATAGCTAATGCCCTCCATACCAGGCAACATCCTTCTGCACCCTCTCTAAAGCCTCCACATCCTTCTGGTAGTGTGGCGACCAGAATTGAACACTATACTCCAAGTGTGGCCTAACTAAGGTTCTATACAGCTGCAACATGACTTGCCAATTTGTATACTCAATGCCTCGGCCAATGAAGGCAAGCATGCCGTATGCCTTCTTGACTACCTTCGCCACCTGTGTTGCCCCTTTCCGTGACCTGTGGACCTGTACACCAAAATCTCTCTGACTGTCAATACTCGTTGAGGGTTCTACCATTCACTGTATATTCCCTACCTGTATTAGACCTTCCAAACCAGCTGTTTAGCCCACTGTGCTAAACCAGCCCCTTGTTGTTCAACTCATTCAGATTGCAGTGCAATGCTTAAATCACTACATCTTGATTGCTATGCCTTTCAAAGAGACAATAAAAATCTTATTCCTCCAAGCCATTCAATGACAAGTTGCCTGTTTACTCCAACATCCAATCGACAGCTTTCATTTCTTAAAATTGGTGGTCCCATCTTTTGTTCTCATTTGTTCATTTTGTTTCTCTTGCTATCTTCACTTATCACAAATCACCTTTATCTATTCCATTGTTCAACATAGGAAAATAGGAATTAGGAACAGAAGTAGGCAATTCAGCCCTTCGAGCCTACTCCGCCATTTAATCAAACCATGGCTGATCTCTGCCTGGTCTCCCGTTTAACCTGTTTTTAAAAATTAGGAATATATCTATCTCCTTCTTGAAACTATTTAATGACTCAGCGAGTTCCACAAATTCACCACCTTCTGTGAGAAGTAGTTCCTCCACATCTCTGTTCTCAGACTGCCTTCAATAAGTTAGTTTCCATTGCCGTGTTCAATAAATCTCAACACTCTTGAATAAAAGTCCAAATCCAAGACTTAAAACTGGTTCCAGATTGGAGGAGGGTCTTATCACATGTCTTGAGTTTGAACATGATACTTCAACATTTTTTCCTGTTGTTCCTACTCTTAACTGTTTCAAAACTGGAAACCCAGCATTATATTTGTTGTTTACTTTTAAGATTCCAAAATATATAAAATTGCACTGGAAGAATTGACCATTGAAATTCACTTTGGACTATTCATTAATTTTACGTACAAGGTGAAGTATCTGGGGTGGAATTCTCCCCTGGGGCGGGGCGGGGGGTCCCGGCGGGACGGAGTGGCGTGAACCACTCCGGCGTCGGGCCGCCCCAAAGGTGCGGAATCCTCCACACCTTCAGGGGTTAGGCCCGTCCCGGAGTGGTTGGCGCCCCGCCGGCCGGTGGGATAGGGGCTTGGCGCCACGCCAACCGGTGCCGAAGGGCCTCCGCCGGCCGGCGCGAATCGGCACATGCGCGGGAGCGCCAGTGCATGCTGGCATAATCCCCACGCATGCGCAGAGGGATTCACTTCTGCACCGGGAACGGCGGAAGAGCACAGCCTCCGGTGCGGAAAAATAGAGTGGCCCCACGGCACAGGCCCGTCCGCGGATCGGTGGATCCCGACCGCAAGGGTAAGGGATCCACCGGTAAGGGACCTACTCTAATTTACGCTGGCGGGACCGGCTACAAACGGGCGGGACTTCGGCCCTTCGCGGGCCGGAGAATTCGGGCGAACCCGGCGCCCATCGAGTCGCGCTGGACCCCGCCATTCTCCGAGGCGGGCGGCGCAACTCACGCCGGGCCGGTTTTTGGGGGGCAGGAGAATTGGGAGGACAGCGGGGGTGGGATTCACGCCGACCCCCAGCGATTCTCCCACCTGGCAGGGGGTTGGAGAATCCCGGCCCTGTTCTGTGAAAGATTTCTGTAGTTCCAGTGTGAATATTCTTAGTAGCTATAGTTTACTTAGTACGCATACCAGAGTTTATCTCTTTATATTTTCATATGTAGTTAACACAGTGCAGCTAGTTTGAAGTTATTTGTACTGGCAAAAATGCACATTAGTACTCTTGACAGCTCTACAATTTAAATGTGTTTTGCTAAAACTGTGTGTATATTTCCTCTTTAAACTACATTGAGCACACTTGCCAATGCGATTTTGGTGCTTCGTGCTGGCTTTGTGTAATCAAGTGAGTGGTCAGCAGATTAATCTATTAGATTGTATATATAAAGTTACATAAATTCTTGATGCCATGATACTGAATACTTTTGCTACTGGGTGATTTAAGAAATTTTACATCCAAAATGTCAGTTCCATACAGAGAGCTCTTGTGCCCACTTTGAAAGTTTTCATCCTGTTTTTTTGTGGCTTCAGCGTCATATTTCAACCTGTCATCCAGAGTCACCCTAGAGAGGACACCTAAGTGATGCTTCTTTTCAGAGTTCACATTTTGCACATTTTTTGAAGACATGTCATATCAGGTTTCTTTGTTGCTTATGTATTTTGTGGCTAGTTAAAGGATAATGCAAGTTTCTGTTGGAAACTTCGCTAGCTTGGCAGCTGCTTGGCTTCCCTCTTTGTGAAGCGCACTATTTGTCCCAAGCTTAGAAAAAATGCAGAAAATTACTAGTTTCTAACCTATTGGTGTTTTATACAAAATGTGATGGACAAACTAAATGCATTGTTTTTAGAAGTAAATTGGTCGATCTGATGTTGTATTGAACATAGAGAGTTGAGACCAAATTTAGTCTTCAGCTAAAATTGGGGTTAAAGGATAGGTATTAATAGACCAGGAAATGCAAAATTAATTCACTCTATTTTAATGTCATTCATTTTGCTTGTGTTGCCACTATAAATTAAGCCCAAATTTTACATAGTTTTTGTTACAAAAGGTAATTCCAACAGTGCTTTGCTGGTTGTTATTCTTTAATCTCCAGGATTTTTCTTTTCTGTTTATCTTTTTCCCCACTCGGCCTTTCCTCCCCCGATTCTGTTTTTATTATTTTTTGCTTTGTATTTTTCTCTCAACAGCCTACCTTATTGTGGGGACTAATGCACCTGTTGAGTTTTCTTTGGCTTCACCCCGTGTTAATTTAAAAAACTATTACTGCTCAAGTGAATACCAAGAACGCAAAGTCTCCTGACACTTTTTGTTTCTCTTGCGCTCAACCAGAGAAAGCAGAGTAATAGTCTTTAGAGCTACAGTGCAGGCATGAGATCCTGATCCCTCCATGCAGGAAGGTTGCCTCATGCTTAGAGCGAGCAAGAGGCCAGAAGCATTTCCATGAATATCTTGGATGGTATAGTTAATTTTTTTTTGTCACTTTTTCGTAAAGGGGCCTTGTTTTTTGCAGTCAATTTTCATTTCATTCAAAGATTGAGGCCTCATCAGATTACTTCGTCACTTCCTGTGTATAGCTGTTAAAATGTTTGGTATTTTCTGTTATACTTTCTGTTCTTTTATTTTTTGGTTCACAGTGTCATTGAGTGGTTAAGTTGAATCAACATTCTGAATAAATGTTGTGACTTCCGTAACGTTATTATACCGCGCGGGTACTAATATTTATAAATTGTAATGCCAATAGAATCATTAGTGAACTGCATCCCATTATTTATATTGCTTTCTGATGTGTTGTAATTACTAACCGGATTTAAACGCTTGCTTTATTTTAGATCTGATCATAATTTGAAAGCACAGAACAACAATTTGCATTTGCTCAGCACTTTTAACATAGCAAAATAATGCAGTGTTTTCTTAAATCATTGAAGTAAATTAACTTTAACCAGCTGGTAGTCTTAAAACCTGGTTGAATTGTAGTCTATAGATCTAGCGACTTACGATGTTTAAAATACTGGATCTGACTGCCGACTTGCAATTTCCCCAATATAATTTAACTCAATTTTAATATTATTTCACATGTCATAATCATGTGATACTGTTGCTCTTATTTCTGAATGTACACAATAATGGTAACGCTGCTAAACGGCGGTTCACTGTCTAGGATAGGATCTTAAAAGGAAGATTGCCTTTTACATTTCCTCACTGGATTCCTTCATGTCACACGATGTTACTAAAAGACCCCTTCATGGCCCCGTATATCTCTCGCTTTGAGTCAAGAGTTAATCCTTGCTTGTCATCAGTGCAGTTGACTTCTGATGATGGCTTTGCCCTGGACTATACCTGGACTAGCCCTGAATGAGGCTTGATTCTGTTTCTGAAAATATCACGTACGCATCTAAGCTGTATGTAAGCAATGGACTGTTACGGGGGTGTCAGAGCTGCCGCCTGGACCATGCTTCTCATTTGGACAAATTAACTATGCAGACTTATCCAGGTTTCCTCTTAATAGAAAGGCCAAGAGACCTTAATTGATGCTACCCCAAGAGGAGTTGAGCATCTGCACCTTGGGATAAGAGGAGATTCTTTGGTACCTCTAATACTGCAGTCTTTCAATGGCAATAGTGGCAAACTACCATTGTATCATTCCAGAGATTCCCTTTCAAGAATTGTGCCATCTGTGTATCTAGCACTACAGGATATCACAGCTCTTGGGGTTTAGCAGTGACAGCAGCATATCTGCATGTGGAAGGACCAAGCATTTATCCATACCTGTCACAGCTTTGTGTCAAGATGGAATTCGGAGCGTTTGCTGCTGACAGTCTTTGCTTTCAAACAGTTGGTACAAGTTCCAGATGGAAATTTCCTTCCCTTTGCATAACAATTAAATTCTAGACTGTCTGGGATCGTTCTTTATTTAAAAAAAAAGCAGGTGATCTCCCTGTGGTAGTATGTATTGGGGGTCATGTGGGACCCGAAGCCCTAATGTCATTGGCTGACAGATCCCGGGTCCTGGTTGGCCGTTGACCTCAAGCTCCGCCCTGAAGGCGGAGTATAAGAAGCCGGAGTCTTCCCCCGCAGGCCAGTTTACTATCGAGCTGCGGGGGAACAGACACGCTTAATAAAGCCTCATCGACTTCACTCTATTCGTCTCATGGAGTCTTTGTGCGCTACAATTTATTAAGCGTGCCGAAAAAAAAAAAAAAAGGACTATGGAGCTCAGGATCATTCCGGAATGCCTGAGGATCAGCCCCCACGCAGTGAACGCGGCAGCAGCCTTCAAGCACTGGCAGACTTGCTTCGAGGCCTACCTTAGAACGACCACCGGCCGAGTCTCAGAAGACCAAAAACTGCAGGTCCTGCACTCGAGGGTGAGCACGGAGATTTTCTCCCTCATCGAAGACTCGGACGATTTCCAGACGGCGTTCGCAGCACTGAAAAGTCTCTACGTTCGCCCAGTTAACCAAATCTACGCTCGCTACCAGCTCGCGACGAGACGGCAAGCTCCCGGAGAATCGATGGACGAGTTCTACGCCGCGCTGCTGATTTTGGGACGAGCCTGCAGCTGCCCGTCGGTGAACGCAAACGAACACACGGACATGTTAATGCGCGATGCTTTTGTGGCAGGTATGCAATCCTCCCAAATCCGCCAAAGACTTCTAGAAAAAGAGTCGCTAGGACTCTCAGAGGCACGGGCCCTAGCAGCCTCCCTAGACGTGGCCGCGCGTAATACCCGCGCCTACGGCCCCGACCGCGCGGCAACCCATTGGGACCCGTACGTACCCGTCGCGGCAAACCCCCTACCCCCCAAAGGCTTGCGCGGTCCAAACGCCGAGTCGCACCAGGGGCGTCCGCTGTTATTTCTGCGGCCAGGCGAAACACCCCTGGCAGCGCTGCCCGGCCCGCGCAGCTATCTGCAAAAGCTGCGGGAAAAAGGGCCGTTATGCGGTTGTGCGCCGGTCCCGCGAGGTCGCCGCTGTCCCGGGAGCACAGGGAGCCCTGCAAGCAGTTTACGCGCCCCAATCCCCCCAGCACGCCATGTACGACCCGCAGGCGCAGCCGCTCTGGGTCCCGACCACCGCGGTCCCGGGAGAACTGGGAGCTCTGCACGCCACCTACGCTCCCCAACCCCCCTCCCCGCAGCCCATGTATGACCCGCCGCCGGCGCTACCGCTTTGGGTCCCGGCCAACACTCTCCACGGAGAGGAGGGAGTTTTCCGAGTCCCTAACGCCACCCTAACCCGCGCCCCACGCCTGACCCGCCGGTGCCACCTACTTGGGCCCCGACCACCGCTGTCCCCGGTGAGGGAGCTCCGCGCGGTCCTAGCGCTCGCAGCCCCACGCCTGACCCGCCGCCGGCGACGACTTGGGCCCCGACCACCGCTGTCCCCGGTGAGGGAGCTCCACGCGGTCCTAGCGCTCGCGGCCCCACGCCTGACCCGCCGGCGCCGCCGACTTGGACCCCGACCACCGCTGTCCCCGGTGAGGGAGCTCCGCGCGGTTCTAGCGATCGCGGTCCTAGCGCTCGCGGTGAAGGAGCTCCACGCGGTCCTAGCGCTCGCGGTCCTAGCGCTCGCGGTCCTAGCGCTCCCCAGCACACCATGTGCGACCCGCAGACGCCGCCATTTTGGGTCCCGGCCACCACGAGGGGAGGAGGGGCGCCGATGTGCGACCCGCAGACGCAGCCATTTTGGGTCCCGGCCACCACGAGGGGAGGAGGGGCGCCGCCATCTTGGACCGCCCCAGACCTGTACGACGCGTGGGGGCGGCCATTTTGTCCACCCCCGCCGCCATCTTTTGACCCCCCAGCCACGTGCGATGTATGGGGGCGGCCATTTTGTTCATCCCCGACGCCATCTTGGACGGCAACAACGGACCCCACTCCACTACTACAACCACGGCTCGCTTCGATTACGCTCGATCAAGCTCGGCCCCGGACACTCCAGACGACGACGACAACGGTACTAATAAACGGCCACGAGACGCCATGCCTAGTCGACTCCGGGAGCATGGAAAGCTTTATACACCCCGACACGGTAAGACGCTGTTCCTTAACCACCTATCCCAGCGCACAAAAGATTTGCCTAGCTGCAGGATCCCACTCCGTACAGATCCAGGGATTCTGCATAGTTACCCTAACGGTGCAGGGGAGGGAGTTCAAAAACTACAAACTAAACGTCCTTCCCCAACTCTGTGCCCCCACCTTGCTGGGATTCGATTTCCAATGCAATCTACAGAGCCTTACGTTCAAATTCGGCGGCCCCATACCCCCACTCACTACCTGCGGCCTCGCTACCCTCAAGGTGCAACCCCCGTCCTTGTTTGCGAACCTCACCCCGGATTGCAAACCCGTCGCCACTAAGAGCAGACGGTACAGCGCCCAGGACCGGACCTTCATTCGGTCCGAAGTCCAGCGGCTACTAAAGGAGGGCATAATCCAGGCCAGCAATAGTCCCTGGAGAGCGCAGGTGGTAGTAGTAAAGACAGGGGAGAAACAAAGGATGGTCATTGACTATAGCCAGACCATCAACAGGAACACACAACTAGACGCGTACCCTCTCCCCCGCATATTCGACATGGTCAATCGGATTGCCCAATATAAAGTCTTCTCCACCGTGGACCTCAAGTCCGCCTACCATCAGCTCCCCATCCGCACATGTGACCGCAAGTGCACAGCCTTCGAGGCAGACGGGCGATTATACCATTTCCTACGGGTCCCTTTTGGCGTCACAAACGGGGTCTCGGTCTTCCAACGGGAGATGGACCGAATGGTTGATCAACATGGGTTGCGGGCCACGTTCCCGTATCTCGACAATATAACCATCTGTGGCCACGATCAGCAGGACCACGACGCCAACCTCCAAAAATTCCTCCAGACCGCCAAAGCCTTGAACCTCACGTACAACGAGGACAAGTGCGTTTTTAGCACCGACCGGCTAGCCATTCTGGGCTACATAGTGCGCAATGGGATAATAGGCCCCGACCCCGAACGTATGCGCGCACTCATGGAATTTCCCCTCCCGCACTGCCCAAAAGCCCTGAAACGCTGCTTGGGGTTCTTTTCGTACTACGCCCAGTGGGTCCCCCAGTATGCAGACAAGGCCCGCCCCCTAATACAGACCACGACCTTCCCTCTGTCGACAGAGGCTTGCCAGGCCTTCAGCCGCATCAAAGCGGATATCGCAAAGGCCACGATGCGCGCCATCGACGAGTCCCTCCCCTTCCAGGTCGAGAGCGACGCCTCCGACGTAGCTCTAGCGGCCACCCTTAACCAAGCGGGCAGACCCGTGGCTTTTTTCTCCCGAACCCTCCACGCCTCAGAAATCCGCCACTCTTCAGTAGAAAAGGAAGCCCAAGCCATAGTGGAAGCTGTGCGACATTGGAGGCATTACCTGGCCGGCAGGAGATTCACTCTCCTCACGGACCAACGGTCGGTAGCCTTCATGTTCGATAATGCACAGCGGGGCAAAATCAAAAACGACAAAATCTTAAGGTGGAGGATCGAGCTCTCCACCTTCAACTATGAGATTTTGTATCGTCCCGGAAAGCTGAACGAGCCGTCCGATGCCCTATCCCGCGGCACATGTGCCAACGCACAAATTAACCGCCTCCAAACCCTCCACGAGGACCTCTGCCACCCGGGGGTCACTCGGTTTTACCACTTCATCAAGTCCCGCAATCTCCCATACTCTTTAGAGGAGGTCCGTACAGTCACAAGGGACTGCCACATCTGCGCGGAATGCAAGCCGCATTTTTTCAGGCCAGATGGAGCGCACCTGATTAAGGCTTCCCGCCCCTTTGAACGCCTCAGTCTCGATTTCAAAGGGCCCCTCCCCTCCACCGACCGCAACGCATATTTTCTTAATGTAGTGGACGAATACTCCCGCTTCCCTTTTGCCATTCCCTGTTCTGACATGACCGCGGCCACAGTCATTAAAGCCCTGAACAGCATCTTCACATTGTTCGGTTACCCTGCATACGTCCACAGCGACAGGGGGTCCTCTTTCATGAGTGACGAGCTGCGCCAGTTCCTGCTCAGCAAGGGCATAGCCTCAAGCAGGACGACCCCCGGGGGAACGGGCAAGTAGAAAGGGAGAACGGCACGGTCTGGAAGGCCGTCCTACTGGCCCTACGGTCCAGGGACCTCCCAGTTTCACGGTGGCAGGAGGTCCTCCCGGACGCTCTCCATTCCATCCGGTCGTTATTATGTACGAGCACTAATCAAATGCCACATGAGCGTCTCCTTGTCTTCCCTCGGAGGTCCTCCTCTGGAACGTCGCTGCCGACCTGGCTGGCGGCCCCAGGACCCATCCTGCTCCGAAAGCATGTGCGGGCACATAAGGCGGACCCGTTGGTCGAAAGGGTTCACCTCCTCCACGCAAACCCCCAGTACGCCTACGTGGAGTACCCCGACGGCCGACAGGACACGGTCTCCCTGCGGGATCTGGCGCCCGCCGGCAACACGCACACCTCCCCCGACACCATCAACCCAACCCCCCCCCTTCCTGCCACCGCCGCACCCCGCGGCCGCCCCCTTCCCAGGAGGATCGGTTCCCCTCCCCTCAGCTCCGACCAAGAATCAAGCCCAAGCTGAAACCGTACGGCTCCTGGAAGCGACAACACTGGTACAAGCACCACCACCACCGCCGGGGCCGAGGCGATCGACACGGACGACCAGACCGCCCGACCGACTCGTGGCGTCAATGTAAAACAAATATGGACTGTTCACAAGAACATTTTGCTTTTCTTCCTATACCCTCTGTAAATAGTTGCAACAGGACAAAATTGTCCAATACTGTATTGCCATGTGAATGTTTTGTCCTCCCAGGACCAGCCCTGTAAACCCTTACCACCATACGAAGCATCACCCCGCCGGGTTCATTTTTGACAAGGGGTGAATGTGGTAGTATGTATTGGGGGGTCATGTGGGACTGGAAGCCCTAATGTCATTGGCTGACAGATCCCGGGTCCTGGTTGGCCGTTGACCTCAAGCTCCGCCCTGAAGGCGGAGTATAAGAAGCCGGAGTCTTCCCCCGCAGGCCAGTTTACTATCGAGCTGCGGGGGAACAGACACGCTTAATAAAGCCACATCGACTTCACTCTATTCGTCTCATGGAGTCTTTGTGCGCTACACTCCCTTTGACAAGCTTTTAGATGCAGAAATTCAGCAGAATATCCTATCAAAGTAACATACGAGTAACAGGGGCCACAAGATGTTGTATCGCAGGTTAGTGCTTCATCTGCAACAGCTGATAAAGAATGGAGTGGTTGGACCAATGTTTGAACACGTATGGAGTTGCTCGCCACCACATAATAATTATAACAGATAACTATAATTGTCATGTTCTGAAATGAGTGGTGCTATAATTCAGAATACTTCAAAAATGTAACTACTTTTGAAATACATTGAATCTTATTATGTAGGCAAATATGGCAGCCATTCCCACATTAGCAATGTTCCACGAATAGCAATGAGATGAATCTTCAGATGCATCAGCTTTTGCTGATACTGGCTGAGTTAGGAATGTTGGCCAAGAGGCCAGTTCAACTCTCTGCCCCTTTCTTTTCAGATGGAGCATCTTTGATTTCCATCTGAAAAGGTAAATTGGTTCAGCATATCCCCAACTGATGGCAGCACCAATAATGTAGCACTTCCTCAGTCCTGTGTTGGAGCAGTGAGGCACAAACGCAGAACCAGAGGTGAGAGTGCCAGCAGCTGAACCAAATTGACATGAACCAAATTATCTTGTCAGATTGGGGTTGGGGGAAATCTAAGTGGTTTTTCAATATTCTCATCCCATCTATCAGTCGACACTTTTGTGAATAGGCGACACTACAGTTGTCAAATTGTTGAGACAAGAGTGGTCTGGAGGCCGAGTTACTGATACAGCAAGTTCAGCATATCGGGAAACATAGAATTTACAGTGCAGAAGGAGGCCATTCAGCCCATCGAGTCTGCACCGATCCTTGGAAAGAGCCCCCGACTTAAGCCCACACCTCCACCCGATCCCCGTAACCCCACCTAACCTTTTGGGACACGAAGGGCAATTTAGCATGGCCAATCCACCTAACCTGCACATCTTTGGACTGTGGGAGGAAACCGGAGCACCCGGAGGAAACCCACGCAGACATGGGGAGAATGTGCAGACTCCGCACAGACAGTAACCCAAGCCAGGAATCGAACCTGGGACCCTGGAGCTCTGAAGCAACTGTGCTAACCACTGTGCTACCTTGCCACCCATAATGTGGTAAAGTATGATGATCCTCTTAAACAGGAGCATACTAGTGTCTCATAGAAACATAGCAAATAGGTGCAGGAGTAGGCCATTTGGCCCATTTAGCCTGCACCACCATTCAATGTGATCACATCTGATCATCCAAATTCAGTATCTCACTCCCGCTTTCTCTGACCAGATGCTCATCAGGAAAAAGAGAAGCTGCTACTGCACAACAGAGACTACAGAACCTACTTACTTCATGACCCATTTCTATTTGACTATAGGAATATCAGCATTGGAATGAAACCTATTTTACCTGAATAATGTTACACGATTAGAGTTCATGGTCGGATAGAGGGCGAGATGCTGTTTTGTAAATCCATGCTTATTTTCTGTGGAGGATTTATTTTAAGAATTTTCACAGAAAACGTTAGCAGACAAGTACAGCAAATAATTAGGAAAGCAAATGGCATGTTGGCCTTTAAAGAATAAAGAGGTCTTGCGACAGTTGTACGGTTTGGTGAGACTACATTTGGTGTACTGTGGACTGTTTTGACCTCTATGTTTAAGAAAAGATTTACTGCATTGGAGGCAGCACATTGAAGATTCACTGGGTCCCTCGTATAAGAGGGTTGATCTATGATGATAGGCTGAATAAATTGGGTCTATATTCTCTGGAGTTCAGAAGAATGAGAGGTGATCTCATTGAAACATTCAGGGTAGACGTTGTTTTCCCTGGTTGGGGTATTAAGAACACAGGGTCAAAGTCTCGGGATAAGAGGGCAGCACGGTGGTACAGTGGTTAGTGCTGCTGTCTCACGGCGCCGAGGTCCCAGGTTCGATCCCGGCTCTGGGTCACTGTCCGTGTGGAGTTTGCACATTCTCCCCATGTTTGCGTGGGTTACACCCCCACAACCCAAAAGATGTGCAGGGTAGATGAAATGGCCACGCTAAATTGTCCCTTAATTGGAAAAAATTGGGTACTCTAAATTTTAAAAAAAAGTCTCAGGATAAGGGGCTGATCATTTAGCACTTGAGGTGAGGAGAAATTTTGTTACTCAAAGGGTTGTAAATCTTTGAGGCACTTGCTCCCTGTGTGGATGGCGAACAGGGCTGCAGGAAGGATGAGTCAGCTGACCAAGGCACCATAGTTCAGCAGGCCATTCAAGGGGAGGGAGTAAATAGGCAAGTTGTAGTTGTAGGGGATTCTATTACCCCAGAACCCCAGAGGGTTGTGGAAGTGACATTATTGAATATATTTAAGTGTGAGATAGACCAATGCTTGGATTCTCAGGGAATCAAGGGATATGGGGAATCAGGCGGGGAAGTGGAATTGAAGCTCAAGATCAACCATAATCTTACAGAAAGGTTGATCAAGCTGTATAGTCTGCTCTTGCTACTATTATGTTCTTACAAAATAAGGCAACAGTGGTACTATAATGACTATACAAACCATGTATAATGGGTAGCTGAAATTGATAGGGCGGGATTCTCCGAAATGGAGGCAGAGTGTTTGCGCCGTCGTGAACGCAGTCAAGGTTCACGACGGCGCGAAACGGCCCCTATCCCGACCGATTCAGGGCCCGATAATGGGCTAGGAGTGGCGCCGCGTCATTTACGCGCGCCAGGCCTTGGCGCCGTGTCAAGGCGGCGCCGCATACATGACGCAGCCAACGCTGCATAACTGGCATCACCCACGCATGCGCCAACCCGCGCATGCGTGGTTGCTGTCCTCTCCGAGTCTGCCCCGCAAGAAGATGTCAGACGGATCTTGCAGAAGAAAGGAGGTCCTCCTTCAGAGAGGACGGCGTGACGATCGGTGGCCACCGATCGCGGGCCACACCCCATTCCAGGCCCCCTCCTGGTGCAGGATCCCCCCCTCCCCCCCCCCCCCCCCCCAGCGTTCCCATGCTGTTCCCACCGGCAGCGACCAGGTGTGGACGGCGCCGGGGGGAACCCGCCGTTTTGGGCTGGCCGCTCGGCCCATCTGGGCCCGAGAACAGCAGGGGTGCCGGAGAATCGCCATTTTGGGTGTCTTGGGCGATTCTCCGGCCTGCGCCGGACCGGCGTTACGGGAAAATGTGGCGACCCAGGCGATTCTCCCAACCGGCGCGGGAGCGGGAGAATCGCGCCCATGGTGTTTAAAAAAAAACATGGTTGAAGGAATTGGTCATTTAAAAATAAATAAAACATGCAGGTAAGCAGAACCAGCACAAGGACGATTCGCACCTGGGTTTAGCCCATATGACCATAAGACATAAGAGCAGAATTAGGCCATTCGGCCCATCGGGTCCGCTCCATCAATTCAATCATGGTTGATATGTTTCTCATCCCCATTCTCATGCCTTCTCTCCATAACCTCTGTTCCCCTTATTGATCAAGAACCTATCTATCTCTGTCTTAAAGATACTCAGTGAATTGGCCTCTACAGTCTTCTGCGGCAAAGAGTTCCACAGATTCCACCCTCAGGCTGAAGAAATTTCTCCTCATCTCAATTTTAAAGGATCATCCCTTCAGTCTGAGGCTGTGCGCTCTGGTTCTAGTTTCTCCTACTAATGGGAACATCCTCTCCACATTCACTCTATCTAGGCATTCATTGGGCGGCACGGTAGTACAGTGTTTAGCACTGTTGCTTCACAGCTCCAGGGTCCCAGGTTCGAATCCCGGCTTGGGTGACTGTGCGGAGTCTGCACGTTCTCCCCATGTCTGCATGGGTTTCCTCCGGGTGCTCCGGTTTCTTCACCGAGTCCAAAGATGTGCAGGTTAGGTGGATTGGCCATGCTAAATTGCCCTCAGTGTCCAAAATGGTTAGGTGGGGTTACTGGGTTAAGGGGATAGGGTGGAGGTGTGGGCTTAGATGGGGTGCTCTTTCCAAGGGCCGAATTGCCTCCTTCTGCACTGTAAGTTCTATGATCCTATGATTCTAGCCCTCTCAGTATTTTGTAAGTTTCAATTAGATCCCCCCCCTCTCGTCCTTCTAAACTCAATCGAGTACAGACCCAGAGTCCTCAACCTGTCCTTGTATGACAAGCTCTTCATTCCAGGGATCATTTTTCTGAACCTCCTCTGGACCCTCCCCAAGGTCAGCACACCCTTCCTTAGATATGGGGCCCAAAACCGTTCATAATATTCCAAATGGGGTCGGACCAGAGCCTTATACAGCCTCAGAAGTACATCCCCCTTGACATGAATGCTAACATTGTATTTGTCATCCTAACTGCCGACTGAACCTGCACGTTAACCTTAGGAGAATCCTGATTAATATATATATATATACTGTCAGCACTTTATGAATGCAGTATGTAAATTATTTGTCAGCAGAAAACCTGTTTCTTACAGGCTAGTGGGACTCCATGAACAGAATTTTGGCACCTTAACATTATTTCTACACTTAATCGGGAAAAATTAATAAAAAGACGAATCAGTGACTGTTCAGGGAGCTGATGGGATCCCACAGTGAGGGAGGTTACAGCTAGAATGAGAGGAAGAGCTGTTAAACCCAATGGAATTGTTTAGGAGGTGTCTTGGGAGGGTTCGGAGGATGCAATAAACCTATTTGGTTGTGATCAGCTGGAAGAAAGGAATGTATACAACAGCTCATTGATTAAAAAGGGAAAAGAAACTTCATGCAGTGAAAGAAGAAGCATTCAATGAGCAAGAAACTGGGTCAGTACTGGATTAATGATACCGTGACGAGAGAAACTGAAAAATTGGAGGAATAGAGTTAACTAAATACACTTTGCAAAATCCTAAATGCTCCAATTTTATCATCTTCTCATCAAAAGTTTAAGAAATATTTAAGTAAACGGTTTTTGTTCCTGACTAAGAGAAGCCGTACTCCTTATTGATGGAGTTAATAGTAGTTTACTGTTTGTTGTATGTGCCTGAACACATGATTCTTCCTTTTTTTTTAAGGAGGCTCCTTAATTTTGTCATGAAGAAAAGGTCTGCTAGAAACAATGGGGGCTAAAAAATGGTTATGGCCCATTTTCAGAGGCTTTGATTTCCTACCTGTCTCTGCCCCATGTTATTGAGGCAGGCAGCATGCAAACTTTAACATGCCTCCTCATTTGCCTGACTGTCGGTTCGAATGTGGCCTGCTCTGATGGCTGCCTGAGTATTCAGTAGGAGATCGAGCAGCTTATGCTGATAGCGTGATAGTATGCTGGCAGTTTTCTGTTCCTAAAGGTAGTCTGTCCCTCCTAAGGGAAGCTGCACTGAATGACAGAAGGCTGTTTTCTAAACAAAAAAAGGAACTTCAGGTCAGAAAGAGGACTCCCAGGTTCACGGCTACGGTGTTGGAGACCTCAGTGATTAAAGTGGAGAGAAGGAGGGAGGCCATGTTTCCGCAGAGTGGGGCCGCTCTCCAACCAGAATGGTAGTTAGCGAGCGAGGTCAGTGCAAGAGGTCTGGCCCCAAAGACCTAATAGCAGTACAGTCTAATGACCTCACAGGGGTTGTAAAGGTCTGTGAAGGCATCTTCACATGGCATCTCATATCCACTGCACCACTGTTTCATTCTGCTAAATGCACCGCTCCCCATCATTCACCCGGCAGCACGTCTAGCACTCAGGATACGTCTGACGTCTAGATAATCCACCTCCCCTTCACCGACATTCCAGTGGTGCCAACCTCACATCCACCTCTCGCCGCCTCCACATTGATCCAGCTGTTCAGCTGTGGCAAGCACATCACCAAAACACAGTGCCCACAATCACTCACCCTCTGCTTTCTCTCTCTTTCTTTCAGGACAAGGTGGTATACAATAGAAGGGTGCAGAACAGAACCAGCGGGGAACAAGGATGCCTGCAGCCCCTGAGCCCTATGGAAGAGATGGTTCTCTGTACCATGGGGCCCACTGCAACAAAGCCTATGGCATCTGACATCATTGAGAACATTGAGGATGATGGTATGTTCCTGCCTGCTGGGCCTGTCAACTCCCAGCACATCCTCATCTTGCTATCTGGCATGATGCACAAACTGCTGATGGTGTGATCATGGACCTCTTGCTTTTCAGCTCACAACCCACTCTCCTCATCTCAACCTTCTGCTTTCTGATTTTCTGCTTTCTGACACCCGAGAGCTGTTGCATGGCCAGGCACAGCACACCTAGAAGTGAGAGAGAGAGAGAGAGAGAGAGAGCAGGAGAGAGAGAGAACAGCATCACTGTATTAATGAAGAGGCCCTGCCCTGTTGCTTTATCTGACACTTGCAGCCACTAGTTCCGATACTGACACTGCACATATCGTAGATGTTTGAGTGGGTCCAAGTACATGGTGCACTGAGCATGAGTGCACTGCAGCCAGATCAGGAGAAAGGCTGGTTTGTGTGCCAGCTCCCTGAAGGCTGAGGTCGTAGATGAGTTCTGCTGCAGGGATCTCAGGTGGCGCGGACTTTGGGGTAGCATACAGGAGAAAGCTGATGAGGATTCATTTCGAGAGGCTGTCTACATTGCCTGGCCTGCCACGTACCTCATTGTCTCTTGCCAAGGGGCATGCAGGAGTCCAGCCTCTACTTGGCAGATGGCACCTTACTATTTCCTCTCCTCTTCCCTCTACTCCATCTCCCTGTCATGTTGTATACCCAGAAAGACTGCAAATGCAGCCCCCGTTACTATTGCAGCCTTTATGAAAACAGGTCACCCAATCCTCTGTGTACCCGGTGAGGCTGCAGGAATACTGTGCCAAATCCAGCAAGTCATCAAAATATTCTACAGCATATTCAGATTCTTTCCAATTTCAGTTATTTAAAACTGGCTACACACAAAAAATTACCCTGATTAAAAATGTTTATTTTTATGATAAACCTATTTACAAATTTCAGCAGTTTGCCACTCTTAAATTTGTCAAAGAATAACATTTTGTGTAATTAAAAAAAAATAATCGTATTCTATAATGCTGTCTAATTGTGTTTTTTCGTCCAAGATTTCACACATGAACCTGATTTTGAGCTGAAACTTGAGAAAACAAATCACTTTTGAAATTTAACAGCATGTGACCTCGGGTCACCGATTGCGCACAAAGAAAAATCTCTTCTTTCAATTTCTGCTCTTCTTCTGGAAAAAATAAATGGTTTTATTTCCATTTTGGGGCACTCGATCAATGCACTGATCGGCTGACCATGCTGGTGGTGAACAGTTCCTGCCTCATTTAAATCTGACAGGGAACCTGCCAAATCAAGCATAGGCTCATCCTGGCCTTGCCTAATATCCATAAGCATGGTAAAAAGCTAGGGGTTACTGATAACGATTAGGAGTGGGGAACTCTGAACAATTTTCGCCAAGCCTTGTTCAAATGGAAATCCTAGCATCCCAATTCTTGCCCTGGCTAAGTTTAGCTAACTCAGTGTAGAACCAGAGACTTTTCCACCTGGCCATACTGAAGGCGATTTATCCACTGAGTTGCTGAGAGATCGTCCTGGCATTTATGTGTGGTTTTTACCCTCTTCTATGAAAAACATTGATGCAGTGACTTCTTTGTTTTTTTCCATAGTTTAGCATTTGGGTGATGTGGTTATTCTCTTAAAATAATCAACTCAAACAGGCGCTCTGCCTTATCAGCTTTTAAGGCAGCCGCTATGTTAAAAGCAGGCTGGCAGTGAATTTCTGTTATCTTCCAGCAAGGAAGCTCCACTTGTTAAAAAACATCTCACCAAATCTACTCATTAATTGGAGGAAGGGGAATTTCCAGTCATTACTTTGCAGTCGAGGGATTTTCAAATTTGTTCACCATAAGAGTGAATTCAATCATCGATCTAATTTTGCTAGAAACCTGCGTTAACAAAAGCAAATTGAAATTATCAGTGTAGTGAATAGTTATTTGGTTGATGGTGTGTTTGGTTGATTGTCTATTAATTATGTTTAATTGTATACAGATAGGGACGTTAACATTACCGTGCACCCCGATAAATAGAAACTGAAACTGTAGTTGTTGAGTTAGGATGTATGTGCACGTAATGCTTGGAAAAGTGTGTAAAGACTTGCTCCAGGAGTTCTATCCTTCACCAACTGACTTTCTGAAAAATAACACTTTGACCTCACAAATAGAGTACTTCTGCATAGGTCATCATTAGCTCCATAAGGGCGCATGGTGGTGCAGTGGTTAGCACTGCTGCCTCACGGCGCGAAGGACCCGGGTTTGATCCCCGCCCTGGGTCACTGTCCGTGTGGAGTTTGCACATTCTCCCCGTGTCTGCATGGGTCTCAGCTCCACAACCCAAAGATGTGCAGGGTAGGTGGATTGGCCCCTCTAAATTGCCCCGTAATTGAAAAAATAAATAAATTGGGTACTTTAAATTTATTTAAAAAAATCATTGGCTCAGTTAATGAAATTGGTACCCAAACAATGTGAATACTGTTTTCTCATTCTTGACTATAGCATCCAAAAATCTCCCACTTCAAATGCTGACCACCCATCCTGAAACAAGCACATGTAACTTTAACAGCCAATTTTCGTCGCACATTGTATTTATTTAACACATACTTTTAATATAAACAGGATTGCCGGATGTGCACTTAGATTTGGCCTCTCTGCCCACAATTAAATGTCTAGCTGGTCGTTGCCAAAGCAGTGGATCTGAACAGAGGAGCACCATCCACAAAATGGATGTGGCGTGTCCCCTTGTCATTGCCAGTTATGAAAGTGAAGAGCTTATAACTTTGCAGGAATCAATAACTTCTACAGGAATTTTACTTATTAAATCTAAATCACAATAGTGGTCGATCTTGCCAAACGAGAATGTACAGCTTTGACAAATGGTTGTCAGATTTGGGGTATTTATAAAGCCTATCTGAAGTCAAGTTGAAGTATGGAGTCTCAATTTGAAAGGAAGTATCAGGATCTAATTTCTGAACACACTGGTTGAATTTCCAGCATGTGGTGATTCATGTCCAAACTGGATACTGGCAAGGCATTTTTTTTCAGACAGTTGTTGAAAATCTTGTGCATCATGGATACTAATTTCTCCCTCTGAACAGAATTCCATGACTTTATTGCTGCGGTGTTGGTGAATGTTCGATACTGTGTGTACTCATTTCTTCATAACAAAGTGATGACAGGTGCTGCAGGATGTTGTGGATATTTGCCATTGATATAGGTTGGCTTCTTTGCCAACAATATTACATTGTGCGCTTGAATTTGGACAACCCTTAGAGTTTGGATATTGCATTCATGGAATAGGAATATCAGATTTAAAAAGTAATTCTGTGATAGAAAACTAACAATGGGAAAGGGTTTTGAAACCAGTTTAGACAAAGTTTGTTGGCAACTGTTGAGAGTCCGTTAGATTGGGGGGGGGATTTGAATCTATCTTGGCGGGCCTGAGTCCCTGTGTAATATTGCTAATACTAGACTGTTACTTGAAAAGGAACAATGTGCTGGTTTTAATGGGAGAAGGTAAGAGAATGGAACGAGATGCCATTCGGAGAGCCGGTGCAGACATGATGGAACAAATGGCCACCTCTGCACTGAAATAATTCTGTGATTTTGAATGCAGATGAATAGAGGGACAAAATCTGCAGATGCATGGGAACACCACCACCTGCAAGTTCCCCTCCAAGCCACACACCATCCTAACCTGGAGCAATGTCGTTGTTCCTTTAGTGTTGCTGGGTCAGAATTCTCAAAATCCCTTTGACTGTGAATATTCGTACACCACATGGACTTCAGTGGTTCAAGAAGGTGGCTCAACATCACCTTCTCAATGGCAATTAGGAATGGGCAATTAAATGGGCTTAAATTGAGTGTGAATGGGCTAGCCAGCGCCACCCACATCCTTTGAACAAATAAAAAAATGTAGAATTTTCTCAGAGCCCTGCTGCACTTTTATAGTGAGTGATTGAATAAAATAAATCCACCCAAACAACAGTAAATCATACAGACACTTGAGTCTCAAAACACTGTTAACTCATTTTAAGAGCAAAGAGGACCGAGGATGAGTTAATAATGAGAATACACCCAAGAATGGTACAAAAAACAGACATTCTCCTCCCAGCTAGTGCTGAAATATGATCCAGTTTCTCCTGGGAATCCAGTAGCCGTATCTTCAAATATTAGCTACAGCCTGTTGCATTTAACATCTTCCGAATGTTCTAGTCCCTTTGGGTTAGCTTCAGTGAGATAATCTCATGTCGGAAAACCTGGATCTTACTCTTGGATTAAACCCAATGTACCTCGGCCCAACAAACTCTTCAGCTCAGGTACTGGGGATTATTCTGAAATCACTCTACATGTTCTCTATGTTGGAAGTCAGTTATCCAACCAGCTGAGTGTGAGGAACAACATATGAGAATTATAGGGTACAGAAGGAATGCACATGGGGCTCTCGACCAAATGCACTGGCTGGAGTTTGTTCATCTCACTGCTGCTTGGTTGCAGTTAGTGGTGAGGTTTAACCACGGTCTTTTCAAGGAAACATTTCCCGTTTTGATAACGAGCTGCAGTCGAGAGTTCTACAATAAAATACTTTACTTAGCAACTTACTTCTTTAACATAACTTTCTACACTAACTTTGCAATTGATTTGATTTGCCTTGATTTGATAGAAATATTTTTGATAGCGAAATGGAAGAATTGCTGCAAGTTGCTCAAATTTAAAGCTGATCTTTGCGAGGTGAGGGATGTGATAGGTATGGTGTAAGAGAGCTATACTACATTGAAGAAGGCTTTGAGGTCAGTTGTTTGGCTCTGGTTCACACACACATGTTCACTACCAAGGAGCACAGTGGCCAGATTTTGTTTTGACAACTGAAATTCTTTTGACTTGCTACGGCTATTGAAAATTGGCAATTTTAAATTTAAGGGGTGCGATTCTCCGGTCCCGCACCGGTTGAGAGAATTGCCTGGGTCGCCAGATTTTCCCGCGACGCTGGTCCGATGCCCTCCTGCGATTCTCCCAAGCGGCGAGATCGGGCCCGTCGAGTTTTGCGCGGCGCAGGCCGGAGAATCGCCCGAGACACACAAAATGGCGATTCTCCGGCACCTCCGCTATTCTCAGGGCCGGATGGGCCGAAGTACCGACGGCGTGAACCCAGTTCACGCGGTCGCCGTTCACACCTGCTATTTAAAGTTGTCAGCCAGTCGTGCTGGCTGACGCTGACCAGTGAGGAGGTGAGCGGACTGTCCCGCAGCTCCTGGAGACCGGGTTGGCTTCCCCGAGAAGGCTGCGGCCAACGGAGATGATGAGGGTGTGCAGGTGGGAGGGGGGGGAGGGGTTAGGGAGAGTGTGCAGGTGGGAAGGGGGGGTGAGGGAGAGTGTGCAGGTGGGAGGAGGGGTTAGGGAGAGTGTGCAGGTGGGAGGGGGGATGAGGGAGAGTGTGCAGGTGGGAGGGGGGGGTGAGGGAGTGTGTGTAGGTGGGAGGGGGGGTGAGGGAGAGTGTGCAGGTGTGAGGGGGGGGTTAGGGAGAGTGTGCAGGTGGGAAGGGGGGGTGAGGGAGAGTGTGCAGGTGGGAGGGGGGGTTAGGGAGAGTGTGCAGGTGGGAGGGGGGATGAGGGAGAGTGTGCAGGTGGGAGGGGGGTGAGGGAGTGTGTGTAGGTGGGAGGGGGGGTGAGGGAGAGTGTGCAGGTGGGAGGGGGGTGAGGGAGAGTGTGCAGTTGGGAGGGGGGTGAGGGAGAGTGTGCAGGTGGGAGAGGGGTGAGGGAGAGTGTGCAGGTGGGAGGGAGGGGTGAGGGAGAGTGTGCAGGTGGGAGGGGGGGTGAGGGAGAGTGTGGATGGTATCGTCCATCCACGGATGCAACATGTCAGCCGCCCTGATATGGCAGGACGGTGACGAGGACACGGCCGCAGGTTGTCGTGTGGCTGATGGGCACAGGCGACTGGCACACTGGGAGGAGTATGGTGTCAACTGACCTTTGGACGCTGACAGTGACCAGGTGTTAGGCTGGCTGCGTATCTGCAGCGCGACCATCCCACCGGGGCACACAGGTATCCCAGGCAACCCGGCTGGCGAGGTGTGGAAGAACCTCCGTGTAACATGTCGTTTTTCTGTCCTCCACCACCCTCCTGCAGGTCACCATGTATGCCAACCAGACAGCGATGTTTACTGTCATGGTTGGAGCCGCAGCTCTGGAGTTTGCCATCCGGCAGCGTAGAGTCGGACGGCCCACAGTGGCTGCAGATGCAGCGGTTGCAGGTGCAGCAGAGAGGATGGCCGCGGAGTGGCCCGTCGCCGCCGCGCAGGCCGCAGGCGCTCAGGACCCAAATGTACAGGGGGATGCCGAGGGGAACATTGACCCCCTGGCGGCGAGGAATGCAGAGGAAGTGCTTGGGGGGGGGGGGGGGGGGAGCAGGAGGAGGAGGAGGAGGTGGAGCAGGAGGATCCACTGATGGTGGTGCCAGGGCGCCACAGGCGTCCAGCAAGGCTGAGGGTGTACCGTGACAGAATGTCGTTCGAGGCCCTACCGGACATCACATGCAGGAGGAGACTACGGTTCAGCAGGGAGACGGTCGCACATATATGCCAGCTCGTGGCGCACCTCGCACAACTTGGAACTGGTGGAGGACACGTGATACCAGTCTCCGTCAAGGTGATGGTGGCCCTAAACTTTTATGCGACCGGTTCTTTCCAGGCGCCGAGCGGGATATCACAGGCATCGGTACACAGGTGCATCAGGGCCGTCACCGACGCCTTGTACGCCATAGCGGACAGGTACATAAAATTCCCCGAGGACCGAGCACAGCAGGAAGCACGGGCGCGTGGATTCGCCAAGGTGGCCAGGATACCAATGGTCCAGGGTGTCATCGATGGTGTGCACATCCCCGTGCGCCCGCCTGCAGACAACAGGGAAGTGTTCATGAATAGAAAGGGCGCATACACCATGAACATTCAGGTGGTGTGCGACCCCCACATGAAGATCATGCACGTGTGTGCAAAGTACCCCGGGAGTGTGCATGATGCCTACATTCTGGCACAGTCGTTCATCCCCGCAATGTTCGATGGATGCCCCCCCCCCCCCCCCCCCCCCCCCGGCTGAGGGGCTGGTTGCTGGGCGACAAGGGCTATCCATTGAGGTCATGGCTGATGACGCCAATACGGAGGCCTCAGACCAACGCAGAGAGCCTATACAACGAGGCACATGCAGCAACCAGGGATATGGTGGAGCGGTGCTTCGGGCTGCTGAAGATGCGATTCAGATGCCTGGACCGCTCCGGAGGGGCCCCTGTCGGGTCGGTCGCATAGTTGTGGTCTGCTGTGCGATGCACAACATAGCCATGCAGAGGGGAGATGACCTGGTGGAGGAGTCTGAGGAGGACCCGACGGCAACGGAGCTAACGCGAACGAGGGGGATGGGTAAGAGGAGGATGCGGAGGAGGAGGATGATGGGGCGCATCAGGGTGGGGGAGGGGCGCAGGACACAGACACTGCCCGGGTACTAGTTACATCCAGGAGGCTGCACGATGGCACCGCCGCGGGCAGCGGGCACGCAACGCGTTGGTGGCCACACTGTTCACGCAATGTGGGGGTGGGATTCGCTGAACACTGCCACTTGCACCGTCACTCCTGCACACAGGCACCTCACAGCACCCCCCCCCCCGCACTGCGTTCACGGCACCAATTCCACATCACCTTACCATTGCGGCACTACGGGTTGCACAACAGTGATGATGGGTAAGCGGGTGTGATCAGTGCCATGTTGAATGATGACAGCCCGCTCTGCGATCAGCTGTGTGCTCAGATTCGCCAGCCGAGGTCTGACTCATGGCTATAGCTGAACCATACACTCCGGTGGTCACAGCCTTCCTGACGGATATTTCACCACATGCCCGTGTGGGGTGGCTGGCGTCGGTGTACCGAGGACAACGGTGTCCGATTATGGGAGGCAGGGGGGGAAACGGTCAGCACATCCGGAACGGACCTTGAACCGCTCGTCTCCCACTACGCCAATCGGGCACCCTCACGAGCCCCCGTGTCACCGGACATAGCACAGAGTCTTACAAGTCAAATTCAACAGTGAGTTTATTTTTGTGATTAACATAGGTGCCCAACCCCCTACAACTAAACTGTGCCCTGCGCCCGTGCCAACTTCTTACATGCCTAACTTCTTTGCCTTATGGGCCCTACCACTACGTCTAGGTGTGTTCCCAGATGGTACAGCAGGAGTGGAGGCGGACTGCTGTGAATCAAGCCCTTCGACATGGCTCCCCTTCGGCACGCGTTTCCTGGGGCGGCCCGGCTTCGATGGGCCAGGCTGCTCGGCGGGTGTGCTGGATGGCGTTGTGCCACCCTGTCCTGCACGCTGCCCACCAGGTGCGCCAGGGACGGAACGGGGGGAGGCCGAGTGTCCCGGGACGTCCCTTGATGGAGCTACTGGGACGGGCCCCAGAACCTCCTCCTCCCTCGGGGAGCCCGGTGGCCCTCGGGCCTCACTGTGGGACGGAGATGCGATCGGAGACATGCCCCGTTGCAACACCGACACCTGGCGCTGCCAGTCCTGGAGGCCTGCAAGGGGATCGACCACGGTCCGAATGTTCTCCGAGACGGAGCCCAGGGAGTGCAACATCCCTGCCAGGGACTGTGCGATCTCAACCTGTGAGTGCGCCACGCCATCCATCACGTGCGCCAGGTGGTCAATGCTCTCCGCGACTGACTTCTGGGACTGTGCCATCGCTTGCTGGGACCGGGCCATGGCATGGTGAGACTTGGCCAGGGCCCGGAGAGCGGCGGCAATGTCGTGTTGGCTCTGGCGCATGGCTACCTGTGAGAGGGCAGCCCTCTCCTGGGTCATGGATGACGCGTGCACATTAAGCCCAACGCCTTGCAGAACCTGACCCATGGCCGAAACACTTTCACCCATTGCCTCCACCGCGGACGCCACCCGTGCGGTGTCAGCCTGGGTGGCTGCGATGAGCGGCTCCACTCCTTGCTCCTGAACGCGGATGGACTCCTCCAACTGCGTGTGCAGGTCCTGGAAGATGGCCCTCATCCCGTTATTCAGTTCCTGGGTGTCCACATGCATCGGTTGTCCGGGTGGGTCAAGTACATCCGGGAACAGTCTGGGTGGCAGCTGTTTGCTGGGCCTGGGCTGCCCTCCGACCGTCCATCCCCTCGGCTGCTCCAAACTCCACCTGCTGTACCGTCTAGGCTGTGGGGTGCGCACCAGACCGTGACCCGGGAGCCTCATCACTTATATGCCCAACCAAGGTGAGTGTCTCTGCGATGGTGTATGGTGTGGGAGACAGCAGTGCTGCAAGCTCGAGGTCATCATCCGTTAGGAATTCTGGTCTGTTCTCCTCCCACTCATGGCCCGGCGCAAGCTCCATGCCGGCCATGTCGTGCTGACCTCCCGGTGATTCCACCGAGTGTGTGGCCGTGATGTGCGAGTCATCTTCAGTGTCTGCCCTGTGCCCCTCACTATTGTCTCTCTCGGTGGTGTGACGTCCCGGCCCATACTGTGAGGTTTGCCCTCCTGTCCGACCGAATGCCAAGCTCTGCCGTGCGTCCCTGGGTGCACTTGTGGTTGGCGATGTTCCGCTGTCTCTTGGCCGAGACGTCCCTGGACTTCTGGCGGCTGGCTTTGGGGAACATAAAGATTCGGGGTTCGTTATACCCAGTGTCCCGGGTGTATGGTGGTGGTGGGTGCACAGTGTGAGGGGGGAGGGGATCGAGGCTGCAGTGGACAATGTGTGAGGGAGACGATGACGGGTTGAGGGGGGGGGGGGGGGGGGGTGGTGGGTGAGGACATGCGGGGTTGTCTCTTGCTTCTGCGCCTCCGAGCTGGCATGTTGCGACCTCCCGGGTGGCGGATCCCCCAGTGAGGTCCAGGGCCCTCTGCTCGTGAATGTTTAGGGGGTGCAGCACAGGAGAACCCCCTCCTGTTCTCATACGCTCATGCTGGTTGTGAGCTGTCTTGTCCTGGGGAGGGGGAATATAGCATCACAATTAGGCGGGTATCATCAGGGTGTGCAGATATAAACTACATTTTTGTTGGTTCACGAGACAGCACGCCATGGCATCGCTCCGGGTGGGGTCACGGGGCTCATGTGGGTCGAGTAAATCGTTGGCCACCCTGACCCCCCCCGATGCCCCAATGCCCCCGACCCCCCAAACCCCCCCATGATGCCCCAACGTCCCCGACCCCCCAAACCACCCCTGATGCCCCAACGCCCCCCTGATCCCCCAAACCACCCCTGATGCCCCAACGCCCCCCTCATCCCTCCCAACCCTCCCTCACCCCCCACCACCCCACTTCCCCCCCCTCGTGCCGGGGGGGCGGGGGAGGGGGGTGCTGGGGGCACCCTCATGGCACTTACCCTCGCAGCCCGAGTGAGGTCATGCAGCCTCTTACGACACTGCTCCCCGTCCGGGGTGTCCGCCCCACAGCACTGACAGCGGTGCCAACCTCATGCCAACCGCGCTGGATGGCTGGCGATGCCCACGTCTTGGGCAGAGGGTGTCCCTTCTCTGCTCGACCTCATCCAGCAGGGTATCCAGGTCCGTGTCCCGGAACCTCGGTGCGGCTCTTCGGGGCTCAGCCATCTCTTTCTCTCTCTTCTCCTCCGGGTCCTCGGTGCGCGGACCGCGCCATTTATGACGCGGCTTCCGCGACGCGCCCCCCCCCCCCCGAGGTTCGCGCGGCCTCGATCCTAGCCCATTTTCGGGCCCTGAATCGGTCGGGATCGGGGCCGTTTTGCGCCGTCGTGAACCTCGACGGTGTTCACGTCGGCGTGGCCACTTCGACGCGGGAGCGGAGAATCGCGCCCAAGATCTTCCCTTACTGACTGAGATCCTATTCATTTTCAGCAGATCTTTGTCTATGCAGGTTTTATATGTCAAATAGAGGGAATTTGCTGAATAGTCTGTGATTAAAATCTACTTACTTGCGTACAAAGTTTTTTAATGCCGGAATAACTTCCATAATTGGGCTAGTTCTAAAACCCAATTCTGTTGTATTTGACCCTGATCATAGTCCTACATGAACCATTAGCACCAAATCCAATAGGTTTTCATCCCTTTGTGACTCACTTAATGCAAGTTGTATGGTAGATGTAACTAAATAGATGTCCCTCAATTCCAAATGGGATTTTAATGTAGCCCTTAATGAGTGTAGGCCTATTGTTTGAAATTCTTTGAACAGGAGATTTGAAATGTATTATCTTGGGTATATTTAGGTAGTGTTAGTTTCTGACTGAAATTAGTTGTAGATCAGCTTTGTTGTGAGGATTGTATTGTTCTTCAATTCATCCAACGTTTTTGCCAAGGTAGTCTTAAATGTCAATTAAATTAGAGCTTGTTGTATCCTGTTTTATCATTTGGATTAGGATTTCATTATGTTGATACACACACAAGGCTTTGTACTTTGTGTTCTCTACTTAAGACCTTTATGGAACCTTGTTAATTATTTGTTAAATATACCAGACTTCCAAAGCAATGGCACTTTTCGAAACTTGTCCATGGCAGAAAACTCCCAGGAGGACAGTGACAATGCTTTAGGAAGGAGAGTGAAGCATACCAGGTGACTCATGGCAAATTCTGGCTTGTAGCCGATTAAGATGAAGAAGGCTCATTCAGGAAGGTACCAAATACGTTGAGAAGCGAAGTCAAGGTGTTGGAGGGAGCATGCAATCTTATAAACAACCCATCCATCCAACCCTTCAAGCACTCCCTGTGTCACATGACATTGGCTGGAATTTTCCACAATCCTGTGTGGAGTGTTTTGCAGCGGCAGTCCGCTATTGGCTGGCGGCAGGATCTTCCAGTCTTGTCTGCTGCCAGGGAAACCCACAGAGGGGATTGCCATCGATGGGAGCCAAAGATCCCACCGGCGGGAATGGCCGGAAAATCCAACCCAGAGTCTGCAGAACGCACATTGGACTTATCAGCCATCTACAAACAAGTGCAAGTAAGTCATCCCTGAACCCAAGGGATTGCATAAGAAGATGAAGATTTTCTGAAGAACTTGGGCAGTGTTCACAACGAATAATATAATGGCATGGCAAAAATATATTTTCTCACTATTTAATTGATAAATATCCCAAAGACTTGGTTGAGGGTCCTTGATTTGTTCCATGGCTGCCATGTGGACTTCCTTCAACAGGCTTCCATTGATGATATTCATAGGTCAGCCATGTGGATTACCGTCATGGGTTTCCGAAGCCCTGCTATTTAATTGGGCAAAATTAGTTTCTTCTACATAGGATTGCCTTCTCTGAAAATGGGACCACTTTAATATGGCTTCTAAATTTTTTAAAGATGCCTGAACACAGATGAGTAATTGTGTAGGATTTATGGGAAACCTAAAGCTTAAGGTCATGGGAATCATAGAATCATATCATAGAATTTACAGTGCGGAAGGAGGCCAGTTGGCCTATTGAGTCTGCACCATCCCTTGGAATCCCTTAAGCCCACGCCTCCACCCTATCCCAGTAACCCACCTAACCTTTTCGACACTAAGGGGCAATTTAGCATGGCCAATCTACCTAACCTGCACATCTTTGGACAGTGGGAGGACACTGGAGCACCCGGTGGAAGCCCATGTAGACACGGGGAGAAAGTACAAACTCCACACAGACATTCACCTGAGGCCGGAATTTAACCCGGGACCCTGGAGCTGTGAGGCCTCCTTCAGCACTGTAAATTCAATGATTCTATGATACAAGGTTTCTGTTAAATCCCAGGATATGGCAGAAATCTTAAATAATTGCTTTGCATTAGACTTTACTCGTCTGGGTGATGTTTCAATTGACAGCAATGAATTTTGCACTGTCGATAACCAAACAAAGAATCAAACCAGAAAGATAAATTCAGTGGTGTCAATTTCTCATGACTTTTTACGGTCTGCCGCCTTGCATGAAAATGTGTCCCTAATGCGTTAACGAATACTCTTGAACAAATTGTTGTCTATTATTTTGTGAGCAATAGCAGCACCTCATAGGTTTCATTGAATACACAGTTGAGAACTGCAAACAAGGCAGTACCAGCTGAGATGTGAACTAGACAAGAAAGGCAGTGCAACCTTGAACTGTATGGTAACAATGTACCTTCGTAAAGAGTCAGAAGGCTGTTGAACACAATGTTCAGGCACTTGTATGTCTCAACTTGAAAAGTGGCCTGAAAAATACGACTGGAATAGAAATCAAGCTGTTGTGAATTGAACCAGTTTTTGTAAAATAAAAGGTTTCAATGCAACAGGTTTCTGGCTCTTTGCCCGTACTCGTGACTGAGCGACATTGCCCCTTTAAAAAACGTTGAAGTGTAAGTTGCAATATTTGATGTTTCTTTCTGCTTTCTTGCTTTACCCCTGTAGATGGTGCTGTCCTTTCAGAGCGTCACACGACAAGATAGTACAGTGTGTGCAAAAAAACACAACCTACCGTACAGCACCATCTGCAGGCCTGGCAGTCATAAATTGTTTTTCTGTTCAACTCGGCCCACGCAGTGTTGCCTATAATCTGCGTTTCCATTTGATTGCCGTCATCAAAGGTTGGAAGCGTTCATCAGGTATGACTTTCGCTTAGGTTGCTATTTTTCCTGCAGCTGCTTGTTAATGCTATTTTTGTTACTATAAAAGCTTGTATCAGATGCATTTCTGGGGAATCTTGGGCAACATTGTTAGGAGCCCTCAATTTGTTTAGGTTTGCGTTTTTTTTTGGTTAGGGGTGGTGCTGAAAGGTATGAATTAATCAGTTACTTGCATCAGTTGTGAGAGCTTTGCAAGTGTGAAACAAATGGCTATTTTCATGTTAGCTTGCTTCAAATTGTCCAGCAGTTGTCCGTAAGGCCCATTTGGAACAAATCAATTCGATAAGAGGCTTCTGGTTACATAAAATAAACAACTTTATAAAGTGTAAAAATTGGTTTTGTTGAAATAGAAGCCTAGTGCACTTTTAACAGGAGCTATTTTGTTATTGGAGTTTCTGTACCTCAGGAATTCCAGTCTCCCCTTAGCATCAGTTATTCTCATGAGAAAAGTGCCATTGCTTTCTATCTTTCAGCAAAATGAGATCTCATTATTACCCTACGGAAAACTTTGTTCGATCTCCTGTGTAAAGGGACTAGCCGGCTCCGAGCCACAGCTTCTAAATAACACCGATTTTTAATTCCATCTCAGATCGCCATCTTTAAGTTTTCAGCCAACAAAAATGAACAAGACTTGCGGCAGTGGCCATGTTTCCTTGAAGAATACTTTAAGGATTTATTTAAATTTTTTAAAAGGTGTTTGGCAAATGAAGCGTGGGTGACACAAGGGAACATATTTTTATGAAGTTAAGATCTGAATTGCACTGCCTGAATGTGCGGTGGAGGCAGATTTAATTGTTGGTTTTTAAAACCATTGGATCATTATCTGAAGAGGAAACATTTTCAAGGTTATGGGGAAAAAGCGTGAGAATGGTGCAATGCTGTGGCAGTAGGCTGGCACAGACACTATGAGCAGAATAGCCTTGCTCTGTGCTGTAACCAGTCTATGGTTCTTCTGAGCTGCACATGTTCAGGTTTCTTCTCCCCCAAGTAGCAACCTTAATTTTGAGGGTGGTCGAACTATAGCTTATGCTGTGATTTTATTACAGGGCAGGGTGTGGAGACAGGCCATAAATCAGCTTAATCTGGAATGGGGATTGAACCATGCATGTTGGTGCTATTCTGAACTACACACAAGTCTAACTAACTGCCCCCCACCCCGTCCAATTCAGGTTTAATAATGTAAGATAATTCTTGCTTCAGTGCACAGCTCCTTGTTTAGCTTTTAATTTTTTTTTCTCCCCCCAGCACCGCCCCAGAAATCTGTAACTTCCCCCAATTGCTGTGGATGGTGAGACAATTGGCACTTTCAAGATTGAGATCAGTAGGTTTTGTTAGACAAGGGTATCAAAGAATAAGGAACCAGGGCGGATAAAGGGAGTTGAGGTAGAGATCTGTCAGTACCTAATTGAATGGCAGAGCAGACTCGAGGGGCTGAATGGCTTGCCAGTGTTCTAATATTCCTGTGACATCTCCATTTTGATACTTGGTAATCTTTCTCGTGAGGATATTCTTCACGGTTATTTTCTAACTTTAGATGTCAATATCTGAATGACTGAACTGGGGAATACTCTATCCCATTAGTCTGCTCCATCCTGAAATGATTATAAGATTGTCATGTTATCTCTCTGTGACATGCTGTCTCAGAAATGCAGGTCATTCCATGTTGGAGCTGGAGTAGGCAGGCAGAATTTCCTTGAGCACAGTCCTTAGAGTCTGAATGGGACCAGACATTTAAAAAGAAAAAGTTAAACGCCTTCCTTTGCAAAATTCATTGGTAAAATTAACAGTTTTATTGATAATAATGCACTTGTTCTCACATTTACTTGATCTGGATTGAGGCAGAAAAATAACAACGTATCTTTGTACCATTATTTTAAAAAGGGATTGATGGTATGATTGCAGACCAGTTAGAGGTGGAAAGATAATTTTTAAAAATTCAATGGAACAGTATAAATCATCATTTAGAAAGGCACAAATTAATCAAGGACAGCTGGCCTGGATTTGTTAAGAGAAGGTTATGCCTTGCTGATTATTTTGAGGAGCTATGAATCTAATGTACTTGATTAGTCTGCGTGGATTTTAGCAAGGCTTTTGACAACGTTCCACATAGCAAAACTGCTCAAAAGAGTAGGATCCAATGGAACCCTCGGGCAAGTTGGATCCAAAATGGCTTCCGTGGCAGGAAGCAAAGGTGAATGGTTGACAGGTGTTTGTGTGACTGGTAGGTTATTTCCTGTAGAGTTTCACTGGGTTCATAATTTGGTCCCTTGCTATTTGTGGAATGTATATCAGTGACTTAGACTTAAATGTATAGAACATTGAACATTACAGCGCAGTACAGGCCCTTCGGCCCTCGATGTTGTGCTGACCTGTGAAACCACTCTAAAGCCCATCTACACTATTCCCTTATCGTCCATATGTCTATCCAATGACCATTTGAATGCCCTTAGTGTTGGCGAGTCCACTACTGTTGCAGGCAGGGCATTCCATGCCCTTACTACTCTCTGAGTAAAGAACCTACCTCTGACATCTGTCTTATATCTATCTCCCCTCAAAGCTATGTCCCCTCGTGCTAGACATCACCATCCGAGGAAAAAGGCTCTCACTGTCCACCCTATCCAATCCTCTGATCTTCTTGTATGCCTCAATTAAGTCACCTCTTAACCTTCTTCTCTCTAATGAAAACAGCCTCAAGTCCCTCAGCCTTTCCTCATAAGTTCTTCCCTCCATACCAGGCAACATTCTGGTAAATCTCCTCTGCACTCTTTCCAATGCTTCCACATCCTTCCTATAATGCGGCGACCAGAATTGCACGCAATACTCCAAATGCGGCCGCACCAGAGTTTTGTACAGCTGCAACATGACCTCATGTCTCCGAAACTCAATCCCTCTACCAATAAAAGCTAACACACCGTACGCCTTCTTAACAACCCTCTCAACCTGGGTGGCAACTGTCAGGGATTTATGTACATGGACACCGAGAACTCTGCTCATCCACACTGTCAAGAATCTTATCATTAGCCCAGTACTCTGTCTTCCTGTTATTCCTTCCAAAATGAAGCACCTCACACTTTTCTGCATTAAACTCAACTTGCCACCTCTCAGCCCAGCGCTGCAGCTTTTCTATGTCCCTCTGTAACTTGTAACATCCTTCCACACTGCCCACAACTCCACCGACTTTAGTGTCATCTGCAAATTTACTCACCCATCCTTCTACGCCCTCCTCCAGGTCATTTATAAAAATGACAAACAGCAGTGGCCCCAAAACAGATCCTTGTGGTACACCACTAGTAACTGGACTCCAGTCTGAACACTTCCCATCAACCACCACCCTTTGTCTTCTTCCAGCTAACCAATTTCTGATCCAAACTGCTAAATCACCCTGAATCTCATGCCTCTGTATTTTCTGTAGTAGCCTACTGTGGTATTGGAGCTCGTTCCCTTTTGGGAGCTGGAGCTTCTCTGTTAGTTCCCCCAGGGTCTCTATTTTACTGTTGATGTACAGATCCCTTACTATCAGCATCGGACGCCCTTTCTCCACATTTTGTAGGTGGGGTCTATTTTCGCCGGGATGAATCTATGGTTGCTGCCGATAGGGGGCATGATTAAGAAGTTTGAGGATGATATGAAAATTGGTCTTGTGATTGATATTAAGGAAGAAAGCTGTGGAGTGCAGGATGATATTAAAGAACTGGACAGTTGTACAGGAAAGTGGAAAATGGAATTGAGTCCAAAGGTCATGCATATGGGTGTGGATGGGGGGGCAAACAATATGAGGAACTATTCAATGATAGGTTTCTGCGATGTGCAGAGGAACAGAGTACAATGTGTATTGATTCCTGCGATGTGAAGAGGAACAGAAGAACTTGGGAGTACAATGTGTATTGATTCCTGAAGGTAGCAGAACAGATAGATAAGGTGGCAAAAAAGACACATGGAATACATTCCTTTATTAGCTGAGGAATAGATTATAAAAGTGAGGTTATATTTCAACTGTATAAAGCACTAGTTAGACCACAGCTAGAGACTATGCACAATTTTGGTTATCACATTGCAAGAGGGATGTGAAATATCAGGTTGGAGGATGTTGCCAGCACACAATTTCAATTTTAAGGAATGGCTGCAAAGGGTGGGGCTGTTTGCTTCAGAACAGAAGAGGTTGAACGGAGGTTTTGAGATGTACAACATTGAGGTATCTAGATAGAGTGGATAGGAAAGACCTATTTCCCTCAGCAGCGAGGTTAATACCAGGAGATATAGATCTAAAAGATTTGGTGAAAGGATTAGAGGGATGCTGAAAAGTATTTTTTTCACCCAGAGGGTGATTGGGGTCTGGAACTCACTACTTGAATATGCACTCAGAATACTGTAACCTACAGCTCTATGGGCCAAGAGCTGGAAATTGGAATGAGGCGGATAACACTTTCTCCATTGGCACAGACACGATGGACCAAAAGGCCTTCTCCTGTACTGTTGAAGTTTCTATGTTCCGATGGAAATAGTTTTTCTCAAAATACATTGTGTGCATTCATTTGATCACGGCACTATACCCTGCCAACCACAACTGTACTTGTTGCTCTCTTGGGCACAGTTATACATTTACACTTTGCATTGATAGCATAAATTTTTTATATGCATCACCACAACAGTGGCAGTGTAACTAAAGTCAGGAGTTGTGGGGCCTCCTCGAGAGGGCTATCTCATACCACTTTGAATTGACATCAAATGCAGTATAACTGAGTGAGAATGGAGAAGCTCCAGTACATGAGTATATAATCCAGGGCTGCGCAGTCAGAGGTGCCAATTTTTAGAAGGGATGTTAACTGATAGCATTTGGCGAGTGCATTTTCCCCCATTACAACAATGACTACATCTCAAAAGTACTCATTGCCTGTGAAGAGCCCTGAGTTGCCTTGAGGTTATGGGAGGTGTTATATAATTGCAAGTTTTTTATTTTCCTATTTTTTTTCTCATGTCTATCTGATTTGTGGCTGCAATTTAAATACTGTTTTTTAAATGCTGAATTAATCTCTTGGGTAAGTGAGAGTCAGATATGCTGCTGTGTCTGGAATCTTAGGCTGTGCAACTTTTACGGCAATGGCCTCCAGACAAATTATACATTTGTGCCTTTTTTTGGGGTGCTGTGAGTACCCTCGGAGCTCCAAAATGGCGTCCGTGGTGCAGGTATCTTTGGATGAATCGCATTCGAAACCATTTTTGAAGGTGTTAGCACGCGCTTGCACTTGCAGGTCGGTTTTTCTGGCTGTTTCTTCAATTTTACCAGTGTTAGGTGCTTTGTTTAAAGTTGCTTTGGTGAGTGAAAAAGGAAGGGTCAAGTGTGTGAATGTTGATGACTGGGCAATTAGAATCTACAGAGTCTTATGGTAGATGCAGATGGACCTTTTGCTGACTTCATGCTTTTGCACAAACCACTTGCTCTCAGAGATGTTTTCACTAGTAGCCATTTCTCTTCAAAGACAGAACGCTGTGACAAATTAACCAAGGGCTTCCCGAGGAAGATAAGCTGCTGGAACAGGAAGAAGGGTTCTAAGCATGTGTGTCTTAAGCTCAGCAAAGAACAATGTATCAAATGCCTGCACTTCACTAAGTATGTTCTCCCTGAAATCTGTCACTTGCAGCTACAACTGCAACCTCAGAACAGGGCCAAGCCTGCATTATCAGCAGATGAGCGGAGATAGGGACGGAGGTGGAAATAGAGGTGGATTTAGTTTTGTTCTTGCGTATCTTCACACACACACTTTTTTCTCTTTGGGGAATGGCAGGGAAGTGGTGGAAGGATTATCAAGCTGATTATCAGCCGTTGAACTGTGTTACGAACGCTTTTTCCATCGTTAACAAGTCCTGGCATTGGACCTGAACCCAGAGCTTCTAATCCAGAGGTAGGGACCATCTGGAGCTCGGTTTGTGCCTTCTTAACCTTGCACAGCTAAACACATACTCAGCAACAGGAAGGCCCCCTTCCCCCTCCTCCAACCTCTATCTCTCGAGAGCTTGGTAGTTTTAGTGATGGTGTGCACATGTGGTTGGAAGCTCATCTTGGTAAAGTATGACAATAAATTTGGATGGAGTCATTGATTAGGGAAGAATTTCTGTGACTGAAGAGGATGATTTTCATCTTCCCAATGTTGGACAAGCTGTCCAGCAATTTAAAGACAATGATAAAGGTGCCATTAAAGTACAATCAAAAAATGGTGTTTCATTTTTGGGTGAAGTCTCTGAAGGTCAGAAGTGAGAGAGGGTCAGGATAGGTCTGTAAGGACACCAGAAGTAATGGTGCAGCAGGAGAAGACGTTGATTCTCTGGTTATGACTGGATCAACGAGTGCAGTCCCACACAGCCAGGTGACAGCGGGAAGGCATTAGATAGGGAGGATAATGTGGTCAATACAAGGACGATGAGGGATGGTGCAACAGGTGATCAAGAATTTTGTCCTTCACTGCTAGAGGGATGGGGTTTAAGACTAGGGAGGTTATGCTGCAATTGTATAAGGTGTTAGCGAGGCCACACCTGGAGTATTGTGTTCAGTTTTGTTCTCCTTACTTGAGAAAGGACATACTGGCACTGGAGGGTGTGCAGAGGAGATTCACTAGGTTAATCCCAGAGTTGAAGGGATTGGATTACGAGGAGAGGTTGAGTAGACTGGGACTGTACTCGTTGGAATTTAGAAGGATGAGGGGGGATCTTATAGAAACATATAAAATTATGAAGGGAACAGATAGGATAGATGCGAGCAGGTTGTTTCCACTGGTGGGTGAAAGCAGAACTTTTTTTTTTTGTGAGTGCCTTGCCACCAAGGTAAGGCTGTTCCGGGGAGGGGGGTAGCAAGTGAGCACTGGTGGTTTGGCGTTTTTTTGATTGTTTTTATTTGTATTGTGTCTGCTCAGTGCTTTATTTGTGGTTACCCTTTATTTTGTCTTGATCTCTTGTGTAAAGGGAACTGTTTTATGGGTTGAACAGTGCCCCCTCTTGGAAGGGGTCCTCTCTCTCTCTATCTTCGGCTGTGCCCCACATCAGTATGTCCTTTTCCGGTGGTCTGCGCTGCTCGTTTGGGCACCTTTCCACTGATGAAGCTACCGTTGGGATGTGTGTGTGTGTGTCGGGGGCGAGTGGAGGTGGAGGAAGCGTGGCTGTGTGCGCTGGCTTGAAAGTTGGTGCTTCTATTTTCTTGTTGATTATTCATTGGTTTCTGGTTTTGGTACATTTGAATATTTTTGTGTACTGCTGATTGTTTTGCTTTCAACTGTGTCCTTTTGTGTTCTGGAGTTGTTAATAAACCAAAACATCTGCACTTGCTGATGGCTGGAGGTTGTGTTTTTCTGAGCTCCTGCTATTTTGGCTGTAACACTGTTTCCGTTCCTGGGGCGGGAATCGCACCGGTCGGTGCCCCCCCCCTGGTGATTCTCCGGCCCGCGATGGGCCGAAGTCCCGCTGCTGTAATGCCGGTCCCGTCGGCATGAATTAAACCACCTCCCTTACCGGCGGGACCAGGCGGCGTGAGCGAGCTCCGGAGTTCTGGGGATGGGGGCGCGGGGCGATCTGGCCCTGGGGGTGCCCCCAGGGTGGCCTGGCCCGCAATCGGGGCCCACCGATCCGAGGGTGGGCCCGTGCCATGGGGGCACTCTTTCCCCTCCGCGTCGGCCATAGCCTCCGCAATGGCCGACCGGGTGAAAGCAGAACTAGGGGGCATAGCCTCAAAATAAGGGGAAGTAGATTTAGGACTGAGTTTAGGAGGAACTTCTTCACCCAAAGGGTTGTGAATCTATGGAATTCCTTGCCCAGTGAAGCAGTAGAGGCTCCCTCATTAAATGTTTTTAAGATAAAGATAGATAGTTTTTTGAAGAATAAAGGGATTAAGGGTTATGGTGTTCGGGCCGGAAAGTGGAGCTGAGTCCACAAAAGATCAGCCATGATCTTATTGAATGGTGGAGCAGGCACGAGGGGCCAGATGGCCTACTCCTGCTCCTAGTTCTTATGTTCTTAGGTTTACTTTTGTCACTGGGAGTGGGAGTAAGGTCAAGATTGCAGGAGGCGGGAATCTCACTTATTTTGTGAACTGGATGGCAGTTCAGGGCTAGGACAACAGTCTGAACTTAGAGAGAAAATTGGATTGGTTAGGTTGTCCTGTTTTTTGTGGACAGGACATAACTGGGCATTTTCTACATTGCCGATAGATGCCAGTGTTGTAACCGTACTGGAACAGCTTGACTAGGGATGTGGCTTCTTCTGATTGATAGAGATTGTTGGTAAGCGAGTGATGCAGGATGTGGTGAATTGAGCAGTGGTTGGTAGTACATAGCAGTTGAAGATGCATTCACTGACTTGATCACTTGTCTGGGGTCTCTGAACATCTCAGGCACTTCATCCAAGTCCTCGGGCTTAACTCCTGGAATTAATAATAATTTCCATGGTTATCTGCTCACACTGCCTTTTGAACATGTGTGGGAGGAACCTCGTGGTCCTCTGCAGATACAGGACATCTGTCTTCTTTCTACTTGCTCCATGCTGGCCTCCAGTACAGTGTCTGAAAAAGTTGGAGCTCACACTCTCAAGTTGTGCCATTCTTAACATTCTCTTAGTCGTTCAGGAAGTGACTTTTATTATTATCACCTGCTCCAGCCACATTACACCTCCCAGTTAAGAGATGCAAGCTAGCTTTAAATTTTACCTCCTCCCCCTGATGCACCCAGCCAATCCACAGTGCTGAAATTGTTGAAATGAGCAGAGAGCACATATTTGGCTTGCTGCTTACGTCGGAATCATGTGTGAGCTAGTCATGCATTGCAATCCTAATATGCATTTTCAGGGGCTATTGAATTAGCCCCCATTGTATACTGAAATTCATCATATTTATTCTACACATCGCAGAATGAGCTCAAATAAATGGAAACTGGTATGCTCTTGAAAGACAGGAATGAGATTTGCTGGAGTATTTATGGCTTTCCAAACTGCAACCAATAGTTTTATTTAAATCACCTTGAAAGTGTTAAATCATGAGGTGTTAAAAGTGTTGTTATTTTTGCTATTTTAGCAGCCAAGGAACATTGCACTGACGGCCAGTGACTCAACCAGTAAAAGTCTCAAGGCCTCTTTCCTGCCTCAATCAGTTAAATATATCCCCATTTGGTACATAATCTTCATCAACCTTTGCTCTGTGAAATCTCATACTCTTATATTCTCTGTATTAAACAGCATCTATAATTATTCTGCTCACGGATCAAGATACTTTTGAATATGTACGCATTGACAAATAATAATTTTCCATCATTCTCAATTTGGTATTGTCTGAAAAGCGAACACAATTCCACTGAAATCAGCTATACAAGTTGGAAACAACAGAAGACCCGATACCAACCAGGTAGTTGTCCATGTACAACCGCTAATTCTCCACCAGTCAACCATTTTGAAATCTAGAATCATGAGTTAGAATACAAAAAGAGGCCATTTGGCCCAAATCTGTGCTGGCACTCTCCCCTGTGGCTCTGCACATTCTTCTTATTGAGATTATCCAATTTCCGATTGAACCTGCCTTCGCTACACTCTCAGGCAGTACATTCCAGATTCCAACCACGCGCTGTGAGAAGAGGTTTTTCCTCAACTCACCAATGCTTCCTTTGCCAATTATCTGAAATCTGTGCCCTGTTTCTCAATCCTTCCACCAATGGGAACAGTGTCTCTCTACCTACACTGTCTAGACCCTCGTGATTTTGAACACCTCTATCAAATCTCCTCACAATCTGCTCTTTTGAACACCTCTATCTATTCTCCTCCCAATCTTCTCTTCTCCATTCTATGTAACCTAAATTCCTCATCTCTGGAACTCATTTTGTGAATCTTTACTGCACTGTCTCAAAAGTCTTCACATTCTTCCGGGAACAGATCAACTATGATCTGATTGAATGGTGGAGCAGGCTTGAAGGGCTGAATAGGTAATTAATGTGGTTGATATATATCGGGAAGAGAAGGGGTCCAAGCACCGGCTTCTGGGGAGCTCCATGATAAATGTTCCTCAAATCCGTAAATATCCATGAACCAGTTTCCTATCCAAGTTGTCCCTTTTATTCCAAGAGCTCTAATGTTGCTCGCAAGTCGGTTTTCCAGCACTTTTATCAAATATCTTTTAGGAGTTCATGTACATCACATCAGCTGCATTACCGCTACCAACACTCTCTGTTATCTATTTTAAAAAAACTCAAGCAAGTTAGTTAAACACGATTTGCCCTCAGCAAACCGAGGAAAGGTTGAGGGTGCTAGGCCTTTTCTCATTAGAGCGGAGAAGGATGAGGGGCGACTTGATAGAGGTTTATAAGATGATCAGGGGAATAGATAGAGTAGACAGTCAGAGACTTTTTCCCCGGGTGGAACACACCATTACAAGGGGACATAAATTTAAGGTGAAAGGTGGAAGATATAGGAGGGATATCAGAGGTAGGTTCTTTACCCAGAGAGTAGTGGGGGCATGGAATGCACTGCCTGTGGAATTAGTTGAGTCGGAAACATTAGGGACCTTCAAGCAGCTATTGGATAGGTACATGGATGACGGTAAAATGATATCGTGTAGATTTATTTGTTCTTGAGGGCAGCACGGTAGCATTGTGGATAGCACAATTGCTTCACAGCTCCATGGTCCCAGGTTCGATTCCGGCTTGGGTCATTGTCTGTGCGGAGTCTGCACGTCCTCCCCGTGTCTGCGTGGGTTTCCTCCGGGTGCTCCGGTTTCCTCCCACAGTCCAAAGATGTGCGGGTTAGGTGAAATGGCCAATGATAAATTGCCCTTAATGTCCAAATTGCCCTTGGTGTTGGGTGGAGGTGTTGAGTTTGGGTATGGTGCTCTTTCCAAGAGCTGGTGCAGACTCAAAGGGCCGAATGGCCTCCTTCTGCACTGTAAATTCAATGATAATCTATGATTAATCTAGGACAAAGGTTCGGCACAACATCGTGGGCCGAAGGGCCTGTTCTGTGCTGTATTTTCTATGTTCTATGTTCTATGTTGACTTTTCTTCATTCACCTACATTTAACCTTGACCATTAATTTTGTCCTAAAAACTTCCCCAACACTGTGCTTAAACTAACTAGCCTGTAGTTGCTGGTCTTGTTTTTACACCCTGTTTTGAACAAGGGTGTAAAATTTGCTTTTCTCTAGTCATCTCGTACTATCCCCATCTAAGGAAGATTACGAAATTATGGCTAATGCTCAACAATTTCCACTCTCACTTCCTTCGGTATCCTTTGATCTCATACGGTCCCAGTGCTTTATCAACTTTTAAGTACAGAGAGTCTTATCTAATACCACCACCGTATAAATTTTCAACTCTTCAAATGTCTGAATTGCCACCTCATCCACCAAGACCGTGGCAGCATCATCTTTGGCAAAGACAGAACTATTAATTCTGCCACGGCCCTGCCATGTGCAAGTCTTCTTTGTGCTCCTTAATGGGAGCAACACCATGTTTTTCAACCGTTCACAATTTCTGTGCCTATAAAAAGGATTTGGGGTTCTATTTTACTTTAGGTGCCAGTCTCTTCTCATACTCTCTCTTTGATTTATTTGCTTTTTCAGTTCTGTGTCTGGGTGGGTTTTCTCTGGGTACTCCGGTTTCGTCTCAAGGTCCAAAAATGTGCAGGTTAGGTGATTGGCCATGCTAAATTGCGCCTTAAGTGTTCAAAAAGGGTAGATAGAGATATTGGGTTATGGGGATAGGGTGGTGAAGTGGGCAGAGGTAGGGTGTGCTTTCAGAGTATTGGTGCAGGCTCGATGGGCCGAATGACCTCCTTCTGCACTATAGTGATTCTAGTGATCCTTCTACATTCAGCGTCTTGGTTGTATAATCCATCTGACATAAGCACACTTTTTCCTTCTTCATCTTAATCTCTATCTCTTTTGTCACCCAGGGAGCTCTGGATTTGTTTGTCTTACCTTTCCTTTTTGTGGGAATATACCTTGACTGGGCTGGAACTATCTTTTCTTTGAAGGCAGCCCATTATTCAGTTTCAGTCTTTTCTGCCAACCTTTAATTCCAATCTCTGGATCAGATCTGTTCTTACCTCCATTGAAGTTGACTTTCTACCAGTTAATTATTCTTATGGTGGATTATCTTCCATAGTCATCCTAAACATATGATACAATGATCACTGTCCCTAAATGCACCCCTACTGACACTTGATGCATTTGGCCCACCTCATTTCCAAGTTTTAGGTAAAGCAATGCCTCCTTTCTTGTTGGACTGGGAACATATTGGGCGGGATTCTCCACTCCCGCGCCGAAGTGGCCGCGCCGTTGTGAACGCCGTCGAGGTTCACGATGGCGCGAAACGGCCCCGATCCCGACCGATTCAGGCCCTGACAATGGGCTAGGATCGGGGCCGCGTCATCTACATGCGCCAGGCCTTGTCGCCCGCAAAAAGGCGGCACCGCATAGATGACGCGGTCGGCGCCGCATAACTGGCATCATCCGCGCATGCGCCAACCCGCGCATACGTGGTTGCCGTCCTCTCTAAGTCCGCCCCGCAAGAAGATGGTGGATGGATCTTGCGGGGCCGCGGAAGGCAGGAGGTCCTCCTTCAGAGAGGACGTCCCGACGATCGGTGGGCACCGATCGCAGGCCACCCCACATTTGAGGTACTCCCCCGGTGCAGGATCCCCCCTTGCCCCCCCCCCCCGCAGGCCGCCCCCCCCCAGCGTTCGCGCGCTGTTCCCGACGGCAGCGACCAAGTGTGGACGGATCCGGGGGGAACCCGCCGTTTTGGCCTGGCCGCTCGGCCCTTCCGGGCCTGAGAATAGCGGGGGTGCCGGAGAATCGCCATTTTAAGTGTCTCCAGCGATTCTCCGGCCTGCCGCCCGCGGAACTCAACCAGGCCGTTCCCGCCGCTTGGGAGAATCGCGGGAGGGCGTCGGACCGGCGGCCCAGGAAATTTTGGCGGCCCAGGCGATTCTCCCAACCGGCACGGGAGTGGAGAATCTCGCCCCTGGTTTGAGAAAATTCTCCTGAACACACTCTAGGAACTCTTGCCACTCTGTTCTCTTTCCACTATTATCCCAGTCCATATTCAGATAAGTAAAGTTGCTCACTATAACTACTCTAGTTCTTGCGCCTCTGTAAATTCCTTGCTAATTTGGTCCTCTACATCTTTCCTACTAGTTCAAGACTACACCAAGCAATGAGATTACACCTTTTTTTGTTCCTTAGCTTCAGCGAAATACATTATGTCCTTGACCTCTCTGGGACAGACTGTCCTCTCTCCAGCACTACAATGTTCTCCTTAATGAATACTGCCACCTTCCTCCTTTCCTATCCTTGGTGAGCACCTTGTATCCAGAAATACTTAATACACAATCCTGCCCTTTGAACCAAGTCTCCATTATCGCCACATAAATTTCCATGGGAACACCACAACCTGCAAGTTCTCTTCCACATCACACACAATTCTGACTTGGAATTATATCGGTATTCTTTCACTGTTGCTGGATCAAAATCCTGGAATTCTCTCCCTAACAGCACCACATGGACTGCAGCAGTTCAAGAAGAGTACCATCACCTTTTTGAGCAAATTAGGGTTGGTCAATAAATTTTTGCCTAGCCAGCAACTCCAACACCCCCGACCACCCCCCCTCCCCCCCAACTTCCCATGAACGAATAAAGAAAAAATTGGTGCTAACAGCTGTTGCTCTTATTAGCCTTAGTTGTATTAGCTCTGATTATGTCACCTTTGCTCACGAGTCGCCAGGTATCTTTCGGATACCGCCACGTGGTTCAAGCTCGAGTTATAATTAATAAGTCAGCACACTGCTCAGTAAGATTGAAATCAACGGTCATTTATTATGTACAGCAATAAATACTTACACAATAATCCTACTTTCTATATCACTACCTACCACTACTGGACAATACTTAACTTTTGGGGATGGCCCACCAGGTCAGGGAAACAAATTACTTATCGAATTGGGTCTGGCCTGCGGGATTCAAAAGGCTGATACGGGTCGATGGCTAGGAGTCTATCGGGTAGCGATCGCTGGAGTCAAACTTACGGTTTCTGATCGATGTTCTTGCGAAGGTTGCGAGCAGAAGAAGGGAGAGAGAGCGAGATCAGAACTTGGCCCCTCAATTTATAGGGCCCAGGGGCTTCCCGCCTCTCGGGGCGGCCCTTGACCCTGAGTCCCAAGTGATTGGACTTGTTCCCAATCATTGGGTTCGATACGCTCCAATGATGGGGCGATTCCTCGATCGGAGAGTGGTCGTTCACCTGTCTTTGTTTCGGCCACTGCTGGCGCCGAGAGGTCTGGCCCGGCATTCAATTGCTAATATGTTGCAATTGTTCCCGGGGATTGCCGATTAAACTGCAGATGTCTGTGTTGATGTGCTGCTAATGGTCGCAAGTATCGATCTGGGCCGACTTCCCCAGAGCCGAATACGCTATTCTGTCTGCAGCTGTCCGTTTGTGCCCTGTTGGCTGCTTTTCCCATCAGCCTTTTCGGTTAGCCATTTTATATCGGGTTTTGGCCAAATAAATCGGGAATTAGCCATTTTAGGTGGCTACACAGCACAGTAGCACAGTGGTTGGGCAGCACGGCAACACAGTGGTCAGCACAGTTGCTTCACAGCTCCAGGGTTCCAGGTTCGATTCCCGGCTTGGGTCACTGTGTGGAGTCTGTACGTTCTCCCCGTGTCTGCGTGGGTTTCCTCCAGGTGCTCCGGTTTCCTCCCACAGTCCAAAGATGTGCAGATTATGTGGACTGGCCATGCTAAATTGTCCTTAGAGTCCAAAAATGTTGGGTGGGGTTGCTGGGTTACGGGGATAGGCGGGAGGTGTGGGCTTGGGAAGGGTGCTCTTTCCAAGAGCTGGTGCAGACTCGACGGCCGAATGGCCTCCTTCTGCACTGTAAATTCTATGATCTATGATTGGAAACAGTCTCCTTCGGTATCCTGTATACCTTTGTATTCCTTTCTTATATTACCTTCTGGTTCCCACATCATGCCAGGTTAGCTGAACCTTCTTCAATAGCACAAACAAATTGCCCTGCAAGAAAGTTGGTCCTGACTCTGTTTATGATTTAGGTTCAACATGTTTGGCTTGTGGAGTTCCATCTCCCCCAGAACTGATCCCAATGTGGCAAGAATCTTTGGTCTTTAGCGGCCATTAAACAACTCCCGCCAATGTTTTTCTGTCCCTTGTTGTTTCCTAATTCGACCCAAACTGATTCTACACCTTGACATTTAGAAGTAAGTTCATCTCCCACCACAGTACTAATACCCTCTTTAATTAACAGAGCTACCCCACCATGTTTTCCCAGCTTCCTGTTCTTCTGAATGTCACATACCCTTGAATATTTAGGTGCCAGCTTTGGTTTCCTTGTAACCACGTCTTGGCAATGGCTATCAGGTCATACATTTGAATTTCTAGTTGAGCTGACAATTTATCTGTTTTATTGCAAATGCTGCGGACATTCTGATACAAAACCCTTAATTCAGTTTTTATTTACTGTTTTTGTAAACCTTGCCCTGTCCGCTATGTGTCACTCTCCCTTCCCGCAATACTCTGATTTTCATTACCTCCTTGACCTATTGCCTTATCATTTCCATTGAATTTACTCAATCTTCCACTACGTGATTCCTTACCCACAATATTTAGTTTGAAGTCCTCTGTGATTCCCTGGTATATAACTCATTAGAACCCTGGTCCCAGCATGGTTCAAGCGAAATCCATCCCACTTTGCCCAGTCCTGTGCCAGTGTTCCACGAACCAGAACCCCTTTCTCTCACACTGGTCTCTAATCTTATTTACTCTATTTCAATTTGTGCATGGCTCAGATAATAATCCAGAGATTACTACCTTTTAGGGTTCTGCCTTTTAATTTAGTGCCGAGCTCCACATATTTGAAGCTCTTTCCTAGTCTTACCTTTGTTATCGGTACCCAAATGGACCACAACAACTGTATCCCTCTCCCCAACCCCACTGCAAGTTCCTCTTCAGCCTTGATGAGCTATCCCAAACCTGGCACTGGGCAGGCAACAAAGCCTTCTGGATTCTAACTCTTTACATGCCGAGAACGGTGTCAATTCTCCTGACTGTAACGTCTCCTCCTACTACTGTATTTCTTTTAACTACCCCCCACTTGAATGACTTCCTATAACATAATGCCATGGTCATTCTGCTCATCCACAGTACAGCTCTCACTCTTGTCCATACAAGCTGCAAGAATCACAAACTTGTTGCTCAATTGCAGCGACTCAGGCTCGTCCACTCCCGCCTTCTTGATTTCCTTACTTGCCTGACTTGCAGGCACACCCTTCTGTCGCTGATCACCGACCACATCAGATGCCACTAACCTCAGGAATTTGACAATCATCTAGAATGAAGTGTCCAGGTAAGTTTCCCCCAACCTAACGTGTCCCGGTGTCTGAAGCTCGGCCTCCAGCTCATTGACTCTTAAGCTGAAGCTCCTCAAGCCAGACACTTAAGATGTGGTTGTCATGGATTGCAGTCCTGTCATCGTTATTATATTAATTACATTTATTTTTCTTATAGTTCCCCTCTTCACCAAACTTCCGGTATTGCGCACTTCACAAAGTGCAGACAGGCAGCACTTAAGATACTCCTGAATTTGAGACTCTCTGATAAACAATAGTGAGTCAGCTCTGCTAATGCTAACAAACCATGATGTGGAGATGTCGGCACAGTAAGAAGTCTTAGAACACCAGGTTAAAGTCCAACAGGTTTGTTTTGAATCACTAACTCATTCACCTGAGGAAGGAGCTGCGCTCCGAAAGCTAGTGATTCGAAACAAACCTGTTAGACTTTAACCTGGTGTTGTGAGACTTCTTACTGTGCTCAAAAGCCAGTTTAAACTAGCTACCAAATTAACTCGTCAAAGCTGCTTTCCAGGAGCTTGTATATCCCGGTTTCAGACTGCAAGAAACTTAACTTACCTCTTAACTTAAACAGTAACTTTTAGTTAATTGCTAAAAGTAAACAAAACTAGACTTGAGAAAGAAATTAGCCCTTCAGTTCCCCTCACTCACCAAGCTCCTGGCTTCATACTCTGTGCCCTCAAGCAGCACTCAGTGCAAACCACTTTGCTCCATTGGAGACCCAGCAGATACAACCTGCTGAATGGCCTCCTTCTGTACTATAAACATTCTATGAGTCTGGGAAATGTGCTGGGCCAAAAAGGCTATTTCCCTTTTATGGAAAATTCACACTGGGAACTTCCAGTTGACCTTACTCCAGAATTCCAAGCAGATTCCTGGCCCTCCAAGTTTTCAGCAGAATCTTCTCATAAACCAGAAGCCTAAAGTTTCTCACAAACCACCAACAGAACCCTTCTCGGTTTTAGAGGTGGTAATTTTTTAAGGAACAGGGAAAAATAACTAAACTGCAGATGGCAGGTTGCTGGATTGTACTGAAGACACCTAGAGCTGCAAAATGGTAATTTCCAGCAGGTAGCTCCTCTCTCTGCTTGGTATTGCTCAAACAAATAAATGCAAATGGCTGATATGGAGAGGTTGGTATGCAGAGGGCTATTGAGAGCTCTGGGTTCGAAGGTTGTGGTTCCCAGAGTGCGTTTGGTAAAGAGATCCAGAAAACCAATATAAGTAGCAGTTAGGAGAGAAAGAATGACCGGTGAAAAGCTTTTGAAGTCACGGGGCAATCTTGTTGATTATTTGAGGTTTCAGTGAGCAAAACGGGTATAGTAGATAAATCATAAGCAAATGTTACTGGTGTTTGATTGTAAAACTTCAGACACTTTGACTAGTTGATTATTCAAACGTTTTACCCAGGTGCTCTTATTTGCGAGATGAACAAAGGTCAAATACAAGTTTATGATTCAACCAAATTTATTATTAAACACAGTAAAACTGTTACCCCTCCTCAAATTATCCCAACTAATAAGAATCCCAAGATTCTTAATACTACCTGGGCTGATGAACTAGTTGAGCTGCGGGTCCAATTCTCTGAGTTTCGGCTGTCTCAGGGCCTTCGTCTACGAAGGTGGGTCTCGCACACTGCTTCTTTCTGTCCTTTGGTCTGTCGTCAAATTTTCTTTGTTACCTATGCGGCAAGTCTTCGCTGGGGAGAGCCCTCGTAGTTGATCTTTATACCCCATTTGAATGGGACAGATTATCTCCTGATGTCTTGTTGACGGGACAGGCCCAGACTTGTCTCGACTGTCTCGGTTCAGTAGATTCAAGCTTGGCTGTTCGAATTCCTATCAGGCTAGCCTGGAGCTGACTGTGGTTTAAATTAAAATGTCCAATTAGAACATAGTACAGCACAGCACAGTTCTTAATTTAAAGTGTCCAATTTTATATTGGTCCTAAAATTCAGACTCCTGTCCATTTTACCGTACTGATTCCAAAATAGTTAACCTTTCGTTAGAAAGTGAGAGTGCGGCCCTGGGTCACTGTCCGGTGTGGAATTTGCACATTCTCTCCGTGTCTGCGTGGGTTTCACCCCCACAACACAAAGATGTGCAGGTTAGGTGGATTGGCCACGCTAAATTGCCCCTTAATTGGAAAAAAAATAATTGGGTACTCTAAATTTATATTTAAAAAATGTTATTAGAAAGTTAAAGGGACTAGGAAAAAAAGTATCTAAGATTAGGGAGAAAAGCTGCAACCTAGGAAATACAAAATAGGGGGTGCAATGGGGGAACTAATTAGCGGGTTCTATGTGTTACTTGATAAAGGTAACTGAAGTAGGGGTAATGAATGTCTGCCGTCCGAGGTCCCCAGGTTCGATCCTGGCTCTGGGTCACTGTCCGTGTGGAGTTTGCACATTCTCCCCGTGTTTGCGTGGGTTTCGCCCCCACAACCCAAAGATGTGCAGGGTATGTGATTGAACACACTAAATTGCCCCTTAATTGGAAAAAATGAATTAGGTACTCTAAATTTATTTTAAAAAATGAATGTCTGCAATGGCTCAATGGGTTCAAATCCCACTGATGACAATGGGTTAAAAATCATCAGTCTCTGAAAAGTGTCAAAGAAATACTTCAGCATGTGTAGCAAATTTAATTAAGCAGAACTTACCAGCAACTTTTTTTTCAAATTTGTCCCTGCTTCCTATCCTGAAAACCATGAATCATAGAACATTCCAGAACAAAAATAGGTCATCAATGTGCAATGTTTTTCTCCATACGAGCCACATAATCCAATCCCACTTTCCTGTTTGCACTTCATATCCTGTAATAAATCCTTTTAAAATAATTAATCAACTTTATTTCAATTATGGTTTGCAGCAATAAATTTCACGTTTAATCTATTTAGTGTATCATCCTAATATCTCTATCTGGTTACCTTCACAACCTTATTCTTTAAAAAAATTACTCCCAACTGGAATCCGTCGGGCAGCACGGTGGTTAACACTGGCTTCACAGCGCCAGGGCCCCAGGTTTGATTCCCCACTGGGTCACTGTCTGCAGAGTCTGCACATTCTCCCCGTGTCTGCGTGGGTTTCTTCCGGGTGCTCCGGTTTCCACCCACAGTCCAAAGATGTGCACGTTAGGTGGATTGGACATGCTAAATTGCCCATAGTATCCAAAAAGGTTAGGGGGGGGTTATTGGGTTACGGGGAAGTGAGGGCTTAAGTGGGTCGGTGCAGACTCGATGGGTTGAATGGCCTTCTTCTGCACTGTAACTTCTATGTAATTTCTCAAGTCTCTTGTAACTATAACCTTTAACATACACTCGCGACTGATTTTTGTTAGGCCAAAGAAGGATACAGGGGTGATTTAATAGAGGTAAAAATTATGAGGCAACTGAAAAGGTAGGAACAGACTATTTCTAGTGTATGAGGGGTGAGGAGATATAAATGTAAGGCAGTACTTAGGATAAACTGCAGAAGAAACCTCTACACAGAATGCTACGATGCTGTGAAATGCTCCACCAGTGTGGCTGCACCGTAGCACAGTGGGTAGCACTGTTGCTTCACAGCGGCAGGGTTCCAGATTCGATTCCCAGCTTGGGTCACTGTCTGTGCTAGTCTGTACGTTCTCCCAGTGTCTGCGTGGGTTTCCTCCAGGTGCTCTTGTTTCCTCCCATAAGTCCCGAAAGACGTGATTGTTTGGTGAATTGGACGTTCTGAATTCTCCCTCTGTGTACCCGAACAGGTGCCGGAATGTGACGAATAGGGGATTTTCACAGTAACTTCATTGCAGTGTTAATGTAAGCCTACTTATGACAATAATAAAGATTAAAGAAGATCATTAAAGAATAGGTTAGATAGATGTTTGAAAGAATGGGAAATACGGGAACTGGGAGGGTACATGATATTTGGACGACAGCTCATGTGGAGGATAAACATAGACTGATTTGGCCAAGCAGCATACTTCTGTGTTGTAATATTGATGTAACTATGAATCTACGCCAAACCTGTTCTATTGCTTTTATATCAGACCTTCAATGGGATTTCAGAAAATGAACACAATAACCCAACTGCAGCCTAAGATGCTATGCAACTTTATTGAACTTGTATTTATATAGCCCATTTAACGTAATAAAACGTTCAATGGTATTTTACAGCATTACTAAATCAAATTTGACACCAAACCACATAAGGCGATATTTGAGCAGATGGTCAAAAGCTTGGCCAAAGTGGTAGCTTTTGAGAACTGTCTTAATGGAAAGAAAAATAGGTGGAAAGATTTAGGGATCGAATTCCAAAACCTAGTACCTGGGCAGCTGAAGGCACAACCGCCAATAGTGGAGCAGTAAAAACATGGATGCTCAAGAATTAGATGAGTACAGCTATCTTGGAGGTCTGTGAAACTAGAGGAGATTGCAAAGATAGGGAGGGGCAAGGCCAAGGAGGGATTTGAAAACCAGGATGAGAATCACTTCTGGAAGAGAAGTGACAGTGAGTTAAACATTGGATTAAAGCAAATTACTGCAGATGCTGGAATCTGAAACCAAACGAGAAAATGCTGGAAAATCTCAGGTCCGGCAGCATCTGTAAGGAGAGAAAAGAGCTAATGTTTTGAGTCCAGATGACACTTTGTCAAAGCTATCCTTGCTTTTGTGTTCTGCTACAGTTTAGTTTTTCAAGTGTCCTAAGTCTCCAGTATTTTGCTCAAGTGGTTGTTGTGCTTATGAGCAGTGTCTGCAGACTACTTAAAAGCTTTGACCTCGCCTGACATTTACAGCCAGGTACACATCGATCTGTAGGAGTTTGCTAAATTGCTGTCAGTAGCAAGAACTCTGACTGAACTACTCCAGTTTCCCCACCCCATCCACCTTAATGTAGGTACAATTAAAACATAGTTTTTATAATCCCCTTTCAGGCATCAGGATGTTCCCAAGTGCTTTACACAAATTAAGTACTTTTATTATGTAGTCAGTGTTGCAGTTTAGGAAACAAAGCAGCCAATATGTGCACAGCAAGTTCCCACAAACAGCAATGAGATAATCAGATAATATTGGTCAAGGGCTAAGTATTGGCCAGGGCATTAAGAATAACTCCCCTGATGCTCTTTGAAATAGTGTCATGGGATCTTTTGCATCAATGCAAAAGGGCAAAACAGGCCTTAATATCTCATCCGAAGGACAGCACCTCTGACAGTCCAGCTCACGCAGTAGTGCCTAGTTTAGCATCAAGTCCTGGGTAGGACCTGAAAACTTTCTGAATCAGAAGCGTGGGTGCTCCCACTGAGCCACAGCTGACTGGTCAATTGTCACACTCCTTCAGCTACTCCATAAGGGAAGCATTCGCAAGATGCTGGCACATAACTCAAAGGCTATTTTGAGTGAGCCAAATGTAATAGTTCTTCCCACTGTGCATGTGATCTGCACACTACACTTTGCCAAGCATTTTGCTAGAAGCAAAGAGAAAAACTAAACACATGGAGGGGGAGGGGAGAACCCTGGTAAATGTTTAGTTTATTTTGAGCAAGAATCCTGGAGTTTCTTTATAGAAGCCTGCAAGAAATGAGTTTCAGTAGGCCCACATGAAGGAGTTAATAACTTTCGTGGAGCAATTTTTAAATTGTTGACCGTTTTCACCTGCAGCATTGAGATGTAACAGAGGCAGGAATGTTGTATGACAGGAAGTGTGTGCCACAAGCTGGTGTATTCTGAAACTGATATGCAAATAAGTAAAACAAATACGGTTCAGTGCAGGATTGAGGAGAGTACGGCTCTCACGAGCAGGTGAACAAGGAATATTACATCACAGCTTTATTTAACTTTGTCATTTAAAAAAAAATGAAAGGTCGAATTGCATATTTTAAAATGTCAACTTTTGTCTGATAGTTTCAGTGAGATAGTTTTTGGAAAAAATAATATAACTTGGATATGAACACATGAATTAGGAGCAGGAATAGGCCATTCGGCCCCTTGAGCCTGCTCCCCCATTCAGTAAGATCATGGCTGATCCAACCGTAACACCAACCCCACATTCCTGCCTCCCCCCCAATAACCCTTCACCCCTTGTTCGTGAAGAATTTATTTGGCTCTGCCGTAAAAATATTCAAAGATTCCACTGCCTTTTGAGGAAAAGAATTCAGAGACTCACTATCCTCTGAAGGAAAATAAAACCTCCTAATCTCTGTCTTAGATGAGCGACCCCTTATTTTTAAACAATGGCCCCCAGTTCTCAATTGACTGACAAGAGGAAATATCCTCACTTGTTTCCACCCTGTCAATAACCCTCAGGCTCTTATACATTTCGATCAAATTGTCTCATTACTCTTCTAAACTCTAGTGGATACAAACCTTTTCTCATCAGACAACTCTCTCATTCCTGGTATTAGTCCAGTAAACCTTCTCTGAACTGCTTCGAATGCATTTACATCTTTCCTTTAAATAAGGAGACCAACGCTGTACACATGGTTCATTCATATTGTATTTTATCAAACATTTACAATTCAAGTGATAAAAAGCCACTATTTAATATTGAGCCAATATTATAAATAAAGCTAATATTTGATATCTAGGCCATGGCGTTATTGAAGCAGGCTAATTCATGTTGATTATTTATATTCAGTGTTCTGAAATTGAAAGGATCAGGGCTTAATTTGTCCCATCTTCCAGTGACAAAGCATTCAACTCTTGAGTGTGGTGGGGGGGGATACCCCTGCACTTGGCAGAGCGAAAGCGAGCTTCAGTGGCACGACCGGATGGTGGCTTTATTTATATTTGGATTTGTTTATTGTCACGTGTACTGAGGTACAGTGAAAAATATTTTTTCTGCGAGCAACTCAAACAGATTATTTAGTGCATGAAAATGAAATAAAAAGAAAATACTGCTGCTGGTCGAAGTGTGCTGGATTTGCGAGGGGGAGGCGTTTGCTCGAAGCTGCCGATGGGTCAGGGTCAGCTTATGATTTAAAAATAAACCAAAGCCCCCATTTGGGGCGGGGGCGGGGAGACTTCATCTGGTGTCTGTGTTGTGGACAAAAAAACATTTATCTTGCCACCCAGCGGTTGGCTAAATGGCTAGTAAACATTGGGGGGGGGGGGGGGAGGACGCCGCCTGGGATTCTTGCGCTTCGCTGATATTTTTGGCAGAGGTTCAAGTTTTTTTTTCCGCTTCTGAACTCACGGTGTCCGATTGGCAGGAGGACCTGAAACTTTTTTTTGCTCTCTCTCTCTCTCTGTGGAGTTTTTTTTTAACACCAGCGCCTGTCAAACCGACCATTTTGCACAAGCTCAGTTCTGACATTTCCTGTCTTGGATTAATCATCACTCCGAGTTAAAGACGACGTGATTTCCCCCCCCCCCCCCCCCCGGCCTGGGGCAAAGCCCTCACTCCCCTCATCGCCGCCGGATTTCTTTTTACTCGCCGTCTCCATGGCGATGTGAAGTGCTGGCCAAGTTCAGAGAAGTCCAGCATGTTGACAAAGATTGTGTCATCAGATTAGGCTGGCTGCCCCCCCCCCCCCCCCCCCAAATCCCCATTCCTCCTCCTCCTCCTCCTCCACCACCACCTCTCAGTAAGTGGGATTTCTGCTCTCTGTAACATTAGATCCTCTGGCGGGTCTCTGCCGTTATGCCGCGCGTGTCGGATTGTGGGGTGGGGGGATTAACGTCGGCCGAGTCCTCGAGGGATGTGGAGGGGCTTGGCGCGCGCGCAGTAATCCCCCCCCCCCCCCCCAAACAATCTGTTTACTTGGTCCCTGCTTCTTCCTCTTCCTCCCTCCCTCCCTCTTTGTGATGTGGAATTGAAAACAGAAAGTAGTAACCTCACCTCGCCAGAGTGCTGGTGATGTCGGCCTTGCTTTCGCCCGGCCTGGGGTGGATTCAACAAGTGGGCGCCCCGCACGGCTCCGGCCCCGTCCGGCACCGCGACTGAGTGAGTTGTTTTGCTGGGACCCTGGTCAACGGCCCGTTTAGCTGTCGCCTTCTTGCTGCCCTCCTTGTGCGGCACAACCGTTTTGCAAACCCCCCTCGGTGGAAGTGCCTGTCACCGTATTGTTTTTCTTCCCTCTCTGTCCCCACGATGAATGTACCTTTTTTTTGTTGCTGTTGTTGGTAGTTTTGCCAATGGCTTTGTGGCTGCACATTGTGTTTGATGCGGCGGGTTAAAAGTGCCCCTCCCGCCCTCCTGCCTTTTTAATCCATCAGGTTGTCAGGAATCTAATTTAATGGAGCCAGGGGGGTGACGGGTTGTTTTTCCACATGTGGTTAAACTAAAAGAATTGATGGAAAGGTTACTCTGACACATTGGCTCTTCTTCATGGAAACAAAAATGTTAGCCAAGTTTAGTTGGAAATAGGACTTTGGGCTAATCCTTTCACATTAAAATGTACAATAAATCATGAGGGGGGCGGTGGAACTTGCCTTCCATGAGAGACTGATAAAGGCATCTGCAAACCAGGATTTGGGCATAGGCAGCCATCATTTTTTTTCCTTAACTAAGTTTATCGCTTATTGGCTGAAAATAAGGATGGCAGCATTTCCCAGTGTGCAGTTGTTTATCCAACATGTTGATTTAAAAAATGATTGATAGTAAGTGATGCGACCATCAATTCACACGAGACGGAGAGTTGAAGTGAACAGTGGTTTTAATCAGCTAGAACTGTGCCTGCCTGCGACTGTTCTGCACTGAGAGCCGCCTGCAGGGCAGCAGATCTATATACCTCCCCCAAGGGAGGTGGAGCCCACAAGGGCACCAACATGATACAGTGCGGTGTAATGTGATACAATGGTCCATAGGTGGAGCCCACAAGGGCAACAACATAGTACAATGCAATACAGTGGTGAATGGTCGCCGTAATACATTCACCCCCTGTTAAAAAAATTGAAGTCCAGCGGGGGTGAAGTGGCTCACAGGTTGAGTCTGTTCGACGCCTTGATCGTGCGCTGCGATCGCCTGTGCTCTGGTTTTGCTGCGGGCACGGGTGTTGAACTCGTCGTTGCGGGCATGCATGTTGAACTCTATGCGGGCATGGGTGTTGACTCCGGGAGCGTGTCTTCTGGAGTTTCATCCCTGTAGGTCGGCGATGGGGGGGAAGGGGTGTGGGCCATGCAGGGGCGGTGGTGCTGTTCGGTGTATGTTGGGGGGGGGGGGGGGTAGCTGATCGTTGTAGGGGATCCTGCGGGTGACAGGTCCCGGAGGGAGACCGTATCTTGTCGCCGGCAGGGTGCGCCACGTAGGCATACTGGGGGTTGGCGTGAAGGAGCTGGACCCTCTCGACCAGGGGGTCGGACTTACGGCTCCACGCGTGTTTTCGGAGGAGTACGGGCCCTGGAGTCGTTAGCCAGGCTGGAAGCGAGACCCCGAAGGTGGATTTCCGAGGGAAAACAAATAGGCGGTCACGAGGGGTTTTGTTCGTAGCTGTGCAAAGAAGTGACCTAATGGAGTGGAGCGTGTCGGGGAGGACCTCCTGCCAGCGGGAAACTGGGAGACTGCTAGACCGTAGGGCCAGAAGGACGGCCTTCTATACCGTCACGTCCTCCCTCTCCACCTGTCCGTTTCCCCAGGGTTGTAACTGGTAGTCCTGCTCGAGGCGATGCCCTTACCGGGCAGGTACTGACGCAGTTCGTCGCTCATAAACGAGGAGCCCCGGTCACTGGACGTGAGTGGGAAAACCGAACAGGGTGAAGATACTATGCAGGGCCTTAATGATAGTGGCCGCGGTCATGTCGGGGCAAGGGATTGCAAAGGGGAAGCGGGAGTACTCGTCAACGATGTTGAGAAAATACGCGTTGCGGTTGGTAGAGGGGAGGGGCCCTTTGAAGTCGATGCTGAGGCGCTTGAAGGGCCGGGATGCTTTTACCAGGTGGGCCTTGTCTGGTCGATAGAAGTGCGGCTTACACTCCGCGCAGATTTGGTAGTCCCTGGTCATGGCCCTGACCTCGGTGGAGTAGGGCAGGTTGCGGGCCTTGATGTAGTGGAGAAGCCGGGTGACCTCCGGGTGGCAAAGGTCGTTGTGGATGGTCCGGAGTCGGTCATCTGGCGCATGTGCCGCGGGACAGGGCATCTGGGGGCTCATTGAGCTTCCCAGGACGATACACGATATCGTAATTATAGATGGAGAGTTCGATCCTCCACCTCAAGATTTTATTGTTCTTGATCTTGCCCCGCTGTGTGTTGTCGAACATGAAGGCTACCGAACGCTGGTCGGTGACGGGGGTAAACCTACCAGTGAGGTAGTGCCTCCAATGCCATACAGCTTCCACGACGGCTTGGGCTTCTTTTTCTACTGAGGAGTGTCGAATCTCGGAGGCGTTGAGGATCCGGGAGAAAAAGGCTACGAGCCTGCCCGCCTGGTTAAGGGTAGCAGTGAGGGCGACCTCTAACTCGTCGCTCTCTACCTGGAAGGGGGCAGACTCGTCCACCGCGCGCATCGCGGCTTTGGAAATATCTGCCTTGATGCGGCTGAAGGCCTGGCGGGCCTCAGCCGTCAGTGAGAAGATGGTGGGTTTGATCAGTGGGCGGGCTTTGTCTGCATAGTTGGGGACCCACTGGGCATAATAGGAAAAGAACCCGAGGCATCTTTTCAGGGCCTTGGGGCAGTGGGGGAGGGGGAAGTTGCAGGAGTTGCGGTCGGGATCGAGCCCCAGGACTCCGTTTTTCACGACATAGCCGGGGATGGCCAGTCGGGTTTTGCGGAAAACGCATTTTCCTTGTTATAAGTGAGGTTGAGGGCTTGGACGGTTTGGAGAAATTTCTGAAGGTTGGCGTCGTGGCCGCAGATGGTGACGTTGTCAAAGTACGGAAATGTGGCCTGCAGCCCGTACTGGTCCACCATTCGATCCATCGTTCTTTGGAAGATTGAGACCCCATTGGTTATGCCGAAGGGAACCCGGAGGAAGTGGAAGAGACGTCCGTCTTCCTCAAAGGCCGTGTAGTGGCAATCCTCCGGGCGGATTGGGAGCTGATTGCGGACTTCAGATCTATCATGGAGAACACCCTGTAGTGTGCAATCTGATTCACCATGTCCGCTATCCGGGGAAGGGGGTACGAATCGAGGTGCGTGTACCGGTTTATGGTTTGGCTGTAGTCTACAACCATCCGGTTCTTCTCCCCAGTCCTGACGACCACCACCTGGGCTCTCCAGGGGCTATTACTGGCCTCGATGATCCCCTCCCTCAAGAGCCGCTGGACCTCTGTCCTGGATACTGTACCGCCTGCTCCTGGTGGCGACGGGTCTACAGTCGGCGGTGAGGTTCGCAAAGAGCGGGAGAGGGTCGACCTTTAGGGTCACGAGGCTACATACGGTGAGAGGGGGTAGGGGGCCCGCCGAACTTCAGAGTCAGGCTCCTGAGGAAGTCCAGTCCCGACAGGAGAGGAGCACAGAGATCGGGGAGAACATCTAGTTTAAAATTGGCATACCCGGCACCCTGTATTGCGAGGTTCGCGACACTGTACCCCCGGAACTGCACTGAATGAGATCCGGAAGCGAGGGAGATTGTTTGGAATGAGGTTAGGTGTATTGGCCATGCTAAATTGCCCCTTAGTCTCCAATGGTGTGATCAGGTGGAATTATGAGAATGGAGTAGGCCTTGGTCGGGTGCTCTTTCAGAGGGTCAGCACAAACACGATGGACCAAATGGCTTCCCCCTGTACTGTAGGGGTTCTGTGGATAATTACTGTGATTCGACTTGTCTCATGATCTTTTCTACTGTTTACATTAACACTGCAATGAAGTTACTGTGAAAAGCCCCGAGCCACCACATTCTGGCGCCTGTTCGGGTACACAGAGGGAGAATTCAGAATGTCCAAATTACCTAACAGCATGTCTTTCTGGACTTGTGGGAGAAAACAGGAGCACCCGGAGGAAACCTGAGCAGACACTGAGAATGTACAGAATCTGCACAGTGACCCAAGCAGGGAGTTGAACCTGGGACCCTGGCGCTGTGAAGCAACAGTGCTAACCACTGTGCTACCATGCCAACAATCACATTACTCTTCATTTCACAGTCGATCTGTGCTCTGTGGCAGAAGTAGATTGGCAAAATCTTCATTCTAAGAACAAGCCAATTCATCGTCAGTTCACATTAGCACAGGGCTAAAGAGCTGGCTTTTAAAGCAGACCACGGCAGGCCAGCAGCACGGTTCAATTCCCGTACCAGCCTCCACGAACAGGCGCCGGAATGTGGCGACTAGGGGCTTTTCACAGTAACTTCATTTGAAGCCTACTTGTGACAATAAGCGATTTTCATTTCATTTCATTTCAATTTGCTGAAGCAGCTATATCAGTCTTTGGTACTAGTTTTGCCACAAGACTATGGGATCTCTCTTCAAATTTCCTTTCCCCAATCCAGCTAATAAGAAACCTCCTCCTTGTATTTTTGAACCTTCGGCACAGTACACCACTCAGCATTGTATGCAAGTCATCTGATGTTAAAACTGTCTGAACTTCAAATTTGATTTTTTGCTCCTATTCTGACAATCAACTAAATTTTGCTAACAGAGAAACTATTTTGTTCCCATTATTCTGGAGTTATAAAAATATGTAAAAGGAAAATTAAATCTGAATAATTAATTGACAGGCAACATGTAAGAAGTTATTTTGACAGAACTATTTGCAAAGTGAATCATTTGCCCTCTAATGGTTTAAACGGTCTCCAAATGTTATCTTATATCAGAGATGTTGCATCACAATTGCCTGTTGTTACAAGAATAATGAAATGAAAAAAATGAAAATCGCTTATTGTCACAAGTAGGCTTCAAATGAAGTTACTGTGAAAAGCCCCTAGTCACCACATTCCGGCGCCTGTTCGGGAGGCTGGTACGGGAATTGAACCGTGCTGCTGGCCTGCCTAGGTCTGCTTTAAAAGCCAGCGATTTTCTTTTAAAGGATATGTCACAGACAGTTATGAATTATCATTTATATTTTGCAAGGAAGATTCTCTAGCAAATCCACAAACTGCAAAGTTGGAAATTACATTCAATTTTCCTAGTGGAGTCTTGAAATTCAAATTCACTTCTGCACTGACTAGAAAATTAACTGCACCACTTGTACTGTACTGTGGCTTCAAAAGCAGGTCAGGGGCTGTCATGACTGCTCCATTGACTTCCATTTTGAAAGTTTTCTTTTAAATTTAGAGCACCCAATTATTTTTTTCCAATTAAGGGACAATTTAGTGTGGCCAATCCACCTAACCGTGCACATCTTTTGAGTTGTGGGGGTAAAACCATTGAAAGTTTGTATGTATCCTGTGGTACCATTTCATTCATCCACTTTGCTATTTTGCTCTTGTTCTTTTGATGCCTTTTCATTGCCTCAGTGAGACAATCTTTGTACATCATCCATCAGCTTGCACATCTTTCAAGCTTTTATAATACTGGCCATTACACATTGATTGTCTCCCTGTAACAGGAGTCAGCAGTCATTATAGTTGACTAGTGAGAGATGATGGTGTGGTTGTAAAAGCCCATCTGGTTCACTGATGTACTTCAGGGAAGGAAATCTGCTGTCCTTGCCTGGTCCACCATCCATACAAATGCCCTGTGAAATGGCCCAGCAAGATATTTCATTCAAGGACAATTAGGGGTGAACAACAAATACTTGCCTGGCCAGTGACACCCATGAAAGAATACAAATAAACTACTCCCTTGACCCTCTCTCCTCTTTGTTTAGCTCAGACCTGCTAACGGATTCACTGTCCTCCAGTTTCCAGTTCTCATTAAAGGTGGTAATCTTTCCCCCCTCATTTTTAGAGGTTGACAGAGCCACTTTATACTTCCAAGTGTACTAATTAGTCCTTTTATTTTTAATTGCCTTCACTCACACACACTTTCACAAAAGGGTTTAGCAATTACCTTAAAGCTACTTTTTTGCAAAATTGTTTGCCAGTTGTTTCCAAACACCTAATAGATGGACATCGAAATGCATCCTGACCTGACTTTCACATGATAGCATTGTAACAGAATGACACATGACCCTGCTCGCTCTTCGCTCCTTTGAGCCCTGGAACAATGCCCCTTCAGTGCTGCTGAACCCAGTGCCAGTTCACCCCCCCCCCCAATTTCACGTCTGTATCATTGGGTTTAACCCTCAAAACCTTTTAAGCATCCAAGACTCAGATAGGAAGATTGAGTTTTTCCTAGGTATCTGCCTATGATTATTTTGACATAATATTGAGCACCAGAGGGCTGAGTCTACCGGTTTAGTCGTGAGTCCTAAGGCTCACACTGTTGCTGCTGCCTGAGGCCGCTGTGCTGTATTTTCTCTGCTCCTTTACACCTTTAACAAATGACTATGCATACATGATCAAGAATGGGGAACTGCACTGACACGTGTAAGAGGGTGATTTGTTGATGAGCTTTCTCGTGTTACTGCCTCGTGAGGGCATGCCCAATGGGGCCTGACTGCCTTCTGTAGAGTGAAAGCACCCCACGCAGCCAGTCAGAATATTGAATTTTGGAATACAGCGACTGATAAAATAGTTTTGTTTCAATATATTTCTTGAATTTTCAGACTGCAGCAACTCCAAAAATAATCATCTCTCTGGATGTGTAGTTAATTTAAAAAAAGATTTTACTGCAAACTTAAACCCCCCAAATAATTTAGTACCGATGACTGAGCAATTAGAACTAACTTTAAAGGAGGAAAATCAATTTTGGGCATTTATATAGCAGCCTTTACGGCCTTAATGTCTTGAAATGTTTTATAACTAATTCAGTACTTACGAAGTCTGCTAAAAAGAGAGACGTGTTGCCAAAGCTTTTTGTCTTGCACTCAGCAGAGCAAATGCACAAATGCTATCAAACTATCACAAAAACTTACACTACCGGAGAAAAGAATGTGGCAAATGGGCTCTGGCCAATGAATTGCCATGGAGAAGGCTAAGGAGAATTATATGCTATCCAAGTTCCCTAGCAATTCAAAGAAAACTTGAACATATTCCTTAATGTTTGCAGAGAAGGGGTTCCTACGTATGACCCAAAATAAAACCGCTACTTGCTACATGTGATTTCAGCAATTGGGCAACACTTACTGACCAATCCTGAGTACCCAAGTAGCTACACTAACAATCAATTTTTAAAATTCAGTCAAGTTCATAATGTGGCTCATTAGTGCTTGCTGGAAATGACATGTATTCAGACGCAAAGAACCATGTTTTAAAAGCTCAACTGGAAGTACTTAGCAATGTAATTGAAGAACTGGAATTTGCTTTGTCTGTCTGTCTGCCTCGCTTCTTCCCATTACCGTGTCCCTTATTATTTTCTGTCTTTAATAATCATTCATCTGCTGTGGCATTGTTTGGGGACAGCATTAAAACAAAAAGTCTCTTTTTATAACCATTTTGCTTTCTTATACTTGGGGATGAATTTTATGGGAGGGGGGTGGAAATTGCTCAGGCAAGAAAATTCATGGATACCAAAATTTTGGTTGAGTCCAGGGTTCTTGGTTAGGAATGAATCATGGATCCTGGGATGGGGTGTTCTGGAGGCCAGGATGGGAAGCACATAAGGGGATGTATAGTCTTGGGGATATGGTGACCCAATGAACATGGGACACCCGTAAAGGACATACTGCCCCTTCTTCCCACCTTTTAGCCTGAGGTGGTGAAAGAGCAGATTGGCCTCCTTCATTCCACCTTTCTCGCCACAAGTATAATTGCCTCAGATATGGAACAGGCCCTTAACTGACCATTAATTACCAGCCAAGAAACTTAATAGGCTTGAGCGCTGGTGGGCTAGCTGACACGTTACCCACTCACCATAAAAGGGAGGACATCTCGGAGATGGGTGGGAAGGCAGTGGGCTACCCACACATTCTATTCCATGTTACGTGAGCCTCCAACCTCCAGATACCCAGAGAGTCTGGTAAACAATTGGGTCTCTGCCCAGTGTAACGAGCATCAGATTAAAAAGTAAAATGAAAGAGTCTGTGGAAGTTGTTCTCTTTAGACCAGAATATTGGGAAATAAGTAGTAAAACATGGTTTATAAAGAAGAAAAAAAAAACTTAATTTCTGCAAGATATCCCAAAGCTACTCATAGCCCAGGGATACTGCAGCTTTGTCACTGTTGTAATCTAGGCAAAAGTGGCAACTAATTTGTGCATTGCAGCTTGAAAGATTTGATAAATTACCAGATTTTTAGAATTTTTAGATATAAATGTGGTCCCTAACTCATTTTTGAATGCTGCCATTCACCTTGAAAAGGTCTGTGCGATGCCGGTGTAATATGGTATCTGACATTGAACTGTTGGTCCAGCTTATATGCTCAAATCTATTAACTTGTCTGTGAACCCTTTGACCTTCTTGCTTGGTCAGCGTGCAACCCCTGAGACAAGGTTGACACAGGTTGGTTTACCATGTATTTAGGGATCCGAACATGGTGGATACTGTGTATGGTCCTGCTGACCAGATACGTAAAATTCATTATTTTGTTGGCAAAGCTTTTTTTAAAGAGACAACGGATGCTCCCTTGTTACCAATCTTCTGAAGATTTGACTTAAGTATGTTCTACGGGTTCCAGCAGTTTCCTGATGCCTTGGCCAAGTGGAAATATTTCAATACAGATATCAAGGGACAGATTTTCTGCTGGAGTTCCATTAGAGAACAGGTAGTCAATTGAGCCAGTTAAGGGCCACTGCCTGCCTTCACAGCCAATATGCATACAGCAGGAGGGCTAGCAGACGTGACGGGCGACCACCCGTTGAAACATGACACACTCCCAGTGGACATCCAGGAACAGGTTCCTTTGGGAACACTTCATGGCCACCAAAAGTCCCCTACCATCCCCCACATAAGTGACACCTGTCACTTAATTACCAAGCTGCAGCCCTGCGTCCTGCTCTCGCCTCTCCCTTTCAGTCCCAGAAGTGGGATTCTGCTGCATCAGCAAAATTCCCACAACTGTTGCAGAAATTGTCAAGAAATTACTTCAGAGGTGTTCCCTTGGGAAGTTGTATGCACATTTCTGCCACCTATGTGTGGCTGAGTGTAATGGAATAATATTCCGATATTAGAAATGTTTATCATCTGTTCTGATGCAGCATTGGTCAGAATAGTGAAATTCCGTGGGATACAGGGGAAGGTGGCGAGTTGGATCCAAAGTTGGCCCAGTGACAGGATGAGCGTTTGCAAATGGAAAGTGGTTTCCAGTGGCGTTCCACAGGACTCCGTTTTGAGGCCCTTGCTGTTAATGATTTGGACTTTTGAATATGGGAGGCATGATTGGGAAATTTACAGATGACACAAAAATTGACCTTGAGGTTGAGAGTGAAGAGGGTTGTTTCCCAATTGATACCAATGGTTGAGTGGGCAGAAAAGTGGCAAATGGAATTCAATATGAAAAAGTGTGAGGAAATGCATTTGAGGAGGGTAAACAAAGCAAGGGAATACTCAAGAAATGGGTGGATATTGAGAGGGGTAGAAGAGCTGAGGAACCTTGAAGAGCATGTCCACAGGTCACTGAAAATGACAGGACAGATGGACAAGGTGGTAAAGAAAGCATATGGAATAGTTTCCTTTATTGGATGAAGTATTGAATGCAAAACCAGAACTGTATAAAACACTTGGCTGGAGCTTTTTGGCATAGCTCTGGTCACCACATTACAGGAAGGGTACAATTGTTCTGGAAAGAGTACAGAGGAGATTTACAAGAATTTTACATGAGCAGGAAAATTGCAATTGTTAGGAAAGATTGGATAGGCTAAGATTGTTTTCCTTAGGAAAGATTGGATGGGCTAAGGTTGTTTTCCTTAGGACTGAGGAGGCTAAGGGATGACCTAATTGAGATGTATAAAATTATGAGGGATCTGGATAGGGTAGACAGGAAATTCCTATGTTATCCTATCTGAGGCCAATTACCAAGGGGCATAGATTTCAGCTGATTGGTAGGAGAATTAGAGGGGACATGAGGAAAAACCTTTTCACCCAGAGGGTGGTGGGCTACGGGAATTCGCTGTCCCCGGTCTGAAACGCTCATTTAACAGGAACCTGCATCTGCATCTGAAGTGCTGTGATTTGCAAGGGTGCGGATCAGATGCTGGAAAATGGGGTTAAAATAAGTGGCTAGTTTCCTTTTTGGCTGATGTAGACATGATGGGCTCTTTCCATGCCAAACTTTTATCTGGTCCTATTGTTTGTCCCTGGTGACCTATGTTTCTCGAGTTTACGTGGACCATTTAATTTATAGAAGAACCAATTGCATGGGATCAGATGCCACATTTTACAGTATAGAGGCCAGGGAGACCAGTTCCGAGTGGACTTGTTGGCAGAAGCCAGGGAGTCTGTCAAAATATATTTAAATTACTCAAAATCTAGGAAATGATTCTAGGGTCCATTTTTGTGGCAGACTGAAGTGTGTGTGTTTGGTGTCACTTAATAGAACTAAGACCAGGTAAGAAAGAAAAACATGGGTTCGTATAATGCTTTTCGAAACCACTGGATGTTCCTGAGCCAATGGAATACTTTTATTATTTTTCTGACAATATTGTAAATGAAGAAATGCAGCAGTCAGTTTACACCCAGCAAACCATCATTAGGATAATGACCGGACAATATGTGTTAATGATGTTGAATGAAGAGTTTTTCATTCTTTCTTGGACGTTGTTGGCTAGGCCAGCATTTGTGTGCCATCCCTAATTGCCCTTGAGAAGGTGGTAGTGAGCTGTCCATTTGAACTGCTACAGTCCACCGTGCTGTTAGGAAGGGAGTTCCAAGGATTTTAGCCCGTGACATTGAAGGAATGGCAAAACAGCTCCAAGTCAGTTTGATGTGTGGCTTAGAGGGGAACATCCAGGTGGTGGCATTCCCATGCATATGCTGACCATGTCTTTCTAGGTGGTGGAGGTTGCTGGTTTGGAAGGTGCTGTCGAAGGAGGCTTGGCGAGTTGCTGCAGTGCATCTTGTAGATAATGCACACTGCTGCCACTGTGCAACAGTGTTGGAGGAAGTTAATATTTGGGTTGGTGAATGGGATGTAAATCAAGTGCGCTGTTTTGTCCTAGAAGGTGTTGAACTTCTTGGGGGTCCAGAGTCAAGGACTCCCAGGAAATCTCCCTCTCGTGTGCTTATCAAGGTGCATTGCTCCTACTGGGTCTGTCCTGCCGATGGAGCAGAACATAGCCAGGGATGGTGATGTTGGTACCTGGGGAATGAACTGTAAGGATAAATACTGGTCAGGATACTAGGGGTAACTTTCCAGCTCTCCTTTGGAATAGTGTAATGGAATCTTTTGCAGCCAACTGAACAGATATCTCAGGCCTGTTTAACTTCTCATCCAAAAGACATCACCTCCATGCCGACATGCCTCACTGGATTGTTAACCTTGATTTTGTGGTCATTCTCTGGAATGGGACTTGAACCTGGAACCTTGTGACTCAGAGGAGAGTGCTACCAACTGATTGACACTGAACTCCAGCTTAATGGGTTTTCCCTACCAAGGTAAGTGTAGCACTTGACTAGTGCTCCAGCTGAGATCAGCTCTCTGAGCACAGGCTGGGAATTGAAATTTAACTCTCTAGTGGATACAGCTTCCTACCATGCCAGGCAACGCTTTAACCTATAGGCCATCAACAGAGTCATTGTATTCATTTTAGAGAAGGAGAACGACTAAACTGACTGAGTCATAATTTCCCGAAGGTAATGCTAGACAAATGATTGTAATATGAACTGTCTCAACCAGTACCATTATTTACCAAATGAAGCAAAGCGGATTGGTTGCAGAAAGCTCAACAAAAATTGTCGGAGTAATTCTAACGAAGTTGCTTGATGGACTAACTGGAGAATGTTTTCAAAGAGCTAGCACAGGCATGATGAGCCAAATGGCCACCTCCTATTCTGTATGATCCCTTAAATAGGTATGTGTTTGAAGAGCTAATGTTATTCATTACTTGGAGGATTTGGCACCGATTTCTTCACAAGTTACCATTTACTCTTTAGCTTGAAGTATTAATCAGTTTTTCACCCATACTTGCTGCTTTCTGCCAAGGAATTGTACATTAACTAAGAATCTCAAAGTGGAACAGTCTGTTGACGAATGACACAATTGGCATTTCTCTTGGTCCTTGTTCTGATTGCGTCTTTCTGTTTATACATGGGACCATGAGCATCTCTGATAAAATCTGTTTTTCTGTGTGGGGACAAAGTGAGATTTTCTTTTTGAAGTACAATGTAGACATATGGGGAGGGGGGGGTGGGAAGGGGCTGTTTAGCAAAGGGATAAATCACTGGCTTTGAAAGCAGACCAAGGCAGGCCAGCAGCACGGTTCAATTCCCGTAACAGCCTCCCCGAATAGGTGCGGAATGTGGCGACTAGGGGCTTTTCACAGTAACTTCATTGAAGCCTAATTGTGACAATAAGCGATTTTCATTTCATTTCATTTCATTTCATTTCTTCCTCTCAGTTAGAGACAAGTAGTTACATAGCTTGAAGGGCACATATCACATCAAGCATGCACAAAAAGGCAGCTTTTCACAAACTACAACCAGTGTAGTGATTGAATTTGGGCATTCTGCACCGTAATCTAGCCATCACGCCAACTGAGCTAAGACCCCACGCTACTTATATAAAGGAACAGCATACTGTTTAGTCTTTCTGGTTCCTGCACAGCCATAGATGAGAAAAAAATTAGCTTTGCTGGAAATGAGGTTTGTGCTGCCATCTTCCTTCTGCTCCTGACATAGAATAAGAAATCTAATCAATTTTGAGAATCTGGGGCATGAAGAATGTGCTTTAGGTTATATCCAGTCATCGTTTCGGCCATTTGATGGATAGTTAGTACGTTTATTGTAATTAGAAATGGGGAGTTGTATGTATCTTACTAGCTTTGTTTTTATCAGACTCCGAGTTTGATAAATTATACTGGAGGAATAGCTGGTACACATGATAAACTCCTCTTGATTTTCTCGGAAGTTTTTGTGGCGGTCAATTTATTTTCAAACAAGACCGGCATTCAATTCAGGGATCGGTGGGTGGAAGGTGAAGGCAGTCAAGAGCCACATAATAGTTACAACATAGAAATGGGAATCTTGGCCCAGCCAACCAGTCGATATTGGTGTTTATTGTCTTCATGAGTAGTGGTTCCAATATGTGTTGACCCAGTTTCCATTTCCTTTACCTTCAATCAATTCTGTAATGTATTCTTAAATTTTTCTTGATAATTGTAGCTTGGCCAATCCACCTAATCTGCACATCTTTGGACTGTGGGAGGAAACTCCCAGAGCACCCAGAGGAAACCCATGCAGACGCTGGGAGAACGTGCAAACTCCACACGGACAGTCACCCAAGGTCGGCTAACCACTGCCACCGTGCCATTACTGACCAGCACATGTTGACCTGGTCCCTCCTACAAATAGTCTGCAAGTTCACAGCCCTTTGCCTTACAAAGTTTCCCAGTTTTCTGTCTGAAATCTCACAGAGCAAGGTCTACCAGCATAGAGATAGTAATCAGTTGATGGTAGGTCATGTCTGACTAATCTACAGGCAGCACGGTGGCCCAGTGGTTAGCAGTGCTCCCTCACGGCACCGAGGTCCCAGGTTCGATCCCGCCTCTGGGTCACTGTCCGTGTGGAGTTTGCACATTCTCCCCGTGTTTGCGTGGGTTTTGCCCCCACAACCCAAAAGATGTGCAGGGTAGGTGGATTGGCCACGCTAAATTGTCCCTTAATTAGAAAAAATGAATTGGGCACTCTAAAATTGATAAGAAAAAAAATGTCTGACTAATCTAGTAGAATATTTTTGAGGCGGTTACTAACATGGTGGATATGGGAATAATAATCTTAATTAGTGTCACAAGTAGGCTTACTGTGAAAATCCCCTAATTGCCACATTCTGGCACCTGTTCGGGTATACGGAGGGGGAATTCAGAAAGTCCAATTCATCTAACAAGCTGCCTACGGTTGTTATAGAATCAGCTTTTGGAAGGCATCAATAGGTTTTTACATGAGATTATTAGGAAACTAAGAGCAAATGGAATTTGAGGCAAAATTGTGACGTGGATTGGTTATTGGTTAAGAGGTATGAGACAAAGAAGGAAATTGGTGGAATATGATCAGTGGTTTTCCCCAGGGATCTCTACTGAAATGACGGTCACGTTAGCTCCCTGGAAAAGCTGTGCATGCTGGGTCAATTGTAATATTCAAGATATAAGATCAGTTGATTTTTATTAAGTAAATAGTTTTAAGGCTAGAAAGAAAATGGGGGTAAATGGAGTTGAGGTCGAGATTAGCCGTGAGGTAATTGAGTGGTGGAACAGGCTTGGGGGCAGGGGGCGTTCTTATATAGACCTTTAAATCAATGGATACTGCTTTTTTTAATCTACTGTGACCCATCCCTTTTATAATTGCAAACACCCCTTTAAAATCATTCCATCATTTCTTTCCTAATGAAAACAACAGTGATTTTTCAGTTCTGGTGGCACAGTGGTTAGCACACTGCCTCGCAGAGCCAGGGACACAAGTTTGATTCCAGTCTTGGGGGACTGGCTATGCGGTGTTTGCACAATCTCCCCGTGTCTGCGAGGGTTTCCTCCAGGTACTCCGGTCTCTCCCCCCAGTCTAAAGACGTGCAGGTTAAGTGGATTGGCCATGCTAAATTTCCCCTTACTGTCCAAAGATTTGGTGGGGTTAAGGGGATAGGGTGGGGCGGCCTAGGTAGGATGCTCTGTCGGAGAGTCATTGCAGACTCAATGGGCCGAATGGCCTCCTGCACGATAGGGATTCTATGATCTATTTGTATATCCTCATACAGTCAGCATCCTACTGAATCTGACTTATGCCCTCTCTGTTGCTTCAACAGTACTCCCAATTTATTAAAGTTTTACAAAGGGCCATAACCACCTACTAGCAGTGTAAAGTGATGGCCTGCTGGAATTACAAGAGTTTAATGTGCACTTACCCGCTCTGAAAAAGTTTGTTTATACCTCTGCTGGCTGGAGCTACTTGAGACCTGGAGCGAAAGTGCCCCTGCAGACCCCAGAGAGCTGCAACACCAGCAAACGCGGGAGGCCAGCGGGGAGCCCGGATGTCGAGGCGTGGGGGGGCGGTGTCGGACATTGAGTGGGAGTTTGGGGGCGGAGGTGGTAGAGTCAAGGGGGAACTCCGATTTGGGCCTGCAGTTGGGAGGAGAATCCCATGAGGGGATCTCTAGCGCATCTTTGATCTATCTCCTTTCCCCCCCCCCCCCCAAAGTACAACACTGGGGAGCCAGGAAGTTATGGGCCATAGATTTATTGCAATGCCCCTTTTTCCATGAAACAATATTTTAGGGAAACTGAGAAACCCCAGACAATTTGCAATTTATAAAACTGAGAGAAAGGATACTTCACCCGAGGAGTGATGAATCTGATCAGTAGCTATTTTATGTTAAAACCAACTTTAATTTAAACACAATTAACCACATTAACATCTGAGAAATAGCTTTATAATTAACAGTAAAACAGTTCTTAAATAAAAGGAAAAAACTTTTAACTCACTATCTAGACCTACCACTATCTATATTCAACTAAACAACCCAATAAAGTTCAAAATCCACTCACAAATAAAGTTAGCAACCAGAGTTATTTGCTGTTCTCTGTGCCGACCTTTGGAGAGAGACTCCTTTCAGGAACACCCTGAAAATTCTTCTGTCTTGTTAGATTTCAATCCTATGAAAAACTGCTGTTCAACTTATAATTTTCTAGTAGACTGCAAAACAATCCCGCCTTTTCCCATTAATTATATCACCTGTATCCCACTAAAATGTCTCATGACCTGCTTATCTAGGACTAAACACCACCCCCTCATAAATTATCTACACCCCAAGGAACCTCCTTTCTATAAGCAATATTTCATTAGCTATCTATATGTCAATGGTTAGAAGCTATGATTACCTCACTTTCACAAATCTTTAATCACAGCTTTAGTAGACACTGCCTGTATGTATTTTATAGCAGCTTTTTAAAAAATAATGTTACTGTCACAAATATAATATAGAACAATTTCCTACATTCATCGCATGGGTGGGGGCCCAGGAGTTCAGGATGTTTAAAATAGATATGCTGAACTTGGAAGTGCTTTTATTTCTTCTGACTCTTTCAGAGAAACTATTAGCCTAACATGGCAGAAATATCCAAAGTTGGCGATTTAAATAACTTTGTTGGATGATTCCAGGCCAAATTGTCCAGGAGGAGTTGGGACTTTCTGGACAATTGCCACATTAATGCTTACCTGAGTGAGAACTTCCCACGAGGGATTCCCCAGCGAATCTTTGGTGTACCCCGCAAATATGACACTGGGGAGTCAGGAAGTCATGGGCCATAGATTTATTGCAATGCGTATAGTCTATAACTTTTTCCATAAAATAATATGTACAGTAACATATGCATCTACATACCAGCTTCTAATGCAGTAAAATGCCCTAATTGGTTCATAAAGGCATAAACAACAAAACTGAACAATTAGTCAAAGAGGAAGACAGTAGGAGGGGTAACCAGAAGTTTACTCGGGTGGATTTTAGGGAGTGTCTCAAGAGAGAAGTGATAAATTATTTTTAAATGCTTAAGCTTTGAAACACTTAACGCTGATTTTATCTTGGGGTGCGTTTGTGGCGTAAGAGAGCTGGGGCAAGCTGGTATCCTGAAGTCTTGTTTTGCCCGAGTGATTTTAATTCATGGGAACGCATAAATATTGGAGCTGGGCTTTGTAGCTAAATTGGTTGGGGTGAAATTTAAGGCAGCAGGAGCCACCACTGCGGACCTGTGTTAACCTTCCTGACACTTGCTGCTGGCAGTGGAGTCAGGAGGTCATCTTTGTTGGAGGGAAAGGAAGAGGGGGAGGAAGGCCTGGGGCAGGATAATTGTATGGTTTTGTTGTGAGATCCAGAGGTACACTGCTGGATGAACAGGAACCCAGAAGAAAAATTTAATTTCTCTGGACGCTTCTACTCCTGGGTCCTGTTAATCAGCAGGATCCTCTGATAGTGGTCGAGACTCGTGTGACCAACAGTTAAAGTCACATTGGTGTCCTATTTGACTTGTAGAATGGCTTGAATTTTGCATTCTTAAGAGGCCCTTGCTGGCCATAGTGAGCATCACCAAAGTCTCCCACTATTCTAATTCCTCACTCCCATCAGGTACATTGGTGGGGGTGGTTAATTCTGTAGCTATCAATTTGAGATCAAACATGAAATTTTTTCCTCTTCTCTCTCTCTGCTCGTTTTTTTTTTCATCTCCCCTGCTGAACTGTTGACAGCATGCAGGGGTGCATTGCCACAAATCTTCAGATTTATGTTTGATTGCTGCACAGTTTCCGTGTCTGCCAGTTATAGGGACAATTTATGGATTGAAAATTTATAGGGAAGAAAATGTTGACAATCTGAAAGAAAAGTGGAAAATGTTGGACATTTTAACAGACCGCTAAGCTGCCTAAAGACGACGGGTTAAATATTTAAAATGTAAACCTTTATGAGAAGGCATCATTCAGTGTTCACTTCTGAAGCAAAGTTGCACCCAAAACATTAACCCTATATTTCCCTGCTGGAGATGCCGTCTGCCCTATAGTCTACTGTACTTCCAGCATTTTGATACCTCTGGGTCTATTTGCCTCTGGTGGTGGAACAGGTGTGAGGGTAAAGCAGAAGAGGAAGGGAGTGGCAGCAGTTACCTCTGGGACGGGGGCTGTATTCCAGGCTTTCTCCGATTGCTTCATAATAATAATCTTTATTAGTGTTACAAGTAGGCTTACATTTACACTGCAATGAAGTTACTGTGAAAATTCCTTAGTCGCCACACCCCTGCGCCTGTTCGGGTACTGAGGGAGAATTAATAATTCACCTAATTCACTGTAACCTGCGTAGCAATTTCTGAAGGTGGAGGGAGAGTGGCTTCCTCAGTGATGTGCTTGCACCTCCTCTATTGAGGGAGGAATTGGAGCTGAAGCTTGGTCCTGGTTAATGTAACCCATCAACATAAATATAGCATGGTGTTGGTGTGGGGTGTTGGTGGGGGGGGGGGGGGGGGGTGTTGGGGTGGTGGAAGCAAATATATTCTGCTGAAAGAAGAGTTCCACACCAAAGACAAGATATGAATGGTCTCTTCACAAAAGTCAAACATTTCATATGAGATACGGCATAGTTTAAGAGCAACTGTGCTTGTTTGGTTTCAGTGTAGATTTTACAAAGTAGATCGATTTCCACTCTGGACCATAGCAACTGCTAGTGTCAATACATTTGGATATTTGCAGTTATTGCAGTTGCTTGGCTACCTTTTCTGTTATGCTACTTGATATACCAAAACAAAAACGTGCATATTAGCAATTTGTTTGAGGATTGAGATCTAGGTGTTTGCTTGGATACCTTCAGCACGTAACCTGAGTTGACACAACAGTGCAGTGTTGAGGGAGTGCTGCATTGTCTGAGGTGTTTCCCTTCAGCTGAAAATTTCAACTGTCATTTCAGCATGCCTATTCCAGTGGTTCATGGGGAGTTAAACATCCCATGTCACCATTCAAAGAGGAGCAGGGAAGTATCCCAGTGCCCTGGCTAACATTCCTCTTGCAACCAAAAACAACACACTCAAGTCCACTGGTCATTTGTCACTAAGCTATTTGCAGATATTCTGCGTGCAAAATGTTTGTTGTTTTTGTCTACAGTTGCTGCACTTAAAGTACTTCACATATAATAAATAAATTTGAGATGCGTACCCTTTTGCTAATGTTCTCCTTGCTTCTCATGAATGTATGCAGACATCCTGAGATATAGTTCAATGTGCATAGCCCACCTTTTGTTGTCTCACCCAAATGACCATTCTTCATGTGTCAAGGTAAGAACATGGTATGTTGGCAGGCTGTTGTACGGGCTATCCTCTTGACTCCATCCAGAAATTTGTCCGATATATTATGCTTCAGAAGGTATTAAAGCTCTTATTTCTTTTATAATGACAAAAATGGGGTTAAACTGCCATTTTGCTGACCATTCCTCTCTAATTTCAATAGGCTATTGGCAGATTAATACTTTACTGGGAGAGTTTAGCATATAGCACAGTGACTAATGAGTGAAACATTCAATAATGCATCCACAGATACTGTGGCTGCACTTTTGGTTTCAAATTGACTATTAAAACATGAACATGTGATGTCAGATGCTTTTGCCTGAAGACACTGATAATTGAGTTCCGTGGCGGCATGCTATTTGACCGTCACTCAGTCCAATTCTGTCCTCACCCATTCTCCAACCACCATACTTCCCAGACAGGGTCATTGGCGAGCAGGTAAAATGCCAGATCAATGGGAGATGTTCAAAATATAATGTAATTGGATTGGATTTGTTTATTGTCACGTGTACCGAGGTACAGTGAAAAGTATTTTTCTGCGAGCAGCTCAACAGATCATTAAGTACATGAGAAGAAAAGGGAATAAAAGAAAATACATAATAGGGCAACACAACATATACAATGTAACTACATAAGCACTGGCATTGGATGAAGCATACAGGGTGTAGTGTTAATGAAGTCAGCCCATAAGAGGGTCATTTACGAGTCTGGTGACAGTGGGGAAGAAGCTATTTTTGAGTCTGTTCGTGCGTGTTCTCAGACTTCTGTATCTCCTGCCCGATGGAAGAAGTTGGAAGAGTGAGTAAGCCGGGTGGGAGGGATCTTTGATTATACTGCCCGCTTTCCCCAGGCAGCGGGAGGTGTAGATGGAGTCAATGGATGGGAGGCAGGTTCGTGTGATGGACTGGGCGGTGTTCACGACTCTCTGAAGTTTCTTGCGGTCCTGGGCCGAGCAGTTGCCATACCAGGCAGTGATGCAGCCCGATAGGATACTTTCTATGGTGCATCTGTAAAAGTTGGTAAGAGTCAATGTGGATATGCCGAATTTCCTTAGTTTCCGGAGGAAGTATAGGTGCTGTTGTGCCTTCTTGGTGGTAGCGTCGACGTGGGTGGACCAGGACAGATTTTTGAAGATGTGCACCCCTAGGAATTTGAAACTGCTAACCATCTCCACCTCGGCCCCGTTGATGCTGACAGGGGTGTGTCCAGTACTTTGCTTCCTGAAGTCAATTACCAGCTCTTTAGTTTTGCTGGCATTGAGAGAGAAGATTGTTGTCGCTACACCACTCCACTAGGCTCTCTATCTCCCTCCTGTATTCGGACTCAACGTTATTCGAGATCCGGCCCACTATGGTCGTATCGTCAGCAAACTTGTCGATGGAGTTGGAACCAAGTTTTGCCACGCAGTTGTGTGTACAGGGAGTAGAGTAGGGGGCTAAGTACGCAGCCTTGCGGGGCACCGGTGTTGAGGACTATTGTGGAGGAGGTGTTGTTGTTCATTCTCACTGATTGTGGTCTGTTGGTCAGAAAATCGAGGATTCAGTTGCAGAGTGGGGAGCCAAGTCCTAGGTTTTGGAGCTTTGATATGAGCTTGGCTGGGATTATGGTGTTGAAGGCGGAGCTGTAGTCAATAAATAGGAGTCTAATGTAGGAGTCCTATGTAGGAGTCCTTGTTTTCGAGATGCTCTAGGGATGAGTGTAGGGCCAAGGAAATGGTGCCTGATGTGGACCGGTTGCAGCGGTATGTGAATTGCAGTGGATCAAGGCGTTCTGGGAGTATGGAGGTGATACGCTTCATGATCAACCTCTCGAAGCACTTCATTACGACTGAAGTCAGGGCCACTGGTCGGTAGTCATTGAGGCACGTTGCCTGGTTCTTCTTTGGTACCGGTATGATGGTGGTCTTCTTGAAGCAGGTGGGGACCTCAGAATGGAGTAGGGACAGGTTAAAGATGTCCGTGAATACCTCTGCCAGCTGGTCCGTGCAATTTGTTACTGAATCAGTTTATGTCCTCTACGGTAAGAGCTGTAGTTGCCAAAAAGGACTGGCATGGACCACTAAAGAGTTAAGAGACAGCAACTGGAAAATGAAAAGAAACAGCATAGATCTTGGCGTCTGACGAAAGTACAAAGAATAGCAAAGGGCTACAAGGGACTATCAAAAGAAATTTGCATGGGTAATCAAAATCCATACATTTTGTTGTACAATTATATTTAGATATTGCTGAAAAGAGAGACAAGTTGCCAAAGCTTTCCATCTTGCACTCATCAGGTCAAATGCCAAATTTCAAACTTATCACAGTAGTTTATACTACTGGAGAAAAGGGTTGATTGACAAGTTGACTGGTAGGCTGAAGTGTTGAAAGTAACAGGCTCCCAGGTAATTCAAAAAATGTGCAAGGCTTGAGCATGTTCCTTTTGTTTACAGAGAACAGGTCCCTGTAAATGAACCAAATTACGAGCTTGACTGATTATCTTGAATTATTTTTTATAGGATAGCTATTGGCACACATCGGTTTGTTCAGCAAGTGTTGCCCAATCGTGGAATCACATCTTACAGTAGACATTTTCATAGAATTTTTCATAGAATTTACAGTGCAGAAGGTGGCCATTCGGCCCATCTTTGGACTGTGGGAGGAAACCAGAGCACCCGGAGGAAACCCACGCAGACACCGGGAGAACTTGCAGACTCCATACAGACAGTGGCCCAAGCCGGGAATTGAAACTTGAACCGTGGGTCCTGGAGCTGTGAAGCAACAGTGCTACTGCTCCTCCCCTGTTTTGTTTTGTGTTTTGCAAATGTGGCTGGTTCAGTACGGTTTGCACTCTGCCTGTTATGAACAATGAAAGGAATGTGCTGGGCCTTAACTTCCAACCAGTAGCATAAAGTCGAGGCCTGCTGGAATTATAGCAGTGTAAAGCGCATATAGCTGCTCTTGAAAACTTAATTGAAACCTCTGCTGACTGGAGTTGATTGGAGACTGCGGGGAAAGAATCTCCAAAGGTCATAGCACGATGCAACTCCAGTGAACTTGGGGAGTCCATGTACCCCTTTTCAGGAGGTGGAGGAAGGTTTCCTGGACGGGGTGCTCCAATTGGGAGGGCGGTGGGGAGGGAGAGAGGCCCACAGGTTGGGGTGTCTCGTCTGGCTGGGTGTTGGAGGGGAGGGGAGGGGGGCGGTGGGAGTCCCATGGTGTGGTGGGGCAGGGTAATGTTAGGAATACCCTGCAGGATGATTAGCTGGGGCGGGGGGGTGTCCCAAGCAGGGCTCAGTCTGGTTGTTTAAGATAGTTATGCTGAAGTTAGAAGTGGTTTTACTCCTTCTAACTCTTTCAGAGTACCTATTGGTGAAAACTGGCAGAACCATTCGATGTTATCGATTTAAGCCTCTTATCAGATGGTTTCCAACACAGCACAAGTGCCCAGGGGAAGTTAGCACTTCTGAACAATTAACATGTTTGCCTGGGAACTTCCAAGAGGAAATCCCCATCGCATCTTTGGGGTACTCCCTAAATCTGACGCTGGGGTGCCAGGAAGTTATGGGCCGTTTTTTTACTTGAGTGGTCAAACGTTGAAGCATATGGCCTCCATGCCTGAAATTCACACGTGGCGTTGCTCAAATGTGTCGTGGGCAGAATGTCTCAATTGACTGATGGCAGCATCCAGCTAATGGTCACTGCAGAGTAACAGCATGAAATGCTTGCTTAACTTATTGTTCAATTATTTTTGGAAAAAGAGGGTGGCTAAGAGTAATTTCGGCTGCTTGAATGTTGATAACTATGATATTGTAAATTTAAAAAGGGGAAAATAGCTGAATAGCTACTTTGGGGCAGTATTTACAGCAGAGGAAGTGGTCTGAATGCCAGACATGCTAAGAAAACAAATATTGGATCAGGGACATAGAATCATAGAATTTACAGTGCAGAAGGAGGCCATTTGGCCCATCGAGTCTGCACCAGCCCTTTAGGAAAGAGCACCCCACTGAGCCCATGCCTCCACCCTATCCCCATAACCCAGCAACTCCACCTAACCCTTTTTGGACACCCAAGGGTATTTTATCATCGCCAATCCACCTAGCCTGCATATCCTTGGACTGTGGGAGGGAACCGGAGCACCCGGAGGAATTTAGCCTGGCCAATCCACCAACCCAGCACATCTTTGGGTTGTGGGGGCGAAACCCACGCAGACATGGGGAGAATGTGCAAACTCCACACGGACAGTGACCCAGAGCCGGGATCGAAATCTCGGCGCCGTGAGGTAGCAATGCTAACCCCCTTATTGAGTTCTTTGAAGAAATATTAGGATTAGTAAACACTGTAGTAGACAACTATATTTGGATTTTCGTAAGGCCTTTGATAAAGTTCCACCTGGTAGATTCATGACTAAGGGAAAAACATGGGCGAGATGCTCCACTCCCGCACCTGTTGGGAGAATCGCCTGGGCCGCCAAAACTTCCCGGGACGCCGGTCCGACGCCCTCCCGCGATTTTCCCAAGCGGCGGGAACGGCCCCGTCGAGTTCCGCAAGCCGGAGAATCGCCGAAGACACCCAAAATGGCGATTCTCCGGCACCCCCGCTATTCTCAGGCCCGGATGGGCCGAGTGGCCAGGCCAAAACGGCGGGTTCCCCCCCGGTGCCATCCGGAACAGCGCGGGAACGCTGGGGGGGTGTTGGCCTGGGGGGGGGGGGGGGTGGGGTGGCCTGCGGGGGAGGGAGGGGGGATCCTGCACCGGGGAGTACCTCAAATGTGGCATGGCCCGCGATCGGGGCCCACCGATCGTCGGGCCGTCCTCTCTGAAGGAGGACCTCCTTCCTTCCGCGGCCCCGCAAGATCCATCCGCGATCTTCTTGCGGGGCGGACTCAGAGAGGACGGCAACCACGCATGCGCGGGTTGGCGCCGGCCAACCCGCGCATGCGCAGGTGACGGCAGTTATGCGGCGCCGGCCGCGTCATCTCTGCGGTGCCGCCTTTACACGGCGACAAGGCCTGGAGCGTGTCGATGACGCGGCCCCGATCCTAGCCCATTGCCGGGGACTGAATCGGTCGGGATCGGGGCCGTTTCGCGCCGTCATGAACCTCGACGGCGTTCACGACGGCGTGGGCACTTCGGCGCGGGAGTGGAGAATCCCGCCCGTGGAGTCAGGGGATAAAAGGGCAAAATGGTACAATTGCTGACAATCTATAATACAGCATAAACAGAAAATACTCAGCAGCTCAAGCTGCATGTGTGGAGAGAGAGAATGGAAAGCAAGCTGAGTAATAAAGAGGTTAACGATAGTTAGGTGAATTGGACATTCTGAATTCTCCCTCCGTATACACGAAAGACACTGAACTGTGGCGACGAGGGGATTTTCACAGTAATTTCATTGCAGTGTTAATGTAAGCCTACTTGTGACAATAATAAAGATCATTATTTATTTAGTCACTCAGACTGGCAAAAGTTAGGAAATGATTCATTAAAGTTCCATCATTTAAATTACCGATTTTGTATTTGGGAATTCAAAATTTGTCCACGACACCTAATTAAGGCATGTAGTAAGTAGACAGCAATAAAATACAGGAAAACATTAATAAATGTGCAGGATGGCATATTATTGGTAAATGAGCTTTGGTGTGAGGTGGAACATTTGGTATGAAGAATAAGGAGGCCCCATATACTTGGGGGGAAAAAGTGTCTAAATGGAGTGAGGAGACATAGAATCATTACGGCACAGAAGCAGGCCATTCAGCACATCAACTTTATGTTGGCTCTTTTGTCTGATAATTCAGTTAGTCCCAGTTCCTCACTCTATAACCTTTTTCCCCAATAGGATGCCTCTTACTACCTACTTACTACCCATTTGCTATTCACAAGCTGGTAGAAGATTTCAGGGTTCTCTTTTATGTTGTTATTCTATTCTCATACTCTCTCTCAGCCAAACTTCTCGTCACTCTCCCTTTCAAATGATTTGTGTTTGACCTGGTTCTCACTTGAAGAATTCACCTGACATGCATCATACACTTTGGTTCATTGTTTTTTTTCTTATTCTCTCTTCATCCAAGGAGTCCTGGCTTCTGTTCCCCTGCCTTTTGGTTCTTGTTGGAATGTATCTAACCTGCACCTGAAGCATCTCTTTCTTTCAGATCACCCATTGTCATGTTATTCCTCTCTGTATTCGGTACAGTTTTACCCTGGCTAGATCTCTTCTCACCTCATTGATGTTAGCCTTCTTCTATCTTAGTTTGTTCCTTTCTCTTCTCCATTACTAGTATACATCTTCTTGTACAAAGATAAGTCTTACCCAAGTGTTCCCCCACATACAATTAGTTCGCTTGACCTACCGCAATCCAAAACACCAGATCCAGCAATGCCTCCTTCCTGTTTGGACCAAGAATGTACTGGGCAAGAAAGTTCTCCTGAATACTTTTCACAAATTCCTCTCCATCCTTGCCCTTAATTCAAGCTCTATCTCAATCAATATTTGGGTAATTGAATTCCCCCACTGTATGCTTCTTCCACATCTCTGATTTCCCTGCAGATTTGTACTCACTCACACTCTGTCTCTGTCTCTCTCCCTCTCTGTCTCTCTCACTAAATAAATAAATATTGTGAGGCCTATGGAATACTCTTGAGAAGTACGATCAGACTGACTATAACCTTTTGGTTCTCCATTCTAACCAAATGGATACAGTCCTTAACTCCTCAAAGATATCTTCTCTTTCCAACACTAAAAAATAAAATTCTATGAATAATACTTTTTTTTTCCCTGAGTTTTCTGAACATTTTATATCCTTAAATATTAATCATCCAGTTCTCACCATTTTTAAGCCATATTTCCATTTTGCACTGCCAGGCAGTCCTCAGATTTGTGACACAATTGGCCCCTAAAAACCACATTGTAAGTTGAACTGTTGTAAGTCAAAACTGATTTTCCCATAGGGACAATGGTATAAATGGGGATGGGGGGGGGGGGGGGGAGGTTTGTTCCTGAATCAAGGCAGGAAATTACTCCTGGACCGCCTGGCAGTGTAAAATGCTCTCAACTGCTTCCCTGTCAAATGCTGAGGCAACCTGTTAACGTCTGCACGACTTAACACAAGTTCCTTGGTTAGTATGGGAGATATGAGGCCATTTGATTACTGGCAGTTGTTTAACCTTGAACGTCTGCGAGTCTGAGTGCATATGACAGCATAAGCGTATAAATACGTTAAAATTCAGATGCTTGCACCAAAAAAGGTAACAGAAGAAAATACTTGTTTCCAACTTAATAAGACGATTCGACCTGTCCAGCCATACAGATTGGCGGCACACAACGTCAAAGTGCATGTATGAACTTGCTGGCACAGCATTATAAAGTTGAACCCGACATTGTAAAATTGTCAATTTGTAAACATTGTAAATCGTAACTCGAAAGTCGCAAAGTTGAGGGCTGCCTGTATTACCACCTCCTTTTCCTACATGGCTCTTTGTGCATGTAGCTCACCGGATCTATTTGCATACATGCATTCTTGTCCTGTCTTTGTATTCCTCCTAGTGCTTTTTGTCTGCTCCTATCTAATAAGGTGCTCCTTAATACAGTAGTTTATCCATGTGGCACTGGGCCTAATCCAGACCTTTCAGGTTCTGCTTTTTAACTCCCTCCCCAAATCCTGCGAATCTGACCAGAGGACCTCAATATGTGCTCTCAGTCTGTCATTGTTAATGTCATGTACTATAACTTCTGGTTCACTCTCTTGCCCCAGCAGAAATTTCAGCACCCTTTCCATGATGTCCTATTTTTTGGAACATTTTAGATCCTTGGAGAAGTTGGGAACTTAATATTCATCTATAATACATATTTCCATTATTTCCTGGATATCACATTCCACACATCCGATTTCTGCTTGTATCTATCTCACTGATCAGCTTCACACTTTAAGGAGCAAAGGAATCTGGGGATACAGATACACAAATCACAAAGAATATTGACAAATATTTTATAAAAAAAACAAAGCACTCGGAAAGAGGGAGAGAATTGAAAAGCTGGCATGTTTTGTTAAACTAGTAGAGAATCTTGCCTAGACTTTGCTCGGAGTTACTTAAATAGTTGTGGTCTCCATATTACAAAATGGACATTGACGTGCTGGAGAAGATGCAAAAAACCGATTGACTAGAATGATGCCAGAATGGAGAGGTTATATCCATCAGTTAAAATTGAATACATTGTGGCCCATCTACCCTCCATCTTTCCCTCCCTCTTTCTCGGTGAAGAGCTGAGCTGGTCAGTTCAAAATTCAAACAGGCTCTCTATTTTTGTCAGTGATTGCTTATTATTTTTTTTATTCTTTCACAGGATGAATGTATCGCTAGCTAGGCCAGCTTTAATGTCTGTCCCTAATTGCCCTTGAGAAAGGTATTTATAAATGAGAATAAATGGGGTAGTGGAGCAAAGGGATCTGAGAGTACAAGTATACACCTCACTACAAATGGTGACACAGTTAACAAGGCCATAAGAAATCAAGCCAAGCATTAAGGTTTATTTTTAGAGCGATAAAATTGAAAAATAAAGAAGTTATGTTAAACTTGTACCAAATGTTGGTCAGACTAAATTTGGAGTGCGTACACTTCTGTCTACTATATTACCAAAGAAAGAAGATATAGAGTCACTGAAGAGGTTGAAAAAGATTTACAAAGATCATTGCAGAAATGCTTGTGTAATAACTATCAAGGGGTCATGAATATGTTGGGCCTCTTTTCTTTTGAAAAGAGAGAAGGCTTGAAGGGATGAGACCTAATGGAAGTTTTAAAAATTCTGTGAAGTTATGCTCGAGTTTCCACAATTTTTTCAATTGGAATAGCAAAACCTTTAAGGTATCAGCAAAATATAAAACCCGAAGCGTAGAGCAGTTGTAGTAAGTGCTTGAAGTGAATCATATAGATGCATTTAATGAGAAGCTAGATAAGCATATGAGAAGGGAATAGATCAGTGTTGGGCAATCTGTGGCCTATCTGGGTTCTGAGTGTGACCCATGAGACATTTTGTTGGCCATTGTCCAAGCACAGGGTTGCCGCATTCCGCTGATTTCCGTCTGTCTAGTTTTTGTCCTACTGGTATAACCAAACTGAAATGCACATAAAGCAAGGGCACGCATGCTGATTGTACACAACATTGGATGTGAGCCGTGCACTCCTTCTGCGTCCAAGATGTAAATATTTATTTTGTTTTTAACATTTGAATGATGACAATTCTATTAATATATAAATAATTAATCATTTTCTTTAACTCATTATGAAATAATCTTCTTGTATTAAATGTATTTAATCTTATTCATGGGGTCATGGTTAGTGATCAAGCCCAATTTCAATCTTGTGGCCCACTGAGGTGAAGGAGGGTCACTCATTCAGCCCACTCAACAGCCTAGGTTGCCCATCACTGAAAGAGGTTGTAATGATGATCGAGTTAGATGGGAAAAGATGGGAGATGGCTCGAATGGATGATAGCCACTGGCATTGGCTGAATGATCTGTTTCTGTGCTGTGTATTATTTGTAATCCTATGCATTATGGGCAATGAAGGCTGCTATTTATCTGAACTTTATCATCAAGGTCTCTTTCAAAGTCTGTGTATTCTGGAACAGCAGTGTAAGCTTGTAAACAATGTGGTGTCAACATTTAAGCGTTCCTTGTTGTCTGGAGACAGGTGAGTCAGGCCAGAATAAGAACTGGAATATTGCACTCTTCAGTTGGGCAATTACGTTCCAGGTTTGGCAATCTGAAAAAAGTTCCACCATTCCTGTCTCTCTCTGAAGACATTCATTGTTTGTTTCTTGTTTCCTTCTGCTTTACACTTGCTCAACAAATGTGGGTGTTACTGCTGAGGCTACATCTAGTACCCATCTCTGGTTGCTCTGAGAAAATGCTGGCAAACCCTTTTTGAAGGAACTGTAGTGTTTTTGTTTAGTGGTGGTGTGGTGGCACTCCCATAATTGTATTAAATGGAAACTCCAGGATTTTGATTCCCGGAATATGAAGGGCCACAAAATTGTATGTAACGTATAGGTGACAGGGGATCAGGACTTATGGGGATGAGAAACCTATCTGGCGGAGCAGATTCCATGGGCCGAATGGCCTAATTCTGCTCCTATGTCTTATGACTGTATTCTCATGATCTTGTTGGTTTGGTTTGTTGCTAACTTTTAGTTGGTTCAATTGGCTCTGTTTTATAACCTTTGCTCTAGAGTCGCCAGGTATCTTTATGATATCGCCACGAGGTTCAAGTTATGATCAATAACTCTACACACCAATTAGTAAGATTCAAATCAATACACATTTATTATATACAGTAATCGCTACTCATGCATAAACTCTACTTTCTAGGCTATTTCTATAACTAACAGGCCTATACTTAGCTTCGGACTGGCCCACCAGGGGAACAAATGGCCTTTCGTTCGAGTTCTGAGTCTGCGGGATTCACAAGCTGGTATGGACTGGTAGCTAGGAGCACCTATCTCGTAGCGAGCGTTGACTTGAGACTTACTTGCTTAGAGGCAGCTTGGGCAGTTCACTCTCAAGGGTTGATTCGCTGCTGTGTTACCATGCCAAGAAGGACGATTTGAACTTGGGTACCTAGTTCCAAGTGATTGGATTACTTTCCGATCACTTGGATCGATTTCTCCAATGCTGGAGCAGTTCCCTGATCGCTGGGCGGTCCTTAAGTGTCCGTTGGCCTTCCTTTGTCTTGGCTCCTGCTGGCGCCGAGGAGTCTGGCTTGGCTTTATTCACCTTAACTGTTGCCATTGTGCTCTGGAATCGCTCATTACTATGCAGGTGGCTGCTGGTTTTAGTGCTGTCTGGTTTCTTACAGGTTCCAATATACATGATTTCTGTATTTGCTAGTCTTTGCCTGTGTTGGCTGAATTTCCCTTCAGCCTTTGCGGTTCTCCATTTTAAGTCGGGAAGTGGCCAACTCAGGTGGCTACACTCCCTCCTTGTGATCCTAACGCGAAGCTTGAAGGATCACATAACTGCGTTGTCTTCATTCCCTGACCCGGCGAGCACTCTTCTATGGCCTCTACACTGACCATAACTATGCAAGAAAAATTTTAACTAACATTCTAAGTGGCGCTATGTCAACACAGGGACATTACAAAATTAAAAAACGGTACCTCTAACTATCCTCAATAAACTACACTCACTCAAACATTCAGTCACATTAACTTCCTAAACAATACAAAATAAAAGCAGCATTTACATTTTTCCTGGCCTGGCAGTCAAGCACAGGGTTGTACAATCTTTCCATTTCTTTATTGACAGAAGAACGCAAACAAATATCCTTTATTATAGATCGAGGGGTTCGGGGTCTTGGGGATAACTGAAGATAGGGGATCTTATTCTGTATACCGGGGTGCGAGCGCGGCAGGCTCTCCTTCTTCTCCATTTTCTCATGTGGATAGTCTTCACGATGCTGCAGAGTATCGCCAACACTAATAGGGATTCGACTACGTAGGAAAGGGAGTACCACGTTATGAGCTTATCACACCATGATGGTGTGGTGTTGCCTGTACTGGGCTCTGGGTGCTATGGGGAAGTGAATCATTTACGGCCGGAGGGGTTGGGGTCAGGGGGTTCACGTTCAGCGCAACTGGGTACACATGACGAAAAACACGTATGCCGTCTTCATTGTTGTCTTCTTTCTCTTCTCTTCCTTTCCATTTCGTCTCTTTTCCTGGAGCTTCTGGGGTTCTGTGGGATCAAGCATAGTGTCTGTTACTATCTTGGTTTAATAAAACGTCTGTTAGTATGTCTGTCCTTTCGTGCCAATTCTCCCTTTACAATTTGTCACCATGTGTGACTCCCTCATTTTTTTTTTAAACCGAATATTTAGGACAAGACACATTTAAAAATACTGAAACAGTGCGCGCCGTCTCGCAGACTGTGCGGTTTACCATCCAAATGTTTGAGGATGTAAATAGCATAGGGATGGCAACCTAAGGGTCGCCTGAAAACAAAACAAAACTTTTTGAACCAAAAGTGCCAAAATGAGGTGCTTATGGGCCGCGACGGGCAAGATTTGGATGGAATCCCCGGATAGGACAGCGACCAATGCCGTGTGTTCTCTACCCGAGAGTAGCTGACCAGAGGGGAGGTCCTCATGCAGGGCGGAGACCAATGCCGTTTCTCCACTGCCTGAGCAACCGACAAGAACGGGCAAAAATGTAGTCATTGTGGGGGGATTGCCGTAAAGGTTCTACCTTCGAACCAGAAGGGCAGTTATGAATGGGGGTTTGGCAAGCTCTCAGCGGTTTCTGCCGATGAGCGTGCTGGCAAATTCTCAAAGGTTTCTGCAGACAAATAAGGCGTGGTGCCGTGAAAATAAATTCCGATCTTAAGTACAACATTTAACAATAACAGTAACAAACAACATTAAACAACATGCTGCAGGTTCCATCAGAAAGGACACCGTTTTCTCCCAAGCGGTTCCTTTTTAAAACATCATCTGGACACCTCAGTTATCCGTTGCGAACAGGGTCGCAAAGGGGTTCTCGCTTTGGGAGTCAGACTCAAAGTCGTCATCTTCTCCCGGATGCCATACTCTTGAATGTATAAGGGCTGATAGGGCTGAGCCTGTATGAGTTGTCGCGGTGCCAAAAGGTGGTGTCTAGTTCTGTGGGGACGGAATCGGGGTTGTAATCGTAGGGCGGTGGTGTTTGTTGAAGAACGTGATGAGGAAGGGATCACTCGAATCGTGGTCAGATTCGCTGGGTGTGGGTCCTGTTGCTTGGGGATAGTAGGGAGGCGTGCTGTGGCTATTGTCCGAGTCACTGTCGCTGCTGTCTGTGGGCGTTCCGGGGCGGTGTCTAGAGGTCAGGGGTGGAGTCGAGGGTGAGTCTGTGGATGTGTTGGGGGAGGGTAGGGATACGTTGGCTGTGGGCGGGATGTGGTCTGCTGCGTCGAGCATGACGAGGTGTGCGTGGTTGGACTGTGGGCCATATGCCTTAAACTGGTTAATATAGAACCACGCAGTCTTTCAGTTGGGGTACTTAATTTTATAGACGGAGGGGCTTACTTTGTCCGCAATGGAGTACGGACCCGAATATTTAGGTGACAGGAATGTGCTGGGGTTATAAATTGAGAGCATGACCTGCTATCCTACCTCAAACTCAGTCGCATGCACGGTCTTGTCAAAACAGGCCTTGCTCTGTTTCTTCCGTGTGCCTAATCTTACTGCGGCTGCTAGCTGACCCGTTTTTACATTTTCAACTAGTTTTACTGCGTTCTCGTGTGTGAGGGCCATCACTTTGGGGCTGGTCAAGTCCAATCCTAATAAAAATTCTGTGCCTTTCATGGAACGTCTGGTCATGAGAATGTGTGGGGTGTAACCTGTGGAAGTTGAGACAGTATTTCTCAAAAACATCAGCGCAAAAGGGAGGACTGAATCCCAAGTGGTGTTGTTCTGTTGGACCATTTTTCTGAGGGTTGATTTTAGGGTCCGATTCATGCGCTCCACGATACCACTTGACTGGGGGTGGCATGCGATGTGGAATTTTTGGGTAAAGCCACATATCTTGAGGATGTTCTTCATGACACGTCCCGTAAAATGGGAACCGTGGTCGGATTCAATGCCGCGGGGGAGTCCCCATCTCGTAAAGATGTGGTGGGTTAAGATCTTTGCTGTGGTCTTTGCCGTGTTCGTTCTGGATGGGAATGCCTACCCATTTCGTAAAAGTGTCTATGACTACTAATACATATTTGTAACCATTCCTGCAAGGGGGCAATGGTCCTATAAAATCGATCTGGAGGTTAGTTCAGGGGCCATTAACGGGGCGGGTGTGACTAAGCTGAGCCTTCTTTGCGTATCTGTCCGGATTGTTCTGGGCACAGATAAGGCAATTCTCAACGTAGTGCGTTACATCTTCTTTTAAACTTGGCCTCCAACAGAGCTGCCTGAGGTGGGCTGTAGTGGGATCAATTCCCTGATGTCCATGACTGTCATGGAATAAACAAATGAGCTGATTCCTGTCCTGTTCAGGAACCACAAAAGGGTGTCTTTTAACACCACACCGTCATGTGTGGTCAGCGCAGTTTTAAATCTATCGTAAGGTGCCGTAAATTTTATTTTCAAAATCTCCCTGAGATTGCTATCCTGCTTCTGGGCTTGCACTAAATCCTCCATATTAGTCTGCGAGACCTGAACTTGTCGTGCGGGGACTGCTATGAGTGCTCTTTTCAAAGAGTCCGCAGCATACGGATGCTGCGGAAGCCATTCCCAGGGGGCTCCTTTCTTTAGGAGGTCTGAGAGGGGTGCTGCCTTGCTGGCGAAACCGTCAATGTGGTTTCAGCAATAGCCAGCCAGTCCTAAAAACGACCGGAGGGCTGAAACGTTCTGGGGAAGGGGCAATTTGGCAATCAAGTCAATCCTTTTATGCTCGATCTCGCGTTTACCATGTGTGATAATTGTACCCAAATATATCACCTTGTTTTCCAAAATTTGGGCCTTTTTGGGGTTTACTTTACAACCAATTTCGTGTAGGAGTGCTAGGAGTTCGGATAGAAGCTCGATGTGCTCTGCCTTGGTGTCTGTCTGCAGTAATAGGTCGTCCACATACTGGACCAGACATTCAGGGCGAGAAAACTTTGACAAACCATTTGCCAGCTGTCGGTGGAAAATGGAGGGGGAGTAGTGGAATCCTTGTGGAAGGCATGTCCACGTGTACTGCTGATTTTTGAAAGTGAAGGCAAATTAGTATTGGCACGCTTTTGCCAATGGAATGGACCAGAATCCATGACTGACGTCCCAAACCGTAAAGTATTGTGAGTTGAGTCCCTGTTTGAGCATGGTCTCGGGTCTTGTGGCTACCGTGGGGGCTGCTGCGGGGGTGACTTTGTTGAGTTCCCGGTAATCGATGGTCAGTCGCCATGATCCATCGGGCTTTCTCACTGGCCAAATCGGGGCATTATTAGTGGAGACTACTGATCTGAGTACGCCCTGCTCTAATATGCTGTCGATAACTTTTGCGATTTCTCCCTCTGCCTCTTGGGGAAATCCTTATTGCTTTTGGGGTCTAGGGTCAGGTCCTGTGATTTGAACGGAACCAGTCATCCGGCCACAGTGGTGTTTGTGGGTCGCGAATTCTGTCCGGTGCTTCTGCAGAACTGCCCTAACCTGCTTGTCTGTGCTAATCGTGGACGGGTCAAACCAGAATTCGCCGACTGCGCTAATCTTGTTGCCGTATTCGCCTATTGTGAGCGTTGCGGGGGCTCTTGCGGATTTTGCCATTTGCCAAACACATTGGTTGACTGGATCAAAGGACAGGTTGTGGGAATTCATAAAATCGATTCCCAAAATGTGTCCTGCTGTGTGGGGCAGGTCGACTTAAGACTATGGGGTGCTTGGTGGTGATGTTGCCGATTTGAATGGGTACAGGGGCGGTGATGTGTCCCTGTTGTGAGTGGCCTGTAAAGCCGCTGAGGGTGATGGTGGCTGTAGTGGGCCCAGTGTCTTTCTGGAATATGGTGGAGGAATTGATTGTGGTGCGGGACCCTCCTGTGTCCCAGAGAAATTCGATGGACTGTCCCCATATCTTTGCTGCAGCTACTGGTCGGCCGGATCTATCCCAAAGCGTGTCGCAGACCCAACTGGGGGAGCCCGAACACAGTCAGTCCGTTGCGTTCCGGTCCGTCTGATCTGAACGGGTGCTAACGCTATGTATGGGCTCTGTCCTATTCTTATTCAGAGTGCCTGCCTGCTGGGCTCTCTGTGGCTTTCGTGGGGCATTGCATTCTCTTGCAAAGTGTCCTAACTGTCCACAGTCATAACACTCCTGTGGCTTTTGTGGGGGGCTGTTCCTGCCTTCGTTCACCCATGCGGGGTTCTGGTGCGTTTTCACCGCTTGGATGTCTGCTTCTGCCTGCTGTTCCTCGGGTTTCCTAACTGCGGGTTTGTTTTGTACAAACTACTCGCAGGTGCGGGGCAATCTTTTTAAAACCCATTTCTCATTGTGGGCTTCCTCTGAGGGGTCATAATTGGTACAGGCTTTTTGTCCTGCCTCTGTGGCATGGGAGATAAGGGTGCGGGTCCATTTGGCCATACCGTCTTGGGACAAATGGGCGCGTTCTAAATTTCCAAAAACTGCTGTGAAATGGATCCACTGGCGTCCAGGAAACGTTGTGGGGTGTTCTGTCTTTTTCTGCCTGCACTTATTCAGGCCTTCTACTGGGTCACCTCTGTTATAGCCGATCGCATCCAGGATCGCTACGTGCATTTCCTCAAGGGTGTCTCCTCCTACATTCTGTGGGTCGGGAAGGGCTGCTACGACCGAAGGGTCTAAACTCAAAACTGTGAGCTTCACGTGCTCACGCTCATCCAGGCTGTACATGGTGGCCTGCTGTTTTACTCTGGCAAAGAAGTGGTGGGGTCTGAGGTGGGGAGGAACGGTTTGATTTTATCGCACGCGTCCCGTAATTGGGTCACTGTTAAGGGGATGGTGTACAGAAATTCCGTATCGTCCGATATGGCTATGCGGTGGGTGGTGACTGGGTTCATTGGAGCCTGAACTATCTGCTCTGTGGGGGGTTGGGACGCTTTTCTCTTCTGGGGCTTTCCCTGCGCACATGTTCCCTGAACATATCTCTGCGCTGTCTCACTCAATTCTTCCCAATCAGGGCCGTCTTCCTCATCTAACTGTGATCCAAAGGTTTCCTGGAATCCTTTTTGAACTGAAAGCAGAGATTGCAGTTCTGCAATCTGCTTCCGGCACTTTGCGTGGTCTAATGAGCTTTGTCTTTGCTCCGTGGTGGTAGTATGGAGTGCTCTTAACGCTGCCTTCAGGTCACTACACTGCCTCTGCAATGCCTCTACCTGCTTCTCTGTTTCCTCCCGTACCAGGACTGCACGTTGCGTGTCCTGATAGGCCTCTTCGTACTGTGATTGGAAGCTGCTTAAGTGCGCCAGACAAGACTGGTGTGCCCACTTGGCATCATCCACCTCTCTGTCTTTTGCTGCTAACTTTCTCCTTAATTCTAGGTTCTCTTTCTCTACCTCGCTCACATCGACCTTGCTCATTCGATGTGTCTCCTCTATCACTTTACTGAGCGTCCGAACATCCTCCTCTGTGCCCTGTAATTTGCCACTCACCATCACGTATCTGCCCCCACTATCCGCCACTATGGTCTTTGCCTCAAACATTACCCGCTTCCCCACTAGTATAGCCACCCCCTGTTTTTCGCATCTAGCCCCGAATGAAACACCTGCCCCACCCATCCTTTGCGTAGTCTAACCTGGCCTATCAGTTTCAAATGCGTCTCCTGTAACATAACCACATCTGCCTTAAGTTTCTTAAGGTGTGCGAGTACCCGTGCCCTCTTTATCGGCCCGTTCAGCCCTCTCACATTCCACGTGATCAGCCGGGTTGGAGGGCTCTTTACCCCCCCTTTTCGATTAGCCATTCCCTTTTATCCAGCTCCTCACCCGGTTCCCACGCAGCTGTGTCCCCCCCAGGCGGTGCCCTCCCGCCCCGCCCACCCCACCCCATACCAGCTCCCCCTTCTCCCCAGCAGCAGCAACCCAGTAAATCCCCCCCCCCCCCCCCCGCTAGATCCCCCACTAGTGTAGTTACACCCCCCATGTTGCTCCCAGAAGTCAGCAAACTCTGGCCGACCTCGGCTTCCCCCCGTGACCTCGGCTCGCACCGTGCGACGCCCCCTCCTTCCTGCTTCCCTATTCCCGCCATAATTATCATAGCGCGGGAACAAAGCCCGCGCTTCCCTTTTGGCCCCGCCCCCAGCTCCTCCACCTCCCTTCCTCCCTCCCCCACAACCTGTGGGAGAGAGAAAAGTTACCGGGTCGCAGGATTAACAACATAAAAATCATCTCTCCCCCCTTTTTCTCCCCTCTTCGACCCCATATTCGCCCCACCACTTTGTCTCAAACGTTCTTTTTTAATAACCCGCTTATTCCAATTTCTCTTCAACAATAAATGTCCACGCCTCATCCGCCGTTTCAAAGTAGTGGTGCTTCCCTTGATATGTGACCCACAGTCTTGCCGGCTGCAGCATTCCAAATTTAATCTTTTTATGAAGCACCGCCTTGGCCCGATTAAAGCTCGCCCTCCTTCTCGCCACCTCCGCACTCCTGTCTTGATATACGCGGATCACCGCGTTCTCCCACCTACTGCTCCGAGTTTTCTTTGCCCATCTGAGGACCATCTCTCTGTCCTTAAAACGGAGGAACCTCACTACTATGGCTCTGGGAATTTCTCCTGCTCTCGGTACTCGCGCCATCACTCGGTATGCTCCCTCCACCTCCAACGGACCCGTCGGGGCCTCCGCTCCCATTAACGAGTGCAGCATCGTGCTCACATATGCCCCGACGTCCGCCCCTTCAGGAAGACCAAGAATCCTTAAATTCTTCCTCCTCGCATTATTCTCCAGCACCTCCAGCCTTTCCACACATCGTTTATGGTGTGCCTCGTGCATCGCCGTCTTCACCACCAGGCCCTGTATATCGTCCTCGTTCTCGGCAGCCTTTGCCTTCACGACCCGAAGCTCCCGCTCCTGGGTCTTTTGCTCATCTTTTAGCCCTTCAATTGCCTGTAATATCGGGGCCAACAGCTCCTTCTTCATCTCCTTTTTAAGCTCTTCCACGCAGCGTTTCAAAAACTCGTGTTGTTCAGGGCCCCATATTAAACTGCCACCTTCCGACGCCATCTTGGTTTTTGCTTGCCTTCCTTGCCACTGCTCTAAAGGATCCACCGCAATCCGGCCACTTTCCTCCTTTTTCCATCCGTATCCAGGGGGGATTCCCTTCTGGTTTACCGCACAGTGCTTTTAACCGTTAAAATTGCTGTTGGGGCTCTTATTAAGAGCCCAAAAGTCCGTTCCACCGGGAGCTGCCGAAACGTGCGACTTAGCTGGTCATCGCCGCACCCGGAAGTGCCAGGTATCTTTATGATACCGCCACGAGGTTCAAGTAATGATCAATAACTCTACACACCAATTAGTAAGATTCAAATCAATACACATTTATTATACACAGTAAATCGCTACTCATGCATAAACTCTACTTTCTAGGCTATTTCTATAACTAACAGGCCTATACTTAGCTTCGGACTGGCCCACCATGTCAGGGGAACAAATGGCCTTTCGTTTGGGTTCTGAGTCTGCAGGATTCACAAGCTGGTATGGACTGGTAGCTAGGAGCGCCTATCTCATAGCGAGCGTTGACTTGAGACTTACTTGCTTGGAGGCAGCTTGGGCAGTTCACTCTCAAGGGTTGATTTGCCGCTGAGTGACCCTGCCAAGAAGGATGATTTGAACTTGGGGGCTTTAGTTTATAGTCCCCAGGGGCTTCCCGCCCTTCGGGGTGGACCCCGTACCTGGTTCCAAGTGATTGGACTACTTTCCAATCACTTGGATCGATTTTTCCAATGCTGGAGCGGTTCCCTGATCGCTGGGCGGTCCCTAAGTGTCCGTTGGCCTTCCTTTGTCTTGGCTCCTGCTGGCGCCGAGGAGTCTGGCTTGGCTTTATTCACCTTTATTCACAATGTTGCCATTGTGCCCTGGAATCGCTCATTACTATGCAGATGGCTGCTACATTACTATGCAGATGGCTGCTGATTTTAGTGCTGTCTGGTTTCTTACAGGTTCCAATGTACATGATTTCTGTATTTGCTAGTCTTTGCCTGTGTTGGCTGAATTTCCCTTCCGCCTTTGCGGTTCTCCATTTTAAGTCTGGAAGTGGCCAACTCAGGTGGCTACAGGTTCTTCTCAGTTGAGGTATTGGGGCTGAGAAGCGATACCAAAGTAAATTGAGCAGCTCTTTCATTGAAAATGAAATGAAAAATGAAATGAAAATCACTTATTGTCGCAAGTAAGCTTCAAATGAAGTTACTGTGAAAAGCCCCTAGTCGCCACATTCCGGCGCCTGTTCGGGGAGGCTGGTACGGGAATTGAACCGTGCTGTTGGGCTGTCTTGGTCTGCTTTCCAAGCCAGCGATTTTGCCTTGTGCTAAACCTGCCCATTTTCTGCTGGTAAGCCCATTGTCTGCAGCAAAATCTACCGTACTTTTTTTAAAAATGGTAACTTTACAGTTAATATATTTTTGCGCAGGATAAATTGTGAAAACGTGTACTAAGCAATTGGAGACTAACTTGAAATAAAATCTGTTCCAATCCTGCCATTCAGATAGTCACGAGCGCTGATAGTGCCACAACCCACAAGATCAAGCCCATTGTCTAGAATGAAGTTTGATAACTGCTATGTTTGATCGTTTGATTAGCAGTGCGGATTTCATACTTGAATGGAATTGTTGTGCTTCAGAATTTAACGTTGTAATTTAAATATAGTTTGTATTCAATGCACTGTTAATTTGCACCATTAGGCTGGAGCTTTCCAGCCGTTTACGCTGGCGGATCCTCCAGGCCTGCCAACAGCGCACCCCCAACCCGGCAGCAAGGGGTGCATTCAACAGGAAACCCCATTCTCAACAGTGGACCAGGAGATCCGACCAATGGCGGGCTTCCTCTGCCGCCACGGAACATGCCACGGAAAATCCCGCCCTACTATATTCAGAAAATCTTCCAGATCTTGTGTAGCTCTTTCAACGATGTGAATCTTCACATCTAACCTCCACATAATATCTCACCCACAGTAGCAAGTCTGCAATTGGCAGCCCAATGACCAGATACATGCCCTCTACTCCTGGAGCATATTGTTACTCCAGTTTGCTGCACCACTGCTGAATCAATATATTTAAAAGTTCCTATGTTTCGCATCTAGTGCATTCAACATTGGGTAGAGTTTAGGTTCGATTCTTCAGTCTACCTCAACCACAGGTTACACATTCCTTACTGTATTAGCAGATTAAAATCTCATGCTGTTATTTTGTTGTGGAGACGCATTCTTAAACTAGCACTTCAGTGAGGAATTGATTGGGTGGTGCGCTATACAAGGTGCCATCCTTGGATGAGAGGTTAAACCAAGGCCCCATTTGCCCCCTCATGTGGAAGCTAAAGATCCCGTGGCAATAGTTGTGGAAAAACAGTACAGTATTAGCCAACATTTATCTCTCAACCAACATCACAAAAATAGATAATCTCGTCATGTATTTCATTGATGTTTGCGGGAGCTCCTTGCTTCCAAATTGGCTTACATTTCTTAAAACTACAATAGTGACTTGGCTTCAAGTACACTGGCTGTAAAGTGCTTTGGAACATCTTGAGATAAAAAGATGCACTCTGGAAATGCAAGTAATTTAACAAAAAACTGTCCACCCTGTTGTAATCAACCCAACTTGCATCATTCCTGTGAAAGGGTAGACCCATGGGTCTGGTGAGTTCCTGCCCGATGTCTGTGGGGAATAGTATTGGGTTAAAAAAAATAGGCCGGACTTCAGATGACTGGGATATGCTGATTAGTCCCACAACAGGTGGCTCTCCTCTGTAAGACAGAAAAATAGGTACTTTTGATCGAATTTAGCGCGCAAAATTGGACTAAAACATCTCCTCCCCCTCAACGATGATATAGTACAAATTGCAGGAAGCAGCAGTTCCAAGAGGCTGCTGGAACACCAAGAATGGAAGCAAGGGACAAGAAAGACGATCAAGCGGGTCAGCAGACCGGTGAGGGGGTCCCCATCCGCGCCCAAGAGAGGGAGACCGGTGACCCCAAAATCGAGCCTCCCCTCCCCAGCCAGGTGACGGATGGAAGACGGGGCTCCGCTCTGGGCGAAACCCAAGGCAGGGGAGCAGCCAAGAGCGGTCATTGCCAAGCTGCACGGATACCAGGACTGGGAAAGGATCCTTCAATGGCCAGAAGACGAAGGCTTGTAACTGGTGGCACATGACATCAGAGTCGATTAAGACATTGGGACAGGCCTGGCAAAGCAAAGGGCAAAATTTAATCGGGCAAAATCGGCCCTTTACAAAAACAAAATTAAGTTCAGGTTCTGGGTAACATATCAGGGCAAGGAACACTAATTCACTGAACTTGCAGAAGCGGACGAGTTCATCCAAAAGAACGGTCTAGAGAGGCAAGGGAGACAGTGATAAGGAAGGCACAGAAGAGGCAGAGAAAACCTATGGACAATTTTCCGTGGGACTGCAGGAAAACCAGTTTGTAGCAAGGAGAGGGCGAGTGCAGCAGAGCTCAGGCGAGGGTAAGGTGGAGATAGAGGGGACACCAACAGAGTGGGTGTAGGAGAGGAGTCAGTCTGACCACAGAAGGGGGGAGGGGCCACCACACTAGCGGGAAATTCCATGAGTGAGTAGGGGTGGGGGGGGGGGGGGGTCACGGTGCATCTCCCACCTGGGAGAAAGTGCCCGGGGGGGCACAATGCCAAGGGGGGAAAAGTAGAGAGGTAAACAGAAGGTGGGGGCATGTGTGTGTGTGGGGGGAGCAGCGAGGAGGGGGGGAGAAAACAAAACCACAGGGGGAACAAAATGACATTGGGGCCGGGGGGGGGGGGAAGCGGGGACTTGAGACTGGCCTCAACAGGTTACTCTCAGAAACGTGGAACTAGATGGCACCGCAAGTAGCCACCTTAGAAGGTCCCTGGACAAAGGGAAACACTGAATGCAGGGGCTCATGCACAAGGTAAGTATAGTTGATCCTGCAGGAGAGGGGGTGGAGGGGGGAGGGGGGAACGGACAAACCCCTTCCCCAATTAGGATAGTTACCTGGAATGGCCCAGTGAAAAGATCCAGAGTCTTCACCCACCTGAAAAATATGAAAGTTGACATAGTGTTCCTTCAAGAGATGCAGCTGAGGGAGAAGGACCGACTGCGGAGCAGGAAGGGATGGGTGAGACAGACGTATCAATCATATTATGGGACGAGAGCCGGGGAGGGGTAACCATACTGATAAGCAAGAGAACGATGTTCATTACAACAAAGAAGGTTACAGACCAAGGGGGACGGTACGTCATGGTCAGCGGTATCCTAGATGGGGCACTGGTAGTCCTTGACAACGTGTACGCTCCCAACTGGGACCACACGGAATTTGTAAAGAAGACCAGGGCGGAAATCCCCGACATAGATGCACACTGACTCATCGTGGGAGGTGGGAGACACTTCAACTGTGGACAGGACCCACTGACGGACAGATTGATCCCGAGAACAGGGAAAACAACAGCCTAGAGAATTGGGAATATTTATGGAACAGATGCAGCAGTGGACCTATGGCGGTTCATTCACCCAGGTTAGAAGGAATTTTATTTTTTCTCGCCAGTACACAAGGTCTATACCCGTGTCAACCTCTTTGTAATGGGGAAAACAGTGCTTCAGGAGATAGTGAGGGCGGAATACTCCACAATTGTAATCTTCTACCACGGTCCACACTACATTGATGTGAGGTTGGAGACGGGTCGTGCCCAACGCCCCACATGGAGATTGGACACGAGCCTCCTGGCCAACAAGGTCTTCTGCCAGAAAACATCACAGGCCATAGGCAAGTACGGGTTAAGGGTAGACAGCTAACAGCGAACATCAGACGACTGCTGAACGTGATAATTACCCCATCCAGGGAGGGAACAGCAGAGGTGATCGTCTCCCTGGAAGCAGTGAAGGCCTTTGACAGTCGAGTGGAAGTAGAAGTACTAGATCGATTTGGGCATGAGGTTCTACTCATGCACAAGCCCTCATCGCTAGATACGGACCAACAACACCAGCTCTGAATACTTCCAGTTGCACAGAAACACAAGGCAAGGCTGCCCACGTCCCCACTCTTATTTGCCCTGGCACTTGAGCTGTTGGTGATCGCCCTCAAGAGTGGCAAGAAGCTGGAAGGGAATTCGAAGAAGAGACCGAGAGCACAAGAGTCTCGGTCTATGCAGATGACTTTCTCCTCTACATCTTGGACCCGCAAAGCAGCATTGAAGGGATCATGAAGCTCCTGGGAGTTTGGAGCCTTCTCGGGCTACAAACTCAACCTGAGCAAGTATTCCCTGTGAACCCGAGAGGGGGTGGGGCAGAGCAGGAGGGACTACCATTCAAACTAGCCCAAAACAAATTTCTCTACCTGGAGACACTGAATATGAGGGACTTTTACACAGAAGACAGGCTAGCAACATTAGAAGGACTGGCGGAGAGACTGCAGCTACCTAAAAAAAGTGAACTCCAACACCTACAGTTTAAGAACTTTCTCCTCAAGGAGACAACCGCATACCCACAGACCCCGAGACACACAATGTTACAGGAGCTATTGGATGCGGTGATCAGGGTGGTGGGTGGATGAATTGTGGACACTTTACGGAGGATAATTAGAAAAGGGCATGCTCCCCACTGGACAAAACACTGGAAGAATGGGAGGAAGAACTAGGGATAGAAATAGGGTGGGGATTCTGGAGCGAAGCACTGAACTCCACCTCCTCATGTGCAAGGCTAAACCTCATGCAGCTGGAAGTGGTGCACAGCACACACCTGACAAGAACTCAAATGAGTAGGTTCTTCCCGGAGGTGGAGGATAAATGGGAATGGCGCCAGGGAGGCCCGGCTACCCACACCCACATGTTCTGGGCCTGCCCCAGACTTGTCAGGTTTTGGACAGCCTTCTTTGAGGCAATGTTTAAGGTTGTGGGAGTGAGGGTGGAGCCGTGACCAAGAGTGACAGTCTTCGGGGTATTGGACCAGCCAGAAGTATTAATGAGGATGAGGGCCGACGCCCTTGCCTTTGCTTCCCTAATTGCCCTCTAGGGAATCCTGCTCGGCTGACGATCAGCAGCACCGCACACAGCTGCAGACCTGTCAGAATTTCCCCACCTGGAGAAGATCAAATTCGCTATCCGAGGATGGCTTCCACAAAGCTTGTTCCAGGACCTGTTCGAGGCCAACAGCTGGTAGAGTGGGGGGAGGGGGAGGCGGGAACCTACGAGATTGCAGGGAATAGCAGGAAAGGGGGAGGGAGACGCGGGAACCTACGAGATTGCAGGGAATAGACAGGAAAAGGAGGGGGTGTTGTGGAGGCCAGAGACAGAGGAGAGGGAGGTTGGAAAACAACCAAAACCGATATCGGGGGCCTAGAGCAAGGCCACAAGAAACAGTACTCCCAAAGTGACACAAAGTGAGATGGGTGGGGTGGGGCCAAATGACAAAGCGGGGGGGATGGGATCAAATGACAAAGGGGGAGGGGGGGGAAGGGAATCGCATGTAAGTAGATACCTGCCCACTGTATAATAAGCGACCGAAGAACAGATCCTAAAACAAAAGGAGGTTTGCAGGGGGGTGTTGGTGTGAAGGTGGGTTGATACCAAGGGTATCTTGTGTATTGTGTATCGTCTTGTGTATTGTACCCTTGTTGAATGTACAGTTTACAAAATGTAAAACATCAATGAAAACATTTTTTGAAAAATAGGCAGCAGCAGGAGGTTGATGTTGGGCTGATATTTCAATGCAAGCAGCAGAGTAAATGTCTTGTTTGTTCCACATCAATGACAAAGACTGCTCAAGATTAAAGTTTTATCTTCTCACTCTGCCTGAATGTAACTGCTCCCAGCCATGCTCCAATAGTAACACACTCATTTCGGAGTCAGAAGATCATGTATTCAAAGCCCAATGCAGATTCTTGAGCGTCCAGTCCAGGATATTAATGCAGTACTACTAATAATATCAATCTTTATTGTCACACACAAGTAGGCGTACATTAACACTGCAATGAAGTTACTGTGAAACGCCCCTAGTCGCCACATTCGGGTGCCTGTTCGGGTACACAGAGGGAGAATTCAGAATGTCAAATTCACCTAACAAGCATGTCTTTCGGGACTTGTGGGAGGAAACCGGAGCACCCGGAGGAAACCCACGCAGACACACTGAGAACGTGCAGACTTCGCAGACCAGTGACCCAAGCCGGGAATCGAACCTGGGACCCTGGAGCTGTGAAGCTATAGTGCTAACCGCTATGCTACCGTGCTGCCCGATATTCACCTGCCCTCAGAATTACTGAGGGAGTTCTGCGCTTTGTCTTCCAGATAAAATGTGAAATTTAATCCCCATCCGCCTCTGAAGACGTAAAAAATCCTGCAGTGCTGTTTGAAGAAGAGCTGTAATATTCTCCCCACTGTCCTGACTAACATTTATCCCTCAACCAACACTGAAAACAAATGACCTATAACATAATTGCTGGAACTTGCTTTGTACAATTTGGCTTGCATTACCTACATTACAACAGTGGCTGCACCTCAAAAGGTATTTCATTAGTTGTAAAACATTATCTGAACGCCTGAGATTGTGAAAGATTATGATTATAAATCATAGAATGATACAGTGCAGAAGAGGCCCATCAAGCCTGCACCGATTTAAAAAAACAAAAAACAAATCTATACTAATTCCACTTCCCAAAGCCTTGAATGTTATGACATTTCAAGTGCTCATCCAAGTTTCTTTTAAAGATTGAGAGGTTCCCTGCCTCTACTGCCCTCCCAGACAGTGTATTCCAGACTCCCACCTCCCTCTGGGTGAAAAAAAACCGTTCCTCAGATCCCATTTAAATTAATCCTTCTGCCTTTCTCCTTAAAATTATGCCCCCTTGTTATTGACCCTTCAACTAAGGGGAATAGCTGCTATCTATCCATCCTGTCCATGCCCCTCATAATCCTATACACCTCAAATCAGGTCCCCTCTCGGCCTTCTCTGAAAAAGAAAACAATAGCTAAAATGCTCCATCCCAGGCAACATCCTGCCAAAATTCCTTTGCACCCCCTCTGTTGCTCAGTGGGCTAGATAGCTGGTTTGTGATGCAGAACAATGCCAGCAGCGGGGGTTCAATTCCCGTACCAGCTTACCCAAACAGGCGCTGGAATGTGGTGACTAGGGGCTTTTCTCAGTATCCTCATACTTGTGACAATGAAAGGTCATTATTAATATTATTACTGCGATCACATCTTTCCTATCGTGCAGTGACCAGAACTGCATATAGTAATCCAGCTGCGGCCTAACCAGAGGCCTGTACAACTCCAAAATAACCTCCCTGCTCTTAAAATCAATGCCACGACTGATGAAGGCAAGTGTCCCATGTGCCTTCTTAGCTACCTTAGCAACCTGTCCTGCCGCCTTCAGGGATCTGTGCATCCCTCTGTTCCCCTTTCTTTTGAATTTGGGCCAGCTCTCACAAGTAGGAGGCAGAATGCTAATTTTGTGGATCCCCCCAATGGATAAGTTATTGAATACATAGATAAAACTAGATTTATTTAGTCACTTTTTCTGATAGGTTCTAAATTAATTTAAGTAAATTATTAGCTTTTTTTAATAAAAGTGTTTTTCTATCTTTGTCCATTATCCTTAAATTCACCTGGAATGTCATCTGGCTAAATTGTAAATCCGTTTTCTGCTCTGCTCTGTAACTGTTATCAAAGTCAGACTGGAGTTACAACTATTGTTTAGGTATTCCAACTTCAATTGATGAGACCTAATAATGCGCTCTTCCTGCCAGCCTGGAGTCAGCACTGATTGACAGGCCTGTAGAGCAACAGGACAAAGGGATTTGTATTGTTTTACATCGGAGATTACGTGTGCCGTCTGTAAATGGAATTTGTTTGTCATTTTTGTAATAATTTATTTTTACTGTTATGATAAAACTCCAGTAATTTACCGTGTCATTCTTTGATTTTTTTTTTGTCACTTTTTCGGTCTACATAAATATGTGGATCAAAAAAGTATGTTTTAACCTTTGGTTTCTTTCACCCTCACATTTTTAATGATTTTTTTTTCTTCTCGCCCTCTTTTTAGGTCTCCCCATGCCACACACCATTCCCCGGCCAAAAGGGCAAGGTAGGTGATGTGCTCCCAGGCCTTTGCCACTGCTGCTCTTAAATCAGCTACTGGGTGGTGTGTGAGAGCAGCCATGGGCTGACTCATTCAGCGACTTTCAATCTCTCTCACTCCCTCGTCGGGGGAATTCACCTGATTCCTGGCTGCCTAGTTGCGGGAGAGGAGATGTACACGATTGCTTGTGGTCTAGTAGGGGCTGGGGAGATATGCATACTAATCCACTACTGCTACCAATATCACTAAGCTGCTAATCTAACACAACTCACTTGGGAGTGGGTGAATGAGCTGCATCAGTTATTTCCAGAGCCTTTCATCCTCTGCCCTTCTGACGAGCTCCTCACCTGAATTGAAATCCCATTTTCTTCAAAATGTTTGACGTGGGAGCTTCACAAAGGAATTGGATAGCTCTTTCAAAGAGCCAGCACAGATAGGCTCAGCCAAATGTCGTCCCTCTCCTCCCCCCTCCTGTATCATTCGGTGATTCTATAAATGATGAAGTTGCTCATCGAATTTCCTCTCCAATATTCTCACCTTCCCCTGCACTTCTTTGGAAGCCTTGAGTCATGGTTGGAGCTGCTATTCCATCAGCTTTAACAACCCTCTGGTACCCATTCTGTTAGGTTAGAATCTGAAAAGGAAGTATTGGCGTGATATTTGTGGGTGATCTCGCAGCCAAGCCCACTTTATGTCCACGCAGACCATTGGATCCAAATCAGAAATGAAAATCCTGATGGATTCTTTTTTATTTTTCCCTTCTGACTCCCTCTCCCCCTCCACCTTAAGCGATATATAGGCCAATTGGGGGAAAAAAAGAAGTTAACCAATTGTAATATCTACCACGACCTCTGGATGACCCGTGTGCCTTATATCCAAATAAGTGCCTTTGGAGTGTAGACACTGTTGTAATGTAGGAAGAGCAGCAATTATTTGTTAATGGCAATCTCCCGCAAACCGCAATGGCCAGATGGTCTGTTTTAGATGCTGGCTGAGACAAGGCAGTTGCCAATTAGGGCTAGTTTTTATTTTTGTTATTTAATATTTATTTATTTGTTGTTGTTTTCTTTTGTTCTTGTTTAAATAAAAAAGGTCATTATTATCTGTATTGTTTTAATGTTGTGTAAAGGATGCACAATGTACTGTGTTGGTTGACCAAAAATTTTCAATAAAATATTATTTTTAAAAAAAATTAGATGCTGGCTGAGGAATAAATATAAACCAGGGCACTAAAGAGTCAAACTCCCTTTTTAAATGAACAGTACCATAGGACCTTTTACATCCATCTGAGAGGGGTAGGCAAGGTCTTGGTTGAACATCTCCTCGGAAAGATGGCACCGAATAACCTACAACCCTTTGACTTGGGTGAGAATGCCATTCTTGTTCCGCTCAAGAATGCCCCTACTGGAGTTAGCAAGCCAAACACTTTTTGTAGGGATTGAACCTGACATCTCTTGGACTGCTTTGCGAAGTGCATTTGCCTGTGAAGCCTCTAGAGACTCCCTAGTGATCAGATTTTGTTTGGAAACAAACTCTGTGCTGCTCTGGGTGCCACAGAGCACCGATCGACTGAAATGAAGAGTAATGTGATGGGTGGCACGGTAGCACAGTGGTTAGCACTGTTGCTTCACAGCACCAGGGTCCCAGGTTCGATTCCCGCTTGGGTCACTGTCTGCGGAGTCTGCACGTTCTCCCTGTGTCTGCGTAGGTTTCCTCCGTGTGCTCCGGTTTCCTCCCACAAGTCCCAAAAGACGTGATGTTAAGTGAATTAGACATTCTCAATTCTCCCTCTACGTGCCTGAACAGACGCCGGAGTGTGGCGACTAGAGGATTTTCACAGTAACTTCATTGCCGTGTTAATGTAAGCCTACTTGTGATAATAATAAAGATTATTATTGTTATACCACAAGGCTGTTGAACTGCAGAGGGCTTCATGTAGTTCTAACACTTTTCACAGTGAAAATGCTGAATCTGTACATTTGATTCAAAATAGAAATCCTAAGAATGTCGTTGCCACATTATGTAAAAACTCTAAAGGCATTTTTTAACAAATAGTAATTATAGAAAATCAAAATACCCTGAAATTATGAGTTTCCTGGAAATGAGAAACTGATTGAAATCTGTTTCAGAAGTGTAAAATAACTTTGGAGAAATAGGTGTCCTAGCATTGTAATTTCAATGAAATTGACGTAACCACATGTGATTAACAGCCATAACAACTTCAGCCAACAGAAAATAGGCTCTGTATGACAATTATTAGAGAAAGAACTTGCATTTAAGCACCACCTTCGTCAACCCAGGATGTCCCAAAGTGCTTTACACCTAATTAGTAGTTCAGAAGTGTAGTCACAGTTTTAATGTAGAAATAAAACTTTTCACTGGTTGGAGTTCCCTGAACCCGCCCCCCCCCCTCTCCCCAACACAACCTGTGTTGATTTTTGTAATATTTATTGTTTAGTGGAAGAGAGGATGTTTAAGTCATTGCCTACAGTTAATGATTGTCCGATGCGGTTTACATATGGCAGATTACATTTTCCAATGGTTGATTTGGAACAGGTAGCCATACAGACTTGATTTTGATGTCAGTGGCAGTATTTATTAGTGCATGTTAGATTGGCGACACCTTGTGATTGCAGAGAAGACAAAGTATACCGTGACATGATTATGGTTTGTGAATGAATTTCAATGAAGTACACAAGAATCCAGGCCAGATGATCCCGTCAGCTGCTTGTATTTCTCGTTCTGGTATCCTTCATATTCACGTAGTCCCTGACCTGATAATCTAACTCCTTAGCTCTATTCTCATTTCCCATTTATTAGATCCCTGGTATGGGTTTCTGTTTTATACATGGACAAAACAGTAGATGTGAGGAGAGCTTCAATCTTTGGCTGTTGTTGCCGTGCAAGTTTTGGTTTGAGAGAAACAGAATCAAAGGATCAAAGAGAATGTTCCATAGATTCTCTGACAGCATTTAAAATGAAGTGCAAAATACGTTATCAAGACTTTTTTAAATTTGCAACCGACTGTTAGGATCCCAGATGAGAACCAAACTATTTTCAATTTGTAAAAGTGTGAGGAAATGTTACACCACAGGATTGATAACACTGATCCATAGGTATCTTTTATGTTACAACAAACTTGAATTTAAACACAGAATTAATCACATTAGCAACAAGGAAATCGCTTTACAGTTTACAGTTACAACAGTTGTTAACTAAAAGAGAAAAAAAGTAACTTACTAAACCTGCCACTCTATTCCAATTAAGCAAACCATATATTTCTCCTTTTCTCTGTACAGCATCTTTGGAGAGAGAACCTTTCAGAACCGAATTGAAACACCTCTGTTCAGATGAGTGTTCTTGGACCAACTACCTTTTTAAACAAAACTGCCTCCTCCCATTAACTACATCATATGTACCCAAAGCATAAGGCATTCTTTTGTCTCTTACAAGATGTCCCTTGACTTGTTTAGCCAGGACCAGACACAATACACCTCATGAATTATCTACACTCCAGGGGTCCTTCAAAAGTGTTCCAAATTCCATTAGCTAGCTATCTGTAAACAAATAAATGGTTCTCAAGATCTATTAACAGAACCTTCACCTGCAAATGAATGACCACCAAACCTTTATGACCCCTTAAACACAGCTCTTAACAGTCAAACTGTCGGTATGCACCTCGACCCAGGTTTTAGTTACATTACTGCATAAAATATGACAATTTCTTACATTCATCACAAGATAAATTAGCAAAAAAAAGTGCTAGGTATCCCCCCCCCTCCCCTGGTGCCTCCCACATTTGCTTAAGTGCAATATTTTAACTTGGCAAATAAATTACATTAAACTGCTTTGCATCCCCGGGGGAACATTCTTCCTATGCCAACCGCAAAGTAATCAATGCATGGGGGTTTGGCTGATCACTGTGTTATTCATAGTCTTCAAAGCATGAGGGTTGTGTAAGGACCCTTCCTGTTGATTCCCTTAGTTCCTATTTCTTTAATTTGGTCCCTGAATCATTAATGGAGACATACCTTTAGGTCGAGCAGAGGAAGTGAGGAACTCAAAAGTGTTAAAATAGTACACTGTGTTATAAAGTTTTGTATTTTGGGCAGAAGAACCCAGACTTTATGGCAGCCAAGAGATTGGAGGAGTCTGTTTTGATTGGTTGGCTGGTTCTGCCCACCAACCGCCAGTGAATGGACCCTGACGAGTGTTTTCTTTCCCTGAGAGAACCCACTGGATGCAGCTTTCTCTCTCTCTCTTTCTGCTCCCTACAATCTGCATGCAGAAGCTCTTACTTGCTGTGAGTCTACAGTGAAAACCATTACAAGTTAAAAGAAAAGATAATGTCCATCTGAAGCAGAGACTGAAGAAGAAATTAACTGGACATCCATCTGAAATGACAACTCTTATCCTTTTACTGGCATCATTATTTTACACCCCTCTTTCCCCTTGGATTTTGTGTTGTATTTGTTGCCTATTTAATTATAGCTACTGTTAATAATAAATTAATGATATTTTAATTTACAACCCCAGTGACTGTAGTTATTGGGCAGGAGAAGACCTTGGGTATTTTAAAATAAAAGTTAATTTCAACTGCGTTGAGACACCTGGGTCAAGCGGGGCTGGAATTGACCACGTACTGACCCGTGGGTAGTAACAGTTGGCTCTGACTGTTGCGTGTTTGTATTGCAATCGGAATAGGAGAGTGCTCCAGTCACTACATGCAAAAATATTGCAATTGTGGTGGGACATTTTCCAGTGATGCTTTGGGTTAGTGACATAATCACAACACACTGTGGGAAACTATCCCAGTGTGTTAGTGATTTTGTAATAATATCTGGAAGGTTTCCCCTGATTCTATTTCCAGCTGGATTGTAAATACATTTGATTAACCCACTTAATCCACTAGAAATAATAAGCATGGGGAACCTCGTCATGTTTCAGGACTATAGATTTTGCTGATGTTTCCTTCTGAACAACCAGCTATTGTATCAGACAATTTGATTGTAGTCGAGTTACAAATTATTGGCTTATTTATTGTACTGTACGTTGCTGGAGCTAGAAACAGTCTCATGGAATATTTACCAAATCTGCAGATGCAGGCCTGCACACACAGGGCAATCAACTCTTGTGGAATGAATTAAGAGACACCTTGGAATTATGTGAAGGGGGGGGTGTTGCAGGACTAAAGGCTAAATTGCAGGATGGCTGATCACCTGAAATTCATGGTGTATGATAGGTGTTGCACCAACATTGGTCACCATTTTAAATTCTGCTTCCTTTCCAAATATGTTGCCCATTGTTTACCTCAGCAGTCCCTAGTTATCTTGCTTATACTTTTGTACATACTATATAATTAAGTAGTTCAGTAATTCATAAATTCTAAAATCGGAGTGTAGAGGTTGCAGGAGATCCCCCGACACTAGGCATGGCTTGGCTCAGCGATAGAACTCTGCCCTCAGTCAAAGGTTTGTTACCTCAACTTCCATCCCGGATGCAAAATCAAGGCTGACCTATTTTTCTTTTCATTGTTCCATGTTTTTTATATTCTGCTTTATTTTTAATTGTACTATTAACCTGGTGTTCATTTCTCTATCATGTTCACCTAATTTCAGTCATCCACGGAATTCTAGCTTTGGACCCCCCCCCCCCTCAAACTGTGCCAGTGTCTGCCTGAACTGTCTCTTTTGAAGGCCTCCAATTGCTCATTTACTGTTTTACCCTCTAATCTTTGTTGCCACTTCACCTATGCCAAATCCCTTTTCAATTCATTGATATTGCCCCTCACCCAGTTACTTGTGCTTTTCCATAACTACCCTAAATCTAATGTTATGGTGACAAGGTTCCAAAATACTCTTCCATTGTACCTCCGCAGTCCCTAGTTGTCTTGCTCATACTTTTGTACATACTATATATTTCAGTAGTTCATTCCCATATGTCCATTCTTAAGAAAGTGGTGAGCGAGGCACCACTCACTCCCTCAGAAATAAAAAGCCATGAAATAATTTCATCTGAGCATATGTCATGAATTTACAAGCACCCTGCAGGTTATATCCACAAAGCCTCACAGACCAATTGTCTCATTATGTTCCTATTTATAGAAATCGGGCTTTGTGTGAAAAGAACTGGCCAGTTCAAGCATGTGCTTCAGCTTGACAGCAGAGTAGTAGGTTCCAATTGGATGGTATAAAGTTTCTGTTGTCATAAAACATCATTGGCTCAATTTGCTGTGAGCAGTGCTCCTGAGACCAGCTAAAACATTCAAACTCTGTAACTTGAGTGGACTTATTCTGAATTTTTAAAATATCTCAAGTTGAAGTGGCCAGTGACTTCCATGGAGCAGGAACAGGAGCTATGAGGGTGAGCTCTGAAATATTTTGATGGATTTATGGCCTTATACAGTGATTTAGGAAATTCCATTTCTGGGTTTGTTGCTAACAGCAGCAACAACTTGTACATTGAAATAATAATACATTCCAAAGAATTTTCATCGAAATGAAATCAGATAAAACTTGACCAACGTGAGGAGAACTCATCAGCTGATTTGAGTAATATATTAAAGAACAATGAAATGTACAGCACAGGAACAGGCCCTTCGGCCCAACAAGCCTGTGCCGACCAGGCTGAACGTCTAAACTAAAATCTTCTACACATCCTGGGTCCGTATCCCTCTATTTCCATCCTATTCATGTATTTGTCAAGATGCCCCTTAAATGTCACTATCGTCCCAGCTTCCACCACCACCTCCGGCAGCGAGTTCCAGGCACCCACTACCCTCTGTAAAAAAAACTTGCCTCGTACATCCCCTCTAAACCTTGCCCCTCGCACCTTAAAAACCTATGCCCTCTAGTAATTGACCCCTCTATCCTGGGAAAAAGCCTCTGACTATCCACTCAGTCTATGCCCTTCATAATTTTGTAGACCTCTGTCGTTCCAGTGAGAACAAATCGAGTTTATTCAACCGCTCCTCGTAGCTAATGCCCTCCATACCAGGCAACATCCTGGTAAATCGCTTCTGCACCCTCTCTAAAGCCTCCACATCCTTCTGGTAGTGTGGCGACCAGAATTGAACACTATACTCCAAGTGTGGCCTAATTAAGGTTCTATACAGCTGCAACATGACTTGCCAATTCTTATACTCAGTGCCCCGGCCAACAAAGGCAAGCATGCCGTATGCCTTCTTGACTACCTTCTCCACCTGTGTTGCCCTTTTCAGTGACCTGTGGACCTGTACACCTACATCTCTCTGACTGTCAATACTCTTGAGGGTTCTACCATTCACTGTATATTCCCTACCTGCATTAGACCTTCCAAAATGCATTACCTCACATTTTTCCGGATTAAACTCCATCTGCCATCTCTCCGCCCAAGTCTCCAAATGATCTAAATCCAGCTGTATCCTCTGACAGTCCTCATCGCTATCCGCAATTCCACCAACCTTTGTGTCGTGTGCAAACTTACTAATCAGACCAGTTACATTTTCCTCCAAATCATTTATATATTCTACGAACAGCAAAGGACCCAGCACTGATCCCTGCGGAACACCACTAGTTACAGCCCTACAATCAAAAAAGCACCCTTCCATTGCTACTCTCTGCCTTCTATGACCTAGCCAGTTCTGTATTCACCTGAAGACAGGATCCAAAGATTTCTGTCAAGGCCTCAGCAATTTCCTCTCTAGCCTCCTTCAGTATTCTGGGGTAGATCCCATCAGGCACTGGGGACTTATCTACCATAATATTTTTCATGATGCCCAACACCTTGTCTTTTTGGATCTCAATGTGACCCAGGCTATGTACACACCCTTCTCCAGACTCAACATCCACCAATTCCTTCTCTTTGGTGAATACTGATGCAAAGTATTCATTTAGTACCTCACCCATTTCCTCTGGCCATACATAGATTCCCTTGCCTGTCCTTCAGTGGGCCAACCCTTTCCCTGACTACCCTCTTGCTTTTTATGTACGTGTAAAAAGCCTTGGGATTTTCCTTAACCTGATTTGCCAATGACTTTTCGCGACCCCTTTTAGCCCTCCACACTCCTTGCTTAAGTTCCTTCCTACTTTCCTTATATTCCACACAGGCTTCGTCTGTTCCTAGCCTTCTAGTCCTGACAAATGCCTCCTTTTTCTTTTTGACGAGGCCTACAATATCTCTCCTTATCCAAGGTTCCTGAAACTTGCCGTATTTATCCTTCTCACGCACAGGAACATGCCGGTCCTGAATTCCTTTCAACTGACATTTGAAAGCCTCCCACATGTCAGATGTTGATTTACCCTCAAACATCCGCCCCCAATCTAGGTTCTTCAGTTCCCGCCTAATATTGTTATAATTAGCCTTCCCCCAATTTAGCACATTCACCCTAGGACCACTCTCATCGTTGTCCACCAGCACTTTAAAACTTACTGAATTGTGGTCACTGTTCCCAAAATGCTCCCCTACTGAAACTTCTACCACCTGGCTGGGCTCATTCCCCAATACTAGGTCCAGTACAGCCCCTTCCCTAGTTGGACTATCTACATATTGTTTGAAGAAGCCCTCCTGGATGCTCCTTACAAACTCTGCCCCGTCCAAGCTCCTAGCACTAAGTGAGTCCCAGTCAATATTGGGGAAGTTGAAGTCTCCCATCACAACAACCCTGTTGTTTTTACTCCTTTCCAAAATCTGTCTATCTATCTGCTCCTCTATCTCCCGCTGGCTATTGGGAGGCCTGTAGTAAACCCCCAACATTGTGACTGCAGCATTCTTATTCCTGATCTCTACCCATATAGCCTTGCTGCCTCTGAGGTGTCCTCCCGTAGTACAGCTGTGATATTCTCCCTAACCAGTAGCGCAACTCCACCACCACTTTTACATCCCCCTCTATCCCACCTGAAACATCTAAATCCTGGAACGTTTAGCTGCCAATCCTGTCCTTCCCTCAACCAGGTCTCTGTAATGGCAACAACATCATAGTTCCAAGTACTAATCCAAGCTCTAAGTTCATCTGTCTTAACCATTATACTTCTTGCATTAAAACATATTCACTTCAGGCCACCAGACCCGTTATTTTCAGCAACATCTCCCTGTCTGCTCTTCCTCTGAGCCATACTGGCCCTGTTCCCTAGTTCTCCCTCAATGCTTTCACCTTCTGACCTATTGCTCCGGTACCCACCCCCCTGCCATACTTGTTTAAACCCACCCGTGTGACACTAGCAAACCTTGTGGCCAGGATATTTATGCCTCTCCAGTTTAGATACAACCCGTCCTTCTTATACAGGTCACGTCTGCCCCAGAAGAGCTCCCAGTGGTCCAGATAACAGAAACCCTTCCTCCTACACCAGCTGTTTAGCCACGTGTTTAGCTGCTCTATCTTCCTATTTCTAGCCTCACTGGCACGTGGCACAGGGAGTAATCCCGAGATTACAACCCTAGAGGTCCTGTCTTTTAACTTTCTGCCTAGCTCCCTGAACTCCTGCTGCAGGACCTCATGCCCCTTCCTGCCTATGTCATTAGTACCAATATGTACAACGACCTCTGCCTGTTTGCCCTCCCCCTTCAGGATGCCCACTACCCTTTCGGAGACATCTTGGACCCTGGCACCAGGGAGGCAACATACCATCCTGGAGTTTCTTTCACATCCACAGACGCGCCTATCTGTGTCCCTGACTATGGAGTCCCCTATGACTATTGCTCTTCTGCGCTTTGATCCTCCCTGCTGAACATCAGAGCCAGCCGTGGTGCCACTGCTCTGGCTGCTGCTATTTTTCCCTATTATGCTATTCCCCCCCAACAGTATCCAAAGCGGTATACCTGTTCGAGAGGGGGACAGCCACAGGGGATTCCTGCACTGACTGCCTGCCCATTCTGGTGGTCACCCATCTCTCTACCTGCACCTTGGGTGTGACCACATCTCTGTAACTCCTATCTATGACGCTTTCCGCCACCTGCATGCTCCTAAGTGCATCCAGTTGCTGCTCCAACTGTACCACACGGTCTGTGAGGAGCTGCCATTGGTTACACTTGCTGCAGATGTAGTCGACCAGAACGCTGGAAGCATCACAGATCTGCCACATCTCAGTTGGAGCACTGCACCCCGCTGAGTGACATTTAAGCACTCATTAATTAAAAATAAATGAATTATTGTTAGATTGAGTTACAATTAACTGTATGGCCCTGACGCTAGATGATATTTACTGTAAAATTAAATGCTAAATACCGATCACTGCCCTCGGGTTTATGTACTCCACTATCTAGTTAATCAATTAGATTTGTTAAGCAATATTATTTTATTTTCAAATTTAACAGATTCCCAATTAGGTCACAGCTTTACTGTGATGTCACTTCAGTTTTCCCCCCACACACAATTTGAAAAGGTAATAAAAATCACTTACCTTCCCAGTATGCTCTCTGGTTCTCTCCCTGCAGATTAACAGTTACAGGCCAGAAGAAAGAGAACAAAACAGTATGGAAAAAGCACCTTCTCCCAATCTGCACCGAATTACCTCACTGCACCAAATTACCAAGTTCCAATTCCCACTCTGGATGGTCCCACTCTGGATGTGTCCCACTCTGGATGTGTCCCACTCTGGATGTGTCTCCTTCACCTGTACAAAGCTTACTGAGTGCGCTTTCTGTCTGTCTTTTATGCAGAACTCAGCTAACCAGGGTGACTCACACTACTTAAGCTTCAAACAGAAGAATACAAAGTACACCCTTGTGCCACTAAACAGGCCTCAGGTGACTGACAGATAACTGCCTCTCAGCAATTAGGGTGGGGGCAGCTTCAACCAATCAGACACTAAGCTACACTTTTTCCTGAAAAACAGCAGAATTAGACTTGCCACTTACCTTTCCTGATTACCTCACTGCACCAAATTACCAAGTTTCAATTCCCACTCTGGATGTGTCTCACTCGGGGCGTGATTCTCCACTCCCACGCCTGTTGGGGGAATCGTCTGGGCCACCAAAATTTACGGGGACGCCGGTCCGACGCCCTCCCACGATTCTCCCAAGCGGCGGGAACGGCCCGGTCAAGTTTTGCAGGCCGGAGAATCACCGGAGACACCGAAAATGGTGATTCTCTGGGACCCCCGCTATTCTGAGGCCCGGATGGGCCAAGCGGCCAGGCCAAAACGGCAGGTTCCCCCCGGTGCCGTCAACACCTGGTCGCTGCAGTCGTGAGCGGTGCGTGAACGCTGGGGGGGCGGCCTGCGGGGGGGGGGGGCGCGAGGGGGGATCCTGCACCGGGCTTTACCTGAAACGTGGGGTGGCCCACGATCGGTGCCCAACGATCGTCGGGCCGTCCTCTCTGAAGGAGGACCTCCTTCCTTCCGCGGCCCCGCAAGATCCGTCCGCCATCTTGCGGGGCGGACTTAGAGAGGACGGCAACCACGCATGTGCGGGTTGGCACCGGCCAACCCGCGCATGCGTGGATGATGCCCATTATGTGGCGCCGGCCGCGTCATCTATGCGGCGCCGCTTTTACGCGGGCGACAAGACCTGGCGCGTGTAGATGACGCGGCCCCGATCCTGGCCCATTGTCAGGGCCTGAATCGGTCGGGACCCGGGCCGTTTCGCGCCGTTGTGAACCTCGACGGCGTTCACAACGGCGCAGCCACTTCGGCACGGGAGTGGAGAAGCCCGCCCAGGCTGTGTCTCCTTCACCTGCGCAAAGCTTGAGATAGCATTGGAAAGGTTGGGGAGGGAATTTTCAGAGGATAGGACCTTGCCGGGGCGGGGGGGGCTAGATTCACAGCTGCCAGTGCTAGGTTTCGGAGCGAATGAAGCATAGACCAGAAACCAGAATTGGAGGAGCACAAGGGTCTGTCTCGATGTATTATAGAGCTGAAAGATGTTGGAGACTGGGATGGGCAAGGGCATAGAGGCAATTTAAATACAAGGATGGAAATTTTTTAACTAAACTTTGGTCGACTGGAAGCCAACGCAGACCAGGGGTGATGGGTGGATAGGGAGGATAAATAACTTGAGTATTAATTTGCTCATGATGTTACCTTTGCAGCAAGCTATATTTCTGCAGCAGTCATTTTCTACAAAAACTTATCTCAGGGCAGCGGCAGATGAGACACTTAAAAAAGACAGAAGTGTCATGCTACATAATGCAAAATATAATGTTCTGCTGAATCCCTTTAAAGCCAGAAGACTATTAGTTACTTTAACAGAACATCACATCATTTTGGATTTATTGTTTCTGAGGAATTGTCCAGATTGGAAATGCTTTTAAATTATAGTCTACAATTCAGAAGCATCCAGTATTAAATGATGTTTTTTTTTGTAAATTTAGAATTCCTAGTTCTTTTTTTCCAATTAAGGAGCAATTTACCATGGCCAATTAACCTATCCTGCATATCTTTGGGTTGTGGGAGTGAAACCCACGCAAACACGGGGAGAATGTGCAAACTCCACATGGACAGTGACCCAGAGCCGGGACCGAACCTGGGACCTTGGCGCCGTGAGGCAGCAATGCTAACCACTGTGCCACCGTGTTGTCTAAATGACTTTTCTTTAAGATTGTAGTAAGGGGTAATATCAGGAATGTGACTCGTATGAAGTGACAGACAAAGCAGTAAATAACATTGCTGTCGGTGAGTTGGAGGAAATGCTGCTTTCTGCTACATAACGATGTTATGGGCTCGATTTTGTTGTCAAAATAATGGTGAGGCTTATGGCAGAACACAACTTCAGGTGAGGAACAGCTACATGGTTAAATGCCAATCTCCAAAGATGATTGCTCGAGTTATACTGCTAACCATAAACTTTGATAAAACAGCATCTCTCTACCTGGCTCCAATTGACACAATGTGAAGTACAGTAGATGTGAAGAAAATCTAGTCTTTGAATTACAGGTGTTAGTGCTCTTTTAATTGTGATGCCTATTAATTACCGAGCCACGTGCAAATTGGCATAGGGATGGGAAAATTAGGGAAGTAAACATGTGGCTAAAGGAGTGGTGCGGGAAAGAGGGGTTACATTTCATGGGGCACTAGCATCAGTATTGGGACGGGAGGGATCTGTACCATTGGGACAGTCTCCACCTGAACCAATCTGAGATCAGTGTTCTCGTGGAAAGGATAAATAGGGTGGTCACAAGGACTTTAAACTAGCAAATGGGGGGGAGGGGAGGGGGAAAGGGAAGGTCTCAGGAGAACTCAATACAGTTCCAAACAAGTAACAGGTCAGAGAGTAAAGGAATAGTCAGGAACCTAACTATAGGAACTGCAGCTAATGGTAAAACTACAAGAAGTATAATGGTACATGGGAACCACTGCAGCAGGTCAGCTTGTGAGGAAAAGGTAGAGGTTAATAGGATGAACAGTCTAAAGACTACGGAGGGGAAAGGAGATGTAAAAAAAATCAAAATGCAAGGTGACTGTGGGAGTGAAACTTGGGGATGAGGTTATCAGAGGTTAATAAAGGAGGCCAGAATGTATGAAACGCATAGTGCACAAGAAAGTGCACATGAAACGCATAGTGCTCAAGAAAGTCCTGCAAGGGAAAGGTAAATCTGGAGGACCTATTTAAAAGCCTTGCACCTAGATACACGCAGTATTTGAAATAAGGTAAATGAGCTGACGGCACAAATAGAGACTATTGGGTATGATTTGATGGGGATTACTGAAACATGGTGCAGGAGGACTGGGGACGAGAGTTGAATGTCCAAGGGTACTCTGTATTCCGAAAGGATAGTCAGGATGAAAGAGGAGTTGGAATCACACGGGAGGGTTTAAACTAGTATGGCAGGGGGGTGGGCACGGGAGCAATAGGTCAGAAGGTGAGAGCGTTGAGGGAGAACTAGGGAATATGGACAGTGTGGCTCTGAGGCAGAGCAGACGGGGAGAAGTTGCTGAACACAGCGGGTCTGGTGGCCTGAAGTGCATATGTTTTAATGCAAGGAGCATTACGGGTAAGGCAGATGAACTTAGAGCTTGGATTACTACTTGGAACTATGATGTTGTTGCCATTACAGAGACCTGGTTGAGGGAAGGGCAGGATTGGCAGCTAAACGTTCCAGGTTTTAGATGTTTCAGGCGGGATAGAGGGGGATGTAAAAGGGGAGGCGGAGTTGCGCTACTTGTTCAGGAGAGTATCACAGCTATACAGCGAGAGGACACCTCAGAGGGCAGTGAGGCTATATGGGTAGAGATCAGGAATAAGAAGGGTGCAGTCACAATGTTGGGGGTATACTACAGGCCTCCCAACAGCCAGCGGGAGATAGAGGAGCAGATAGGTAGACAGATTTTGGAAAAGAGTAAAAACAACAGGGTTGTGGTGATGGGAGACTTCAACTTCCCCAATATTGACTGGGACTCACTTAGTGCCAGGGGCTTAGACGGGGCAGAGTTTGTAAGGAGCATCCAGGAGGGCTTCTTAAAACAATATGTAAACAGTCCAACTAGGGAAGAGGCGGTACTGGACCTGGTATTGGGGAATGAGCCCGGCCAGGTGGTAGATGTTTCAGTAGGGGAGCATTTCGGTAACAGTGACCACAATTCAGTAAGTTTTAAAGTACTGGTGGACAAGGATAAGAGTGGTCCGAGGATGAATGTGCTAAATTGGGGGAAGGCTAATTATAACAATATTAGGCGGGAACTGAAGAGCATAGATTGGGGGCGGATGTTTGAGGGCAAATCAACATCTGACATGTGGGAGGCTTTCAAGTGTCAGTTGATAGGAATACAGGACAGGCATGTTCCTGTGAGGAAGAAAGACAAATACGGCAATTTTCGGGAACCTTGGATGACGAATGATATTGTAGGCCTCGTCAAAAAGAAAAAGGAGGCATTTGTCAGGGCTAAAAGGCTGGGAACAGACGAAGCCTGTGTGGCATATAAGGAAAGTAGGAAGGAACTTAAGCAGGGAGTCAGGAGGGCTAGAAGGGGTCATGAAAAGTCATTGGCAAATAGGGTTAAGGAAAATCCCAAGGCTTTTTACACTTACATAAAAAGCAAGAGGGTAGCCAGGGAAAGGGTTGGCCCACTGAAGGATAGGCAAGGGAATCTATGTGTGGAGCCAGAGGAAATGGGCGAGGTACTAAATGAATACTTTGCATCAGTATTCACCAAAGAGAAGGAATTGGTAGATGTTGAGTCTGGAGAAGGGGGTGTAGATAGCCTGGGTCACATTGTGATCCAAAAAGACGAGGTGTTGGGTGTCTTAAAAAATATTAAGGTAGATAAGTCCCCAGGGCCGGATGGGATCTACCCCAGAATACTGAAGGAGGCTGGAGAGGAAATTGCTGAGGCCTTGACAGAAATCTTTGGATCCTCGCTGTCTTCAGGGGATGTCCCGGAGGACTGGAGAATAGCCAATGTTGTTCCTCTGTTTAAGAAGGGTGGCAGGGATAATCCCGGGAACTACAGGCCGGTGAGCCTTACTTCAGTGGTAGGGAAATTACTGGAGAGAATTCTTCGAGACAGGATCTACTCCCATTTGGAAGCAAATGGACGTATTAGTGAGAGGCAGCACGGTTTTGTGAAGGGGAGGTCGTGTCTCACTAACTTGATAGAGTTTTTCGAGGAGGTCACTAAGATGATTGATGCAGGTAGGGCAGTAGATGTTGTCTATATGGACTTCAGTAAGGCCTTTGACAAGGTCCCTCATGGTAGACTAGTACAAAAGGTGAAGTCACACGGGATCAGGGGTGAACTGGCAAGGTGGATACAGAACTGGCTAGGCCATAGAAGGCAGAGGGTAGCAATGGAGGGATGCTTTTCTAATTGGAGGGCTGTGACCAGTGGTGTTCCACAGGGATCAGTGCTGGGACCTTTGCTCTTTGTAGTATATATAAATGATTTGGAGGAAAATGTAACTGGTCTGATTAGTAAGTTTGCAGACGACACAAAGGTTGGTGGAATTGCGGATAGCGATGAGGACTGTCTGAGGATACAGCAGGATTTAGATTGTCTGGAGACTTGGGCGGAGAGATGGCAGATGGAGTTTAACCTGGACAAATGTGAGGTAATGCATTTTGGAAGGGCTAATGCAGGTAGGGAATATACAGTGAATGGTAGAACCCTCAAGAGTATTGAAAGTCAAAGAGATCTAGGAGTACAGGTCCACAGATCACTGAAAGGGGCTACACAGGTGGAGAAGGTAGTCAAGAAGGCATACGGCATGCTTGCCTTCATTGGCCGGGGCATTGAGTATAAGAATTGGCAAGTCATGTTGCAGCTGTATAGAACCTTAGTTAGGCCACACTTGGAGTATAGTGTTCAATTCTGGTCGCCACACTACCAGAAGGATGTGGAGGCTTTAGAGAGGGTGCAGAAGAGATTTACCAGAATGTTGCCTGGTATGGAGGGCATAAGCTATGAGGAGCGATTGAATAAACTCGGTTTGTTCTCACTGGAACGAAGGAGGTTGAGGGGCGACCTGATAGAGGTATACAAAATTATGAGGGGCATAGACAGAGTGGATAGTCAGAGGCTTTTCCCCAGGGTAGAGGGGTCAATTACTAGGGGGCATAGGTTTAAGGTGAGAGGGGCAAAGTTTAGAGTAGATGTACGAGGCAAGTTTTTTACGCAGAGGGTAGTGGGTGCCTGGAACTCACTACCGGAGGAGGTAGTGGAGGCAGGGACGATAGGGACATTTAAGGGGCATCTTGACAAATATATGAATAGGATGGGAATAGAAGGATACGGACCCAGGAAGTGTAGAAGATTGTAGTTTAGTCGGGCAGTATGGTCGGCACGGGCTTGGAGGGCCGAAGGGCCTGTTCCTGTGCTGTACATTTCTTTGTTCTTTGTTCTTTGTTTGCTTTATTGGTTAAAGATGACATCAAAACTGCATTAAGAAATTACATTGGCACTAAGGGCAAATGTTGAATCGATCTGGGTGGAAATAAAAAATAAGGGAAAAAACTCCATAGTAGAAGTAATTTACAGGCCCCCGAGCAATACTTCCAAAGTAGGGCATAGTATAAACCAAGAAATAATGAGGGCTTGTGAGAAGGGTACAACAGTAATCCTGGGTGATTTTAACATGCATAGTGACTGGATTAATCAAATTGGCAAGGGTAGTCGCGAGGAAGATTTCATAGAGTGTATGAGGGATTGTTTCTTAGAATAATATGTTATGGAGCCAACCAGGAAGCAGCCTATTTTAGATTTAGTACAATGTATTGAATAAGGGTTGATAAATAGTCTTGTCATTAAGGATCCTTTCGGAAGGAGTGATCACAGTATACTAGAATTTCACATTCTGATTGAATGAGAGAAGACATTATGCTATATCAGAGTTTTAGCATTGGGAAGAGGTAATTATACAGGCCTGAGGAAAGAGTTGGCCCAAGTAGACTGGTAACAATTAATTGAGGGTAGAGCAGTTGATGAACAATGGTGGATGTTCAGGGAGATATTAAATATCTCTCAAAGTATAGTTCTGCGAGGTAGAAGAATTTTAAAAGGGAGAAAAATGTTCCATGGTTAAACAAGGAAGACATAAAGGCAAAACCTAGGGTATACCATACTGCAAAAGCTGGAGGATTGGGAGTACTTTAAAGTTCAGCAAAAGGCTACTAAAAATAAAATCAAAAGAGCCAAGATGAACTACAAATGGAAATAACAGAAATAATAAACACTGATACTAAAAGCTTCTATAAGTATATAAAGAGGAAGAGAATAGCTAAAGTAAATGTTGGCCCTTTAGAGGATGATTCTGGTGAGATTATAATGGGGAACACCGAGATGGTGGAGGCACTGAACCAATATTTTGTCTCTGTCTTCACAGTAGAGGATAATAATTTTCCAAAAACTGCAGTTAATGCAGAGGAACGTGGTGCAATAACCATCACTAGAGAGAAGGTGTTGAATAAACGAATGGGATTAAAGGCAGATAAGTGGCCTGTACCCTAGGGTATTAAAGGAGGTGGCAGCAGAGATAGTCAATGCATTGGTCATGATATTTCAAAATTCCCTGGATTCTGGAAAGATCCTGGTGGATTGGAAACACAATGTGACGGCCCTATTCCAAAATTGACAGAAGCAAAAAGTAGCAAACTATAGATCAATTAGCTTGACCTCTGTGGTGGGGAAGTTGTTTGATGATTGAATCAATCATTACGGAGGCGATGACTGCACATTTGGAAAGACAAAGCTCAATCTACAATTTTCAGCTTTTTTTTATGACGGGTATGACAAACTTGCTCAAGTTTTTGAGGACTTGGCCAGCAAGGTGGATAATGAAGAACCCGAGGATGTGGTATATCTAAACTTCAAGAAGGCAAAGTGCTGCATAAAAGACTGATCCAGAAGGTGAGATCTCAGGAGTTTCAGGGTAGAGTACTAGATTGGATTGAGAATTGGCTGACTGACACAGCTGGCTGGCGAACTGTAACTAGCGGGGTACCGCAGGGGTCAGTTCTTGGATCTCAACTGTTTGCAATCAGTATAAATGATCTGTAAGCAGCGACTTAGAGTGTAACATAGCAAAATTTGCAGATGATACTAAAATAAGTGGGAAAGCAGGCAGTGAAAAGAAGATAAAGATTTTAAAGACAGCTGTAGATGGGCTAGGAGAATGGGCTAAAATTGGGCAGATGGAGTTGTGGAGTATAATGTGGATGTGTGAGGTTATCCATGTTGGCCAAAAAAAATAGGCAAATTATTATCCAAATGGAAAGCAGATTCAAATTGCGCCTGGGCAGAAGGGTGTCTTTGTTCATGAATCGCAGAAAGTCGCTATGTAGCCACAGCAAGTAATAAAAAACGCAAATGGAATTTTAGTAGAGAGTATTGTTGCAATTGTATAGGGTGTTGGAGAGACCACATCTGGAGTATTGTGTCCAGTTTTGGTCTCCTTTTTTGAGGAAGGATGTGGCATTGGAGGCAGTTCAGAGAACGTTCACCAGATTGATTCTGGGGATGAAAGGGATGACGTACGAGGAGAGATTGAACAGTTTGGACTTATACTCGCTCGAATTTGGATGAATGAGGGGATCTGATCAAGGTATATAAAATACTAAAAGGGATTGATATAGTAAAGGTAGGCCAAATGTTCCTCCTTGTGGGCCAATCTAGCACGAGAGGTCACAGATATAGGTTGAGAGGCGATAGATTTAAAACTGAGATGAGGAGAAACTACTTCTCGCAGAGGGTGGTAAATTTGTGGAACTCGCTGCCCCATAGTGCGGTGGAGTAAGAGTCATTAAATGGTTTCAAGAAGAAGATAGATTTATTTCTGAGTTATAGGGTTGCAGAATTTTGGAAGTGGTTGGAAGTTACAGGAGCAAGGAACTTCTGTGTGAGAGAGGGTAGGGAGTTTGACAACAGTGGCAGGAAGGTTACAGGATTTATAACAACAGGAGGAAGTGTGTTCATAGAATCTCTACAGTGCAGAAGGAGGCCATTCGACCCATCGAGTCTACACCAACCCTCTGAAAGAGCACCCTACGTAGGCCGTATCTCTGTAACCCCATAACCCCACCCAACCTTTGGACTCTTTAAGTGACAATTTATAATGGTCAATCGACCTAACCTGCACATCTTTGAACTGTGGGAAACCCATGCAGACACGGGCAGAAAGTGCAAACTCAACATAGTCACCCAGGGTTCATATTGAATCCGGGTCCCTGGCGCTGTGAGGCAGCAGTGCTAACCACTGTACCACAGTGCCACACTATTAGGTTCAAGAACATGGGAAGGAGGTTAAGTGGTTTGAGAACTTAAGATTGGTGGGAGTAAGGTTACGGAGTTTGCGAATAGTGTTTTTTTTGGGGGTGTGAACATGGCCGGCAAGGCCAGAATTTGTTACCCACCTCTAATTTCTCTTGTGAAGCTGTGGTGAGCAGTGCTGCAGTCTGTGTGGTATAGATGCACCCACAGAGCTGTAAGGGAGTGAGTTCCAGAATTTTACCAGAGAGCCTACAAGCCCCATAGTGACCGATAACTTTTCAAAAGATATCAGAAATTCCAGTGATTGACTGGAAGGATCACATAACACGTTTAAGACTTTAACTGCAACAAACGAGCTGAAAGCAACATTGTCTAAACAGCAGTCAAACAGCTCCACCACCTACAAAGTATAATTCAAGAATGTGATGGAATAGTCTACACTTGGCTGGATGAGTGCATGTCCAATAACACTCAGAAACTCAACACCATGCAGGATAAAGCAGTCTGCTTGCCTGGCATCCCATCCACGAACCTAAATGTTCACTCGTTCTTCCAGTGATGCATAGTGGCAGCTGTGTGTACTATATTAAAGATGCAGCGCAACACTCGCCAAGGCTTCTTCGACAACACCTTCCAAAGGCAGCAGATGCATGGGAACATTCCATGTTACACACTATCCTGACATGGAACTATATCGCCTTTCCTTCACTGACAATCGATAAAAACCTTGTAACTCCATCCCTAACAGCTGTGGAAGTACTTATACCACAGGGACTGCAGCGGCTCCAGAATGCAACTCGCAATCACTTTCTGAAGCATAATTAGGGATGGCCTAGCCAGCGATGCTCACATCTCATGAAAGCGCAAGAGAATAATCTGCCTCCTCATTTAAAAAAAATTAAAACCTAGTTGTTGACCATCAACAGCTCTTTCCACAACACCACCTGCATTACCGTCACCTTATGTGTCTCAGTGTCAAATTCTGCTTCGTTGTGCCCCTGTGGAATGCTTTGGGACATTTTATGATGTTAAAGGTGCTATGCAGAAGCATGTTTCTGGGGTTGTTGTCAGTTGTTGGTGATTCCAATCAATTTGATCCTGGACCTATGGCCAACTCTGACTGGATTTGCCGGTGTGTTTTGCAATATTGTCAGTGTACCTCTAGCCTCTGGATTTGACTATTACAAGGCATTTCTTACTGACCTTTCATCCTGCATAAACTTCCACCCAAAACTCACAGAAATTCCTGTTCACCTCTCACCCCTCTGCTTGCTGATCGGCAGTGTCTCCCATTCTAGCAATGCCTCAGGTTTAAAATCCCCATAACTTGTTTTAGAAACCTGCCCATCTCTAACCTCCCCACACATTTTTTGCATTCTCCTAATTCCAGCATATTGCACATCCCCAATTTCAATTGCTCCACCATTTGTGGCTGCCTTGGCTCTTAAGCTCTAGAATTCTTTCTCTAAACCTGTTCACATTTTAGATGCTCCTGGATAACTACCTTTTTTGTCAACCTTTTGGTCATCTGGCCTGATATAGTCTTATGTGGCTTGATGTCAAAATTTGTATTGACATTGCTCTTGCAAAGCACGTTGGGATGAATGCAATGTTACATAAATGCAATGTTGGTGTGGTGTATGTTTCATCTACTAATCTGCTAATCGGTGTTGCTATATGATAACCAATGAATGTCACCATATCATCTATTTTATTATAATGTTCAATATGGTCCATTTTCCACTGTGTGTTGCAGAAAGAAATATCTCCTGGTATTATCCATATCTTAAAAAATGTATATGGTGAAATTGTGCCTGCAGTGCTTGCGTCTTAATGGATCCATTTTTGATTTGTTATTTATAGCAACCTATTACAAAAAAATTTGAACATTTCTGCAGTTGTGTCATCTTGTTTATCAACTAATTGCTGCTCTCTCCTTTGTTTTCAGAAAGGAGACATGGTTCGTCATGTAAGGCAACCCCCTCACCAGCTTTGTCAACCTCCAATTCCACAACATCACCAGTCTCGATGAAATCCAAAGCCTGCAGTAGCCATACCCCAGTTGGTAGCAACTCCAAGCCATTCAAGTCACCAAAAGACAATCTACATACCTCCAATAATAAGCAGCACCAGGCACTCTTTCCTTCCAAAGTAACGAGAGATAAATCATGGTGGGTATCTAGTCAGTTTGATAATATTTACCAGGATTCTCTTTTTTTGGTCATTATTCTTGGAAAGAAAACCATTTAAATAGTATGTCTCAATTTTATTCACGAACGTATTTGATTATGTATTTTTTAGGGAAACTGACAGAGATTTTGGTATGTATTGGATTGTCAGAATCAGCATCGGTAATTAGAATTTATATACTGTATGAAGAGTTGAATCATCAGTTGTGAGTCACAAATGTGGCCTGGTGTTTGTTAAAAAATGCTTGTAAATAGCTGTTCTTAAACTGAACAAGCAGTGCTTGAAGTTACTACGATTGTGGATGACCTAATGCATGAAGAAAATTTGTTTATTTCTCCATAAGTGCTTTTCTGCCTGATATTGCTACTGCAGTGTGATCTTCCTTGTCCATTCTGTTTTTCATTGTTTATTTGGAAGGCAGTAAATGCATAGGATCGAACATCTGTCGAGGATGTCTTCACTTGAGAGAACCATGTTTTCAGTTTTGATCGGTTTGTCTTTTTCTTTAAGAATGTGAAATGTGCCTGTGTCTGGAATATTCATTGAGATCACAAAACCAGTTTGCTGGTGTACTCTGTACAGGATTGCTCTTTTTATTTTTTTGTTTCACCCTCCTCCTCCTCTTCACTTTTCTGCTCTGACTTAGGAGCTCGCTCATCATGGTTCCATAGCACCAGATGCCCACCTCTTTCCCCACCGAGGCAAACATGTTTCATGTCTGATGCTAGGTAGTGGGTATCGGCAGACTGTTTAGGATGAAAATGACCTAACCACCATACAAAGTGCACTTTTCAACAGGAGTCCCTGCATTGAGATCCGGGGCGAAATTCTCCCCCAACGGCGCGATGTCCGCCGACTGGCGCCAAAGACGGCGCCAATCAGACGGGCATCGCGCCGGCCCAAAGGTGCGGAATGCTCCGCATCTTTGGCGGCCTAGCCGCAACATTGAGGGGCTAGGCCGACGCCGGAGGGATTTTCGCCCCGCCAGCTGGCGGAAATGGCGTTTGTTACCCCGCCAGCTGGCGCGGAAATGCGGCGCATGCGCGGGAGCGTCAGCGGCCGCTGTCAGTTTCCCGGCGCATGCGCGGGAGCGTCAGCGGCTGCTGTCAGTTTCCCGCGCATGCGCAGTGGGGAGAGTCTCTTCCGCCTCCGCCATGGTGGAGGCCGTGGCGGAGGCGGAAGGGAAAGAGTGCCCCCACGGCACAGGCCCGCCGCGGATCGGTGGGCCCCGATCGCAGGCCAAGCCACCGTGGGGGCACCCCCCGGGGTCAGATCGCCCTGCGGCCCCCCCCCAGGACCCCGGAGCCCGCCCACGCCGCCTGGTCCCGCCGGTAAATACCAGGTTTGATTTACGCCGGCGGGACAGGCAATTTCTGGGCGGGACTTCGGCCCATCCGGGCCGGAGAATCCAGCGGGGGGGTGCCGCCAACCAGCGGGGGCGGGATTCACGGCGGCCAACGGCCATTCTCCGACCCGGCGGGGGGTCAGCGAATGACGCCCCAGAAGTGGGAATCAATTGCTTTTACATTTCTTGTCTCTGCGGCAATGTATGGTCTCTCCGCCACCAGCCCATGTTATATTAATAAACTCAGCTCGGATTAAGTCTTCCCAGATGTAAGGTGTCATTTAACTCTCCTGGTTTCCACTTCCACTAAATCAAATAAGCCACCTGCAAATGAAAGATTTTATATTTTAGAAAAGCATAAAAAAGTATATTCTTTTCCTCTCTGTATCGCCGCACTACTCTTGTTGTGAGCTCCTCATTAACGCCAATGCTGCAACTTCTAAGATGGTGCAGGACAAGACTGGAGGCTACCTGTGATTGTCTGTTAGCCAACAGCGGATACAGTGGAATGCACTACTAGAAACCTGAGCAAATTATCCAGCCTTGTTATTTGTTTGGAAGTGTTGTGTTTACAGCCCATGCTGTTGAGATCTATTTGCAAGTAATGTGGCACCAAATGTAGCTGTGGGGGTGAGCTGTCTGCCCCACATTTGCTCTGCAATTTATGTGTTGCAATGTTTTACGAATTGTCATGGTTTGGAAATACTGAGAGAGCATTGTGGTGTACGAAGATTATTCTACCGTTTTTCCATTTAAGATAATGTGAACATTTATATGGGAGTGATTGTGCAGTGGCACCGCAGAGGTTAATAAATAAGGAACATCGGAATGGAAATACGCCGTTCAGTTCACCAACAACCTGTTCTGCCATTCATTTAGATCATGGGTGATCTTACTTTACCAGCCGATGAGCCACTTTGATTCTTTAGTCCCTTGGTATCCTTGCCTATCAACTTCAGTTTGGAAATGTTAAATTAATGTTGTCTCAACAGCTTTTTGGGCGCAAAGAGTTCCACATCTCTGCTACCCCTTAAGTGCTTCCTCACAACTTCTTTAATTTTGAAGATTATATCCCATTCCTCCCCCCCCTTTTATTCTGGGCTCCTCCATCTACCTCATCAAATCCTTTAATCATAGATACCTAAATTGTACCATTCCTCCATCATCAGGACTCAAAGGAATGCATTGATACTCCAAAGCATTAGCTATTGAAACATGACTGTAGCATGTAGTATCAGATGAGGGGAGCTGGGCTGTTACAAGGTTAGCAAAAGAGGATACTTCTCCTGTTATATTTCTGGTTCTGAAAAGTTTGATTAGTTGTAAAAAAAAAACAATTCAGTAAAATTAATTTTCAGCCATTTATTGGATTTTTGAGGGTCATATTTTATGCAAGTGAAATGGATATCCAAGGGTTCATCATTTATTAAGTATTGTTTAATTGAATGAATTTAGGAGCATATTGTAGTTTGCAAACTCACGGAAAAAGAAACATGCTGTTTTTTTGAGTTACTTTGCATAAAATCAAGATTCTCCCCAAGTAAGTGAGATTGCATGATTACATAAAGGAGCGGGAGTAGGCAATAAGGCCTTAAGATTGTTTGCCACTTGCCAAGATCATGGCTAAACGTCTACATCCATTCCACTTTCCTGCCTTATCCCCATATCCTTTAATTCATGTAATGTCCAAAAATCTTATCAAACTTAGTCTTGTGAAAAAATGAAAATGAAAATCGCTTATTGTCACAAGTAGGCTTCAATGAAGTTACTGTGGAAAAACCCCTAGTTGCCACATTCCGGCGCCTGTTCGGGGAGGCTGGAACGGGAATTGAACCGTGCTGCTGGCCTGCCTTGGTCTGTTTTCAAAGCCAGCGATTTAGTAGATACTCACCCACAGCACTCTGGAGTAGAGAATTCGAACGATTCACAATCCTCGGGTAAGTGAAGAAATGATACCTCATCCCTGTTCAAAATGTGGGCCACTTAACCCAAGACTATAAGCCTTAGTTCTAGATTCTTCTGACTGGGGAGCAGCCTCTCAGCATCTAATCTGTCGAGTTCCCTTCAGAATATTTTTCACATTGCAATGAGATCCCCTCTCATTCTAAACTCCAGGGAATATCGGCCCATGTTACTTAACCTTTCCTTGCAGGATAACCTTCTCATCCCATGAATCAACCTAGTGACCTTTATTGACACCCCTCTAAATCGAGTATAACCTTACTAATCCAATAGCCCGTCCTTTTCCACAAAGTGCAGTACCTTCCGAGGCTCCCAATATTTATCAATATTCACCTGAAAAGATGCTCTGGCCTCTTTCTCAGCCAGTCCTTGTGGGAAAGCTATAGCACTTATTATATGTCATGAATATTCTCCTCATCTCTTTTCTATTTTAGTGATGATTTTAAAATGATGACCCTTGCGGTGACTTGACTGATTCCTGGGATGAAGGGGTTGTCTTATGACAAAGTATTTATTCCAAAAGTCAGAAGGGAAGTGAAAAAGCAAATAACAGAAGCAAAGAGGAAATATGCAAGCTGACATAAAAGGGAATCTGAAAGTTGTGTATAGGCATATAAATATTTTTAAAATGGCAAGAGGAGGGGTAGGGCAAGTTAGGGAGCAAAAGGGAATTTACACATGGAGACAGAGAGACTTTCCCAGGTTTTAAATGAATACTTTGCATCTGTCTTTACCAAGAAAGAAGATGCTACCCAGGCCATGGCGAAAGAAAAGGTCGTTAATACATTAGAAGGATTTATCAGATTATCATAAAATTTACAGTGCAGAAGGAGGCCATTCGGCCCATCGAGTCTGCACCGGCTCTTGGAAAGAGCACCCTACCCAAGGTCAACACCTCCACCCTATCCCCATAACCCTGTAACCCCACCCAACACTAAGGGCAATTTTGGACACTAAGGGCAATTTATCACGGCCAATCCACCTAACCTGCACATCTTTGGACTGCTTTGGATTTATAATTGAAGACTGTATTAAATAGGCTGTCTATACCTAAACGTTGATAAAGCACCAGAAATAGATGAAATGCACGCAAGGATACTGAGGGAAGTGAGAATTGAAACTTCGGGGCACTGACATTAATTTTCCAATCTTCCTTTGACTCAGCTAGGGGTTATTCCGGAAGACTGGAGAATTGCAAATGCTAGACCCTTCTTCCTAAATGGGTGTAAAGATAAACCCAGAAAAGACAAGCAAATTAGTTTAAATTTGGGCAAAATAGCCACATTGACAAATCTGAGTTCATTAGGGAAACTGAGGGTTGATAGGAGCAATGCTTTTGATGTGTATATGGATTCCGAAAGTCATTTGATAGCGTGTTGCATCACAGACCTTTGAACAAATTTATAACTCATTCAATAGAAGAAAAATAGCAACATTGATACAAAATTGGTTGTCATATTTGTTTATGGCAGGATTGTTGGCAGAGATGGGAGCGGCTGGGGTCAGCAGGAGTCAATTGACTTACGGCAGTGCAATGGGGGGGGGCAAGGGGGCCAGGCAGTTTTCTAGCCGGCGGGGCGAGGGGGCGGGGGTGAAACTGGGTTGCTGCTGCATTGACTGAAGGGGTGCTGGAGATAAGAGGGAGAGTCGGGGTGGGGGTCTTCCCCTGGGGGACTGGAGAGTGCGGGAGGCGTGGGCACGTGGCTGGCCTAAGGAAGGAGATGGCTAGTCGGCGGGGGGACGGGCAGTCCCCCTGATCCGGCTGATCACATGGAACGTGAGGGGCCTGAACAGGCCAGTCAAGAGGGCTCAGGTATTCACGCACTTAAAGGGACTGAGGGCAGACGTTGCATTGTTGCAGGAGACGCACTTGAAGGTGGTGGATCAGATCGGGCTGAGGAAGGGATGGATGGGGCAGGTCTTTCATTCGGGGCTGGATGCGAAGAATAAAGGGGTTGCAATCCTGGTGGGTAAGCGGATGTCGTTCGAGGCGCTGAACAATGGAGGTCGATATGTGATGGTGAGTGGTAGGCTGCAGGGGACCCGGGTGGTGCTGGTGAATGTGTATGCCCCAAATTGGGACGATGCAGGGTTCATGAAGCGCATGCTGAGTCGGATCCCGGATCTGGAAGCGGGGAGCCTGATAATGGGGGGAGGACTTTAATACGGTACTGGACCCGGCGCTGGACCGATCCAGGTCGAGGTCGGGCAAGAGACCAGCTGCGGCCAAGGTTCTCGGGGTTTATGGATCAGATGGGGGGAGTGGATCCATGGAGGTTTGCTAGGCCGGCGGCCAGAGAGTTTTCTTTTTTTTCCCACGTGCATAAGGCCTATTCACGGATAGACTTCTTTGTGGTGAGCAGGGCACTGATTCCATGAGTGGAGGGAATGGAATATTCGGCCATAGCGATTTCAGACCCCGCCCCGCACTGGGTGGAGTTGGAGTTGGGGGAGGAAAGGGACCAGCACCCGCTGTGTGCTTGGACGTGGGACTGTTGGCAGATGAGGAGGTTTGTGGGCGAGTCCAGGGGTGCATTCAGAGATACGTAGAGGCCAATGATAATGGGGAAGTACCGGTTGGTGTGGTTTGGGAGGCTCTGAAAGCGGTGGTTAGGGGAGAGTTAATCTCAATTAGGGCTCACAGGGAGAACATAACATAAGAACTAGGAGCAGGAGTAGTCCATCTGGCCCCTCGAGCCTGCTCTGCCATTCAATGAGATCATGGCTGATCTTTTGTGGACTCAGCTCCACTTTCCGGCACGAACACCATAACCCTTAATCTCTTTATTCTTCAAAAAATTATCTATCTTTATCTGAAAAACATTTAATGAAGGAGTCTCTACTGCTTCACTGGGCAAGGAATTCCATAGATTCACAACCCTTTGAGTGAAGAAGTTCCTCCTAAACTCAGTCCTAAATCCACTTCCCCTTATTTTGAGGCTATGCCCCCTAGTTCTGCTTTCACCCGCTAGTGGAAACAACCTGCCCGCATCTACCCTATCCCCGTCATAATTTTAGATGTTTCCATAAGATCCCCCCCCTCATCCTTCTAAATTCCAACGAGTACAGTCCCAGTCCACTCAACCTCTCCTCGCAATCCAACCCCTTCAGCTCTGGGATTAACCTAGTGACTCTCCTCTGCACTCCCTTCAGTGCCAGTACATCCTTTCTCAAGTAAGGAGAACAAAACTGAACACAATACTCCAGGTGTGGCCTCACTAACATCTTATACAATTGCAGCATAACCTCCCTAGTCTTAAACTCCATCCCTCGAGCAATGAAGGACAAAATTCCATTCGCCTTCTTAATCACCTGTAAACCAACTTTTTGCGACTCATGCACTGGCACACCCAGGTCTCTCTGCACAGCAGCATGTTTTAATATTTTATCGTTTAAATAATAATCCCTTTTGCTGTTATTCCTACCAAAATGGATAACCTCACATTTGTCAACATTGTATTCCATCTGCCAGACACTAGCCCATTCACTTAGCCTTTCCAAATCCCTCTGCAGACGTCCAGTATCCTCTGCACCATTTGCTTTACCACTCAGTTTAGTGTCGTCTGCAAACTTGGGCACATTGCCCTTGGTCCCCAACTCCAAATCATCTATGTAAATTGTGAACAATTGTGGGCCCAACACTGATCCCTGAGGGACACCACTAGCTACTGATTGCCAACCAGAGAAACACCCATTAATCCCCACTCTTTGCTTTCTATTAATTAACCAATCCTCTATCCATGCTACTACTTTACCCTTAATGCCATGCATCTTTATCTTATGCAGCAACCTTTTGTGTGGCACCTTGTCAAAGGCTTTCTGGAAATCCAGATATACCACATCCATTGGCTCCCCGTTATCTACCGCACTGGTGATGTCCTCAAAAAAGTCCATTAAATTAGTTAGGCACGACCTGCCCTTTATGAACCCATGCTGCGTCTGCCAAATGGGACAATTTCCATCCAGATGCCTCGCTATTTCTTCCTTGATGATAGATTCCAGCATCTTCCCTACAATCGAAGTTAAGCTCACTGGCCTATAATTACCCGCTTTCTGCCTACTTTTTTAAACAGTGGTGTCATGTTTGCTAATTTCCAATCCGCCGGGACCACCCCAGAGTCTAGTGAATTTTGGTAAATTATCACTAGTGCATTTGCAATTTCCCTAGCCATCTCTTTTAGCACTCTGGGATGCATTCCATCAGGTCCAGGAGACTTGTCTACCTTTAGCCCCATTAGCTTACCCATCACTACCTCCTTAGTGATAACAATCATCTCAAGGTACTCACCTGTCATAGCCTCATTTCTGTCAGTCACTGGCATGTTATTTGTGTCTTCCACTGTGAAGACCGAACCAAAAAACCTGTTCAGTTCCTCAGCCATTTCCTCATCTCCCATTATTAAATCTCCCTTCTCATCCTCTAAAGGACCGATATTTACCTTAGCCCCTCTTTTTTGTTTTATATATTTGTAGAAACTTTTACTATCTGTTTTTATATTCTGAACAAGTTTACTCTCATAATCTGTTTTACTCTTCTTTATAGCTTTTTTACTAGCTTTCTGTTGCACTGTTAAGATTTCCCAGTCCTCTAGTCTCCCACTAATCTTTGCCACTTTGTATGCTTTTTCCTTCAATTTGATACTCTCCCTTATTTCCTTCGATATCCACGGTCGATTTTCCCTCTTTCTACCGTCCTTCCTTTTTGTTGGTACAAACCTTTGCTGAGCACTGTGAAAATTGCTTGGAAGGTTCTCCACTGTTCCTCAACTGTTTCACCATAAAGTCTTTGCTCCCAGTCAACCTTAGCTAGTTCTTCTCTCATCCCGTTGTAATCTCCTTTGTTTAAGCACAAAACACTAGTGTTTGATTTTACCTTCTCACCCTCCATCTGTATTTTAAATTCCACCATATTGTGATCGCTACTTCCGAGAGGATCCCTAACTATGAGATAATGAATCAATCCTGTCTCATTACACAGGACCAGATCTAGGACCGCTTGTTCCCTCGTAGGTTCCTTTACATACTGTTCTAGGAAACTATCGCGGATAATTCTATAAACTCCTCCTCAAGGCTGCCTTGACCGACCTGGTTAAACCAATCGACATGTAGATTAAAATCCCCCATGATAACTGCTGTACCATTTCTACATGCATCCGTTATTTCTTTGTTTATTGCCTACCCCACCATAATGTTACTATTTGGTGGCCTATAGACTACTCCTATCAGTGACTTTTTCGCCTTACTATTCCTGATTTCCAGCTAAATGGATTCAACCTTATCCTCCATAGCACCGATGTCATCCCTTACTATTGCCCAGATGTCATCCTTAAATAACAGATCTACATCACCTCCCTTACCATCCACCACTCTGTCCTTAAATGATAAAATATTAAAACATGCTGCTGTGCAGAGAGACCTGGGTGTGCTAGTGCACGAGTCGCATAAAGTTGGTTTACAGGTTAAACAGGTGGTTAAGAGAGAGAGGATGGAGAGGGAGAGGTTGGTGGGGGAGATACTAAGGGTGGCAAGGAGGTATGCGGATTCCCCTTAAGAGGGGCTGCTGAAGGAGCGACGGAGCCTCCAAACGGAATTTGACTTGTTGACCACGGGGAAATCTGAGACCCAGTGGAGGAAGGTGCAGGGGGCGGTATACGAATATGGGGATAAGGCGAGCCGGATGCTGGTGCATCCGCTACGCAAGAGGGAAATTGGAGGAATCAGGGATGGAGGGGGAAACACGGTGTGAAGTTCGGCTAAAATATACAAGGGATTTTGAAGGGAACCTGTATAAGTCAGATCCGAGGGGGGGGTGCGGCGGTTCCTGGACCAGTTAAGGTTCCCGAGAGTGGATGAGGGGCAAGTGGAAGGCCTGGGGGCCCCAATTGGGATAGGGGAATTGGCTACGGGGTTGGGGAGTATGCAGGCGGGCAAGGCCCCGGGGCCTGATGGGTTCCCGGTCGAATTCTACGGAGGCTTGTGGATCGCTGGGTCCGCTGCTGATGAGAACCTCCAACGAGGCGAGGGAGGTAGGGATTCTCCCCCTGAAAATGTGCCCGGGCGCTGATCCCGCTGATCCTCAAGCGGGACAAGGACCCGCTGCAGTGTGGCTCATGTAGGCCGATCTCGCTGCTTAATGTAGATGCCAAGTTGCTGGCAAAGGTCCTAGCCCCAAGGATTGAGGATTGTGTCCCGGGAGTGATACACAAGGACCAGACTGGGTTCATGAAGGGCAGGCAGTTAAATGCAAATATGCGGAGGCTCCTGAATGTGATTATGATGCCCCCCGAGGGTGGGGAGGCAGAAGTGGTGGCGGCAATGGCTGCGGAGAAGGCCTTTGATCGGATGGAGTGGGAGTACCTATGGGAAGTGCTTGGTAGGTTTGAGTTTGAGGAGGGGTTCATAGGGTGGGTCAAATTGTTATATCAGGCCCCGGTGGCGAGCGTATCTACGAACCGGCGGAGATCAGCATATTTTAAGTTGTACCGTGGGACGAGACAGTGGTGCCCCCTGTCCCCTCTGTTGTTTGCTTTGGAAATTGAGCCGTTGGCCAGGGCATTGAGGGAATCTAGTAACTGGAGGGGGTTGGTCCGGGGAGGGGAGGAACATCGGGTCTCGTTGTATGCTGATGAGCTGCTTTTGTACATCGCAGATCCAGTGGAGGGGATGGTAGAGGTCATGCGGATCCTTAGGGAGTTTGAGGACTTCTCAGGTTACAGGCTTAACGTGGGGAAGAGTGAGCTCTTTGTGGTGCATGCGAGGGGCCAGGAAAGGGGGCTGGAGGAGCTGCCGCTTAAGAGGGCGGAGAGGAGTTTCTGGTGTTTGGGTATCCAGGTGGCCAGGAGTTGGGGGGCCCTGCATAAGCTTAATTTGGCGCAGTTGGTAGACCAGATGGAGGAAGACTTTAGGAGATGGGACGTGTTGCCACTCTCCATGGCAGGCAGGGTGCAGTCCGTTAAGATGACAGTCCTCCCTAGGTTCCTGTTTGTGTTCCAGTGCCTGCCCATCCTCATCCTCAGCCTCATTGGAGGTGGAGATCACTTTGTTAGCAGGGAGCTAGAAGAAGCTGCGGGAGAAGGTGGATGAGTTTGCAAATGGTGAGAGAAGTCAAAATCTCCATACATTAGGTCTGCCGGAAGGGATCGAGGATTGCGTGGCGCAAATGTTGGAAAAGCTGATGGGAGAGCGGGCCTTTGATCAACCCCTCGAGGTGGACCGAGTGCACACAGCGCTGAGGAGAAAGCCGAAGGCGGATGAGCAGCCAAGAACGATGGTGGTGCGCCTACACAAGTTTCTGGATGAAGAGAAAATACTGCGATGGGCAAAGCAAACAAAGGAATGCATCTGGGAAGGGAGCATGGTCCAAATTTACACGGATTTGGGTACGGAGCTGGCTAAGCAACGGGCCGGATTAAATGGGGTTCAGGCGAGGGTATTGTACCCGGCTCGGCTGTGGATCACATACCTGAACCAGGAGTTCTATATGGACACTCCGGAGGAAGTAAGCAACTTTTTGCATATTCGAGGGATTGGGAACTTGTAAATACTTTGAACTGTGTTGTTGCCAGTATAGTTGATGATTATTCTCTTCCCAAATTTTCTAACGTTGGGGATTGTTTGTTCTGTGTTCATGTTCATACGGGGCGGGGGGGGGGGGGGGGGTGCTTAGGTTATGACACCTTTGGTGCGAGGGTTTTGGGGTGCGACTGGAGTAGTGAGGGCCCACCATAGAAGCTAGTAAACAGAAATGATGTGGGGAACAAAATGGCAATGAAGAGTGGGGGGGATAGTGCTTTAGTTTCTTTGGCTTTGATTAGGGGAGGGCTAACATGGACAGTGTTGTTGTGGTGCAGATGCATGAGAATCAAGGAGAGTGGATACCTTGTGGGGGATCCAGGAGTGTGAAATTATGACCTGGGGAAGCTGGCTAAGACAGTAGTCGAGCAGCACGGTAGCATATTGGTTAGCACTATGACTTCACAGCACCAGGGTCACAGGTTCGATTCCCGTCTTGGGTCACTGTCTGTGCGGAGTCTGCTTGTTCTCCCCTTGTCTGCATGGGTTTCTCCGGGTGCTCTGGTTTCCTCCCACAAGTCCCGAAAGATGTGCTATTAGGTAATTTAGACATTCTGAATTGTCCCTCTGTGTACCCGAACAGGTGCCAGAATGTGGTCACTTGTGGCTTCACAGTAACTTCATTGCAGTGTTAATGTAAGCTGACTTGTGACAATAAAGATTATTATAGTATGGCTGATTTGAAGGGAGCAGTGGGGACTGTGGCTGTCCCGGGTGGTAGATTTGTGATTGAGTGGGATGCCGGAAGGCATCACTGCGGTGTTGGGCAACATGTATGCCCCAAACTGGGACGATGTCGAGTTCATGAGGTGGGTTCTAGCGAAGATCCCGGAATTGTACACGCCCAGGCTGATCCTTGGGGAGGCGGGGGGGGATTTCAGTATGGTGCTGGACTCTAAACTAGATTGGTCATGCCCCAGCCCAAGGAAGCTGTCGGGGATGGCTAAGGAGCTGTCGAGGTTTATGGTGCGAATGGGTGGGGTAGACCTGTGGCGGTTCAAGAGGCCAATGGCGAGGAAATTCTCTTTCTTCTCGCTTATACATAATGGGTGTTCCCGGATTGACTATTTTGTCATGGTCAAGGCGTTGTTGACGAGAGTGGTTGGTTGGGAATATATGCCGCACTGGCTAGATCTGCATGTGGAGAGGGCATCTCCCTAGAGGCCCCAGTGGAGGATGGACGTGGAGTTGCTGGCTGATAAATGGGTTTGCGAGAGGATAGAGGAAGCTATGTGAAATTATATGCATCAGAATAACAAGTCTCCGGCTGTTCCGGAAAATATACCAGTTGGAACTCCCCCTGGGATGAGGAAGGAAGGCATTTTTTGGACAGGTTGAGGTTTCCGAGGGAGGACCAGATGAGAGTGCAAGGGCTGGGGGCCCCAGTGGGGCTGTGAGAGGTATTGGAGTGTGTGGGGTCGATGCAGTCCGGGATGGTCCCAGGCCCGGACTGATTCCTCAGCTGGTGCGCAAGCATCCTATTCAGTAAGTTTTAAAGTGCTGATGGACAAGGATAAGAGTGGTCCTTGGGGGAATGTGTTAAATTGGGGGAAGGCTAATTATAACAATATTAGGTAGGAACTGAAGAATCCAGATTGGGGGCGGATGTTTGAGGGTAAATCAACATCTGACATGTGGGAGGCTTTCAAATGTCAGTTGAAAGGAATTCAGGACCGGCATGTTCCTGGAAGGAAGAAGGATAAATACGGCAAATTTCAGGAACCTTGGATAACGAGAGATATTGTAGGCCTCGTCAAAAAGAAAAAGGAGGCATTTGTCAGGGCTAGAAGGCTGGGAACAGATGAAGCCTGTGTGGGATATAAGGAAAGTAGGAATGAACTTAAGCAAGGAGTCAAGAGGGGTCACGAAAAGTCATTGGCAAATAGGGTTAAGGAAAACCCCAAGGCTTTTTAAACGTACATAAAAAGCAAGAGGGTAGCCAGGGAAAGTGTTGGTCCACTGAAGGATAGGCAAGGGAATCTATGTCTGGAGCCAGAGGAAATGGGCGAGGTACTAAATGAATACTTTGTATCAGTATTCACCAAAGAGAAGGAATTGGTGGATGTTGAGTCTAGAAGGGTGTGCAGATTGCCTGGGTCACATTGAGATCCAAAAAGACGAGGTGTTGGGCGTCTTGAAAAATATTACGGTAGATAAGTCCTCGGGTCTGATGGGATCTACCCCAGAATACTGAAGGAGGCTAGAGAGGAAATTGCTGAGGCCTTGACAGAAATCTTTGGATCCTCACTGTTTTCAGGTGATGTCCCGGAGGACTGGAGAATAGCCAATGTTGTTGCTCTGTTTAAGAAGAGTAGCAAGGATAATCCAGGGAACTACAGGCCGGTGAGCCTTACTTCAGTGGTAGGGAAATTACTGGAGAGAATTCTTCGAGACAGGATATACTCCCATTTGGAAGCAAATGGACGTATTAGTGAGAGGCAGCATGGTTTTGTGAAGGAGAGGTTGTGTCGCACTAACTTGATAGTTTTTCGAAGAGGTCACAAAGATGATTGATGCAGGTAGGGCAGTGAATGTTGGCTATATGGACTTCAGTAAGGCCTTTGATAAGGTCCCTCATGGTAGACTGGTACAAAAGGTAAAGTCACACGGGATCAGGGGTGAACTGGCAAAGTGGATACAGAACTGGCTAGGTCATAGGCAGAGAGTAGCAATGGAAGGGTGCTTTTCTAATTGGAGGGCTGTGACTAGTGGTGTTCCGCAGGGATCAGTGCTGGGACCTTTGCTATTCGTAGTATATATAAATGATTTGGAGGAAAATGTAACTGGTCTGATTAGTAAGTTTGCAGACGACACAAAGGTTGGTGGAATTGCGGATAGAGATGAGAACTGTCAGAGCATACAGCAGGATTTAGATCGTTTGGAGACTTGGGCGGAGAGATGGCAGATGGAGTTTAATCCGGACAAATGTGAGGTCATGCATTTTGGAAGGTCTAATGCAGGTAGGGAATATACAGTGAATGGTAGAACCTTCAAGAGTATTGAAAGTCAGAGAGATTTAGGTGTATAGGTCCACAGGTCACTGAAAGGGGCAACACAGGTGGAGAAGGTAGTCAAGAGTGCATACGGCATGCTTGCCTTCATTGGCCGGGGCATTGAGCATAAGAATTGGCAAGTCATGTTGCAGCTGTATAGAACCTTAGTTAGGCCACAGTTGGAGTATCGTGTTCAATTCTGGTCGCCACACTACCAGAAGGATGTGGAGGTGTTAGAGAGGGTGCAGAAGAGATTTACCAGGATGTTGCCTGGTGTGGAGGGCATTAGCTATGAGAAGCGGTTGAATAAATTTGGTTTGTTCTCACTGGAACGACGGAGGTTGAGGGGCGACCTATTAGAGGTCTACAAAATTATGAAGGGCATAGACAGAGTGGATAGTCAGAGGCTTTTCCCCAGGGTAGAGGGATCAATTACTAGCGGGCATTGATTTAAGGTGCATGGGGAAGGTTTAGAGTAGATGTACGAGGCAAATGTTTCACACAGAGGGTAGTGGGTGCCTGGAACTCGCTGCCGTAGGAGGTGGTGGAAGCAGGGACATCTTGACAAATACATGAATCGGATGGGAATAGAGGGATACGCACCCAGGAAGTGTAGAAGATTGTAGTTTAGTCGGGCAGCATGGTCGGTGCGGTCTTGGAGGGCCGAAGGGCCTGTTCCTGTGCTGTACTTTTCTTTGTTCTTTGCCCCAATTGTGAAAGGATAGAGATGGAGAGGGCACAGATTTGAAGTAATTGACAAAAGATGCAATAGTGACATGAGAGAAAACTTTGTCATACAGCAAATGTTGTCATTTGGAATGCATTGCCTGAGAGTGTAGTGGAGGTTGGTTAATTTGAAGCATTCAAAAGGGAATTGGGCTGTTAGCTGAAAATGAAGAATGTTCAGGGTTACAGGGAGAAGACGGGAATGGAACTGGCTCATTTGGAGAGCGTGTGCATATGTGACTGGTCGAATGTCTTCCTGCGCTGCAACAATTCATGCAGAATCTGTTCTGTAATGTAAGCGCAGTGATAATTAACACACCAAGAGAACTGTGCTGACTCTAAACAGGTTAGTATCATAAATGAATTCCTGTACTTCATTCCCTTCCTGGAAACTCTCTTTGCTCCATATTACCTTCCAGCAGAAGGGTGACATATCGAGTTTGTCCACCACTCTACCATTTGTATGGTTTCTTGTTTCTCCTGCAATGTCTTTTCTGTCTTTATATGGTAGATCTATTTTTGCCAAACTTTCTCGCCCTCTTTTCTCGAGCTTGGAGTTGGCAGAACTCTGATCAGTTTACAAGTACAATTAAATTTAAAATCAAATTCAGGTCCTCCCAAGGGAGTGCCCAGTCAAAGATGAAGAAAACACTCGAGTGAATGGCTTGTCCTCCACACGTATCGTTATTATGATTGTTTAACTGCTTTTTGCCATTGTGGAATAATCATTGGTTATAGGGCCTGTGTAAAACCTTAGTGGGCCTCAGAGAGAACATTAATCCATCATCACTGATCTTGTTAACATTAGGAAATGCAAAGTCTCTTTCAATGCAGCTGTAGCTGGACATTACAGTTTTTGCAGTGGCTGCTACAAAATCAGCAGGGACTGCATTATATGGAGGCAACAGTCTCTTTTCAGCCGGTACAGGCTGTCCTCTTCAGTGGAGCTATTTGGTGTTTTGGGGTAATGGTGGGTATTGGATTCCAAGTTTGGTTGTAGTCTTGTTCAACTTGTATAAAACATAAACTTTGTGGGTTGATGGAGCCTTTCAGTTCATGATTATTCCATGAGGACAGGAGGCAGTTTTTTAAAAAATGATGTAGGGAAACTGAAAAATATTTTCTTTCTCTATCTTTCACTTTGCATGAAAAAAAAATCTTAATTTCTGTTTATTTTTTAAAGGTATATCATCCTCTTTGTTCCCTTGTGGTCTCACTAGAACATGCTCCTCCTGCGGTCTAAAGGAAGGATAGGTGAGCTGGTCCAACATCCCCAACCATACCATTCTTCAACTGACTGTTCACAAGTATTAACAGCGCCCTGTTAGCGACTCTCTCCATCACTTCTTCCTTTCTTTACACAACCCCCACCCCTACACACTACCAACACCCAAACCCTCTGCCCTTCCACCTCCTTTGACCCAACAGCGTAACTGAGCAGTGAAAAACGTTCCTGCCCTGCATCCTCACCACAGATTTAGCTAGAAATTACAACATGTTTATCCCAAATAGTCGGTGTTTATGTTTATCCTCCGTGTTTCCTGCCAATGCAATGTTACTGCGCAGGATGGCTGTCAATGCCCATCTGTACATACGCACTGGTCTGCACATGCGCAGAAATCCGATAACGTCACAGCTGGAGCCTGCAGCCGGGAATTCCTGAGTGGCAAAAGTCGGGGGGGAAATTTGCAGAGGCAAAACTAAAATGCTTTCTTTTTGGTCAGTGTCTTTAAAACTCTGTCTCCCTATCCCAGTAATGCAAGTGGATTGCAGGTTGCCTTGACTATATTGCCATGTCTAACACTCACAGCAACCTACAATCCACTTGCATTACTGGGATAGTGAGACTGAGTTTAAAAACACTGACCAACATGACTGCAGTAAAATATCACAAAAGGCAAAAATTTTAGTTTCCCGTCTGCAAATCCTTTCCCCTGTAAAAAGTGTTTCCAGATTACCAAGGTCAGTAGAGGATACCAATTCACAACAATTCTCTCCTCCTACTGCCAGTGATTACCACGCATGTGGTATAAATATGGCAGCCATTAACCTGGACCTGTCATACAAATGCGCATGCAATGCGTTGGCAGCAGATGCAGCCGTTAATCCTCCAGGTGATCAGTATTTCTAAATCAATTTGGTTGCCCTGTTCCTAGGATTCTTGTTTTCTCCTTTCCTTCAATTTTCTGTATGATTTATTCTTAAATGTTGAAATGGCCTTTACCTGCAGCACTAAGTGCATTCCATTGCCTCACAACCCTCTATGTATAAGAAAATGTTTCTCCTACTCTCAACTAAAATAACGTACAATCTTATGTCCATTCTCCTTTGCTCTACACCACACATTCATGGGAAACAATTTCGACTTTCTGTACCTTCTGATTGATCTTTTCTCATTTTAAACACCTTTATAATAATTTCTGTTCTAATGAGAACAGCCCCACTTTTTCCCAGTGTTCTTTGTATATTCTTGTACTAGGCAGCATCCTTGTGAATCAGCATTGTACCATCTATTGTCCCAACCTCATTGCTATCACTTGGGGCCCAAAGATGCATACACTACTTCCTTCAGGGTTTTCCAAAGATTTGATGTAGATTGACCATTACTTTTTGACTTTTATGGTCTGTATCTCTTGCCATAAAATCCAGTTTTCCAGTGATCCTTTTGTGCCCATCTCCACGTGAGGTTCTGCTTTTGATTTGGCTTGTGAAATTGAGCCCCCAATCCCCTCTTCTTCCATATCACCCAGTATTTCATCATGAAGAGCATCAAAATATACCGACTGACAATTAAATTCCAACAGAAGTTTAGTTCTTCCTTGCAGCTTCTCTTGGTCTTCAAAATTACTAACAGCACCTCCTATTTAGTAATGTCTGCACATTTGGATTTGGTTTCTAGCTCTACAACCAAATCAGTTAATGTACGCGGTGAACAAAACAAGACTGAACCCCTGAAAATTGACCCATTTCCAACCAGTGACAATCTGTTTGTCACTCCAACCCCCTGCATTGTTTCTTCTTACCCAATTTTAAATTCAATTTGTTATTGTTCTTCTAATTTCTTATCCATGGATGTTCATAGGTGGTTATTTTAATGTGGCACGTCACAAAGGCTTTCCAAAGATCTATTTACACCAAACCCATTACATTCCTGCTACCTTCACTGCCTCAAATAACTCCTATCAGGTTCATCAAACCTAATCTTCCTTTCTGAAATCTAGCAGCTTCTTCAAATTAGTTTCTGTTCAGTTCATATTTAATAATGTCATCTTCAAATAATGATTGCAGAATATTTCCTGACACACACACAATAAATATTTTGTTGATTACTGCCTAATCCTCCAGTTTGCGGAATAGAATAATAGGATCAGGAAATCTAATTCCTAGGATTTCTGTATTCCTTTCCCTTTTTCTTTCAGGATCTTTGGAAGTTTTCAGTCAGTGCCCCACATTTTGCCCACCTTTATCGTAACTAACTTTTCTAATTAATTCAGTATCCCCTCTGAAGGTCCTTAATCAAGTGTAACAATTTTATTTTTACTGATATAATTGCACAATATGTTAACTTTTTAAGAATCTCAGGAGGGGAGTTAAGCTCCACAGAATTCCGTAACTCTGACCTGTTCTTTTGGCTACGCTATCCATATGGCTAATCCAGTTCAGTTTCTGATCAATGGTAACCCACAGGATGTTGATGAAGGGCGATTAAGCGATGGTAGTGCCATTGAATATCATAGGGAGATGGCTAGAGTTCCTCCTATTGAAGATGGTAATTGTCTGGCACTTTGTCTCACTTATCAGCCCAAGCCTGAGTTATGCCTCTGTCTCAGTCCATTTGGACACGGACTGCATCAATATCTGAGGAGTCACTAATGGTGCTGAACATTGTGCAATTATCAGTGAACCTCCCCACTTCTAACCTTGTAATAGAGAGAAGGTCATTGATGAAGCAACTAAAGATGGCTGGGCCTAGGACACAACCCTGAGGAATTTCTGCACTGATGTCCCGGAACTGAAATAATTGATCTCCAAAAACTTTGAGCTAGGTATGATTCGAACCACTGGAGAGTTTTTTCTCCCTTATTCCCATTGACTCCAGTTTTACTGGGGCTCAGTGAGTAGGTTATTATTGAGTAAGTGACACTTGATAGCACTGTCGACATCACCTTTCATCAGTTTGCTGATGATTGAGAGTAGACTGATGAGGCGATAATTGGCTGTGTTGGGTTTGTCCTGTGTTTTGTATGCAGGACGTAATTGGGCAATCTTTCAGATTGCTGGGTAGATGCCAGCGTTATAACTGAACTGGAAAAGTGTGGCTAGGGGAGCAACTAACTTTGGAGCACTGATCTTCAATACAATTGCTGGAATATTGTCAAGCTGAGAGCCTTTGCAGTATTTAGTGCCTTCAGCCGTTTCTTGATGTCACATGGAGTGAATCAAATTGGCTGGAGACTGGCATCTGTGATGCTGCAAACCTCTGGAGGAGTCCGAGATGGATTGTCCATCTGGCACTTATGGCTAAATATGGTTGCAAATAATTGTCTTGTCTTTTGCCATGATGTGTAGGACTTTTCGATTGCTGAGGATTGGGCTATTTGTGGACCGTCCTCCTCCTCTTAGTACAGTAAGAAGTCTTACGACATCAGGTTAAAGTCCATCAGGTTTGTTTCGAATCACTAGCTTTCGGAGCACTGTGCCTTCCTCAGGTAAAGGAATTCACCTGAGGAAGGAGCAGTGCTCCAAAAGCTAGTGATTCAAAACAAACTTGCTGGACTTTAACCTGGTATTGTAAGACTTCTTACTGTGCTCACCCCAGTCCAACGCCGGCATCTCCACATCATGGCTCCTCTTAGTAGTTTAATTGTCTGTCACCATTCACCGCTGAATGTTGCAGGACTGCAGAGCTTTGATGAATCTGTTGATTGTGGGATCATTTAGCTCTGTCTATTGCATGCTGCTTATGTTGTTTGGCATGCCGGTAGTCCTGTGTTGTAGCTTCACCGGGTTGACACCCTAATTTTGGGAATGCCTGATGCTGCTCATGACATGCCCTCCTGCAATCTTCATCGAACTGGGGTTGATCTCCTAACTTGATGGTAATAGTAGAGCGGGGGATATGCTGAGGCATGAGGTTACAGATTATGGTTGAGCATAGTTCTCCTACAGTTGACGGACCTACTGCACCTCACAAATGCCCAGTTTTGATCATTGAATCTGTTTGAAATCTATCCCATTAGCATGGCAATCGTGGACTTTGTCTCCAGAAGGACTGTGTGGTGGTTACTTCCACCAATACTGTCATGGACAGATGCATCTGCAACTGGTAGATTGGTGAGGACGGGTCAAGTAGGCTTTTCCCTCTTGTTGGCACCATTACTCAGTCGAGCAGCTATGTCCTTTTGGACTTGGCCAACATGGTCAGTCCTGGTGCTCTGAGCCAGTCTTGGTGATGGACATTGAAGTCTTCCCATCAAGAGGACATTCTGTGCTCTTTCCACCCTCAGTGCGTCTTCCAATTGGTGTTCATGGAGGTGTACTATCAACTAAGGGGAGGTGGCCTTTGGTAATCGGCAGGAAGTTTCCTTACCCATGTTTGACCTGGAGCCATGAGACTTCATGAGGTCCAAAGTCAGTACTGAGACCTACCAGTGCAACTTGTGGTACCATCTTTGCTGGGTCTGTCTTGCCAGTCGGAGAAGTTATACCCAAGGGGTGGTGATGGTGGCACCTGTGCCAGTATCTGTAAGATGTGATTCTGTGAGTATTATGTCAGGTTGTTGCTTGACTAGCCTGTAGGACAGCACTCCCAATTATGGCTCAAGGTCCCAGATGTCATTGAGGAGAACATTGCAGGGTCAACGGGGCTGGATGTACCGTTGTGATTTTGTGCTAGGTCGATGCCCATTGATCCATCAGTTTCATTCTTTAATCTTTTGTGTTTTGGTTTGATCCAGGCATTTCAGGGGGCAGTTAAGAATCAGCCACATTGATGTGATTCTGGCCAGACAAGACCAGGTGGATTTCCTTCCCTAAAGGATGATAGTGAACCGGATGGGTTTTTACAACAATGAACAATAGTTTCATGGTCACCATTACGGAGACTAGCTTTTCAAATTCCAGATTTACTAATTGTATTTAAATTCTATCAGTTGCCATAATAGGATGAGTTCATTTCCCTTACTCATCCAGTAATGTTGCCACTGCACCACTGCCTCCCTGTTGCATTTATTCGGAGGAAGAAAGAAGCAGGAAAAAGGAAAAGGGTAAAACTGATGAAAATAAATCTGTATTAGTTTCACAAGTAGGCTTCCATTAACACTGCAATGAGGTTACTGTGCAAAATCCCCTAGCCACACTCCGGCGCCTGTTCGGGTACATTGAGGGAGAATTCAGAATGTCCAATTCACCTAACAAGCACGTCTTTTGGGATTTGTGGGAGGAAATGGGAGTACGCAGATACGGGGAGAACGTTCAGATTCCGAATAGTCAGTGACCCAAGCCGGAAATCGAACCCAGATCGCTGGCACTGTGAAGCAACAGTGCTAACCTCCGTGCTGCTGTGCCGCTCAACTGCCTCCCCATAGCTGATGAACCAGTACTGTCCATGTTGAACACCAGTTGGACAAAGCACTAAATGGAAAGAGCACAGAATGTACTCTGGGTGGGGCACTTTAGTTTTACAACATTGCAGTTTAAAAAAAAAACATATTTCCCATTGTTGATCTCAAGTCCAGTGTAACAGTTTCTCTTTCCAGTTCTAGCTTACTCTTTCTAATATCTACCCTATTCCATTCCAGTGACCTTGGGCGCGATTCTCCACTCCCACGCCGGTTGGGAGAATCGCCTGGGCCGCCAAAATTTCCGGGGACGCCGGTCCGACGCCCTCCCGCGATTCTCCCAAGCGGCCGGAAGCCCGGTCGAGTTTCGCAGGCCGGAGAATCGCCAGAGACACCGAAAATGGCGATCCTCCGGCACCCCCGCTATTCTGAGGCCCGAATGGGCCGAGCGGCCAGGCCAAAACGGCGGGTTCCCCCCGGCGCCGTCCACACCTGGTCACTGCAGTCGTGGGCGGTGCGTGAACGCTGTGGGGGCAGCCTGTGGGGGGGCGAGGGGGGATCCTGCACCGGGCTTCACCTGGAACGTGGAGTGGCCCGCGATCGGTGCCCACCGATCGTCGGGCCGTCCTCTCTGAAGGAGGACCACGTTCCTTCCGCGGCCCCGCAAGATCCGTCCCCCATCTTCTTGCTGGGCGGACTTAGAGAGGACGGCAACCACGCATGCGCGGGTTGACGCCGGCCAACCCGCGCATGCACGGATGACGTCCGTTATGCGGCGCCGGCCGCGTCATCTATGCGGCGCCGCTTTTACGCGGGCGACATGCCTGGCGCGTATAGATGACGCGGCCCCGATACTGGCCCATTGTCAGTGCCTGAATCGGTCGGGACCGGGGCCGTTCCGCGCCGTCGTGAACCTCGACGTCGTTCACGACGACGCGGCCACTTTGGCGTGGGAGTGGAGAATCCCGCCCCTTATGTTAGTGCTCACTTTCTCCTTTTCTTGATTCAACTCATCTCTTTGGTTACTTGTAACAAGGTCTAGTGATACTTTTCTCCATAAGTGCCCGTGAACATACTGCTTGAAGAAAATTACACGCATTTTAATAATTCTTTTGCATTTACTCCCTGCCTGTCCCAATCAATGAATCAATAATTGTAATCTTCCAGAGCAGTAACTTTGTTAATCCCATGCACCTTATTAACTATCCAAAATAGTTGAACAGATTGGGACATTTTTCTCTTGTAAACCAAAGGCTGAGGGGGTGACATATTCAAGGTATTCAAAATTGAAGGGGTCTGATGGGGTGGACGTGGTGAAGATAATCCCACTTATGGAGAATGGTTACTTTGTTAGAATGTGGAGCTCACTGACGCACTGCATTGTTGAGGCAAATAACAGATCATTTACAAGGAAACTAAATAACTACATAAAAGAGAAAGGTGTTGAAGGGTATCGATAGTGAGTTGATGGCTTAAGTGGAGCAAATACACCAGAATGGAGTATTTGGGCTGAATGAACTGCTCCTGTGCTGTATCGTTGTCATGTAATCTCCCAGATTTCCTTGTCTGTTTCCCTCCCATAATTAGGGGCTCTGCAGTACAATCTCATTAACAAAGCAATCCTTTTTGTACTTCTGACCTATATTGGCTGTTTTCCCGTCATTTACATAACAGTACTTTTTCATCAGTTTTACCATTTTCTCATCTTCCTCCCTCTTCGCTCCTAAAAATATTTTTATTTTCCACTGCTGCTCAGTTTACAGCGAGACATCTGTTATTGTATCTCTATTTCCCTGTTATAACATTGCTTCTAATTCCCCAGTTTATTTCCTACACCTTAAAACAATACAATACATAACCATCTCCATTTTCATATTTAATGCCACTTTTTCCTGAGTTTTATAACATTTTGTCTGCTAAATTTTCTCCCCCTCCTCCTATTATTCCCTCCTCATGTTCCTTTTACTAAATAATTGCTGCTTGTATTTTTGTTTAATCTACATTTACATTCTGTTGCTACCTTTGAATGCTTTAATTTTCCCTGCTGCCTTCCTCCCCAGTTCAAATGAGCCTTCACTTTCAGGATTCCATTACCATTCTTCCTGTTCAGATGGAGCTTGTCTTTCTAGAACAGCTACCTTTTCCCCCAAAGCTTGTGTCAATAAAAGAGAAGCCATCTTCTTGATCTCAATGTTTTAGCCACCTACTGATCTTCCTAATTGTCTTATCCTTCCCTATCCTTGCACATGGCTGGGAGCATAACCCAGAGATTATAACTCTTGAAGTTTGGTTTCTGACGCTACTTTTTAAATCTCCTGAACTTCTTTTGTAGGATGTCAAGCCTTTTCTTTCTTATATTGTTGACTACTTGTGTGGTCCCTCTTATCTCCTTCCATAATCATTGCCAGTGTTTCTGAAATGTCCTTTACTGCATCATCCAGGAGGCACAAGAGCATCCAAGACACTCTGTCTGCTAGCTAAATATAGTTTCCAATCCCTGACAATGAAATCTGCTATTGCTACTGTAATTCTAAGTGAATTGTTAACTCCCCTCTCCTCTACCTCCACCCCGCTGTGTGGAGTGTGAATGCTGGTACAGATCATTTGACCTGGATTACCTGTTTCTGTGCAGTAATTCCGAAGTATGATTTCCAGAAGCTACCATTTTGAGTTCTCAAACAAATAAATAAAAATCTGATGGAAATATTTTGAGGAATATATTTTTTAGAATTTTGAAGTTCAAAGTTTTATTTATCCAATATGTGTTGTGACAAATTAACTAATTGAAAGAGGGCTTGAATTTAGTAACTTGTATTAAATCCCCATGAAAGTTTATCTTAGAAAAGCATTCAAAGTCTGCGTGTCAATTATTATTAGCAAAATAATGTAAATTCACTTTGAATTAGTAACTGTTAACAATGGTAGAAGGATTTTCACAACTGTCATCCTTTAGTGGCAGCTGTAGCTGCCTGGTTATTTTGGATTAATACATTTTTGAACTGAAACAATTAATAGGTTCACAGTTGACATACTAGCTCCGATTGCACTGTTATAAACACAAAATTTGAGTTCATCAGCTTCATTGAGACTTCATAACATATTTCCTATGTATGACTGATGAAAGTATAGTGGATGTATGGTAAAGGAATATGCTGTTTTAGAAGTACGGAACATTGCATCAGGTGAAATACAATGATTTATTCTGCTGTTCGATTGTAAGTGTTAAGCGAACACTGGGTTGAATTAATTCCAAGTTTAATCACTATTCAGAAGAGATTCAGAGTCTGAATTTTAATATTAATTAAGAACCTGCTGGCCTGTGGCTCCAGTCTTGCGTATTCTAAGAAAGTTTATTCATAAACTGTAAATTATTGTCTTTCTTTATGATGTTCTTCTTTAAATTAAATATGGCACTGAAATTTGCACTAGTCACTGTGTGTATGTGACGAACACAAAGTGCACGATCGATGTATTTTTTTGAATTATAGGGAGCGCATTTTCCATGGTGCTTTTCATAATAAATCTGATGATACTCTCATTTTACATTGACCAAACCATTGTATCGTGTTGTACACAAATATAACTCTGCTGTTAGGGCAGAGATGTATTAAAGCCAGAGAACCAGTGGCGGATCATAGTAAACTCCACCCTATCACAAAATGTATTTGCTTGTTTGTTCATGAATCTATGGAAGCTGAGATGTACTTGTCATTTTCAGACGATAGCTAGAAAGAGCCGGTGTTACGCCTCTATAACAAGGTTTGACTTCTGAAATATGTTCTCTGCAAGAAAAGATGTAGTATTTTAATCTGTTAACTCATCAATCTCTGTGGTGTTGAACGAAGGACAAATTTTGATTTTCATCATCTGGGCAGCAATCTTGCAGGGTGAATATCCTGATAAAAGCAGTGAAATGAGTCGAGCGGGTTCAATAACGGACGGGTAATCTGCTGTGCTAGTTCACCATCCAGATGGTAAAGATCAAATGATTGTCTGAAGTGTTTGTGTTGTTGATTTTCTTTGTTTCTCCTCACCTGCTCCTACGTCTCTCTTTTTCTCTCTGCTGCTTCTCTTTCCTAAATGTGTCCTTTTGATAATCTTTCTGTCTTTGTCTTTTCTTTCAGGTGTTAGGTGGTGGGTGGTGTAGCAAGGAAAGAAGCCATTAATGGCATTTGGGGTGAGGATTGGGGGGGGGGGGGAGGGGAGTGACTGTCTTTCCCCATCCACAACCTCCAGTCATCTGATTTACTCCATTCTCCTCCATCCCTCTCCTTGCTCCTCTCCTAATGTCCGGCACTTTCCCGAATAGCTTCCACCTTAAGTTACTGGAAAAAAAGCAGCAAATTACAAAATAGCAACTTTTGTCTGTCACACATTACGCCATATTTAACGTTGAAAATTCCTATCACAGCATCAACTACAGGAATAACAGGCGCTGCAGGTACTTAATTTGAGTTTTCTGTGAAGCATGTCCTACATGTAAAATTTAATATATAATAGATAAATAGGTGCAGAGCTAGTGACCTGTTGATGTTCAAGTTGTCATTTTCCTGCCTTGTTTGCATTTGTTTTATTCTCCAGAGGCTGTGACCAAGTTTTGGTGTTTCCTGTTTCTAATCCTAACCCCATTCTGTAAAAGGATATGGGCAAAGAGCAGGGATATAGCTCTGGTTGAAGAGCTAGCATCAGCACAGGTATGACGGGGCCAATGGCCCTCCTTGTGCTGTAATTTGTATCATTTTATAAACTTCAGTGTGCCATATTTCCTTTCCTGTACCATCTAAATGAGAACATCAAACTATATGAAAAACCTTTCAACTGATACTTTTGTCAGCAAATGTGCTACAATTTTGAAGTAAAGCATAATCTTACAGTATGAATGAAGTAATGGTAGTGATTTTGTTACTCATTAGGGATGAAAGTCTGCATCTAATATTATTACTTTCGATATATAGCTAGTAAAAATAGTTAAATACCTAAAACAATATCAAAGGGATGAACACTATTTGACTGAAAAAGTTTATTCCTATATAACCTTTAGTAACCTTTACCTTCCCTAATCACCTGAGGGAAACATCTATATAATTTGTATCGTGACGCCAGAAAATCAATCCATTGATTCCCACATCTTCACTCTTCAACGCCTGACCAATTACATACATGTCTGTTGTTCTAGCAGCACAAGAGCACAAATACCATGGTGTATTTGGTTACCTCTCTCAATCTCTTTTTACTCCGGATACTTTATTCATCTCTTTTTGAAGGAGTTCATTAAGACAGCATTCATAATTTTTTGATGTAAATCTTTTATGCATATTATTATTAGTGGAGGTTTATCCAGGTCTTTAGTCCCATTTGATATTTGTTAATTTTCTTCTTAGTTGTATACCACTGGCAACTATTTACTAAGATTTACTGTAGCAAAGAAGACAAACAATAAACATACCAGTGTAAATGGCTTGGTTTCCTTGAAACCGTTGTAGAAAGAATATACTGGTGTAATCAATCAATACCTTCAGACTGTTTCGACAGAACTGAGACAACTTAGTGTGACATTTATCTGATAAATATTAAACTAAAATAAAGCATAGGACTTGAACAACTGCAACCACTTCATGCTCTCCTTAAAGTTTTGGGGCAGGCAGAGGCTTTCAAAAAACAAATTTTAATCCAAAGAATGAGAGATAGTTGAATTCATCAATCTAATTTGTGTTATTTTGTGAACTATATAATTTCTTCAATTCTGTTTCACTTTGTTCAAATCCATATTTGGGATGTTAAAAGTGTGAGGTTATTGAAGTAGAAGTTGTGAAGTAAAAGATTTTGGGAATTTTAGTGGAAATGATGATGCAACACTAAGTAATGTCAAAAGATTACAATTAATTAGTGATGAGGGTGAGTTGACGTAGGATTTTTCATTTTAAAGGCCATTCAGGAAAAGCCCATTTGAACCAAGGGAGGAAAGAGAGGGATGAAGAGCAGAAGGGAGGGTTAGAAAAAGCAGGAGGAATGGAATGGAGGGAGGAGGAGAATGATGGAACAGGAACAGTAAGAGGATCAGCTATACAGAATAAGAATGTATTAACAGCACAGAAACCGTCCGTTTGACTGTAACAGGTCCATGCTGTTGTTATGATTCACCTTTTTTTAATTTAGAGTACCCAATTCTTTTTTTCCCCCCAATTAAGTGGCAATTTAGCATGGCCAATCCATCTACCGTGCACATCTTTTGGCTTTGGGGGTGAGACCCACGCAGACACTGGGAGAATGTGCAAACTCCACATGGACAGTGACCCGGGGCCGGGATCGACTCCGGGTCCTCAGCGCCGCGAGGCAGCAGTGTTATTATAATTCACACTAGCCTACTCCAATCCTTCTTCATCTAGCCTCGTCAACCTATCCCTCAATTCTTTTTCCTCCTCGTCCGTTTATCAAACCCCTTAAATGCATTTCTGCTTGTCACCTCAGCTGCTCCTTGTGGTAGTGAATTCTGCATTCTAACCACTCTCTAGTTAAAGAGGTATCTCCTGAATTCTCTACTGGATTTGTTAGTGACTATTTCATATTTCTGATTCCTCCTCCAAAAGTGGAAATGGATCCATCCACCCCATCAAATCATTTCATTGTTTTAAAAACCTTTATCAGGACATCCCTCTGTTTTCTCTTTCCTCGTGAAAAGATCTCCAACTGGTTCAATGTTTCCTGATCTTCAGTTCTAGTATTGTTTTGAGTAAATCTGGGCGCGATTCTCCAATGCCGTGCAGGTTGGGAGAATCGCCTGGCGCGCCATTTTTCCACGCGACGCCGGTCCGACGCCCTCCCGCGATTCACCCAAGCGGCGAGATCGGCCCCGTCGAGTCCTGCGCGGCGCAGGCCAGAGAATTGCACAAGACACCCAAAATGGCGATTCTCCACTACCCCCGCTATTCCCCGGCCCGGATGGGCCGAAGTCCCGACGGCGTGACCCCAGTTCACGCCATCGCCATTCACACCTGGTAAATAAAGTCGTCAGCCAGTCGTGCTGCTGACGCTGAGCAGTGAGGAGGTGAGCGGACTGATCCGGAGCTCTTGCAGACCGGGTCAGCTTCCCCGAGAACGCTGAGGCCAACGTGGGGGGTGGGAGGGGGTGTGAGGGAGAGTGTGGGGTAGGGAGAGTGTGGAGGGGGTAGGGAGAGTGTGGAGGGGGTAGGGAGAGTGTGGAGGGGGTAGGGAGAGTGTGGAGGGGGCAGGGAGAGTGTGGAGGGGGCAGGGAGAGTGTGGAGGGGGGAGGGAGAGTGTGGAGGGGGGAGGGAGAGTGTGGAGGGGGGAGGGAGAGTGTGGAGGGGGGAGGGAGAGTGTGGGGGGGGAGGGAGAGTGTGGAGGGGGGAGGGAGAGTGTGGAGGGGGGAGGGAGAGTGTGGAGGGGGGAGGGAGAGTGTGGAGGGGGGAGGGAGAGTGTGGAGGGGGGAGGGAGAGTGTGGAGGGGGGAGGGAGAGTGTGGAGGGGGAGGGAGAGTGTGGAGGGGGGAGGGAGAGTGTGGAGGGGGAGGGAGAGTGTGGAGGGCTGAGGGAGAGTGTGGAGGGGGAGGGGGTGCGGGAGGGAGTGGAGGTGGGATGGGGGGGTGAGGGAGGGAATGGAGGTGGGATGGGGGGTGAGTGAGGGAATGGAGGTGGGAGGGGGTGACGGAGGGAGTGGAGGTGGGAGGGGAGGGTGAGGGAGGGAGTGGAGGTGGGGGGGTGAGGGAGGGAGTGAAGGTGGGAGGGAGTGGAGGTGGGAGGGAGTGGAGGTGGGAGGAGGGTGAGGGAGGGAGTGGAGGTGGGAGGGGGGTTGAGGGAGAGTGTGGAGGGGGAGGGAGAGTGTGGAGATGGGAGGGAGTGGAGGGGGGTGAGGGAGGGAGGGGAGTGAGGGAGGGAGGGGAGGGGGGTGAGGGAGGGAGGGGAGGGTGTCGTCCATCCCCGGATGCCACATGTCAGCCGCCCTGATATGGCAGGACGGTGACGAGGACACGGCCGCAGGTTGTCGTGTGGCTGATGGGCACAGGCGACTGGCACACTGGTGAGGAGGACGGTGTGAACTGACCGTTGGACGCAGACCGTGACCAGGTGTTAGGCTGACTGCATATCTGCAGCGCGACCAGGCCTCCGGGGCACACAGGTATCCCATGCAACCCGGCTGGCGAGGTGTGGAAGAACCTCCATGTAACATGTTGTTTCTCTGCCCCCCACCACCCTCCTGCAGGTCACCATGTATGCCAACCAGACAGCGATGTTCACTGCCGTGGTTGGAGCCGCAGCTCTGGAGTTTGCCACCCGGCAGCGTAGACTCAGACGGCCCACAGTGACTGCAGATGCAGCGGTTGCTGCTGCAGCAGAGGGAATGGCCGCAGAATGGCCCATCGTCGCCTCGCAGGCCGCAGGTGCTCAGGCCCGGAATGTCCAGGAGGATGCCGAGGGGGAACATTGACCCCCGACGGCGAGGAATGCACAGGAAGTGGGCACTGATATCGAAGTGCTTTGGGGGGGGTGGGGAGGCGAGAGGAGGAGGAGGATCCACTGGTGGTGGTGCCAGGGCGCCACAGGCGTCCAGCAAGGCCTACGGTGTACCGTGACAGCATGTCGTTCGAGGCCCTACCGGACATTACATGGAGGAGGAGACTACGGTTCAGCAGGGAGACGGTCGCACATATATGCCACCTCGTGGCGCACCTCGCGCCACTTGGAACGGGTGGAGGACACGCTATACCAGTCTCCGTCAAGTCCCTAATCGTTTACGCTACCGGATCCTTCCAGGCGCCGAGCGGGGACATATCCGGGATATCACAGGTATCGGTCCACAGGTGCATCAGGGCCGTGAACAACGCCTTGTACGCCATCGCGGACAGGTACATTAAATTCCCCGAGGACCGAGCACAGCAGGAAGCACGGGCACGTGGATTCGCCAAGGTGGCCGGGATACCGATGGTCCAGGGTGTCATCATAGAATTTTTTCATAGAATTCACAGTGCAGAAGGAGGCCATTTGGCCCATCGAGTCTGCACCGGCTCTTGGAAAGAGCACCCTACCCAAGGTCAATACCGCCACCCTAGCCCCATAACCCAGTAACCCCACCCAACACTAAGGGCAATTTTGGACACTAAGGGAAATTTATCATGGCCAATCCACCTAACCCGCACATCTTTGGACTGTGGGAGGAAACCGGAGCACCCGGAGGAAACCCACGCACACACTGGGAGGATGTGCAGACTCCGCACAGACAGTGACCCAAGCCAGAATCGAACCTGGGACCCTGGAGCTGTGAAGCAATTGTGCTATCCACAAGGCTACCGTGCTGCCACTAATGGTGTGCACGTCCCCATGCGCCCACCTGCAGAAGACAGGGAAGTGTTCATGAACAGGAAGGGCGCATACTCCATGAACATTCAGGTGGTGTGCAACCCCCACATGAAGATCATGCACGTGTGTGCAAGGTACTCCGGGAGTGTGCATGACACCTACATTCTGGCACAGTCGTTCATCCCCGCAATGTTCGATGGATGCCCCCCCTGGCTGAGGGGCTGGTTGCTGGGCGACAGGGGCTAACCGTTGAGTTCATGGCTGTTGACGCCAATACGGAGGCCTCAGACCAACACGGAGAGCCTATACAACAAAACCCATGCAGCAACCAGGGGTGTGGTGGAGCAGCCTGCTGAAGATGCGATTCAGATGCCGGGACCTCTCCGGAGGGGCCCTGCAGTACCGGCCCGACAGGGTCGGTTGCATTGTTGTGGTCTGCTGTGCGCTGCACAACATTGCCATGCAGAGGGGAGATGCCCTGGTGGAGGAGCCGGAGGGAGGACCCGACGGCACCAGAGCTAACGCAAACGAAGGGGAGGAGGAGGAGGATGGCGTGCATCAGGGTGGGGGGAGTGGCGCAGGACACAGACACTGCCTGGGTGCTGGTTACGTCCAGGAAGCTGCACGACGGCACCGTCGAGGACAGCGGGCACGCGACGCGTTGGTGGCCGCATGGTTCATGCACCGTGGGGGAGGGATTCGCTGAACACTGCCACTTGCACCGTCAGTTCTGCACACGGGCACCACACAGCACTCACCACCCCCCCCATCCGCACCCCCGCACCGCGTTCACGGCACAAATTCCACATCACCTTACCACTGCGGCACTACGGGATTGCACAACATTGATGATTGTGTAAGCGGTTGTGATCAGTGCCATGTTGAATGATGACAGCCCGCTCTGCGATGAGCTGTGTGCTCAGATTCGCCAGCCAAGGCCTGATTCATGGCTATAGCTGAACCATACACTCTGGTGGTCACAGCCTTCGTAACGGACATTTCATCACGTGCCCGTATGGGGTAGCTGGCGTCGGAGTGCCGAGGACTACGGTGTCTGATTTTGGGAGGCAGGGGGCAAAGGGACACCACATCCGGCAACGACGTTGAGCCGCTCGTTAACCACAGCACCACTCGGTCACCCTCACGAGCCCCCTGGCACCGGACATAGCACAGAGTCTTACAAGTTAAGTGCAACAGTGAGTTTAATAATGACATTCACATACAGGTGCCCTACCCCCCACAACTAAACTGTGCCCTGCACCCGTGCCAAATTATTATGTTCCAAACTTCTTTGCTTTACGGGCCCTACCACTACGTCTAGGTGTCGTCCCAGATGGTACAGCAGGAGTGGAGGCGGACTGCTGAGAATCGCGCCCTGCAAAATAGCTCCCCGTCGGCACGCGTTTCCTGTGGCGGCCCGGCTTTGATGGGCCAGGCTGCTCGGCGGGCGTGCTGGATGGCGTGGTGCCACCCTGTCCTGCCCGATGCCCACCAGATGCGCCAGGGACGGAACGGGGGGAGGTCAAGTGTGCCGGGACGTCCCTTGCTGGAGGTACCGGGACGGGCCCCAGAACCCCTCCCTCCCTCGGGGAGCCCGGTGGCCCCCGAGCTTCACTGTGGGACGGAGGTGCGATCGGAGACATGCCCCGTCGCACCACCGACACCTGGCGCTGCCAGTCCTGGAGGCCTGCAGCGGTATCGACCACGGTCCGAATGTTCGCAGAGACGGAGCCCAGGGAGTGCGACATTCCTGCCAGGGACTGTGCTATCTCAACCGTGAGGGCGCTACGCCATCCATCACGTGCTCCAGGCAGTCTATGCTCTCCGCGACTGACTGCTGAGACTGTGCCATCGCCTGCTGGGACCGGGCCATGGCATGGTGAGACTTGGCCAGGGCCCGGAGAGCAGCGGCAATGTCGTGTTGGCTCTGGCACATGGCTGCCTGTGAGAGGGCAGCCCTCTCCTGGGCCACGCCTTGCAGAACCTGACCAATGGCCGCAGCCGTTTCACCAATTGCCTCCACCGCGGACGCCACCCGTGCGGTGTCGGCCTGGGTGGCTGCGATGAGCGGCACCACTCCCTGCTCCTGGACGCGAATGGACTCCTCCAACTGCGTGTGCAGGTCCAGGAAGATGGCCCTCATCCCGTTATTCAGTCCCTCGGTGTCCACATGCATTGGTTGTCCGGATGGGTCAAGCACATCCAGGAACCCGGGAACCGTCTGGGCAGCAGCTGTTTGCTGGGCCTGGGCTGCTCCAAACTTCACCTGCTGTACCGGCTCGGCTGTGTGGTGCGCACCACAGACCGTGACCCGGGAGCCTCATCGCTTATCTGCCCAACCGAGGTGAGTGCCTCTGCGATGGTGGATGGTGTGGGAGACGGCAGAGCCGCTAGCTCGAGGTCATCGTCCGTTAGGAAGTCTGGTGTGTACTGGTCCCCCTCATGGCCCGGCGCAAGGTGCATGCGACCCATGTCATGTTGTCTTCCAGGTGATTCCGTGTACTGTGTGGCCGTTCTCTGTGCGTCATCATCACTGTCCGCCCTGTGCCCCTCAGTATTGTCTCTGTCCGTCGTATGTGCGTCCCCGTCCAGCATCCCATACTGAGAGGATGGCCCTCCTGTCCGACCGACTGCCACCCTCTGGCATGAGGTTGGAGATGGTCGGCTGTGTCTTGGCCGAGACGACCCTGGACGTTCGGCGGCTGGCCCTGGGGAACACAACAATACGGGGTACATTAGACACGCTGGGCCGGGTGTATGGTGGTGGTGGGGCAGTGTGTGAGGGGGGAGGAGATCAGGGGTGCAGTGGCATGAGTGTGAGGGGGGGAGGGGATCGGGGTTGTCGTGGCCAGAGTGTGAGGGGGCGATGATGGGTTGGGGGTGGGGGGGTGAGGACATGCAGGGTTGTCTAACTTGCTTCTGCGCCTCCGACCTGGCATGTCGCGACCTCCCGGGTGGCGGATTCCCTCTGCTCGTGAACGTTTAGTGGGTGCAGCACAGGCGAACCCCTCCGGTTCTCATGCGCTCACGTTGGTTGTGAGCTGCCTTGTCCTGGAGGGTGGTGTTGGATAAAAGCATCACATTTAGGCAGGTATCATCAGGGCGTGCAGATATAGGATATATTAATGCTGGGTAGGGAGATAGTTGGAGCCAGGGGGGGTCCCGGTGCTCATGTGGGTCGAGTACAACATTGTGCACCCTGAACCGAACCCCACCCCACTTCCCCCCCCACCCCCCTAGTGCTCGGGAGGGGGGTTGGTTGTGACCTGAGGGCACCCTCATGGCACTTACCCTGGCAGCCCGAGTGAGGTCGTGCAGCTTCTTCCGACACGGCTCCCCGGAATGGGGGGGGGGGGGGGGGGGTGCCCCACAGCACTCACAGCGGTGCCAACTTCTCGCCAACCGCACCTCACCGAGCTGGACGGCTGGCGATGCCCACGTCTTGGGCAGAGGGTGTCCCTTCGGTTATCAACCTCATCGAGGAGGGTGTCCAGGTCCGTGGTCCCGGAACCTCGGTGCGGCTCTTCGGGGCTCAGCCATCTCTCCTCCTCCTGGGTCCTTCCGTGCGCGGATCGTGCCATTTATGGCGCAGCGCCGCATCATTCGGGCGTCGCACGCTTATGACTCTGCTTTCGTGCCACGCCCCCCCCCCTTAGTTCCTCGCGGCCCCGCTCCTCGCCCATTTTCGGGCCCTGAATTGATCGCGATCAGGGCCATTTCGCGCCGTCGTGAAACCCGACGGCGTTCACGACGGCGTGGGCACTTAGTCGCGGGAGCGGAGAATCGCGCCCTCTATTTTTCACTCTCTATATCTCTTTTTATGGTATGTAAACCAGAACTGTTCACCGCACTCCCAAATATGGTCTAATCAAGGTTCTGCACAAGTACAATATATTCTCACTCTGCTCTTCAATTATCTCACTCGAGAATTGAGGCCCAGTGTATTGTTTTTTTTATGCCTTACTATTGCTGATGGTCACAGAGGGGAGTAGTGCAGGAGAGAAACTACCATGGTGATGATTTCAGGGGATCAGCCAGGATGGTTAGGAAATCAAGTCAGAGTGGGGCGAGAGCAATAGCACCAAATTGTCATAGTGAAGTTGAAGATAAGGAACCAGTGAGTTTGATTCAGGGCAAAAATCAAAGGATGCCACACCAATATAGATGAGTGCATTGAACATCCAGTGGCTACCTAGTGGTTTTTTAAAATTAATTCTGGGAATTATGGACATCACTGGCAAGACTGGCATTTATTGCCTATCTCTTGAGAAGGTAGTGATGATCCTTCTTGACTGGTCTCGCTATGTTCATAGATAGAGAGTTTTTCAGTGCATTTTAAATTGGTAGAGTTACAGGTCGCCATGGCTCAGTTTGTCACACTCTTGCCTCTTGAGTCACAGGAATCTGGGTTTGTCACAGAGTTTCTTCTGGGTTCAAGTAAATGGCCTGAGCATAAATTTCAAGGCTAGGGGCAGCATTGCTGCCTCATGGCGCTGAGGTCCCAGATTCGATCCCGGCTCTGGGTCACTGACCGTGTGGAGTTTGCGCATTCTCCCCGTGTTTGCATGGGTTTCGCCCCCACAACCCAAAGATGTGCAGGGTAGGTGGATTGGCCACACTAAATTGTCCCTTAATTGGAAAATATGAATTGGATACTCTAAATTTAAAAAATAAATGTCAAGGCTGAAACTTCACTTTGGCTGGGACTTTAAACCAAGGTCCCATCTGCCCGCTCAGATGGATGTAAAAGGTCCCATGGCACTATTTTGAAGAAAAGCAGGGGAGTTATCCCCAGTGTCCCGGCCAATATTTATCCCTCAATCAACATCACAAAAAACAGATTACTCTATTATTAACACACTGCTTCTTGTAGAGGTTTGCTGTACACAGTTTGGCTGCCATATTTCTACATTATAACAGTGACTACACCTCAAAATTACTTCATTGATTAAACACTTGAGACATGCAGTGGTTGAGAAATGTGCTCTATAAATGCAAGTCTTTCGTATTACAAATCTACAAAATGATAGATATTTGAGCGTTTCGTCAATTGTTTTTTCTTTTTAAGTGTTCTTTTATTTTATTTGTCTGTTTATTTTGATCTAACATTTTTCCTTGAATCCTTGACTATGTCTGGTTTTGATGGAATGTAGATATGATGTAGCTGCACCTAGGGACATATTTCAATCTGGTCATCTCCTATAAGTGCCACCAACAAAACCATCATTCCCTCGTTTAGTGACGAGCTGCTTTTTCTCAGAGCCCTGCTCGTCTAAAACTTGCTATTTTGTAACAACTGCATGATAGCACTGCCTCTCGCCGAAGCTTTGCCAATAATAACATAAATTAATTGATGAGCTGAGGCGAAGGTAAATAATGCTGGTTGCCACTGGGGTACCCTTTTCTCAGGCAGCAGGTAACCGGTCCGTTACCCTGCTTTTAGGTTGCTGGTCTCAATGGACTTTTTCTAATGCTGGAGAATGTCTGTATCCAGGAAAGTAACGGCAATGGGGTTTTCTATATCTGAACACAAATATTAGTTTCAATGTAAGCTGGAGTCGAGGGCAGACCTTTGTAAGCCGCCATCAGTACGTTCAGTCACACCAGTCTCATCATTATATAGGATAAAGTCAGTTTAACTTGCAGCCAGCAGTCAGATTTTATTGTGGGTCCCTCTCCACCTCCATACAGAATGAATGTTTGACTTTAGCTGCAGGTACCAACATTTTCCACTGAAACATTCAGGCAAGCTTTTTCAGTTCTCTGACTACCAGATCATGTAATATCTCTACTGTATGTTTATGTTTGCTTTATGCCAATTTGGGAGAAAGTGTCTGCTTCTTTACTGCAATTGTTAAGGAGTTCAGTGGTGTCTGCCATCCTTTAGTATGCTGCATTTTCAGTGACCAGTGGTAGGAATTTTACGTCATTAATTCAGTTTGCAACACCATCTTGACTCCAATTCTGTGTCAACTCATTTTATTGCCTTGTGAAGATGCTGATTAGTAATTCTGAACTTTGAAGGACATTATTTTTTTTAGAAAACTGACGTTTGCCACAAGATCTACTTTTTCATGTCCATATCTTTGCTCTGTATTGATGGTGGAGACAATACTGTTCTTACTCACTACATCGATCATTCCTCAGGAATAAGATTGGACAGTGAGTGTCGAGAGGAGGTTGAGCCATGGAAACCAGTCCAGCTGAGCTGGATTCAGTAATGTATAGCTGTAACAGGAATGACTGAAATCAGCAATGGAAACCCTGACCAGTAATTTCTACCCCACTTCTTCCATCTCTTTAAACCAGCCCAGGGAATGTTGAGGCTGCTTATAATATCACCATTGCACTCTGAATTTTCTGTTTCACCAAAGATTGCCTCATCAATACTGTTTAGCTCACTTGGTTGGACGACAGGTTTGTGATGCCGAGCGAGGCCAACAATTCCCGTACTGGCTGAGGTTATTCATGAAGGCCCGCCTTCTCAACCTTGCCCCTCGCCTGAGGTGTTGTGATCCTCCGGTTAAATAACCACCAGTCAGCTCTCCCTACCAAAGGGGAAAGCAGCCTAAGGTCATCTGGGACTATGACAATTTACCTACTGTTCAATATCACAATACAAAAGTGAACTGTCCAGTTGAACCATTGGGGGGGATGAACACAATTTATTTATAACAGTGCAATTTGAATATTCTATCAATCCTGTTCACTTTGATATGCAGCTATTTTAAAAATGTCTTGAAATATTTAACCCAATTGTGTATGCATAAAGATAATTAAGAGTAAGGTGGATAGCACAGCTGCCTCACAGCACTGAGGACCTGGGTTCGACCCCGGCCCCGGGATGTGCAGGGTAGGTGGATTGGCCACGCTAAAGTGCCCCTTAATTATGAAAAAAATAATTGGGGTACTCTAAATTTACAAAAATAATTTAAAAAAAAGATAATTAAGAGTATGTTAATTGTTGTTCCAGTCAGGTTTTTGAGATCAAACTCAACAGCACCAGAAAGCATGTACTGTGCTATTTCAGCCTTGTCTGGAAGGACTCAGAACTACAAAATTTCAAGTGCTTCTGAGATTGTGTCTCAATTATTTTGTTGATTATTATTAAATTGGAGAAGATTTTATACCCTGCCCTTCGTTTTGCTTAAACTCTTGATGCATCCATTTCATCCACAAAATATGAAGATGTAAAATTGTATCATTCAGTTAAAAATTGAATGCAGCTATTGTATTCAAAATATTGGACAAATAGAGCCTAGAGCAAATTGTTCACCTATAAATGTAATTTTCTGTTTGTGCTGCTGAAAGGGTTAACAGAAGGCTGTAGCATGGACCAGTTCTAACTTGTGGGACTTTTTCTTGCAGTGTTCCTGTCCCAGTAGTCAGCCTTGAGAAGATCCCTAACTTGGTGAAAGCAGATGGTGCCAATGTTAAAATGAGTTCCACCACCACTACCACCTCCACCGCCTCCTCTGCCTCTTCATCCTCCATATCTTCTGCAGCGCTGGTTAAATCTGCTTTGGCATCAACAACATCAAAGCCTGTGCCACCTTCACCTGAGAAGATTCTGAATGGGAAAGCAATAGTGTCTCCTGCGGTAGACAAGAAGCACCAAAATGGCACTAAAAGCAGTAATAAGTCTCACAAAAGACTTTCTGGTGAGCGTTTCCACCTACTTTCTCCTATAACCCAGTTAACCATTTGTCATTGTTGAAATTAGCAATGAGAAGGAAATTTACAGAAACTCAGCAGAATAATAGCTGTGAGGTATTAGATGGTTGGATTGTTATTCACTGATATATTCATATTGAAGTTGAGATTTAAAGCAAATGATCATTGGGTGCTTGAAAGACGTTCTATATTACACCTGTCTTTTCATGGAGCGTAACCTAAATTTATATATTCAATCATCTGGCCTTCCTTGAGAGGGGAAAGGTTAGAACTTTGAAAAATATGTTTATTTTTTGGAAGTTAGAAATCAAAATTGGTGTACAGCGTGTGCTGGGATGAAATACTTTGGGTTTCTCAGGATATAGGATTTGCACAGTTCGCCTTGCTGCCACAGGCTACGGAGGGAATAAAATTATCCAGAGATCCTGCTATGATCTGTATTCAGGATACTCTGTTGGGAAGTGCCTATGTCTGGATGTTCAGTGAGGACACAATTGGTTCAGCTGCATTGTCCTCCATAGTCAAATGACATGGACCATCCATGATCCTCATATGACGACTCGCTACCTGGGTAAGGTATTGGCATGTTCCTGTTACCCATGAATCTATATGTCAGAAAGAATCAATATTCTCAAGAAAGAAAATACCAGCGATTAGCAGTAACATGGATGAGGACATGGATATAAAATTGACCAAGAGAGTGACAGCAGAGAGTAAAGATGAACAGTTGGTTTTCACCAGATAATGCATTTAGAACAGAGAAATTTCTTCACCCAGACAGTGGTGAGCCTGTGGAATTCGTTACTACAGGAAGTAGTTTGAGGCCAAAACATTGTATGTTTTCAAGAGGCAGTTAGATGTAGCACTTAGTGGCGCAGTGAGTTAGCCCTGCTGCCTCACGGCGCCAAGGTACCAGGTTCAATCCCAGCTCTGGGACACTGCCCGTGTGGAGTTTGCACATTCTCCCTGTTTTTACGTGGGTTTCGCCTCCACAACCCAAAGATCTGCAGGCTAGGTGGATTGGCCACACTAAATTGCCTCTTAATTTGAAAAAAGTAATTGGGTACTCTAAATTTAAAAAAAGATATAGCATTTGGGGTGAAGGGGATCAAAGGATATGGGGGGAAAGCGGGTCTAGGCTATTGAGTTGGATGATCATAATGAATGGTGGAGCAGGCTTGAAGAGCCAACTGGCCTCCTCCCGTTCCTATTTTCTATGCTTCTATGTTATTTCTCAATGGTCAGTATTAAGGACACATTTCCTTTTGATGCATATAAAAACCTGCACCTATAATAACTTTGAAATGTAATAAACAGGAGGACAATAGCTGTCTTCAGGATGACATGGGTAGATCACATGGCAAGATGAAATTTAATGCTTAATAGTAAGAAATAAAAGTTACACAAGTTGCTGTAATCTCGAATGCACTACCTGAAAAGGTGGTAGATTCACCAATGACTTTAAAGAGGAATTGAGTGTATGATGAGATCTGTACAAATGGGCATCCCATTTAAAAAGAGACCTGGATAAATAGGCAATTACTGATCATCTCAAACTTTCCCTCGAAATCGCAGGCACTTGCAGCTTATGAATTACGAATAGCCTTCGGTACTCACAATGCATTTATAAAATAAAACACCAGACACACACAGGTTAGTGGAGGGCCGCAGTGGGGTCTTTTGTGTAATAGAGAAACTACAGTGAACTATCTTTATCAGGTGTCCAGTTACATTTATAGAGGTCATGGGAGTCGGTGTCATATGATCTGATGTCACCTGATCAAATGTCACGTGTTCAACATATCAGAAGATTAAACTTCAGGAAATATCTTCAACCAAAGTTGGATACCATACTCCACAGATATCAGCCTCTGTAGCACACGGGAGCAGGTCCTAGATGGCGAACTGCAACACATCAATCTCCCTCACAATTTATGCCAGGCACTGCGGTTCTATGTCAGCCACTTTTCCCTGTGAAGGCTACCAACAAAAGCAGAATGTAGGATTGGGGCATCCCTCCGCCCTCAATTGAAATGGACAATTAGATTGCAATGTAGTAGATGCCCAACAAACAAAACAAACTAAAATTACAACCTACTGGAAGGCCACCGGAATTATGCATGATCCCACGTAAGGATGAATAAAAGGAATGTTGAATCAGATGCAGTAAATCCTGGAATATTTGGCTTTCAGAATATACATACAATGACCATTTTGAAAACAAAGACACTTGATGCAAGTCATTTGTCATAGTCATAGAATTGTAGAAATCCTACAATGCAGAGAAAGGCCATTCGGCCCATCGCATCTACACTGACCCTAAAAAAGAGCACTCTACCTAGGCCCACTCCCCCGCCCTATCTGTAACATAACCTGCACACCTTTGGTCACTAAGGGGCAATTTAGCATGGCCATTCCACCCAACCAGTACATCTTTGGGCTTGTGTATCCCTAATTTACAGTATTCGGTGTAACCTTAAAATGAAAAAAATTGCAGGGCTACAGGGAAGATTAGGGGAGTGGGACTAATTTGATAACTCAAAAGAACTGGTACAAACATAAGAGGCTGACTGGCCTCCTATATTATGATGAGGCAAATAATTAACAGCAATTTTCACATCAATCCAGCAGATCAGAATTTTTAAGACTAATTTGCAAACCATGGGCGAAATTCTCCGGTATCGGCGCAATTTCCGCCGACTGGCGCCCAAAATGGCGCAAATCAGTCGGGCATCGCGCCGCCCCAAAGGTGCGGAATGCTCCGCATCTTTGGGGGCCAAGCCCCAACCTTAAGGGGCTAGGCCCGCGCCGGACGAATTTCCGCCCCGCCAGCTGGCGGAAAAGGCCTTTGGTGCCCCGCCAGCTGCCGCGGAAATGACATCTCCGGGCGGCGCATGCGCGGGAGCGTCAGCGGCCGCTGATGGCATTCCCGCGCATGCGCAGTGGAGGGAGTCTCTTCCGCCTCCGCCATGGTGGAGTCCGTGACGAAGGCGGAAGGGAAAGAGTGCCCCCACGGCACAGGCCCGCCCGCGGATCGGTGGGCCCCGATCGCGGGCCAGGCCACCGTGGGGGCACCCCCCGGGGCCAGATCGCCCCGCGCCCCCCCCCCCCCCAGGACCCCGGAGCCCGCCCGCGCCGCCTTGTCCCGCCGGTAAGGTAGGTGGTTTAATTTTAGCAGCGGAACTTCGGCCCATCCGGGCCGGAGAATCGCGGGGGGGCCGCCCCCGCCGAATATCCGGTGGTGGAGAATTCGGCAACCGGCGGGGGCGGGATTCACACCAGCCCCAGCCGATTCTCCGACCCGGCGGGGGGTCGGAGTATCTCGCCCCATGTCTTTCGGTCAGTATCTTGACTTTTTAAGAGGGTGCTGCAAAGTTTTATTTTATGGATGGCTATATGTAAGAGGAATCATTGCCCTTCTTTCAACATTTCTTTTAGCTTTGAGGAATTAAATTTGTAGAATCAAATGAGGTCGGGATATAATGGGGCTTGTTACAATCTGAATCTTAGAATCTCAGATTTTATTAACTGTTATATTCAGTTTCATTCTGCATGCCACTGGTGGCAGACTGAGGAAATTAATACTTGTGAAGATTAATGACCGGAGAAGTTTATTTGACTACCTCTTGTATTTTGTTCTTGTTTGCTTGTTCCATCACGTGTTGAATAATTGAGATTAGTGGGTAGTATTTTTAATTAGCTGGGGAATGTGAGAAGTATGATATATTTTCTGTTCAGCTATCAAATCCATAATTTATATCACATCATTAGTTCCAATTACCTTACAGCTCATTCATGTTCATACCTTGTCTTTTAAACTGCAATCAGATTAGGGAAATTGCAATATAAAGCTTGAACTGCTTCATGAATTTCGTACTGATTGCAGGATTCATTTGTAGTAAATCTTAAAGGCTGTATATTTTGAAGACATTTTCAGCAACTAAATTTATTCAAAGAGGATTCCTGGAACACAGTGAGTGCACAGGCTCATAAAGCAATATGAACGGTGTTTGATTCTCCACTCAGTCAGTTCCTGATGTCTGCCATTTTACTTTGGGGAAAATGCTTTCTCAGGGCAGGTGCGTCCTGGCACCTGAATATTCTTAGAATTCCTACAGTGGAGGAGGAGGCCATTTAATAATGTCACAAATAGGCTTACATTAACACTGCAATGAAATTACTGTGAAAAGCCCCTAGTCGCCACATTCCGGCACCTGTTCGGGCACACAGAGGGAGAATTCAGAATGTCCAAATTGCCCAACAGCAGGTCTTTCGGGACTTGTTTGAGGAAACCGGATCACCGGGAGGAAACCCAAGCAGACATGGGGAGAACGAGCAGACTCCGCACAGACAGTGACCCAAGCTGGGAATTGAACCTGAGACCCTGGCGCTGTGATGCAACCACTGCTACCGTGCTGCCTATCGGGTCTGCACCCACCCTTCAAATGAGCACTGGGCCCATTTGAGTGCCTACCCCGCCCTATCTCCGTAATCCCATAACCTAAACTGCACACCAAGGGGCAATTTAGCATGAGCAAGCCACCTAACCTGCGCATCTTTGGACGGTGGGAGGAAACTGGAGCACCTGGAGGAAAGCCAAGCAGACACTGGGAGAAAAGTGCAAACTCCACACAGACAGTCACCCGAGGCCGGAATTTAACCCTGGAGCTGTGAGGTCCACTGTGCCACCGTGTCACCCTACATTGATCATGGCCAGTGCAAGCCTGGCAATAGTTTAAATACTGACGCAGGTGATAGGAAAACCAGATAGAAGGAAATAAGAATTATGGGACAGATGTACCTAGAAATTCACTTCAGATACTCTTGAGGCTTAATATTAATGCAAGCATGTATGAATTTTCCAAAGAATTGAGTACAGTGGACTTTTAAAAAAGTGACTGAGTCTTCATTCGCTGACCTAGTAAAAGCCCTTCCATTAAATTCATCAGTAATGTATTTTTTTATTCATTTACGGGATGTGAGTATTGCTGGTTAGGCCAGCATTTATTGCCCATCCCTTGTTGCCCTTCAGAAGGTGGTGGTGAGTTGCCTTATTGAACCGCTGCTGTTGGGAAGCTCCTATGCATTCAGTCCATTTGACAAATCCACAAATAGCCAAAATCATACTTACCTTCTTCACCCCTTCAAATGCTGCAGCTGGCACGAAATCCAAAATGCTATCAACATCTCTGACGTGCAGTCACATCAGAGGAGTCCCAACACAACACAAAGCTGATTTCATTGCCTGCTTTTTTTTGAATATCAGAGTTCCAGAGAGCAGCTGTTATAGACTACCTAACAGGCAAGGAGGGGGCGCAAACAGGTGCCCGGAGACGACCAATTCTGGCCCCCACAGGGGGCCAGCACGGCGCTGGAGCGCTCCAGCGTCCTTACGCGGTGCCAAATGGGAGCCGCGCCAACCCGCCTTTACTCTTGGCCATCAGTCGTGTTCACTCCTTTTCAGCCTTGCATCCTTTGCAGAACAACCTCAAAACAACCAACTTATGCAAAATGTGTGAGGTCAATATTTTAACGATTTCAATTTCTTAAAATGTTTGCACAAACAGCTTACTTTGACATTGTCCTGCCGATTCAAAGTAGGCTGGTTGTTCTATATTAAACAGTAATTAATATGTGTATATAATATAATATAATTCATTCGATTAATATAGAGCTGTACTAACAGGTTCTTCTGTTGCCCTAACTATTAACTTCCCTAATCCCTTTGAGTTCAAATAAATATTCTTTCTCTCTGCTGACTGTTATCTGCCCTTATTGTCACTCCAAATAAATCGGAAGGCTAGGGGTTACTTTGGCATTAAGCTGCAATTCAGTTATCAATCCAGAATCAACCTCTAAAGCATTCACCATATCTGACATTTATAATTGTGAAAGATCGTATATTTGAGAAAATACAGATTTCAAGGCATTTCCAAAAGTGACGGCATACTATTCTGAGAATGTGTCAGAATGATTTTGGAAAGTCCCAAAATTACAGTTGATTAATTTATGACAAATTTCACAATGGTGTGACAAGAAGCATTCTTCTATAGTATTGGTTTGATGTGCCTCCCTTTAAATCTAGTCACAATGCATGGAGTTTAAAATTCAGCTGCAGTTGAGCTCCATGTCCTAGATAAGTGTTACATGAACAATTCCAACAGGTTTTTAAACTTCAGGAAAAGAACCATGCTACAGTCTAACAACACATACTATGATATTTTTGAATCCAGCCAATTATTCAGACTCTCAACTGTTGGGAGAATATATAAATGCCGACATTAATATTGGTGTGATATAAATACACACTGAGAAAGAACTCAGTTGATACATTTGCAGGGCGATTAACTAAATTTCTCCAATGCTGAATACTGAAAGTTATTCTCCAAAGAATACATTTGGGTGATTCTCCGATATTGAGGCCAGGTGTTCGCGCCGTCGTGTTTCATGACGGCGCAAATAGGGCCCGGACACGACCAATTCTGGCCCCCACAGGGGGCCAGCATGGCACTGGAGCGGTTCACGCTGCTCCAGTGTCCTTACGCGGTGCCAAATGGGTGCCGCGCCAACCCGCGCATGCGCAGTTGGGCCACGCCATCCTGCGCATGAGCGGGGAATGTCTTGCGCACGCCAGCACCTCACCAACATGGAGCCGGTGTTCTGGGGCCGCGCGGGGAAGGAGGTAGGCGCGGGGGGGGGGGGGGGGGGGGAGAGGCCGGCCCGCCAATCGGTGGGCCCCGATCGCGGGCCAGACCCCATCGGAGGCCACTCCGGTGAAGGAGCCCCCCTACTCCCCCACAGGCCACCCCCCCCCAGCGTTCCCGCTGGCAGCGACCAGGGGTGGACGGCGCCGGCGGGAACCTTTCGATTCGTAGCGGTCGCTTGGCCCATCCGGCCGGAGAATCGGCGCTCGCCGGTTCTCCGAGCGGCCCGGTGCGAATCGCGCGCCGCTGATTTCTGGGTGGTGGGAGAATTGCGGTCGGGGCGGCGTGGCGCGATTCGCGCGGGTCCCGCCGATTCTCCCACCCCCGGCGTGTGGGGGGGGGGGGGGGGGGGCAATAGCGCCCAATATTTTTTGTATTCCTACCTTTATAGATTACTTCCGTAATCTAGAATGCAGATTGCTCAGAATTAAACTGGACAGCATACAGTAAAAATCAAGGTGAACAGAATGGCTTTTCCACATTCTCTTTGCAAAATTGGTAAAAATGTTAAAGCTTGCTGGACAGTAAATTCTTCTCCCACGTGCTAACTGTAAGGAGAAGGAATAGACACAGGCCTCGTAACCTTAATAACAAGAAGAACAGTTTAAAAAAAATATTTATTTTAAGAGCCTCAATGCTGTTACTCGAGGGCCAATAATAATGAAAAGGAAGATTTTTTTGGCTAAGGTAGTGTGTTTCTTTTCGTAAAGTGTCTGTCAAGATTTGATCTTTTTGTTGTCGAATTTCCCGTTGCAAATGAAACACAAAGGGGAAAGCCTGTCAAATTCAGTGAATGTGAATAAATAAGGCTGCGTTTGCTACCAACGCCGTACCAGACAGGCCTAGTGTTTCGCCACCATGTTTACTCATTTAGACTCACGCAGCCGTGATTAATTAGGCTGGCCATCTTCGAGATTGTCTCATTTTATTAGACTGTCAGCAGAACAGGATTTCATAGACTTGGACCTGCTAGATTGAAATTCATTCAGTGTCAAAGAAAAACTTTTTACACTATCTGAGTTCAGAAGTAAAGTGGATAATTTAAAGCAGCAAGTTAACGAACATAATGTCTTGGAGACACGCTGGCAGCATGTTGTGTTGAATGCCTCTAGAGTTGCATCATCAACAATATTTTTCTTGCATCGCCTGTGAATTTTGCTGCTTGAACATTGTTGGTGGAAATGTAATCATTGAACCGTTTTTCTTCCTTTCATCCATAATTATAAAATATTAAAAATCTTAAGGCCTGCATATATTTCCTGCCTATAAAGCTAATGTTTTAGGAGCAGGGCGAGGCAGAGTGACATCTGCATTGACCAGTGTACATGCACAGGCAGCCGTGTTGCATTAGCAGAAGACAGTTGATAAATTAGACTATTCATTTTGAAACTCACAATATTAATTTTCGATTTTTACCTTCCTTGTGGCCATTCCATCTTCTGTAATTATGCCAATGTTTGCAAATTACATTCAAATGCTAATCCGTTTTTTAAAAAAAATGTCTGTCAACCTTAATAGTATTACAAGTATGGCGTCCAAAATCTGGCATTTAGAATTTAGACTGTGCTGCATTTTGGATTTTCCAGGATTTTGGTTACCAACCAACTCCTCTTAGCACAGGCTTTATAGCTACAGAGAGAAATGATTGATTTCTCTCCTCGGAAAGCAGACAGTAATGTTACAATCAGAAGTGCAAAGACAATCTCTGACCCTATCCCACTGGTGGAACAGGCAGCTTTGTGCTGAAAGAACAGGGAGGGCCTAGGGTACAGATCTTAAAGCACTGCAATGAACTCTGGTTCTGTGTGTGTACAACTGTTGCTGAATCCATCTTCTTGGATCAGGCCAACAATGGACTCTCTCTTCATTCCCTGATTTACTCTGTTCCGGCAGAGGCTGCCAGATCCTCGGGATTTCCCTCGGGAAAGCAAGCAACACCGATGGTACTCTTGTGGATGCCGCAAGCTTTTGCCTCCTGTAATAAACTAGCATTTTTTGTTGTTAAACAGCCTCAAAAAAAAGACCACCGTTGGTTCCATTATTGATATATACATCCACATCTGTGAGAGGTTTGCATGATTAGCAAGCGTACATAAGCCATTATCACGATGGTGCATGGCAACATTTTGCTTGGCAAAACCATGCAACTGTAACTTGTTAGGACTTTTCAAAGAATTTCATATTTTTATGATTAAATATTGTCCGAGTTCTGGCTGCTATCTGTTAAAGTATCCATTGCCGAGGCAAAATTTTAGATATTTGATATTCTTTTTAAATTAGAAACACATTTAACTAACTTTTCTAAAAACTGATGAGGAATCAAATGGATTTGATTGATCAAGGGCGGCAGGCGTCCCACACAAGTTTAATGAGCTACAAGTTGCTAACCCTGGACTAGCCTTTTGAATACATGTGCACAATAATACATTTCTGATGCTGAGGTGGAATTAAAGAGCTATCAAAGTTAGGCATTTTTTTGAGAGAGACAGAATAAGGGTTAGAAGTAAACTCAAAAGATTAATTTGGCTAAATATTTTGGTAGCAGGTGGTTTGGTGTGCTCCATGTGATATACTGAGCTACATAGACCAGGGTGCTCTTATTAATTACTGAGGATTAACATAAATTCCAGCTCCTGAAGTAACTGTGAGAAATGTCATTATTGGTTCTACTTGCATGCTTATTTTGAAAAGCATTGGATTCTCTAGCATTTTGAATTTCTGGTGTTTGAGGCGGCTACACTTCTTCCTTATTGCCAATCCATCTGATTCAACATCTTTAGCCTCACCTTTTCCCCATAGCCTTTGCAACGGGCCAGTGGGCTGGTGCGCGGTCAATTCCAGCCCCACTTGACACGGAGTTGCAACACAATTGAAGTTAACAAATAATTCTTAGAAAATACCCAACGTCTTTGGTTATGGCTGCCCAATAACTAGAGTCATCAGGTTTCCAAATTATTTAATTTTTTTAATTTAAGTGCCCAATTTTCTTTTCCAATTAAGGGGCAATTTAGCATGGCCAATCCACCTATTCTGCACATCTTTGGATTGTGGGGGTGAGACCCACGCAGACACGGGGAGAATGTGCAAATTCCACATGAACAATGATCCAGGGCTGGAATCGAACCTGGATCCTTAGTGCCATGGGGCAGCAGTGCTAGCCACTGTGCCACTGTGCTGCCCCGATGTTTGTAAATTTAAACACAATTAATTTTTATTAATATCAATTACTATAATTAAAAATGCAGCAAATACAACTGGTTAACTATTCTCTAATTCCTAAATCCACCCCGCCTGCTTAACTCGCCCTACTCCACATGCACACAAGACAAACAAACACAGAGGTGAACGAGGGGTGTAAAATAATAATGATAGTAAAAGGATCAAATTTTTTGCCGGGATTTACCGGCGGAGGTCTGCAGAAATGGGGACGGGACCCTGCCGGTAGATCGCGCGAGAGGCCTTTGCCAGGATTCCCAATGGTCGTTATGCCTCGTGAGAACTCGTTAGACGTTGTGATCTGGATCCCGCCCACAACAGAGTTTTAATACTCACTTAACCCTGCCTTTGCCAGATTGAACCGCGGAGATACCAGCCGGGTGCTGATTAGTGCTGGTCTCCATTAACGGGGACCAGGCATACCAGCACTTTTGGGGCAGGGTCTCCCAGGTGATAGGAGACCTCCTGGATGGTTGGAATATGGACAGGGTAGTTCCTTGGCACTGCTGCTGCCACCTGGGTGGCACTGTCAGGGTGCCAGACTGGAGGTGCCCGAGTGGCATTTTGCCTGTGCTGGGGATCAGGCCCGGAGGTGCCCTGCCTGTGTGAGGTAGGGTGCGGTGAGGGGGGGGGTTTGCTCAAGAACCCCCCAGCATGTGAGTTGTGGAGTCCGGGTGGGGGGGGGGGGGGGGTTCAAGAAATCGGGGCACCATTATGGCGGGAAGTGCCAGGAACAACCCCTGTAATTCCAACCCAAATGATTTTTTGGGGGGTTAGATCACACCCTTTCTTTCAGATGGACATCTTCAGTACACCTTACTTCAATTTCAGCCTTCAGTTGGAGGGTTTTTTTTTTCAGTCTGTAATGCTTTTCACTGTACATTCATCCAGGTCTTAAGATTTCTCTGCAAGTTCAGAAAAACACCAGATACGCAGTATTGCTAGAGAGAGAGAAACAGACAGACAAACATTCACAGCTGCTCCTCCAGACATCCAGGATCTGACTGTCACTTCCTGCATCCTCTGAAAACCATCCCACTCGGGTAGGACCCAATCACCGCCTGTCGCCAGGCAGAATACAGCCTTTTGTCAATTCATTGGCTACCAGCCAGCCAATTGAACCGAATACCTCCGATCTTTTGGGTGCCAAAAAGTCTAAATTTTTCTATTCAGAAGATAAACCTCCATAGCACATTGTATTATTTTGCAATTTTTGAGTTCCTCACTTCCTCTGCTCAACTTAAGGTATATGTCTATTTAATATCCATGGATGAAAATGATAACAGCAAAATAAAAGAAATGGGAAATAAAGGATTCAACAGGAAGGACCCTTATACCTTGCAATTAATGATCCCTATTTTATTTTGGAAACCTTATATTGAACTTGCAATACAATCTCAAGCAGTGTATTCAAGATCCTAACCATTTGCAGTATAAAACATTCTTCTTATGACACCGTTTCTTCTTTTGCCAATCACCTTAAATCAACATTTTCTCGTTCACAATCCATCCGCCAAGGGAAAGCTTTTTCTTATCGAGTGTGTCTAGACCCCTCATGATTTTGAACAGCTGTGTCAGATCTTAATCTGTTCTTGAAGGAAAAATGCCCCAGCTTCTCTAATCTCTCCACCAACTGAAGTCCTTCAACTCTGGGGCCATTCTTGTTAATCTTTTCTACACCCTCTCTAATGCCTTCACATCATTCATAAATGTGTTGCCCAGAACTGGAAATGATGATACTCCATTTGTGGCCAAACCATTGTTTTATAAAAGATCAACATGACCTCCTTACTTTTCTTCTCTCTATGCACCTATTTATAAACCCAGGATCCCATATGCCTTAATAACTACCCTACCAACCGGTGCACTCATACCCTCATACTCTGATCCTGAATCCTGTTTAGAATAGTTTCCTTTCTTTTATATTGCCTCCTTGTTCTTCCTGCCAAGTTGGATCACTTTACATTTCTGTGTATTAAATTTCACCTTTCATGCGTCTGCCTATTTCAACACTCTTGTATCCTGTTCACTATCCTCCTCAAAACTAACAACACTTGTAAGTTTAAGAAAATCAGTGATCCCAGCACCAACCCCTGTGAAAACCCACGATATACCTTCTGATATACCTCTATGAAAAACAACCATTTATCACTACTCTCTCTTTCCTATCACTCAGCCAACTTTGTATCCCTTCTGCTACTGTCCCCTTTATTCCATTGGCTTTAACTTTACTTTGAAGCTTGTTATGTGGCATTTTATTAAATGCCTTTTTAAAGTCCATGTGCACCATATCAACCACATTATCCTACCTTCATCAACCCTCTCTGTTACCTCCTCAAATAACTCACTCAAGCTAGTTAAACATGATTTGCCCTTAACAAATCCATGCTGGACTTCCGGTTGCGGTGATGCACTGCTAAGCCGCACGTTTCGGCACCTCCCGTTCCAACGGACTTTTGGGCTCTTATCGGGAGCCCCAACAGAATTTTTGTTCGACCTAACCCAGTGTGGGGTGACGAAGGAAGGAGTCCCCCTGGGTGTGTATGGAAAGGAGCGGCGGTAGTGGCCAGATTGCAAAGGATCCTTTGGAGCAGCGGCAGAGAAGAGAAGGGAGAAGCAAGATGGCGACGGATGGAGCCCAGATTGTATGGGGCCCGGACCAGCAGGAGTTTCTCCGACGATGTGTGAAGGAGCTCAAGAAAGAGGTGCTGGCGCCGATGCTACTGGCGATCGAGGGACTGAAGGAAACACAAAAGGTCCAGGCGATGGAGCTCCGTGGAGTGAAGGCAAAGGCAGCCGAGAATTAAGATACAGGGCCTGGTGGTAAAAATGGAGACAAACGAGGCACTACACAAGAAGTGCATAGAAAGGCTGGAAGCCCTGGAGAACAGCTTGAGGAGGAAAAACCTACGGATTCTAGGTCTCCCTGAAGGAGCAGAGGGAGCTGATGTTGGGGCTTATGTGAGCACGATGCTTCACACACTAATGGGAGCTGAGGCCCCAATGGTCCCCCTGGAAGTGGAGGGAGCGTACCGGGTCCTCGTGAGAAGACCAAAGGCAGGTGAAACAACAAGAGCAATAGTGGTGAAGTTCCATCGCTACAGGGATAGAGAGATGGTCCTGAGCTGGGCCAAGAAGGCACGGAGTAGCAAATGGGAGAATGCGGTGATACGTGTGTATCAGGACTGGAGTGCGGAGGTGGCGAGAAGGAGGGCGAGCTTTAACCGGGCCAAGGCGGTGCTCCATAGGAAGAAAATAAAATTTGGGATGCTGCAGCCGGCACGACTGTGGGTCACGCATCAGGGCAAACACCACTACTTCGAGACAGCGGAGGAGGCATGGACATTCATCCAAGAAGAGAAACTGGACTAGATTTGAGAGTTTGATGTTTGGAGAGAAGCAGCGAGGTGGTGGTACAGAAACGTAAAGTGAGGAGGGGAGGGCTATTGTACAGCAATGTTGGACAGGGAATTATTCTAGACACGAAGAAATGTGGGCGCCTGTGGGAAAAGGGACAGGGAAGGGGAATGAGGGAACTGCGCCATAGAGGGCAGAGCCGAGAGGAAAGCGTGGGTATTTTCCCGCGCTATGGAAATTATAGCGGGAAAACAGGCACAGGAAGGAAGGGAGCCCCACACGCAGGGAGGTCAAAGAGTGAACGGGGGAAGCCGAGGTCAGCCAGAGTTAGCTGACTTCCGGAAGCAATATGGGGGGAGTAATCAAGATAGAGGGGGATCTAGCCGGGAGTGGGGGGGGGGGGAGAGATTAACTGGGTTGCTGCTGCTGAGTGCAAGGGGGAGCTGGTAAGAGATGAGGTGGTCGGGGCGGGAAGGCGCTGCCTGTGGGACAGACGGGTGCGCGGGACCTGGATGAGGAGATGGCTTAAAAAAGGGGATGGCTAGTCGACGATGGTCCCCCAATCTGGCTGATCACGTGGAATGGGCCGATTAAAAGGGCACGGGTGTTTGCGCACTTAAAGAGACTGAAGGCGGACGTAGTCATGCTCCAGGAGACGCACCTGAAGGTGGCGGATCAGGTTAGACTAAGAAAAGGATGGGTGGGGCAGGTATTCCACTCGGGGTTGGACGAGAAAAACAGAGGGGTGGCAATATTGGTGGGGAAACGTGTATCATTCGAGGCTAAGAACATAGTGGTGGACAGTGGGGGTAGATATGTGATGGCGAGTGGCAGACTGCAGGGCGAGGCAGTTGTGCTGGTGAATGTATATGCCCCGAATTGGGATGACGCGGGATTCATGAAGCGAATGCTGGGACATATCCTGGACCTGGAGGTGGGAAATTTGATAATGGAGGGGGGGGGGTTTTAACACAGTGCTGGATCCAGGGCTAGACCGGTCCAGATCCAGGACCGGGAGAAGGCCGACAGCGGCCAAGGTGCTTAAGGGATTTATGGAACAAATGGGGGGAGTGGATCCGTGGAGATTCGCCAGGCCGATGGCTAAAGAGTTCTCTTTCTTCTCCCACGTCCATAAGGTATACTCCCGGATAGACTTTTTCGTTTTGGGAAGGGCACTGATCCCGAAAGTGGCAGGAACGGAGTACTCGGCCACAGCCGTTTCAGACCATGCCCCGCATTGGGTGGATCTGGAACTAAGAGAGGAAAGGGAGCAGCGCCCACTCTGGCGACTAGATATGGGACTACTGGCGGACGAGGGGGTCTGCGGAAGGGTGAGGGGGTGTATTGAGCGATACCTGAAGGTCAACGACGATGGGGAGGTTCAGGTGGGGGTAGTATGGGAAGCGCTGAAGGCGGTGGTTAGAGGAGAGCTGATCTCCATCAGAGCACAAGGGGAAACAAGAGGGCAAAGAAAGAGAGAGATTAGTGGGGGAAATTTTGAGGGTGGATAAAAAATACGCGGATGCCCCAGACGAAGGGCTATACAGAGAAAGACGAAGACTACAGACGGAGTTTGACCTGCTGACCACGGGAAAGGCAGAGGCACAGTGGAGGAAAGCACAGGGGATGCAATATGAGTACGGGGAAAAGGCGAGCCGGCAGTTAGCCCACCAACTTCGGAAGAGGACGGCAGCGAGAGAGATCGGGGGAGTTAGGGACGAAATGGGTAATATGGAGCAGAGAGCAGGGAAAGTGAACGAGGTGTTCAAGACCTTTTATGAGAGGCTATATAAGTCCCAACCCCCGGGGGGAAAAGAAGGAATGCTACACTTTATGGACCAGCTAAGGTTCCCGAAGGTGATGGAGCAGGAGGTGGCAGGTCTGTGGGCGCCAATCGAGGTGGATGAGGTGATTAAAGGACTGGGGAACATGCAGGCAGGGAAGGCCCCGGGACCAGACGGGTTTCCGGTGGAATTCTACAGGAAGTATATGGATCTGTTGGCCCCGCTTTTGGCGAGAACCTTTAATGAGGCTAAGGAAAGAGGGATGCTACCCCCGACAATGTCGGAGGCGACGATATCGCTAATCCTGAAACGAGATAAAGACCCGCGGCAATGCGGGTCATACAGGCCTATCTCACTCCTAAATGCAGATGCCAAACTGCTGGCCAAAGTGATGGCGACAAGGATAGAGGATTGCATCCCAGGGGTGGTGCATGACGATCAGACAGGGTTTGTAAAGGGGAGACAACTGAATGTTAATGTACGAAGGTTGCTGGGGGTGATGATGATGCCCCCACCGGGGGGGGAGACAGAGATAGTGGTGGCGATGGATGCAGAGAAGGCATTCGATAGGGTGGAGTGGGACTATCTGTGGGAGGTGCTGAAGAGGTTTGGGTTCGGTGAGGGGTTTATTAGATGGGTCAGACTCTTATATGGGGCCACGATGGCAAGCGTAGTCACAAACCGGCAAAGATCGGGGTATTTTCGACTACATAGGGGTACAAGACAAGGGTGTCCCCTGTCCCCGTTACTGTTCGCGTTGGCAATTGAACCACTGGCCATAGCGCTGAGGGATTCTAAGAAGTGGAGGGGGGTGCTTAGAGGGGGAGAGGAACACCGAGTGTCGCTCTACGCAGATGATCTACTGCTATACGTTGCGGACCCGGTAAAGGGGGTGCCAGAGGTAATGCAGATACTTAGGGAGTTTGGAGAGTTCTCGGGATACAAATTAAATATGGGGAAGAGCGAGCTTTTTGTAATGCACCCCAGGGAACAGGGCAGGGGGATAGATGCTCTGCCTCTGAGGAGAGTGGTAAGGGACTTCCGATGCCTGGGGATCCAGGTGGCCAGGAACTGGGGAACCCTGCATAGACTTAACCTGACGCGACTGGTGGAGCAGATGGAGGAGGACTTTAAGAGGTGGGATATGGTGCCGCTGTCGCTGGTGGGCAGAGTGCAGTCAGTTAAAATGGTGGTCCTCCCGAGGTTTCTTTTCGTGTTTCAGTGCCTCCCCATTCTGATCACAGAGGCCTTTTTTAAAAAAAATAGATAGGAGCATTACGAGCTTTGTGTGGGCAGGAAAGACCCCGAGAGTAAAGAGGGGGTTCCTGCAGCGCAGTAGGGACAGAGGGACTTGCGCTGCCGAGTTTGAGCAACTACTATTGGGCCGCCAATGTGTCGATGGTCTGTAAGTGGATGAGGGAGGAAGAGGGAGCAGCGTGGAAGAAGCTGGAGATGGCGTCCTGTAAGGGAACGAGCCTAAAAGCGCTGGTGACGGCGCCGCTGCCGTTCTCCCCGAAAAGGTACACCACAAACCTTGTGGTGGTGGCAACCTTGAAGATCTGGGGGCAGTGGAGGCGACATAGGGGAGTGACGGGTGCCTCGGTGTGGTCCCCGATAAGGAACAACCATAGGTTTGTCCCAGGGAGGATGGATGGGGGGTTCCAGTGCTGGCAACGAGCAGGAATTAGGAAGCTGAGGGACCTGTTTATAGACGGGACGTTTGCAAGTCTGGGAGCGCTAGAAGAAAAATATAAGTTGCCCCCAGGGAACGCCTTCCAATACATGCAAGTGAGGGCATTTACGAGGCAACAGGTGAGGGAATTTCCGCAGCTCCCGACGCAGGGGATCCAAGATAGAGTGATTATGGGGGCATGGGTTGGAAAGGGCAAAGTGTCCGAAATATACCGGGAGATGAGGGACGAGGGGGAGGCGATGATAGAGGAGCTGAAGAGAAAATGGGAAAAGAGCTGGGGGAAGAGATTGAGGAGGGGCTATGGGCGGATGCCCTAAGTAGGGTAAATTCCTCGTCCTCGTGCCAGGCTTAGCCTGATTCAATTTAAGGTTCTACATAGAGCACATATGGCGGGAGCAAGACTGAGCAGGTTTTTTGGGGTTGAGGACAGGTGTGGGAGGTGCTCAGGAAGTTCGGCGAACCACACACACATGTTCTGGTCGTGTCCGGCACTGCATGAGTTCTGGGGGTGTGTGGCAAGGGTAATTTCAAAGGTGGTGAAGGTCCGGGTCAAGCCAGGCTGGGGGTTAGCTATATTTGGGGGAGCTATCTCGCGGAACGATAATGAAAAGATAGAAATGACAGCAGCAGCAACCCAGGGGGAGGGGGGGAGGGAGGGGGTGAGCACTATTCTGTGTTTTTGCTATTTGTTTTTCTTTTTAGTTTTTGTTGTAAGTTCACTATATTATTTAAATAATGTTATTTACCAGTTAATATATAATCCCTTGTTGAGTTGTAAAAACGGAAACATTTTTGTTTGAAAAATTTTAATAAAATATATATTTTTTTTAAAAACAAATCCATGCTGGCTTTCCTTAATTAATCTACATTTGTCCAAGTGACTGTTAACTTTGTCCCACATGATCATTCCTAAAAGCGTACAAAACACTAAAGTTCCAAGGTTAAATTGACATGCCTGTAGTTGCTGGGCTTATCCTTGCACCCTTTTTTTGAGCAAGATAATCTTTGAATATTTTAAAGGCAGAGATAGATAGATTCTTGATTGTCAAGAGAGGGCGAAAGGTTATCGGGGACAGGCAGGAATGTGGAGTTGAGGTTACAATCAGAGCAGCCATGATCTTATTGAATGACAGAAGACTCGAGGGGTCGCGTGACCTCATTACGGATGGGCAATAAATGCTGGCCTAACCAGCAACGCCCACATCCCGTGAATGAATAAAAAATGTAAATTAAAAATGTTTTTTAAAATTCATATGCTCATATAAGCAGAATTGGAAGATTATGGCCTCATTTCATCTGGTCCAAGTGACTTGTCAACTTTATTTGCAGCCAGCCTATCCAATAAATCCTCCTGATGAATTTTTAACCCACACATGTCTCAACTACCTTCTCTTTCACTATGACTTTGGTAGCATCTTCCTTGTAAAGACAGATGCAAAGTACTCACTTAATACCTTGCCCATGCCCTATGCTCTGCCTCCATGTGTAAATCCCCTTTTTAGTCCTTAATCAGCCCTATTCCTCCTCTACCCACCCTATTCCTCCTCTACCCACCCTTTTACTATTTATATGCCTGTAGAAGACTATTGATTCCCTTTAATGTTGACTGCTAGTCTTTTCCCATACTCTTTGTTTCTCTTATGTTCTTTTCACTTCCCCTCTGAACTTCCAACCTGGTTCTCAATTTTATTATCCACCTAACATCTGTCATATACATCAATTTTTTTGCCTTCATCCTACTCTCTATCTCTTTTGTCATCCAGAGAGCTCTGGCTTTGGTTGGTCCTATCTTTCCCCCTCATGTGGATGTACCGCGACTGTACCTGTCTCCTCTTCAAAGGCAGATGTTTGTTACATTGCAGTTTTGCCTGCCAGTCTGAGATACCAATTTACCTGAACCAGATCTGTTCTCACCCTATTGGAGCCAGCCCTCCCCCGGTTAATTATTTTTAGTCTGATTGCTCCTTGTCCTTTCCCATAACCAGCCGAAACTTTTATGGTACTATGATCACTGTTCCCTTAATGACTCTTGATCCACTTGACCTCATTCCCCAGACCAGATTCAGGAATGCTTCCTTTCTTGTTAGCCTAGAATCATAATGACGAAGAACGGTTTATGAATGCATTCGAGAAATTAGTCCCCTTCTCTGCTCTTTACACCACTACAATCCCAATCTATATTAGGATAATCAAAGTTCTCCATTATAATTCTTGCCTCTCTCTGCCATTTTCTTGTAAATTTGTTCCTCTGTACCTTGCTCACTGGTTGGTGGCCTATTGAATACACACTGTAGTATGGTATTGTTTCTTCGCTTTCACCGAATAAATTCTGATCTTGACTGCTCCAGGACACTGCATTATGCAGTAATGTAACTTGCTGATTCAGAAGGTGAACAGTGAGCAGATAAACGTAAATCACTCACACTCCAAGCAGCATCAGTGATTTGATGTGTTTACTTTTTGTTTCACAAAGTGTAGGTAGTTTTTTCATTCTAGAAAGTTGCACTGATTTGAAAAGCGTTTTTCCTCCTTTTTTTCCACAATGAAACAAGTTGGTTAGAATAGTATTTGAATTGATTTAACAAAATGATTTAATTTAGTGCCGCTGCACATACCCCATTTTAATTTGTAGCCTCCATTTTCTCATTTGCTGGCCATGTATTTGCTTCTGACTGTCTGCAAACTTGCGTTGCTGGCCCAATGGTTGCTTGTTTAAGCTTATCCCAAGTCCACAATTGACAGAAAGGCACTTACTGCCACTGCAGCTCTGTACCGGTTCGCTCTTTCTGAACCTCCAAATCTTTGAGCAAAAATGAAGCCTCTTTCCTTTTCTTTGGACGCTCAAAAGGCACTGTTCCATGGCTGCCTGATGTCCTTTTATCATCCTCGGATTTGGATTGGAAGGGTAGAAGATTGGCTGGTACACAAGTTAATTGCCTGTTGAAGTATAAAATTTGTCTTGATAACCTGAACACCCTAGTCATTTTTGACTTTGTTGGATCCATCCTAACCCAAATCTGTCCTCACCTCATGCTTATACAGACTCATTCCAATTGGGACTAGTGGGTTGTAATGGATGGAAACTATGGCTGACTTCCCCCTTGTCGCCACCATCCCACCTTCTTAAGCTAGGGAAGGCACTCAAGTCATTATACTAACCTTGCTAAGGTTAGTTAAAATAAAAAAACTGGATGGTGATCACTAGATCTCCCTAACCTATCTGGCTTAGCTCCAGACTGTGCAGTATGTTTGTTAATAAGGTAAACTGAGGGGCTTTTATAACTCCCCCTCCTCAATCTGTCCAGTGTAATTCTGTCAGACGTCTTTCACGGCGGCACAGTGGTGCAGTGCTGCCTCATGGCGCCAGGACACGGGTTTGATCCCGTCCCCAGGTCACTGTCCGTGTGGAATTTGTACATTCTCCCTATGTCGGCATGGGTCTTACCCCCATAACCCAAAGATGTGCAGGGTAGGTGGATTGGCCATGCTAAATTGCCCCTTAATTCGAAAGATTTTTAAAAAATGTTTTGAGAAGTCTTCTTTCAGCGTTGCTATCAAACCAGCCATTAGAATGTGTGGTGAGTAGTCAAACATGACTACCCAGATCCAGGAGCATCCCAAATATTTTGATATTCGATTATTTTTCCAGACATCAGGGGCGTCATTCTCCGACCCCCCGCCGGGTCGGAGAATGGCCGTTGGCCGCCATGAATCCCGCCCCCGCCGAAGTCTCCGGTACCGGAGATTGGGCGGGGGCGGGAATCGGGCCGCGCCGGTTGGCGGGGCCCCCCGCTGGATTCTCCGGCCCGGATGGGCCGAAGTCCCGCCCAGAAATTGCCTGTCCAGCCGGCGTAAATCAAACCTGGTATTTACCGGTGGGACCAGACGGCGTGGGCGGGCTCCGGGGTCCTGGGGGGGGGCGCGGGGCGATCTGACCCCGGGGGGTGCCCCCACGGTGGCCTGGCCCGCGATCGGGGCCCACCGATCCGCGGGCGGGCCTGTGCCGTGGAGGCACTCTTTCCCTTCCGCCACGGCCTCCACCATGGCGGAGGCGGAAGAGACTCTCCCCACTGCGCATGCGCGGGAAACTGACAGCGGCCGCTGACGCTCCCGCGCATGCGCCGCATTTCCACGCCAGCTGGCGGGGCAACAAACGCCATTTCCGCCAGCTGGCGGGGCGGATATCCCTCCGCCGTCGGCCTAGCCCCTCAATGTTGGGGCTAGGCCGCCAAAGATGCGGAGCATTCCGCACCTTTGGGCCGGCGCGATGCCCGTCTGATTGGCGCCGTCTTTGGCGCCAGTCGGCGGACATCCCGCCGTTGGGAGAATTTCGCCCCAGAACTCTGAGGTTTCTGAACATTGCATGTTTCCATACGTTCCAGACATACTGGATGGGAAATTCATGGTTCTCATTGCAGTTGAGTCTGAATGTCAGGTAGCCCCAAAACCTGAATTGGTAAACATGCAGCCTTTGGCTTGTTATGTTGTCCACATGCCCAAGGTTTCACTGCATACTTAACGGGACAATTATTTATAATTTACGCTTGTGTTTAGGTTTGAAGGTCTCATTTGTTTCCTGCATTTCAATGTAACATATAATATTGGACTCCAATCATGTTCCACTGTAGCTCCGGTAAATTAGGAGTAAAGATTTTGTGGTTAGAACCATTTAGGCTTAATGGAAGTCGGTTAATATGCTGTTATGTGTTGTATTTGGTATAATTATCCATGGAAATTAGCTTGGTGGTTTTCATACTATCTGATCTTTGAGAGAAATTTCTGGCAGCCTGTCAGATATCCTGAATAATAATAATTGCTTATTGTCACAAGTAGGCTTCAATGAAGTTACTGTGAAAAGCCCCTAGTCGCCACATTCCGGTGCTCGTTCGGGGAGGCTGGTACGGGAATTGAACCCGTGCTGCTGGTCTTGTTGTGCATTACAAGCCAGCTGTCTTAGCAGACTTTGCTAAACCAGCCCCTGATATGTAGAACTGCTGAAAGTCACACTTGTTGGGCGAAAGAAATTGCACTCTGAACCTACTTGGATAGCAAGAATACTGGATGTTTAAAACCCTGTTAAGATTCAGGACCAGACATTTGTTAGGGTACCGGGCAAGAACCCCAAACACTATTTCTTTGTAAAATTGTGAGGAAAGGAGTGACTCCACTGACCAATAAGTATCTTTTATATTAAAACAAACTTTATTCTTTACACAGGATTAAAAACATTAACATCACAGAAAATATCTTACAATTAACAGTTAAACAATTCTTAACAATAAAAGGAAACAACTTAACTTCTAATTGATACCTTCTTTATCTCCAATTAAGAAAAGTTCATCACAGGTCAAAAGCTACTTATAGACTTCCGGTCACGGCTATGCCTGGGTAGGTCGCACGTTCGGCAGCTCCCGCCGTGAACGGATTTTTGGGCCCCCTTGAGGAGCCCTAGTGGCACTTGGATGACGATTTCTGGTGTGCGAAGGCAGCAGTAAGGTTCCCCCAGCATTGCATGGAGTGGACCAGGGGTGGAGCGGTCAAAAAAGTGATCTTGGAGAAGAGAGGAGAACGGGCGCGAAAAAGTAAGATGGCGGCGGGCGGAGACCAGGCAGCATGGGCTCAATGGTCGCGGGAGCAGCATGAGTTCCTGAAAAGCTGCTTTGCGGAGCTGAAAGCAGAGATGCTGGCCCCAATGAAAACGTTGATTAAGAGGCTGGTGGAGACCCAGAAGGCTCAAGGTCTGGCGATTAGAGAGATGCAGCAGAAAGCCTCTGAAAATGAGTACGAGATCCTTGGCCTGGCGGCGAAAGTGGAGGCGCACGAGGCGCTGCATAAAAAGTGGCAGGAAAAGTTTAAGGACCTGGAGAACAGGTCGAGGAGGAAGAATCTCCGGATTCTGGGTCTCCCTGAAGGTGTGGAGGGGTCCAACATCGGGGCATATGTAGCCACGATGCTGAATACGCTAATGGGCGAGGGAGCCTTCCCGAGGCCCCTGGAACTGGGTGGGGCTCAGAGTCCTGGCAAGGAGGCCGAAGGCAAATGAGCCGCCAAGGGCCGTAGTGGTGAGGTTTCACCGCTTCACCGACAGATAGTGCGTCCTGAGATGGGCGAAGAAAGAAAGGAGCAGCAGGTGGGAGAATACAGAAATCCGCATCAACCAACACTGGAGTGCAGAGCTGGCCAAGAAGAGGGCAGGATTCAACCGGGCCAAGGCGGTTCTCCACCGAAAGGGGGTGAAATTCGGGCTGTTGTAGCCAGCACAACTGTGGGTCACTTTTCAGGACCGCCACCATTATTTCGATACGCCGGAGGAGTAGTGGACCTTTATTCTGAAGAAAAATTGGACTCGAACTAATGGTTTGCTGTGGGTTTTGGGAAAGCTGGGGAGTGGGAAGGGGTGATTGGATGTGATGTGTGTGTTTTAATGGGCATGGGTATTGTTTTGGAGGGGCTGCCCCTCGCGTTCAAAGGGAGAAGGGGGGGCAGGAGGCCCTGGGTCGTTGGAAATTGGGGAGAGGCTGCAGGAGAAAGGAGCTGCGCCACAGGGGGCGGGGCCGGCCCAGGTAGAAAATCGTGGGCTTTTTTTTCCCCTCGCGCTAAAGAAGGGCGGGCGTGGCCCAACGGGAGGGGCGGTGCCGGAGGGGTGTCTGTATCAACCTGAAAGGGGGGGGGGGGGGGGGGGAGGAACTTTGACGGGGGATCTAAACGGGGGATCGGTGGCAGAGGCGGGAGCGGCTGGGGTCAGCAGGAGTCAGCTGACTTACGGGGGTGCAATGGGGGGAGCAAGGGGGCTAGACAGTTTTCTAGCCGGGGGGGACTGGGTTGCTGCTGCTTTGACCGAAGGGGAGCTGGAGGTAAGAGGAAGAGTCGGGGTGGGGGTCCTCCGCCTGGGGGGCTGGAGAGCGGGAGGCATGGGCACGTGGCTGGCCTAAGAAAAATGGCTGGTCGGCAGGGGGCGGGGGGGGGAGGGGGGCAGTCCCCCGATCCGGCTGATCACATGGAACGTGAGGGGCATGAACGGGCCGGTCAAGAGGGCCCGGGTGTTCACAAACTTAAAGGGACTGAAGGCAGACATTGCTATGTTGCAGGAGATGCACTTGAAAGTGGTGGATCAGATCAGGCTGAGAAAGGGATGGATGGGGCAGGTCTTTCATTCGGGGCTGGATGCGAAGAATAGAGGTGTTGCAATCCTGGTGAGTAAGCGGGTGTCGTTCGAGGCGCTGAACATTGTGGCTGATAATGGGGGTCAATATGTGATGGTGAGTGGTAGGCTGCAGGGGACCCGGGTGGTGCTGGTGAATGTGTATGCCCCAAATTGGGACGATGCAGGGTTCATGAAGCGCATGCTGAGTCGGATCCCGGATCCGGAAGCGGGGAGCCTGATAATGGGGGGGGGGAGACTTTAATACAGTACTGGACCCGGCACTGGACCGATCCAGGTTGAGGTCGGGCAACAGGCCAGCTGCGGCCAGGGTTCTCAGGGGGTTTATGGATCAGATGGGGGGAGTGGATCCATGGAGGTTTGCTAGGCCGGCGGCCAGAGAGTTCTCTTTTTTTCTCCCACGTGCATAAGACCTATTCACGGATAGACTTCTTTGTGGTGAGCAGGGCACGGATTCCAAGAGTGGAGGGAACGAAATATTGGGCCATAGCGATTTCGGACCACGCCCCGCACTGGGTGGAGTTGGAGTTGGGGGAGGAAAGGGACCAGCGCCCGCTTTGGCGCTTGGACGTGGGACTGTTGGCAGATGAGGAGGTTTGTGGGCGGGTCCGGGGGTGCATTCAGAGATACATAGAGGCCAATGATAATGGGGAAGAACCGGTTAGTGTGGTTTGGGAGGCTATGAAAGCGGTGGTTAGGGGAGAGTTAATCTCAATTATACCTCAGAGGGAGAAGAGAAAGAGGATGCAGAGGGTGGGGTTGACGGGGAGATATTAAGGGTGGATAGGAGGTATGCGGATTCCCCTGCTGAAGGAGCGACGGAGCCTCCAAACGGAATTTGATTTGTTGACCACGGGGAAAGCTGAGACCCAGTAGAGGAAGGTGCAGGGGGCAGTATATGAATATGGGGAAAAGGCGAGCCGGATGCTGGCGCATCAGCTACGCAAGAGGGAGGCGGCGAGGGAAATTGGAGGAATCAGGGACAGAGGGGGGAACACGGTGCGGAGTTCGGCTAAAATAAATTAGGTATTCAGGGATTTTGATGGTAACCTGTATAAGTCAGAACCGCCGGAGGGGTGGGGGAGGGGATGCGGCAGTTCCTGGACCAATTGAGGTTCCCGAGAATGGAGAAGGGGCAAATGGATGGCCTGGGGGCCCCGATTGGCATAGAGGAGCTGGTTACGGGGTTGGGGAGCATGTAGGCGGGCAAGGCCCCGGGGCCTGATGGGTTCCCAGTCGAATTTTACAGGACGTTTGTAGATCTGCTGGGTCGGCTGCTGGTGAGAACCTTCAACGAGGCGAGGGAGGAAGGGATTCTCCCCCCGACAATGTCTCGGGCGCTGATCCTTAAGCGGGACAAGGACCCGCTGCAGTGTGGCTCGTATAGGCCGATCTCGCTCCTTAATGTAGATGCCAAGTTGCTGGCAAAGGTCCTAGCCACAAGGAATGAGGATTGTGTCCCGGGAGTGATACACGAGGACCAGATGGGGTTCGTGAAGGGCAGGCAGTTAAATGCAAACGTGTGGAAGCTCCTGAATGTGATTATGATGCCCTCGGAGGGTGGGGAGGCAGAAGTGGTGGCGGCAATGGACGCGGAGAAGGCCTTTGATCGGATGGAGTGGGAGTACCTATGGGAAGTGCTTGGTAGGTTTGAGTTTGGGGAGGGGTTTATAGGGTGGGTCAAATTGTTATACCAGGCCCCGTTGGCGAGCGTATCTGCGAACCGGCGGCGATCAGAATATTTTTGGTTGTACCGTGGAATGAGACGGGTGCCCCCTGTCCCCTCTGTTGTTTGCTTTGGCAATTGAGCCGCTGGCCATGGCATTTGAGGGAATCTAGAAACTGTAGGGGGTTAGTCCGGGGAGGGGAGGAACATCGGGTCTCATTGAATGCTGATGACCTGCTTTTGTACATCGCAGATCCAGTGGAGGGGATGGTGGAGGTCATGCGGATCCTTAGTGAGTTTGGGGACTTCTCAGGCTACAAGCTTAACGTGGGGAAGAGTGAGCTCTTTGTGGTGCATGCGAGGGGCCAGGAAAGGGGGCTGGACGAGCTGCCGCTTAAGAGGGCGGAGAGGAGTTTCCGATATTTGGGTATTCAGGTGGCCAGGAGTTGGGGGGCCCTGCATAAGCTTAATTTGGCACAGTTGGTAGACCAGATGGTGGAAGACTTTAGGAGATAGGATGTGTTGCCACTCTCCTGGCGGGCAGGGTGACAGTCCTCCCTAAGTTTCTGTTTGTGTTCCAGTGCCTGCCCATCCTCATCCCCAAGGCCTTTTTTAAGAGAGTAAGCAGGAGCATTATGTGGTTTGTATGGGCAAGTAAGACACCGAAGATCAAGAGGCTGTTTCTGGAGCGTAGTCGGGACAGGGGTGGGCTGGCACTACCGAACCTGTCTAGTTATTACTGGGTAGCCAATGGGGCAATGATTTGGAAATGGGTAATGGAGGGAGAGGGGATGGCGTGGAAAAGATTAGAGGCGGCATCATGGGTGGGCACTAGCTTGGGAGCGCTGGTGATGGCACCTTTGCCGCTACCGCCGACGCGGTACACCACGAGCCTGGTGGCGGCGGCGACACCGAGGATCTGGGGGCAGTGGAGACAACACAGGGGTGAGTTGGGGGCCTCAATTTGGCCCCCAATACAGAATAATCATAGGTTTCCATCGGGCAGGATAGATGGCGGATTCCTAAGCTGGCATCAGGCGGGAATTAAATGGATGGGGGATCTATTTATCGACGGGGCTTTTGCTGGCCTGGGGGCGCTGGAGGAGAAATTTGGGTTACCCCCCCGGAAACGCTTTTAGGTACATGCAGGTGAGGGCGTTTGTGAGAAGGCAGGTAAGGGAATTTCCGCTGCTTCCCACACGGAGGATTCAGGACAGGGTGACCTCGGGTGTATGGGTGGGAGAGGGCAAGGTCTCGGCGATCGATCAGGAGTTGCAGGAGGCGGAGGAAGCCTCGGTGGAGGAGCTGAAGGGCAAATGGGAGGAGGAGCTGGGCGAGGAACTGGATGAGGACTTGTGGGCGGAGGTCCTGGGCAAGGTTAACTCCTCCTCGTCTTAGCCTAATCCAATTCAAAGTGGTTCACAGGGCACATATGACAGGGGCGAGGATGTGCATGTTTTTTGGGGTGCTCGGGGAGCCCAGCAAATCACGCCCATATGTTCTGGGCGTGCCCAGCGCTCGAGGGGTTCTGGAGGAGCTTCGCAAAGGCTATGTCCAAAGTCTTGGACACTCGGGTAAAACCGAGCTGGAGAATAGCAATATTCGGGGTATCAGATGAGCCGGGAGTACAGGAGCCAAAAGAGGCTGGAGTTCTGGCCTTTGCGTCCTTGGTAGCCCGGAGGAGGATCCTACTAATGTGGAGGGATGCGAAACCCCCAAGGGTGGCGGCTTGGATTAATGACATGGCAGGGTTCATCAAGTTGGAGAGGATAAAGTTTGCCTTGCGAGGGTCTGTGCAGGGGTTCTCCAGGCAGTGGCAACTGTTCCTAGACATTCTAGCGGAATGTTAGGTGGAGGTCAAGAGCAGCAGCAACCCGGAGGGGGAGGAGGGTTTTTTGGCTTATTTTTATTATTGTAAGGGGCGTTTGCCCCATTTTTGGTCTTAGTTTGTTAGATAGTTTAATGTTTAGTGGTTTAAGTTGTTGGAGGGGATGGCGTGAGGCCCCCCCTTTTTAGTTTTCTTATGTATATTTTCTTTCCCTTCTGGAGTGTTTTGTAAAAATTTATTGAAAACCTTGAATAAACATATATTTTTTAAAAAGCTACTTATAAATAAAGTTAACAAACACGGGGATACTTGCCGTCCTCTGGATCGAGATTTCATGGAAAGACTGCTTGGGGAGAGAGAGGGGGAAAACCTTTCAGATCTCAGCTAAAAATCTTTGCTGTCTTTTGGAGACTAAAACTAAGGGCGCTATTCTAACCCCCCCCCCACGCCGTGTGGGGGCATAGCCGGGGTGCCGCGCGAATCGCGCCACGCCGCCCCGACCCCTACACGCGACTCTCCCACCTCCCGGGCTGCTCGGACAACCGGCGAGCGACGATTCTCTGGCCAGATGGGCCGAGCGGCCGCTACGACACCAAAGGTTCCAGCCGGCGCCATCCACCCCTGGTCGCTGCCGGCGGGAACTCTTCGGGAACGCTGGGGGAGTGGCCTGTGGGGCGGGTGGGAGGGGGGCTCCTTCACCGGGGTGGCCTCTGATGGGGTCTGGCCCGCGATCGGGGCCCACCGATCAGCAGGCCGCCCTCCCGCACGCGGCCCCAGAACACCGGCTCCAAGTTGGTGAGGGGCCGGCGTGCGTAAGACGTTCCCCACACATGCGCAGGATGGCGCAGCCCAACTGCGCATGCGCAGGATTGGGCTGCCCCAACTGCGCATGCGCGGTTTGGCGCGGCGCCCATTTGGCATGAACCGCTCCAGCGCCGTGCTGGCCCCCTATAGAGGCCAGAATAGGTCGTGTCCGGGCCCTGTTTGCGCCGATGTGACACACGACGCGGAAATTTGGCCTCAATATCGGAGAATCGCCCCCTAAATACCTGCTGTGAACCTCACTGCACTCATTAATTACATCATCTTTATCCCACTCTGATCCCCTGATCTGCTTGCCTAAGTCTAAACACAATGTCTCATCTCCAGGGAACCTCCAGAAATCGTAACAAAATTCCATTAGGCCTTATATAGGTAAACAGATACAACTTTTACGATAGCTTGATTGCACCTTTTGCAGACATCACGTCTGCCTGTATGTTGAACCAGGATTTTTTTTTTAATTACTGCAATAAATATAGATACCTTAACCCAGGCCTTTAATAACATTACGGCAACAGATATAGGTGGTACAATCTATATAAAAATTCCTACATTGATCACACTGTGCAGGAATCTTACAGCAAGACAATTGGGAAAATTATAGGATGAGCCAATCCATTACAATGAATAAAGCTCCAAAATATTCTACTTATGGACAAGGCCAATTTTCTGTGATGTTTAATCTCTTCTTCAGGAGTCTATGTGTTAGTATAATGCAAGGCTTTGGAACATTTTGCATAAAGTATACCCTGATGTTTCATGAATACTGATTCAGACCTCAAATACAAACAGTATTCGGCATGAGGCAGTTGTAAAATGGCAGTTGACAGCACTTGTGTGATCAGGCCACAAGGGAATAAACTGCTTTATTTTGTGGTAGCAAATGTTGATTTCATTGCCCAGTGAAGTAATAATTAATGTACCAAGAGTCAGAAGCAATAATTGAGATGTGCATATTGTCACTTGATAACTCTCATTCACTTTGTTTCATTGGATGTTCCAAGAAAAGTTCTCACCTAGAAGCAGACTATCCCAATTTTTATTTTTTTGCTTTGAAAGATTGGCTTCTGTGTCATGACACGAGACAGGAGGGTCACAATTACCTCGGAAAAATACAGGGCAGAATTTGCCCGAGCAGTTAGAGGAGGGTTCAAGGATAAGATGGGTGCGAAAGTTCCAGATTTTGGATTCCAATGTAATCTCACCCTCTTCCAACTTTCCACAGGACAGTGTGCTGGTAATTGGTTTGCCCTTGCAAAGAACAACTGACAAATATGCATTATGTGGGGTGTTTTGTGCCAAATCCGAAAATGGTTCCACTGTTCTGGAAGGATTAAAGCAGTAAAACTCTGCCCCCAGTATTTAACTATCCTTTCCAGCTTTCAAAATATACTCTTATATGGTCACAAAAATAGTTATAAACATCATTTTCAGTATATATTCAAATTCTTGCGAGGGGCAGGGAAAATCGGGAAAAGCGATCACTCCGGAGAGAGTCAGGTTTCCAGATTCTCTCCGGATTTTTGGCCCGTATCGCCAATCCCGAGCCCGGCTAGTGTAGGCTCTAGATTGCCCCACAGTGTGCAATTCTGATTAATAATTGACTAAATTATAGGCAGTGAACGATAGTTCTCAACGACAGTAATAGATTGTACCTAAAGCAGCTTTACCAAGCGTATTGGGAAATGCTTGCACTTCCAGAGCTGTCTGATGTTTTTTCAGGTTGATGGTTGAAATTTCAAAATTGACAAAACATTTCCTGGAAGCAGATATCAACCAAAGTGTTTATGGCACTCCAGGTTAAAAAACACAAGGATATTTGTTACGGAGAAATGTGATGTAATTCATATTTGAGGGCTAAAATGGCAAAATCCTTTTTTAATTGACATACCATCCTGATTTGGAAATATATTGCCATTCCTTCATCATTGCTAGGTCTGAGTCCTGGCACTGCCTTCCTAACAGCACCTTGGGTGCATCTGCATTACGCAGATAGTGGCGATTCAAAACAGCAGCTTACTGTCAGCTTCTAAAGAGCAATTAGGAATGGGCAATAAATGCTGGCCTTGACAGGAACTCCTACATCCCAGGAAGTTTTTAAAACCACCAGTTACAAAACAAAGGTCAAATAATTCGGGTGAATTTGAGTATGATGAAATTATATTGAGTCTCGTCCAAACTAACTCCATATACTTTTCCACAATATTGGATTTTGCATTTATGCCTACATTCCATGTGAACTGAACCTGATAATACGTGCAAGAAAATGTGGCTAGCAAGTCAGTAATCAATGAACCCATTTGCCAATGAGATGCCCACTAGAATTAATATTGATTGCCTCTTTAAACTTGTTTTCTCTGACCCATTATCAAATGACATTGACGGACAATATATCACAGGCCATAAACTCTAAATCGGGTTTATTAAGAAGTAAGTTTAAATAATGACCATAGCAGATTTTAAGTTTTAAAAAGTTGAACTTTCAATTCCTGTTTCAAGATAATGAAATGTCTTAATATTTTGATCAGTCACATAACATGTTGATCCATATTAGTGGATTTAAGATTTTAAGTGAGACTGAACTCCTAAGAAGTCTTTGTTAGCCTCTGGTCATATACCAGGACATCATGAATGGGATTGCAAAACTTGGAAGAGGCATTATTTTTTTCTTTCTGACAGATTCAGAACATGAAGTCAGTCAGCTGCAGTAACAGACACCCTGGGCGAAATTCTCCGTTATCGGCGGAAACTCCGCCGATCGGCGCAAAAAACGGCGCAAATCCCACTTGCGTCACGTCATAAAAATGGGCCGATAGTCTGCGGCCCGAAATGGGCTAGCAGCGACGTAACGGGATCCGCGCTTGCGCAGTGGTTCACGCCGTGCAGCGTCATACGCGCTGCACGGCGTGACGGCTCATAAGGCCGCGCAGCTCCCCCCCCACCCGACCGGAACAGCCGACCGCAACACCCGACTTGATGGCTGGCCGTCGCTCAGCCCCGAGGTTCGAGTCACGCGATGTGGAGGCGCTCCTGGATGCGGTGGAGCAGAGGAGGGACGCCCTGTATCCCGGGCACGGCCGCAGAGTTGCCCCACGCCACAGCCGGCGTCTGTGGAGGGAGGTGGCAGAGGCCGTCACCGCTGTGGCCCTGACACCACGGACAGGCACCCAGTGCCACAAGAAGGTGAACGACCTCGTCAGAGCAGGCAGGGTGAGCGTCCCCCATATCCCCCATATCCCCTCTCCCCCAAATCCCCCCCTCCCCCATATCCCCCATATCCCCCCTCCCCCATATCCCCCATATTCCCCCCTCCCCCATATCCCCCCCTCCCCCATATCCCCCATATTCCCCCCTCCCCCATATCCCCCCTCCCCCATATCCCCCCTCCCCCATATCCCCCATATCCCCCCTCCCCCATATCCCCCCTCCCACATATCCCCCATATCCCCCCTCCCCCATATCCCCCATATCCCCCCTCCCCCATATCCCCCCTCCCCCATATCCCCCCTCCCACATATCCCCCATATTCCCCCCTCCCCCATATCCCCCCTCCCCCATATCCCCCATATCCCCCCTCCCCCATATCCCCCATATCCCCCCTCCCCCATATCCCCCATATCCCCCCTCCCCCATATCCCCCCTCCCCCATATCCCCCATATCCCCAAGTGAATCCAGCCCTAACCTTAACCTCTGCAATGCACGCGCAACCGATGGCGTGCATTCATATACCTGCCTAACACTGTTGCCTTTTACCCCTGCCACCACCCCCCCCCCCCCCCCCCCCCAGGAGAAGCGCGCACACAACAATAGGGAGCATGTGAGGACTGGAGGAGGGCCCGCTGATGAGAGGCCACTGACCGTACACGAGGAAAGGGCCCTGGAACTGGCTGGCGGACCTGACGACCGGGAGGTTGCTGATGCAGAGGTCGGGGCCCCACGAGCAAGTGAGCCACCAACAGCCCGTCCCCATATCCCCCCTCCCCTATATCCCCCTCTCCCGTATCACCTGATCACTGCCTGATGTCTAACCATGCATGCTTCATTGTGTATCGCAGGACCAAACGTCCAGGCACCCATCCCCGCAGATGCAGACCGCCCGCAGGATGCCCCTCGGAGACCACGGGAGACGGAGAGACCCGAACCCTCCAGCATGCGACGCCCGCAGGATGCCCCTCGGAGACCACGGGAGACGGAGAGACCCGAACCCTCCAGCATGCGACGCCCGCAGGATGCCCCTCGGAGACCACGGGAGACGGAGAGACCTGGAGCAACAGGGAGACGACACCCCCCGTCACGTGCGGGAGCGACCACCCAGCGATGAGGGGGGCAGCCACAGGCCCCCGTCACATCCGAGCCAGGACACCACTACCCAGGACACCACTATCCAGGACACCCCTACCCGGGACACCACTACCCAGGACACCCCTACCCGGGACAGCACTACCCGGGACAGCACTACCCAGGACACCCCTACCCGGGAAGACGAAATACCGGACAGTGACTCAGAGTGGATGGGTGGAGACGAACCCCCACCCCAAAGTGCCATGGACTCAGAGTGGGACGAAGAGCACGACACAACGCCACTGCTGTCACCAACACCCTCCACCATCGCAGAAACACTCACCACGGTTGGGCACTTTAGTGATGAGGCGTCTGGTACACTCACTGGTGCGCACAACACAGCCGTCCCGGTACAGCAGGTGGAGGTAGGAGCAGCAGAGGGACCGGGCGGTCGGAGGGCAGCCCAGGCCAAGCGAACATCTGCCGCCCAGATGGATCCCGGGTTCCTGCAGTTACCACACCCACACATAGATCCGATGCAACCACCGACACGGAGACGAGCGAATAGGGTGACGGGTGGCTTGCGGCGGCTGCGGTCGCAGGTGGAGGAGTCCACCCGCGTCCAGGAGCTGGGAGTGGTCCCGGTCATGCGTGCCACCCAGGCTGACACCGCACGGGTGGCGTCCGCGGTGGAGGCAATGGGTGCGACGGTGTCAGACATGGGGAACGGTTTGCGAGGCCTGGGGCCTTCCGTGCAGGCGGCGTCTGTGGCCCAGGAAATGGCTGCCCTCTCACAGGAGGCCATGAGCCAGTGCCAGCGCCAGATGGCAGAGGCGCTCAACGCCATAGCCCAGTCTCAGCAGGCCATGGCCCAGTCTCAGCAGGCCATAGCCCAGTCTCTGCAGGCCATGGCCCAGTCTCTGCAGGCCATGGCCCAGTCTCAGCAGGCCATCGCTGAGGGCATCGGCGCCAGTGGCCATGTGCGAGCTGGCGTCGCACTGTCGCAGACAGGGTTCGACAACCCCCTGGGCTCCATGGCTGCAAACCTGCAGACCCCTGTCGATACCAGCACGGGCCTCCAGGACTGGCAGCGCCAGATGTCGGGGGCGCGTCGGATGGCCAGTCCGTTCGCATCCCCCACCCATGTAGAGGCCTGGGGGCCATCGGGCACCCCGAGGGAGGAGGAGGTGGTGTGGTCCATCCCGGCTCCCTCTGTAGGGGAGGTCCCGGTACACCGCGACACCTCGGACTCCCCCCCTTCCGTCCCAGGTGCATCGGGTGGGCAACGGGCAGGACAGGCTGGCAGCTCGCCATCCCAGTCGCCCGGGCCGCAGCCTGGCCCATCTAGGCCAGGACGCCCCAGGAAACGGCCGCCAAAGGGATCCAGTGTCAGAGGGCAGGAATCACAGGAGTCCACCTCCAGTTCTGCTGTACCGTCTGGGGAACCACGTAGACGTAGTCAAAGGGCCCGTAAGGCCAAACAATTAGACACTGAGTAAGTTGGCACGGGTGCAGGGCACAGATGAGTTTTAGGCGCTAGGGCACGTGCATGAACTCCTTTGGTTATTAAAGTCAATGTTACACCTACCGAAGCTGCCTTTATGCTCTGTCCAAAGTGTGCGGGGGTGTCATGTACGTTGAGCGCAAGTGTGTGTGTGAGGGGTGGTCTTACCTCAGCCCCAGGTGAGTCTGCCCCCTTCCCCCTGGGCCGCCATCAACATCCCCCGGGCAGAGGACGGGACCGTGCGCTGCAGTATCACAGCCGCATGCAGGGATGGTCCGGGTGGATGGTGGTACTGTGGCCATGGGTCAGACATAGTCCAACGATGTAGAGCCAGGAGCTCATCGGAGGCGGGCTGTCATCATTCTCCATGGCCTGCGATAGACACGCGTCCACCCGCAACTGGGTGAGCCCGGCCCGTTGTGCCGCCGGTGGATCGGCAATTGGGAGTGGGGGGGTGGTGTGCATGCGGGTGGGGTGTGTGGGGTTGGGGAGGGGGGTGATGGTGCTGGGTGGATGGATGGGTGGGGGGTGTGGGTGGTCGGCTGTTGTCATGGTGTGCGGTCTGTGGCCATACTACCCGATTCCCACGCCCATCTAGTCAGTGAAGCGGGCGTCTATCAGTCTGTCCCGTGCCCGCTGGGCCAGCCGGTAACGGTGGACAGCCACCCGTCTGTGTCTACCCCGTCTGCCCTGACCATTGCCCCCATCCCCCTCATCTGGGGAGGACTGGGCCTCTTCCTGCTGCTCCTCCACTCCGCCCTCCTCTGCCTGCGGCACATCGCCCCTCTGCTGGGCTATGTTGTGCAGGACGCAGCACACCACAATGATGCGGCCGACCCTATCTGACCGATACTGGAGGGCGCCCCCAGAGAGGTCCAGGCACCTGAAACGCATCTTCAGCACGCCAAAGCACCTCTCGATCACTCCCCTTGTCGCTACATGGGCATCATTGTAGCGGTTCTCCGCCTCATTGCGTGGCCTCCGTATAGGCGTCATCAGCCACGATCGCAATGGGTAGCCCCTGTCGCCCAGCAACCAGCCCCTCAGCCGGGGATGGCGTCCCTCGTACATGCCGGGGATGGATGACCGCGACAACACGAATGAGTCGTGTACACTGCCTGGGTAACGGGCGCAGACGTGCAGGATCATCATGCGGTGGTCGCAGACCACCTGTACGTTCATCGAATAGGTCCCCTTCCTATTAGTGAACACGGCCCTGTTATCTGCAGGTGGCCGCACGGCGACGTGCATCCCATCGATCGCGCCCTGGACCATGGGGAACCCGGCAATGGCAGAGAAGCCCACGGCCCGGGCATCTTGGCTGGCCCGGTCCACGGGGAAGCGGATGTAGCGGTGCGCCATGGCATAAAGGGCATCTGTCACTGCCCGGATGCACCGATGCACCGATGTCTGCGATATGCCGGACAGGTCCCCACTCGGTGCCTGGAATGACCCCGTTGCATAAAAGTTCAGGGCCACCGTAACCTTGACGGACACGGGGAGAGGGTGTCCCCCGCCAGTGCCACGCGGTGACAGGTGTGCCAGCAGGTGGCAGATGTGTGCCACGGTTTCCCGGCTCATCCGGAGTCTCCTCCTGCATTCCCGGTCCGTGAGGTCCTGGTATGACTGCCGGGGCCGGTACACACGGGGCGCCCTCGGGTGCCTCCGTTGCCGTGGGGCCGCGACGTCCTCCTCCCCCTCCTCGTCCTGTCGGTCAGGTGTCCCTCCAGCCTGGGCGGCTGCCGCCTGCCCCTCTGCGGCAGCCTGCGCCGCCTCTCTGGCACGCTCCTCCTCCTCCTCCTCCTCCTCCTCCTCCTCATCCAGGGCAACATAGACATGAGCGGCTGCCACCACGGCGGCCAACATCGCTGGATGATCTGAAAACATGACGACCTGGTGGGGGGGAGGGGAACGACGACATGTCATCATTGCCCATATCCCCTCCTCCCCCCAGCCAGGTGGCATGGACCGCATGGGTCCAACTGTTGGAGGCTGGCACCTGGCCAGGTGGACCAACTCATTTGCCCTCCCATCACCCACCCCGGCACGGACCCCCCCCCCGCCCCAACCTCCACCCCAGCACGGACCCCCCCCCCAACCTCCACCCCGGCACGGACCCCCTCCCCAACCCCCAACCTCCACCCCGGCACGGACCCCCCCCCGCCCCAACCTCCACCCCAGCACGGACCCCCCCCCAACCTCCACCCCGGCACGGACCCCCTCCCCAACCCCCAACCTCCACCCCAGCACGGACCCCCCCCCCCCAACCTCCACCCCGGCACGGACCCCCTCCACAACCCCCAACCTCCACCCCGGCACGGACCCCCCCCCCCAACCTCCACCCCGGCACGGACCCCCTCCACAACCCCCAACCTCCACCCCGGCACGGACCCCCTCCACAACCTCCACCCCGGCACGGACCCCCTCCCCAACCCCCAACCTCCACCCCAGCACGGACCCCCCCCCCCCAACCTCCACCCCGGCACGGACCCCCTCCACAACCCCCAACCTCCACCCCGGCACGGACCCCCTCCACAACCTCCACCCCGGCACGGACCCCCTCCCGGCACTCCCCCGGAGCCCAGCCTACTCTAACCACCCCCCCCCCCCCCCCGCCGCACACACACACAAGCCGAGACACACCTCTTCTCAGGCAATCAGTCTGCGGCCACGCCATTTCCTGCCCAGAGCCAACCCCCCAGGCCGTCACTCACCTCCTCGCTGGTCGGCGTGAGCCTGGAGCACCGGGTCACGCCGATGAAAAGGAGGTTTGATTGACGTCGACGTGAACGGTCATCACGTCGACGGGACTTCGGCCCATCCGGAAGGGAGAATATCGGCAGGCCGAAAATCGGCTGCCTTGCGCAGGCCCGTGACATTCTCCGCGGCAGCGGCGCCATTAACGCCCCGCCGACTTTTCTCCCTTCGGAGACTTCGGCGGGGGCGGGGGCGGGATTCACGGCGGCCAACGGCCATTCTCCGACCCGGCGGGGGGTCGGAGAATGACGCCCCTGGATTCACATTTCTGATACAACAGGCTCAGTTTCTGCACTAAATATAGAGGGGTTAATTTACATTGCTTAACAAGCTGTTTGTGCCGATTCCAGTCACTAGGGAGAGTAAGAAGAAGCATAACTTCCAACATAACAAGAAGTCTTACAACACCAGGTTAAAGTCCAACAGGTTTGTTTCAAACACTAGCTTTCGGAACACTGCTCCTTCCTCAGGCACGCCAACATAATGTAACTGGACATCCAAAGATATATTGTGCTGAATTTAACAAGTTGTCACCAGTCGAATTTTCAGACCTGGTCAGTGTGAAGAGTAATATGGCATGGTGTGGCAGGTGCAGAACCTTGCCATCTGCCCTATAGATGCGACTAACATTCAACACAGGGCTGGTACCGCCAGTGATTGAACCCATCAACTGTGTTTTGCACCTACCCATGAGCTTCCTTTCTGTCACATCTCAATCCCTTTCACCCTTAACAGTGCTGCTAATGAATTGAAATGCCATTTTGTGCCTTTCACGATAGTTGTCCCTTTAAGTTTTGTCATGTGTAATTTTTTGCTTCCACTCAGTATGTCCCTTAGACTTGACCTGGTCTGTATAAGTATCTGTGGATAATAATATAGGTGAACTGAAGGAAGAATAGTTTAGTGCAGTTGACACATCGTTGTGAAGTAGAATCCATACCACTTCTCGAAGTTTAGGTATGAGTTGCACCAGTAGAGCAAAATGAGTTCCATAAATTTATAATTCAAAACAATAGGTCTGATTGGTCATTGTACCATTGTCTTAAGTGGCAATGTTATATGACGTGATATTTAAATATGAAGTCAGAAGAGATTATACAGCATAAGATATTGGTCACACAATACAACAAGGCCCCAAAACAGGTGTGGAGATCGCCATGCACGATTAACCCATAAACCATGTCCATTACAGGTAGCAAACAGACTTTGTACTGCCTGCTCATTTATATGACTGCAGTCTGTACCCACTGTTAAGTGTGCTGTTCAGTGGCTGCATGACAGAGCAGGACTGCAGAATTGTGAGGCGAGCATGAATCCAAACTGGGCTGTGCTGCTAAAAGCCAGCCTGCACCCCTCCAGGTGACTGGAGCAAGATGCTGGAAGTTGCTGGGGAAAAGTTTCTAACCTGGAAGAAGAATGTCTCATGGCATAACAGAAAAGAGCAGACTTCAAGATTTTCTGATATAGTGTTGAAAAACTCGATAACTTAATTATCTTATTTAATATGTAGATGGATTGAGTTGCAGAGTGCAATTGCCAAACCGTGATTGAACATTACAGAATAAATGGAGATTTATAATATCAGATTATTGGCACAGATAATGCATTTACATTAAAAATACTGTAATTTGCATCTCTTTCTGGCTAGTTATTTTAATAGGTTAAAAAATGGTAAATGCCAACATGCAAATATCACACACAGGCAAAATATTATGGTTACTAGAAAATTGAAATGAAAACAGAAAATTCTGGAAATACCCAGGTCAGGTGACATTTGTGGAAAGAGAGACGGAATGAATTTTTTGGGTTGATTATGTATAATAATTGTATATTAATATGTCAGGTTAATATATGTTCTGACAAAATTCTGACAGGACACTTCAACTGGCTTAATAACCCTGTAACTAGGGGCAATGCTAGAGAGCTCGTTAATATTACAGTATGTTCCATGGGATAACTGTAGTGATGAGAATCTGTCTTGAATAATTGCATATTTTGTGGCTAATGGGCTTTGTCCTCCTTTTAAACTTGTATCTTAACATCAAAAATCACGGGCTCATCAGCTGAGAAAATATACAAGCTGGGCCCACTGATCTGTTGGTTCTAAAATGTCAGGTTTTGCTCGGTGGTCTTTGAAGCCAAAGTTGAAGTCCCACTGCAGAAACTCTTTCAGGTAATTGAAGACAATTTAGTGCAGTACTGAGGGAGTACTACACTTTTGGGGTCGCTGTCTTTCCATTGAGATGCTTAGTGAAGGCTCTTCCGCTCTCTCTGATCCCAAGCCACTATTTGAAGAAGAACAGGTGGCTTTCCCCCAAATATTCTGGTCAATATTTATTTTGAACTTGCACCACTGAAAAAAAATCTGATCATTTATCTCCTTGCTGTTTGTGGGAGAATGCAGATTGGCTGCCTTCTATCTCTGAATCATAACAGTGAACTTCAAATGTACTCAATTGGTTGTAATATTTTGAGGACATGAACAATGTTATATACATGGAAGATCTTTGCTTTGCCATTGCCACCTTTAGCTCCTCATGATAATGATTCAACTAGTGTACCTTAGACTCTAAACCCCTTAGCATGGATATACCTCTAGGGCTGATGCTTGTATCGGAAGGAGTGATGGTTACCGAGTGCTTCCATTCTTAGAAGTAACAGAGGGAATTATAATGTAGGCATTTACAGACCAGTTAGTTTAACAGCTGTTGGGAAATTATTAGAATCAATTATCAAGGAAGTAATATCAGGACATTTGGAAAGTCAAAACGCTATCCATCAGAGTCAGCATGGTTTTATGATGGACAAATCATGTTTGACTAATTTGCTAGAGTTCTTTAAAATTGTAATAAGCAAATTAGATAATGGGGATCCTGTAGATGTAGCATATCTGGACTTCTGGAAGCCATTTGATAAAGTGCCGCACAGAAAGTTAATTCACAAGGTTAGATCACATGGGATGTGGGGTAATTAATTCGTTTAGATAGAAAACTGGCTGACAGACAGAAGCAGAGAGTCAGAATAAATGGGTCTTTTTCTAGATGGCAAGATGTAACTAGTGAAGTGCCACAGGGTTCAATCATTGGGCCCCAGCTATTTACAATCTATATAAACGACTTAGATACATGGATAGAAGGTTCTGTAGCTAAATTTGCAGAGACACAAAAGTATGTGGGACAGTAAATTACGATGAAGAAATAAGAACCTTACAAATTGAAGCATACAAGATTATAAACGGCATGGATAATGTAGATGTGGAGCGGATGCTTCCTCCTGTGGGGCAATCTAGAATGAAAAGTCATAGCCTCAGGATATAGCAAATTTAAAACCGAGTTGAGGAGAAACTACTTCTCCCAGAGGGTTGTGAATCTGTGGAATTTGCTACCCCAGAGTGCAATGCATGATGGGACAGTGAGTAAATTTCGGAGAATTAATTAGACAGATTTTTTTTTTATAAACGTTTTATTGAGGTATTTCTTTGGCATTTCAACAGCAACAAAATCAACAATATACATAACAAGAAAAATATAAACATAGTGCAAATTCCACCTCCCGCTCCCGCAGGTCTTGCCATTACTTACCCCCCTAACCTACGCTAACCTAACCCCACCCCCCCTTTATGCTGACGATTAGTTCTCTGCGAGGAAGTCGACAAATGGTTGCCACCTCCGGGCGAACCCCAGCAGAGACCCTCTCATGGCGAACTTAATTTTCTCCAGGCAGAGGTTGCCTGCCATGTCTGAAAGCCAGGTCTTCGATTTCGGGGGCTTTGAGTCCCTCCATGCCAGCAATTAACGCCTCCGGGCCACCAGGGAAGCAAAGGCCAGAACATCTGCCTCTCTCTCCTCCTGGATCCCGGGTCCTGCGATACCCCAAAAATCACCACCTCCGGACTCATTGCCACCCTTATATTTAATACTGTGGACATAGCGTCAGCAAACCCCTGCTAAAATCCCCTCAGTTTTGGGCATGCCCAGAACATATGGACATGATTCGCTGCCCCCCCCCCCCGCGCACTTCGCACACCTGTCCTCCATCCCAAAGAATCTGCTCATCCGGGCCACTGTCATGTGAGCCCAGTGAATAACCTTAAATTGGATCAGGCTGAGCCTGGCACATGTTGCGGTAGTATTGACCCTTCCTACCCCGTCCGCCCAGAGGCCCTCCTCTTTCTCTCCCCCCCAGCTCCTCCTCCCACTTTCGCTTCAGCTCCTCGGTCTGCGTCCCCTCCGATCCCATAAGCTCTCTATATATGTCCAAGATGCTCCCCTCTCCTATCCATTCTCTAGAGATCACCCTATCCTGAATCCCCCTCAGCGGCAGGGGTGGGAAGGTTGGTACCTGCTTCCGCAAAAAGTCCCGTACCTATAAATATCAGAATTAATTTCCCCCAGCCAATGCAAACTTCTCCTCCAGCGCCCTCATACTCGGAAAGCTTCCTTCCAAGAACCAGTCCCCCAACCTCTCAATCCCCGCTCTCCGCTCGGATCCCCCTGTCCATCCTCCCCGGGGCAAACCGATGGTTATCGCAGATTGGGGACCACACCGATGCCCCCTGTGCTCCCACATGTCTCCTCCACTGCCCCCAGACTCTCGGGGCCGCCACCACCACTGGACTGGTGGAGTACCGCGCCGGCGGGAACGGCAGGGGCGCCGTCACCAATGCCCCCGAACATGTGCCCTTACAAGAAGCCGCCTCCATGCGCACCCACGGCGGCTCACCCCCCACCCCACCAGCCACCTCCTAACCATGGCTATATTAGCCGCCCAGTAGTAATTGCTGAAATTCGGCAGCCCTCCATCCCCCCGACTCCGCTCAAGCATTGCCCTCTTCACCCGCGGGGGCTTGCCCCCCACACAAAGTCCACGATAATCTTATTGATCCACTTAAAATAGGACCGCGGGATAAAGATGAGGAGGCACTGGAAAACGAATAGGAACCTCGGGAGGACCGTCATTTTTACCGACTGCACCCTACCTGCCAGAGACAACGGGAGCGCATCCCATCTCCGGAAATCTTTCTTCAACTGGTCCACCAGACGGGCCAAGTTCAATTTATATGGCCTGTCCCAATCCCTCGCCACCTGGATACCCAAGTACCTAAAACTGTCCCCTGCCACTCTAAACTGCAGTTCCCCCAGTCGCCTCTTCTGACCTCTCCCCTGAACCACAAACAACTCGCTCTTCCCCATATTAAGCTTGTACCCCGAAAACTGGCCGAATTCCCCTAAGATTCCCATAACTTCCCCCATCCCCTCCATGGGGTCTGAGACATAGAACGGTAAGTCATCCGCATACAGCGAGACTCTGTGCTCCAAACCCCCGGACCAACCCCTTGGGGCCCTCAGAGCAATTGCCAGCGGCTCTTATCGCCAGCGCAAACAGCAGTGGGGAGAGGGGACATCCCTGTCTCGGCCCCCGGTGTAGCCTGAAGTAGTCCGAAGTCATCCTGTTTGCTGTACACTAGCCACCAGAGCCCGGTACAGCAACCTAACCCAGTCAACAAAGCCTCTTTCAAACCCAAATCGCTCCAGCACCTCCCATAAGTAATCTCACTTGACCCGGTCAAAGGCTTTCTCCACGTCCATCGCAACCACCACTTCAACTTCCCTATCTTTCGGGGTCATCATGATCACATTTAGCAACCGTCTTACATTGGCCACCAGCTGCCTACCCTTAATGAACCCTGTCTGGTCCTCCGCTATGACGTCTGGTACCAGTCCTCAATCCTAGAGGACAGAATTTTGGCCAGATGTTTGGCATCGACGTTTAGCAAGGATATCGGCCTATAAGAACCACACAGCTCCGGGTCCTTGTCCCTTTTCAGAATGAGCGAGATCATGGCCTGTGACATCGTCTGGGGTAGAGCCCCTCTTTCCTTGGCCTCGTTAAAGACCTTCAACAGCACCGGACCCATTATTCCGGAGAACTTTTTATAGAACTCGACTGAGTACCCGTCCGGTCCTGGGGTCTTACCCGACTGCATGGCCTTCAAACCCTTCACTATCTCCTCCAGCCCGATCGGGGCCCCCAGCCCTCCTACCAGCTCCCCATCCACCTTCGGGAAAGTCAGCCAATCCAAAAAGTGCCTCATCCCCTCCGGCCCCACAGGGGGTTCTGACCTGTACAACCTACTTGAAAGGTCTTGCTCACCCCCGCCGAGTCCCCAACTAAGCTCCCATCCCCAGCAACAACTTTCCCTATTTCCCTAGCAGCATCCCTCTTTCTGAGCTGCTGTGTAAGCATCCTGCTGGCCTTCTCCCCGTGCTCGTAGATCGCCCCTTCACCTTTCTGAGCTGTTCCACTGCCCTCCCGGTGGTTAATAAACCAAATTCCGCCTGCAGCCTCCGGCGTTCCCTTAAAAGCCCTGCCTCTGGAGCCTCCGCATACCTCCTATCCACTCGTAGAATCTCTTTTACCAGTCGGTCCAGTTTCTGCCCTATCCGTCCTGTCCCTGTGAGCCCGGATCGAGATCAGCTCTTCTCTCACCATTGCCTTCAGCGCTTCCCAGATCACCGCTGCTAAGACCTCCCCCGTATCGTTTACCTGCAGGTAGTTCAGCATGCACTTCCTCAACCTCTCGCACACCGCTTCGTCCACCAACAGCCCCACATCCAACCTCCATTGCGGGTGCTGCTTGCTATCCATATTGACCTGCAGGTCCACCCAGTGCGGAGCATGGTCTGAGATCGTAATCGCCGAATACCCCGTGTCCACCACCCCTGCCAAAGGCCCTGCCTACAACAAAGAAATGTATCCGGGAATCCACCTTGTGTACGTTGGGAGAAAAAAGAAAGTTCCTTGGCCCTCGGCTGCCTAAATCTCCACGGACCCACCCCCCTCATCTGCTCCATGAACCTTTTCAGCTCCTTTGCCATTGCTGGCACCTTGCCCATTTTCGAACATGACCGGTCCAGGCCTGGATCAATAACCATGTTGAAATCCCCACCCATAATCAGCCTGTGCGAATCCAGGTCCAGAATCTTCCCCAGCACCCTCTTTATAAAATCCCCATCATTACAATTTGGTGCATATACATTGACCAGCACTACCTTCATACCCTGCAGCTTGCCACTAACCATGATATATCGACCTCCCACATCCGAGACTATCCTCTCCACCTCAAATGCCACCCGCTTGTTAATCAGAATCGCATCCCCTCTTGTCTTCGAATCCAGCCCCGAGTGGAAAACCTGACTAACCCAACCTTTCCTCAACCTAACCTGATCCACTACTTTAAGATGTGTCTCCTGCAGCATCACCACGTCCGCCTTCAGTCTCCTCAGCTGTGCAAATACACGTGCCCTCTTCACCGACCCATTTTGCCCCCGTACATTCCAGGTGACCAGCCTAGTTGGGGGGCAAGTGCCCCCCTCCCCCGCCAGTCAGCCATCCCCTTTCTTGGGCCATGCGCCGCACCTCCTCCGGCCCACCCCGCGGCGGCCCCCTCCGTGACCTTCCATCGAAGTCCCTCCCACGTCAGCAGATCCCAACCCAGCTAATAAACTAAGCATGTACACATCCCCCACTATACTTCCTTGGGCCAGCTCACCCAGCTAGCTTGGTGACCCCCGCCTCTGGCGCCAAGAAGCCTCCCACCCATTGTTCCCTCGCTCCCCTCCCCCCGCTCCTGTAAACAAATTCCCTCATCCAACAATCTCCAAACAAACACCCCGCAGCAAGAAAACAGAAAAAACAAAAGCACCACCCACCGAAACCCAGACAGGCACGTCTCCATCCCACAAAAGTGCCCATCAGTAAAAACACACAAGATAAAACACAAAAGGAACATTGCCAACATCTACCCCGAAAGAACCAAAAACGATACAGAAAATCGACTTCCCCCACCCCCTTTCCTTTTCCCCTAAACAGCTCCAAAAAAGACTGACAGAAAACTATACGAGAAGGCATAGCCAATTTAACAACAGAAAAAAAAGAAAAACCAAACCCCACCAAACAACCAAGAGGGCGAAAAGAAAAACAAACAAAAACCCCCAGAGAAGAAACAGAAAAGGAAAAAGCGCCCAATATAGGCCAACATGTTATCACTGAGTCCAAAAGTTCTCAAAATCCCACCAGTCTTTTGCTTTTTGCAAAGTCTAGCGCCTCATCGGGTGACTCAGAATAATGATGTTGGTTTTCATGCGTAACCCACAAACGCGCTGGGTACAGCAGACCAAACTTCACCTTCTTAAAGAAAATTGCCAATACTTGGTTGAAGCCTGCCCTCTTCCTCGCCACCTCCACGCTCAGGTCCTGGTACACCCGCAAGATGCTGTTATCCCACTTGCAAGTCCGCGTGCGCTTGGCCCACCGAAGAATACATTCCTTGTCCAGGAACCTGTGGAATCTCACCACCATCGCCCTCGGGGGGGCCCCCGCCTGCGGCTTCCTGGCAAGTGCCCGGTACGCCCTGTGCACCTCCAGCGGTCGGGGGAATGCCCCCTCCCCAGCAGCTTTTCGAACATACCCGCCACGTATGCTCCAGCATCTGCTCCCTCCGGGAGCCCGACAATTCTTAGGTTCTGCTGGCTGGACCGGTTCTCAAGGTCCTCCACCTTCTCCAGGAGCCTTTTCTACTGTTCCCGAAGCATGCCCACCTCCAGCTCCACTGCTGTTTGGTGCTCCTTGTGTTCCAGCAGCGCCTTCTCCACCTTCTGAATCGCCCGGTCCTGGGCGTCCAATCTGCTCTCTAGCCGATCAATTGTTTCTTTAACTGGTTCCAAACATTCCCGCTTCTGTCTGGTGAAACCATCCTGAATGGCCTGCATCACTGGGTCCGTTGGTCGCTGCGCTGCCACTCCAGGGGTCCGTCCCTCGGCCATACTGTCTCCCGTTGCAGCTTCAACACAGCTTGCTACTGGCTTCTTGTTTCTGCCCTTTCGTGCACTTCTGATCCTTTTTTCCATAAACCAATGACCAGTTGCCTCAACCTACAGATTTTCAGTTTAAAACTGGAAAAAAGTCCGGGGGAAAGGTCCAAAAGTCCGATCAGAGCCGGAGCCACCAAATGTGCAACTTACTCCTTCATAGCCGCCACCGGAAGTTGAAATTAGACAGATTTTCAATTGGTAATGGGTTGAAAGGTTATGGAGCACGAGCAAGATGATGGAGTTAAGGCCAGCTCGAATGGCGGAGCAACTCGATGGGCTAAATGGCCTAATTCTGCTCCTATATATCTTGTGAATGGGACCTGTCACTTTTACCTGTGAAACATCTATGCATGTAAAGGACAACATAACTTACTGACTGCATAATGTCACTTAAAATATTCATTACTTGAGACTACACTTTCAACCTGACCTTGGGTATATGCCTGTGGAGCAATGATTGAGTGAGTAGAGTGAGATGGAAAATCACAAGAAAGATAGTAATCATCCAGAGTTCAGGGGAGTCGTTCAAATTTCTGTATTTGCTCCATGCATTCTGGCCCAATGATCTTCAAGATGGCATCTTCAAATGTAGTCAGTAGGTTATGAACTTTTAATTGGCCTCTTCCAGTTTAAGCTTGACCTCTTCTATTGTATGATATCATGATGTGCAAGCAAAAAGGCAAACTTGAGTTAGAAATGTTAAGCAAGTGGCCATTCTGCAGCCCATTGTTCGTGTAATTTCATGTGTCAGCATCATAGTGTGAAACTCCTTCAAGAAGTGAATGTGGGAATAGTTATAGCTGAAAGTTGCTGCTGCAGAATCAATGTGCACTGCAAGCAGTAAATATGGATTCAAAGATGGTGTGAAGGGGAAGAAATACTTTGTGACATATGGACTGCTGAACTAATTAGGATAAGATAATAGCATTTTAATACATCTCAACTTGAGGCTTTTGGTTTAAAATAATTAGGAAGTACATTAACTTTTGTGAATTATATATTTTTTCTATTGAAATTTTATTTGTGCTACATGTGAGTGAAAACGTACACAGATCTGTGAAGGTGGGAGGACAATTTGTAAGGTAATTGAAAAAGCATTCAGGGTTCTGGGATTTCTAAATTAAGGCATATAGCACAAAATCAAGGTAATTGTGCTAAACCTTTATAAATCACTGGTTAGGCCTCAGTTGGAGTGCTGTGTCCAATTCTGGGCACCACATTTTAGGAAAGATGTCAAGACTCTGGAGAGGGTCCAGAATAGATTCACTGGAATAGTAGCAGGATGAAAGCCTTCAGTTATATGGAGACTCTGGGGTTGTTAGAATCATAGAATCATTACAGTGCAGAAGGAGGCCATTCGGCCGATTTGAGTCTGCACCGTCCCACCTACCAGTGAAAACAGTTCATCCCTATTTACCCCACTCGTGTCCACTCACCCATCCACCCCGCAGTAACCCCATAACCTAACTCGCACATCCCTGGACATTAAGGGACAATTTAGTATGGCCAATCCACATCACCTGTACATCTTTGGACTGAGGAAGGAAACCGGAGCATTCGGAGGAAACCGTGAAGAATGAACCAACTTTACACTGACAGTGACTCAAGGCTGGAATTGAAGCCGGTTCCTGGTGCAGTGAGGCAGTAGTGCTACTCACTGTGCCATCAAGCAAAGAAACTTAAGGGGATAATTAATTTAACGTGTTTGTAACTATGAAATGTTTTGATAGAGTAAATAAGGATGAATTGTTTCCACTGGTAGACATTTTAAGATAGCCAGAGGCTTGATGAGAATTTTCTTTACATGGAGTTTGGGGCACAAACTAACGGCTAAGTTGCGCTGGGTGCAAATCCAAGCGAGCCATTTAGATCACAGCAGAGTCCGAGATCGGGAATCGCACCGGGCTCCGCCGATCAGTTTCCGATCTAACTGGCCTGCTCCAGTTGGCAAATCCGGATCCCGCCGCAACGTGGCGAGAAACCAATAATCAACAGTTAAGGCCGATAACCATCCGATTAACAGAAGGACCCCTCCGTCTAATGGCCTCCCATGATCTAACTGGCTCCCCAGAGAGCGATCACATGGCCGCCCTTTAGCACAACATCAAGCTAGGGCACTGGCTGCTGTGGAGATCGGAGCAGGTGAGTAGCCATCTTGGAAACCGAGCAGTTGGCGCGGGGCATCGGGGCTACTGTCTCAGTGCTGGGGGGCGGGGGGTGGGGGGGGTGGGGTTGCTCCTGGACTTGGGGGCGACTGGGGGCGGGGGAGGGCTCAGCATCCAAAATGCCACCCCATGGATCGAGGATGTCCATATCAGGGCAACTTCAGCTTCTGCCTGTCCGTTCCACCAAACATCTTCAGGACAGAGTCCCATCCAAGGTAATATGGTGCAGGCCACTTTAACCCCCACTGACCGTGGTGGCCTCTGACCACACATCTGAAGGCTATCACAAATTGCAAATTGTCAATGTTAGTAATGTGAGCATTTCGCAGCTCCCAAGTTGATTGCCACGGATAGACATGCCATGTCACAGACGGGTGATAACTGCCTAGCATCCCAATCAGACTGAGGCCTGGACACTTTGCCTGAACACTGGATGCTTCAACACTGCAGGGGTAGCAAGCAAACAATTAACCATAAAAAAGCTAGGCCGCAGCACTGGGACTATCTCCGCGATCAGAGGGTGGGTGTGTGGATCGGAGAGGGGGTGGGGGTGGAGAAATACCTGAGCCAGGTTCCAGTACTGTTCCCAGCTGGGGATGTGTACTGGCGGGGTCCCCAAGCACTACTGGCTCATTGGATGGCACCCTGAGAGATGGCAGGGAATGTAATGGTCGGGGAGGCCTGGGGATTTTAGGGTACCGGGGTGGAAGCCATAACTAGTTGTCGCTCTCCCACCCTCACTAATTCCTTACAGATATTGCGGTACAGTGCGGCACATTGGTTAGCACTGCTGCCTCACAGTGGTTAGAACTGCTGACTTACAGTGGCAGTACCCAGGTCCAACTCCAACCTCTGATGACTGTCTGTGTGGAGTTTGCATGTTCTACCCATGTCTGCGTGGATTTCCTCGGAGTACTCTAGTTTCCTCCCACAGTCCAAATATGTGCAGGTTAGGTGAATTGGCCATGATAAATTGCCCTGAGTTGGGGCTATGGGTGTAGGTGGGGAATTAGGCCTAGCTGGGTGCTCAGTGAGTCGGTGCAGACCCGATGGGCTGAATGGCCTCCTTCTGCACTGTGGGCATTCTGTGGATGATATTGTGGACCCTGCAGCAGCGGCTCTCGCAGTGGAGAATGGCAGTCCAGGCAGCCAGACACCGGAAAAGGTGGCGACAGGCACTGTAGGCGCTCATCAGTCACCCATCTGGCCAGGGAGGGACCCAAAGGGGGAGGCCGGCGATGGCTCAAGGTGTACAAGCCATGCTGTTCGTTCGAAGAGATGTCAGACCGCATGTGCTGCAGGAGACTCTGCCTCAACAAAGGGACGGAGGACGAGGAGGAGGATACCCTGGCACCACGGTGTGTGTGTTTTGTGGGTGGGGTGGGGGGGGAGACAACCATGGGGCTTGCGGTGCCACACTGACACGCCGTTGTCAGGTGTGGGGGGAGACCTGGGAGAGCTAGTGACTGCCATTTTTCCCTGTAAGCTTCAGGCTGGCCTCAATGCTCCCTCTTTCTGGTCAGTACAATTAGGGCCCTGGGGGTCACCTTGGAACAGACGGGCAGCTGGATTGAGCTCTCGAGGCCCCTGCGTCATCTGGCTCCGCCAGCTCTGGTGGCTTCCTATTTTCTGCACCGATACCCTCAGCGATGCCCCTCTGTGAACGGGCCACGTACTGCAGTGCCTCGTCAATGTGCACCTGAATCTGAGACATGTTCCTCAGCGCGGTACATGCTTTAGAGTGCCTCAGCAATGCCCACCTAAGACTGGGACATGTTCCGCAGCGCCTCAGCAAGATTCACCTGCGTGAGGGACATGTCCCCCAGCGACAGTGATATGCTGTCGAGTCCCTCACCCATGGCCATCACTGACTCAAATACCTTGGACACCACCTCTCCGAGATCATAGAATTTACAGTGCAGAAGGAGGCCATTCGGCCCATCGAGGCTGCACCAGCCCTTGGAAAGAGCACCACCCCACTTAAGCCCACACTTCCAAACTTTCCCAGTAACCCCACCTAATATTTTTGGACACTAAGGGCAATTTAACATTGTCAATCCACCTAACCTGGACATCTTTTGGACTGTGGGAGGAAATCGGAGCACACGGAGGAAACCCACGCAGACACTGGGAGAATGTGCAGACTCCGCACAGGCAGTGACCCAAGCCAGGAATCGAACCTGGGTCCCTGGCGCTGTGAAACAACCGTACTTACCACTGTACTACTGCTGTCTGGTTGGGTGGTGGAAGTAACATTCAAAATAAAATTGCATACAAACTTGAAAAGGAAAAAGTTGCATTGGTATGGGTCTGATTGGACTGCTCTTTCAAAGACCTGGCACAGGCTGTATGGCCTCGTTCTGTACTGTATAATTCTATGATATTGTAAGCTTGAAATGCATAATATTATTCTAACAAATGCAGGTGTTAGGAGATCATCTTGTATCTCAAGCCTGTTTTCCGTTCTGCATGCTCTGGTGTGCCTGCTTCATGCGTGATGGATTTGATTGTTGCTTTTCAACTGAGCTGTGCCTGGAGATCTACTCCCCTGGGCGATGTGATCCTGCCAACACGGCATGTAGCTATCTGATATGTTCACGTTAACATGGTGTTGCTGGGAAGTCAAGGAGCTATGATTTACTGAACCAGTTCTCCCAGCTACTGGTTCATGAATATACAAAAAGCAAACCACTCTTAAAAGTTGAACAAATAATATAAGCTGCTTGCAAGTTTAAAGTAAAATGCTAGACAATTGCTGAACTTGCCAAATGTATCTCAATTCAGATTTGTAGGCTCAATAAAACTTTATATTCAGCAGAATACTAATAAACTTGAACACTTTGTGTGTTTTGCTGGAGTATTATAGATTTTGGTTTATAATCCGTTTGGGCAGAAGTATTGTGGGGAAACCCTAATTTGTCTGGCTATGATCAATAGTCACTAACGGAATTCAATTTATTTTCATTTCAACAGAGAGGGAATTTGACCCCAACAGACATTGCGGTGTCATAGATCCTGAGACAAAGAAACCATGTACAAGGTCACTCACGTGCAAGGTATTCCTTATGTTCAGAATGATTGGCTGACTTACTTTTTGATATTTACATTGGAATGTTCAAAAGGAAATATATTTTACAGTTATTGAACGTGCATCTAAAAATGTATGTGTACATCAATGTTATCTCCTATACTTCAAATTCGAGTTTAAAACCATTATTTTTTTTCCAATTAAAGGACAATTTAGCATGGCCAATACTCCCTCCCTGCACATCTTTGGGTTGTATGGGGTGAGGCCCACGCAGACACGGGGAGAATGTGCAAACTCCACACGGACAGTGACCCGGGGCCGGGATCGAACCCGGGTCCTTGGTGCCATAAGGCAGCAGAGCTAACCACTGCGCCACCGTGCTGCCCTTAAAACCAGTATTTTGTTTTAAATAATTTTATTGTCATTCAATTCTATATAGTTAAGTTTCATGTCCATTATTGTGCAGTACATGTAATATTTTCCTGTCTATTTACATTTTGTCACTATCTGTCTCAGTGCTCTGTCTTCAACCCTGCCCTCTCCGATTGCCCCCCCCCCCCCCCCACACACTGTTCGCGCAGGGGGTCCCCCCCCCCTCCCTTCCACTCTTTCCCACCTCCCCTCCCTCCCCTTCTTTCCTTTGTGTTTTCCACTGTGTCTGCCTCTCAGGTGTGGGGAGGGGTCTTCCACCCCCTTCCCTCCCTTTGCGGTGTCCCCTTCATTCCCTTAGGTTTCCCCTTCTTTTCCTCCCTCCCCTTCCCCCCCTGGGTTGTGCGTTCCTGTTAGTTTCTTTCTAGTTTTTAGTTTTCTTTCTTTCTAATCATTATTGGTTTCAAACAGGTCTTGGAACAGGCTGACAAATTGCCCCCATGCTTTAAGGAAGCCTTCCTCTGACTCTCGGATGGTGTATTTGTTCATCTCCAAGTGGAGAAATTCCAATAGATCTGCCAGCTAGTCTGCAGCTGTGGGTGGTGCTGCTGATCGCCAGCCGAGCAGGATTCTCCGGCTTGCGATTTGGGAAGCGGAAGCTAGTGCATTGGCCCCCCTTCCCCATGTGTTGCTCTGATATCCCGAAGATTGCCACTGTCGGGCATGGCTCCACCCTCACCCCCAACCTTGGACATTGCCTCTGAGAAGGCTGCCCAGAACCCAACAAGCTTGGGGCAAGCCCAAAACATGTGTGTGTTGTTGGCAGGGCCTCTCTGGGACCGTTAGCATATATCCTCCACCTCCAAGAAGAACCTGTTCATTTGGGTTCTGGTCAGGTGCACTCTGTGGACCTCTTTGAACTACATGAGGCTGAGCCTTGCGCTGGAGGATGTGGAGTTGGCCCTGCTCAGTGCTTCGCTTCAGAATCACCAACACACCTCTGTCCATAATTCATCCCCCCATTTCCGTCTGTTCTCGTGTAGCAGCGTTCGAGCTCTGTCCTGTAATTGTCCATACATTTTCCCACAGTCCCCCCCCCCCTTCTTTGTTATCCGTATTCATCAGGTCCTCTAATAGTGTGGTCTCTGGGGCCCTGGGGTAGCCTACTGTCTCTGTGTGGAGAAAGTGTTTTATTTGCAGGTGTCTCATTTCTTGTCCTGGCGATAGTTCCAACTCCTCTGTCAGTTTGTTCAGTGTCCCTGGTCTGTTTCCTATGTCGAAGTCCCTGACTGTTAGCTTTCCCCTGTCCTGCCTCCATCTCTTAAAAGTGGTGTCTAGCATGGCTGGTGAGAACCTGTGGTTTCCGCAGATGGGGCCATGGGAGACATCTCGGTCAGACCGAAATGTGGCCTCATTTGGTTCCACGTTTTCAGTGTGGCAACTACCACTGGGCTGGATGTGTATTTTGTTGGGAGAGATGGGAGTGCTGCCGTGACAAGGGCCCGGAGGGTCGTCGCCTTCCGGGAGGCCTCCTCCATCCACGCCCAGTCCAAGTTGGGCTCGTGTACCCATCCCCTCACTCTCTCCGCCGTGGCTGCCCAGTGGTGGTACTGCAGGTTTGGTAATGCCAGGCCACTTCAATTTTTCTCCTTTGCAGTATTGCTTTGGGAACTCTCGGATTCTTACCTCGCCACACAAACGCCATGATTAAGCTGTCCACATTTTGGAAGAAGGCTTTGGGGATGAAGATCGGGATGGATCTGAACAGGAAGAGGAACCTCAGTAGCACGTTCATTTTGATCGTCTGCACTCTCCCTGCCAGGTTCTTTTTTGACTTCCTCCACCAGCTTGTCAGATTCCACTTGTGGATCTGCGTCCAGTCTCTGTCTATTTGGATCCCCAGGTAACGGAATCTGTTTTGGGCTAGTTTGATTGGGAGCACCTCCAGCTCTGTCCCTCCCCCGCTCTGGTTCACCGGGTGACTTAAAACCATTATTAACAAAGCAACAGCCATTTCGCATCACAAATGTTTGACGCACTTTGAAACATTTAAACTATATAGTACGGCACAATATTTACAACTGAGCTTAACCTGTAAAACTACTTCCATGATTGTAAGCATTATTTAATCCATGACTTAGTATCTGGTATGGCTTTTAATATTTTTTAATTCTGGCTCCTGCACAGACTCATTCACTTAATCATCGGAGAGCAGTGCCAGGACGAAGGAAACAATTTGACATTCTTCTTGCTGAACACAAAGCTCGCTCGAGGGAAAAGGACCCTGTAAAAGACAAGGAACACCTACAAGTGTCAAAGGAAACTCATCAAAGCCAGTCTATGCCTACACAAGAGCAGGTCACAGGGTCCTTAACTAACCCTGGTTTGGAGCCTAAAGTTACGTCGCCAGCAAAATCTAGACTGCTGAATACTGCCATTTCTAGGTGAGTTGCAATATGATTTAGCTGTTTACAATTGTCAACGCTGTTCTGAGAGCTAACCGAACCGCTCAACAAATCCATCCCATTATTGCATCTGCTATCTGTATCATTTCTATGTGCTTCTGCTTCCAATGACAAATCAAAGGAAACTGGAGTGCACATTCGCCCTACGACATGAGACTGTCCTGGAATGTGTGCACTGAACCTGTTACAGATTCAATGTCACGTAAGAATCCCAGAAAAACGAGCATGATTTTACGTGTTAGTCTAATCCGGGAAGGGGGTGGGAAATGTGTGATTTCATTGCCAGCCGGACAGAGAAAAGAAGCAAGTGGTAATTCATTATCTTGTGCTGTATCCACCACATCAATAGAAATACTTTTTTTTTGTTGAAAATGAGCAACGGATACAGTGAACTCAGCTGAAACTCTGTCCCTGTACAAAAAGAGTGGTATGAGACATTTGCAGAAGAAAATATAATTTACAGATATATGGCTGGAGAATGAAATTGCCAGCTTTGTACTGACTCCAGCTAAACACTCGTGGTTGGTTTGCCATTTAAACTCTTGAAATAAGTAACAAAATGAATATCATAATTGGAAGCCATTTTCTACAAATTATTACTATATATCAATCCTTTACAGCAGTAGCTTCAAAGAATCCCAAAGATATCTGTAATGGTTTGGTGCAGTGTATTGTTTGCACCTGAATAAAAATTATATAGATTAATTGATCCAGCACATCATAGGAAATTATCCTTAAATTTTAAAAAAAGTTTAGAGCACCAATGTGGATTCCTGGCAAGCTAAGTGAGCAGCACACCATTCACATGATTTTCTTGTCATTGTGAGCTGTATTTTGCCTTCATGCCTCTTCCTTCAGTTCATTTCTCCTGTTCATGGGGAGTAAATGATACACAGTATTCTGTCTGTTTTAAGCATGTCTGCTGGAGATTTTAAAGTAAATGCTGAGTGTTACTTTCTTTTTACTGGCTCTAGATTTTATGTAAATTGCAGGAAGACCCCCTACCTGTTGTTTCCTTTCATGTAAATTCTATTATGAAACTTATCCTCTCCATCTGCACGTAAAATGCATAACAGTATTCTCTGAAGTGTTTTACATTAAGGGCTTTCAATTAACTCAGGGTAGGTGAATTATTCTATGGGCAGTTTGGATAAAGATGTATTCTATCAAAGGGAAGCCTATTAAATGTACTGTTGTGGAGATAGTGGGGCTGCTACCACTGTTATTTTAGAAAAGTGGTTAGTTTGAGGCCTATTATGACCCAACCAAGACCCTGAAAAGGACCCCATCCTGACCGAGAACTATGAGACTTGCCCTAATGCTGTGGATTGTGAAAACTATTATGTTTCCTGTGGAAGAGTGAAAAATCTGTAACAGGAGTAGAGCTGTCTTTCGGTTTTAATAGTTAATAATAAAAAAGGTACCTGTTCCACTTCTGAGCATTTTTGCTCATATTGGGGGTCACATCTTTTGTTGCATTCTGTTGAGAAATTATCCATAATATACAAGGGAACAAAGCAGATATACTGATTCATGGAATGTGTAGTAATTCTCCTTCAAATAGAGTTTCATTTTCAACAGTGATCTGAATTGAAGAAGCATTCCTGGTGTGTAAGCTCTGCTGCATATTGCAGTTCATAAAGCTAAAATAGTGCAACCTCCTGTTTTAATTACTTACTTGGAAAAGGCCAAATCATGCTAAGACAATTCTACCCTCATGAAACTAGTTGATAGATCATCTAATCAGAGTAATCTAAAATAGATTTTATTTACTCGATTGACAAATATTCTTATTTGAGGGCTGAGCGAGTTGGTGCAGGTGAGGGGAGAAATTAATGTGAGACAGCAGAGCACAAGAGATGGGGTGATGCTGTTCTAAATGGACAGATATCTAGAAAAATTCTCGATAAATGTATTCATGGGATGAGGACGAGTGCTTAATTCGAGAAATGACAACTCCTCGGAAAGCAATCTGTCCGTCATTTAATTTTAACTATGAAGTTTTAACAAAGATGTGACTTGTGCATCATTTTGTTCACCTCCATTCCATCTCTGCGTTTTAATGTGTCTTGTTTCAAAATCTTGCAGCAATGTTAATAAAAATTGCAAATAAAGTAAAGGTGACTTTTGCCAAAGATCGAAATAAGTAATTGGGACATGTTTGTTTCTCCTGGAGTTCATGTTGAAAGGGAGCATTTTATAAAAATGCCACACTTGGGCTTCACCCACCTCCATTGCTTTGCTGGTTAAAGGATGGGGTACTGAAACCACAGCAATAAGTCAGTTCTCTAGTTCAATATTCAACTTATACCGAGTTGTCTGATTGTTGCTGCGATGGTGGTAGACGCTAAATAAATGTAAATTGTTTGAAGATCATTTAATAATGTCACATTTGCATGCCATTTTATAGCAGAATATATAGAACATAAAAGTAGAGATTAAACTTTCAACTTTAGCAAGACCATAATTGGGGTACTATGTGCGTTCTTAGGCTGCAGACTATAGAAAGAAAGTTGAAGCAATGGTGCGGCTACTGCACAGATTCACTAGGATGCTGGTTGGTATGAGGAGGTACAAATATGACGGGCACCTTAAAAGCTTGGGGCTACTCTTGTTAGAATAAAGGAAATTCTAATATGGTATGATAGAAATGTTGAAAATTATGATTGAATGGGGCAGGGTAGTTAGAAATTGACGGGAAATCTAGAATGAGGGGACTTGCTAACTTCTGGTCACGAGTCGGTGATTAAGATAGTGACCATGTGAACATTCAAGAATAGCCTAGATAGGTTGGTAAGAAAAGTGGAAAAAAGGGATATGGAAATAAAGTGGGCCTGTGGAATTAAGATTACTGTCCATGTGGAGAATAAATATCACTATGACTGATCTGTTTCTGTGTAATTCTGTGTTCCTTTCATTTTCTGGTGTCTGACCCCACATCAAAAAATCAGTAATTAAGATCTGAAATACAGTCTCAAATTAATTGAATACTTGTCCTTTTGCTTTCAGCAGGGTTTCATCTACCAGCAGCATAAATAATATGGGTACTGCATCTAACAGTGCAACAGTATTGGAGCTACCATTGCCCATAATTGGAGATTTAACAAGCCGAATATCCAGTGACGAAGGAGAAATGGATTGTGCAGAGGAATCTGAAAAACTGGACTGTCATTATTCTGGGCACCACCCGAGGCCACTAGGCGTATGTTGTGCATTTTACCTCAGCAGCTCATTATTTATTTTCAACACTTGCGATTCATGTTTTTTTCATCTCAAAATATGTGGTTTAAAATAATTGCTTTGCATTGTTTTGTAGTATTGCACTTTTGGGAGTCGCTTGATGGGCAGAGGTTTCTATGTCTTTGACAGACGATGGGACCGTTTTCGACTGGCACTTAATTCAATGGTAGAAAAGCACCTAAATTCACAGATGTGGAAGTGAGTCTGATATTCACCCTAGTGTTCATGAGGTTAACGTGAGAACAGTTTTGAAAATGAAGGCTATATTTCAGCCCCTGATAAACACCTAATGAGCGTGTTGTTGACAAATACTGTACTAGAACCTGATCTTTATGTTGCAAACATGAATGCTGGAGGTATAGGGTGTGCTTTCACCTCAACCTGGCTGCAAGTGTTCATTTTTCTAATGTACTGTATGGATGGCTGAATAACCTAGTAGTAACAAAGCTGGTTCCTGTTCTAAAGGAAATTTGGATTCAAGTCACTGGATCAGTTATCTGTGGAACTGAAATGGGCCTTATTAATTCTCAGTCAAACCATTGGTTGGGGAACTTCAGTCTCAGTGAAAGCAGAATATCCTTTTGTCCATTGTGTGCTGTGTATTGTCTTCCTGCTACTGGATTGTGGCATTGCAGCCAGACAGTTTCATATACTGGACCACAACACGCATCTGGTTGATGGCAACTCAAAGCGGCTGAGAAAAGAGCCACATGGCTCATCTTAATGCCGTAGGACTGAGTTACAAGTATAAATTGCAGAAGCTAGCATTCTGTTTGAAAGGGAGTGACTGAGGTAACCTAGGATAAAAAGACATTGGTTCAAACTAGACTTAAAAAGAAAATGTAGGACTAATGTCAGGAAATTCTTCACACAACAATGACTAATATGTGAAATGGAAATCTTGGAAGGTTAGTGGAGGAAAAAGCCTTGAAATCAATTAAGAAATTGGATGCTGTGACGGGAACCGTAGGGTATTAGCATGATTCCGAGTGAATGAACTAAGTTGGTCCAAAGACTTCTCGCATCCGTATCTTACCTTGTGAGACAAAGAGGTGAGATGCTTTTTATGGGAGGAAGAAGGGGGGAATAGATTGGAAGGAGGAGTGAGATGAAGGAATAGTAACTACATGAGAATTCAGAGAGTTGAGGTATATCTTGACTGAATATATATAATACTCTTCCTGATCGTTACACACAATTACATTAAGGTTTGCAGTTTGCAGTAGTGACTAGAACTGTACAAATTATTCCAGTTCAAATGTTTACTTTTCTCTCTGATCTTTAATTCCTTTGCTGTCAATGCTACACCTGCACTACTTCCATCAGAAGAGCAGCCAAAGTGGATCTGTGGATTCATCTTCAACTCCGTTAGCAAACACATTCCCATTGAGCTCCTGGTAGAATGTGGCTATCAGGGCTGGGCTCATAAATTCTGACATGAGACTTTCACTTTTTCCCTGGGTCTTTTAATCCAACAGAGAAAAGGAAAAGTAATAGGGTGCTGACGGGCAAAGAGGGTTGGCAACCTTAATCGGATGTAAATCTGTCCCAATTAGTGCAGGACAAACACTTAAAAGACCAATTGAGCAGCCTACAGCAAGTAATCTGGGTGTTAATCCTCAACTCCTTGCAAACAATCTTGCACAGTGTTTGATTGACCCATCTTTGAGGAGTGCTCTTCCACTGAGGCACATCAAGGTGTCTTCAATTGGGCTCAGACAGGTAGCCCCTGGAAAATTGTATCGACCTTCAGATTTTGTTGCCCTGTGGGGGAATGGTGGGGTCGGGGGTGGTGGAGAGATATCCTACGTTTGTTATTTATTGCAGAATTATGAACATGACTTTGATTTTTTAAAAACATCCTGATTTTGCAACATATTACAAACCCAGAAAATCTTCCCTTCCCCATAAGTGCTTAAATAAATGACCATAGAAACAAATTAAATTAAAATTTGATTTCTCTGCTTTTGATGTCAGAATTGTTGGTTTATGGTTAGAAATGCAGATATCACAAGCGGAATATTAAATGTAAAACTTCTGTTTTTCTCTCCTTTGCAAACAATTTTAGGAAAATTCCTCCTGCCGCGGACAGCCCTATGCCATCTCCTGCAGCACCTGTCACCACAGCTACAGCTTTCTCAGCATCAATGCTACAGCCTTTGAACAGCCCTTCTGCAGTTTATCTTCCTTCAAGCTCACCAATCACTCCGTCTTGTATAATGACAGCCCCGGTGTTGTCGTCGGCAGGATTTGTGACCACAGTGGACAGCAATTCCATCATGTCATACACTGCTGCCTTTCCGCAGGCAGCAACTGCATTTAATTTAATGGACTCTGGGTTCAAGGCCCCGTCGTTAATATCACCGGTACCTATTGTCGTACCTTCCCCATCACTCAGTAAACCGCCGAAAACGAAAACCAGCAGATCCTCCAAAGTTAAGGACCTATCTACCCGCAGCGACAAGGGCTCATGTAATAAGAGGAAGAAACCAGCGGCACCACCTCCTGCCTCCTCTCCATTTTCACCGTCGTTACAGACCTCATCTTCGATTTCATCATTTTCAGGGTCGCACAAAAGGAACTGTGTGCTGAACCCCGCCACCACATTGAACTCATTTCCTGCAACATCTTCCTTCAGCGCAATGTCTGTGCACAATACGAACAATGGAACCAACGCACTCAGTGCCAAAATAGACCCCTCAGGACGGACTCCTTTGCCTGGCAGCTTGGCAGACTCAATTAAACACATGAGCATGGTGGTGAGCAGTATTGACCCCACTCTCTCTGTTTCTTCCCTGGTGCACCACCCAGGGGACCATGCACTAGCAGCACACAATGCTATGTCTTCGCTGCCCCTTCCTTTTGACAAGCCAGAAGGGAAAAAGCGTAAAAACGCAAGTTCCAGCAGTAAATCCAGTAAAATAACCAAAATGCCTGGTATGAACAGTGTTCACAAACGAAGTGCTGCCAACATTATGTCTTCAGTCTCAGAACCTTCAAACAATTCTGTCTCTCGCCAGGTAAGGATTCTGATTTCAGTATCGTTCTTTCAGAAACTTGCTCTAATCTGGAACTTTTAAAGGTTTTGCCTTTTTGCACTACTTTGCTTCAATAAAAACTACATTTGATCTCAATGCCGTTTGTGCAATCTTGTGTGCAAATTGACTGCTGTGTTTCTTGTATTGCAACAGTGTTGGTGCTACAAAAGTACATAATTAGTTGAAGAACAGCTATGGCTATGCTGAGACCATGAAAGGCACTTTTTATCAATGCAAATATTTTTATACAATGGGGCTTAAAATGTAAATTTTAAATCTGAATTGCTGCTAAATTTCATTCATGGGGTGTGGGCGTCACTGACAAGACCAGCATTTATTGTCAATCCCTAATTGCCCTGAAGAAAGCCTTGATATGATACCACCTGAGAGCAACTGAGTGGCTTGCGAGGCTATTTCAAAGAGTGGTTGAGAGAAATGCACATCACTTTGAGTCTGGTGTCACATGTAGGCCAGACTGAGTCTGGTAAAGACAGTAGATTTCCTTCGCTAATGAAAGTTAGTGAACTAAAATTGGCTTTTTATGATAATTTGTTAGTTTCCTAATCACCATGACTGACACTGTCTTTTTATTCCAGATTTATGTAATTAACTGAATTTAAATCCCAAATTGCCATAGTGGGATTTAAGCACACACAACCCTCCACCCCCCCCCCCCCCCCCGATCCCAGGCTTTTTGAATTACTAGTTCAGTAATATTGCCACTATGCTAATGCACCAATAATTTGCATATCTGTCAAGCTGCAAATGCTGACAAATGTTTGTATTCTGATTTAGTATTTGGTCACCAATGAGACAGTGTAGCAAGGGGGAAAAAATCCAAACCTTCAAGGTTATAAAATTCAAATTTCCTGGTGTGCGAGTGAGAAATGTATCTGCAAACTAAACTAAGTTGGCTGGGCTTTGTGGTCCAGATTGTGAGCCAGAGTTTGGACACCCTTGATATAATGCAGCCCCCTGCCTTCATTTATTTTCACAGTTGTTACTGTTGAGACAGTTTGGTGAGTTTTAACTGTTCATCTTTGTAAAAATAGAGAAGGAATCTGTGGCCCTCTTGAATTTCTCGGGGGGTTTTGGTTTAAAGTCGATCCTGTCTTTGACAGTAGCTTCTTTTCGGGAACTTTTAAGACACTTCCAGTTATGTAATTGACAGTGAGCCCTGTAAAATAGATTAACCTCAAAAAAGAGAACTTTAAAAAAGACTTGGGCTAGTGCCTTTCACGACATTTCGAAGCGCTCTACAGCCGATGAAGTGACTGTCACTGTTGTAATGTCGGCAATGTGACAGCCAATTTGCACACTTCAAAATCCCACAACAGCAATGCAATAGTGACCAGATAATCTTTTTTTAGTGTTAATTGAGGGATATATATCGACCATGTCATCAGGGAGAACCTCACTTCCTTCCAAATAGCCCCTTTCTGTACTGATAGACCCTTCCTCCCTTCAATCCTTCCCTTCCACAAACTCCTTTTCTGGCATAATAGAATTTAGGAGGTCAGTGTGTTTATGGAATGGCAGACTTTGAACCTGATTTGCATCCTTTGGTTGGCGCACGTTTACAGCAGTTACTGTATACTAGAAGAGTTATGATGTGTTCACTGCAAAACTTGGCACAGACAGTTGTAAAAATATAAAGTTCAACGTGTAATCAAACTAATTGGTGAAACTGCATGACTAACAGACTAGCTCTCTACCCTTGCTCTGTGGTGTCAGTGAAGTGTTACCACTGGCAACAGAAAATAGATATCCCGGTTCTATAGAGGAGTCGAGTAGAACAAGTGTTTGGATTATGATTGTGGAAATATAAGTGAGTGATTTTTAAATTAGAAATTATTACATTTATCATCATTTTTTTAAAATGTATTTTATTTGTGATTTAATTTAATGATATGAATATTTAAAAATATCTTATTTTGATTGTATTCATTTCTGTAATACTATGGACTATTTCTCTCTTTTCACCGAATTTCAGTAAAGCTACTGGGTTCATACTCCCATTTAGTAGGGTCTTTGTGTTGCAATTAACTTTTGTTTATGATAAAACACTAATTGCTGATACAGCAATTTTATATGTGGAGAGAGTGTCTAGTCCTGGTTTGTATGATTAGCGCTCGTATGAATATTTGCTGCCTGTCGATACTGTTTCTGAATCCAGTAGAATAATAGAGTAGAGAAGAAATCCAGTATTAACTGAGTACTCTGTCTGCACCTGCCTTTGCCAAAGGAAAAGATGCTGCCAGGTCAGGAGGATGGATGGGCTGAAAACTGATAAAGAGGAATATTGGATAAGCTGGCTGTGCTTACAGTTGATGAGTCATCAGGACCAGATGGGCGGGCATCAAAGAACCTGAGGGCAGTCAGGGAGGAAATTGCAGGGGCACTGGCCATAAACTTCCAGTCCTCCTTCGATACAGCTGTGGTACCGGAGAATTACAAAAATATTCCAAAAGGGATAAGTGCTGAACTTACAGGCCAATTTAACCTTGGTGATGGGGAAGCTTTTGGAAATAACACTCGCTTGGACAAATGTGCATTAAGAAAGCAAAGTAGAAATAGGTAGGCAAATGGGACTGGATTCTCCATTCGGCGACCGGCTGGAGAATCCAAGTTTCTGACTACATCGGAGGCGGCACCGCTTTCACGATGCTTTGCCCTCTCCAACACCTCGCCACGTATCGAAGGTCTCAGGACATTGCCTGAGGCCCACCCCCGACCGGCCGAGTTCCCGGCAGCTTTGGACACGTGTGCTCTCATCCGTCGGGAACTTGGCATGGCGGCTGCAGACTCAGTCCAGCACTGCCACAGTCTGTGGAGGGCCGATCCGCGGGGAGGGGGAGACATTATTCAGGACTGGGAGGGGGAGGTGGGGGGGGCCGGCCGAAGCGTGGGACTATTATCGCGGGCCGGGTCCGTGGGTGGCCGCCGTCATGTAGCACGGCGTGGCCGTTGCAGGCTGCCGGAGTGCACATGCGTGGTCACGGACCCGGCAATTCTCCAGGCCGTATCGGCTGCTACAGCCGCGTACTCTACGCTGCTGGTCCCCAGCAAAATGCGGAATCGGTTGCCGTTTTACACCAGATTTCCTGGCGCAAAACGCCGGCGTGGGGACATAGCCCCATAATCAGGGAATCCAGCCCACGGTGTTTCATTAATTGCAAGTTTTTGATGAAATAACAGAGAGGGTTAATGATGGTAATGCGATTGATGTGGAACATCCAAAAGACATTTGACGAAAAGTCTTTTCACCCGAAGGATGGTTTGGGTCTGGAATGAACTTCCTGAGAGGGTGCTGAAAGCAGGTTCGATGGAGGTATTCGAAGCGAATTGAATTTGCTAACTGAAAAGAGAATGTCCGAGATAACGGGAATAAGGCAGGAGAGTGGGACTAATGGGACTCTCTTTCAGAGAGCCAGCGCAGACTCGACAGGTTGAATGGCCAGCAGCACTTTAAAGATCTGTGATGAAATGTCTCGTAACAGTCTTGTCAGCAAAATTAGAGCCCATGGAATAAAAGGGACAGTATCAGCAGAGATACAAAAGTGGTTAAGTAACAGCCAGCAGTAGTACTGAATGATTGTTTTATGAGCTGGTGGAAGGTATAGATTGGAGTTTTCCAGGGGTCAGTGTTAGGATATATATCACTGACTAAACTTAGAAGTATAGGGCACAATGTCAATAATGGCAGAATATACAAAATTCAAAGTATTTTGAACTGAGGGGACAATAATGATAGACTTCAAGAAGACATAGACAGGCTGGTGTAATGGGAATGGGCAGCCATGTGGCAGATGAAGTTTAATGCAGGGAAGTATGAAGTCATTAAATTTGGTAGGAAGAAGGAGGAGAGGCAATATAAAATAAAAGATACAATCCCCAAACGAGTGCAGGAGCAGAGGGACCCAGGGATATATGTGTCTAAATCATTGAAGGTGGCAGGGCAGGTTGACAGAGTGGTATAAAACAGCAAACAGATTGTCACTCCGCACCATAATTATCCCAACTCCACACTGCTCCATGTTTCTTCCAGGACCTTCCAAGCCTAGCTTTTCCCAAAATGTGGAGCACAATGTACCTCAATGGGCTATCGAAGCAGAATGAAGTCGGGGCAAGACAGGAGACAGCCCATTTTTACAGCACCAGCTGCTGTATGGAAGTTTAAATGTTGGTGAATATTGAATATTGGTGAATGGATAAGCAGATGAATGATTAAATGGATAGGTGGGTAGTAGGTAACAGTGCAGAGGGGCTGCCAGATGGGGGGCTCAGGGAGGTGGTCAGGTCTGTTCGGGGCTAGTGCTAGTCGGGCAGTTTGTTGGGTCGGGATGGGGGTTCTGGTTGGGGATAGGATAGTCTGGTTGCAGGGCAGCACGGTGGCACAGTGGGTAGCATTACTGCCTCACGGCACCGAGGTCCCAGGTTCGAACCCGGCTCTGGGTCACTGTCCGTGTGGAGTTTGCACATTCTCCCCGTGTTTGCGTGGGTTTCGCCCCCACAACCCAAAAGAGGTGCCGGGTAGGTGGATTCACGCTAAATTGTCCCTTAATTGGAAATAAATAAATAAATAATTGGGTACTCTAAATTTATTTTTAAAAAGCATAATCTGGTTGGGTCAGGAGGAGGTGATGGCTGGGTCGGGGGCTAGTCGGATGCTTGGGTCTCTTTGGTAGTGAGTGGTCGGGTCGGGATAGGGGTTGTCGACAGGATGGAGGGTGTAGTCATGGTGGCAGTGTACTCCGGGATGGGGTTGTAGTCGGGTGGGTGGGACAGTGGCCGGGAACCGGCGGGGGGGGGGGGGGGGGGGTCAGTATTCCGGGGTAGATGGAGCGGTAGTCGGATGGGTGGGGCAGTTATCGGGGGTGGGGGGGGCAGTGGTGGGGTAGTAGTTGTGGGGGTGGGAGAGCAGTAGTCCGGGGTGGATGGGAGCAGTAGTCGGGTGGGTGGGGCAGCAGTCGGGAACAGTGCAGCGGTCAGGCGGAGGGTCTGGTCTGGTTGTGGACAGGAAAGTAGTCAGGTGCGTGGTTGGGTCTGATCGAAAGGGATGGTCTGTTCAGGAGGCCCGGTGGGGTCGGTATGGCAGCTGTGGTCGGATGGGAGGTCTGGTTGGATTCAGAGGTGGGGTGGCTTGTCAGTAGTCAGGTGATCAGCTCCAGTCGGGGCTGCTAGTCAGGGGAGGGCGGGGTCTGATTGGGAACGGCATGTCAGGTCTGTTCGGGGTCACGATGATAGTTGGATGGTCAGGCCTCCCTAGTTGGGAGGGTGGAGGGGTCATTGGGTATTTGGGTGCTTGGTGTGAGTGAGGTGGGTACTTACCCAGATATTCAACCATGTTTTAATCTGCTTGACGTTTTCTGTGTAATTATCCAGGTAAGTTAAAATGTCCAGTTTCAGAAATACATCTTTTCTAGAGAGAGAGATAGCAGGTTCTGTTCTTTGTTTGCAGGCTGTAGTGGTTTTCTCTGTAGACTCCTTCATTCAGGTTGTCTGTATCTTCAAAAATACAACAGTCGCAGCCTTTTGGAGAGCGAAAACAGGTCCTCGTCGTAGCTTGCAGCCTGTAATTGTTTTTAAGGACCCTTACACAAAGAATGGTAGCTACTTCGATCTGACAGTTATGAAGTTTAGATAATAAATTGATACTGACTGCAATGTGTCACTGGAAGGGTAGCAGTTTCACTTGCTGGCGGTGGGATTCTCTGGCCTTGTTGATGGGTTTCCCGGCGGCGTGGAGTGGCTTCAAATGGAATTCCCATTCACAGCGGCGGTTGATGACAGGTCCAACCTAATAAGTGTATTAAAGTATGTCATGAAGCATACGAGTAAAATTTGAATGGATGATAATTGTCTAAACTTTAGGATTAGATTACAATCTCAAACTGTTCTTCGGTGTCTAGTTTTAAGATGCCTGGTGCAAATTTCTGGAGTCCTTTAACCACTTTTGTTGTTCTGGCTCTGGCTCTTGTCATTGTGGCACCGACAGTATTTCCACATCGGTGTGATTCACCCTGAAGGATCGACAGTTGTGACTGTGAATCACACCGATGTGGAAATACCGATGCTATTCCTTCACTGTTGTAAAGTGGGAACCGTGGCAGCCAATTTGCACATAGCAAATTCTCACAAACAACAGTATAATAATGACCAGGTCATCTGTTTTTAGTTCGATTGAGAGATAAATATTGGCTAGCACACCGGGGATAACCTTGTAGCTCATCTTCAAAATAGTCCTCCTGAGGAAACAGATGGGACCTAGTTTTAACATCTCATCTGAAAGACGCCATCTCCCACTGGAGGGTCTGCCTCGATTTTTTGCAATCAGCTCTGAATTGCGACTTGAACCCAAAACCTTGTAATTCAGAGGTAAGTGTGTTACCAACTGAGCCACTGCTGACACTGAGTATTGTAAGCAATTTTGCAACACAAACATGATGTTGTATGGCACATTGCTCAATTTTAAAAAATTTTAAATAAATGTAGTGTACCCAATTCATTTGTCCAATGAAGGGGCAATTTAGCGTGGCTAATCCACCTACCGTGTACATCTTTTGGGTTGTGGGGGTGAAACCCACGCAAACACGGGGAGAATGTGCAAACTCCACACGGACAGTGACCCAGAGCCGGGATCGAACCTGGGACCTCGGCGCCATGAGGCAGCAATGCTAACCACTGTGCCACCATGCTGCCCCACATTGCTCAATTACTTAGCCATAAGTGGGACGTTTTGGAGAGAAGAAGGCATCTTTGACAACATTACGACAACTTCGAAAACTTGTGTGCTTCAATAAGTAGAGTGCATTGCTATCCTTCAAGTTCAGAGATAGAATAGAATCCTTGCAGTGCAGAAGGAGGCCATTTGGCCCATCGAGACTACACCGACCCTCTGAAAAAGCATCCTACCTAGGCCCACTCCCCCACCCTATCCCTGTAACCACACCTAACTTGCACATATTTGGGCACTTAAAGGGCAATTTTAGCATGGCCAATGCATAAGACAGTGATTTGGCCTCCACAGCCTTATGCCGCAATGTCTGCTAATCCAGCATTGGCAATCTGGCAATTTTGAGACAGTGGCAAGGGTGTTACAGGTATTGGTGAAATAGATCTGGAAATTGACATTACTTTCGGATGATGCATTGAGGAGCAGTATGCAGAGCCTAATTTATTGCACTATTTATTATTTTCTTAATTGATACATATATGTTTTTCAGTAACTGTTCTTTTTCCTACATCTAAGAATTTTAAAGAGCGTAATAGAACCTGAATACTCGGAAAAGATCATTCAGCTCAGAAGCTTGTTTCTTCCACCAATCAAGCAGAATTTCCCCTTTCATGAGTGTAACACAGTTTATTTACTCTCCCGCGGAAGTGCGAAATGTAGATAAAATGTCCAAGAAGATAAGGCTCAGTGCAATATTTTTCTGGCCCCTGAAGCTAATCTAACAAACTGTCAGGATGTATATCGAATATTGTAGCCTATATTACTCAGTCCTGACCAGTGACGGTACACAAATATTTTAAAGGCATTATAAAAATGCAAGTTGTTGTTGTTTGACACAAGGATCCATTGTGTTCCATAGAACATGAGGCTGCCTATTTACATTCAATCTTAAATTCTGCAATTCTATTTTTTACTATATATTTATGGAGCTCTATTTCTAAAATGAATAAACCTACATGGTTTCTTTATTTAGAATGTTACTCCATTTGTCACTATTCTTCCTTGGACGTTGTTAATACTATTCTTGTGGCCTTCCACTCTGCAGTTAAATAAGGTAATCGCTCCCACCTTATTCGAGGTCGCACTCCAGTCTGCTCAGAAATCAATTTACTGCTATCAAGATTACTGTAGTAAAATGGCAGTGCTCTGAAAAAAGAACCAAGTTTGAAGGATTTGTAATGCAGTTTTACTCTACACAGTCCCCATTTATTTTGAGACATTGAAAAGATGTTGTTGCAATATTTGTTCTCCCCACCCTCAGCCCTCCACTTCCAATTAAAAGAGGATCAGTTTTGTGAGTGTCTGTTTCATATCTTAAGCCCAGAGTTGTTGCTTCTCTTTGAACTCTGAATACATTACAGTCATTGCGTTTTACAGCACAGAAAGAGTACCTGGGCGCGATTCTCTGCTCCCACGCCGTTTCAGAGAATCGCCTGGGTCGCCAAATTTTCCCGCGACACTGGTCCGATGCCCTCCCGCGATTCATGGAAGCGGCCAGATCGGCACAATCGCGTTTTGCACGGCGCGGTCCAGTGAATCGCCCGAGACGGCCAAAATGGCGATTTACCGGTACCCCCGCGATTCTCAGTGCCGGATGGGCCGAGCGGCCTGCCCAAAACGGCGGGTTCCCCCCGGCGCCGTCCACACCTGGTCGCTGCCGGCAGGAACAGCGCTGGAATGCTGGGGGTGCGGCCTGCGGAGGGGGGATCCTGCACCGGGGGGGGGCCTCAAATGGGGTCTGGCCCGCGATCGGTGCCCACCGATGGTCGGGCCGGCCTCTCTGAAGGAGGACCTCCTTTCTTCCGCAGCCCCGCGAGATCCGTCGGACATCGTCTTGCGGGGAGGACGGCAACCATGCATGCGCGGGTGACGCCAGTTATGCGGCGCCGGCTGCGTCATGTATGTGGCGCCACCTTTACGCGGGCAGTCTAGACATAACAGTGAAAAATAGCAGTCTAGACCTAACAGTGAAAAATATGTGCTTTAATACTCACTTGTCCCTCACAGCTGCTTTCTGCTGAGAGAAAGAGGAAGTGAAAGCACTTAATTGCTTTTGATGTGGTCAAGAACTGTCAATCATAGCTATATGTTTATAAAAATTGAGGTTGGTTTCACTGCAGGGTACATGCTCCATTCAAGCCTGAAAGGAAATTAAATTAAACATTCCAGACATCTGGCTGCCTAGAAGCTGTCAATTACAACCTAGTAAAAGTTATTTCTCATTGATGTGAATAATAACCTTGCAGGTCAGAGGATCTGAAGGGGGCTTAAACCCTGTTGATGTGGTTTTCACTTTCTAGGAATTTGCAGCTGCTGCTTTCTCTGCCTGAAGCAACGGCTGTAAGGGTCAAATGAGTTTTAAAGCAGTGATGTTTTTACTGTTTCTGTCTGGACTGCTCTTTAGCTTCCAGGCAGGGGTCTCTGTTATGGGGCGTCTCTTGTGGGGGTCTCTGATGCGAGGTGCGTACATGCTGTTAGTGGGGATGGGGTGACCCAGCAAATCCTGTGGTTGGAGGCGGTGGAGGAAGGATTTGTGAGGGCGGGGGGGGGGGGAGGCCAACCGCCAGGTGGGGCCAGCCGCCAGACCTTTGTATTGGGCAGCCCACTCAAATGGCGGCCTAATAGCGGGATTCGCGAGGGAATCGCTTGCAATCTCCACCATGCATAAATTTGCATGGCATGGAGTACTGAAGCACCTCTCGGCATCGCTCCCAGCATGAGCGCAAATCAGAGGCGATTCATCTCTGGTGAGAGAACAATGTCTCCCAAAACGGAGAATCGTGCCCCAGATAATCTGTGTATTAGTAATATTGGTTAAGGAATAAATACTACCGAGAACACAACGGAAATTTCCCTGCTCTGCTCTGAATAGTGCCGTTTATGTTAGCCTGAAAGGGAAGACAGGGCCTCAGTTTAGCATCTGATCTGAAATGGCACTTATTACGATGCAATTCCCTCAATATTGTACTGAATTGACAGCCTGGATTATTTGCTCACATTTCTAAAGGACTTGAACCCACAATTTTGTGACTCAGTAATACCAACTGCACCATGGCTAAAATAGGAAATTTTAGTAAAGGATTAAAATACTATTTTCAAAATTATAACTAATTATCTTTAATACATCTTAGTACTTGATACTGGGGGCCTCAAAAGGTTAAATTGTGCGTGCAGGTTGGCTAGACTAGGTTTGTCATTCCCTTTGGGGGAATTCACTTGTGAAATCTCACCTTGTATCAAACATTTGAACAGGTGAGGCGAGCTGTTTCATGCCGCTATTATGCAATAGCCATGAGGCTGGTGCACTCCACGAACTGGAAACCACAATCAAGCCTAAAAGATGTTCTGTCCATCACACAAATGAGTAATGTGGTAGATTAATTTTAGTGTCGTTGTAATGCCAGGTAGATAGGCTGTACATTCCTTTGGCTGGCGGATCATATCAAACAGCACATCCCTTCAACTGTCTGTGACAGGCAAAGTACTGGCTTACCCAACAAATCAAATTTCATACTGTCACTCAAGTGGTAAGTTTTCTTTGACTTAGATTTTTTTTTTAAACTTTCTCCTTTCTTTTCATGCAGATTGGGAAAGGTAGCAACGTCTCTTTATTACAGTCCAGTCCTTCAACGACAAACCCTGTACATGGCAACAGACAAGTAAGCATCGCAGTATTTACACCAGTACTAAGGGCTCACTGAACGTACAGTATAATTTTGTGACCTTAAGATGGCAGGATTATTTATTTTCATTGGTTTCTGAATGTAGTTCTTTAATAAAACTCAGGTGGCTCGTAGATTTCGGTTCACTCAAATTCCTGTCCAATAATAAATCAACTCTGCATATTTTAAATGGTATCGAATTGCTTGTACATCTTTGTGGTAAGCAGTATTGGTGCATGGAGTATATCGATATTTTAACAAATTGACAGAGGCCATTTGGATACTTTGGTGAAAATTAATTTTCTGCTCACCTCAAACCTTACTGGGAGCGAAAGATATCCAAGACGTAAAACTGAAAGAAAATGCTTCAAATTCCAATGTGACAGAACCTCTTTCCTCAAAGGCCAAGAAGCTGGTAGACGGTAGAGATTTCCTTAAGGGAACCTTAATCCCTTTAATCCCCGTAAAACTTTCTTTGGCTCCCAGGAAGGGAGTCAGATTAGAACACACAGCAATAGATCTATTCAGTCCAGTCCAATCCAGTCCTGTTAAGTGTATAACTGATTTTCCACGTTTTCATACACACTGCTTGTCAGGGATTGACCGTTCCTGTGAAGAGTTCTGTAGTACCTTTAAAACCCATTTATCTGGAAAAATGCTGTTTTATGCTAAAATAATAAAACCGTATACGAGTGCTTAAAGAGTGCAGCATTTTCCCTGACTAATCTATAGTTGACAGATGAACAATTAATTGTAATGATGAGAATATTTGTATTGACTGCGAGACTATACGATTAGGGAAACCTCTCTGCAAGAATACATTTCCAGAAAACATATTTGCATTGACAGCTTTTAAGTACGTACTTTTAAAAGGGAAAACTCCATAATTCTGAATATGTTAGTGGATTAAATTCTAAATGAAGCTTGCAGCTATTACTCATCTGGATCAGCAGTTGGGGGAAAGCCCAAGTTGTGAGTAAGAGTATCTTTAATTAATTGGATTCTTAGTATTGCGCTTGATATTGTGAGATTATTGAATAAACAGTGGCTGCAGACATTGGACATGCTGGGCTGGATTTTCATTTGGCTGAGGAAGTGGAACTGGAAGTGAGCAGGCCGACAATTCCCCACTACTGCTTTGCTGGCCTGTTCTCGATTCCAGACCATTTTGGAACAGCCTGGATTGGGGGAGGTTGGTGGTGACAGCCACCTGCCTGCAAGCAGTGGTTAACCAATTAAAGCCGCCTGCTGACTCAGACTGGAATTTTACACCCACCCCTGTCCACCACTCCCAACCCTGAGGCACAGAATCAATTAATGGATGACAGTGGCCTGCTGACATGAGACTGGGAGACAGTGCCTCATCATCCAAGGAAATCCCCACCTACACCACATTTGCAAAAACTGTAGGGCCACATCTGGTGGCCAGTGGGACGGCTGCCCCTCCGCAAGGACAGCCTGGCAAATGTAGCCTCTTTGTATCTATAAGTCTTAAAAGAACTTCAGTGGCACTTCCTTGTTGAATTGCCCCCTCTTCAATCTACATCGACCGCTTCCACCTCTGACAGTGTGGCTGGCAATCGGTGCTGGTGGACCTCTACCAAAAGAATTTCCAGGGTCCCACTGCTGGATTCCTGCCTCGGAATTCCTCCTGCCATTAGGATTGGAACTCTGGAATAAATTTCCAGCCAACTATCTCTGGTTTGAATTTGAGAAAAGTGAACAGGGAACTTTTCTAGAGCAATTAACACGCCTTATTTTAGATACTTGAATTTCAGTCTTGACTTATTGGTACTCCATCTTGCCCCAGAATATAGGGTTTCTATAGTTTCAGGGGGGGTGGGATTGAGGATTATCATGTAGGTGCCCACTCCTTTTTCCCTCTACATGGCAGGGGGGTGCAAGTTATGTATTCAAGGTGCAAAATCTACATCTGCAATTATAGTTTATGTTGGTCAAGCTTCCTGACAGGTCATTGAAGCACTGGCAATAATGAGCAACATAGGCACATTCACAGGCTGCGAAATCTTAGGAGAGGTAGCATCAGTAACTGAAATGTGGGAGGAAGAGGGAGAGACTAGGAAGATATTTATGACACAAATAAATTAAAAGTTATAACTTGCATAATAAGCACATGAGTTGGTGCTAGTTTGGAAAATCTCTAACGCTTCCTGTCTCAACAAAAATGGTTCTGTAGTCTTCTGATTTAACTTGCAAAATCATATTACTGAATGTAGTTTTCTGTATGGCTACTGTGGTTAGTGGTTTGCTGTCATGGATTGGGTGTACTAGTACTCAGATAGTTGTGTATCCATTATGAGTGCTGCTCATTGTTCTGAGACCAAATTAATTCCCTGCCTAATCAATTGTCATTTAATCTTAATCTTGGTTCCTTCTCTTCTCAGACCAAATATTCCAGTTTTTAAGGGATGCGCGAGAGAGAAAATGATTGTGTATTGATTGAACTTGTTTCTTTTCTTATTTAAGATGCTGTTGTGTGATGAAGTGGACCAAATTCTTATTTTTAATATAAGCTTCTGAATTTCTGAAGAAAGCATCCCTAAATTCCACCTTACAACCCAAGCCACCATCTCAAGAATATATTGTTAAATAGTCATCATAAAATGAAATTATGACTCGATTACTTTTTTTTGTCAATATCTCCATTTAAACCGACTATTATTGTGTTTAACAAACTCGCTATTCTTTTTTGCTTGTGCAGCAGGTTAATTCTATTTCTCTCTTTGCAGCCAAAAGTTCATCAGTGAAACTGATTTTATGGGGTATTAGTCCAAGACAGTGGTTGCAAGTGGCACTGGTACTCACCTTTAATGGCATAATGGACTGCAACGATAAGACGAAAAACTCTGCTCTGAAGACGTGAAGAACCCTCCCTCTCAGCCAATACCTCCTAGCGGCCTTTTTCCCCCATTCCTTTAGCGATGATGAATGAATGTGTGGTGACTTACCAATCATTCCTTTGTTGTATGAAAGAAAGCTCCATTTCACTTGTTCCCTTTGGTGGTGGTTTAGATATGCCCAGTGACACAATATAACAAATTCTAGAGAAGCCGGGATAATCATGATTTTCTTCCCCACCGCCTGTGGGGATAATTATAATTGGAAAGGTTAATCATGATCTAAAGCAACTTGACAAAATGAGCAAAGATAAAAGTTATCAAAATCTATTTTTTACTTGGACATTTTTTTAAAAATTCTTGACAATTGGCAGAATTTATGGAATCCAACCTGATTACAATTTGTATCCCTTTAGATTTTATATAAATGATATATCCTATCATAAAATGTTGTGTTGTGACATGGCAGGTTTTGCGCAGTGTGAGGCATTGAAGGAAAATGTCTAACCTTTTGTTGTAGCAGCACTCACACTTTAGTGTTGCATTTGTAATTCCATCCCTGAAGTGACCCAGCTACCAGAAAACAAACCATACACGTTTTTTAAAGTACAATCCTTCTTTGCTGATGGCAAAATGCATTCCGTTTGTTGACAACAGGCGGAAGCTTGAGAAAGTATCCTTTAAATTAAGCGGAGGGTAATGGACACTTGATTGTCGCCAGCTTTGTATCAGAGGATGTTACAAAAGGTGCAGCTTTCTAGCTCGATAATGTCATGAGTGTAGTTGCTGAGGGACTGACGAGAGATAAGTAGAGAGCAAAGGTAAAGGACGTGTTAATGATGTCTTATTATTCAGTGTTAAAAGTGCACTTATTTGTGATGGATTCTTCCCAATGAGAAAAGAACAGGCAGTGATTAAAGAAAGGTGAGGATGTTCCTGAAATAGGGATGGATTTTTATGGTTTTAATAATGGATATTAGTTAAAAGAGAAGGACATTCTGTGAAATAAACTAAAGCTGGTGTGAGGAGACTGTTGGAATGAAGTTGCAGCACAAATAAATATTTTCTTAAGCTAATCACCATCCACCCAGTTGAGAGATTGTTCCTTTGTTAGTGTTAATTTTCATTAATTTATGACTTGTCATTTTATTAATGCTCTAACTGACCAGGATAGGTTCAGAAATAGAATTTAGGAAAGTCAGAAATTGTGTGTTTATATATTTTTTAAATAAATTTGGATTGAACTTTTGCTATGTACATTTTGTTAGACTGAAGATTGTGTACATATCCGTTGTTATTTTTGCACAAATGTTTGTCATGGTTAGCTTAGAAGCTTATAAGTATTTTAATTTTTCTAATTTATTGTGGGTTGTTATAAAACTACAGGGGGTGGGAAATAAATTCCCAATAATTAGAATAATTTTTTATATATATATTAAAACAAAAGCTGAAGTCTGTCATGAATACAAGCTTTCCTTCTAAAACTGGCTGTGCTCGTCAGAAACTGTGACTGGGCAGTGAGATGCAAAAGAAGTCCGTGACTGAAGGGGACAGCTTGGTAACTATAAAAAGTGTCAGTGGTTGCCCACATTGTGGGTATTGTATATTGTACCAGTACAAATCATGGACGCAATGCATAAGCCTGTCAGCCATAAAAAGACAGCAGATTACTGTATGCCTTCTTTTGTATTGATGTAACAATTGTATATAATGCTGATCAAAAACTTTGTAGAAAATAGTTTATACAGCATTATTATATTATTGCTGAATCTCAGTGAATTCTTGGGAAAAGAAAGTTTTTCTATTTACACCTTATTTTTTTGTTACACTGTTGACCCATGGCATTTTGACAAAACTCTGTGGGTTTTGCATTGCTGGTCAGTCATGGGTGTGTTAATACTGCTGTTGCACAGACAAGAATTTGCACCTGCCTCATTGTGCTTTCCTACTGCAGATTTCAATTTAGTCTCATCCAATGATAATGAAAGCATGTAAAAATCGTCCTGCGTGCCATACTGTAACTTTTCTCTTTCTGTAAATGGATTTAATAACATTTGATAACACTACGAATTTTCACTTTGCTTTGTACACATTTTTCTTTTCCACCTCTTCCTCTCTCTCCCCACCCCACTCAGCAGTGTCATTGCGTTCATTCCATGCCTCCATGCCTAACTTCATCTTTGTGATATTGTTAACAGAATGGTATCTAGATTAGCTGTAAATAGTTAATTTGATGGCATACAGAGAAAATAAATTGAACAAACCTTGTTTCTGATTGATACTGCCATGGTTCAACACCCAGCTTGGAGATATTCTCTAGTGAGGGATGTTTTTTTTTGTTTTGTTTTGTAACAGGCTTTGTAAATAAAAAATAATTTATATGTTTGTAAGAAGTACACTTTCCTGTTGTGTCTTTACTTCAATTTGTGGACTTCATTTGTTCTGGAGTATGAGACAAAATATTTGTCAGCAAGCCACATGATAATTAAGTCACGTTTGAGTTATGAAAAGTAGTTTCTCTTTTCAATCTGTACAAATAGTGTCATTGAATTTAGGTGTAACAATCCGATTTAGTCAGTTATTTTGATACCATTTCCAGGAACTGGTCTCGTACAACTTCAGCCTCACACCATCCCCAAGCTTGTGTTCCCGGGTGTGTCCAATAATAATTTAAAACATAATTTTCGATCTTTTACATGTTAATAAAGACAGCTGTGCTCAATGTTTATTAAAAAAACATAAACTTGGGTCATTTGGCATCGGTATTCCAATATTAAGATATTGGTATTAAGATTTAACATTAAAACCACAGTCGTGCTTATTAATGTTAAATCTTTTAATGTTAAATCTTAATTGGAGGACCGATGCCAATGAGCCAAGTTTAATGCACACATATAACCACATGTGAGCCTCACTACTTTTGACCTGGTCAAAGATTGAAATAATGTTGGCAGTATAACCTGGGCCTGTCAGCTCCACATCACTATAAGCAGGTGCTAAACTAAAACCCACTGTACAATGATACCTGGGACTTACTTCAGTCTTACTTTAGCAAGAAAAAGCTCCATCACTACAACAAGTCTTCAGCCGCCTTTTTTCTGATAATTCCATCAGTTACATCTATGGTCGGCACGGTAGCACAGTGGTTAACACTTGCTCACAGCACCAGGGACCCAGGTTTGAATCCCGCCTTGGGTCACTGTCTGTGCGGAGTCTGCACGTTCTCCCCGTGTCTGCGTGAGTTTCCTCCGGGTGCTCCGGTTTCCTCCCACAAATCCCGAAAGACTTGCTTGTTAGGTGAATTAAGCATTCTGAATTCTCCCTCCGTGTACCCGAACAGGTGCTGTAGTGTGGCGACTGGGGGATTTTCACAGTAACTTCATTGCAGTGTTAATGTAACCTATTTGTGACACTAAAAAATATTATTATTTTTGCTTTAGCTGAACCTGCTAGTTGGTTTTCTGACATTGTATCACATTTCTGCTTACAGTCTTTTAGCAACAGAGACAAATTGAAAACATATGATCAGAATGTAACAGTGTGTTTCAATCTGCTAACTTAGATGACTGAATTTGTATGGTCAGGGTGGGGAGACAATTCCAATTAAGATCCTGGAAATTACGTAGTACTGTGACATTCATTAGATATCAAAGTACAATGTTAAATTATTTCTAGTTAGAAAACTTTAGAGGGAAAGGCCATCCTTATTTCAGTTGGTTAACGAATTGGCAAATAAATCGTCTCCAAGTGCCTTGAGTTACATTCCACTGTGATTAAGTAGTCCACTTTACAATATTATACCAGCAGGAAATTATTTCATCTGTCCCATGCTACGTGTTCTGGCGAATGGTTCTACAGCATGACTGTCTCTAGTTGGTAGATATTCTTAATGACATTCTGCAAAAGGTGTATAAATTATAACTCAAATTCTGTAAACTTAATGGGTTTATATTTTATATTGGGTTTATATTTTATCAATTACATTCTGCAATGCGTTCATACTGATTTATTGTCTTCTGTATAAATCAATGCTTTCCTTTGATATACTATATTGTGGTCAGAGGAATCCGTTAATCATAATCGACCCAATGAGCAACAAAAGATTACATGTAAAATACAGGTAGATCAGCTTCATTAAACAACTCCTGACAGTTTGCACCGTTGCGTATGTAGGTGAGGGCTTAGTACGAGCGTATCATGGTCTGGGTAGCATCTTTCTAGATGAGATCTACATTTTATCTAACTTGTGTGCTTTTCTTTGAAATGTGCAAATTTTAAGCACTTCTTAATGGCCAAAACAGAAAAGATCTCTTCATTCATGGATTGTATTAACTTCGTATTACATTTGGATAAGGCAGTGCTTGGACCAATTCCTAATATCACTGCTAAAGGTGGTATCTTTATTTCTCTTCGCATGAAAAATTACATAATTTTTGAGCAACATCTAATGCGACAGTTTCGATTCCTGCAGTGTGCTCTGTTCTGAATGAGCTGGAACATGTATAAAGAAATCTGTGGAAACGAGGTACTGGCTAAACTAGAAGTTGAAAACACAGCTAGGTGAGTACTGTCTTGTTTCCAGTGGTACTTCTACTGAGCAGACATATCTCTGGCAAATTTATTAGCAGTGTGATTTTAGAACTGAGTATTCATACATCTGGCAGCTTGTGTGATCAGATGTCAAGAGATATCTAATTAATTTAGCAGATTGAAACCGTTACACTCCTTGTATAGTAATCTTAATTAGCTACTTTGACTTGTTAAACTCATCCATGAGTCTGTAAATTGCACAAGTTCAATCGAGTCCTGAATACTTTCTCCAGAAGAATTAAGTTTATAAACTAATTTTATTTCTGGATACTTGTTCATAACCATACTACATAATTCCATACACGAAGTTGTTAACAGTTCAGGCATTCCAAAAATGCTTATAACTTGAGTTCACAGCAAAAAGGCTATTTTCATTCACAGACTAAATCTCCTCTGCATTCTTATGAATGCCTGAATGATTTGGGAATAATTACCCTTGAGCTTTGATGGTTGAATTGAAGAGCATATAGGATACCTGCCACATTCTCTCATCGCTTCGTGAAGTGCTTATTAATCATTCTGTACAACAAATGCATTCAAGCTGCAACATGTAGATTTATTGACATGTTTAATATTGCATTAAAGCAGCAAGCTATATTTGTATCATTTAGCAGAAACTCTAATTTTAGAGGGCTCACTTGAGAGAGTAACAGCAGTATATATGTATTTTTTAAGGGCCTAATGGGTGTTTAATCTTTAATTATATTTTTCCTTTTAAATCTCTTTGGGAATTCAGATCAGAGGGGATGGAAGTTAGGGCAGTTGCATGTTCCTCCTGTAGGATATGAATGGTGAGCTACACCACTAGTGTCCCCACTGACCACACCTGTGGGAAGTGCACCCAACCCCAGCTCCTCGGAGACCACATTAGGGGACTGGAGCTGGATGAACTTTGGATCATCCGGGAGGTGGGGAGGGGAGGGGGAGGGGGGAAGAGAGGGGGAAGGGGGGAGGGGAGGGGGGCAAGAGGGGAGGTGGGGCAGTGGAGTGGGAGAGGTGGGTAGGTGGGAGGGGAGGAGAGGGAGAGGGGGTGGGGGAGGGGGAGGGGATGGGGGAGAGGGTGGGGGGGCGGGGAGAGGGGGTGGGGCGGAGGGGGTGGGGGAGGGAGAAGTGGTGGGGGGGAGGGAGAGGGGGTGGGGTGAGAGGAGGAGGGAGAGGGGGTGGGGGGGAGAGGAGGAGGGAGCGGGTGGGGGGGCGGGGAGGGAGGGAGGAGGAGGGGGGGCAGGGAGGGAGAGGGGGTGAGAGGGTGAGGGAGGAGGCGAGGGGGGGAGGGCGAGGGAGGGAAGGCGAGGGGGCGGGGGGAAGAGAGGGGGAGTGGGAGGGGGGAGGGAGGAGAGCAAGCAGAAGTCGTGGTGCACATAGGCACCAACGAGATAGCTAAGAAAAGGGATGAGGATCAAAAAAGTGATTTTAGGGAGTTAGGTTGGAAGAGAGAGAGAGAGACATTGACAGATAGTCAGGGAGATAGATTGAAAGACAGACAGACAGAAGATGAATTGATGGATTGATAGGTAGATAGATAGAGCAGGACGAGCAGAGTAGTAATCTCAGGATTGTTACCGGTGCCACATTCAAGTGAGGCAAGGAACAGAGGGCGAGTGCAGCTGAACACGTGGCTACAGGGCTGGTGCAGGAGGGAAGGCTTCAGATTTGTAGATCATTGAGATACCTTCTGGGGAAGGTGGGCCCTGTACATGAAGGATGGGTTGCACCTAAACAGGAGGGGCACCAATATCTTGGGAGGTTTGCTGGAGCTCTTCGGGAGGGCTTAAAGTAGTTTGGCAGGGGATGGGAACCAGTGCTATGGATCAGAGGATAGGGTAGCTGTTGAACAGGCAGAAATAGTATGCAGCGAGTCTGTGAGTCTGACAGTTGATAGGGCAATGTTGCACTCAGTGGGATGGGTTAAAGTGTGTCTGTTTCAATGCAAGGAGTGTCAGGAATAAGGGAGATGAACGTAGAGCATGGATCAGTACTTGGAACTACGATGTGGCCATTACGAAGACATGGATTTCACAGGGGCAGAAACGGTTGATGGATGTTTTAAGAACAATAGGGAGGGAGGTAAAAGAGGAGGGGGAGTGGCATTGTTAATTAGGGAGTGCATCACAGCTGCAGAAAAGTCGAGGAGGGTTTGTCTACTGAGACAGTATGGGTGGACGTCAGAAGCAAGAAAGAAGCAGTCACTTTATTGGGAGTTTTCTATAGACCCCCCAATAGGAGCAGAGAGATGGAGGAACAGATTGAGCGGCAGGTCTTGGAAAGGTGCAGAAGTAACCGAGTTATTGTCATGGGTGACTTCAACTTCCTTAATATTGACTGGAACCTCCTCAGTGCAAATGGTTTGGATGGAGCAGATTTTGTCAGGTGTGTCCAGGAAGAATTCCTGACTCAATATGTAGGTAGGCCGACTAGGGGTATGGCCATATTGGATTTGGTGATTGGCAACAAACCAGGCCAGGTGTCAGATGTCTCGGTGGGAGATCATTTTGGTGACAGTGACCACAACTCCTTGACCTTCAGCATAGTCATGGAGATGGATAGGAACAGACAGTATGGGAAGGTATTTAATTGGGGTCAGGGAAATTCTACTGCTATTAGACCGGAGCTGAGCATAAATTGTGAACAGTTGTTCTCAGGGAAATGCACAATAGTAATGTGGGGGGGTGTTTAAGGAGCACTGGCTGCGAATGCTGGATATTTTTGTCCCACTGAGACAAGGAAGGCATGGTATGGTGAAAGCAGCCTTGGATGACGAGAAGTGGAGCTTCTAGTCAAGAGGAAGAAGGAAGCTTACGCAAGGTTGAGGAAGCAAGGATCTGGCACAGCTCTAGAGGGTTACAAAGTAGCCAGGAACAACTCAAAAATGGACTTAGGAGAGCTAGAAGGGGACATGAAAAAGCCCTGGCGGGAAGGATTAGGGAAAACCCCAAGGTGTTATGTGAGAAATAAGAGGATGATCAGAGTGAGAGTACGGGCCGATCAGGGATAGTGAAGGGAATTTGTGCCTAGAGTCTGAGGAGGTAGGGGAGGCCCTAAATGAATATTTTGCTTCGGTATTCACTCGAGAAAGGGACCTTGTTGCTCATGAGAACAGCGTGAAGCAGGTTAATAGACTCAAACAGGTTGATATTAAGAAGGAGGATGTGCTGGGAATTCTGAAAAGCATCAGGATAGATAAGTCCCCTGGGCCAGACGGTATATACCCGAGGTTCCTATGGGAAGCGAGGGAGGAGATTGCTGCGCTGTTGGCGATGATCTTTGCGTCCTCACTCCACTGGAGTAATACCAGATGATTGGAGGGAGGCGAATGTTGTTCCCCTGTTCAAGAAAAGGAATAGGGAAATCCCTGGGAATTACAGACCAGTCAGTCTTATGTCTGTGGTGAGCAAAATACTGGAAAGGATTCTGAGAGATGGGATTTATGATTATTTAGAAAAACATAGTTTGATTAAAGATAGTCAGCACGGCTTTGTGAGGGGCAGGTCATGCCTCACAAGCCTCATTGAATTCTTTGAGGATGTGACGAGACATATTGATGAAGATCAGGCAGTGGATGTGGTATATATGGATTTCAGTAAGGCATTTAATAAGGTTCCCCCATGGTAGGCTCATTCAGAAAGTCAGGGGGCATGGAATACAGGGAAATTTGGCTGTCTGGATACAGAATTAGCTGGCGAAAAAAGCGAGTGGTAGTGGATGGAAAATATTCCGCCTGGAGATGGTGACCAGTGGTGTCCCGCAGGGATCTGTTCTGGGACCTCTGCTCTTTGTGATTTTTATAAATGACTTGGATGAGGAAGTAGCAGGGTGGGTTAGTAAGTTTGCCGATGACACGAAGGTTGGTGAAGTTGTAGATAGTGTTGAGGGCTGTTGCAGGTTACAACAGGACATTGACAGGATGCAGAGCTGGGCTGAAAAGTGGCAGATGGAGTTCAACCTAGATAAATATGGAGGACTTCCGGGTGCGGCGATGACCAGCTGAGTCGCACGTTTCGGCAGCTCCCGGTGAAACGGATTATTGGGCTCTTGATAGGAGCCCCCACGGCAATTTTGACGGCTAAAAACACTGTGCGGTAAACCAGAAGGGAATCCCCCCTGGATACGGATGAAAAAAGGAGGAGAAAGTGGCCGGATTGCAGTGGATCCTTTAGAACAGCGGCAAGGAAGGCAAGCAAAAACCAAGATGGCGTCGGAAGGTGGCAGTTTAACATGGGGCCCTGAACAACAAGAGTTCTTGAAATGCTGTGTGGAAGAGCTCAAAAAGGAAATGAAGAAAGAGCTGTTGGCCCCGATACTACAGGCGATCGAAGGGCTAAAGGAGGAACAAAAGACCCAGGAGCGGGAGCTTCGGGTCGTGAAGGCAAAGGCAGCCGAGAATGAGGACGACATACAGGGCCTGGTGGTGAAGACGGAGACGCATGAGGCACATCAGAAACGATGTGTGGAAAGGTTGGAGGCACTGGAGAACAACGCAAGGAGGAACAACCTGAGGATTCTTGGTCTTCCTGAAGGTGTGGAGGGAGCGGACGTCGGGGCATATGTGAGCACGATGCTGCACTCGTTAATGGGAGCGGAGGCCCCGGCGGGTCCGTTGGAGGTGGAGGGAGCATACCGAGTGATGGCGCGAGGGCCGAGAGCAGGAGAAATTCCCAGAGCCATAGTGGTGAGATTCCTCCGTTTTAAGGATAGAGAAATGGTCCTTAGATGGGCAAAGAAAACTCGGAGCAGTAAATGGGAGAACGCGGTGATCCGCTTTTATCAAGACTGGAGTGCGGAGGTGGCGAGAAGGAGGGCGAGCTTTAATCGGGCCAAGGCGGTGCTTCATAAAAAGAAGATAAAATTTGGAATGCTGCAACCGGCAAGACTGTGGGTCACATATCGAGGGAGGCACCACTACTTTGAGACGGCGGATGAAGCGTGGACTTTTATTGTGGAAGAAAAACTGGAATGAGCGGGTTATTAAAAAGAACGTTTGAACAAAGTGGTGGGGCGAATGTGGGGGGCAAAGAGGGGGGTTAAAAAGGGGGGAAAAGAGGAGTTTTATGTACTAATCCTGCGATGTGGTAACTTTTCTCTCTTCCACAGGTGGTGAGGAGGGGAGGTGGAGGAGATGGGGTGTTGGCCATTGGGGGCGGGGCCAAGGGAGAAGCGCGGGCTTGGTTCCCGCGCTATGATAATCATGGCGGGAATAGAGAAGCAGGAAGGAGGGGGCGTCGCACGGTGCGAGCCGAGGTCACGGGGGGAAGCCGAGGTCGGCCAGAGTTTGCTGACTTCTGGGAGCAACATGGGGGGAGTAATTATGCTAGCGGGGGGGTGGGAGGGGGGAATTACTGGGTTGCTGCTGCTGGGGAGAGGGGGGAGCTGGTATGGGAGGGGATGGGCGGGGGGGCACCGCCTGGGGGAGATACAGCTGCGTGGGAACCGGGTGAGGAGCTGGAAAAATGTGATGGCTAATCGACAAGGGGGGGGTAGGAAGCCCCCCAACCCGGCTGATCACGTGGAACGTGAGAGGGCTGAACGGGCCGATAAAGAGGGCATGGGTACTCGCACACCTTAAGAAACTTAAGGCAGATGTGGTTATGTTACAGGAAACGCACCTGAAACTGATAGACCAGGTTAGGCTACGCAAAGGATGGGTGGGGCAGGTGTTCCATTCGGGGCTAGATGCGAAAAACAGGGGGGTGGCTATATTAGTGGGGAAGCGGGTAATGTTCGAGGCAAAGACTATAGTGGCGGATAACGGGGGCAGATACGTGATGGTGAGTGGCAAACTACAGGGGGAGACGGTGGTTTTGGTAAACGTATATGCCCCGAACTGGGATGATGCCAATTTTATGAGGCGGATGCTAGGACGCATTCCGGACCTAGAGATGGGAAAGCTGATAATGGGGGGAGATTTTAATACGGTGTTGGAACCAGGGCTGGATAGGTCGAAGTCCAGGACTGGAAGGAGGCCGGCAGCAGCCAAGGTACTTAAAGATTTTATGGAGCAGATGGGAGGTGTAGACCCGTGGAGATTTAGCAGACCTAGGAGCAAGGAGTTCTCGTTTTTCTCCTATGTCCATAAAGTCTACTCGCGAATAGACTTTTTTGTGCTGGGAAGGGCGTTGATCCCGAAGGTGAGGGGAACGGAGTATACGGCTATAGCCATTTCGGATCACGCTCCACACTGGGTAGACTTGGAGATAGGGGAGGAAACAGGAGGGCGCCCACCCTGGAGAATGGACATGGGACTAATGGCAGATGAGGGGGTGTGTCTAAGGGTGAGGGGGTGCATTGAAAAGTACTTGGAACTCAATGATAATGGGGAGGTCCAGGTGGGAGTGGGCTGGGAGGCGTTGAAGGCGGTGGTTAGAGGGGAGCTGATATCAATAAGGGCACATAAAGGGAAGCAGGAGAGTAAGGAACGGGAGCGGTTGCTGCAAGAACCTTTGAGGGTGGACAGACAATATGCGGAAGCACCGGAGGAGGGACTGTACAGGGAAAGGCAAAGGCTACATGTAGAATTTGACTTGCTGACTACGGGCACTGCAGAGGCACAATGGAGGAAGGCACAGGGTGTACAGTACGAATATGGGGAGAAGGCGAGCAGGTTGCTGGCACACCAATTGAGGAAAAGGGGAGCAGCGAGGGGAATAGGGGGAGTGAGGGATGAGGAAGGAGAGATGGAGCGGAGAGAGTGAATGGAGTGTTCAAGACATTTTATAAAAAATTATATGAAGCTCAACCCCCGGATGGGAGGGAGAAAATGATGGGCTTCTTGGATCGGCTGGAATTTCCCAAGGTGGAAGAGCAGGAAAGGGTGGGACTGGGAGCACAGATCGAGGTAGAAGAAGTGGTGAAAGGAATTAGGAGCATGCAGGCGGGAAAGGCCCCGGGACCGGATGGATTCCCAGTCGAATTCTATAGAAAATATGTGGACTTGCTCGCCCCGGTATTGACGAGGACCTTTAATGAGGCAAAGGAAAGGGGACAACTGCCCCCGACTATGTCTGAAGCAACGATATCGCTTCTCTTAAAGAAGGAAAAGGACCCACTACAATGCGGGTCCTATAGACCTATTTCCCTCCTAAATGTAGATGCCAAGATCCTGGCCAAGGTAATGGCAATGAGAATAGAGGAATGTGTCCCGGGGGTTGTCCACGAGGACCAAACTGGGTTTGTGAAGGGGAGACAGCTGAACACGAATATACGGAGGCTGTTAGGGGTAATGATGATGGCCCCACCAGAGGGGGAAACGGAGATAGTAGTGGCGATGGATGCCGAGAAAGCATTTGATAGAGTGGAGTGGGATTATTTGTGGGAGGTGTTGAGGAGATTTGGTTTTGGAGAGGGGTATGTTAGATGGGTGCAGCTGTTGTATAGGGCCCTGATGGCGAGCGTGGTCACGAATGGACGGGGATCTGCATATTTTCGGCTCCATAGAGGGACAAGGCAGGGATGCCCTCTGTCCCCATTATTGTTTGCACTGGCGATTGAGCCCCTGGCGATAGCGTTGAGGGGTTCCAAGAAGTGGAGGGGAGTACTTAGAGGAGGAGAAGAACACCGGGTATCTTTGTATGCGGACGATTTGCTACTATATGTGGCAGACCCGGCGGAGGGGATGCCAGAAATAATGCGGATACTTGGGGAGTTTGGGGATTTTTCAGGGTATAAATTGAACATGGGGAAAAGTGAGTTGTTTGTGGTGCATCCAGGGGAGCAGAGTAGAGAAATAGAGGCCCTACCGTTGAGGAAGGTAACAGGGGACTTTCGTTACCTGGGGATCCAGATAGCCAAGAATTGGGGCACATTGCATAGGTTAAATTTAACGCGGTTGGTGGAACAAATGGAGGAGGATTTTAAGAGATGGGATATGGTATCCCTGTCACTGGCAGGGAGGGTGCAGGCGGTTAAGATGGTGGTCCTCCCGAGATTCCTCTTTGTGTTTCAGTGCCTCCCGGTGGTGATCACAAAGGCTTTTTTTAAAAGGATTGAAAAGAGCATCATGGGTTTTGTGTGGGCCGGGAAGACCCCGAGAGTGAGGAAGGGATTCTTACAGCGTAGCAGGGGTAGGGGGGGGCTGGCACTACCGAGCCTAAGTGAGTATTATTGGGCCGCTAATATTTTAATGGTGAGTAAGTGGATGGGAGAGGAGGAGGGAGCGGCGTGGAAGAGATTAGAGAGGGCGTCCTGTAGGGGGACTAGCCTACAGGCTATGGTGACAGCCCCATTGCCGTTCTCACCGAGGAACTACACCACAAGCCCGGTGGTGGTGGCTACACTGAAGATTTGGGGACAGTGGAGACGGCATAGGGGAAAGACTGGAGCCTTGGGGGGGGGGGGGGGGGGGGGTCCCCGATAAGAAACAACCATAGGTTTGCCCCGGGGGGAATGGATGGGGGATATGGAATGTGGCAAAGAGCAGGAATAACGCAACTGAAAGATCTGTTTGTGGATGGGAAGTTCGCGAGTCTGGGAGCGCTGACCGAGAAATATGGGTTGCCCCAAGGGAATGCATTCAGGTATATGCAACTGAGGGCTTTTGCGAGGCAACAGGTGAGGGAATTCCCGCAGCTCCCGACACAAGAGGTGCAGGACAGAGTGATCTCAAAGACATGGGTGGGGGATGGTAAGGTGTCAGATATATATAGGGAAATGAGGGACGAAGGGGAGACTATGGTAGATGAACTAAAAGGGAAATGGGAAGAAGAGCTGGGGGAGGAGATCGAGGAGGGGCTGTGGGCAGATGCTCTAAGCAGGGTAAACTCGTCGTCCTCGTGTGCCAGGCTAAGCCTGATTCAGTTTAAGGTATTACACAGGGCGCATATGACTGGAGCACGGCTCAGTAAATTTTTTGGGGTGGAGGATAGGTGTGCGAGGTGCTCGAGAAGCCCAGCGAATCATACTCGTATGTTTTGGTCATGCCCGGCACTACAGGGGTTTTGGATGGGGGTGACAAAGGTGCTTTCAAAAGTAGTGGGGGTCCGGGTCGAACCAAGCTGGGGGTTGGCTATATTTGGGGTTGCACAAGAGCCGGGAGTGCAGGAGGCGAGAGAGGCCGATGTTTTGGCCTTTGCGTCCCTAGTAGCCCGGCGCAGGATATTGTTAATGTGGAAAGAAGCCAAGCCCCCGGGGGTGGAGACCTGGATAAATGACATGGCAGGGTTTATAAAGCTAGAGCGGATTAAGTTCGTTCTAAGGGGGTCGGCTCAAGGGTTCACCAGGCGGTGGCAACCGTTCGTCGAATACCTCGCAGAAAGATAGATGGAATTGAAAAAAGAAGGCAGCAGCAGCAGCCCAGGATCAGGGGGGGGGGGAGGAGGAACCAGAAGGACTCTCAGGGTTGTTAATATATACTGTATAATATGTATAGGTCGTTGCGACAGATAATTATATATTGGACTGTTAAATTATATTTTTGGAGAGTGTTACTTGTGATAAGGCAGTTGCCAATTAGGGTTAGTTTTCATTTTTGTTATTTATTATTTATTCATTTTTTGTTTATAAAATAGGTCATTGTTATTTGTGTTGTTATAATATTGTGTAAAGGATGCACAATGTACTGTGTTGGTTGACCAAAAATTTTCAATAAAATATTTATTTTAAAAAAAACCTAGATAAATATGAAGTGATTCATTTTGGAAGGTCGAATTTGAATGCTGAATACAGGGTTAGTGGCAGGATTCTTGGAAGTGTGGAGGAACAGAGGGATCTTGGGGTCCACGTACATAGATCCCTCAAAGTTGCCACCCAGGTTGATAGGGTTGTTAAGAAAGAGTATGGTGTGTTGGCTTTCATTAACAGGGGGATTGAGCTTAAGAGCCGCGAGGTTTGCTGCAGCTTTATAAAAGCCTGGATAGACCACACTTGGATTATAGGAAGGATGTGGATGCTTTGGAGAGGGTGCAGAGAACATTTACCAGGATGCTACCTGGACTGGAGGGCATGTCTTATGAAGACAGGTTGAGGGAGCTAGGGTTTTTCTCACTGGATCGAAGAAGGAAGAAAGGTGACTTGATAAAGGTGTACAAGGTGATGAGAGGCATGGATAGAGTAGATAGCCAGAGACTTTTCCCCAGGGCGGAAGGGGACATAATTTTTTTTTTTATAAATGTTTTTTATTGGGTTTTTGAACAAAGTATATTTACCGTTATGTACACAGGATAAGAAACATATATATATATATACACACACACATATATAGAAAAGAAAGGCACACCCAAACATACCAAAGAGAAGAAAATAGTAAATAGTAAAAAAAAAAATACAATAAAAAAAATAAAATAGGATAACTGGTCGGGTATTGTGCACCAGCTCAACAGCAGCAACTCTGTACAGCCGGCAAAATTATTTACAACACATAAGTAGGCGACTGTTTGTGGGAGAGGGGGGGGAGGGAGGGTGGGTGGAGATCAGGGAAATAAATATACATTCGGGTGCCGGAGAGACAATTACAGTGGGCAATACTCGAATGGGTTTGGTGTTGTCGCTTCTCCCGGACGGATCTCGCTGGCGTCTCGTGCTCACCACCACTTCTGCCGTTCCTCCCGTCTTTCGTCTTCATTCTCCTCGTTCCCTACTCCTGGAGATGCCCTGTTCGTTATTGTATCCCGTGCCTTCCTTCTGGCTCTCATTTCCCAGCCTCCCCCCCCCCCCCCCCCCCCCACCTCCCTGATTCTCCTCTCTTGTTCCCTGTCTCTTCCCTCTCCCCTCCCCCCCCCCCCCCCCCCCCCCCCCCACCCCCCCCTCCGGTGGTTTGCCTTTCTTTCCTCGTAGGCTTAGCTGTCCCCCTCCCTCCTCTCCCGGTCCAAACCCCCCCACCCCCATGCCCCGGCTACTCCCCCCTGATTCTTGGCTACCTGGCTATTCTTCCTCTCGTTCGTTGGCCACAAACAGGTACCGGAACAATTGCGTGAATGGCTCCCACGTTCTGTGGAAGCCGTCTTCTGACCCTCGGATGGCGATTTTGGTTATTGCAGATGGGAGCTTTGTCCGACATTTTGGTCAGGCCAAATTGCTGCCGTAGTTGGTTCCAGGATTGGAGGGTGGCTATCAGCACCGGGCTGCTGGAATGTTTTTTGGGTGGGGATGGGAGTGCCACCGTGGCGAGGGCCCAGAGGGAGGTCCCCATGCAGGAGGCCTCGTCCGCGGGCACCCACTCGGCTTCTGGCTCCTTGATCCATCCCCTTATTCGCTCGGCCGTCACCACCCAGTGGTAGAATTGTAGGTTTCGGAGGGCTAGTCCCCCCGTGGATTTTGTTTTTTGGAGGACCTTCTTTGGGATCCTATCATTTCCCCCCCCCCCCCCCCCATACGAACGCCATGATTAGTTTGTCCAGCGCTTTGAAAAAGGCCTTGGGGATGTAGATCAGAATGGATCTAAGTAGGAAGAGGTACCTGGGCAGTACATTCATTTTGATCGTCTGGACTCTCCCTGCGAGGGAGAGTGGGAGTGTGTTCCATCTTTGCAGGTCCTTTTTTACTTCCTCCGTCAGACTGGTGAGGTTCCATTTGTGGATCCCTTTCCAGTCATGGGCTATTTGCATCCCCAGGTAGCGGAATTTGTGTCGGACTTGTTTAAACAGCAGTCCCATTAGTGCTGCCCCCCCTACTTGTGGGTGTACTGGGAAGATCTCGCTTTTGCTCATGTTGAGTTTGTAGCCCGAGAAGGCGCCAAACTCTTTCAGGAGCGCGATGATTCCGTCCATGCTGCTCTGTGGATCCGAAATGTAGAGGAGCAGGTCATCTGCATAGAGGGAGACTCTGTGCTCTCTGCCTCCCCTTCGGATCCCCCTCCAGCTTTTTGCTGCTCTGAGCGCGATTGCTAGTGGTTCGATCGCTAGAGCGAGCAGCAGCGGGGGGGACACATAATTTTAAGGTGACTGCAGGAAGGTATAGGGGAGATGGCAGAGGTAGGTTCTTTACACAGAGAGTGGTGGGTGCGTGGAATGCACTGCCAGCAGAGGTGGTGGAGTCAGAGTCATTAGGGACATTTAAGCGACTCTTGGCCAGGCACATGGACAGCAGTAAATTGAAGGGATATAGGTTAGGTTGATTTTAGATTAGGATAAATGTCGTAGGCCGAAGGGCCTGTACTGTGCTGTACTGTTCTATGTTCTAATAGCACAGTATTTAAAAACGACAAAGATTGATTCAATCAACAAGGAGTTCAAATGTATTTCTCTGGATTCTGTTCCCTACATGTAATGCAATAAAACAACTCAAAGCGAAACTGTAGTTGGCATGATTTCTGAATTGGCCCACAGAGGCCGAGTGTCAATTGCACAAAATGAACTGAACAAAAGATTAAAGAATAAAAGCACATGTTTTAGATAATCCCTGTGTTTCCAATTAAGTGTTCCATCATTGAAGATCAAAGACATTATTGAAGAGTTATTGCATGCCATACCAACACCTAATTTGACCCATACCATATCCTCACAATTGCAGAAACATAAACAAAAGACTTGGAGTTGTACAACAATAAATTACACTTACTAGTTTATTAAAGTGATAAAATGTCAAAAGTGCTGAGCAAAAGTTAAAAGAAGAGTAAGAAATGCAGGGAGGCTAGATTGGGGCGGTGAACAAAAACAAGACAGAAGAGGTAGGCTTTGAGGAAAGGCTAACAAGGTGATGGTTCGATAAAATGTCTGAGTGATTTCATTCAAGTTGAAAATTGTAAGGATTAGAACTAGGAAGGGCACTGGAGTAATCCGAATTTGGAGCTGAAGAAAATATAGATAAGCATCTCCGAAGGAGTGAATCTGGAGGCAGACGTGAGCTAAGCAGCAGAACTGGTCTCTGCTGTGACAGGAATATGGGGCTGGATTCTCCGTTTCGGCGGCTAAGTGCTGTTGCCAGCAGGGCATGTGTGGTCTTTTACGACCAAACAATCTGCTTGAAACCCTCACCGATTCCAGGACCGGTGAGGGGCTAGCAGCGGCGCTGGGTGAAGCTCCCGCGCCGAGCATGCGCACGGCTGACGACCTGTAACGATCGCACCGTACAACATGGCGCCGGCCATGCGTGGACCCGACCCGCCATCTGCGATCCCGCAGGCCACCCCCCACCAGTCACCCCATCCCTCATGGAAGCCTCCCCCGGCCAGCGACACGGATCCCGGTGAGTGTGGCGGAGCTGGACACAGTGCGCAGCCACCATGCTGGGTTCCCGCACGGCTGAGACTGCACGTGCCCTGCGCCGTCGGAAACTCGGCCCATCGGGGGCGGAGCATTGCGGGAGGGCTGGCCGATAACGCGCCAATGCCGTTGCAATTTCCGAGGGGGCAGAGCATGACTGACTGGCATCAAACTGGCGCCGGCTCCGATTTAGGTGTCGGGAATCAATTCTCCGCCCAATCACTAATTACGATATCGGCATCGCGGAACGGAGAATCCCGCCCATGGAGTTTGAAACTCAGCAAAACAGGAGACATGGTTGTGGATCATTGGGTATGGCCAAAATTAAGGAAAAGCAAGGTAACAAAGGGATCCTTTTAGATTGAAATCAAATATGAATACACAAAATAGAGGAGCAGCATTCTTTTCGGCCTCTCTGATCTCCTCCATTTAATAAGATCATGGCTGATCAGTTTGTGTTCCAAATTCCACATTCTCAACTACCCCTGATATCGTTTAATTCCCGTTCCCTTACCTGAATTGATCTACTTCCACCTAAGAAATACTCAATGACCCCCCACCTTCTCAACTTTCTGAGGCAGAGTTCAAAAATAGCACAGCCTCTGGGAGAAAGAAATTCTCCTTCTTTCTGTCCTAAAAGGGTGACCCCTAATTTTAAAACCCTGCCCCCTAGTTCTACACTCACCTACAAGAGAAAACATCCTTTCCATGTCCACCTTGTCAGGACTATTCAGGGTTTTGCATACTTCAATCAATTATTCCCTTACACTTCTAAACTTCACTGGAAACAAACCCAGTAGGGCTAACTTTTCCTCCTAAGACAACTCGCTCATTCCAGTTATCAATTTAGTAAACCTCTTAATGGCCTCCAACGCATTTACAACCTTAAATGAGACCAAAACTGCACACCATATTCAAGATAGGGTCTCACCAATGCCTTGCATAACATCCTTTTATACTTATCCCTCTCGTAATAAAATATAGTTTTATATAAAACAAAGGATAACACACCATAATCACAGTTACAAAGGATGCAGTTGATTATGAGGGTAGGTTGGATTAAAGGACTCCATTGTCCTCTTTTGGGCAAGGCAAGTGTCAGTGGTATGTTGAGGTGCGAGGAAAATTGACAGCTTATGCTGGAAAGGGAGCAAATTCATTTCGTCCAGGAGTGGAGGGTGATTACAAAAGAATTTGAAGCTGACAAGGAAATGCAGATAAGTATTCATTAATAGCTTCACCGAAGATGACGTTTGCAAAGGTAGCAAAATCTACTCAAGGTCGCACAATCAATGGATTGGCTGAGAGTTTGGATAGAGTTCCAGCCGGATGGAAATTCCAGACACTCACTGGTGCGCAGGATTCCCAGAGATGAGGGGTGCAGTCAACGGGAAAACCCTTCGACAATGGTGGGATCAGTAGATCCCGCTGGTGGACCCCTAGTTCCTACAAGAAAAAACATCCTTTCCACATCCAATCTGTCAAGACCTCTCAGGACCGTATAAATTTCAATTAAGTCGCTTCTTACACTTCTAAACTCCAGTGGATGCAAGCCTAGCCTGTCTAAACGTTTCTCATGAAACAACCCACCCATCCCAGTATTACTCTAGTCAACCTTCTCTGAACTGTTTCCAACACATTTACATTCTACCTTAAATAAGGAGACCAATATTGTCCACAGTACTCCAGATGTGCTCTCACCAATGCCCCATATAACTGAAGCATAACGACTCTACTTTTGCATTCAATTCCCTTCTTAATAAACAGTAACATCCTATTAATGTTCCTAATTATTTGCTGTGCCTGCATATTAACATTTTGCAATTCATGCACGTGGACACCCACATGCCTCTGCATTTCAGAGCTCTGGAATCTTTCACTATTTAGATAATATGCTTTTTTTATTCACATTTTCCTGCCTTCTACTTCATTTTCCAGATTTGTGCCCATTCACTTAACCCATTTATATCGCTGTGTAACCTGATGGCCTCTTCACAACTTACTTTCATATCTATCTTTGTGTCATTAGCAAATTTAACAACCATACCTTCAGTCCCCACATCCAAGTCATTTATATAAATTGTAAAAAGTTGAAGCCCCAACAATGATCCCAGCGGCACACCACTTGTCACATCTTCCAATCAGTAAATGACCCATTTATGCCAATGTTTCCTGTTAGCTACACCACAAGTTTTTATTTTCCACAATAATCTTTGATGTGACACCTTATCAATTGCCTTCTGGAAATCCAAGGACAGTACTGGTTCCCCTTTATCCACAGCACATCTTACTCCTTCAAAAAGCTCTAATACATTAGTTAAACATGATTTCTCTTTCACAAAACCATGTTGAGTCTACCTAATTATCGTAAACCTTTCTAAGTGCCCTACTATAACGTCTTTAATAATCTGCCAATAAATGGGCAGCACGGTAGCACAAGTGGATAGCATTGTGGCTTCACAGCGCCAGGGTCCCAGGTTCAATTCCCCCCTGGGTCACAATCTGTGCGGAGTCTACTTTCTCCCCGTGTCTGAGTGGGTTTCCTCCGTGTGCTCCGGTTTCCTCCCACAGTCCAAAGACGTGCAGGTTAGGTGGATTGGCCATGATAAATTGCCCTTAGTGACCAAAAAGGTTAGCAGGGGTTATTGGGTTACGGGGATAGGGTGGAAGTGGGGGCTTAAGTGGGTCGGTGCAGACTCGATGGGCCGAATGACCTCCTTCTGCACTGTATGTTCTATGCTCTAATCGGTGTAAGCCTGACCAGGTAAGGACAGCAGATTTCCTTCCCTAAAGGACATCAGTGAACCAAATGGGTCTTTACAACAATCAATGTTGGTACCATTATTGAGACGAGCTTTATATTCCAGATTTATCTATTGAATTTAAATTTCACCAGCTGCAGCGGTGGGATTTGAACCATTGTCTCCAGGACATTAGCCTGGATCTCCAGATTACTATACCAGCGACTACACCACCAACTTCCCCCTGAAGATGTTCTGCTCTTCTTTCTAACGAGACTTCAGATTGTCCCTTTTACCTTCATTGCTTTCTATTTTTTTTGATCAGTTATTTATCGACACTCGCTTTTACAGTCACATCTCCTTCCCAGTAACTGACTCCAGTTCTGAATTATTTCACATGGATTCCAACTGAAATTCTACCCTTCGATTTCGAAAAGTCTGACTGAGGTAGTAACTTTTGGCAGGAAGAATGAAGAGACCACCTCCGCCTTAGAAATTAAACACCTAAATGGGAAAAAGGAACAGAAAGATTGTAGGCTTTGTGGGTACAGATACTCCAATTACAAAAAGAGGAGCAGTTTTTTAAAAAAGCAAACGCACACACACACGCCTCTGGGGTTCTTGTCTAGAGATATAGAGTTGAAAAACAAGCAACTGGGTTAAACCTATTTAGAACCTTGGTTCCATCGCGCTAGGAGTGCTCGGGTCCAAATTACAAAATGAATATAGAGGCGCGGGAGAAGGCGCAGAAAAGATTTATTCGAATTGAGAACTTATAACCATCAGGCAAGATTGAACAGGATGGAGCAATTTTCTCTTAAAAAAGAGACTGAGCCACGACCAATACAGGCCTTTAATGTGAAAGGGTTTGACAGGGTAGATATGGAGAAGATATTACCACTTGCAGGCTAGACCAGAACTTGGTGCCACAGATATAAGATGGTCATTGATAAATCCAACACAGAATTCAGGAGAAATCTTTACCCGGGCTAGGATGTAGAACTCTCCACCTCTGGGTAGTTGAGATGATCAATGGATGAAGGAGAAAGGAGTAGAAGGATATGTTGTTAAGGTTAGATGAAGAGGAGTGGGAGGAAGCTCAAAAGGAGCGAACATCAACATGGTCCTGTTGGGCCAAGTCACTGTCTTTGTGCTGCAAATACTTTGTCAAATTATTGAGCTAACTGCAAATGGATACTAGACCAAATTGTTTAAAATTACAAATAAACTTGGGTGGGGGAGACAGTGGTGTAGTGGTAATGTCACTGGATTAGTAAACTAGTAGGCCCAGGCTGTTGCCCTGGGGGGTTACTGGTTCAAATCCCACCATGGAATTAATATACCTGGAACCGGGAGTTCGTCTTCGTAGATGCATCTCTAGCATTCCCCTTCACAACAATAGACACTGGGGTTCAGCGTCTGAATTCAGCTGAGGAAAACTTGGAGCAAATTGTGCCACATGATGCAGACTTTCCACAGTTGTCTCTGCCACCACCGTCTGCTCATACTCACTTATGAGATGTGAATCACCATGTGAAAACAACAAATTGTCTAAGTGCATTCACTGAAGTGCAATTAGCTGTACTGGTGCATGGTTGTTTTGTCTTGTGATGATGCATCTTCAGACGGAATGAGGTCAAAGAACAACAAAGAACAAAGAAATGTACAGCACAGGAACAGGCCCTTCGGCCCTCCAAGCCCGTGCCGACCATACTGCCCGACTAAACTACAATCTTCTACACTTCCTGGGTCCGTATCCTTCTATTCCCATCCTATTCATATATTTGTCAAGATGCCCCTTAAATGTCCCTATCGTCCCTGCTTCCACTACCTCCTCCGGTAGCGAGTTCCAGGTACCCACTACCCTCTGCGTAAAAAACTTGCCTCGTACATCTACTCTAAACCTTGCCCCTCTCACCTTAAACCTATGCCCCCTAGTAATTGACCCCTCTACCCTGGGGAAAAGCCTCTGACTATCCACTCTGTCTATGCCCCTCATAATTTTGTATACCTCTATCAGGTCGCCCCTCAACCTCCTTCGTTCCAGTGAGAACAAACCGAGTTTATTCAACCGCTCCTCATAGCTTATGCCCTCCATACCAGGCAACATTCTGGTAAATCTCTTCTGCACCCTCTCTAAAGCCTCCACATCCTTCTGGTAGTGTGGCGACCAGAATTGAACACTATACTCCAAGTGTGGCCTAACTAAGGTTCTATGCAGCTGCAACATGACTTGCCAATTCTTATACTCAATGCCCCGGCCAATGAAGGCAAGCATGCCGTATGCCTTCTTGACTACCTTCTCCACCTGTGTTGCCCCTTTCAATGACCTGTGGACCTGTACTCCTAGATCTCTTTGACTTTCAATACTCTTGAGGGTTCTACCATTCACTGTATATTCCCTACCTGCATTAGATCTTCCAAAATGCATTACCTCACATTTGTCCGGATTAAACTCCATCTGCCTTCTCTCCGCCCAAGTCTCCAGACAATCTAAATCCTGCTGTATCCTCAGACAGTCCTCATCGCTATCCGCAATTCCACCAACCTTTGTGTCGTCTGCAAACTTACTAATCAGACCAGTCACATTTTCCTCCAAATCATTTATATATACTACAAAGAGCAAAGGTCCCAGCACTGATCCCTGTGGAACACCACTGGTCACAGCCCTCCAATTAGAAAAGCATCCCTCCATTGCTACCCTCTGCCTTCTATGGCCTAGCCAGTTCTGTATCCACCTTGCCAGTTCACCCCTGATCCCGTGTGACTTCACCTTTTGTACTAGTCTACCATGAGGGACCTTGTCAAAGGCCTTACTGAAGTCCATATAGACAACATCTACTGCCCTACCTGCATCAATCATCTTAGTGACCTCCTCGAAAAACTCTATCAAGTTAGCTGACATCCCATTACCCCCCTCACCCCTACCCTCTCCCATGAGAAGCATGGCATTCAAACCTCTGTCACCTTGGTTAAGGCAATGCTGTGGTGGATTTACTCCATGCTCCAACAAGAAGTTACTTTACACCTTCGCAACCTTGCAATTGTTCTTTACCAGCAATCCAACCTGCTGCTAGACACTCTCTGCATCAGGAGCTGGCAAGAGGGAAAGCCCTAATTGACCTTTCCCTCTGCAATATACCTGTCATGGGTACATCTATCCATGCCAGTATTATAGGAGTGACCACCACATTGTCCTTGTGGAGACAAAGTCCCATCTTCACATTGAGGATACCCTCCATCGTATTGTGTGGCACAACCACCGTGCTAAATGGAATAGATTTCAAATTAATCCAGCAACTCAAGGCTGGGCAATATCAGTCTACCCTTGGCACGATGGTTGGCATGATGGTTAGCACTACTGCCTCACAGCACCAAATATCCAGGTGCAATTCCGGTGATGGGTGACTGTCTGTGTAGAGTTTGCACAGTTCTCCTTGTGTCTGAGTGGGTTTCTTCTGGGTGCTCTGGTTTCCTCACAAAGTCCAAAGATACGCAGATTAGGTGGATTGGCCATGATAAAATTGCCCCTTAGTGGCCAAAAAGGTTTGGTGTTGTTGCTAGGCTACGGGATGGGGGGGGGGTCCTAGGTGGGGTGTCTTTTGGAGAATCGGTGCAGACTCGATGGGCCAAATGGCCTCCATCTGCACAGTAGGGATTCTATGATACAAATGATGGAAGGGGACACGATCAGTGCAATCAAGTGGCATTTATTCAGCAGTAACCTGTTCACTGGCGAACAATTTGGATTCTGCCTAGGCAACGCAGCTCCTGACCCCACTCCAGCCTTGGTCTGAACATGGACAAAAGAACTGAACACCAAAGGTGAGGTAAGAATGGTTGCCCTTGATATCAAAGCAGCATTTGCCCACGTATGCTTTCAAAGAGCCCTAACAAAACTGGAATCAATGGGGAATGGGTGGGTGGGGGTCTTCAACAATGGTTGAAGTCATACCTACCACAAATGGAAGATGGTTGTTGGAGATAATCATCTCAGTCCTGGGATGTCACTGCAGGAGTTCCTTAGGCTCAACCAGGAGTTCCTCTGGCTGATTCGTCAATAACCTTCCTTCCATCACAAGGTCAGAAGTATTCGCTGATGATTGCATAATGTTCAGCACCATTCACGATTCCTCAGATACCGAAGCAGTCTGCAGGAAGATCCAGACAATATTCAGGTTTGTGTAAAGTTGCAAGTACATTTGCGCCACACGAGTGCCAGGCAATAGCCGTTCCCAACAAGAGAGGTTTTAACCAGCTTGCTTTGACATTCAATGGCATTACCATTGCTGAATCGCCCACTATCAATATTCTGGGGGTTACCACTAGCCAGAAATTGAACTGGGAGACCAATATAAATACTGTGGCTGCAAGAGCAGGTCAGAGGTTGGGATTTCTGTGTTGAGTAACTCACCTTCTGACTCCCCAAAGCCTGTCCTCCATTTACAAGGCACATGTTAGCATTCTAATGGAATACCATCCACTTGCCTGGGTGAGTGCAGCTCTAACAACACTTGGGAAGCTTGACACCAGCCTGGACAAAGTAGCCTACTTGATTGGCACCCTATCCGCATCTTACCAAGGACAGCAGATGCATGGGGACACCGCCACCTGCACATTCCTCTCAAAACCAGACACCATCCTGATTTGGAGCTATATCACCGTTCCTTACTGTTGCTGAAAATCCAGAAACTCCCTTCCAAACAGCACTGTGAGTGCACCTACGCCGCCACATCGACTGCAGTGGTTCAAGAAGGCGGCTCACCACCACATGAAGAGCAATTCGGGATGGACAAGAAAATGCTGGCCTAGCCAGTGGTGTCCACAACCAATGATTTTTTTTAAAAATCTCACCAATGCTGGTACCTTCTGCTGTATCAACACTGATTCATTCTGCCAACCTTTTTAAGGTAGTTTTTATTGTGTTACAAAATGGATTTGTAGGGCCTGGCTCACAGATATGCTGGAGTCCTCCCTTTATCTGTAGACTGTTTATGGTTTATCTCTTGCCCCATTGAACCATTTGGGAATTTATGTTCAATTGTCTTAACTCTACCTATTTTGTCATTTTTTCCTTGTAATCGTATCTACTTTGGCACTTTCCAGCATTCATGTTCCTCCTTGATAAGTTGTGAATAGGGTGCCAATCAACCCCTTTGATTATAACCTCAGGCGGTTCACATGTCATGAGTTCTCGATGTTGGACTGGAACCTCTAATCCGTGCTTCCTTTCTTAGATCTGTCCCATGACCAGGCCTACCTCTTCCAGCACTGTCTGCATTTGTTCCTATCTCTTCCCTCACTGCTGTGAAAATCTAGTTCATGCCTTCAGCACCTCATGGCTTGTCTGCTCTAATGGTCTTCTAATCAGTATCCTTGCATTAGCCGTTCACATGTTACAATTCATTCTACATGCAACTCCTAGCGTTCCCATGTGTATGAATGCTGGACTCTCATCACCACCATCCTTTATGAGTTCCATAAGCACTCGGGTGTTAACTTGACATTTCTCATCCTCATTTGCTAATTTTTCTGCAGCCTTGCTTAGATGACCCATGTATGCACACTCCACTCCGTTGACATTGAACTATCCCTTGTCTCCTCCTCCATCATTAAGCCGCCACACTTTGTCCTCTGGAACTCCTGCCCTGGTTTCTTCCACTTTGATATTTCTCCACTTTCAAAAATCTCCTCAAAACCCTTTGTTCACGTGTTCCACTCCTCACATACAAACACACACACACTTCTCCTTTTCCCTCTCTGTACCTATGTAAAAGACTTTGAGACATTGTTCTGTAAGTGGATAGTAATGTAATTTCTTGTCTACTTTTCAGATTTCCTATCTTGTTGATTTTTATTCGATCGACTAACTCCCTCCCTCACTGTCGTTCCCTTACCTCATGGTTAGGCCATTCAAATTCTCATCAGTGTCTTTTAGTTGTAAAAAAAACAAATATTTATTAACAAGGATGGGAACCAGGTGTTAATGGTGCAATCTAAACTCTGATAAACGCACTAAATACACCTTGAGCAGGAGGTGATGAAAAGCGTTTGTGTGAAATTGAGAATAAAATCCAGAAGAAATTCAACTTTCAGCTACACATTTTGCATCCATAAAAAAGATGTTGGACCTCTGAGTTTCGTATTGTGACTGGTCTGGGCCAGAAATGTGCCAGACACCATATCAACTCAGCTGACTTTTAGCCATCTGGAATGTCTAACGAAACACTTATGAGGCTCAGAAATAGTCAAATGGGGGCCGGGGGGGGGTGGGGGGGGGGGGGTTTCTCACCCAGTGTAGAATGCCAAATGTGAGGTTTATGTGCAAATGGTGCCTGCACCATGCAAGCTTTACATTTTTGTACCAGATATTAAGTGGCTTCATCAGTAGCACATGAACAAACTGCTGGAGGCTGTTTAACACAAGACCCAAGTAATGGTCAGCTTTTTTACTTTTCTCGGGCCAAGAGTAGCTGGAGCTTTCTTCCTGGCCCACAATAAATCTGCGCTCTGCTGCCAGAGTGTTTGAGGCACGCTCTACCCTCCAGCAGATCCGGCCTGTCAGCCAGCCCCAGTGTTGATCGATTTCCCACCCTTCCCAAATGGACAGCTGTAGCAGGGCACGTTTCTGGTGTTCTCTCTTTTACATGGGACTAGGTGAAAACTATGAAAGACGTAAAGGGACTCAAAAACTAAGCACAAAATAATGATTATTCTAAATGATTACCACCTCCAAATATTCGCAAGGGAAGTCCTGAGCAACAGGCTAATCGCAAAAGGGATAATTTAAGTAAAATCAATGACTTCTATATAAATTAAGTAGAATTTGTAGGCAGGCCAAAGGACCCCCAAGCAAATAAATCACCAAGGATACATAAATTATCCAGAGTGCTCAAAGAGATTACGGTACAAGTGATTTGCGAGACACTGTAACCATTATGAGGGAGTTAATGTACACTGGAGAGGTCCCAGTAGCTCGGGTGCCCTTATTCAACAAGGTGACAGATCTGACACAGGCAATGTCAAGCTAATTAGCCTTACTTCTCTCTGTGGATTGCCACCATGACTGGGTAGAAAGGCTTGGACACTCTAATGATCCCTTGAGCAATGCCATCGGGAGCTCTGGCTCCTGGTAGGGTTATCATGGAGGTATGGTCGGACGGACTTGCCCGACAGTGCATTCTAAAAAGTCCTAAACAGCAGAACAGGTGAAGAAAAACTGTGACTCAGCAATTGCAAAGGCCGAAGATGGATACAATTGTGCTGTGGGAAACTATCATGGTATTTCCATCTTGTCCAGAGCAGGGAAATCCTGATACACTATGCCCGAATCACCTACTCCATGTGGCTAAGAAATTCCTCCCAGAGATAGCATGTGGCTTTAGACCTTCCAGACGAACCTCGAATGTCGGCTTCACTGCCAGACAAATCAAACACAAATGTCGAGAATAACACCAGGAACCCCTCATTGAATTAATTGACCTGATTAAAGCATGTTAGTAAGGAGGGTTTTGTAGGGTCAACAGGGCTAAGTGTGCTTTTGTCATTTACGATGCCGAAGGGCCAATGCCGGGGGCCCTTCTGTTTTCAGTCCTTTTTATCGGCTATGTAGCTGTTTTGATACAATTGAGTGTCTTGCTGCAGAAGGCATTTAAGAATCAATCACACTGCTGTGTGCCTGGAGTCACATGTAGGCCAGACTGGGTAAAGACAGACATTTAGTCTTTACGTCAATAGTTTAGTGGTCATTATTAGACTAATTTTTAATTCCAGATTTACAAATTGAATTTCTGTTCCACCAGCTGCCATGGTGGGATGTGAACCTTCGTCCCCAGAGCACCCACTTTGGCCTCTGAATTACTCACCCAGTGATATTGCCACTACACCACCGCCTCTTCACATGCATACAGACTGAAGAGAGGTACTCCACAAAGAAGTCGTATAGTCTGCATTTAGTCTCTCCAGTGTACAGAAGGCCACATTGTGGAAACTAAATTGAAATAAATGCAAGTAGCCTGTTGTTTCACCTGGAAGGAATGTTTGGGGCTGCTGCCGATGGTAAGTAGGCAGGGTGTAAAAGGGCGGGTGTTGCATATACTAGATTATAAATTCAAAGATAAATTCCTTACTCTTCACCTTATGAAAGAATAGCCGACATCTGTTTTCTCAAATGGTGTCGGAAGAAAAAAAAGAGCCTCCTGTTTAGACCTGAATGAAGAAATCTCTGTTGTGTGGATATTGTTAACATGTCATCCCTGTTTTTTAAATTTTGGTTGAAATTGGATTAAAACGCTCAACTCACTCATTCAGCCATTATTCAGGTGTGAATGTTTACATTGTCATCGGTCTATTTGAGCTGGGGAGCCAGGCATCACAGTTGAGACCAATTCTGTATTTGCCCAGTGCACACCTTCAGCAAGAACAATGAACGGGAATGGCACCATGACTGATTTCCCCACTCTCATCAGTGTCCTAGTAATGCTTAGACCATTTAAAGTTACGCTTCTCAATGCCCCCAGCCCCTGCTCCCCCCGCCACCACTGCCCAGCACTTCATTGTTCCTGTCTGCTGTTGTAGTGTTTTGTTGCAGTCGCAATGCAAATCAGACTCGCTCAGCTTCTAATTTCAAATTATAATGTCAATGCACCTTATATAATAATTTTATATATTGACATTGGCACTCAACAGCCACTGGGGCTGTTTAGCACAGGGCTAAATCGCTGGCTTTGAAAGCAGACCAAGGCATGCCAGCAGCACGGTTCAATTCCCATAACAGGCGCCGGAATGTGGCGACTAGGTGCTTTTCACAGTAACTTCATTTGAAGTCTACTTGTGACAATAAGCAATTTTCATTTCATTCAAGTAACATTGCATTGCTGACCAGCATGGGCCTTTCCAATCCTTTATTTGTTCATCCTAAAATCCACCTGTTCTGAAAGTAAAGCATCTATTCCACCTAAAGCAAGTCTGGCTTGTTGCAGACCACTCCAGGCAGAAGCCGCTCAGCAATAATGCGAGGGCACTAAATCAATTTCCCTAACGCCAGCCTGAACCACCTTGTAAATTGGGACGGCCTTGTCAGTACTTTTCATATCCTCTCCAGGTTTCCACAGAATGAGGGCATTCAGTGGCAAGAACAATATATTCATGAAATGTTTAATGAGAGATATTAAACAAAAAAAAATCTGATTATAAAGATTTTTCACGCAATTGGAAAATGCTGTACAGACTCAAAAGGGTCATGGCCACAGCAGAATAGCTGCCAACAGGTGGTCTGAAGACAAAATGATTGTGGGCAGGAGTGAAGGTTGCTTTCTGCCAGTAAAATGGGAAGGAAATTATAAAGAACGCTCTGATTTAACGATAGTTATAAATTAGCAGGACACCCTTTAAAATTTTACCAAATGTTCTCACCACCGAGTATGGGGTTGGGAATGTTTGGGTATGAGCTCGGATTTCCAGTACAGTTTTTAATTAGAAACACCTTTCAGCCTATGGCATGTTTAATGAATATTAATGAAAGCCTCAGAAAGGACTATACAATTTTTTAACAAAAGCCAGAGATTGAAGAGAGTGCAGGCAGTAAAATTGTCATGGAACTTGAGATTGAGAAACCGCTGGAGATATTTCCTGAGACAATGGTAGAGTCTAAAAGAGACTCCACTTGGCAACCATTTGCTCCTGTCGAGAGGATTGTTTAAACAAGGCAGTTTTACCAATCAAATTATTGCCACAAAATAAGCCATAGTGCGGGTCAGTGAAATCATTCTCAGTCTGCACACGTTACTTTTTACTTCTAAGTGCCCAAGTGTTTTTTAAAAAAATATATTTATTCAAATTTTTCAACAAATTTTTAACAAACCCCCCCCCCCCCAACAAGAAGAAAGAAACAAGAACACAACAAGCAGAAATTATACATTGGATTTCCCCCATATACAATAACCCCCCATATAACAGTAAAAACACAAATAGGGAAAAAACCCCACCTTAACCCAAACGCCACCCCAAAAGAACCCCACCTCCTTCCCCCCTGCCCCTGGGCTGCTGCTGCTGCTGACCTCCTCCTAACGCTCCGCAAGATAGTCTAGGAACGGTTACCACCGCCTGAGGAACCCTTGCACAGTCACTCGCAAGGCAAACTTTATCCTCTCCAGCTTGATGAACCCTGCCATGTCATTGATCCAAGCTTCCGCACTAGGGGGCTTCGCATCTTTCCACAGTAGCAAAATCCTCCGCCGGGCTACCAGGGACGCAAAGGCCAGAATACCGGCCTCTTTCGCCTCCTGCACTCCTGGCTCGTCTGATTCCCCAAATAATGCTAATCCCCAGCTCGGCTTGACCCGGGCTTTCACTACCTTGGACATAGTCCTCGCAAAACCCATCCAGCGCCGGGCACGACCAGAACATATGGACGTGATTTGCTGGGCTCCCCGAGCACCTCCCACATCTGTCCTCCACCCCAAAGAACCTACTCACCCTCGCCCCGGTCACATGCGCTCTGTGAGTAACTTTAAACTGTATTAGGCTGAGCCTGGCGTAAGAGGAGGAAGAATTAACCCTACTCAGGGCATCTGCCCCACTTGCCCTTTAACTCCTCCAACGAAGCCTCCCTCCTCTTCCTGCAGCTCCTGGTAAATCGCCAAAACCTTGCCTTCTCCAACCCATACACCCGAAATCACCCTGTCCTGAATCCCACGTGCCAGAAGCAGCGGCAATTCCCTCACCTGCCGCCTCACAAACACCCTCACTTGCATGTACCTGAAAGCGTTTCCCAGGGGTAGCCTAAATTCTCCTCCAGCGCCCCTAGGCAGGCAAACGTCCCATCGATGAACAGGTCCCCCATTCTTCTAATCCCTGCCCGATGCCAGCTCCGAAAGCCCCCATCCATCCTTCCCGGGATGAACCGATGGTTCTCCCAAATCGGGGACGAAACCGAGGCTCCCACCTCGCCCCTGTGTCGCCTCTACTGCCCCCAGATCTTCAGCGTCGCCACCACCACCGGACTCGTGATGTACCTTGTCGGTGAGAGCGGCAGCAGTGCCGTCACCAGCGCCCTCAGGCTCGTGCCCACACAGGACGCCATCTCTAGCCTCTTCCACGCCACCCCCTCTCCCTCCTTTACCCACTTACGGATCATCGCCACATTGGCTGCCCAATAATAGTCACACAAATTCAGCAGCGCCAGCCCCCCCCCTGTCCCTGCTATGCTCCAGAAACACCCTGTTCACCCTCGGGGTCTTATTCACCCACACAAATCCCATGATGCCCCTGCTTACCCGTTTGAAAAAGGCCTTGGGGATCAAAATGGGAAGGCACTGGAACACAAAGAGAAACCTCGGAAGGACCGTCATTTTGACCGACTGCACCCTACCCGCCAGTGAGAGTGGCAGCATATCCCGTCTTTTAAAATCCTCCTCCATCTGCTCCATCAACCGTGTCAAATTTAGCTTGTGCAGGGCCCCCCAACTCCTAGCTACTTGGATCCCCAGATACCGAAAGCTCCTTTCCGCCCTCTTCAGCGGTAGCTCGTCTATCCCCCTTCCCTGGTCCCCTGAATGCACCACAAAGAGCTCACTCTTCCCTACGTTGAGTTTACACCCCGAAACATCCCCAAACTCCCTAAGGATCCGCATGACCTCCGCCATCCCCTCCACTGGATCCGCAACATACAACAACAGGTCATCGACATACAACGACACCCGGTGTTCCTCTCCCCCCCAAAACCAATCCCCTCCATTTCCTGGACTCCCTCAGTGCCATGGCCAGCGGCTCAATTGCCAGTGCAAACAACAAGGGAGATAAGGGACACCCCTGCCTCGTCCCCCGGCATAGCCGAAAGTACTCCGACCTCCGCCGGTTCGTAGCCACACTCGCCACCGGGGCTCTATATAGCAGCCTGACCCAACTGATGAACCCCTCCCCGAACCCAAACCTCCGCAACACTTCCCAAAGATACTCCCACTCCACCCTATCAAAGGCCTTCTCCGCGTCCATAGCTGCCGCTACCTCCGCTTCCCCCTCCACTGAGGGCATCATAATCACATTGAGGAGCCTCCGCACATTTGTATTTAGCTGCCGACTCTTCACAAATCCTGTCTGGCCCTCATGAATCACCCCCGGGACACAGTCCTCAATTCTCGTAGCCAGCACCTTCACCAGCAACTTAGCGTCAACATTGAGGAGCGAGATTGGTCTATACGACCCACATTGCAATGGATCCTTGTCCCGCTTCAAGATCAAAGAAATCAGCGCCCTGAACATTGTCGGGGGCAAGGTCCCCTCCTCCCTCGCCTTATTAAAAGTCCTCATTAACAATGAGCCCAGTAGGTCCACATATTTCCTGTAAAATTCAACCGGGAACCCATCCGGCCCCGGGGCCTTCCCCGCCTGCATGTTCCCCAATCCTTTAACCAGCTCCTCCAGCCCAATCGGCGCCCCCAAACCAGCCACCTTCTCCTCCTCCACCCTCGGGAACTTCAGCTAATCTAGGAATCGTCGCATCCCCTCCTGCCCCGCTGGGGGCTCAGACCTGTACAGATCCCCATAGAAGTCCCTAAATACCTTGTTTATTCTCACCGCACTCCGCACCGTATTCCCCCCCTCTATCCTTAACTCCACCAATCTCTTTCGCTGCCTCCCTCTTACGAAGCTGATGTGCCAGCATCCGACTCACCTTCTCCCCATACTCATACGCCACCCCTTGCGCTTTCCTCCACTGTGCCTCTGCTTTCCCCGTGGTCATTGATGTGTTGGGTGTTCTGGATCACATACAGGTCACCAACACTTGAAGTAGTGCAACTATTTTATTAAAAGGTTAACTATTTAAACATACATGAACTGTGGGTAAATACGATACCAGCTTTAACTAAAGACCTTTGCCTTGTCCTAACCAGTGGATGCACTCAGCACATGGTGAATATCTGTGTTGCAGGCTGTGAGCTCTGTGCTCCGAGCTGGCTGCTACTCGAATGAGCGGGCACTCTGATGCCCCCTGTCTTTATAGTGCGTGTGTTCTCACTGGTGATTGGCTGCGGTGTTGTGTATGTTGATTGGTCCCACTGTGTGTCCATCAGTGTGTGTGTATCTGCACCATGATATACTGGTGTATATTATGACATCTCCCCTTTTATATTAAAAAAATGTGCCTGCGTGACAATAAATAGTGTATGGTGAATGTTCCTGACTACGTGTGTGCGAAATATTTACAGGACTATGTACATAAAACTAAGCTATTTACATGGGAAGGTGCCTGGTGCAGAAAAAAACTGTGTGTCACACAAATAATGAGATGAACACTATATACAAACCACTTGAACAATTAAACGGAAGAACAGAACAGACCGGAGAGTCCATTAGTGCAAAGTTCACAAATTAAGTCTCTGAGGTGGGCGACGAATTCTGGTTGACCGTCAGGGTGGCACACCACTCATCGTCTGGATCGATGCTGTATACCGATAGCGGCTGGTGTCTTTGCTTCGGGGACAGCCTGTTTTTCATTACGACACCGACTCGAAAAGGCGCCTTCGGGTCCTCGGTGTCACTGCTGTGTTGGAGGTCGGAATCGGACTCGGTGACCGTGGGTTGAATTGCCCGAACATTCCTGCGAGGCTGGCGGAAGCGATATGAATTGGAAGGCTGAGCTGCTCGACAGCAGGCAGCATAGTGGCCAAGTCTTCCACATCGTAGGCATTGTCGAGATTTTACGGGGCATTGACGCTTTAAATGGGCGGAGCCACAATTGCCGCATGCCGCGATGTCAGCACGTTCGCTGCGTCACTGCACGTGCGCGGTGCGGTCCTGCGTGGTTACATTCCATTCCTCCATGTCGCCGTTCCCTCGTTTGGTGCATACAAGCGCGGGAGTGCGCAAAATGGCCGCCCTCATCCAGGCTGAGGCCCTGGTGGTGTTCAATCACTTGGACCCATTCCGCCTCGTGGGGACCTTGCCACGCCATTTCAGCTGCTTGGATGTGGGAATACCGACTGGTGGCATTTTCATGTCGGACACGGGTCTCGATGGCGGTCGCTAGGGTGAGTTGCTTTACTTTGAGGAGCTGCTGACGTAGGGGGTCCGACTGAACACCAAAAACGATCTGGTCGCGTATCATGGAGTCGGAGGTGGACCTGTAACTGCAATATTGCGCAAGGATGCGGAGGTGCGTTAAAAAGGATTGGAAAGGTTCGTCCTTGCCCTGCAAACGCTGCTGGAACACATGAGGTGAACTTTCATTCACCTCTACGCTGCAGTGAGTGTCAAATTTGAGGAGAACCGTCTTGAACTTCATCTTGTCTTCGTCATCTGTAAAGGTGAGAGAGTTGAAAATATGGATGGCATGGTCCCCGGCGTGGAGGGGAGAAGAGCAATTTTTCTGGTGTCCGAGGCACCCTCCCTGTCCGTGGCTTCGAGGTAGAGCTGGAAACGTTGTTTGAAAATCTTCCAGTTGGCCCGAGGTTGGCGGCGGTGCGGAGCGGCGGTGGCGGGCTGATGTTGTCCATGTTGCAGAATGACGGAATGCTGGTGGAAGGCAGATCACTTGCAGGTAGGTCTAAGAAGTGCTAGTATGCAACCACTCCTGGTATCACGATGTGTTGGGTGTTCTGGATCACAAACAGGTCACCAACACTTGAAGTAGTGCAACACTATTTTATTAAAAGGTTAACTATTTAAACATACTTGAACTGTGGGTAAATACGATACCAGCTTTAACAAAAGACCTTTGCCTTGTCCTAACCAGTCGATGCACTCAGCACATGGTGAATGTCTGTGTTGCAGGCTGTGAGCTCTGTGTTCCTAGCTAGCTGCTACTCGAATGAGCGGGAACTCTGATGTCCCCTGTCTTTATAGTGCGTGTGCTCTCACTGGTGATTGGCTGCGGTGTTGTGTATGTTGATTGGTCCCACAGTGTGTCCATCAGCGTGTGTCTGCACCATGATATACTGGTGTATATTATGACAGTCATCAGGTCGAATTCCGTCTGGAGGTTCCGTTGCTCCCTAAGTAGCCCCTCCCCAGGGGCCTCTGCATAACTCCTGTCCACCCTTAAAATCTCTCCCACCAACCTCTCCCTCTCCCTCCTCTCTCTTCTCCCTGTGGGCCCTAATGGAGATTAGCTTTCCACTGACCACTGCCTTCAACGCCTCCCAGACTACCCCCACCTGCACCTCCCCGTTGTCATTGGCCTCCAAATATCTTTCAATACACCCCCGCACCCGCGCTATATAGCTCACGCACTATAAAGACAGGGGACATCAGAGTTCCCGCTCATTCGAGTAGCAGCCAGCTCGAAGCACAGAGCTCACAGCCTGCAACACAGACATTCACCATGTGCTGAGTGCATCGACTGGTTAGGACGGGGCGAAGGTCTTTAGTTAAAGCTGGTATCGTATTTGCCCACAGTTCAAGTATGTTTAAATAGTTAACCTTTTAACCTTTCGGGATTAGCGTCTACTCAAAATGAAAAAATCTATCTGGGGGTAGGTTCTATGGACGTGGGACAAGAAGGAAAATTCCCTGGCCTGCGGCCTGGCAAACCTCCATGGATCCACCCCCCCCCCCTATCTGGTCCATAAATCCCCTGAGCAGCTTGGCCGCAGTCGGCCTCTTACCCGTCCTGGACCTAGAACGATCCAGTGCTGGGTCCAGCACCGTGTTGAAGTCCACCCCCATTCTTAAGCTTCCTACCTCCAGATCCGGAATCCTACCCAGCATGCGTTTCATAAATTCGGCATCATCCCAATTCGGGGCATATACATTCACCAGTACCACCCGCACCCCCTGCAACCTACCACTCACCATCACATATCGACTTCTATTATCCACCACAATATTCAGGCCTCAAACGACACCCGCTTCCCCACCAGCATTGCAACCCCTCTGTTCTTCGCATCCAGCCCTGAATGAAAGACCTGCCCTACCCATCCCTTTCTCAGCCTAACCTGATCTGCCACCTTCAGATGTGTCTCCTGGAGCATGGCCACGTCTGCCTTCAGTCCCTTTAAGTGTGCGAACACCCGGGCCCTCTTGACCCGCCCGTTCAGGCCCTTCGCATTCCAAGTTATCAGCCGGATCAGGGATCTACTCACCAACGCGCCCCCCTCCCGCCGACTAACCATCTCCTCTTCCAGGCCAGCCACGTGCCCGCGCTTCCCGCACCCTCCAGTCCCCTAGGGGGCGGACCCCCGCCCCGACTACCTCTCCTACTTCCAGCTTCCCTTTGGCCAATGCAGCAGCCCAGTTCCCTCCCCCCCCCCCCACCCCCTCCCTCCCCTCCTCCCCCCTCCCCCCTGCTAGATCCTCGTCTAGCCATTTTGCTCCCCCATGACACTCCCGGAAGTCAGCTGACCCCGGCCTCTCCCGCCATTCCATCGACCCCCCCAGTGTGAGAATTCCCCCACCCCTTGGCAGTCAGTGTGCGCTCCTCCCCAGCACCGCCCTTCCCCCCGGCCCCTCCCCCATCCTTCCCTAACAAGGGAAAAAGCCCACGCTTTCCGTCTGAGCCGGCCCCGCCCCCTCTGACGCAGCTCCTTTTTACGGCCTTGCCCCAACTCCCCATCACCGGGCCTGCACCCCCCCCTCTTCCTCTGCGGGGCCCTGCCCCTCCAACACCGAGGCCCACACTCTCCCACAGCCCCCACATCAAATCCATTCACCCATCCCCACCCAGCACCAAAATAAAAAGAACATTCCCCAAACGCAGTAATCACAGTAAACATCCTCCCATGACAAACCCTCAGTTTGAGTCCAACTTTTCAGACTGGATAAAGTTCCATGCCTCATCAGGCGTTTCAAAATAGTGGTGCCGATCTTGGAACGTGACCCACAATCGCGCTAGCTGCAGCATCCCGAACTTCACCCCCTTCCGATGGAGAACCGCCTTAGCCCGGTTAAAACCAGCCCTCTTCTTAGCCACCTCCGCACTCCAGTCCTGGTAAATTCGGATCTCCGTGTTCTCCCACCTGCTGCCCCTCTCTTTTTTGGCCCATCTCAGGACACACTCTCTGTCCATAAAGCGGTGGAACCTCACCACTACAGCCCTTGGCGGCTCGTTGGCTTTGGGTCTCCTTGCCAGGACCCGATGAGCCCCATCCAGCTCCAGGGCCTCGGGAAAGCTCCCGCGCCCATCAGCGAATTGAGCATCGTGCTCATATATGCCCCGGCATCGGGCCCCTCCACTCCTTCAGGGAGACCAGAATCCGAAGATTCTTCCCCCTCGACCTATTCTCCAGGTCCTCAAATGTTTCCTGCCACCTCTTGTGCAGCGCCTCGTGCGCCTCCGCTTTCACCGCCAGGCCCAGATCTTGTCCTCGTTCTCCGAGGCTTTTTGCCGCACCTCCCGGATCGCCGCCCCTTGGGCCTTCTGGGTCGCCACAAGCTTCTCAATCTCCGCCTTCATTGGCGCCAGCATTTCTGTCTTCAGCTCCGCAAAGTAGCGTTTAAGGAACTCCTGCTGCTCCTGCGACTGCTGCGCCCATGCTGCTTGGTCTCCATCCTCCGCCATCTTGCTTTTCCTCCCTCGCACTTTCCGCTGCACCAGGATCACTTTTTTAACCGCTGCACTCCTGGTCCAATCCATATAGTGTCAGGGGAACCTTGCTGTCACCTTCCCACACTGGGAACAATTGCCGTTGGGGCCCCTCTGTAGAGCCCAAAAGTCCGTTCCCGGCGGGAGCTGCCGAACGTGCGACCTACATAGGCATAGCCGCAACCGGAAGTCCCCCTAGGTGCCCAAGTGTTAAACAGCACACTTACTGCTCTTCACCAACTGGTTGCTGCACAGAGGTTGACTTTATCCATTGTAAATAAAATAAAATAATGCTGAAAATGTACAGCAGGTTCTTTGGAAAGGTAAGACGGATTATGATGTGACGATTGACTATCAGAAAAAGATAAGGGAGGCCTTTTATTGGATTAAACAAAATAAAGAGACGGTTGAATACCTAAATGCATGGTGTTTTTTAACCTATTTTTTCTCTTCACTTGCCCTTTTATCTTGTTGAATTCTATTGAAGGGTGTACTTGTTTTCAAGTTTCAGTTCTTATGAAGGCCCCACCCCAAAAAGTTAACACATCTTTTTTGCTTCACAAGTACTAGCAGAGATCCTGTGCACTTCCAACACTTGTATCTTAATTTCAGATTTCCAACATTTACAGGTCTTTTTTTCTATTTGTTCATTTTTATTAACATGCTGCTGCTTAAGAATTAATAAACAGCCTGAAAGGGAGGCAGAATTCTGCAAGTTGCACTAATACAGTGAAGCACTACAGATTTGTAATATACCAAAGATCTCTTTTAGATTATTAGCCAAATCAGATTGGCATAGCTTTTGATGTCCTTCTCTTTGCCAGACCTTCCTGCGCTGTACCATTTCATTTTGCAAATAAGAACCTTTAAACTTGTAATTTAGTTCAAGTTTAGAAACACATCTTCAGATTGTTCTGTAAGTACTTCCCAATATGCAACTGTTTATCCCTAAAAAACATGGAGCGACAATAACTTCACAGTAACTTCATTATAGTGTTAATGTAAGCCTCCTTGTGATACTAATAATGATTATTACAATATCTATCAATTGATTATATTATACAGCAAAGAAAGAGCTTCTGATCAAATGTCATCAGGCTGACACACCAACTCGATTTCTCTCCCCACAAATGCTGCTAGATCTGCTGAGCATTCCCAGCATTTTCCAGTTCTGGTTCTTAAAGAGATTTTGGATTTGGATTTGGATTGCTTTATTGTCACGTGTACCGAGGTACAGTGAAAAGTATTTTTCTACGAGCAGCTCAACAGATCATTAAGTCCATGAAAAGAAAACAAAATAAAAGAAAATATATAATAGGGCAACACAACATATACAATGTAACTACATAAACACTGGCATCGGGTGAAGCATATAGGGTGTAGTGTTAATGAGGTCAGTCCATAAGAGGGTCATTTAGGAGTCTGGTAACAGCGGGGAAGAAGCTGTTTTTGAGTCTGTTCATGCGTGTTCTCAGACTTCTGTATCTCCTGCCCGATGGAAGAAGTTGGAAGAGTGAGTAAGCCGGGTGGGAGAGGTGTTTAATTATGTTGCCTGCTTTCCCCAGGCAGTGGAAGATGTAGATGGAGTCAATGGTTGGGAGAAATCGAGTTGGAGGTAGGTTTGTGTGATGAACTGGGCTGTGTTCACGACTCTCTGAAGTTTCTTGCGGTCTTGGGCCAAGCAGTTGCCATACCAGGCTGTGATGCAGCCCGATAGGATGCTTTCTATGGTGTATCTGTAAAAGTTGGTAAGAGTTAATGTGGACATGCCGAATTTCCTTAGTTTCCTGAGGAAGTATAGGCCCTCTTGTGCTTTCTTGGTGATAGCGTCAACGTGGGTGTCCTGAGGGTGTCCTGTTGTCCTGAAGGGTTAATTACATTTAAGTTGTTGTTTTCATAGAATCCCTACAGTGCAGAAGGAGGCCATTTGGCCCATCGAGTCGTGTACCGACTGTCTGAAAGAGTACACCAAGGAGGCCCAATCCCTCACCCTATCCCCGTAACCCCACCTAATCTTTGAGCATTAAGGAGCAATTTAACATGGCCAATCTACCTAACCTGCACATCTTTGAACTGTAGCAGGAAACAGGAGCACCCAGAGGAAACCCACTCAAACACTGGGAGAATGTGCAAACTCCGCACACAGAGTCGCCCGAGGTCAGAATCGAACCCGGGTCCACGGTGCTGAGGCAACAGTGCTAACCACTGTGCAACTGTGTCGTGACTGGTGCACCATGTTGCTCGTTTCTGTTGAAGACTTGTTGTTTCTTCACATTCTCTTTCATTTTATTTAAATCAAGTGCCAAAGTCCTTCCCTATTACTGTTTATGCTATTCAGCCACCTATGGACTATTCAAATGTCTCCACTTCTGATTCCGGCCACTGGATGGAGCACTTTACTCACTGGCTCACAAATGAGACTAATAAGAAATTACTTCCTCTGAAACAAGCCTAGAAAATCAATGTTCTAATCAAATTAAGTGAGTTTTTTTAGAAAAGAGAACCATTTATTTCCACTAATTCAGAAAAGCAATGCTTAAGGCTACACTTTTATTGCAAATACTGCTCACAAATTGCTGCATTATGTGTTCACAGTTGGCTGTATCTTGTTTATACTGTCTGTTTGTGATTTCCACTTTCAAATTCAGGCGTGTTCTCTATGCAAAGATGCCCATTCCCAGCCTTTAAAATGTAACAATCACAGGCAGAAAGGTCATAGTCACTATGCACTTTTATCAGCCATGGCCTGTAACAGGCATGTCATATGTATAATTTTAATGATGGACTATGCTTGTATGGAAGCTTCTGGAACTGGCGTTATTTATTTGAAAATGGACACTGATAAACTGCTAAGATGGCTACCACGGAGGGACAGGTGACCTTTGCAGATTCTACACCGACCATCAGGCTTCTGGAAAATTCCAAATTGAATCATAATTGGTGGGACTTTCTTCTTTTTAGTGCCTAGATAGCATTGTTTTTGTGGGATTCATGTCTACTATTGTTTGAAGCCTATTCCAAACAAAGTCAATGGATTCCTGGTCTCTATGTCTATGTTTGCAATGTATCAACGGTGACGAGTCCAATTAAGCATGAAAGATCACCATCTACCTTCTATTGCATATCAATGAGGTTGTTGACCATGTGACCAAAACTGGTCCTTCATACTGAAATCCTTTCACCCAAAACGCAGAAGAGGCCTGGGGGCAGATTGCAGAATATTACAGACAAGCAGAAGGCGTCTGTGCCACCTTTTCCTTTCAGCCTGTTTCCGGAGCTTTGAGTTCACTTGCAGTGAAACTGGTTTAGCAACTGTAACATGCTCAGTTGGCCAGACTGCTGGTTCGTGATGCTGACGGACACCAACATCGTGGGTTCAATTCCCATACCGACTGAGGTTATTCATTACGGCCCTGCCATCTCAACTTTGCTCCTCGCCTGAGGTATGGTGACCACCAGCCACATCTCCCCCTCAATGGGGAAAGCAGCCTGGGACTATGGCGACTTTACTTTCCTCCTCTGCTGATAACATAAGGAATTCCTGCGCACTTTATAAACAAAGTGTAATCCTGTCTGGAGTTTGTACTTGTGGAGTTAAGAAGGATGAGGGGGGATCTTATTGAAACTTACAAGATACTGAGAGGCCTAGATAGTGTGGATGTGGAGAGGATGTTTCCACTTGGAGGAAAAACTAGAACCCGAGGCCACAGTCTCAGACTGAAGGGGTGAACCTTTAAAACAGAGACGAGGAAGAATTTCTTCAGCCAGAGAGTGGTGAATCTGTGGAACTCTTTGCCGCAGGCTGTAGAGGCCAAATCACTGAGTGTCTTGAAGACAGAGATAGATAGGTTCTTGGGGGATCAGGAGTTATGGGGAGAAGGCAGGAACATGGGGATGAGAAATATATCAGCCATGATTGAATGGTGGAACAGACTTGATGGGTCGAATGGCCCAATTTTGCTCCTATGTCTTAGTCTTAAATGCAGTGTCACACTCTTCCATTAAATCTGTCATATAAATAAATGCACGTTGACGGGCGGGCTTTTAGGTAACAGCACAATCTCGAACGCTTTGTCCTGGCTGAACAATTGTGCAGTCAAATTAGCAGAGCAGGCTGCAACTCAAATCGCCAGTGAAAGATAAGCAAAGGTGATTGAGCTACAAACCAGTTGAATTAGGAAAAGGCAGGACAGAGAACTCTCTTTTTTTAAATGGCTTTGGGCTTTTCTATACATTTGTTCATTGGCTTCTCGATTTTTAAAATTATTCTCAAATGATACTTGCTTTTAAACAAACAGAAGAAATTCCGTGAATATGTTTAATGGTTTTAAATGGTTGCCCTCTACATTAATAGAATGGCAGGTGAAGGGTTACCTCTGAGGCCGAGAGGGCAAGATGCAGAATCTTAACAGGAGAGAAAGAGGCTCCTCAGGAACCAAATCATTGTGGGCGGAGCTTGCTGCGGCACATCTTCGGAGTGCAACCAGGAGAGCCGGGAAACAGGAGACGTGGAGGAAGACAGGAATGTGGAGGGCAGGAATATGAGAAAGAGATTTTTTAAAAATGAGGGCCATGGTGAGCATGGAAAAAAACAATGTGAGAAAGATGCCAAGGAGGAGAGGTTGTACAGTGGCGGGGGGGGGGGGGGGGGGGGGGCAGTCTGCTTTCAGAAATATTTAATCGGGAGAGACCCCCACGCAGTGGGAGACAGAGCAGAGCTAAGCATCAAGACACGATGGGGAGAGGGCGAATTGGAGTGCTGTACAACAGCTCCAGGAGGGAGGGGAAACCTCTGGAGCAGTCTGGAAGGTGGGGAGGAGAGAGGTGAGAGCAGTCTGGAAGGTGGGGAGGTGAGAGCTGAGAGCAGTCTGGATGGTGGGGAGGAGAGAGCTGGGAGCAGTCTGGATGGTGGGGAAACTGAGAGCAGTCTGGATGGTGGGGAGGAGAGAGCTGGGAGCAGTCTGGATGGTGGGGAGGAGAGAGCTGAGAGCAGTCTGGATGGTGGGGAGGAGAGAGCTGAGAGCAGTCTGGATGGTGGGGAGGAGAGAGCTGGGAGCAGTCTGGATGGTGGGGAGGAGAGAGCTGAGAGCAGTCTGGAAGGTGGGGTGAGACCTGAGAGCAGTCTGGAAGGTGGCGAGGAGAGAGCTGAGAGTAGTTTGGAAGGTGGGATGAGAGCTGAGAGCAGTCTGGAAGGTGGCGAGGAGAGAGCTGAGAGCAGTCTGGAAGGTGGGGAGGAGAGAGTTGAGAGCAGTCTGGAAGGTGGCGAGGGGGGAGCTGAGAGCAGTCTGGAAGGTGGCGAGGAGAGAGCTGAGAGCAGTCTGGATGGTGGGGAGGAGAGAGCTGAGAGCAGTCTGGAAGGTGAGGTGAGTGCCGAGAGCAGTCTGGAAGGTGGAGAGGTGAGAGCTGGGAGCAGTCTGGATGGTGGGGAGGTGAGAGCTGAGAGCAGTCTGGATGGTGGGAAGGTGAGAGCTGGGAGCAGTCTGGATGGTGGGGAGGAGAGAGCTGAGAGCAGTCTGGATGGCGGGGAGGTGAGAGCTGAGAGCAGTCTGGAAGGTGGGGAGGAGAGAGCTGAGAGCAGTCTGGATGGCGGGGAGGTGAGAGCTGGGAGCAGTCTGGATGGTGGGGAGGTGAGAGCTGTCTGAAAGGTGGGGAGGAGAGAGCTGAGAGCAGTCTGGAAGGTGGGGAGGAGAGAGCTGAGAGCAGCCTGGAAGGTGGGGAGGAGAGAGTTGAGAGCAGTCTGGATGGTGGGGAGGAGAGAGCTGAGAGCAGTCTGGAAGGTGGGGAGGAGAGTGCTGAGAGCAGTCTGGAAGGTGGGGCCAGAGTTGAGAGCAGTCTGGAAGGTGGCGAGGAGAGTGCTGAGAGCAGTCTGGAAGGTGGCGAGGAGAGAGCAGAGAGCAGTCTGGAAGGTGTCGAGGAGAGAGAGAGCTGAGGGCAGTCTGGAAGGTGAGGAGAGCTGAGGGCAGTCCGGAAGATGGGATGAGAGCTGAGAGCAGTCTGGGAGGTGGGATGAGAGCTGAGAGCAGTCCGGATGGTGGGGAGGAGAGTGCTGAGAGCAGTCTGGAAGGTGGGGAAGAGACAGCTGAGAGCAGTCTGGAAGGTGGGATGAGTGCTGAGAGCAGTCTGGAAGGTTGCGAGGAGAGAGATGAGAGCAGTCTGGAAGGTGGCGAAGAGAGAGCTGAGAGCAGTCTGGATGGCGGGGAGGTGAGAGCTGGGAGCAGTCTGGATGGTGGGGAGGTGAGAGCAGTCTGAAAGGTGGGGAGGAGAGAGCTGAGAGCAGTCTGGAAGGTGGGGAGGAGAGTGCTGAGAGCAGTCTGGAAGGTGGCGTAGGAGAGTGCTGAGAGCAGTCTGGATGGTGGGGAGGAGAGAGCTGAGAGCAGTCTGGAAGGTGGGGTGAGAGCTGAGAGCAGTCCGGATGGTGGGGAGGAGAGAGCTGAGAGCAGTCTGGATGGTGGGGAGGAGAGAGCTGGGAGCAGTCTGGATGGTGGGGAGGAGAGAGCTGGGAGCAGTCTGGAATGTGGGGTGAGAGCTGAGAGCAGTCTGGAAGGTGGGGAGGAGAGTGCTGAGAGCAGTCTGGAAGGTGAGGTGAGTGCTGAGAGCAGTCCGGAAGGTGGGGTGAGAGCTGAGAGCAGACTGGAAGATGGGATGAGAGCTGAGAGCAGTCCGGAAGGTGGGATGAGAGCTGAGAGCAGTCAGGAAGGTGGCGGGGAGAGTGCTGAGAGCAGTCTGGAAGATGGGATGAGAGCTGTGAGCAGTCCGGAAGGTGGGATGAGAGCTGAGAGCAGTCAGGAAGGTGGCGGGGAGAGTGCTGAGAGCAGTTTGGAAGGGGGTATGAGAGCTGAGAGCAGTCTGGAAGGTGGGGTGCTGAGAGCAGTCTGGAAGGTGGCGAGGAGAGAGCTGAGAGCAGTCTGGAAGGTGGCGAGGAGAGAGCTCAGAGCAGTCTGGAAGGTGAGGTGAGTGCTGAGAGCTGTCTGGAAGGTGGCGAGAAGAGAGCTGAGAGCAGTCTGGATGGCGGGGAGGTGAGAGCTGAGAGCAGTCTGGATGGTGGGGAGGAGAGTGCTGAGAGCAGTCTGGAAGGTGGGGAGCGGAGTGCTGAGAGCAGTCTGGAAGGTGGGGAGGAGAGAGCTGAGAGCAGTCTGGATGGTGGGGAGGTGAGAGCAGTCTGAAAGGTGGGGAGGAGAGAGCTGAGAGTAGTGTGGAAGGTGGTGAAGAGAGTGCTGAGAGCAGTTTGGATGGTGGAGAGGAGAGAGTTGAGAGCATTCTGGAAGGTGGGGAGGAGAGAGCTGAGAGCAGTCTGGATGGTGGGGAGGAGAGAGCTGAGAGCAGTCTGGAAGGTGGGGAGGAGAGTGCTGAGAGCAGTCTGGAAGGTGGCGAGGAGCGAGCTGAGAGCAGTCCGGAAGGTGGGGAGAGAGCTGAGAGCAGTTTGGAAGGGGAAATGAGAGCTGAGAGCAGTCTGGAAGGTGACGAGGAGAGAGCTGAGAGCAGTCTGGATGGCGGGGAGGTGAGAGCTGGGAGCAGTCTGGATGGGGGGAGGTGAGAGCAGTCTGAAAGGCGGGGAGGAGAGAGCTGAGAGCAGTCTGGAAGGTGGGATGAGAGCTGAGAGCAGTCTGGGAGGTGGGATGAGAGCTGAGAGCAGTCTGGGAGGTGGCGAGGTGAGAGCTGAGAGCAGTTTGGAAGGTGGGATGAGTGCTGAGAGCAGTCTGGGAGGTGGCGAGGTGAGAGCTGAGAGCAGTTTGGAAGGTGGGGTGCAGAGAGCAGTCTGGAAGGTTGCGAGGAGAGAGATGAGAGCAGTCTGGAAGGTGGCGAGGAGAGAGCTGAGAGCAGTCTGGAACGTGAGGTGAGTGCTTAGAGCAGGCTGGAAGGTGGCGAGGAGAGAGCTGAGAGCAGTCTGGATGGTGGGGAGGTGAGAGCTGGGAGCAGTCTGGATGGTGGGGAGGTGAGAGCAGTCTGAAAGGTGGGGAGGAGAGAGCTGAGAGCAGTCTGGAAGGTGGGGAGGAGAGTGCTGAGAGCAGTCTGGAAGGTGGGGAGGAGAGAGCTGAGAGCAGTCTGGATGGTGGGGAGGTGAGAGCAGTCTGAAAGGTGGGGAGGAGAGAGCTGAGAGCAGTCTGGAAGGAGGGGAGGAGAGTGCTGAGAGCAGTCTGGAAGGTGGCGTAGGAGAGAGCTGAGAGCAGTCTGGATGGTGGGGAGGAGACAGCTGAGAGCAGTCTGGAAGGTGGGGAGGCGAGAGCTGAGAGCAGTCTGGAAGGTGGCGTAGGAGAGAGCTGAGAGCAGTCTGGATGGTGGGGAGGAGAGAGCTGAGAGCAGTCTGGAAGGTGGGGAGGAGAGAGCTGAGAGCAGTCTGGAAGGTGGAGAGGAGAGAGTTGAGAGCAGTCTGGAAGGTGGCGAGGAGGGAGCTGAGAGCAGTCTGGAAGGTGGGGTGAGAGCTGAGAGCAGTCCGGATGGTGGGGAGGAGAGAGCTGAGAGCAGTCTGGAAGGTGGGGAGGTGAGAGCTGAGAGCAGTCTGGAAGGTGGGGAGGTGAGAGCTGAGAGCAGTCTGGATGGTGGGGAGGAGAGAGCTGGGAGCAGTCTGGATGGTGGGAAGGAGAGAGCTGAGAGCAGTCTGGAATGTGGGGTGAGAGCTGAGAGCAGTCAGGAAGGTGGCGAGGAGAGAGCTGAGAGTAGTTTGGAAGGTGGGATGAGAGCTGAGAGCAGTCTGGAAGGTGGCGAGGAGAGAGCTGAGAGTAGTTTGGAAGGTGGGGAGGAGAGTGCTGAGAGCAGTGTGGAACGTGAGGTGAGTGCTGAGAGCAGTCTGGAAGGTGGGGAGGAGAGAGCTGAGAGCAGTCTGGATGGTGGGGAGGTGAGAGCAGTCTCAAAGGTGGGGAGGAGAGAGCTGAGAGCAGTCTGGAAGGTGGGGAGGAGAGTGCTGAGAGCAGTCTGGATGGTGGGGAGGAGAGAGCTGAGAGCAGTCTGGATGGTGGGGAGGTGAGAGCAGTCTGAAAGGTGGGGAGGAGAGAGCTGAGAGCAGTCTGGAAGGTGGGGAGGAGAGAGCTGAGAGCAGTCTGGAAGGTGGAGAGGAGAGAGTTGAGAGCATTCTGGAAGGTGGGGAGGAGAGTGCTGAGAGCAGTCTGCAAGGTGGCGTAGGAGAGAGCTGAGAGCAGTCTGGATGGTGGGGAGGAGAGAGCTGAGAGCAGTCTGGAAGGTGTAGAGGAGAGAGTTGAGAGCAGTCTGGAAGGTGGAGAGGAGAGAGTTGAGAGCAGTCTGGAAGGTGCGAGGAGGGAGCTGAGAGCAGTCTGGAAGGTGGGGTGAGAGCTGAGAGCAGTCTGGAAGGTGGGGTGAGAGCTGAGAGCAGTCCGGATGGTGGGGAGGAGAGAGCTGAGAGCAGTCTGGAAGGTGGGGAGGTGAGAGCTGAGAGCAGTCTGGATGGTGGGGAGGAGAGAGCTGGGAGCAGTCTGGATGGTGGGGAGGAGAGAGCTGAGAGCAGTCTGGAATGTGGGGTGAGAGCTGAGAGCAGTCAGGAAGGTGGTGAGGAGAGAGCTGAGAGCAGTCTGGAAGGTGGGGAGGAGAGTGCTGAGAGCAGTCTGGAAGGTGGGGAGGAGAGAGCTGAGAGCAGTCTGGATGGTGGGGAGGAGAGAGCTGAGAGCAGTCTGGAATGTGGGGTGAGAGCTGAGAGCAGTCTGGAAGATGGGATGAGAGCTGAGAGCAGTCCGGAAGGTGGGATGAGAGCTGAGAGCAGTCTGGAAGGTGGCGGGGAGAGAGCTGAGAGCAGTTTGGAAGGGGGAATGAGAGCTGAGAGCAGTCTGGGAGGTGGCGAGGTGAGAGCAGAGAGCAGTTTGGAAGGTGGGGTGCTGAGAGCAGTCTGGAAGGTGGGGAGGAGAGAGCTGAGAGCAGTCTGGAAGGTGGAGAGGAGAGAGTTGAGAGCATTCTGGAAGGTGGGGAGGAGAGTGCTGAGAGCAGTCTGCAAGGTGGCGTAGGAGAGAGCTGAGAGCAGTCTGGATGGTGGGGAGGAGAGAGCTGAGAGCAGTCTGGAAGGTGGGGAGGAGAGAGCTGAGAGCAGTCTGGAAGGTGGAGAGGAGAGAGTTGAGAGCAGTCTGGAAGGTGGAGAGGAGAGAGTTGAGAGCAGTCTGGAAGGTGGCGAGGAGGGAGCTGAGAGCAGTCTGGAAGGTGGGGTGAGAGCTGAGAGCAGTCTGGAAGGTGGGGTGAGAGCTGAGAGCAGTCCGGATGGTGGGGAGGAGAGAGCTGAGAGCAGTCTGGAAGGTGGGGAGGTGAGAGCTGAGAGCAGTCTGGATGGTGGGGAGGAGAGAGCTGGGAGCAGTCTGGATGTTGGGGAGGAGAGAGCTGAGAGCAGTCTGGAATGTGGGGTGAGAGCTGAGAGCAGTCAGGAAGGTGGGGAGGAGAGTGCTGAGAGTAGTTTGGAAGGTGGGATGAGAGCTGAGAGCAGTCTGGAAGGTGGGGAGGAGAGTGCTGAGAGTAGTTTGGAAGGTGGGATGAGAGCTGAGAGCAGTCAGGAAGGTGGTGCGGAGAGAGCTGAGAGTAGTTTGGAAGGTGGGATGAGAGCTGAGAGCAGTCTGGAAGGTGGCGAGGAGAGAGCTGAGAGCAGTCTGGAAGGTGGGGAGGAGAGTGCTGAGAGCAGTCCGGAAGGTGGGGAGGAGAGTGCTGAGAGCAGTCTGGAAGGTGGCGAGGAGAGAGCTGAGAGCAGTCTGGAAGGTGAGGAGAGAGCTGAGAGCAGTCCGGAAGGTGGGGTGAGAGCTGAGAGCAGTCTGGGAGGTGGCGAGGTGAGAGCTGAGAGCAGTTTGGAAGGTGGGGTGCTGAGAGCAGTCTGGAAGGTGTCGAGGAGAGAGCTGAGAACAGTCTGGAAGGTGAGGTGAGTGCTGAGAGCAGTCTGGAAGGTGGCGAGGAGAGAGCTGAGAACAGTCTGGAAGGTGAGGTGAGTGCTGAGAGCAGTCTGGAAGGTGTCGAGGAGAGAGCTGAGAGCAGTCTGGAAGTTGAGGTGAGTGTTGAGAGCAGTCTGGAAGGTGGGGAGGAGAGAGCTGAGAGCAGACTGGAAGTTGAGGTGAGTGTTGAGAGCAGTCTGGAAGGTGGCGAGGAGAGAGCTGAGAGTAGTCTGGATGGTGTCGAGGAGAGAGCTGAGAGCAGTCTGGAAGGTGAGGAGAGAGCTGAGAGCCGTCCGGAAGGTGGGGTGAGAGCTGAGAGCAGTCTGGAAGATGGGATGAGAGCTGAGAGCAGTCCGGAAGGTGGGATGAGAGCTTAGAGCAGTCTGGAAGGTGGCAGGGAGAGAGCTGAGAGCAGTTTGGAAGGGGGAATGAGAGCTGAGAGCAGTCTGGAAGGTGGGGAGGGGAGTGCTGAGAGCAGTCTGGATGGTGGGGAGGTGAGAGCAGTCTGAAAGGTGGGGAGGAGAGAGCTGTGAGCAGTGTGGAAGGTGGGGACGAGAGAGAGCTGAGAGCAGTCTGGAAGGTGGGTAGGAGAGAGCTGAGAGCAGTCTGGAAGGTGGGGACGAGAGAGAGCTGAGAGCAGTCTGGATGGTGGGGAGGAGAGTGCTGAGAGCAGTCTGGAAGGTGGCGAGGAGCGAGCTGAGAGCAGTCTGGAAGGTGGAGAGGAGAGAGTTGAGAGCATTCTGGAAGGTGGGGAGGCGAGAGCTGAGAGCAGTCTGGAAGGTGGGGAGGAGAGAGCTGAGAGCAGTCTGGAAGGTGGTGAGGAGAGAGCTGAGAGCAGTCCGGAAGGTGGGGTGAGAGCTGAGAGCAGTCTCGAAGGTGGGATGAGAGCTGAGAGCAGTCCGGAAGGTGGGATGAGAGCTGAGAGCAGTCTAGAAGGTGAGGTGAGTGCTGAGAGCAGTCTGGAAGGTGGCAAGGAGAGAGCTGAGAGCAGTCTGGATGGCGGGGAGGTGAGAGCTGGGAGCAGACTGGATGGTGGGGAGGTGAGAGCAGTCTGAAAGGTGGGGAGGAGAGAGATGAGAGCAGTCTGGAAGGTGGGGAGGGGAGTGGTGAGAGCAGTCTGGAAGGTGGGGAGGAGAGAGCTGCGAGCAGTCTGGATGGTGGGGAGGTGAGAGCAGTCTGAAAGATGGGGAGGAGAGAGCTGAGACCAGTCTGGAACGTGGTGAAGAGAGTGCTGAGAGCAGTCTGGAAGGTGGTGAGGAGAGAGCTGAGAGCAGTCTGGAAGGTGGGGAGGAGAGAGCTGAGAGCAGTCTGGAAGGTGGGGAGGAGAGTGCTGAGAGCAGTCTGGAAGGTGGCGAGGAGAGAGCTGAGACCAGTTTGGAAGGTGGGGAGGAGAGGGCTGAGAGCAGTCTGGAAGGTGGCAAGGAGCGAGCTGAGAGCATTCTGGAAGGTGGAGAGGAGCGCTGAGAGCAGTTTGGATGGCGGGAAGCTGAGAGCAGTCTGGAAGGTTGGGAGGAGAGTGCTGAGAAAAGTCTGGAAGGTGGCGAGGTGGGAGCTGAGAGCAGTCTGGAAGGTGGGGTGAGAGCTGAGAGCAGTCCGGATGGTGGGGTGAGAGCTGAGAGCAGTCCGGATGGTGGGGAGCAGAGAGCTGAGAGCAGTCTGGATGGTGGGGAGGAGAGAGCTGAGAGCAGTCTGGTTGGTGGGAGGAGAGAGCTGAGAGCAGTCTGGATGGTGGGGAGGAGAGAGTTGGGAGCAGTCTGGATGGTGGGGAGAAGAGACCTGAGAGCAGTCTGGTTGGTGGGGAGGAGAGAGCTGAGAGCAGTCCGGAATGTGGGATCAGAGCTGAGAGCAGTCTGGAAGATGGCGAGGAGAGAGCTGAGAGCAGTCTGGAAGGTGGGGAGGAGAGTGCTGAGATCAGTCTGGAAGGTGAGGTGAGTGCTGAGAGCAGTCTGGATGGCAGGGAGGTGAGAGGTGGGAGCAGTCTGGATGGTGGGTAGGTGAGAGCAGTCTGACAGGTGGGGAGGAGAGTGTTGCGAGCAGTCTGGAAGGTGGGGAGGAGAGAGCTGAGAGCAGTCTGGATGGTGGGGAGCTGAGAGTAGTCTGAAAGATGGGGAGGAGAGAGCTGAGAGCAGTATGGAAGGTGGGGAGGAGAGTGCTGAGAGCAGTCTGGAAGGTGGGGAGGAGAGAGCTGAGAGCAGTCTGGATGGTGGAGAGGTGAGAGTAGTCTGAAAGATGGGGAGGAGAGAGCTGAGAGCAGTATGGAAGGTGGGGAGCAGAGTGCTGAGAGTATTCTGGAAGGTAGGGAGGAGAGAGCTGAGAGCAGTCTGGAAGGTGGAGAGGAGAGAGTTGAGAGATGTCTGGATGGTGGAGAGGAGAGAGCTGAGAGTAGTCTGGAAGGTGGGGAGGAGAGAGCTGAGAGCAGTCTGGAAGGTGGCGAGGAGCGAGCTGAGAGCAGTCCGGAAGGTGGGGTGAGAGCTGAGAGCAGTCTCGAAGGTGGGATGAGAGCTGAGACCAGTCCGGAAGGTGGGATGAGAGCTGAGAGCAGTCTAGAAGGTGAGGTGAGTGCTGAGAGCAGTCTGGAAGGTGGCGAGGAGAGAGCTGAGAGCAGTCTGGATGGCGGGGAGGTGAGAGCTGGGAGCAGACTGGATGGTGGGGAGGTGAGAGCAGTCTGAAAGGTGGGGAGGAGAGAGATGAGAGCAGTCTGGAAGGTGGGGAGGGGAGTGCTGAGAGCAGTCTGGAAGGTGGGGAGGAGAGAGCTGCGAGCAGTCTGGATGGTGGGGAGGTGAGAGCAGTCTGAAAGGTGGGGAGGAGAGAGCTGAGAGCAGTCTGGAAGGTGGGGAGGAGAGTGCTGAGAGCAGTCTGGAAGGTGGCGTAGGAGAGAGCTGAGAGCAGTCTGGATGGTGGGGAGGAGAGAGCTGAGAGCAGTCTGGAAGGTGGGGAGGAGAGAGCTGAGAGCAGTCTGGAAGGTGGAGAGGAGAGAGTTGAGAGCATTCTGGAAGGTGGGGAGGAGAGAGCTGAGAGCAGTCTGGAAGGTGGCGTAGGAGAGAGCTGAGAGCAGTCTGGATGGTGGGGAGGAGAGAGCTGAGAGCAGTCTGGAAGGTGGGGAGGAGAGAGCTGAGAGCAGTCTGGAAGGTGGAGAGGAGAGAGTTGAGAGCAGTCTGGAAGGAGGAGAGAGTTGAGAGCAGTCTGGAAGGTGGCGAGGAGGGAGCTGAGAGCAGTCTGGAAGGTGGGGTGAGAGCTGAGAGAAGTCCGGATGGTGGGGAGGAGAGAGCTGAGAGCAGTCTGGAAGGTGGGGAGGTGAGAGCTGAGAGCAGTCTGGAAGGTGGGGAGGTGAGAGCTGAGTGCAGTCTGGATGGTGGGGAGGAGAGAGCTGGGAGCAGTCTGGATGGTGGGAAGGAGAGAGCTGAGAGCAGTCTGTAATGTGGGGTGAGAGCTGAGAGCAGTCTGGAAGGTGGCGAGGAGAGTGCTGAGAGCAGTCTGGAAGGTGGGGAAAAGAGAGCTGAGAGCAGACTGGAAGGTGGCGAGGAGAGAGCTGAGAGCAATGTGGAACGTGAGGTGAGTGCTGAGAGCAGTCTGGAAGGTGGCGAGGAGAGAGCTGAGAGCAGTCTGGATGGCGGGGAGGTGAGAGCTGGGAGCAGTCTGCATGGTGGGGAGGTGAGAGCAGTCTGAAAGGTGGGGAGGAGAGAGCTGAGAGCAGTCTGGAAGGTGGGGAGGAGAGTGCTGAGAGCAGTCTGGAAGGTGGGGAGGAGAGAGCTGAGAGCAGTCTGGATGGTGGGGAGGTGAGAGCAGTCTGAAAGGTGGGGAGGAGAGAGCTGAGAGCAGTCTGGAAGGTGGGGAGGAGAGTGCTGAGAGCAGTCTGGAAGGTGGCGTAGGAGAGAGCTGAGAGCAGTCTCGAAGGTGGGATGAGAGCTGAGAGCAGTCCGGAAGGTGGGATGAGAGCTGAGAGCAGTCTAGAAGGTGAGGTGAGTGCTGAGAGCAGTCTGGAAGGTGGCAAGGAGAGAGCTGAGAGCAGTCTGGATGGCGGGGAGGTGAGAGCTGGGAGCAGACTGGATGGTGGGGAGGTGAGAGCAGTCTGAAAGGTGGGGAGGAGAGAGATGAGAGCAGTCTGGAAGGTGGGGAGGGGAGTGGTGAGAGCAGTCTGGAAGGTGGGGAGGAGAGAGCTGCGAGCAGTCTGGATGGTGGGGAGGTGAGAGCAGTCTGAAAGATGGGGAGGAGAGAGCTGAGACCAGTCTGGAACGTGGTGAAGAGAGTGCTGAGAGCAGTCTGGAAGGTGGTGAGGAGAGAGCTGAGAGCAGTCTGGAAGGTGGGGAGGAGAGAGCTGAGAACAGTCTGGAAGGTGAGGTGAGTGCTGAGAGCAGTCTGGAAGGTGGCGAGGAGAGAGCTGAGAACAGTCTGGAAGGTGAGGTGAGTGCTGAGAGCAGTCTGGAAGGTGTCGAGGAGAGAGCTGAGAGCAGTCTGGAAGTTGAGGTGAGTGTTGAGAGCAGTCTGGAAGGTGGGGAGGAGAGAGCTGAGAGCAGACTGGAAGTTGAGGTGAGTGTTGAGAGCAGTCTGGAAGGTGGCGAGGAGAGAGCTGAGAGTAGTCTGGATGGTGTCGAGGAGAGAGCTGAGAGCAGTCTGGAAGGTGAGGAGAGAGCTGAGAGCCGTCCGGAAGGTGGGGTGAGAGCTGAGAGCAGTCTGGAAGATGGGATGAGAGCTGAGAGCAGTCCGGAAGGTGGGATGAGAGCTTAGAGCAGTCTGGAAGGTGGCAGGGAGAGAGCTGAGAGCAGTTTGGAAGGGGGAATGAGAGCTGAGAGCAGTCTGGAAGGTGGGGAGGGGAGTGCTGAGAGCAGTCTGGATGGTGGGGAGGTGAGAGCAGTCTGAAAGGTGGGGAGGAGAGAGCTGTGAGCAGTGTGGAAGGTGGGGACGAGAGAGAGCTGAGAGCAGTCTGGAAGGTGGGTAGGAGAGAGCTGAGAGCAGTCTGGAAGGTGGGGACGAGAGAGAGCTGAGAGCAGTCTGGATGGTGGGGAGGAGAGTGCTGAGAGCAGTCTGGAAGGTGGCGAGGAGCGAGCTGAGAGCAGTCTGGAAGGTGGAGAGGAGAGAGTTGAGAGCATTCTGGAAGGTGGGGAGGCGAGAGCTGAGAGCAGTCTGGAAGGTGGGGAGGAGAGAGCTGAGAGCAGTCTGGAAGGTGGTGAGGAGAGAGCTGAGAGCAGTCCGGAAGGTGGGGTGAGAGCTGAGAGCAGTCTCGAAGGTGGGATGAGAGCTGAGAGCAGTCCGGAAGGTGGGATGAGAGCTGAGAGCAGTCTAGAAGGTGAGGTGAGTGCTGAGAGCAGTCTGGAAGGTGGCAAGGAGAGAGCTGAGAGCAGTCTGGATGGCGGGGAGGTGAGAGCTGGGAGCAGACTGGATGGTGGGGAGGTGAGAGCAGTCTGAAAGGTGGGGAGGAGAGAGATGAGAGCAGTCTGGAAGGTGGGGAGGGGAGTGGTGAGAGCAGTCTGGAAGGTGGGGAGGAGAGAGCTGCGAGCAGTCTGGATGGTGGGGAGGTGAGAGCAGTCTGAAAGATGGGGAGGAGAGAGCTGAGACCAGTCTGGAACGTGGTGAAGAGAGTGCTGAGAGCAGTCTGGAAGGTGGTGAGGAGAGAGCTGAGAGCAGTCTGGAAGGTGGGGAGGAGAGAGCTGAGAGCAGTCTGGAAGGTGGGGAGGAGAGTGCTGAGAGCAGTCTGGAAGGTGGCGAGGAGAGAGCTGAGACCAGTTTGGAAGGTGGGGAGGAGAGGGCTGAGAGCAGTCTGGAAGGTGGCAAGGAGCGAGCTGAGAGCATTCTGGAAGGTGGAGAGGAGCGCTGAGAGCAGTTTGGATGGCGGGAAGCTGAGAGCAGTCTGGAAGGTTGGGAGGAGAGTGCTGAGAAAAGTCTGGAAGGTGGCGAGGTGGGAGCTGAGAGCAGTCTGGAAGGTGGGGTGAGAGCTGAGAGCAGTCCGGATGGTGGGGTGAGAGCTGAGAGCAGTCCGGATGGTGGGGAGCAGAGAGCTGAGAGCAGTCTGGATGGTGGGGAGGAGAGAGCTGAGAGCAGTCTGGTTGGTGGGAGGAGAGAGCTGAGAGCAGTCTGGATGGTGGGGAGGAGAGAGTTGGGAGCAGTCTGGATGGTGGGGAGAAGAGACCTGAGAGCAGTCTGGTTGGTGGGGAGGAGAGAGCTGAGAGCAGTCCGGAATGTGGGATCAGAGCTGAGAGCAGTCTGGAAGATGGCGAGGAGAGAGCTGAGAGCAGTCTGGAAGGTGGGGAGGAGAGTGCTGAGATCAGTCTGGAAGGTGAGGTGAGTGCTGAGAGCAGTCTGGATGGCAGGGAGGTGAGAGGTGGGAGCAGTCTGGATGGTGGGTAGGTGAGAGCAGTCTGACAGGTGGGGAGGAGAGTGTTGCGAGCAGTCTGGAAGGTGGGGAGGAGAGAGCTGAGAGCAGTCTGGATGGTGGGGAGCTGAGAGTAGTCTGAAAGATGGGGAGGAGAGAGCTGAGAGCAGTATGGAAGGTGGGGAGGAGAGTGCTGAGAGCAGTCTGGAAGGTGGGGAGGAGAGAGCTGAGAGCAGTCTGGATGGTGGAGAGGTGAGAGTAGTCTGAAAGATGGGGAGGAGAGAGCTGAGAGCAGTATGGAAGGTGGGGAGCAGAGTGCTGAGAGTATTCTGGAAGGTAGGGAGGAGAGAGCTGAGAGCAGTCTGGAAGGTGGAGAGGAGAGAGTTGAGAGATGTCTGGATGGTGGAGAGGAGAGAGCTGAGAGTAGTCTGGAAGGTGGGGAGGAGAGAGCTGAGAGCAGTCTGGAAGGTGGCGAGGAGCGAGCTGAGAGCAGTCCGGAAGGTGGGGTGAGAGCTGAGAGCAGTCTCGAAGGTGGGATGAGAGCTGAGACCAGTCCGGAAGGTGGGATGAGAGCTGAGAGCAGTCTAGAAGGTGAGGTGAGTGCTGAGAGCAGTCTGGAAGGTGGCGAGGAGAGAGCTGAGAGCAGTCTGGATGGCGGGGAGGTGAGAGCTGGGAGCAGACTGGATGGTGGGGAGGTGAGAGCAGTCTGAAAGGTGGGGAGGAGAGAGATGAGAGCAGTCTGGAAGGTGGGGAGGGGAGTGCTGAGAGCAGTCTGGAAGGTGGGGAGGAGAGAGCTGCGAGCAGTCTGGATGGTGGGGAGGTGAGAGCAGTCTGAAAGGTGGGGAGGAGAGAGCTGAGAGCAGTCTGGAAGGTGGGGAGGAGAGTGCTGAGAGCAGTCTGGAAGGTGGCGTAGGAGAGAGCTGAGAGCAGTCTGGATGGTGGGGAGGAGAGAGCTGAGAGCAGTCTGGAAGGTGGGGAGGAGAGAGCTGAGAGCAGTCTGGAAGGTGGAGAGGAGAGAGTTGAGAGCATTCTGGAAGGTGGGGAGGAGAGAGCTGAGAGCAGTCTGGAAGGTGGCGTAGGAGAGAGCTGAGAGCAGTCTGGATGGTGGGGAGGAGAGAGCTGAGAGCAGTCTGGAAGGTGGGGAGGAGAGAGCTGAGAGCAGTCTGGAAGGTGGAGAGGAGAGAGTTGAGAGCAGTCTGGAAGGAGGAGAGAGTTGAGAGCAGTCTGGAAGGTGGCGAGGAGGGAGCTGAGAGCAGTCTGGAAGGTGGGGTGAGAGCTGAGAGAAGTCCGGATGGTGGGGAGGAGAGAGCTGAGAGCAGTCTGGAAGGTGGGGAGGTGAGAGCTGAGAGCAGTCTGGAAGGTGGGGAGGTGAGAGCTGAGTGCAGTCTGGATGGTGGGGAGGAGAGAGCTGGGAGCAGTCTGGATGGTGGGAAGGAGAGAGCTGAGAGCAGTCTGTAATGTGGGGTGAGAGCTGAGAGCAGTCTGGAAGGTGGCGAGGAGAGTGCTGAGAGCAGTCTGGAAGGTGGGGAAAAGAGAGCTGAGAGCAGACTGGAAGGTGGCGAGGAGAGAGCTGAGAGCAATGTGGAACGTGAGGTGAGTGCTGAGAGCAGTCTGGAAGGTGGCGAGGAGAGAGCTGAGAGCAGTCTGGATGGCGGGGAGGTGAGAGCTGGGAGCAGTCTGCATGGTGGGGAGGTGAGAGCAGTCTGAAAGGTGGGGAGGAGAGAGCTGAGAGCAGTCTGGAAGGTGGGGAGGAGAGTGCTGAGAGCAGTCTGGAAGGTGGGGAGGAGAGAGCTGAGAGCAGTCTGGATGGTGGGGAGGTGAGAGCAGTCTGAAAGGTGGGGAGGAGAGAGCTGAGAGCAGTCTGGAAGGTGGGGAGGAGAGTGCTGAGAGCAGTCTGGAAGGTGGCGTAGGAGAGAGCTGAGAGCAGTCTCGAAGGTGGGATGAGAGCTGAGAGCAGTCCGGAAGGTGGGATGAGAGCTGAGAGCAGTCTAGAAGGTGAGGTGAGTGCTGAGAGCAGTCTGGAAGGTGGCAAGGAGAGAGCTGAGAGCAGTCTGGATGGCGGGGAGGTGAGAGCTGGGAGCAGACTGGATGGTGGGGAGGTGAGAGCAGTCTGAAAGGTGGGGAGGAGAGAGATGAGAGCAGTCTGGAAGGTGGGGAGGGGAGTGGTGAGAGCAGTCTGGAAGGTGGGGAGGAGAGAGCTGCGAGCAGTCTGGATGGTGGGGAGGTGAGAGCAGTCTGAAAGATGGGGAGGAGAGAGCTGAGACCAGTCTGGAACGTGGTGAAGAGAGTGCTGAGAGCAGTCTGGAAGGTGGTGAGGAGAGAGCTGAGAGCAGTCTGGAAGGTGGGGAGGAGAGAGCTGAGAGCAGTCTGGAAGGTGGGGAGGAGAGTGCTGAGAGCAGTCTGGAAGGTGGCGAGGAGAGAGCTGAGACCAGTTTGGAAGGTGGGGAGGAGAGGGCTGAGAGCAGTCTGGAAGGTGGCAAGGAGCGAGCTGAGAGCATTCTGGAAGGTGGAGAGGAGCGCTGAGAGCAGTTTGGATGGCGGGAAGCTGAGAGCAGTCTGGAAGGTTGGGAGGAGAGTGCTGAGAAAAGTCTGGAAGGTGGCGAGGTGGGAGCTGAGAGCAGTCTGGAAGGTGGGGTGAGAGCTGAGAGCAGTCCGGATGGTGGGGTGAGAGCTGAGAGCAGTCCGGATGGTGGGGAGCAGAGAGCTGAGAGCAGTCTGGATGGTGGGGAGGAGAGAGCTGAGAGCAGTCTGGTTGGTGGGAGGAGAGAGCTGAGAGCAGTCTGGATGGTGGGGAGGAGAGAGTTGGGAGCAGTCTGGATGGTGGGGAGAAGAGACCTGAGAGCAGTCTGGTTGGTGGGGAGGAGAGAGCTGAGAGCAGTCCGGAATGTGGGATCAGAGCTGAGAGCAGTCTGGAAGATGGCGAGGAGAGAGCTGAGAGCAGTCTGGAAGGTGGGGAGGAGAGTGCTGAGATCAGTCTGGAAGGTGAGGTGAGTGCTGAGAGCAGTCTGGATGGCAGGGAGGTGAGAGGTGGGAGCAGTCTGGATGGTGGGTAGGTGAGAGCAGTCTGACAGGTGGGGAGGAGAGTGTTGCGAGCAGTCTGGAAGGTGGGGAGGAGAGAGCTGAGAGCAGTCTGGATGGTGGGGAGCTGAGAGTAGTCTGAAAGATGGGGAGGAGAGAGCTGAGAGCAGTATGGAAGGTGGGGAGGAGAGTGCTGAGAGCAGTCTGGAAGGTGGGGAGGAGAGAGCTGAGAGCAGTCTGGATGGTGGAGAGGTGAGAGTAGTCTGAAAGATGGGGAGGAGAGAGCTGAGAGCAGTATGGAAGGTGGGGAGCAGAGTGCTGAGAGTATTCTGGAAGGTAGGGAGGAGAGAGCTGAGAGCAGTCTGGAAGGTGGAGAGGAGAGAGTTGAGAGATGTCTGGATGGTGGAGAGGAGAGAGCTGAGAGTAGTCTGGAAGGTGGGGAGGAGAGAGCTGAGAGCAGTCTGGAAGGTGGCGAGGAGCGAGCTGAGAGCAGTCCGGAAGGTGGGGTGAGAGCTGAGAGCAGTCTCGAAGGTGGGATGAGAGCTGAGACCAGTCCGGAAGGTGGGATGAGAGCTGAGAGCAGTCTAGAAGGTGAGGTGAGTGCTGAGAGCAGTCTGGAAGGTGGCGAGGAGAGAGCTGAGAGCAGTCTGGATGGCGGGGAGGTGAGAGCTGGGAGCAGACTGGATGGTGGGGAGGTGAGAGCAGTCTGAAAGGTGGGGAGGAGAGAGATGAGAGCAGTCTGGAAGGTGGGGAGGGGAGTGCTGAGAGCAGTCTGGAAGGTGGGGAGGAGAGAGCTGCGAGCAGTCTGGATGGTGGGGAGGTGAGAGCAGTCTGAAAGGTGGGGAGGAGAGAGCTGAGAGCAGTCTGGAAGGTGGGGAGGAGAGTGCTGAGAGCAGTCTGGAAGGTGGCGTAGGAGAGAGCTGAGAGCAGTCTGGATGGTGGGGAGGAGAGAGCTGAGAGCAGTCTGGAAGGTGGGGAGGAGAGAGCTGAGAGCAGTCTGGAAGGTGGAGAGGAGAGAGTTGAGAGCATTCTGGAAGGTGGGGAGGAGAGAGCTGAGAGCAGTCTGGAAGGTGGCGTAGGAGAGAGCTGAGAGCAGTCTGGATGGTGGGGAGGAGAGAGCTGAGAGCAGTCTGGAAGGTGGGGAGGAGAGAGCTGAGAGCAGTCTGGAAGGTGGAGAGGAGAGAGTTGAGAGCAGTCTGGAAGGAGGAGAGAGTTGAGAGCAGTCTGGAAGGTGGCGAGGAGGGAGCTGAGAGCAGTCTGGAAGGTGGGGTGAGAGCTGAGAGAAGTCCGGATGGTGGGGAGGAGAGAGCTGAGAGCAGTCTGGAAGGTGGGGAGGTGAGAGCTGAGAGCAGTCTGGAAGGTGGGGAGGTGAGAGCTGAGTGCAGTCTGGATGGTGGGGAGGAGAGAGCTGGGAGCAGTCTGGATGGTGGGAAGGAGAGAGCTGAGAGCAGTCTGTAATGTGGGGTGAGAGCTGAGAGCAGTCTGGAAGGTGGCGAGGAGAGTGCTGAGAGCAGTCTGGAAGGTGGGGAAAAGAGAGCTGAGAGCAGACTGGAAGGTGGCGAGGAGAGAGCTGAGAGCAATGTGGAACGTGAGGTGAGTGCTGAGAGCAGTCTGGAAGGTGGCGAGGAGAGAGCTGAGAGCAGTCTGGATGGCGGGGAGGTGAGAGCTGGGAGCAGTCTGCATGGTGGGGAGGTGAGAGCAGTCTGAAAGGTGGGGAGGAGAGAGCTGAGAGCAGTCTGGAAGGTGGGGAGGAGAGTGCTGAGAGCAGTCTGGAAGGTGGGGAGGAGAGAGCTGAGAGCAGTCTGGATGGTGGGGAGGTGAGAGCAGTCTGAAAGGTGGGGAGGAGAGAGCTGAGAGCAGTCTGGAAGGTGGGGAGGAGAGTGCTGAGAGCAGTCTGGAAGGTGGCGTAGGAGAGAGCTGAGAGCAGTCTGGATGGTGGGGAGGAGAGAGCTGAGAGCAGTCTGGATGGTGGGGAGGTGAGAGCAGTCTGAAAGGTGGGGAGGAGAGAGCTGAGAGCAGTCTGGAAGGTGGGGAGGAGAGAGCTGAGAGCAGTCTGGATGGTGGGGAGGTGAGAGCAGTCTGAAAGGTGGGGAGGAGAGAACTGAGAGCAGTCTGGAAGGTGGGGCGGAGAGAGCTGAGAGCAGTCTGGAAGGTGGAGAGGAGAGAGTTGAGAGCATTCTGGAAGGTGGGGAGGAGAGTGCTTAAAGCAGTCTGGAAGGTGGGGAGGAGAGAGCTGAGAGCAGTCTGGATGGTGGGGAGGTGAGAGCAGTCTGAAAGGTGGGGAGGAGAGAGCTGAGAGCAGTCTGGAAGGTGGGGAGGAGAGAGCTGAGAGCAGTCTGGAAGGTGGAGAGGAGAGAGTTGAGAGCATTCTGGAAGGTGGGGAGGAGAGTGCTGAGAGCAGTCTGGAAGGTGGCGTAGGAGAGAGCTGAGAGCAGTCTGGATGGTGGGGAGGAGAGAGCTGAGAGCAGTCTGGAAGGTGGGGAGGAGAGAGCTGAGAGCAGTCTGGAAGGTGGAGAGGAGAGAGTTGAGAGCAGTCTGGAAGGTGGAGAGGAGAGAGTTGAGAGCAGTCTGGAAGGTGGCGAGGAGGGAGCTGAGAGCAGTCTGGAAGGTGGGGTGAGAGCTGAGAGCAGTCTGGAAGGTGTGGTGAGAGCTGAGAGCAGTCCGGATGGTGGGGAGGAGAGAGCTGAGAGCAGTTTGGAAGGTGGGGAGGTGAGAGCTGAGAGCAGTCTGGATGGTGGGGAGGAGAGAGCTGGGAGCAGTCTGGATGGTGGGGAGGAGAGAGCTGAGAGCAGTCTGGAATGTGGGGTGAGAGCTGAGAGCAGTCTGGAAGATGGGATGAGAGCTGAGAGCAGTCCGGAAGGTGGGATGAGAGCTGAGAGCAGTCTGGAAGGTGGCGGGGAGAGAGCTGAGAGCAGTTTGGAAGGGGGAATGAGAGCTGAGAGCAGTCTGGGAGGTGGCGAGGTAAGAGTAGAGAGCAGTTTGGAAGGTGGGGTGCTGATAGCAGTCTGGAAGGTGGCGAGGAGAGAGCTGAGAGCTGCCTGGAAGGTGAGATGAGTGCTGAGAGCAGTCTGGAAGGTGGCGAGGAGAGAGCTGAGAACAGTCTGGAAGGTGAGGTGAGTGCTGAGAGCAGTCTGGAAGGTGGCGAGGAGAGAGCTGAGAGCAGTCTGGATGGCGGGGAGGTGAGAGCTGGGAGCAGTCTGGATGGTGGGGAGGAGAGTGCTGAGAGCAGTCTGGAAGGTGGGGAGGTGAGAGGTGAGAGCAGTCTGAAAGGTGGGGAGGAGAGAGCTGAGAGTAGTTTGGAAGGTGGGATGAGAGCTGAGAGCAGTCTGGAAGGTGGCGAGGAGAGAGCTGAGAGCAGTCTCGAAGGTGGGGAGGAGCGTGCTGAGAGCAGTCTGGAAGTTGAGGTGAGTGCTGAGAGCAGTCTGGAAGGTGGGGAGGAGAGAGCTGAGAGCAGTCTGGAAGGTGAGGAGAGAGCTGAGAGCAGTCCGGAAGGTGGGGTGAGAGCTGAGAGCAGTCTGGAAGATGGGATGAGAGCTGAGAGCAGTCTGGAAGGTGGCAGGGAGAGAGCTGAGAGCAGTTTGGAAGGGGGAATGAGAGCTGAGAGCAGTCTGGAAGGTGGGGAGGGGAGTGCTGAGAGCAGTCTGGAAGGTGGGATGAGAGCTGAGAGCAGTCTGGAAGGTGGCAGGGAGAGAGCTGAGAGCAGTTTGGAAGGGGGAATGAGAGCTGAGAGCAGTCTGGAAGGTGGGGAGGGGAGTGCTGAGAGCAGTCTGGAAGGTGGGGAGGAGAGAGCTGAGAGCAGTCTGGATGGTGGGGAGGTGAGAGCAGTCTGAAAGGTGGGGAGGAGAGAGCTGTGAGCAGTGTGGAAGGTGGTGAAGAGAGTGCTGAGAGCATTCTGGAAGGTGGGGACGAGAGAGAGCTGAGAGCAGTCTGGATGGTGGGGAGGAGAGTGCTGAGAGCAGTCTGGAAGGTGGCGAGGAGCGAGCTGAGAGCAGTCTGGAAGGTGGAGAGGAGAGAGTTGAGAGCATTCTGGAAGGTGGGGAGGAGAGAGCTGAGAGCAGTCTGGAAGGTGGGGAGGAGAGAGCTGAGAGCAGTCTGGAAGGTGGCGAGGAGCGAGCTGAGAGCAGTCCGGAAGGTGGGGTGAGAGCTGAGAGCAGTCTCGAAGGTGGGATGAGAGCTGAGAGCAGTCCGGAAGGTGGGATGAGAGCTGAGAGCAGTCTAGAAGGTGAGGTGAGTGCTGAGAGCAGTCTGGAAGGTGGCAAGGAGAGAGCTGAGAGCAGTCTGGATGGCGGGGAGGTGAGAGCTGGGAGCAGACTGGATGGTGGGGAGGTGAGAGCAGTCTGAAAGGTGGGGAGGAGAGAGATGAGAGCAGTCTGGAAGGTGGGGAGGGGAGTGCTGAGAGCAGTCTGGAAGGTGGGGAGGAGAGAGCTGCGAGCAGTCTGGATGGTGGGGAGGTGAGAGCAGTCTGAAAGATGGGGAGGAGAGAGCTGAGACCAGTCTGGAACGTGGTGAAGAGAGTGCTGAGAGCAGTATGGAAGGTGGGGAGGAGAGAGCTGAGAGCAGTCTGGAAGGTGGGGAGGAGAGTGCTGAGAGCAGTCTGGAAGGTGGCGAGGAGAGAGCTGAGACCAGTTTGGAAGGTGGGGAGGAGAGGGCTGAGAGCAGTCTGGAAGGTGGCAAGGAGCGAGCTGAGAGCAGTCTGGAAGGTGGAGAGGAGCGCTGAGAGCAGTTTGGATGGCGGGAAGCTGAGAGCAGTCTGGAAGGTTGGGAGGAGAGTGCTGAGAAAAGTCTGGAAGGTGGCGAGGTTGGAGCTGAGAGCAGTCTGGAAGTTGGGGTGAGAGCTGAGAGCAGTCCGGATGGTGGGGAGCAGAGAGCTGAGAGCAGTCTGGATGGTGGGGAGGAGAGAGCTGAGAGCAGTCTGGAAGGTGGGGAGGAGAGAGCTGAGACCAGTTTGGAAGGTGGGGAGGAGAGGGCTGAGAGCAGTCTGGAAGGTGGCAAGGAGCGAGCTGAGAGCAGTCTGGAAGGTGGAGAGGAGCGCTGAGAGCAGTTTGGATGGCGGGAACCTGAGAGCAGTCTGGAAGGTTGGGAGGAGAGTGCTGAGAAAAGTCTGGAAGGTGGCGAGGTGGGAGCTGAGACCAGTCTGGAAGGTGGGGTGAGAGCTGAGAGCAGTCCGGATGGTGGGGAGCAGAGAGCTGAGAGCAGTCTGGATGGTGGGGAGGAGAGAGCTGAGAGCAGTCTGGTTGGTGGGGAGGAGAGAGCTGAGAGCAGTCTGGATGGTGGGGAGGAGAGAGTTGGGAGCAGTCTGGATGGTGGGGAGAAGAGAGCTGAGAGCAGTCTGGTTGGTGGGGAGGAGAGAGCTGAGAGCAGTCCGGAATGTGGGATCAGAGCTGAGAGCAGTCTGGAAGATGGCGAGGAGAGAGCTGAGAGCAGTCTGACAGGTGGTGAGGAGAGTGCTGAGAGCAGTCTGGAAGGTGGGGAGGAGAGAGCTGAGAGCAGTCTGGATGGTGGGGAGGTGAGAGTAGTCTGAAAGATGGGAGGAGAGAGCTGAGAGCAGTATGGAAGGTGGGGAGCAGAGTGCTGAGAGCATTCTGGAAGGTAGGGAGGAGAGAGCTGAGAGCAGTCTGGAAGGTGGAGAGGAGAGAGTTGAGAGATGTCTGGATGGTGGGGAGGAGAGTGCTGAGAGCAGTCTGGAAGGTGGGGAGGTGAGAGGTGAGAGCAGTCTGAAAGGTGGGGAGGAGAGAGCTGAGAGTAGTTTGGAAGGTGGGATGAGAGCTGAGAGCAGTCTGGAAGGTGGCGAGGAGAGAGCTGAGAGCAGTCTCGAAGGTGGGGAGGAGCGTGCTGAGAGCAGTCTGGAAGTTGAGGTGAGTGCTGAGAGCAGTCTGGAAGGTGGGGAGGAGAGAGCTGAGAGCAGTCTGGAAGGTGAGGAGAGAGCTGAGAGCAGTCCGGAAGGTGGGGTGAGAGCTGAGAGCAGTCTGGAAGATGGGATGAGAGCTGAGAGCAGTCTGGAAGGTGGCAGGGAGAGAGCTGAGAGCAGTTTGGAAGGGGGAATGAGAGCTGAGAGCAGTCTGGAAGGTGGGGAGGGGAGTGCTGAGAGCAGTCTGGAAGGTGGGATGAGAGCTGAGAGCAGTCTGGAAGGTGGCAGGGAGAGAGCTGAGAGCAGTTTGGAAGGGGGAATGAGAGCTGAGAGCAGTCTGGAAGGTGGGGAGGGGAGTGCTGAGAGCAGTCTGGAAGGTGGGGAGGAGAGAGCTGAGAGCAGTCTGGATGGTGGGGAGGTGAGAGCAGTCTGAAAGGTGGGGAGGAGAGAGCTGTGAGCAGTGTGGAAGGTGGTGAAGAGAGTGCTGAGAGCATTCTGGAAGGTGGGGACGAGAGAGAGCTGAGAGCAGTCTGGATGGTGGGGAGGAGAGTGCTGAGAGCAGTCTGGAAGGTGGCGAGGAGCGAGCTGAGAGCAGTCTGGAAGGTGGAGAGGAGAGAGTTGAGAGCATTCTGGAAGGTGGGGAGGAGAGAGCTGAGAGCAGTCTGGAAGGTGGGGAGGAGAGAGCTGAGAGCAGTCTGGAAGGTGGCGAGGAGCGAGCTGAGAGCAGTCCGGAAGGTGGGGTGAGAGCTGAGAGCAGTCTCGAAGGTGGGATGAGAGCTGAGAGCAGTCCGGAAGGTGGGATGAGAGCTGAGAGCAGTCTAGAAGGTGAGGTGAGTGCTGAGAGCAGTCTGGAAGGTGGCAAGGAGAGAGCTGAGAGCAGTCTGGATTGCGGGGAGGTGAGAGCTGGGAGCAGACTGGATGGTGGGGAGGTGAGAGCAGTCTGAAAGGTGGGGAGGAGAGAGATGAGAGCAGTCTGGAAGGTGGGGAGGGGAGTGCTGAGAGCAGTCTGGAAGGTGGGGAGGAGAGAGCTGCGAGCAGTCTGGATGGTGGGGAGGTGAGAGCAGTCTGAAAGATGGGGAGGAGAGAGCTGAGACCAGTCTGGAACGTGGTGAAGAGAGTGCTGAGAGCAGTATGGAAGGTGGTGAGGAGAGAGCTGAGAGCAGTCTGGAAGGTGGGGAGGAGAGAGCTGAGAGCAGTCTGGAAGGTGGGGAGGAGAGTGCTGAGAGCAGTCTGGAAGGTGGGGAGGAGAGAGCTGAGACCAGTTTGGAAGGTGGGGAGGAGAGGGCTGAGAGCAGTCTGGAAGGTGGCAAGGAGCGAGCTGAGAGCAGTCTGGAAGGTGGAGAGGAGCGCTGAGAGCAGTTTGGATGGCGGGAAGCTGAGAGCAGTCTGGAAGGTTGGGAGGAGAGTGCTGAGAAAAGTCTGGAAGGTGGCGAGGTGGGAGCTGAGAGCAGTCTGGAAGGTGGGGTGAGAGCTGAGAGCAGTCCGGATGGTGGGGAGCAGAGAGCTGAGAGCAGTCTGGATGGTGGGGAGGAGAGAGCTGAGAGCAGTCTGGAAGGTGGGGAGGAGAGAGCTGAGACCAGTTTGGAAGGTGGGGAGGAGAGGGCTGAGAGCAGTCCGGAATGTGGGATCAGAGCTGAGAGCAGTCTGGAAGATGGCGAGGAGAGAGCTGAGAGCAGTCTGACAGGTGGTGAGGAGAGTGCTGAGAGCTGTCTGGAAGGTGGGGAGGAGAGAGCTGAGACAAGTCTGGATGGTGGGGAGGTGAGAGTAGTCTGAAAGATGGGGAGGAGAGAGCTGAGAGCAGTATGGAAGGTGGGGAGGAGAGTGCTGAGAGCAGTCTGGAAGGTGGGGAGGAGAGAGCTGAGAGCAGTCTGGATGGTGGAGAGGTGAGAGTAGTATGAAAGATGGGAGGAGAGAGCTGAGAGCAGTATGGAAGGTGGGGAGCAGAGTGCTGAGAGCATTCTGGAAGGTAGGGAGGAGAGAGCTGAGAGCAGTCTGGAAGGTGGAGAGGAGAGAGTTGAGAGATGTCTGGATGGTGGAGAGGAGAGAGCTGAGAGTAGTCTGGAAGGTGGGGAGGAGAGAGCTGAGAGCAGTCTGGAAGGTGGCGAGGAGCGAGCTGAGAGCAGTCCGGAAGGTGGGGTGAGAGCTGAGAGCAGTCTCGAAGGTGGGATGAGAGCTGAGAGCAGTCCGGAAGGTGGGATGAGAGCTGAGAGCAGTCTAGAAGGTGAGGTGAGTGCTGAGAGCAGTCTGGAAGGTAGGGAGGAGAGAGCTGAGAGCAGTCTGGAAGGTGGAGAGGAGAGAGTTGAGAGATGTCTGGATGGTGGAGAGGAGAGAGCTGAGAGTAGTCTGGAAGGTGGAGTGGAGAGAGTTGAGAGCAGTCTGGATGGTGGGGAGCAGAATGCTGCGAGCAGTCTGGAAGGTGGCGAGGAGAGAGCTGAGAGCAGTCTGGATGGTGGGGAGGAGAGAGCTGAGAGCAGTCTGGAAGGTGGCGAGGAGAGAGCTGAGAGCAGTCTGGAAGGTGGCGAGGAGAGAGTTGAGAGCAGTCTGGAAGGTGGCGAGGAGAGAGCTGAGAGCAGTCTGGAAGGTGGAGAGGAGAGTGCTGAGACCAGTTTGGATGGCTGGGAGCTGAGACCAGTCTGGAAGGTGGGGAGGAGAGTGCTGAGAGCAGTCTGGAAGGTGGGGAGGAGAGAGCTGAGACCAGTTTGGAAGGTGGGGAGGAGAGGGCTGAGAGCAGTCCGGAATGTGGGATCAGAGCTGAGAGCAGTCTGGAAGATGGCGAGGAGAGAGCTGAGAGCAGTCTGACAGGTGGTGAGGAGAGTGCTGAGAGCTGTCTGGAAGGTGGGGAGGAGAGAGCTGAGAGAAGTCTGGATGGTGGGGAGGTGAAAGTAGTCTGAAAGATGGGGAGGAGAGAGCTGAGAGCAGTATGGAAGGTGGGGAGGAGAGTGCTGAGAGCAGTCTGGAAGGTGGGGAGGAGAGAGCTGAGAGCAGTCTGGATGGTGGAGAGGTGAGAGTAGTATGAAAGATGGGAGGAGAGAGCTGAGAGCAGTATGGAAGGTGGGGAGCAGAGTGCTGAGAGCATTCTGGAAGGTAGGGAGGAGAGAGCTGAGAGCAGTCTGGAAGGTGGAGAGGAGAGAGTTGAGAGATGTCTGGATGGTGGAGAGGAGAGAGCTGAGAGTAGTCTGGAAGGTGGGGAGGAGAGTGCTGAGAGCAGTCTGGAAGGTGGGGAGGAGAGAGCTGAGACCAGTTTGGAAGGTGGGGAGGAGAGGGCTGAGAGCAGTCCGGAATGTGGGATCAGAGCTGAGAGCAGTCTGGAAGATGGCGAGGAGAGAGCTGAGAGCAGTCTGACAGGTGGTGAGGAGAGTGCTGAGAGCTGTCTGGAAGGTGGGGAGGAGAGAGCTGAGAGAAGTCTGGATGGTGGGGAGGTGAGAGTAGTCTGAAAGATGGGGAGGAGAGAGCTGAGAGCAGTATGGAAGGTGGGGAGGAGAGTGCTGAGAGCAGTCTGGAAGGTGGGGAGGAGAGAGCTGAGAGCAGTCTGGATGGTGGAGAGGTGAGAGTAGTATGAAAGATGGGAGGAGAGAGCTGAGAGCAGTATGGAAGGTGGGGAGCAGAGTGCTGAGAGCATTCTGGAAGGTAGGGAGGAGAGAGCTGAGAGCAGTCTGGAAGGTGGAGAGGAGAGAGTTGAGAGATGTCTGGATGGTGGAGAGGAGAGAGCTGAGAGTAGTCTGGAAGGTGGGGAGGAGAGAGCTGAGAGCAGTCTGGAAGGTGGCGAGGAGCGAGCTGAGAGCAGTCCGGAAGGTGGGGTGAGAGCTGAGAGCAGTCTCGAAGGTGGGATGAGAGCTGAGAGCAGTCCGGAAGGTGGGATGAGAGCTGAGAGCAGTCTAGAAGGTGAGGTGAGTGCTGAGAGCAGTCTGGAAGGTAGGGAGGAGAGAGCTGAGAGCAGTCTGGAAGGTGGAGAGGAGAGAGTTGAGAGATGTCTGGATGGTGGAGAGGAGAGAGCTGAGAGTAGTCTGGAAGGTGGAGTGGAGAGAGTTGAGAGCAGTCTGGATGGTGGGGAGCAGAATGCTGCGAGCAGTCTGGAAGGTGGCGAGGAGAGAGCCGAGAGCAGTCTGGATGGTGGGGAGGAGAGAGCTGAGAGCAGTCTGGAAGGTGGCGAGGAGAGAGCTGAGAGCAGTCTGGAAGGTGGCGAGGAGAGAGTTGAGAGCAGTCTGGAAGGTGGCGAGGAGAGAGCTGAGAGCAGTCTGGAAGGTGGAGAGGAGAGTGCTGAGACCAGTTTGGATGGCTGGGAGCTGAGACCAGTCTGGAAGGTGGGGAGGAGAGTGCTGAGAGCAGTCTGGAAGGTGGGGCCAGAGTTGAGAGCAGTCTGGAAGGTGAGGAGGAGAGAGTTGAGAGCAGTCTGGAAGGTGGCGAGGAGAGAGCTAAGAGCAGTCTGGATGGCGGGGAGGTGAGAGCTGGGAGCAGTCTGGATGGTGGGGAGGTGAGAGCAGTCTGAAAGGTGGGGAGGAGAGAGCTGAGAGCAGTCTGGAAGGTGGGGAGGGGAGTGCTGAGAGCAGTCTGGAAGGTGGGGAGGAGAGAGCTGAGAGCAGTCTGGATGGTGGGGAGGTGAGAGCAGTCTGAAAGATGGGGAGGAGAGAGCTGAGACCAGTCTGGAAGGTGGTGAAGAGAGTGCTGAGAGCAGTCTGGAAGGTGGCGAGGAGAGAGCTGAGAGCAGTCTGGAAGGTGGCGAGGAGAGAGCTGAGAGCAGTCTGCAAGGTGGAGAGGAGAGAGCTGAGAGCAGTCTGGATGGTGGGGAGGAGAGAGCTGAGAGCAGTCTGGAAGGTGGGGTGAGAGCTGAGAGCAGTCCGGATGGTGGGGAGCAGAGAGCTGAGAGCAGTCTGGAAGGTGGGGATGAGAGAGCTGGGAGCAGTCTGGATGGTGGGGAGGAGAGAGCTGAGAGCAGTGTGGAAGGTGGGGAGGAGAGTGCTGAGATCAGTCTGGAAGGTGAGTGCCGAGAGCAGTCTGGATGGCGGGGAGGTGAGAGCAGTCTGACAGGTGGGGAGGAGAGAGCTGAGAGCAGTCTGGAAGGTGGGGAGGAGAGTGCTGAGAGCAGCCTGGAAGGTGGGGAGGAGAGAGCTGAGAGCAGTCTGGATGGTGGGGAGGTGAGAGTAGTCTGAAAGAGGGGGAGGAGAGAGCTGAGAGCAGTATGGAAGGTGGGGAGGAGAGAGCTGAGAGCAGTCTGGAAGGTGGAGAGGAGAGAGTTGAGAGATGTCTGGAAGGTGGAGTGGAGAGAGTTGAGAGCAGTCTGGATGGTGGGGAGGAGAGAGCTGCGAGCAGTCTGGAAGGTGGCGAGGAGAGAGCTGAGAGCAGTCTGGAAGGTGGCGAGGAGAGAGCTGAGAGCAGTCTGGAAGGTGGAGAGGAGAGTGCTGAGACCAGTTTGGATGGCGGGGAGCTCAGACCAGTCTGGAAGGTGGGGAGGAGAGTGCTGAGACCAGTCTGGAAGGTGGAGTGAGAGTTGAGAGCAGTCTGGAAGGTGGCGAGGGGAGAGCTGAGAGCTGTCTGGAGGGTGGCGAGGAGAGAGCTGAGAGCAGTCTGGAAGGTGGGGAGCTGAGAGCAGTCTGGAAGGTGGGGAGGAGAGAGCTGAGAGCAGTCAGGAAGGTGGCGAGGAGAGAGCTGAGAGCAGACTGGAAGGTGGGGAGGAGAGAGCTGAGAGCAGTCTGGAAGGTGGGGAGCTGAGAGCAGTCTGGAAGGTGGCGAGGGGAGAGCTGAGAGCTGTCTGGAAGGTGGCGAGGAGAGGGCTGAGAGCAGTCTGGAAGGTGGGGTAGAGCTGAGAGCAGTCTGGAAGGTGGGGAGGAGAGAGCTGAGAGCAGTCAGGAAGGTGGCGAGGAGAGAGCTGAGAGCAGACTGGAAGGTGGGGTGAGAGCTGAGAGCAGTCTGGATGGTGGGGAGGAGAGAGCTGAGAGTAGTCTGGATGGTGGGGTGAGAGCTGAGAGCAGTCTGGAAGGTGGGGAACAGAGCCGTGAGAGAAGACTGGAAGATGACGAGGAGAGAGCTGAGAGCAGTCTGGAAGGTGAGGAGCGAGCTGAGAGCAGTCTGGAAGGTGGAGAGGAGAGTGCTGGGAGCAGTCTGGATGGTGGGGAGGAGAGAGCTGAGAGCAGTGTGGAAGGTGGGGAGGAGAGTGCTGAGATCAGTCTGGAAGGTGAGTGCCGAGAGCAGTCTGGATGGCGGGGAGGTGAGAGCAGTCTGACAGGTGGGGAGGAGAGAGCTGAGAGCAGTCTGGAAGGTGGGGAGGAGAGAGCTGAGAGCAGTCTGCAAGGTGGAGAGGAGAGAGCTGAGAGCAGTCTGGATGGTGGGGAGGAGAGAGCTGAGAGCAGTCTGGAAGGTGGGGTGAGAGCTGAGAGCAGTCCGGATGGTGGGGAGCAGAGAGCTGAGAGCAGTCTGGAAGGTGGGGATGAGAGAGCTGGGAGCAGTCTGGATGGTGGGGAGGAGAGAGCTGAGAGCAGTGTGGAAGGTGGGGAGGAGAGTGCTGAGATCAGTCTGGAAGGTGAGTGCCGAGAGCAGTCTGGATGGCGGGGAGGTGAGAGCAGTCTGACAGGTGGGGAGGAGAGAGCTGAGAGCAGTCTGGAAGGTGGGGAGGAGAGTGCTGAGAGCAGCCTGGAAGGTGGGGAGGAGAGAGCTGAGAGCAGTCTGGATGGTGGGGAGGTGAGAGTAGTCTGAAAGAGGGGGAGGAGAGAGCTGAGAGCAGTATGGAAGGTGGGGAGGAGAGAGCTGAGAGCAGTCTGGAAGGTGGAGAGGAGAGAGTTGAGAGATGTCTGGAAGGTGGAGTGGAGAGAGTTGAGAGCAGTCTGGATGGTGGGGAGGAGAGAGCTGCGAGCAGTCTGGAAGGTGGCGAGGAGAGAGCTGAGAGCAGTCTGGAAGGTGGCGAGGAGAGAGCTGAGAGCAGTCTGGAAGGTGGAGAGGAGAGTGCTGAGACCAGTTTGGATGGCGGGGAGCTCAGACCAGTCTGGAAGGTGGGGAGGAGAGTGCTGAGACCAGTCTGGAAGGTGGAGTGAGAGTTGAGAGCAGTCTGGAAGGTGGCGAGGGGAGAGCTGAGAGCTGTCTGGAGGGTGGCGAGGAGAGAGCTGAGAGCAGTCTGGAAGGTGGGGAGCTGAGAGCAGTCTGGAAGGTGGGGAGGAGAGAGCTGAGAGCAGTCAGGAAGGTGGCGAGGAGAGAGCTGAGAGCAGACTGGAAGGTGGGGAGGAGAGAGCTGAGAGCAGTCTGGAAGGTGGGGAGCTGAGAGCAGTCTGGAAGGTGGCGAGGGGAGAGCTGAGAGCTGTCTGGAAGGTGGCGAGGAGAGGGCTGAGAGCAGTCTGGAAGGTGGGGTAGAGCTGAGAGCAGTCTGGAAGGTGGGGAGGAGAGAGCTGAGAGCAGTCAGGAAGGTGGCGAGGAGAGAGCTGAGAGCAGACTGGAAGGTGGGGTGAGAGCTGAGAGCAGTCTGGATGGTGGGGAGGAGAGAGCTGAGAGTAGTCTGGATGGTGGGGTGAGAGCTGAGAGCAGTCTGGAAGGTGGGGAACAGAGCCGTGAGAGAAGACTGGAAGATGACGAGGAGAGAGCTGAGAGCATTCTGGAAGGTGAGGAGCGAGCTGAGAGCAGTCTGGAAGGTGGAGAGGAGAGTGCTGGGAGCAGTCTGGATGGTGGGGAGGAGAGAGCTGAGAGCAGTGTGGAAGGTGGGGAGGAGAGTGCTGAGATCAGTCTGGAAGGTGAGTGCCGAGAGCAGTCTGGATGGCGGGGAGGTGAGAGCAGTCTGACAGGTGGGGAGGAGAGAGCTGAGAGCAGTCTGGAAGGTGGGGAGGAGAGTGCTGAGAGCAGCCTGGAAGGTGGGGAGGAGAGAGCTGAGAGCAGTCTGGATGGTGGGGAGGTGAGAGTAGTCTGAAAGAGGGGGAGGAGAGAGCTGAGAGCAGTATGGAAGGTGGGGAGGAGAGAGCTGAGAGCAGTCTGGAAGGTGGAGAGGAGAGAGTTGAGAGATGTCTGGAAGGTGGAGTGGAGAGAGTTGAGAGCAGTCTGGATGGTGGGGAGGAGAGAGCTGCGAGCAGTCTGGAAGGTGGCGAGGAGAGAGCTGAGAGCAGTCTGGAAGGTGGCGAGGAGAGAGCTGAGAGCAGTCTGGAAGGTGGAGAGGAGAGTGCTGAGACCAGTTTGGATGGCGGGGAGCTCAGACCAGTCTGGAAGGTGGGGAGGAGAGTGCTGAGACCAGTCTGGAAGGTGGAGTGAGAGTTGAGAGCAGTCTGGAAGGTGGCGAGGGGAGAGCTGAGAGCTGTCTGGAGGGTGGCGAGGAGAGAGCTGAGAGCAGTCTGGAAGGTGGGGAGCTGAGAGCAGTCTGGAAGGTGGGGAGGAGAGAGCTGAGAGCAGTCAGGAAGGTGGCGAGGAGAGAGCTGAGAGCAGACTGGAAGGTGGGGAGGAGAGAGCTGAGAGCAGTCTGGAAGGTGGGGAGCCGAGAGCAGTCTGGAAGGTGGCGAGGGGAGAGCTGAGAGCTGTCTGGAAGGTGGCGAGGAGAGGGCTGAGAGCAGTCTGGAAGGTGGGGTAGAGCTGAGAGCAGTCTGGAAGGTGGGGAGGAGAGAGCTGAGAGCAGTCAGGAAGGTGGCGAGGAGAGAGCTGAGAGCAGACTGGAAGGTGGGGTGAGAGCTGAGAGCAGTCTGGATGGTGGGGAGGAGAGAGCTGAGAGTAGTCTGGATGGTGGGGTGAGAGCTGAGAGCAGTCTGGAAGGTGGGGAACAGAGCCGTGAGAGAAGACTGGAAGATGACGAGGAGAGAGCTGAGAGCAGTCTGGAAGGTGAGGAGCGAGCTGAGAGCAGTCTGGAAGGTGGAGAGGAGAGTGCTGAGAGCAGTTTGGATGGCGGGGAGCTGAGAGCAGTCTGGAAGGTTGGGAGGAGAGTGCTGAGAGCAGTTTGGATGGTGAGGTGAGTGCTGAGAGCAGTCTGGAAGGTGGCGAGGAGAGAGCTGAGAGCAGTCAGGATGGCGGGGAGGTGAGAGCTGGGAGCAGTCTGGATGGTGGGGAGGAGAGAGTTGAGAGCATTCTGGAATGTGGAGAGGAGAGAGCTGAGAGCAGTCTGGAAGGTGGGGAGGAGAGAGCTGAGACCAGTCTGGAAGGTGGGGACGAGAGAGAGCTGAGAGCAGTCTGGATGGTGGGGAGGAGCGAGCTGAGAGCAGTCTGGAATGTGGAGAGGAGAGAGTTGAGAGCATTCTGGAATGTGGAGAGGAGAGAGCTGAGAGCAGTCTGGAAGGTGGGGAGGAGAGTGCTGAGAGCAGTCTGGAAGGTGGCGAGGAGCGAGCTGAGAGCAGTCTCGAAGGTGGGGTGAGAGCTGAGAGCAGTCTGGAAGGTGGGGAGGAGAGTGCTGAGAGCAGTCTGGAAGGTGGCGAGGAGCGAGCTGGGAGCAGTCTCGAAGATGGGATGAGAGCTGAGAGCAGTCCGGAAGGTGGGATGAGAGTTGAGAGCAGTCTAGAAGGTGGCGGGGAGAGAGCTGAGAGCAGTTTGGAAGGGGGAATGAGAGGTGAGAGCAGTCTGGAAGGTGAGGTGAGTGCTGAGAGCAGTCTGGAAGGTGGCGAGGAGAGAGCTGAGAGCAGTCTGGATGGTGGGGAGGTGAGAGCTGGGAGCAGTCTGGATGGTGGGGAGGTGAGAGCTGGGAGCAGTCTGGATGGTGGGGAGGTGAGAGCAGTCTGAAAGGTGGGGAAGAGTGAGCTGAGAGCAGTCTGGAAGGTGGGGAGGGGAGTGCTGAGAGCAGTCTGGAAGGTGGGGAGGAGAGAGCTGAGAGCAGTCTGGATGGTGGGGAGGTGAGAGCAGTCTGAAAGATGGGGAGGAGAGAGCTGAGACCAGTCTGGAAGGTGGTGAAGAGAGTGCTGAGAGCAGTCTGGAAGGTGGCGAGGAGAGAGCTGAGAGCAGTCTGGAAGGTGGGGAGGAGAGAGCTGAGAGCAGTCTGGATGGTGGGGAGGAGAGAGCTGAGAGCAGTCTGGAAGGTGGGGAGGAGAGTGCTGAGAGCAGTCTGGAAGTTGGCGAGGAGAGAGCTGAGACCAGTTTGGAAGATGGGGAGGAGAGGGCTGAGAGCAGTCTGGAAGGTGGCAAGGAGCGAGCTGAGAGCAGTCTGGAAGGTGGAGATGAGTGCTGAGAACAGTCTGGAAGGTGGCGAGGTGGGAGCTGAGAGCAGTCTGGATGGTGGGGAGGTGAGAGCGGAGAGCAGTCTGGATGGTGGGGAGGAGAGAGCTGGGAGTAGTCCGGATGGTGGGGAGGGGAGTGCTGAGAGCAGTCTGGAAGGTGGGGAGGAGAGAGCTGCGAGCAGTCTGGATGGTGGGGAGGTGAGAGCAGTCTGAAAGGTGGGGAGGAGAGAGCTGAGAGCAGTCTGGAAGGTGGGGAGGAGAGTGCTGAGAGCAGTCTGGAAGGTGGCGTAGGAGAGAGCTGAGAGCAGTCTGGATGGTGGGGAGGAGAGAGCTGAGAGCAGTCTGGAAGGTGGGGAGGAGAGAGCTGAGAGCAGTCTGGAAGGTGGAGAGGAGAGAGTTGAGAGCATTCTGGAAGGTGGGGAGGAGAGAGCTGAGAGCAGTCTGGAAGGTGGTGTAGGAGAGAGCTGGGAGTAGTCCGGATGGTGGGGAGGGGAGTGCTGAGAGCAGTCTGGAAGGTGGCGAGGAGAGAGCTGAGAGCAGACTGGAAGGTGGGGTGAGAGCTGAGAGCAGTCTGGATGGTGGGGAGGAGAGAGCTGAGAGTAGTCTGGATGGTGGGGTGAGAGCTGAGAGCAGTCTGGAAGGTGGGGAACAGAGCCGTGAGAGAAGACTGGAAGATGACGAGGAGAGAGCTGAGAGCAGTCTGGAAGGTGAGGAGCGAGCTGAGAGCAGTCTGGAAGGTGGAGAGGAGAGTGCTGGGAGCAGTCTCGAAGGTGGGGTGAGAGCTGAGAGCAGTCTGGAAGGTGGGGAGGAGAGTGCTGAGAGCAGTCTGGAAGGTGGCGAGGAGCGAGCTGGGAGCAGTCTCGAAGATGGGATGAGAGCTGAGAGCAGTCCGGAAGGTGGGATGAGAGTTGAGAGCAGTCTAGAAGGTGGCGGGGAGAGAGCTGAGAGCAGTTTGGAAGGGGGAATGAGAGGTGCGAGCAGTCTGGAAGGTGAGGTGAGTGCTGAGAGCAGTCTGGAAGGTGGGGAGGAGAGAGCTGAGAGCAGTCTGGTTGGTGGGGAGGAGAGAGCTGAGCGCAGTCCGGAATGTGGGATCAGAGCTGAGAGCAGTCTGGATGGTGGGGAGGTGAGAGCAGTCTGAAAGATGGGGAGGAGAGAGCTGAGACCAGTCTGGAAGGTGGTGAAGAGAGTGCTGAGAGCAGTCTGGAAGGTGGGGAGGAGAGTGCTGAGAGCAGTCTGGAAGGTGGCGAGGAGAGAGCTGAGACCAGTTTGGAAGATGGGGAGGAGAGGGCTGAAAGCAGTCTGGAAGGTGGCAAGGAGCGAGCTGAGAGCAGTCTGGAAGGTGGAGATGCGTGCTGAGAGCAGTTTGGATGGCGGGGAGCTGAGAGCAGTCTGGAAGGTTGGGAGGAGAGAGCTGAGAGCAGTCTGGAAGGTGGGGAGGAGAGTGCTGAGAGCCGTCTGGAAGGTGGGGAGGAGAGAGCTGAGAGCAGTCTGGATGGTGGGGAGGTGAGAGCAGTCTGGAAGGTGGGGAGGAGAGAGCTGAGAGCAGTCTGGAAGGTGGGGAGGAGAGTGCTGAGAGCAGTCTGGAAGTTGGCGAGGAGAGAGCTGAGACCAGTTTGGAAGGTGGGGAGGAGAGGGCTGAGAGCAGTCTGGAAGGTGGCAAGGAGCGAGCTGAGAGCAGTCTGGAAGGTGGAGAGGAGCGCTGAGAGCAGTTTGGATGGCGGGAAGCTGAGAGCAGTCTGGAAGGTTGGGAGGAGAGTGCTGAGAAAAGTCTGGAAGGTGGCGAGGTGGGAGCTGAGAGCAGTCTGGAAGGTGGGGTGAGAGCTGAGAGCAGTCCGGATGGTGGGGAGCAGAGAGCTGAGAGCAGTCTGGATGGTGGGGAGGAGAGAGCTGAGAGCAGTCTGGTTGGTGGGGAGGAGAGAGCTGAGAGCAGTCTGGATGGTGGGGAGGAGAGAGTTGGGAGCAGTCTGGATGGTGGGGAGAAGAGACCTGAGAGCAGTCTGGTTGGTGGGGAGGAGAGAGCTGAGAGCAGTCCGGAATGTGGGATCAGAGCTGAGAGCAGTCTGGAAGATGGCGAGGAGAGAGCTGAGAGCAGTCTGGAAGGTGGGGAGGAGAGTGCTGAGATCAGTCTGGAAGGTGAGGTGAGTGCTGAGAGCAGTCTGGATGGCAGGGAGGTGAGAGGTGGGAGCAGTCTGGATGCTGGGTAGGTGAGAGCAGTCTGACAGGTGGGGAGGAGAGTGCTGAGAGCAGCCTGGAAGGTGGGGAGGAGAGAGCTGAGAGCAGTCTGGATGGTGGGGAGGCGAGAGTAGTCTGAAAGATGGGGAGGAGAGAGCTGAGAGCAGTATGGAAGGTGGGGAGGAGAGTGCTGAGAGCAGTCTGGAAGGTGGGGAGGAGAGAGCTGAGAGCAGTCTGGATGGTGGAGAGGTGAGAGTAGTCTGAAAGATGGGGAGGAGAGAGCTGAGAGCAGTATGGAAGGTGGGGAGCAGAGTGCTGAGAGCATTCTGGAAGGTAGGGAGGAGAGAGCTGAGAGCAGTCTGGAAGGTGGAGAGGAGAGAGTTGAGAGATGTCTGGATGGTGGAGAGGAGAGATCTGAGAGTAGTCTGGAAGGTGGGGAGGAGAGAGCTGAGAGCAGTCTGGAAGGTGGCGAGGAGCGAGCTGAGAGCAGTCCGGATGGTGGGGTGAGAGCTGAGAGCAGTCTCGAAGGTGGGATGAGAGCTGAGAGCAGTCCGGAAGGTGGGATGAGAGCTGAGAGCAGTCTAGAAGGTGAGGTGAGTGCTGAGAGCAGTCTGGAAGGTGGCGAGGAGAGAGCTGAGAGCAGTCTGGATGGCGGGGAGGTGAGAGCTGGGAGCAGACTGGATGGTGGGGAGGTGAGAGCAGTCTGAAAGGTGGGGAGGAGAGAGATGAGAGCAGTCTGGAAGGTGGGGAGGGGAGTGCTGAGAGCAGTCTGGAAGGTGGGGAGGAGAGAGCTGCGAGCAGTCTGGATGGTGGGGAGGTGAGAGCAGTCTGAAAGGTGGGGAGGAGAGAGCTGAGAGCAGTCTGGAAGGTGGGGAGGAGAGTGCTGAGAGCAGTCTGGAAGGTGGCGTAGGAGAGAGCTGAGAGCAGTCTGGATGGTGGGGAGGAGAGAGCTGAGAGCAGTCTGGAAGGTGGGGAGGAGAGAGCTGAGAGCAGTCTGGAAGGTGGAGAGGAGAGAGTTGAGAGCATTCTGGAAGGTGGGGAGGAGAGAGCTGAGAGCAGTCTGGAAGGTGGTGTAGGAGAGAGCTGAGAGCAGTCTGGATGGTGGGGAGGAGAGAGCTGAGAGCAGTCTGGAAGGTGGGGAGGAGAGAGCTGAGAGCAGTCTGGAAGGTGGAGAGGAGAGAGTTGAGAGCAGTCTGGAAGGAGGAGAGAGTTGAGAGCAGTCTGGAAGGTGGCGAGGAGGGAGCTGAGAGCAGTCTGGAAGGTGGGGTGAGAGCTGAGAGAAGTCCGGATGGTGGGGAGGAGAGAGCTGAGAGCAGTCTGGAAGGTGGGGAGGTGAGAGCTGAGAGCAGTCTGGAAGGTGGGGAGGTGAGAGCTGAGAGCAGTCTGGATGGTGGGGAGGAGAGAGCTGGGAGCAGTCTGGATGGTGGGAAGGAGAGAGCTGAGAGCAGTCTGTAATGTGGGGTGAGAGCTGAGAGCAGTCTGGAAGGTGGCGAGGAGAGTGCTGAGAGCAGTCTGGAAGGTGGGGAGGAGAGAGCTGAGAGCAGACTGGAAGGTGGCGAGGAGAGAGCTGAGAGCAATGTGGAACGTGAGGTGAGTGCTGAGAGCAGTCTGGAAGGTGGCGAGGAGAGAGCTGAGAGCAGTCTGGATGGCGGGGAGGTGAGACTGGGAGCAGTCTGCATGGTGGGGAGGTGAGAGCAGTCTGAAAGGTGGGGAGGAGAGAGCTGAGAGCAGTCTGGAAGGTGGGGAGGAGAGTGCTGAGAGCAGTCTGGAAGGTGGGGAGGAGAGAGCTGAGAGCAGTCTGGATGGTGGGGAGGTGAGAGCAGTCTGAAAGGTGGGGAGGAGAGAGCTGAGAGCAGTCTGGAAGGTGGGGAGGAGAGTGCTGAGAGCAGTCTGGAAGGTGGCGTAGGAGAGAGCTGAGAGCAGTCTGGATGGTGGCGAGGAGAGAGCTGAGAGCAGTCTGGATGGTGGGGAGGTGAGAGCAGTCTGAAAGGTGGGGAGGAGAGAGCTGAGAGCAGTCTGGAAGGTGGGGAGGAGAGAGCTGAGAGCAGTCTGGATGGTGGGGAGGTGAGAGCAGTCTGAAAGGTGGGAAGGAGAGAGCTGAGAGCAGTCTGGAAGGTGGAGAGGAGAGAGTTGAGAGCATTCTGGATGGTGGGGAGCTGAGAGCAGTCTGGAAGGTGGGGAGGAGAGAGCTGAGAGCAGTCTGGAAGGTGGCGAGGAGCGAGCTGAGAGCAGTCCGGAAGGTGGGGTGAGAGCTGAGAGCAGTCTCGAAGGTGGGATGAGAGCTGAGAGCAGTCCGGAAGGTGGGTTGAGAGCTGAGAGCAGTCTAGAAGGTGAGGTGAGTGCTGAGAGCAGTCTGGAAGGTGGCGAGGAGAGAGCTGAAAGCAGTCTGGATGGCGGGGAGGTGAGAGCTGGGAGCAGACTGGATGGTGGGGAGGTGAGAGCAGTCTGAAAGGTGGGGAGGAGAGAGATGAGAGCAGTCTGGAAGGTGGGGAGGGGAGTGCTGAGAGCAGTCTGGAAGGTGGGGAGGAGAGAGCTGCGAGCAGTCTGGATGGTGGGGAGGTGAGAGCAGTCTGAAAGGTGGGGAGGAGAGAGCTGAGAGCAGTCTGGAAGGTGGGGAGGAGAGTGCTGAGAGCAGTCTGGAAGGTGGCGTAGGAGAGAGCTGAGAGCAGTCTGGATGGTGGGGAGGAGAGAGCTGAGAGCAGTCTGGAAGGTGGGGAGGAGAGAGCTGAGAGCAGTCTGGAAGGTGGAGAGGAGAGAGTTGAGAGCATTCTGGAAGGTGGGGAGGAGAGAGCTGAGAGCAGTCTGGAAGGTGGTGTAGGAGAGAGCTGAGAGCAGTCTGGATGGTGGGGAGGAGAGAGCTGAGAGCAGTCTGGAAGGTGGGGAGGAGAGAGCTGAGAGCAGTCTGGAAGGTGGAGAGGAGAGAGTTGAGAGCAGTCTGGAAGGAGGAGAGAGTTGAGAGCAGTCTGGAAGGTGGCGAGAAGGGAGCTGAGAGCAGTCTGGAAGGTGGGGTGAGAGCTGAGAGAAGTCCGGATGGTGGGGAGGAGAGAGCTGAGAGCAGTCTGGAAGGTGGGGAGGTGAGAGCTGAGAGCAGTCTGGAAGGTGGGGAGGTGAGAGCTGAGAGCAGTCTGGATGGTGGGGAGGAGAGAGCTGAGAGCAGTCTGGAAGGTGGGGAGGAGAGAGCTGAGAGCAGTCTGGAAGGTGGAGAGGAGAGAGTTGAGAGCATTCTGGAAGGTGGGGAGGAGAGAGCTGAGAGCAGTCTGGAAGGTGGTGTAGGAGAGAGCTGGGAGTAGTCCGGATGGTGGGGAGGGGAGTGCTGAGAGCAGTCTGGAAGGTGGCGAGGAGAGAGCTGAGAGCAGACTGGAAGGTGGGGTGAGAGCTGAGAGCAGTCTGGATGGTGGGGAGGAGAGAGCTGAGAGTAGTCTGGATGGTGGGGTGAGAGCTGAGAGCAGTCTGGAAGGTGGGGAACAGAGCCGTGAGAGAAGACTGGAAGATGACGAGGAGAGAGCTGAGAGCAGTCTGGAAGGTGAGGAGCGAGCTGAGAGCAGTCTGGAAGGTGGAGAGGAGAGTGCTGGGAGCAGTCTCGAAGGTGGGGTGAGAGCTGAGAGCAGTCTGGAAGGTGGGGAGGAGAGTGCTGAGAGCAGTCTGGAAGGTGGCGAGGAGCGAGCTGGGAGCAGTCTCGAAGATGGGATGAGAGCTGAGAGCAGTCCGGAAGGTGGGATGAGAGTTGAGAGCAGTCTAGAAGGTGGCGGGGAGAGAGCTGAGAGCAGTTTGGAAGGGGGAATGAGAGGTGAGAGCAGTCTGGAAGGTGAGGTGAGTGCTGAGAGCAGTCTGGAAGGTGGGGAGGAGAGAGCTGAGAGCAGTCTGGTTGGTGGGGAGGAGAGAGCTGAGCGCAGTCCGGAATGTGGGATCAGAGCTGAGAGCAGTCTGGATGGTGGGGAGGTGAGAGCAGTCTGAAAGATGGGGAGGAGAGAGCTGAGACCAGTCTGGAAGGTGGTGAAGAGAGTGCTGAGAGCAGTCTGGAAGGTGGGGAGGAGAGTGCTGAGAGCAGTCTGGAAGGTGGCGAGGAGAGAGCTGAGACCAGTTTGGAAGATGGGGAGGAGAGGGCTGAAAGCAGTCTGGAAGGTGGCAAGGAGCGAGCTGAGAGCAGTCTGGAAGGTGGAGATGCGTGCTGAGAGCAGTTTGGATGGCGGGGAGCTGAGAGCAGTCTGGAAGGTTGGGAGGAGAGAGCTGAGAGCAGTCTGGAAGGTGGGGAGGAGAGTGCTGAGAGCCGTCTGGAAGGTGGGGAGGAGAGAGCTGAGAGCAGTCTGGATGGTGGGGAGGTGAGAGCAGTCTGGAAGGTGGGGAGGAGAGAGCTGAGAGCAGTCTGGAAGGTGGGGAGGAGAGTGCTGAGAGCAGTCTGGAAGGTGGCGAGGAGAGAGCTGAGACCAGTTTGGAAGGTGGGGAGGAGAGGGCTGAGAGCAGTCTGGAAGGTGGCAAGGAGCGAGCTGAGAGCAGTCTGGAAGGTGGAGAGGAGCGCTGAGAGCAGTTTGGATGGCGGGAAGCTGAGAGCAGTCTGGAAGGTTGGGAGGAGAGTGCTGAGAAAAGTCTGGAAGGTGGCGAGGTGGGAGCTGAGAGCAGTCTGGAAGGTGGGGTGAGAGCTGAGAGCAGTCCGGATGGTGGGGAGCAGAGAGCTGAGAGCAGTCTGGATGGTGGGGAGGAGAGAGCTGAGAGCAGTCTGGTTGGTGGGGAGGAGAGAGCTGAGAGCAGTCTGGATGGTGGGGAGGAGAGAGTTGGGAGCAGTCTGGATGGTGGGGAGAAGAGACCTGAGAGCAGTCTGGTTGGTGGGGAGGAGAGAGCTGAGAGCAGTCCGGAATGTGGGATCAGAGCTGAGAGCAGTCTGGAAGATGGCGAGGAGAGAGCTGAGAGCAGTCTGGAAGGTGGGGAGGAGAGTGCTGAGATCAGTCTGGAAGGTGAGGTGAGTGCTGAGAGCAGTCTGGATGGCAGGGAGGTGAGAGGTGGGAGCAGTCTGGATGCTGGGTAGGTGAGAGCAGTCTGACAGGTGGGGAGGAGAGTGCTGAGAGCAGTCTGGAAGGTGGGGAGGAGAGAGCTGAGAGCAGTCTGGATGGTGGGGAGGTGAGAGTAGTCTGAAAGATGGGGAGGAGAGAGCTGAGAGCAGTATGGAAGGTGGGGAGGAGAGTGCTGAGAGCAGTCTGGAAGGTGGGGAGGAGAGAGCTGAGAGCAGTCTGGATGGTGGAGAGGTGAGAGTAGTCTGAAAGATGGGGAGGAGAGAGCTGAGAGCAGTATGGAAGGTGGGGAGCAGAGTGCTGAGAGCATTCTGGAAGGTAGGGAGGAGAGAGCTGAGAGCAGTCTGGAAGGTGGAGAGGAGAGAGTTGAGAGATGTCTGGATGGTGGAGAGGAGAGATCTGAGAGTAGTCTGGAAGGTGGGGAGGAGAGAGCTGAGAGCAGTCTGGAAGGTGGCGAGGAGCGAGCTGAGAGCAGTCCGGATGGTGGGGTGAGAGCTGAGAGCAGTCTCGAAGGTGGGATGAGAGCTGAGAGCAGTCCGGAAGGTGGGATGAGAGCTGAGAGCAGTCTAGAAGGTGAGGTGAGTGCTGAGAGCAGTCTGGAAGGTGGCGAGGAGAGAGCTGAGAGCAGTCTGGATGGCGGGGAGGTGAGAGCTGGGAGCAGACTGGATGGTGGGGAGGTGAGAGCAGTCTGAAAGGTGGGGAGGAGAGAGATGAGAGCAGTCTGGAAGGTGGGGAGGGGAGTGCTGAGAGCAGTCTGGAAGGTGGGGAGGAGAGAGCTGCGAGCAGTCTGGATGGTGGGGAGGTGAGAGCAGTCTGAAAGGTGGGGAGGAGAGAGCTGAGAGCAGTCTGGAAGGTGGGGAGGAGAGTGCTGAGAGCAGTCTGGAAGGTGGCGTAGGAGAGAGCTGAGAGCAGTCTGGATGGTGGGGAGGAGAGAGCTGAGAGCAGTCTGGAAGGTGGGGAGGAGAGAGCTGAGAGCAGTCTGGAAGGTGGAGAGGAGAGAGTTGAGAGCATTCTGGAAGGTGGGGAGGAGAGAGCTGAGAGCAGTCTGGAAGGTGGTGCAGGAGAGAGCTGAGAGCAGTCTGGATGGTGGGGAGGAGAGAGCTGAGAGCAGTCTGGAAGGTGGGGAGGAGAGAGCTGAGAGCAGTCTGGAAGGTGGAGAGGAGAGAGTTGAGAGCAGTCTGGAAGGAGGAGAGAGTTGAGAGCAGTCTGGAAGGTGGCGAGGAGGGAGCTGAGAGCAGTCTGGAAGGTGGGGTGAGAGCTGAGAGAAGTCCGGATGGTGGGGAGGAGAGAGCTGAGAGCAGTCTGGAAGGTGGGGAGGTGAGAGCTGAGAGCAGTCTGGAAGGTGGGGAGGTGAGAGCTGAGAGCAGTCTGGATGGTGGGGAGGAGAGAGCTGGGAGCAGTCTGGATGGTGGGAAGGAGAGAGCTGAGAGCAGTCTGTAATGTGGGGTGAGAGCTGAGAGCAGTCTGGAAGGTGGCGAGGAGAGTGCTGAGAGCAGTCTGGAAGGTGGGGAGGAGAGAGCTGAGAGCAGACTGGAAGGTGGCGAGGAGAGAGCTGAGAGCAATGTGGAACGTGAGGTGAGTGCTGAGAGCAGTCTGGAAGGTGGCGAGGAGAGAGCTGAGAGCAGTCTGGATGGCGGGGAGGTGAGACTGGGAGCAGTCTGCATGGTGGGGAGGTGAGAGCAGTCTGAAAGGTGGGGAGGAGAGAGCTGAGAGCAGTCTGGAAGGTGGGGAGGAGAGTGCTGAGAGCAGTCTGGAAGGTGGGGAGGAGAGAGCTGAGAGCAGTCTGGATGGTGGGGAGGTGAGAGCAGTCTGAAAGGTGGGGAGGAGAGAGCTGAGAGCAGTCTGGAAGGTGGGGAGGAGAGTGCTGAGAGCAGTCTGGAAGGTGGCGTAGGAGAGAGCTGAGAGCAGTCTGGATGGTGGCGAGGAGAGAGCTGAGAGCAGTCTGGATGGTGGGGAGGTGAGAGCAGTCTGAAAGGTGGGGAGGAGAGAGCTGAGAGCAGTCTGGAAGGTGGGGAGGAGAGAGCTGAGAGCAGTCTGGATGGTGGGGAGGTGAGAGCAGTCTGAAAGGTGGGAAGGAGAGAGCTGAGAGCAGTCTGGAAGGTGGAGAGGAGAGAGTTGAGAGCATTCTGGATGGTGGGGAGCTGAGAGCAGTCTGGAAGGTGGGGAGGAGAGAGCTGAGAGCAGTCTGGAAGGTGGCGATGAGCGAGCTGAGAGCAGTCCGGAAGGTGGGGTGAGAGCTGAGAGCAGTCTCGAAGGTGGGATGAGAGCTGAGAGCAGTCCGGAAGGTGGGTTGAGAGCTGAGAGCAGTCTAGAAGGTGAGGTTAGTGCTGAGAGCAGTCTGGAAGGTGGCGAGGAGAGAGCTGAGAGCATTCTGGATGGCGGGGAGGTGAGAGCTGGGAGCAGACTGGATGGTGGGGAGGTGAGAGCAGTCTGAAAGGTGGGGAGGAGAGAGATGAGAGCAGTCTGGAAGGTGGGGAGGGGAGTGCTGAGAGCAGTCTGGAAGGTGGGGAGGAGAGAGCTGCGAGCAGTCTGGATGGTGGGGAGGTGAGAGCAGTCTGAAAGGTGGGGAGGAGAGAGCTGAGAGCAGTCTGGAAGGTGGGGAGGAGAGTGCTGAGAGCAGTCTGGAAGGTGGCGTAGGAGAGAGCTGAGAGCAGTCTGGATGGTGGGGAGGAGAGAGCTGAGAGCAGTCTGGAAGGTGGGGAGGAGAGAGCTGAGAGCAGTCTGGAAGGTGGAGAGGAGAGAGTTGAGAGCATTCTGGAAGGTGGGGAGGAGAGAGCTGAGAGCAGTCTGGAAGGTGGTGTAGGAGAGAGCTGAGAGCAGTCTGGATGGTGGGGAGGAGAGAGCTGAGAGCAGTCTGGAAGGTGGGGAGGAGAGAGCTGAGAGCAGTCTGGAAGGTGGAGAGGAGAGAGTTGAGAGCAGTCTGGAAGGAGGGGAGAGTTGAGAGCAGTCTGGAAGGTGGCGAGAAGGGAGCTGAGAGCAGTCTGGAAGGTGGGGTGAGAGCTGAGAGAAGTCCGGATGGTGGGGAGGAGTGAGCTGAGAGCAGTCAGGAAGGTGGGGAGGTGAGAGCTGAGAGCAGTCTGGAAGGTGGGGAGGTGAGAGCTGAGAGCAGTCTGGATGGTGGGGAGGAGAGAGCTGGGAGCAGTCTGGATGGTGGGAAGGAGAGAGCTGAGAGCAGTCTGTAATGTGGGGTGAGAGCTGAGAGCAGTCTGGAAGGTGGCGAGGAGAGTGCTGAGAGCAGTCTGGAAGGTGGGGAGGAGAGAGCTGAGAGCAGAATGGAAGGTGGCGAGGAGAGAGCTGAGAGCAATGTGGAACGTGAGGTGAGTGCTGAGAGCAGTCTGGAAGGTGGCGAGGAGAGAGCTGAGAGCAGTCTGGATGGCGGGGAGGTGAGAGCTGGGAGCAGTCTGCATGGTGGGGAGGTGAGAGCAGTCTGAAAGGTGGGGAGGAGAGAGCTGAGAGCAGTCTGGAAGGTGGGGAGGAGAGTGCTGAGAGCAGTCTGGAAGGTGGGGAGGAGAGAGCTGAGAGCAGTCTGGATGGTGGGGAGGTGAGAGCAGTCTGAAAGGTGGGGAGGAGAGAGCTGAGAGCAGTCTGGAAGGTGGGGAGGAGAGTGCTGAGAGCAGTCTGGAAGGTGGCGTAGGAGAGAGCTGAGAGCAGTCTGGATGGTGGGGAGGAGAGAGCTGAGAGCAGTCTGGATGGTGGGGAGGTGAGAGCAGTCTGAAAGGTGGGGAGGAGAGAGCTGAGAGCAGTCTGGAAGGTGGGGAGGAGAGAGCTGAGAGCAGTCTGGATGGTGGGGAGGTGAGAGCAGTCTGAAAGGTGGGGAGGAGAGAGCTGAGAGCAGTCTGGAAGGTGGGGAGGAGAGAGCTGAGAGCAGTCTGGAAGGTGGAGAGGAGAGAGTTGAGAGCAGTCTGGAATGTGGCGAGGAGGGAGCTGAGAGCAGTCTGGAAGGTGGGGTGAGAGCTGAGAGCAGTCTGGAAGGTGGGGTGAGAGCTGAGAGCAGTCCGGATGGTGGGGAGGAGAGAGCTGAGAGCAGTCTGGAAGGTGGGGAGGTGAGAGCTGAGAGCAGTCTGGATGGTGGGGAGGAGAGAGCTGGGAGCAGTCTGGATGGTGGGGAGGAGAGAGCTGAGAGCAGTCTGGAATGTGGGGTGAGAGCTGAGAGCAGTCTGGAAGATGGGATGAGAGCTGAGAGCAGTCCGGAAGGTGGGATGAGAGCTGAGAGCAGTCTGGAAGGTGGCGGGGAGAGAGCTGAGAGCAGTTTGGAAGGGGGAATGAGAGCTGAGAGCAGTCTGGGAGGTGGCGAGGTGAGAGTAGAGAGCAGTTTGGAAGGTGGGGTGCTGAGAGCAGTCTGGAAGGTGGCGAGGAGAGAGCTGAGAGCTGCCTGGAAGGTGAGGTGAGTGCTGAGAGCAGTCTGGAAGGTGGCGAGGAGAGAGCTGAGAACAGTCTGGAAGGTGAGGTGAGTGCTGAGAGCAGTCTGGAAGGTGGCGAGGAGAGAGCTGAGAGCAGTCTGGATGGCGGGGAGGTGAGAGCTGGGAGCAGTCTGGATGGTGGGGAGGAGAGTGCTGAGAGCAGTCTGGAAGGTGGGGAGGTGAGAGGTGAGAGCAGTCTGAAAGGTGGGGAGGAGAGAGCTGAGAGCAGTCTGGAAGGTGGGGAGGTGAAAGTTGAGAGCAGTCTGGATGGTGGGGAGGAGAGAGCTGAGAGCAGTCTGGAATGTGGGGTGAGAGCTGAGAGCAGTCAGGAAGGTGGTGAGGAGAGAGCTGAGAGTAGTTTGGAAGGTGGGATGAGAGCTGAGAGCAGTCTGGAAGATGGCGAGGAGAGAGCTGAGAGCAGTCTCGAAGGTGGGGAGGAGAGTGCTGAGAGCAGTCTGGAAGTTGAGGTGAGTGCTGAGAGCAGCCTGGAAGGTGGGGAGGAGAGAGCTGAGAGCAGTCTGGAAGGTGAGGAGAGAGCTGAGAGCAGTCCGGAAGGTGGGGTGAGAGCTGAGAGCAGTCTGGAAGATGGGATGAGAGCTGAGAGCAGTCCGGAAGGTGGGATGAGAGCTGAGAGCAGTCTGGAAGGTGGGGAGGGGAGTGCTGAGAGCAGTCTGGAAGGTGGGGAGGAGAGAGCTGAGAGCAGTCTGGATGGTGGGGAGTTGAGAGCAGTCTGAAAGGTGGGGAGGAGAGAGCTGTGAGCAGTGTGGAAGGTGGTGAAGAGAGTGCTGAGAGCATTCTGGAAGGTGGGGACGAGAGAGAGCTGAGAGCAGTCTGGATGGTGGGGAGGAGAGTGCTGAGAGCAGTCTGGAAGTTGGCGAGGAGCGAGCTGAGAGCAGTCTGGAAGGTGGAGAGGAGAGAGTTGAGAGCATTCTGGAAGGTGGGGAGGAGAGAGCTGAGAGCAGTCTGGAAGGTGGGGAGGAGAGAGCTGAGAGCAGTCTGGAAGGTGGCGAGGAGCGAGTTGAGAGCAGTCCGGAAGGTGGGGTGAGAGCTGAGAGCAGTCTCGAAGGTGGGATGAGAGCTGAGAGCAGTCCGGAAGGTGGGATGAGAGCTGAGAGCAGTCTAGAAGGTGAGGTGAGTGCTGAGAGCAGTCTGGAAGGTGGCAAGGAGAGAGCTGAGAGCAGTCTGGATGGCGGGGAGGTGAGAGCTGGGAGCAGACTGGATGGTGGGGAGGTGAGAGCAGTCTGAAAGGTGGGGAGGAGAGAGATGAGAGCAGTCTGGAAGGTGGGGAGGGGAGTGCTGAGAGCAGTCTGGAAGGTGGGGAGGAGAGAGCTGCGAGCAGTCTGGATGGTGGGGAGGTGAGAGCAGTCTGAAAGATGGGGAGGAGAGAGCTGAGACCAGTCTGGAACGTGGTGAAGAGAGTGCTGAGAGCAGTCTGGAAGGTGGTGAGGAGAGAGCTGAGAGCAGTCAGGAAGGTGGGGAGGAGAGAGCTGAGAGCAGTCTGGAAGGTGGGGAGGAGAGTGCTGAGAGCAGTCTGGAAGGTGGCGAGGAGAGAGCTGAGACCAGTTTGGAAGGTGGGGAGGAGAGGGCTGAGAGCAGTCTGGAAGGTGGCAAGGAGCGAGCTGAGAGCATTCTGGAAGGTGGAGAGGAGCGCTGAGAGCAGTTTGGATGGCGGGAAGCTGAGAGCAGTCTGGAAGGTTGGGAGGAGAGTGCTGAGAAAAGTCTGGAAGGTGGCGAGGTGGGAGCTGAGAGCAGTCTGGAAGGTGGGGTGAGAGCTGAGAGCAGTCCGGATGGTGGGGAGCAGAGAGCTGAGAGCAGTCTGGATGGTGGGGAGGAGAGAGCTGAGAGCAGTCTGGAAGGTGGGGAGGAGAGAGCTGAGACCAGTTTGGAAGGTGGGGAGGAGAGGGCTGAGAGCAGTCTGGAAGGTGGCAAGGAGCGAGCTGAGAGCAGTCTGGAAGGTGGAGAGGAGCGCTGAGAGCAGTTTGGATGGCGGGAAGCTGAGAGCAGTCTGGAAGGTTGGGAGGAGAGTGCTGAGAAAAGTCTGGAAGGTGGCGAGGTGGGAGCTGAGAGCAGTCTGGAAGGTGGGGTGAGAGCTGAGAGCAGTCCGGATGGTGGGGAGCAGAGAGCTGAGAGCAGTCTGGATGGTGGGGAGGAGAGAGCTGAGAGCAGTCTGGTTGGTGGGGAGGAGAGAGCTGAGAGCAGTCTGGATGGTGGGAAGGAGAGAGTTGGGAGCAGTCTGGATGGGGGGGAGAAGAGAGCTGAGAGCAGTCTGGTTGGTGGGGAGGAGAGAGCTGAGAGCAGTCCGGAATGTGGGATCAGAGCTGAGAGCAGTCTGGAAGATGGCGAGGAGAGAGCTGAGAGCAGTCTGACAGGTGGGGAGGAGACTGCTGAGAGCAGTCTGGAAGGTGGGGAGGAGGAGCTGAGAGCAGTCTGGATGGTGGGGAGGTGAGAGTAGTCTGAAAGATGGGGAGGAGAGAGCTGAGAGCAGTATGGAAGATGGGGAGGAGAGTGCTGAGAGCAGTCTGGAAGGTGGGGAGGAGAGAGCTGAGAGCAGTCTGGATGGTGGAGAGGTGAGAGCAGTCTGAAAGATGGGGAGGAGAGAGCTGAGAGCAGTATGGAAGGTGGGGAGCAGAGTGCTGAGAGCATTCTGGAAGGTAGGGAGGAGAGAGCTGAGAGCAGTCTGGAAGGTGGAGAGGAGAGAGTTGAGAGATGTCTGGATGGTGGAGAGGAGAGAGCTGAGAGTAGTCTGGAAGGTGGGGAGGAGAGAGCTGAGAGCAGTCTGGAAGGTGGCGAGGAGCGAGCTGAGAGCAGTCCGGAAGGTGGGGTGAGAGCTGAGAGCAGTCTCGAAGGTGGGATGAGAGCTGAGAGCAGTCCGGAAGGTGGGATGAGAGCTGAGAGCAGTCTAGAAGGTGAGGTGAGTGCTGAGAGCAGTCTGGAAGGTAGGGAGGAGAGAGCTGAGAGCAGTCTGGAAGGTGGAGAGGAGAGAGTTGAGAGATGTCTGGATGGTGGAGAGGAGAGAGCTGAGAGTGGTCTGGAAGGTGGAGTGGAGAGAGTTGAGAGCAGTCTGGATGGTGGGGAGCAGAATGCTGCGAGCAGTCTGGAAGGTGGCGAGGAGAGAGCCGAGAGCAGTCTGGATGGTGGGGAGGAGAGAGCTGAGAGCAGTCTGGAAGGTGGCGAGGAGAGAGCTGAGAGCAGTCTGGAAGGTGGCGAGGAGAGAGTTGAGAGCAGTCTGGAAGGTGGCGAGGAGAGAGCTGAGAGCAGTCTGGAAGGTGGAGAGGAGAGTGCTGAGACCAGTTTGGATGGCTGGGAGCTGAGACCAGTCTGGAAGGTGGGGAGGAGAGTGCTGAGAGCAGTCTGGAAGGTGGGGCCAGAGTTGAGAGCAGTCTGGAAGGTGAGGAGGAGAGAGTTGAGAGCAGTCTGGAAGGTGGCGAGGAGAGAGCTAAGAGCAGTCTGGATGGCGGGGAGGTGAGAGCTGGGAGCAGTCTGGATGGTGGGGAGGTGAGAGCAGTCTGAAAGGTGGGGAGGAGAGAGTTGAGAGCAGACTGGAAGGTGGCGAGGAGAGAGCTGAGAGCAATGTGGAACGTGAGGTGAGTGCTGAGAGCAGTCTGGAAGGTGGCGAGGAGAGAGCTGAGAGCAGTCTGGATGGCGGGGAGGTGAGAGCTGGGAGCAGTCTGCATGGTGGGGAGGTGAGAGCAGTCTGAAAGGTGGGGAGGAGAGAGCTGAGAGCAGCCTGGAAGGTGGGGAGGAGAGTGCTGAGAGCAGTCTGGAAGGTGGGGAGGAGAGAGCTGAGAGCAGTCTGGATGGTGGGGAGGTGAGAGCAGTCTGAAAGGTGGGGAGGAGAGTGCTGAGAGCAGTCTGGATGGTGGGGAGGAGAGTGCTGAGAGCAGTCTGGAAGGTGGCGTAGGAGAGAGCTGAGAGCAGTCTGGATGGTGGGGAGGAGAGAGCTGAGAGCAGTCTGGATGGTGGGGAGGTGAGAGCAGTCTGAAAGGTGGGGAGGAGAGAGCTGAGAGCAGTCTGGAAGGTGGGGAGGAGAGAGCTGAGAGCAGTCTGGATGGTGGGGAGGTGAGAGCAGTCTGAAAGGTGGGGAGGAGAGAGCTGAGAGCAGTCTGGAAGGTGGGGAGGAGAGAGCTGAGAGCAGTCTGGAAGGTGGAGAGGAGAGAGTTGAGAGCATTCTGGAAGGTGGGGAGGAGAGTGCTGAGAGCAGTCTGGAAGGTGGGGAGGAGAGAGCTGAGAGCAGTCTGGATGGTGGGGAGGTGAGAGCAGTCTGAAAGGTGGGGAGGAGAGAGCTGAGAGCAGTCTGGAAGGTGGGGAGGAGAGTGCTGAGAGCAGTCTGGAAGGTGGCGTAGGAGAGAGCTGAGAGCAGTCTGGATGGTGGGGAGGAGAGAGCTGAGAGCAGTCTGGAAGGTGGGGAGGAGAGAGCTGAGAGCAGTCTGGAAGGTGGAGAGGAGAGAGTTGAGAGCAGTCTGGAAGGTGGAGAGGAGAGAGTTGAGAGCAGTCTGGAAGGTGGCGAGGAGGGAGCTGAGAGCAGTCTGGAAGGTGGGGTGAGAGCTGAGAGCAGTCTGGAAGGTGGGGTGAGAGCTGAGAGCAGTCCGGATGGTGGGGAGGAGAGAGCTGAGAGCAGTCTGGAAGGTGGGGAGGTGAGAGCTGAGAGCAGTCTGGATGGTGGGGAGGAGAGAGCTGGGAGCAGTCTGGATGGTGGGGAGGAGAGAGCTGAGAGCAGTCTGGAATGTGGGGTGAGAGCTGAGAGCAGTCTGGAAGATGGGATGAGAGCTGAGAGCAGTCCGGAAGGTGGGATGAGAGCTGAGAGCAGTCTGGAAGGTGGCGGGGAGAGAGCTGAGAGCAGTTTGGAAGGGGGAATGAGAGCTGAGAGCAGTCTGGGAGGTGGCGAGGTGAGAGTAGAGAGCAGTTTGGAAGGTGGGGTGCTGAGAGCAGTCTGGAAGGTGGCGAGGAGAGAGCTGAGAGCTGCCTGGAAGGTGAGGTGAGTGCTGAGAGCAGTCTGGAAGGTGGCGAGGAGAGAGCTGAGAGCAATCTGGATGGCGGGGAGGTGAGAGCTGGGAGCAGTCTGGATGGTGGGGAGGAGAGTGCTGAGAGCAGTCTGGAAGGTGGGGAGGTGAGAGGTGAGAGCAGTCTGAAAGGTGGGGAGGAGAGAGCTGAGAGCAGTCTGGAAGGTGGGGAGGTGAGAGTTGAGAGCAGTCTGGATGGTGGGGAGGAGAGAGCTGGGAGCAGTCTGGATGGTGGGGAGGAGAGAGCTGAGAGCAGTCTGGAATGTGGGGTGAGAGCTGAGAGCAGTCAGGAAGGTGGGGAGGAGAGAGCTGAGAGTAGTTTGGAAGGTGGGATGAGAGCTGAGAGCAGTCTGGAAGATGGCGAGGAGAGAGCTGAGAGCAGTCTCGAAGGTGGGGAGGAGAGTGCTGAGAGCAGTCTGGAAGTTGAGGTGAGTGCTGAGAGCAGCCTGGATGGTGGGGAGGAGAGAGCTGAGAGCAGTCTGGAAGGTGAGGAGAGAGCTGAGAGCAGTCCGGAAGGTGGGGTGAGAGCTGAGAGCAGTCTGGAAGATGGGATGAGAGCTGAGAGCAGTCCGGGAGGTGGGATGAGAGCTGAGAGCAGTCTGGAAGGTGGCATGGAGAGAGCTGAGAGCAGTTTGGAAGGGGGAATGAGAGCTGAGAGCAGTCTGGAAGGTGGGGAGGGGAGTGCTGAGAGCAGTCTGGAAGGTGGGGAGGAGAGAGCTGAGAGCAGTCTGGATGGTGGGGAGGTGAGAGCAGTCTGAAAGGTGGGGAGGAGAGAGCTGTGAGCAGTGTGGAAGGTGGTGAAGAGAGTGCTGAGAGCATTCTGGAAGGTGGGGACGAGAGAGAGCTGAGAGCAGTCTGGATGGTGGGGAGGAGAGTGCTGAGAGCAGTCTGGAAGTTGGCGAGGAGCGAGCTGAGAGCAGTCTGGAAGGTGGAGAGGAGAGAGTTGAGAGCATTCTGGAAGGTGGGGAGGAGAGAGCTGAGAGCAGTCTGGAAGGTGGGGAGGAGAGAGCTGAGAGCAGTCTGGAAGGTGGCGAGGAGCGAGCTGAGAGCAGTCCGGAAGGTGGGGTGAGAGCTGAGAGCAGTCTCGAAGGTGGGATGAGAGCTGAGAGCAGTCCGGAAGGTGGGATGAGAGCTGAGAGCAGTCTAGAAGGTGAGGTGAGTGCTGAGAGCAGTCTGGAAGGTGGCAAGGAGAGAGCTGAGAGCAGTCTGGATGGCGGGGAGGTGAGAGCTGGGTGCAGACTGGATGGTGGGGAGGTGAGAGCAGTCTGAAAGGTGGGGAGGAGAGAGATGAGAGCAGTCTGGAAGGTGGGGAGGGGAGTGCTGAGAGCAGTCTGGAAGGGGGGGAGGAGAGAGCTGCGAGCAGTCTGGATGGTGGGGAGGTGAGAGCAGTCTGAAAGATGGGGAGGAGAGAGCTGAGACCAGTCTGGAACGTGGTGAAGAGCGTGCTGAGAGCAGTCTGGAAGGTGGTGAGGAGAGAGCTGAGAGCAGTCTGGAAGGTGGGGAGGAGAGAGCTGAGAGCAGTCTGGAAGGTGGGGAGGAGAGTGCTGAGAGCAGTCTGGAAGGTGGCGAGGAGAGAGCTGAGACCAGTTTGGAAGGTGGGGAGGAGAGGGCTGAGAGCAGTCTGGAAGGTGGCAAGGAGCGAGCTGAGAGCAGTCTGGAAGGTGGAGAGGAGCGCTGAGAGCAGTTTGGATGGCGGGAAGCTGAGAGCAGTCTGGAAGGTTGGGAGGAGAGTGCTGAGAAAAGTCTGGAAGGTGGCGAGGTGGGAGCTGAGAGCATTCTGGAAGGTGGGGTGAGAGCTGAGAGCAGTCCGGATGGTGGGGAGCAGAGAGCTGAGAGCAGTCTGGATGGTGGGGAGGAGAGAGCTGAGAGCAGTCTGGAAGGTGGGGAGGAGAGAGCTGAGACCAGTTTGGAAGGTGGGGAGGAGAGGGCTGAGAGCAGTCTGGAAGGTGGCAAGGAGCGAGCTGAGAGCAGTCTGGAAGGTGGAGAGGAGCGCTGAGAGCAGTTTGGATGGCGGGAAGCTGAGAGCAGTCTGGAAGGTTGGGAGGAGAGTGCTGAGAAAAGTCTGGAAGGTGGCGAGGTGGGAGCTGAGAGCAGTCTGGAAGGTGGGGTGAGAGCTGAGAGCAGTCCGGATGGTGGGGAGCAGAGAGCTGAGAGCAGTCTGGATGGTGGGGAGGAGAGAGCTGAGAGCAGTCTGGTTGGTGGGGAGGAGAGAGCTGAGAGCAGTCTGGATGGTGGGGAGGAGAGAGTTGGGAGCAGTCTGGATGGTGGGGAGAAGAGAGCTGAGAGCAGTCTGGTTGGTGGGGAGGAGAGAGCTGAGAGCAGTCCGGAATGTGGGATCAGAGCTGAGAGCAGTCTGGAAGATGGCGAGGAGAGAGCTGAGAGCAGTCTGACAGGTGGGGAGGAGAGTGCTGAGAGCAGTCTGGAAGGTGGGGAGGAGAGAGCTGAGAGCAGTCTGGATGGTGGGGAGGTGAGAGTAGTCTGAAAGATGGGGAGGAGAGAGCTGAGAGCAGTATGGAAGGTGGGGAGGAGAGTGCTGAGAGCAGTCTGGAAGGTGGGGAGGAGAGAGCTGAGAGCAGTCTGGATGGTGGAGAGGTGAGAGCAGTCTGAAAGATGGGGAGGAGAGAGCTGAGAGCAGTATGGAAGGTGGGGAGCAGAGTGCTGAGAGCATTCTGGAAGGTAGGGAGGAGAGAGCTGAGAGCAGTCTGGAAGGTGGAGAGGAGAGAGTTGAGAGATGTCTGGATGGTGGAGAGGAGAGAGCTGAGAGTAGTCTGGAAGGTGGGGAGGAGAGAGCTGAGAGCAGTCTGGAAGGTGGCGAGGAGCGAGCTGAGAGCAGTCCGGAAGGTGGGGTGAGAGCTGAGAGCAGTCTCGAAGGTGGGATGAGAGCTGAGAGCAGTCCGGAAGGTGGGATGAGAGCTGAGAGCAGTCTAGAAGGTGAGGTGAGTGCTGAGAGCAGTCTGGAAGGTAGGGAGGAGAGAGCTGAGAGCAGTCTGGAAGGTGGAGAGGAGAGAGTTGAGAGATGTCTGGATGGTGGAGAGGAGAGAGCTGAGAGTAGTCTGGAAGGTGGAGTGGAGAGAGTTGAGAGCAGTCTGGATGGTGGGGAGCAGAATGCTGCGAGCAGTCTGGAAGGTGGCGAGGAGAGAGCCGAGAGCAGTCTGGATGGTGGGGAGGAGAGAGCTGAGAGCAGTCTGGAAGGTGGCGAGGAGAGAGCTGAGAGCAGTCTGGAAGGTGGCGAGGAGAGAGTTGAGAGCAGTCTGGAAGGTGGAGAGGAGAGAGTTGAGAGCATTCTGGAAGGTGGGGAGGAGAGAGCTGAGAGCAGTCTGGAAGGTGGGGAGGAGAGAGCTGAGAGCAGTCTGGAAGGTGGCGAGGAGCGAGCTGAGAGCAGTCCGGAAGGTGGGGTGAGAGCTGAGAGCAGTCTCGAAGGTGGGATGAGAGCTGAGAGCAGTCCGGAAGGTGGGATGAGAGCTGAGAGCAGTCTAGAAGGTGAGGTGAGTGCTGAGAGCAGTCTGGAAGGTGGCAAGGAGAGAGCTGAGAGCAGTCTGGATGGCGGGGAGGTGAGAGCTGGGAGCAGACTGGATGGTGGGGAGGTGAGAGCAGTCTGAAAGGTGGGGAGGAGAGAGATGAAAGCAGTCTGGAAGGTGGGGAGGGGAGTGCTGAGAGCAGTCTGGAAGGGGGGGAGGAGAGAGCTGCGAGCAGTCTGGATGGTGGGGAGGTGAGAGCAGTCTGAAAGATGGGGAGGAGAGAGCTGAGACCAGTCTGGAACGTGGTGAAGAGAGTGCTGAGAGCAGTCTGGAAGGTGGTGAGGAGAGAGCTGAGAGCAGTCTGGAAGGTGGGGAGGAGAGAGCTGAGAGCAGTCTGGAAGGCGGGGAGGAGAGTGCTGAGAGCAGTCTGGAAGGTGGCGAGGAGAGAGCTGAGACCAGTTTGGAAGGTGGGGAGGAGAGGGCTGAGAGCAGTCTGGAAGGTGGCAAGGAGCGAGCTGAGAGCAGTCTGGAAGGTGGAGAGGAGCGCTGAGAGCAGTTTGGATGGCGGGAAGCTGAGAGCAGTCTGGAAGGTTGGGAGGAGAGTGCTGAGAAAAGTCTGGAAGGTGGCGAGGTGGGAGCTGAGAGCATTCTGGAAGGTGGGGTGAGAGCTGAGAGCAGTCCGGATGGTGGGGAGCAGAGAGCTGAGAGCAGTCTGGATGGTGGGGAGGAGAGAGCTGAGAGCAGTCTGGAAGGTGGGGAGGAGAGAGCTGAGACCAGTTTGGAAGGTGGGGAGGAGAGTGCTGAGAGCAGTCTGGAAGGTGGCAAGGAGCGAGCTGAGAGCAGTCTGGAAGGTGGAGAGGAGCGCTGAGAGCAGTTTGGATGGCGGGAAGCTGAGAGCAGTCTGGAAGGTTGGGAGGAGAGTGCTGAGAAAAGTCTGGAAGGTGGCGAGGTGGGAGCTGAGAGAAGTCTGGAAGGTGGGGTGAGAGCTGAGAGCAGTCCGGATGGTGGGGAGCAGAGAGCTGAGAGCAGTCTGGATGGTGGGGAGGAGAGAGCTGAGAGCAGTCTGGTTGGTGGGGAGGAGAGAGCTGAGAGCAGTCTGGATGGTGGGGAGGAGAGAGTTGGGAGCAGTCTGGATGGTGGGGAGAAGAGAGCTGAGAGCAGTCTGGTTGGTGGGGAGGAGAGAGCTGAGAGCAGTCCGGAATGTGGGATCAGAGCTGAGAGCAGTCTGGAAGATGGCGAGGAGAGAGCTGAGAGCAGTCTGACAGGTGGGGAGGAGAGTGCTGAGAGCAGTCTGGAAGGTGGGGAGGAGAGAGCTGAGAGCAGTCTGGATGGTGGGGAGGTGAGAGTAGTCTGAAAGATGGGGAGGAGAGAGCTGAGAGCAGTATGGAAGGTGGGGAGGAGAGTGCTGAGAGCAGTCTGGAAGGTGGGGAGGAGAGAGCTGAGAGCAGTCTGGATGGTGGAGAGGTGAGAGCAGTCTGAAAGATGGGGAGGAGAGAGCTGAGAGCAGTATGGAAGGTGGGGAGCAGAGTGCTGAGAGCATTCTGGAAGGTAGGGAGGAGAGAGCTGAGAGCAGTCTGGAAGGTGGAGAGGAGAGAGTTGAGAGATGTCTGGATGGTGGAGAGGAGAGAGCTGAGAGTAGTCTGGAAGGTGGGGAGGAGAGAGCTGAGAGCAGTCTGGAAGGTGGCGAGGAGCGAGCTGAGAGCAGTCCGGAAGGTGGGGTGAGAGCTGAGAGCAGTCTCGAAGGTGGGATGAGAGCTGAGAGCAGTCCGGAAGGTGGGATGAGAGCTGAGAGCAGTCTAGAAGGTGAGGTGAGTGCTGAGAGCAGTCTGGAAGGTAGGGAGGAGAGAGCTGAGAGCAGTCTGGAAGGTGGAGAGGAGAGAGTTGAGAGATGTCTGGATGGTGGAGAGGAGAGAGCTGAGAGTAGTCTGGAAGGTGGAGTGGAGAGAGTTGAGAGCAGTCTGGATGGTGGGGAGCAGAATGCTGCGAGCAGTCTGGAAGGTGGCGAGGAGAGAGCCGAGAGCAGTCTGGATGGTGGGGAGGAGAGAGCTGAGAGCAGTCTGGAAGGTGGCGAGGAGAGAGCTGAGAGCAGTCTGGAAGGTGGCGAGGAGAGAGTTGAGAGCAGTCTGGAAGGTGGCGAGGAGAGAGCTGAGAGCAGTCTGGAAGGTGGAGAGGAGAGTGCTGAGACCAGTTTGGATGGCTGGGAGCTGAGACCAGTCTGGAAGGTGGGGAGGAGAGTGCTGAGAGCAGTCTGGAAGGTGGGGCCAGAGTTGAGAGCAGTCTGGAAGGTGAGGAGGAGAGAGTTGAGAGCAGTCTGGAAGGTGGCGAGGAGAGAGCTAAGAGCAGTCTGGATGGCGGGGAGGTGAGAGCTGGGAGCAGTCTGGATGGTGGGGAGGTGAGAGCAGTCTGAAAGGTGGGGAGGAGAGAGTTGAGAGCAGACTGGAAGGTGGCGAGGAGAGAGCTGAGAGCAATGTGGAACGTGAGGTGAGTGCTGAGAGCAGTCTGGAAGGTGGCGAGGAGAGAGCTGAGAGCAGTCTGGATGGCGGGGAGGTGAGAGCTGGGAGCAGTCTGCATGGTGGGGAGGTGAGAGCAGTCTGAAAGGTGGGGAGGAGAGAGCTGAGAGCAGCCTGGAAGGTGGGGAGGAGAGTGCTGAGAGCAGTCTGGAAGGTGGGGAGGAGAGAGCTGAGAGCAGTCTGGATGGTGGGGAGGTGAGAGCAGTCTGAAAGGTGGGGAGGAGAGTGCTGAGAGCAGTCTGGAAGGTGGGGAGGAGAGTGCTGAGAGCAGTCTGGAAGGTGGCGTAGGAGAGAGCTGAGAGCAGTCTGGATGGTGGGGAGGAGAGAGCTGAGAGCAGTCTGGATGGTGGGGAGGTGAGAGCAGTCTGAAAGGTGGGGAGGAGAGAGCTGAGAGCAGTCTGGAAGGTGGGGAGGAGAGAGCTGAGAGCAGTCTGGATGGTGGGGAGGTGAGAGCAGTCTGAAAGGTGGGGAGGAGAGAGCTGAGAGCAGTCTGGAAGGTGGGGAGGAGAGAGCTGAGAGCAGTCTGGAAGGTGGAGAGGAGAGAGTTGAGAGCATTCTGGAAGGTGGGGAGGAGAGTGCTGAGAGCAGTCTGGAAGGTGGGGAGGAGAGAGCTGAGAGCAGTCTGGATGGTGGGGAGGTGAGAGCAGTCTGAAAGGTGGGGAGGAGAGAGCTGAGAGCAGTCTGGAAGGTGGGGAGGAGAGTGCTGAGAGCAGTCTGGAAGGTGGCGTAGGAGAGAGCTGAGAGCAGTCTGGATGGTGGGGAGGAGAGAGCTGAGAGCAGTCTGGAAGGTGGGGAGGAGAGAGCTGAGAGCAGTCTGGAAGGTGGAGAGGAGAGAGTTGAGAGCAGTCTGGAAGGTGGAGAGGAGAGAGTTGAGAGCAGTCTGGAAGGTGGCGAGGAGGGAGCTGAGAGCAGTCTGGAAGGTGGGGTGAGAGCTGAGAGCAGTCTGGAAGGTGGGGTGAGAGCTGAGAGCAGTCCGGATGGTGGGGAGGAGAGAGCTGAGAGCAGTCTGGAAGGTGGGGAGGTGAGAGCTGAGAGCAGTCTGGATGGTGGGGAGGAGAGAGCTGGGAGCAGTCTGGATGGTGGGGAGGAGAGAGCTGAGAGCAGTCTGGAATGTGGGGTGAGAGCTGAGAGCAGTCTGGAAGATGGGATGAGAGCTGAGAGCAGTCCGGAAGGTGGGATGAGAGCTGAGAGCAGTCTGGAAGGTGGCGGGGAGAGAGCTGAGAGCAGTTTGGAAGGGGGAATGAGAGCTGAGAGCAGTCTGGGAGGTGGCGAGGTGAGAGTAGAGAGCAGTTTGGAAGGTGGGGTGCTGAGAGCAGTCTGGAAGGTGGCGAGGAGAGAGCTGAGAGCTGCCTGGAAGGTGAGGTGAGTGCTGAGAGCAGTCTGGAAGGTGGCGAGGAGAGAGCTGAGAGCAATCTGGATGGCGGGGAGGTGAGAGCTGGGAGCAGTCTGGATGGTGGGGAGGAGAGTGCTGAGAGCAGTCTGGAAGGTGGGGAGGTGAGAGGTGAGAGCAGTCTGAAAGGTGGGGAGGAGAGAGCTGAGAGCAGTCTGGAAGGTGGGGAGGTGAGAGTTGAGAGCAGTCTGGATGGTGGGGAGGAGAGAGCTGGGAGCAGTCTGGATGGTGGGGAGGAGAGAGCTGAGAGCAGTCTGGAATGTGGGGTGAGAGCTGAGAGCAGTCAGGAAGGTGGGGAGGAGAGAGCTGAGAGTAGTTTGGAAGGTGGGATGAGAGCTGAGAGCAGTCTGGAAGATGGCGAGGAGAGAGCTGAGAGCAGTCTCGAAGGTGGGGAGGAGAGTGCTGAGAGCAGTCTGGAAGTTGAGGTGAGTGCTGAGAGCAGCCTGGATGGTGGGGAGGAGAGGGCTGAGAGCAGTCTGGAAGGTGAGGAGAGAGCTGAGAGCAGTCCGGAAGGTGGGGTGAGAGCTGAGAGCAGTCTGGAAGATGGGATGAGAGCTGAGAGCAGTCCGGGAGGTGGGATGAGAGCTGAGAGCAGTCTGGAAGGTGGCAGGGAGAGAGCTGAGAGCAGTTTGGAAGGGGGAATGAGAGCTGAGAGCAGTCTGGAAGGTGGGGAGGGGAGTGCTGAGAGCAGTCTGGAAGGTGGGGAGGAGAGAGCTGAGAGCAGGCTGGATGGTGGGGAGGTGAGAGCAGTCTGAAAGGTGGGGAGGAGAGAGCTGTGAGCAGTGTGGAAGGTGGTGAAGAGAGTGCTGAGAGCATTCTGGAAGGTGGGGACGAGAGAGAGCTGAGAGCAGTCTGGATGGTGGGGAGGAGAGTGCTGAGAGCAGTCTGGAAGTTGGCGAGGAGCGAGCTGAGAGCAGTCTGGAAGGTGGAGAGGAGAGAGTTGAGAGCATTCTGGAAGGTGGGGAGGAGAGAGCTGAGAGCAGTCTGGAAGGTGGGGAGGAGAGAGCTGAGAGCAGTCTGGAAGGTGGCGAGGAGCGAGCTGAGAGCAGTCCGGAAGGTGGGGTGAGAGCTGAGAGCAGTCTCGAAGGTGGGATGAGAGCTGAGAGCAGTCCGGAAGGTGGGATGAGAGCTGAGAGCAGTCTAGAAGGTGAGGTGAGTGCTGAGAGCAGTCTGGAAGGTGGCAAGGAGAGAGCTGAGAGCAGTCTGGATGGCGGGGAGGTGAGAGCTGGGAGCAGACTGGATGGTGGGGAGGTGAGAGCAGTCTGAAAGGTGGGGAGGAGAGAGATGAGAGCAGTCTGGAAGGTGGGGAGGGGAGTGCTGAGAGCAGTCTGGAAGGGGGGTGGAGAGAGCTGCGAGCAGTCTGGATGGTGGGGAGGTGAGAGCAGTCTGAAAGATGGGGAGGAGAGAGCTGAGACCAGTCTGGAACGTGGTGAAGAGAGTGCTGAGAGCAGTCTGGAAGGTGGTGAGGAGAGAGCTGAGAGCAGTCTGGAAGGTGGGGAGGAGAGAGCTGAGAGCAGTCTGGAAGGTGGGGAGGAGAGTGCTGAGAGCAGTCTGGAAGGTGGCGAGGAGAGAGCTGAGACCAGTTTGGAAGGTGGGGAGGAGAGGGCTGAGAGCAGTCTGGAAGGTGGCAAGGAGCGAGCTGAGAGCAGTCTGGAAGGTGGAGAGGAGCGCTGAGAGCAGTTTGGATGGCGGGAAGCTGAGAGCAGTCTGGAAGGTTGGGAGGAGAGTGCTGAGAAAAGTCTGGAAGGTGGCGAGGTGGGAGCTGAGAGCATTCTGGAAGGTGGGGTGAGAGCTGAGAGCAGTCCGGATGGTGGGGAGCAGAGAGCTGAGAGCAGTCTGGATGGTGGGGAGGAGAGAGCTGAGAGCAGTCTGGAAGGTGGGGAGGAGAGAGCTGAGACCAGTTTGGAAGGTGGGGAGGAGAGGGCTGAGAGCAGTCTGGAAGGTGGCAAGGAGCGAGCTGAGAGCAGTCTGGAAGGTGGAGAGGAGCGCTGAGAGCAGTTTGGATGGCGGGAAGCTGAGAGCAGTCTGGAAGGTTGGGAGGAGAGTGCTGAGAAAAGTCTGGAAGGTGGCGAGGTGGGAGCTGAGAGCAGTCTGGAAGGTGGGGTGAGAGCTGAGAGCAGTCCGGATGGTGGGGAGCAGAGAGCTGAGAGCAGTCTGGATGGTGGGGAGGAGAGAGCTGAGAGCAGTCTGGTTGGTGGGGAGGAGAGAGCTGAGAGCAGTCTGGATGGTGGGGAGGAGAGAGTTGGGAGCAGTCTGGATGGTGGGGAGAAGAGAGCTGAGAGCAGTCTGGTTGGTGGGGAGGAGAGAGCTCAGAGCAGTCCGGAATGTGGGATCAGAGCTGAGAGCAGTCTGGAAGATGGCGAGGAGAGAGCTGAGAGCAGTCTGACAGGTGGGGAGGAGAGTGCTGAGAGCAGTCTGGAAGGTAGGGAGGAGAGAGCTGAGAGCAGTCTGGATGGTGGGGAGGTGAGAGTAGTCTGAAAGATGGGGAGGAGAGAGCTGAGAGCAGTATGGAAGGTGGGGAGGAGAGTGCTGAGAGCAGTCTGGAAGGTGGGGAGGAGAGAGCTGAGAGCAGTCTGGATGGTGGAGAGGTGAGAGCAGTCTGAAAGATGGGGAGGAGAGAGCTGAGAGCAGTATGGAAGGTGGGGAGCAGAGTGCTGAGAGCATTCTGGAAGGTAGGGAGGAGAGAGCTGAGAGCAGTCTGGAAGGTGGAGAGGAGAGAGTTGAGAGATGTCTGGATGGTGGAGAGGAGAGAGCTGAGAGTAGTCTGGAAGGTGGGGAGGAGAGAGCTGAGAGCAGTCTGGAAGGTGGCGAGGAGCGAGCTGAGAGCAGTCCGGAAGGTGGGGTGAGAGCTGACAGCAGTCTCGAAGGTGGGATGAGAGCTGAGAGCAGTCCGGAAGGTGGGATGAGAGCTGAGAGCAGTCTAGAAGGTGAGGTGAGTGCTGAGAGCAGTCTGGAAGGTAGGGAGGAGAGAGCTGAGAGCAGTCTGGAAGGTGGAGAGGAGAGAGTTGAGAGATGTCTGGATGGTGGAGAGGAGAGAGCTGAGAGTAGTCTGGAAGGTGGAGTGGAGAGAGTTGAGAGCAGTCTGGATGGTGGGGAGCAGAATGCTGCGAGCAGTCTGGAAGGTGGCGAGGAGAGAGCCGAGAGCAGTCTGGATGGTGGGGAGGAGAGAGCTGAGAGCAGTCTGGAAGGTGGCGAGGAGAGAGCTGAGAGCAGTCTGGAAGGTGGCGAGGAGAGAGTTGAGAGCAGTCTGGAAGGTGGCGAGGAGAGAGCTGAGAGCAGTCTGGAAGGTGGAGAGGAGAGTGCTGAGACCAGTTTGGATGGCTGGGAGCTGAGACCAGTCTGGAAGGTGGGGAGGAGAGTGCTGAGAGCAGTCTGGAAGGTGGGGCCAGAGTTGAGAGCAGTCTGGAAGGTGAGGAGGAGAGAGTTGAGAGCAGTCTGGAAGGTGGCGAGGAGAGAGCTAAGAGCAGTCTGGATGGCGGGGAGGTGAGAGCTGGGAGCAGTCTGGATGGTGGGGAGGTGAGAGCAGTCTGAAAGGTGGGGAGGAGAGAGCTGAGAGCAGTCTGGAAGGTGGGGAGGGGAGTGCTGAGAGCAGTCTGGAAGGTGGGGAGGAGAGAGCTGAGAGCAGTCTGGATGGTGGGGAGGTGAGAGCAGTCTGAAAGATGGGGAGGAGAGAGCTGAGACCAGTCTGGAAGGTGGTGAAGAGAGTGCTGAGAGCAGTCTGGAAGGTGGCGAGGAGAGAGCTGAGAGCAGTCTGGAAGGTGGCGAGGAGAGAGCTGAGAGCAGTCTGCAAGGTGGAGAGGAGAGAGCTGAGAGCAGTCTGGATGGTGGGGAGGAGAGAGCTGAGAGCAGTCTGGAAGGTGGGGTGAGAACTGAGAGCAGTCCGGATGGTGGGGAGCAGAGAGCTGAGAGCAGTCTGGAAGGTGGGGATGAGAGAGCTGGGAGCAGTCTGGATGGTGGGGAGGAGAGAGCTGAGAGCAGTGTGGAAGGTGGGGAGGAGAGTGCTGAGATCAGTCTGGAAGGTGAGTGCCGAGAGCAGTCTGGATGGCGGGGAGGTGAGAGCAGTCTGACAGGTGGGGAGGAGCGAGCTGAGAGCAGTCCGGAAGGTGGGGTGAGAGCTGAGAGCAGTCTCGAAGGTGGGATGAGAGCTGAGAGCAGTCCGGAAGGTGGGATGAGAGCTGAGAGCAGTCTAGAAGGTGAGGTGAGTGCTGAGAGCAGTCTGGAAGGTGGCAAGGAGAGAGCTGAGAGCAGTCTGGATGGCGGGGAGGTGAGAGCTGGGAGCAGACTGGATGGTGGGGAGGTGAGAGCAGTCTGAAAGGTGGGGAGGAGAGAGATGAGAGCAGTCTGGAAGGTGGGGAGGGGAGTGCTGAGAGCAGTCTGGAAGGGGGGGAGGAGAGAGCTGCGAGCAGTCTGGATGGTGGGGAGGTGAGAGCAGTCTGAAAGATGGGGAGGAGAGAGCTGAGACCAGTCTGGAACGTGGTGAAGAGAGTGCTGAGAGCAGTCTGGAAGGTGGTGAGGAGAGAGCTGAGAGCAGTCTGGAAGGTGGGGAGGAGAGAGCTGAGAGCAGTCTGGAAGGTGGGGAGGAGAGTGCTGAGAGCAGTCTGGAAGGTGGCGAGGAGAGAGCTGAGACCAGTTTGGAAGGTGGGGAGGAGAGGGCTGAGAGCAGTCTGGAAGGTGGCAAGGAGCGAGCTGAGAGCAGTCTGGAAGGTGGAGAGGAGCGCTGAGAGCAGTTTGGATGGCGGGAAGCTGAGAGCAGTCTGGAAGGTTGGGAGGAGAGTGCTGAGAAAAGTCTGGAAGGTGGCGAGGTGGGAGCTGAGAGCATTCTGGAAGGTGGGGTGAGAGCTGAGAGCAGTCCGGATGGTGGGGAGCAGAGAGCTGAGAGCAGTCTGGATGGTGGGGAGGAGAGAGCTGAGAGCAGTCTGGAAGGTGGGGAGGAGAGAGCTGAGACCAGTTTGGAAGGTGGGGAGGAGAGGGCTGAGAGCAGTCTGGAAGGTGGCAAGGAGCGAGCTGAGAGCAGTCTGGAAGGTGGAGAGGAGCGCTGAGAGCAGTTTGGATGGCGGGAAGCTGAGAGCAGTCTGGAAGGTTGGGAGGAGAGTGCTGAGAAAAGTCTGGAAGGTGGCGAGGTGGGAGCTGAGAGCAGTCTGGAAGGTGGGGTGAGAGCTGAGAGCAGTCCGGATGGTGGGGAGCAGAGAGCTGAGAGCAGTCTGGATGGTGGGGAGGAGAGAGCTGAGAGCAGTCTGGTTGGTGGGGAGGAGAGAGCTGAGAGCAGTCTGGATGGTGGGGAGGAGAGAGTTGGGAGCAGTCTGGATGGTGGGGAGAAGAGAGCTGAGAGCAGTCTGGTTGGTGGGGAGGAGAGAGCTGAGAGCAGTCCGGAATGTGGGATCAGAGCTGAGAGCAGTCTGGAAGATGGCGAGGAGAGAGCTGAGAGCAGTCTGACAGGTGGGGAGGAGAGTGCTGAGAGCAGTCTGGAAGGTGGGGAGGAGAGAGCTGAGAGCAGTCTGGATGGTGGGGAGGTGAGAGTAGTCTGAAAGATGGGGAGGAGAGAGCTGAGAGCAGTATGGAAGGTGGGGAGGAGAGTGCTGAGAGCAGTCTGGAAGGTGGGGAGGAGAGAGCTGAGAGCAGTCTGGATGGTGGAGAGGTGAGAGCAGTCTGAAAGATGGGGAGGAGAGAGCTGAGAGCAGTATGGAAGGTGGGGAGCAGAGTGCTGAGAGCATTCTGGAAGGTAGGGAGGAGAGAGCTGAGAGCAGTCTGGAAGGTGGAGAGGAGAGAGTTGAGAGATGTCTGGATGGTGGAGAGGAGAGAGCTGAGAGTAGTCTGGAAGGTGGGGAGGAGAGAGCTGAGAGCAGTCTGGAAGGTGGCGAGGAGCGAGCTGAGAGCAGTCCGGAAGGTGGGGTGAGAGCTGACAGCAGTCTCGAAGGTGGGATGAGAGCTGAGAGCAGTCCGGAAGGTGGGATGAGAGCTGAGAGCAGTCTAGAAGGTGAGGTGAGTGCTGAGAGCAGTCTGGAAGGTAGGGAGGAGAGAGCTGAGAGCAGTCTGGAAGGTGGAGAGGAGAGAGTTGAGAGATGTCTGGATGGTGGAGAGGAGAGAGCTGAGAGTAGTCTGGAAGGTGGAGTGGAGAGAGTTGAGAGCAGTCTGGATGGTGGGGAGCAGAATGCTGCGAGCAGACTGGAAGGTGGCGAGGAGAGAGCCGAGAGCAGTCTGGATGGTGGGGAGGAGAGAGCTGAGAGCAGTCTGGAAGGTGGCGAGGAGAGAGCTGAGAGCAGTCTGGAAGGTGGCGAGGAGAGAGTTGAGAGCAGTCTGGAAGGTGGCGAGGAGAGAGCTGAGAGCAGTCTGGAAGGTGGAGAGGAGAGTGCTGAGACCAGTTTGGATGGCTGGGAGCTGAGACCAGTCTGGAAGGTGGGGAGGAGAGTGCTGAGAGCAGTCTGGAAGGTGGGGCCAGAGTTGAGAGCAGTCTGGAAGGTGAGGAGGAGAGAGTTGAGAGCAGTCTGGAAGGTGGCGAGGAGAGAGCTAAGAGCAGTCTGGATGGCGGGGAGGTGAGAGCTGGGAGCAGTCTGGATGGTGGGGAGGTGAGAGCAGTCTGAAAGGTGGGGAGGAGAGAGCTGAGAGCAGTCTGGAAGGTGGGGAGGGGAGTGCTGAGAGCAGTCTGGAAGGTGGGGAGGAGAGAGCTGAGAGCAGTCTGGATGGTGGGGAGGTGAGAGCAGTCTGAAAGATGGGGAGGAGAGAGCTGAGACCAGTCTGGAAGGTGGTGAAGAGAGTGCTGAGAGCAGTCTGGAAGGTGGCGAGGAGAGAGCTGAGAGCAGTCTGGAAGGTGGCGAGGAGAGAGCTGAGAGCAGTCTGCAAGGTGGAGAGGAGAGAGCTGAGAGCAGTCTGGATGGTGGGGAGGAGAGAGCTGAGAGCAGTCTGGAAGGTGGGGTGAGAACTGAGAGCAGTCCGGATGGTGGGGAGCAGAGAGCTGAGAGCAGTCTGGAAGGTGGGGATGAGAGAGCTGGGAGCAGTCTGGATGGTGGGGAGGAGAGAGCTGAGAGCAGTGTGGAAGGTGGGGAGGAGAGTGCTGAGATCAGTCTGGAAGGTGAGTGCCGAGAGCAGTCTGGATGGCGGGGAGGTGAGAGCAGTCTGACAGGTGGGGAGGAGAGAGCTGAGAGCAGTCTGGAAGGTGGGGAGGAGAGTGCTGAGAGCAGCCTGGAAGGAGGGGAGGAGAGAGCTGAGAGCAGTCTGGATGGTGGGGAGGTGAGAGTAGTCTGAAAGAGGGGGAGGAGAGAGCTGAGAGCAGTATGGAAGGTGGGGAGGAGAGAGCTGAGAGCAGTCTGGAAGGTGGAGAGGAGAGAGTTGAGAGATGTCTGGAAGGTGGAGTGGAGAGAGTTGAGAGCAGTGTGGATGGTGGGGACCAGAATGCTGCGAGCAGTCTGGAAGGTGGCGAGGAGAGAGCTGAGAGCAGTCTGGAAGGTGGCGAGGAGAGAGCTGAGAGCAGTCTGGAAGGTGGAGAGGAGAGTGCTGAGACCAGTTTGGATGGCGGGGAGCTGAGACCAGTCTGGAAGGTGGGGAGGAGAGTGCTGAGACCAGTCTGGAAGGTGGAGTGAGAGTTGAGAGCAGTCTGGAAGGTGGCGAGGGGAGAGCTGAGAGCTGTCTGGAAGGTGGCGAGGAGAGAGCTGAGAGCAGTCTGGAAGGTGGGGAGCTGAGAGCAGTCTGGAAGGTGGGGAGGAGAGAGCTGAGAGCAGTCAGGAAGGTGGCGAGGAGAGAGCTGAGAGCAGACTGGAAGGTGGGGTGAGAGCTGAGAGCAGTCTGGATGGTGGGGAGGAGAGAGCTGAGAGCAGTCTGGAAGGTGGGGAGGAGAGAGCTGAGAGCAGTCTGGAAGGTGGGGAGCTGAGAGCAGTCTGGAAGGTGGCGAGGGGAGAGCTGAGAGCTGTCTGGAAGGTGGCGAGGAGAGGGCTGAGAGCAGTCTGGAAGGTGGGGTAGAGCTGAGAGCAGTCTGGAAGGTGGGGAGGAGAGAGCTGAGAGCAGTCAGGAAGGTGGCGAGGAGAGAGCTGAGAGCAGACTGGAAGGTGGGGTGAGAGCTGAGAGCAGTCTGGATGGTGGGGAGGAGAGAGCTGAGAGTAGTCTGGATGGTGGGGTGAGAGCTGAGAGCAGTCTGGAAGGTGGGGAACAGAGCCGTGAGAGAAGACTGGAAGATGACGAGGAGAGAGCTGAGAGCAGTCTGGAAGGTGAGGAGCGAGCTGAGAGCAGTCTGGAAGGTGGAGAGGAGAGTGCTGAGAGCAGTTTGGATGGCGGGGAGCTGGGAGCAGTCTGGAAGGTTGGGAGGAGAGTGCTGAGAGCAGTTTGGATGGTGAGGTGAGTGCTGAGAGCAGTCTGGTAGGTGGCGAGGAGAGAGCTGAGAGCAGTCTGGATGGCGGGGAGGTGAGAGCTTGGAGCAGTCTGGATGGTGGGGAGGAGAGTGCTGAGAGCAGTCTGGAAGGTGGGTAGGAGAGAGCTGAGACCAGTCTGGAAGGTGGGGACGAGAGAGAGCTGAGAGCAGTCTGGATGGTGGGGAGGAGCGAGCTGAGAGCAGTCTGGAATGTGGAGAGGAGAGAGTTGAGAGCATTCTGGAAGGTGGAGAGGAGAGAGCTGAGAGCAGTCTGGAAGGTGGGGAGGAGAGTGCTGAGAGCAGTCTGGAAGGTGGCGAGGAGCGAGCTGAGAGCAGTCTCGAAGGTGGGGTGAGAGCTGAGAGCAGTCTGGAAGGTGGGGAGGAGAGTGCTGAGAGCAGTCTGGAAGGTGGCGAGGAGCGAGCTGGGAGCAGTCTCGAAGATGGGATGAGAGCTGAGAGCAGTCCGGAAGGTAGGATGAGAGTTGAGAGCAGTCTAGAAGGTGGCGGGGAGAGAGCTGAGAGCAGTTTGGAAGGGGGAATGAGAGCTGAGAGCAGTCTGGAAGGTGAGGTGAGTGCTGAGAGCAGTCTGGAAGGTGGCGAGGAGAGAGCTGAGAGCAGTCTGGATGGTGGGGAGGTGAGAGCTGGGAGCAGTCTGGATGGTGGGGAGGTGAGAGCTGGGAGCAGTCTGGATGGTGGGGAGGTGAGAGCAGTCTGAAAGGTGGGGAAGAGTGAGCTGAGAGCAGTCTGGAAGGTGGGGAGGGGAGTGCTGAGAGCAGTCTGGAAGGTGGGGAGGAGAGAGCTGAGAGCAGTCTGGATGGTGGGGAGGTGAGAGCAGTCTGAAAGATGGGGAGGAGAGAGCTGAGACCAGTCTGGAAGGTGGTGAAGAGAGTGCTGAGAGCAGTCTGGAAGGTGGCGAGGAGAGAGCTGAGAGCAGTCTGGAAGGTTGGGAGGAGAGAGCTGAGAGCAGTCTGGATGGTGGGGAGGAGAGAGCTGAGAGCAGTCTGGAAGGTGGGGAGGAGAGTGCTGAGAGCAGTCTGGAAGATGGCGAGGAGAGAGCTGAGAGCAGTCTGGAAGGTGGGGAGGAGAGTGCTGAGATCAGTCTGGAAGGTGAGGTGAGTGCTGAGAGCAGTCTGGATGGCGGGGAGGTGAGAGGTGGGAGCAGTCTGGATGGTGGGGAGGTGAGAGCAGTCTGACAGGTGGGGAGGAGAGAGCTGAGAGCAGTCTGGAAGGTGGGGAGGAGAGTGCTGAGAGCAGTCTGGAAGGTGGGGAGGAGAGAGCTGAGAGCAGTCTGGATGGTGGGGAGTTGAGAGCAGTCTGAAAGATGGGGAGAAGAGAGCTGAGACCAGTCTGGAAGGTGGTGAAGGGAGTGCTGAGAGCAGTCTGGAAGGTGGGGAGGAGAGTGCTGAGAGCAGTCTGGAAGGTGGCGAGGAGAGAGCTGAGACCAGTTTGGAAGATGGGGAGGAGAGGGCTGAAAGCAGTCTGGAAGGTGGCAAGGAGCGAGCTGAGAGCAGTCTGGAAGGTGGAGATGCGTGCTGAGAGCAGTTTGGATGGCGGGGAGCTGAGAGCAGTCTGGAAGGTTGGGAGGAGAGAGCTGAGAGCAGTCTGGAAGGTGGGGAGGAGAGTGCTGAGAGCAGTCTGGAAGGTGGGGAGGAGAGAGCTGAGAGCAGTCTGGATGGTGGGGAGGTGAGAGTAGTCTGAAAGATGGGGAGGAGAGAGCTGAGAGCAGGATGGAAGGTGGGGAGGAGAGTGCTGAGAGCATTCTGGAAGGTAGGGAGGAGAGAGCTGAGAGCAGTCTGGAAGGTGGAGAGGAGAGAGTTGAGAGATGTCTGGATGGTGGAGAGGAGAGAGCTGAGAGCAGTCTGGAAGGTGGAGTGGAGAGAGTTGAGAGCAGTCTGGATGATGGGGAGCAGAATGCTGCGAGCAGTCTGGAAGGTGGGGAGGAGAGAGCTGAGAGCAGTCTGGAAGGTGGCGAGGAGAGAGTTGAGAGCAGTCTGGAAGGTGGCGAGGAGAGAGCTGAGAGCAGTCTGGAAGGTGGAGAGGAGAGTGCTGAGACCAGTTTGGATGGTGGGGAGGTGAGAGCAGTCTGAAAGGTGGGGAGGAGAGAGATGAGAGCAGTCTGGAAGGTGGGGAGGGGAGTGCTGAGAGCAGTCTGGAAGGGGGGGAGGAGAGAGCTGCGAGCAGTCTGGATGGTGGGGAGGTGAGAGCAGTCTGAAAGATGGGGAGGAGAGAGCTGAGACCAGTCTGGAACGTGGTGAAGAGAGTGCTGAGAGCAGTCTGGAAGGTGGTGAGGAGAGAGCTGAGAGCAGTCTGGAAGGTGGGGAGGAGAGAGCTGAGAGCAGTCTGGAAGGTGGGGAGGAGAGTGCTGAGAGCAGTCTGGAAGGTGGCGAGGAGAGAGCTGAGACCAGTTTGGAAGGTGGGGAGGAGAGGGCTGAGAGCAGTCTGGAAGGTGGCAAGGAGCGAGCTGAGAGCAGTCTGGAAGGTGGAGAGGAGCGCTGAGAGCAGTTTGGATGGCGGGAAGCTGAGAGCAGTCTGGAAGGTTGGGAGGAGAGTGCTGAGAAAAGTCTGGAAGGTGGCGAGGTGGGAGCTGAGAGCATTCTGGAAGGTGGGGTGAGAGCTGAGAGCAGTCCGGATGGTGGGGAGCAGAGAGCTGAGAGCAGTCTGGATGGTGGGGAGGAGAGAGCTGAGAGCAGTCTGGAAGGTGGGGAGGAGAGAGCTGAGACCAGTTTGGAAGGTGGGGAGGAGAGGGCTGAGAGCAGTCTGGAAGGTGGCAAGGAGCGAGCTGAGAGCAGTCTGGAAGGTGGAGAGGAGCGCTGAGAGCAGTTTGGATGGCGGGAAGCTGAGAGCAGTCTGGAAGGTTGGGAGGAGAGTGCTGAGAAAAGTCTGGAAGGTGGCGAGGTGAGAGCTGAGAGCAGTCTGGAAGGTGGGGTGAGAGCTGAGAGCAGTCCGGATGGTGGGGAGCAGAGAGCTGAGAGCAGTCTGGATGGTGGGGAGGAGAGAGCTGAGAGCAGTCTGGTTGGTGGGGAGGAGAGAGCTGAGAGCAGTCTGGATGGTGGGGAGGAGAGAGTTGGGAGCAGTCTGGATGGTGGGGAGAAGAGAGCTGAGAGCAGTCTGGTTGGTGGGGAGGAGAGAGCTGAGAGCAGTCCGGAATGTGGGATCAGAGCTGAGAGCAGTCTGGAAGATGGCGAGGAGAGAGCTGAGAGCAGTCTGACAGGTGGGGAGGAGAGTGCTGAGAGCAGTCTGGAAGGTGGGGAGGAGAGAGCTGAGAGCAGTCTGGATGGTGGGGAGGTGAGAGTAGTCTGAAAGATGGGGAGGAGAGAGCTGAGAGCAGTATGGAAGGTGGGGAGGAGAGTGCTGAGAGGAGTCTGGAAGGTGGGGAGGAGAGAGCTGAGAGCAGTCTGGATGGTGGAGAGGTGAGAGCAGTCTGAAAGATGGGGAGGAGAGAGCTGAGAGCAGTATGGAAGGTGGGGAGCAGAGTGCTGAGAGCATTCTGGAAGGTAGGGAGGAGAGAGCTGAGAGCAGTCTGGAAGGTGGAGAGGAGAGAGTTGAGAGATGTCTGGATGGTGGAGAGGAGAGAGCTGAGAGTAGTCTGGAAGGTGGGGAGGAGAGAGCTGAGAGCAGTCTGGAAGGGGGCGAGGAGCGAGCTGAGAGCAGTCCGGAAGGTGGGGTGAGAGCTGACAGCAGTCTCGAAGGTGGGATGAGAGCTGAGAGCAGTCCGGAAGGTGGGATGAGAGCTGAGAGCAGTCTAGAAGGTGAGGTGAGTGCTGAGAGCAGTCTGGAAGGTAGGGAGGAGAGAGCTGAGAGCAGTCTGGAAGGTGGAGAGGAGAGAGTTGAGAGATGTCTGGATGGTGGAGAGGAGAGAGCTGAGAGTAGTCTGGAAGGTGGAGTGGAGAGAGTTGAGAGCAGTCTGGATGGTGGGGAGCAGAATGCTGCGAGCAGACTGGAAGGTGGCGAGGAGAGAGCCGAGAGCAGTCTGGATGGTGGGGAGGAGAGAGCTGAGAGCAGTCTGGAAGGTGGCGAGGAGAGAGCTGAGAGCAGTCTGGAAGGTGGCGAGGAGAGAGTTGAGAGCAGTCTGGAAGGTGGCGAGGAGAGAGCTGAGAGCAGTCTGGAAGGTGGAGAGGAGAGTGCTGAGACCAGTTTGGATGGCTGGGAGCTGAGACCAGTCTGGAAGGTGGGGAGGAGAGTGCTGAGAGCAGTCTGGAAGGTGGGGCCAGAGTTGAGAGCAGTCTGGAAGGTGAGGAGGAGAGAGTTGAGAGCAGTCTGGAAGGTGCCGAGGAGAGAGCTAAGAGCAGTCTGGATGGCGGGGAGGTGAGAGCTGGGAGCAGTCTGGATGGTGGGGAGGTGAGAGCAGTCTGAAAGGTGGGGAGGAGAGAGCTGAGAGCAGTCTGGAAGGTGGGGAGGGGAGTGCTGAGAGCAGTCTGGAAGGTGGGGAGGAGAGAGCTGAGAGCAGTCTGGATGGTGGGGAGGTGAGAGCAGTCTGAAAGATGGGGAGGAGAGAGCTGAGACCAGTCTGGAAGGTGGTGAAGAGAGTGCTGAGAGCAGTCTGGAAGGTGGCGAGGAGAGAGCTGAGAGCAGTCTGGAAGGTGGCGAGGAGAGAGCTGAGAGCAGTCTGCAAGGTGGAGAGGAGAGATCTGAGAGCAGTCTGGATGGTGGGGAGGAGAGAGCTGAGAGCAGTCTGGAAGGTGGGGTGAGAACTGAGAGCAGTCCGGATGGTGGGGAGCAGAGAGCTGAGAGCAGTCTGGAAGGTGGGGATGAGAGAGCTGGGAGCAGTCTGGATGGTGGGGAGGAGAGAGCTGAGAGCAGTGTGGAAGGTGGGGAGGAGAGTGCTGAGATCAGTCTGGAAGGTGAGTGCCGAGAGCAGTCTGGATGGCGGGGAGGTGAGAGCAGTCTGACAGGTGGGGAGGAGAGAGCTGAGAGCAGTCTGGAAGGTGGGGAGGAGAGTGCTGAGAGCAGCCTGGAAGGTGGGGAGGAGAGAGCTGAGAGCAGTCTGGATGGTGGGGAGGTGAGAGTAGTCTGAAAGAGGGGGAGGAGAGAGCTGAGAGCAGTATGGAAGGTGGGGAGGAGAGAGCTGAGAGCAGTCTGGAAGGTGGAGAGGAGAGAGTTGAGAGATGTCTGGAAGGTGGAGTGGAGAGAGTTGAGAGCAGTGTGGATGGTGGGGACCAGAATGCTGCGAGCAGTCTGGAAGGTGGCGAGGAGAGAGCTGAGAGCAGTCTGGAAGGTGGCGAGGAGAGAGCTGAGAGCAGTCTGGAAGGTGGAGAGGAGAGTGCTGAGACCAGTTTGGATGGCGGGGAGCTGAGACCAGTCTGGAAGGTGGGGAGGAGAGTGCTGAGACCAGTCTGGAAGGTGGAGTGAGAGTTGAGAGCAGTCTGGAAGGTGGCGAGGGGAGAGCTGAGAGCTGTCTGGAAGGTGGCGAGGAGAGAGCTGAGAGCAGTCTGGAAGGTGGGGAGCTGAGAGCAGTCTGGAAGGTGGGGAGGAGAGAGCTGAGAGCAGTCAGGAAGGTGGCGAGGAGAGAGCTGAGAGCAGACTGGAAGGTGGGGTGAGAGCTGAGAGCAGTCTGGATGGTGGGGAGGAGAGAGCTGAGAGCAGTCTGGAAGGTGGGGAGGAGAGAGCTGAGAGCAGTCTGGAAGGTGGGGAGCTGAGAGCAGTCTGGAAGGTGGCGAGGGGAGAGCTGAGAGCTGTCTGGAAGGTGGCGAGGAGAGGGCTGAGAGCAGTCTGGAAGGTGGGGTAGAGCTGAGAGCAGTCTGGAAGGTGGGGAGGAGAGAGCTGAGAGCAGTCAGGAAGGTGTGCGAGGAGAGAGCTGAGAGCAGACTGGAAGGTGGGGTGAGAGCTGAGAGCAGTCTGGATGGTGGGGAGGAGAGAGCTGAGAGTAGTCTGGATGGTGGGGTGAGAGCTGAGAGCAGTCTGGAAGGTGGGGAACAGAGCCGTGAGAGAAGACTGGAAGATGACGAGGAGAGAGCTGAGAGCAGTCTGGAAGGTGAGGAGCGAGCTGAGAGCAGTCTGGAAGGTGGAGAGGAGAGTGCTGAGAGCAGTTTGGATGGCGGGGAGCTGGGAGCAGTCTGGAAGGTTGGGAGGAGAGTGCTGAGAGCAGTTTGGATGGTGAGGTGAGTGCTGAGAGCAGTCTGGTAGGTGGCGAGGAGAGAGCTGAGAGCAGTCTGGATGGCGGGGAGGTGAGAGCTGGGAGCAGTCTGGATGGTGGGGAGGAGAGTGCTGAGAGCAGTCTGGAAGGTGGGTAGGAGAGAGCTGAGACCAGTCTGGAAGGTGGGGACGAGAGAGAGCTGAGAGCAGTCTGGATGGTGGGGAGGAGCGAGCTGAGAGCAGTCTGGAATGTGGAGAGGAGAGAGTTGAGAGCATTCTGGAAGGTGGAGAGGAGAGAGCTGAGAGCAGTCTGGAAGGTGGGGAGGAGAGTGCTGAGAGCAGTCTGGAAGGTGGCGAGGAGCGAGCTGAGAGCAGTCTCGAAGGTGGGGTGAGAGCTGAGAGCAGTCTGGAAGGTGGGGAGGAGAGTGCTGAGAGCAGTCTGGAAGGTGGCGAGGAGCGAGCTGGGAGCAGTCTCGAAGATGGGATGAGAGCTGAGAGCAGTCCGGAAGGTAGGATGAGAGTTGAGAGCAGTCTAGAAGGTGGCGGGGAGAGAGCTGAGAGCAGTTTGGAAGGGGGAATGAGAGCTGAGAGCAGTCTGGAAGGTGAGGTGAGTGCTGAGAGCAGTCTGGAAGGTGGCGAGGAGAGAGCTGAGAGCAGTCTGGATGGTGGGGAGGTGAGAGCTGGGAGCAGTCTGGATGGTGGGGAGGTGAGAGCTGGGAGCAGTCTGGATGGTGGGGAGGTGAGAGCAGTCTGAAAGGTGGGGAAGAGTGAGCTGAGAGCAGTCTGGAAGGTGGGGAGGGGAGTGCTGAGAGCAGTCTGGAAGGTGGGGAGGAGAGAGCTGAGAGCAGTCTGGATGGTGGGGAGGTGAGAGCAGTCTGAAAGATGGGGAGGAGAGAGCTGAGACCAGTCTGGAAGGTGGTGAAGAGAGTGCTGAGAGCAGTCTGGAAGGTGGCGAGGAGAGAGCTGAGAGCAGTCTGGAAGGTTGGGAGGAGAGAGCTGAGAGCAGTCTGGATGGTGGGGAGGAGAGAGCTGAGAGCAGTCTGGAAGGTGGGGAGGAGAGTGCTGAGAGCAGTCTGGAAGATGGCGAGGAGAGAGCTGAGAGCAGTCTGGAAGGTGGGGAGGAGAGTGCTGAGATCAGTCTGGAAGGTGAGGTGAGTGCTGAGAGCAGTCTGGATGGCGGGGAGGTGAGAGGTGGGAGCAGTCTGGATGGTGGGGAGGTGAGAGCAGTCTGACAGGTGGGGAGGAGAGAGCTGAGAGCAGTCTGGAAGGTGGGGAGGAGAGTGCTGAGAGCAGTCTGGAAGGTGGGGAGGAGAGAGCTGAGAGCAGTCTGGATGGTGGGGAGTTGAGAGCAGTCTGAAAGATGGGGAGGAGAGAGCTGAGACCAGTCTGGAAGGTGGTGAAGGGAGTGCTGAGAGCAGTCTGGAAGGTGGGGAGGAGAGTGCTGAGAGCAGTCTGGAAGGTGGCGAGGAGAGAGCTGAGACCAGTTTGGAAGATGGGGAGGAGAGGGCTGAAAGCAGTCTGGAAGGTGGCAAGGAGCGAGCTGAGAGCAGTCTGGAAGGTGGAGATGCGTGCTGAGAGCAGTTTGGATGGCGGGGAGCTGAGAGCAGTCTGGAAGGTTGGGAGGAGAGAGCTGAGAGCAGTCTGGAAGGTGGGGAGGAGAGTGCTGAGAGCAGTCTGGAAGGTGGGGAGGAGAGAGCTGAGAGCAGTCTGGATGGTGGGGAGGTGAGAGTAGTCTGAAAGATGGGGAGGAGAGAGCTGAGAGCAGGATGGAAGGTGGGGAGGAGAGTGCTGAGAGCATTCTGGAAGGTAGGGAGGAGAGAGCTGAGAGCAGTCTGGAAGGTGGAGAGGAGAGAGTTGAGAGATGTCTGGATGGTGGAGAGGAGAGAGCTGAGAGCAGTCTGGAAGGTGGAGTGGAGAGAGTTGAGAGCAGTCTGGATGGTGGGGAGCAGAATGCTGCGAGCAGTCTGGAAGGTGGGGAGGAGAGAGCTGAGAGCAGTCTGGAAGGTGGCGAGGAGAGAGTTGAGAGCAGTCTGGAAGGTGGCGAGGAGAGAGCTGAGAGCAGTCTGGAAGGTGGAGAGGAGAGTGCTGAGACCAGTTTGGATGGCGGGGAGCTGAGAGCAGTCTGGAAGGCGGGGAGCTGAGAGCAGTCTGGAAGGTGGGGTGAGAGCTGAGAGCAGTCTGGAAGGTGGGGAGGAGAGAGCTGAGAGCAGTCAGGAAGGTAGCGAGGAGAGAGCTGAGAGCAGACTGGAAGGTGGGGTGAGAGCTGAGAGCAGTCTGGAAGGTGGGGAGGAGAGAGCTGAGAGCAGTCTGGAAGGTGGCGAGGAGAGGGCTGAGAGCAGTCTGGATGGTGGGGAGGAGAGTGCTGAGAGCAGTCTGGAAGGTAGGGTGAGAGCTGGGAGCAGTCTGGAAGGTGGGGAAGAGAGCCCTGAGAGCAGACTGGAAGATGGCGAGGAGAGAGCTGAAAGCAGTCTGGAAGGTGTCGAGGAGAGAGCTGAGAGCAGTCTGGAAGGTGAGGAGAGAGCTGAGAGCAGTCCGGAAGGTGGGGTGAGTGCTGAGAGCAGTCTGTAAGATGGTGAGGAGAGAGCTGAGAGCAGTCTGGAAGGTGGAGAGGAGAGTGCTGAGAGCAGTTTGGATGGCGGGGAGCTGAGAGCAGTCTGGAAGGTTGGGAGGAGAGTGCTGAGAACAGTCTGGAAGGTGGCGAGGAGGGAGCTGAGAGCAGTCTGGAAGGTGGGGTCAGATCAGAGAGCAGTCTGGATGGTGGGGAGGAGAGAGCTGAGAGCAGTCTGGAAGGTGGGGAGGTGACAGCTGAGAGCAGTCTGGATGGTGGGGAGCAGAGAGCTGGGAGCAGTCTGGATGGTGGGGAGGAGAGAGCTGAGAGCAGTCCGGAAGGTGGGATGAGAGCTGAGAGCAGTCTGGAAGGTGGCGAGGACAGAGCTGAGAGCAGTCTGGATGGTGGGGAGCAGAGAGCTGGGAGCAGTCTGGATGGTGGGGAGGAGAGAGCTGAGAGCAGTCCGGAAGGTGGGGAGGTGACAGCTGAGAGCAGTCTGGATGGTGGGGAGGAGAGAGCTGAGAGCAGTCCGGAAGGTGGGATGAGAGCTGAGAGCAGTCTGGAAGGTGGCGAGCACAGAGCTGAGAGCAGTCTGGAAGGTGGGGAGGAGAGAGCTGAGAGCAGTCTGGAAGGTGGGGAGGAGAGAGCTGAGAGCAGTCTGGATGGCAGGGAGGTGAGAGCAGTCTGAAAGATGGGGAGGAGAGAGCTGAGAGCAGTCTGGAAGGTGGTGAAGAGAGTGCTGAGAGCAGTCTGGAAGGTGGGGAGGAGAGAGCTGAGAGCAGTCTGGAGGGAGGGGAGGAGAGAGCTGAGAGCAGTCTGGATGGTGGGGAGGAGAGTGCTGAGAGCAGTCTGGAAGGTGGCGAGGAGAGAGCTGAGAGCAGTTTTGAAGGTGGGGAGGAGAGTGCTGAGAGCAGTCTGGAAGGTGGCGAGGAGCGAGCTGAGAGCAGTCTGGAAGATGGAGAGGAGAGAGTTGAGAGCATTCTGGAAGGTGGGGAGGAGAGTGCTGAGAGCAGTCTGGATGGTGGGGAGGAGAGAGCTGAGAGCACTCTGGAAGGTGGGGAGGAGAGAGCTGAGAGCAGTCTGGAAGGTGGGGAGGAGAGAGCTGAGAGCAGTCTGGAAGGTGGGGAGGAGAGAGCTGAGAGAACTCTGGAAGGTGGGGAGGAGAGTGCTGAGAGCAGTCTGGAAGGTGGCGAGGAGCGAGCTGAGAGCAGTCTGCAAGGTGGAGAGGAGAGTGCTGAGAGCAGTTTGGATGGCGGGGAGCTGACAGCAGTCTGGAATGTGGGGAGGAGAGAGCTGAGAGCAGTCTGGAAGGTGGGGAGGAGAGAGCTGAGAGCAGTCTGGATGGTGGGGAGGAGAGAGCTGAGAGCACTCTGGAAGGTGGGGAGGAGAGTGCTGAGAGCAGTCTGGAAGGTGGCCATGAGCGAGCTGAGAGCAGTCTGCAAGGTGGAGAGGAGAGTGCTGAGAGCAGTTTGGATGGCGGGGAGCTGACAGCAGTCTGGAAGGTGGCGAGGAGAGAGCTGAGAGCAGTCTGGAAGGTGGGGAGGAGAGAGCTGAGAGCAGATTGGAAGGTGGCGAGGAGAGAGCTGAGAGCAGTCTGGAAGGTGTCGAGGAGAGGGCTGAGAGCAGTCTGGATGGTGGGGAGGAGAGTGCTGAGAGCAGTCTGGAAGGTGGAGTGAGAGCTGTGAGCAGTCTGGAAGGTGGGGAGGAGAGAGCTGAGAGCAGTCTGGAAAGTGAGGAGAGAGCTGATAGCAGTCCGGAAGGTGGGGTGAGAGCTGAGAGCAGTCTCAAAGATGGGATGAGAGCTGAGAGCAGTCTGGAAGGTGGGATGAGAGCTGAGAGCAGTCTGGAACGTGGCCGGGAGAGAGCTGAGAGCAGTCTGGAAGGGGGAATGAGAGCTGAGAGCAGTCTGGAAGGTGAGGTGAGTGCTTAGAACAGTCTGGAAGGTGGCGAGGAGAGAGCTGAGAGCACTCTGGAAGGTGGGGAGGAGAGAGCTGAGAGCAGTCTGTATGGTGGGGAGGAGAGAGCTGAGAGCACTCTGGGAGGTGGGGAGGAGAGTGCTGAGAGCAGTCTGGAAGGTGGCGAGGAGCGAGCTGAGAGCTGTCTGCACGGTGGAGAGGAGAGTGCTGAGAGCAGTCTGGATGGCGGGGAGCTGAGAGCAGTCTGGAAGGTTGGGAGGAGAGTGCTGAGAGCAGTCTGGAAGGTGGGGAGAGAGCTGAGAGCAGTCTGGAAGGTTAGGAGGAGAGAGCTGAGAGCAGTCTGGAAGGTGTCGAGGAGAGGGCTGAGAGCAGTCTGGAAGGTGTCGAGGAGAGAACTGAGAGCAGTCTGGAAGGTGGCGAGGAGAGAGCTGAGAGCAGTCTGGAAGGTGTCGAGGAGAGGGCTGAGAGCAGTCTGGATGGTGGGGAGGAGAGTGCTGAGAGCAGTCCGGAAGGTGGGGTGAGAGCTGAGAGCAGTCTCGAAGATGGGATGAGAGCTGAGAGCAGTCCGGAAGGTGGGATGAGAGCTGAGAGCAGTCTGGAAGGTGGCGGGGAGAGAGCTGGGAGCCTCTGGAAGGGGGAATGAGAGCTGAGAGCAGTCTGGATGGTGAGGTGAGTGCTGAGAGCAGTCTGGAAGGTGGCGAGGAGAGAGCTGAGAGCAGTCTGGATGGCGGGGAGGTGAGAGCTGGGAGCAGTCTGGATGGTGGGGAGGTGAGAGCAGTCTGAAAGGTGGGGAGGAGAGAGCTGAGAGCAGTCTGGAATGTGGGGAGGGGAGTGCTGAGAGCAGTCTGGAAGGTGGGGAGGAGAGAGCTGAGAGCAGTCTGGATGGTGGGGAGGTGAGAGCAGTCTGAAAGATGGGGAGGTCAGAGCTGAGAGCAGTCTGGAAGGTGGTGAAGTCAGTGCTGAGAGCAGTCTTGAAGGTGGCGAGGAGAGAGCTAAGAGCATTCTGGAAGGTGGGGAGGAGAGAGCCGAGAGCAGTCTGGAAGGTGGCGAGGAGAGAGCTGAGAGCATTCTGGAAGGTGGGAGGAGAGAGCCGAGAGCAGTCTGGAAGGTGGCGAGGAGAGAGCTGAGAGCAGTTTGGAAGGTGGGGAGGAGTGTGCTGAGAGCAGTCTGGAAGGTGGCGAGGAACGAGCTGAGAGCAGTCTGGAAGGTGGGGAGGAGAGTGCTGAGATCAGTCTGGAAGGTGGGGAGGGGAGTGCTGAGAGCAGTCTGGATGGTGGGGCGGAGAGAGCTGAGAGCAGTCTGGAAGGTGGGGAGGAGAGTGCTGAGAGCAGTTTGGATGGCGGGGAGCGGAGAGCAGTCTGGAAGGTTGGGAGGAGAGTGCTGAGAGCAGTCTCGAAGGTGGCGAGGAGGGAGCTGAGAGCAGTCTGGAAGGTGGGGAGGAGAGTGCTGAGAGCAGTCTGGAAGGTGGGGAGGAGAGAGCTGAGAGCAGTCTGGAAGGTGAGGAGAGAGCTGAGAGCGGACTGGGAGGAGGGGAGGAGCGAGCTGAGAGCAGTCTGTAAGGTGGAGAGGAGAGTGCTGAGAGCAGTCTGGAAGATGGCGAGGAGAGAGCTGAGAGCAGTCCGGAAGGTGGGGTGAGAGCTGAGAGCAGTCTGGAAGGTGAGGAGAGAGCTGAGAGCAGTCCGGAAGGTGGGGTGAGAGCTGAGACCAGTCTGGAAGGTGGCGAGGAGAGTGCTGAGAGCAGTCTGGAAGGTGGGGTCAGAGCTGAGAGCAGACTGGAAGGTGGGGAGAGAGCTGAGAGCAGACTGGAAGGTGGCGAGGAGAGCTGAGAGCAGACTGGAAGGTGGGGAGAGAGCTGAGAGCAGTCTGGAAGGTGGGGAGGAGAGCGCTGAGAGCAGTCTGGAAGGTGGGGAGGAGAGCGCTGAGAGCAGTCTGGAAGGTGGCGAGGAGAGAGGTGAGAGCAGTCTGGAAGGTGGGGAGGAGAGCGCTGAGAGCAGTCTGGAAGGTGGCGAGGAGAGAGCTGAGAGCAGTCTGGAAGGTGAGGAGAGAGCTGAGAGCAGTCCGGAAGGTGGGGTGAGAGCTGAGAGCAGTCTGGAAGGTGGCGAGGAGAGAGCTGAGAGCAGTCTGGAAGGTGGGGAGGAGAGTGCTGAGAGCAGTCTGGAAAGTGGGGAGGAGAGTGCTGAGAGCAGTCTGGAAGGTGAGGTGAGTGCTGAGAGCAGTCTGGATGGCGGGGAGGTGAGAGCTGGGAGCAGTCTGGATGGTGGGGAGGTGAGAGCAGTCTGAAAGGTGGGGAGGAGAGAGCTGAGAGCAGTCTGGAAGGTGGGGAGGAGAGTGCTGAGAGCAGTCTGGAAGGTGGGGAGGAGAGAGCTGAGAGCAGTCTGGATGGTGGGGAGGTGAGAGCAGTCTGAAAGATGGGAAGGAAAGAGCTGAGAGCAGTCGTGATGGTGGGGAGGAGAGTGCTGAGAGCAATCTGGAAGGTAGGGAGGAGAGAGCTGAGAGCAGTCTGGAAGGTGGAGAGGAGAGAGTTGAGAGATTTCTGGTTGGTGGAGAGGAGAGAGCTGAGAGCAGTCTGGAAGGTGGAGTGGAGAGAGTTGAGAGCAGTCTAGATGGTGGGGAGGAGAATGCTGAGAGCAGTCTGGAAGGTGGCGAGGAGAGAGTTGAGAGCAGTCTGGAAGGTGGCGAGGAGAGAGCTGAGAGCAGTCTGGAAGGTGGCGAGGAGAGAGTTGAGAGCAGTCTGGAAGGTGGCGAGCAAAGAGCTGAGAGCAGTCTGGAAGGTCGAGAGGAGAGTACTGAGAGCAGTCTGGAAGGTGGGGAGGAGAGAGCTGAGAGCTGTCTGCACGGTGGAGAGGAGAGTGCTGAGAGCAGTCTGGATGGCGGGGAGCTGAGAGCAGTCTGGAAAGTTGGGAGGAGAGTGCTGAGAGCAGTCTGGAAGGTGGGGTGAGAGCTGAGAGCAGTCTGGAAGGTTAGGAGGAGAGAGCTGAGAGCAGACTGGAAGGTGGCGAGGAGAGAGCTGAGAGCAGTCTGGATGGTGGGGAGGAGAGAGCTGAGAGCAGTCCGGAAGGTGGGCTGAGAGCTGAGAGCAGTCTCGAAGATGGGATGAGAGCTGAGAGCAGTCCGGAAGGTGGGATGAGAGCTGAGAGCAGTCTGGAAGGTGGCGGGGAGAGAGCTGAGAGCAGTCCGGAAGGTGGGGTGAGAGCTGAGAGCAGTCTCGAAGATGGGATGAGAGCTGAGAGCAGTCCGGAAGGTGGGATGAGAGCTGAGAGCAGTCTGGAAGGTGGCGGGGAGAGAGCTGAGAGCAGTCTGGAAGGTGGGGTGAGAGCTGAGAGCAGTCTGGAAGGTGTCGAGGAGAGAGCTTTGAGCAGTCTGGATGGTGGGGAGGAGAGTGCTGAGAGCAGTCCGGAAGGTGGGGTGAGAGCTGAGAGCAGTCTCGAAGATGGGATGAGAGCTGAGAGCAGTCCGGAAGGTGGGATGAGAGCTGAGAGCAGTCTGGAAGGTGGCGGGGAGAGAGCTGAGAGCAGTCTGGAAGGTGAGGTGAGTGCTGAGAGCAGTCTGGAAGGTGGCGAGGAGAGAGCTGAGAGCAGTCTGGATGGCGGGGAGGTGAGAGCTGGGAGCAGTCTGGATGGTGGGGAGGTGAGAGCCGTCTGAAAGGTGGGGAGGAGAGAGCTGAGAGCAGTCTGGAAGGTGGGGAGGGGAGTGCTGAGAGCAGTCTGGAAGGTGAGGAGAGAGCTGAGAGCAGTCCGGAAGGTGGGGTGAGAGCTGAGAGCAGTCTGGAAGATGGCGAGGAGCGAGCTGAGAGCAGTTTGGATGGCGGGGAGCTGAGAGCAGTCTGGAAGGTTGGGAGGAGAGTGCTGAGAGCAGTCTGGAAGGTGGCGAGGAGGGAGCTGAGAGCAGTCTGGAAGGTGGGGTCAGAGCTGAGAGCAGTCTGGATGGTGGCGAGGAGAGAGCTGAGAGCAGTCTGGAAGGTGGGGTCAGAGCTGAGAGCAGTCTGGAAGGTGGCGAGGAGGGAGCTGAGACCAGTCTGGAAGGTGAGGAGAGAGCTGGGAGAAGTCTGGAAGGTGGCGAGGAGAGAGCTGAGAGCAGTCAGGAAGGTGGGGAGGAGAGAGCTGAGAGCAGTCTGGAAGGTGGGGAGGAGAGAGCTGAGAGCAGTCTGGAAGGTGAGGTGAGAGCTGAGAGCAGTCTGGAAGGTGGGGAGGAGAGTGCTGAGAGCAGTCTGGAAAGTTGGGAGGAGAGTGCTGAGAGCAGTCTGGAAGGTGAGGTGAGTGCTGAGAGCAGTCTGGATGGCGGGGAGGTGAGAGCTGGGAGCAGTCTGGATGGTGGGGAGGTGAGAGCAGTCTGAAAGGTGGGGAGGAGAGAGCTGAGAGCAGTCTGGAAGGTGGGGAGGAGAGAGCTGAGAGCAGTCTGGATGGTGGGGAGGTGAGAGCAGTCTGAAAGATGGGAAGGAAAGAGCTGAGAGCAGTCGTGATGGTGGGGAGGAGAGTGCTGAGAGCAATCTGGAAGGTACGGAGGAGAGAGCTGAGAGCAGTCTGGAAGGTGGAGAGGAGAGAGTTGAGAGATTTCTGGTTGGTGGAGAGGAGAGAGCTGAGAGCAGTCTGGAAGGTGGAGTGGAGAGAGTTGAGAGCAGTCTAGATGGTGGGGAGGAGAGAGTTGAGAGCAGTCTGGAAGGTGGCGAGGTGAGAGCTGAGAGCAGTCTGGAAGGTGGCGAGGAGAGAGTTGAGAGCAGTCTGGAAGGTGGCGAGCAGGGAGCTGAGAGCAGTCTGGAAGGTCGTGAGGAGAGTACTGAGAGCAGTCTGGAAGGTGGGGCCAGAGTTGAGAGCAGTCTGGAAGGTGAGGAGGAGAGAGCTGAGAGCAGTCTGGAAGGTGGCGAGAGCTGAGAGCAGACTGGAATGTGGAGAGGAGAGAGCTGAGACCAGTCTGGATGGTGGGGAGGAGAGTACTGAGAGCAGTCTGGAAGGTGGGGTGAGAGCTGACAGCAGTCTGGAAGGTGGGGAGGAGAGAGCTGAGAGCAGTCTGGAAGGTGGGGAGAGAGCTGAGATCAGTCTGGAAGGTGGGGTGAGAGCTGACAGCAGTCTGGAAGGTGGGGAGGAGAGAGCTGAGAGCAGTCTGGAATGTGGCGAGGAGAGGGCTGAGAGCAGTCTGGATGGTGGGGAGGTGAGTGCTGAGAGCAGTCTGGAAGGTGCGGTGAGAGCTGAGAGCAGTCTGGAAGGTGTCGAGGAGAGAGCTGAGAGCAGTCTGGAAGGTGGCGAGGAGAGAGCTGAGAGCAGTCTGGAAGGTGGGGTGAGAGCTGAGAGCAGTCTGGAAGGTGGGAGGAGAGCGCTGAGAGCAGACTGGAAGGTGGCGAGGAGAGAGCTGAGAGCAGTCTGGAAGATGAGGTGAGAGCTGAGAGCAGTCTGGAAGGTGGGGTGAGAGCTGAGAGCAGTCTGGAAGGTGTCGAGGAGAGAGCTGAGAGCAGTCTGGAAGGTGAGGAGAGAGCTGAGAGCAGTCCGGAAGGTGGGGTGAGAGCTGAGAGCAGTCTGGAAGATGGGATGAGAGCTGAGAGCAGTCTGGAAAGTGGGGAGGAGAGTGCTGAGAGCAGTCTGGAAGGTGGCGAGGAGCGAGCTGAGAGCAGTCTGGAATGTGAGTGCTGAGAGCAGTCTGGATGGCGGGAAGGTGAGAGTTGGGAGCAGTCTGGATGGTGGGGAGGTGAGAGCAGTCTGAAAGGTGGGGAGGAGCGAGCTGAGAGCAGTCTGGAACGTGGAGAGGAGAGTGCTGAGAGCAGTTTGGATGGCGGGGAGCTGAGAGCAGTCTGGAAGGTTGGGAGGAGAGTGCTGAGAGCAGTCTGGAAGGTGGCGAGGAGGGAGCTGAGAGCAGTCTGGAAGGTGGGGTGAGAGCTGAGAGCAGTCTGGAAGGTGGCGAGGAGAGAGCTGAGAGCAGTCTGGAAGGTGGCGAAGAGAGAGCTGGGAGCAGTCTGGAAGGTGGGGTGAGAGCTGAGAGTAGTCTGGAAGGTGTCGAGGAGAGAGCTGAGAGGAGTCTGGAAGGTGAGGAGAGAGCTGAGAGCAGTCCGTAAATTTGGATGAGAGCTGAGAGCAGTCTTGAAGGTGGCGGGGAGAGAGCTGAGAGCAGTTTGGAAGGTGGGATGAGAGCTGAGAGCAGTCTGGGAGGTGGCGAGGTGCGAGCTGAGAGCAGTTTGGAAGGTGGGGTGCTGAGAGCAGTCTGGAAGGTGGCGAGGAGGGAGCCGAGAGCAGTCTGGAAGGTGGCGAGGAGAGAGCTGAGAGCAGTCTGGAAGGTGGGGAGGAGAGTGCTGAGAGCAGTCTGTAAGGTCGGGAGTTGAGAGCTGAGAGCAGTTTGGATGGTGGGGAGGTGAGAGCAGTCTGAAAGTTTGGGAGGAGAGAGCTGAGAGCAGTCTGGAAGGTGGGGAAGAGAGTGCTGAGTGCAGTCTGGAAGGTGGAGAGGAGAGAGTTGAGAGCATTCTTGAATGTGGGGAGGAGAGAGCTGAGAGCAGTCTGGATGGTGGGGAGGAGAGTGCTGAGAGCAGTCTGGAAGGTGGCGAGGAGCGAGCTGAGAGCAGTCTGGAAGGTGGAGAGGAGAGTGCTGAGAGCAGTTTGGATGGCGGGGAGCTGACAGCAGTCTGGAAGGTTGGGAGGAGAGTGCTGAGAGCAGTCTGGAATGTGGCGAGGAGGGAGCTGAGAGCAGTCTGGAAGGTGGGATGAGAGCTGAGAGCAGTCCGGATGGTAGGGAGGAGAGAGCTGAGAGCAGTCTGGTAGGTGGGGTGAGAGCTGAGAGCATTCTGGAAGGTGGGGTGAGAGCTGAGAGCGGACTGGGAGGTGGGGAGGAGCGAGCTGAGAGCAGTCTGCAAGGTGGGGAGGTGAGAGCTGTGAACAGTCTGGAAGGTGGGGAGAGCTGAGAGCAGTCTGGAAGGTGGGGTGAGAGCTGAGAGCGGACTGGGAGGTGGGGAGGAGAGTGCTGAGAGCAGTCTGGAAGGTGGGGAGGAGGCAGCTGAGAGCAGATTGGATGGTGGGGAGGTGAGAGCAGTCTGAAAGTTGGGGAGGAGAGAGCTGAGAGCAGTCTGGAAGGTGGGGAAGAGAGAGCTGAGAGCAGTCTGGAAGGTGGCGAGGAGAGAGCTGAGAGCAGTCTGGAAGGTGGTGAGGAGAGAGCTGAGAGCAGTCTGGAAGGTGGGGAGGAGAGAGCTTAGAGCAGTCTGGAAGGTGGAGAGGAGAGAGTTGAGAGCATTCTGGAAGGTGGGGAGGAGAGTGCTGAGAGCAGTCTGGAAGGTGGGGAGGAGGCAGCTGAGAGCATTCTGGAAGGTGGGGAGGAGAGTGCTGAGAGCAGTCTGGAAGGTGGGGAGGAGGCAGCTGAGAGCAGTTTGGATGGTGGGGAGGTGAGAGCAGTCTGAAAGTTGGGGAGGAGAGAGCTGAGAGCAGTCTGGAAGGTGGGGAAGAGAGTGCTGAGAGCAGTCTGGAAGGTGGCGAGGAGAGTGCTGAGAGCAGTCTGGAAGGTGGCGAGGAGCGAGCTGAGAGCAGTCTGGAAGGTGGAGAGGAGAGTGCTGAGAGCAGTTTGGACGGCGGGGAGCTGAGAGCAGTCTGGAAGGTTGGGAGGAGAGTGCTGAGAGCAGTCTGGAAGGTGGGGTGAGAGCTGAGAGCAGTCTGGAAGGTGGCGAGGAAAGAGCTGAGAGCAGTCTGGAAGGTGGGGTGAGAGCTGAGAGCAGTCTGAAATGTTGCGAGGAGAGAGCTGAGAGCAGTCTGGAAGGTGGGGTGAGAGCAGTCTGGAAGGTGGGGTGAGAGCTGAGAGCAGTCTGGAAGGTGGCGAGCAGGGAGCTGAGAGCAGTCTGGAAGGTGGCGAGGAGAGAGCTCAGAGCAGTCTGGATGGTGGGGATGAGAGTGCTGAGAGCAGTCTGGAAGGTGGGGTGGTGAGAGCTGAGAGCAGTCTGGATGGTGGGGAGTGCTGAGAGCGGTCTCGAAGATGGCGAGGAGAGAGCTGAGAGCAGTCTGGAAGGTGGCGAGGAGACAGCTGAGAGCAGTCTGGATGATGGGGTGAAAGCTGAGAGCAGTGTGGCAGGTGGGGAGAGCTGAGAGCGGTCTGGGAGGTGGGGAGGAGCGAGCTGAGAGCAGTCTGGAAGGTGGGGTGAGAGCTGAGAGCAGTCCGAATGGTAGGGAGGAGAGAGCTGAGAGCAGTCTGGAAGGTGGGGAGAATTGAGAGGGGTCTGGGAGGTGGGGAGGAGCGAGCTGAGAGCAGTCTGGTAGGTGGGGTGTGAGCTGAGAGCGGACTGGGAGGCGGGGAGGAGCGAGCTGAGAGCAGTCTGCAAGGTGGGGAGGTGAGAGCTGTGAACAGTCTGGAAGGTGGGGAGACCTGAGAGCAGTCTGGAAGGTGGGGTGAGAGCTGGCAGCGGACTGGGAGGTGGGGAGGAGAGTGCTGAGAGCAGTTTGGATGGTGGGGAGGTGAGAGCAGTCTGAAAGTTGGGGAGGAGAGAGCTGAGAGCAGTCTGGAAGGTGGGGAAGAGAGTGCTGAGAGCAGTCTGGAAGGTGGCGAGGAGAGAGCTGAGAGCAGTCTGGAAGGTGGGGAGGAGAGAGCTGAGAGCAGTCTGGGAGGTGGGAGGAGGGAGTTGAGAGCATTCTGGAAGGTGGGGAGGAGAGTGCTGAGAGCAGTCTGGAAGGTGGGGAGGAGAGAGCTGAGTGCAGTCTGGAAGGTGGCGAGGAGAGAGCTGAGAGCAGTCTGGATGGTGGGGAGGAGAGAGCTGAGAGCAGTCTGGATGGTGGGAGGAGAGAGCTGAGAGCACTCTGGAAGGTGGGGAGGATAGTGCTGAGAGCATTCTGTAAGGTGGCGGGGAGCGAGCTGAGAGGAGTCTGGAAGGTTGGGAGGAGAGTGCTGAGAGCAGTCTGGAAGGTGGCGAGGAGGTAGCTGAGATCAGTCTGGAAGGTGGGGTGAGAGCTGAGAGCAGTCTGGAAGGTGGCGAGGAGAGAGCTGAGAGCAGTCTGGAAGGTGGCGAGGAGAGAGCTGAGAGCAGTCTGGAAGGTGGGGTGAGAGCTGAGAGCAGTCTGGAAGGTGTCGAGGGGAGAGCAGAGAGCAGTCTGGAAGGTGAGGAGAGAGCTGAGAGCAGTCCGGAAGGTGGGGTGAGAGCTGAGAGCAGTCTGGAAGATGGGATGAGAGCTGAGAGCAGTCCGGAAGGTGGGATGAGAGCTGAGAGCAGTCTGGAAGGTGGCGGGGAGAGAGCTGAGAGCAGTTTGGAAGGTGGGATGAGAGCTGAGAGCAGTCTGGGAGGTGGCGAGGTGAGAGCTGAGAGCAGTTTGGAAGGTGGGGTGCTGAGAGCAGTCTGGAAGGTTGCGAGGAGAGAGCTGAGAGCAGTCTGGAAGGTGGCGAGGAGAGAGCTGAGAGCAGTCTGGAAGGTGAGGTGAGTGCTGAGAGCCGTCTGGAAGGTGGCGAGGAGAGAGCTGAGAGCAGTCTGGATGGCGGGGAGGTGGGAGCTGGGAGCAGTCTGGATGGTGGGGAGGTGAGAGCAGTCTGAAAGGTGGGGAGGAGAGAGCTGGGAGCAGTCTGGAAGGTCGATGGAGAGAGCTGAGAGCAGTTTGAATGGTGGGGAGGTGAGAGCAGTCTGAAAGGTTGGGAGGAGAGAGCTGAGAGCAGTCTGGAAGGTGGGGAAGAGAGTGCTGAGAGCAGTCTGGAAGGTGGGGAGGAGAGAGCTGAGAGCAGTTTGGAAGGTGGGGAGGAGAGTGCTGAGAGCAGTCTGGAAGGTGGCGAGGAGCGAGCTGAGAGCAGTCTGGAAGGTGGAGAGGAGAGTGCTGAGAGCAGTTTGGATGGCGGGGAGCTGAGAGCAGTCTGGAAGGTTGGGAGGAGAGTGCTGAGAGCAGTCTGGAAGGTGGCGAGGAGGGAGCTGAGAGCAGTCTGGGAGGTGGGGTGAGAGCTGAGAGCAGTCTGGAAGGTGGCGAGGAGAGAACTGAGAGCAGTCTGGAATGTTGCGAGGAGAGAGCTGAGAGCAGTCTGGAAGGTGGGGAGCTGAGAGCAGTCTGGAAGGTGGGGTGAGAGCTGAGAGCAGTCTGGAAGGTGGGGAGCTGAGAGCAGTCTGGAAGGTGGGGTGAGAGCTGAGAGCAGTCTGGAAGGTGGCGAGGAGAGAGCTGAGAGCAGTTTGGAAGGTGGGGTGAGAGCTGAGATCAGTCTGGAAGGTGGGGAGCTGAGAGCAGTCTGGAAGGTGGGGTGAGAGCTGAGAGCAGTCTGGAAGGTGGCGAGGAGAGAGCTGAGAGCAGTTTGGAAGGTGGGATGAGAGCTGAGAGCAGTCTGGGAGGTGGCGAGGTGAGAGCTGAGAGCAGTTTGGAAGGTGGGGTGCTGAGAGCAGTCTGGAAGGTTGCGAGGAGAGAGCTGAGAGCAGTCTGGAAGGTGGCGAGGAGAGAACTGAGAGCAGTCTGGAATGTTGCGAGGAGAGAGCTGAGAGCAGTCTGGAAGGTGGGGAGCTGAGAGCAGTCTGGAAGGTGGGGTGAGAGCTGAGAGCAGTCTGGAAGGTGGGGAGCTGAGAGCAGTCTGGAAGGTGGGGTGAGAGCTGAGAGCAGTCTGGAAGGTGGCGAGGAGAGAGCTGAGAGCAGTTTGGAAGGTGGGGTGAGAGCTGAGATCAGTCTGGAAGGTGGGGAGCTGAGAGCAGTCTGGAAGGTGGGGTGAGAGCTGAGAGCAGTCTGGAAGGTGGCGAGGAGAGAGCTGAGAGCAGTTTGGAAGGTGGGATGAGAGCTGAGAGCAGTCTGGGAGGTGGCGAGGTGAGAGCTGAGAGCAGTTTGGAAGGTGGGGTTCTGAGAGCAGTCTGGAAGGTTGCGAGGAGAGAGCTGAGAGCAGTCTGGAAGGTGGCGAGGAGAGAACTGAGAGCAGTCGGGAATGTTGCGAGGAGAGAGCTGAGAGCAATCTGGAAGGTGGGGAGCTGAGAGCAGTCTGGAAGGTGGGGTGAGAGCTGAGATCAGTCTGGAATGTTGCGAGGAGAGTGCTGAGAGCAGTCTGGATGGTGGGGAGCTGAGAGCAGTCTGGAAGGTGGGGTGAGAGCTGAGAGCAGTCAGGAAGGTGGCGAGGAGAGAGCTGAGAGCAGTTAAGGTGGGATGAGAGCTGAGAGCAGTCTGGGAGGTGGCGAGGTGAGAGCTGAGAGCAGTTTGGAAGGTGGGGTGCTGAGAGCAGTCTGGAAGGTTGCGAGGAGAGAGCTGAGAGCAGTCTGGAAGGTGGCGAGGACAGAGCTGAGAGCAGTCTGGAAGGTGAGGTGAGTGCTGAGAGCAGTCTGGAAGGTGGCGAGGAGAGAGCTGAGAGCAGTCTGGATGGTGGGGAGGTGAGAGCTGGGAGCAGTCTGGATGGTGGGGAGGTGAGAGCAGTCTGAAAGGTGGGGAGGAGAGAGCTGAGAGCAGTCTGGAAGGTGGGGAGGAGAGTGCTGAGAGCAGTCTGGAAGGTCGGGAGGAGAGAGCTGAGAGCAGTTTGGATGGTGGGGAGGTGAGAGCAGTCTGAAAGGTTGGGAGGAGAGAGCTGAGAGCAGTCTGGAACGTGGGGAAGAGAGTGCTGAGAGCAGTCTGGAAGGTGGAGAGGAGAGAGTTGAGAGCATTCTTGAAGGTGGGGAGGAGAGAGCTGAGAGCAGTCTGGATGGTGGGCAGAGAGGGCTGAGAGCAGTCTGGAAGGTGGCGAGGAGAGAGCTGAGAGCAGTTTGGAAGGTGGGGAGGAGAGTGCTGAGAGCAGTCTGGAAGGTGGCGAGGAGAGAGCTGAGAGCAGTTTGGAAGGTGGGGAGGAGAGTGCTGAGAGCAGTCTGGAAGGTGGCGAGGAGGGAGCTGAGAGCAGTTTGGATGGCGGGGAGCTGAGAGCAGTCTGGAAGGTTGGGAGGAGAGTGCTGAGAGCAGTCTGGAAGGTGGCGAGGAGGGAGCTGAGAGCAGTCTGGAAGGTGGGGTGAGAGCTGAGATCAGTCTGGAAGGTGGCGAGGAGAGAGCTGAGAACAGTCTGGAAGGTGGGGTGAGAGCTGAGAGCAGTCTGGAAGGTGGCGAGGAGAGAGCTGAGATCAGTCTGGAAGGTGGGGAGCTGAGAGCAGTCTGGAAGGTGGGGAGGTGAGAGTTGAGAGCAGTTTGGAAGGTGAGGAGGAGAGAGCTGAGAGCAGTCTGGAAGGTGGAGTGAGAGCTGAGAGCAGCCTGGAAGGTGGCGAGGAGAGTGCTGAGAGCAGACTGGAAGGTGGGGTGGTGAGAGCTGAGAGCAGTCTGGATGGTGGGGAAGTGAGTACTGCGAGCAGTCGGGAAGGTGGGGAGTGCTGAAAGCTGAGAGCAGTCTGGAAGGTGGCGAGGAGACAGCTGAGAGCAGTCTGGAAGGTGGCGAGGAGACAGCTGAGAGCTGTCTGGATGATGGGGTGAAAGCTGAGAGCAGTGTGGCAGGTGGGGAGAGCTGAGAGCGGTCTGGGAGGTGGGGTGGAGCGAACTGAGAGCAGTCTGGAAGGTGGGGTGAGAGCTGAGAGCAGTCCGGATGGTGGGGAGGAGAGAGCTGAGAGCAGTCTGGAAGGTGGGGAGAACTGAGAGGGGTCTGGGAGGTGGGGAGGAGCGAGCTGAGAGCAGTCTGGAAGGTGGGGAGGAGCGAGCGGAGAGCAGTCTGGTAGGTGGGGTGAGAGCTGAGAGCGGACTGGGAGGTGGGGAGTAGCGAGCTGAGAGCAGTCTGGAAGGTGGGGAGGAGCGAGCGGAGAGCAGTCTGGTAGGTGGGGTGAGAGCTGAGAGCAGTCTGGAAGGTGGGGTGAGAGCTGAGAGCGGACTGGGAGGTGGGGAGGAGCGAGCTGAGAGCAGTCTGGATGGTGGGGAGGAGAGAGCTGAGAGCAGTCTGGATGGTGGGGTGAGAGCTGAGAGCGGACTGGGAGGTGGGGAGGAGCGAGCTGAGAGCAGTCTGGAAGGTGGGGAGGAGAGTGCTGAGAGCAGTCTTGTAGGTGGGGTGAGAGCTGAGAGCAGTCTGGAAGGTGGGGTGAGAGCTGAGAGCGGACTGGGAGGTGGGGAGGAGCGAGCTGAGAGCAATCTGGAAGGTGGGGAGGTGAGAGCTGTGAACAGTCTGGAAGGTGGGGTGAGAGCTGAGAGCGGACTGGGAGATGGGGAGGAGCGAGCTGAGAGCAGTCTGGATGGTGGGGAGGAGAGAGCTGAGAGCAGTCTGGATGGTGGGGAGGAGAGAGCTGAGAGCAGTCTGGAAGGTGGGGTGAGAGCTGAGAGCAGTCTGGAAGGTGGGGAGGAGAGACCTGAGAGCAGTCTAGATGGTGGGGAAGTGAGTGCTGAGAGCAGTCTGGAAGGTGGGGAGGAGAGAGCTGAGAGCAGTCTGGATGGTGGGCAGGAGAGTGCTGAGAGCAGTCGGGAAGGTGGGGAGGAGAGAGCTGAGAGCAGTCTGGATGGTGGGGAGGAGAGAGCTGAGAGCAGTCTGGAAGGTGGGGTGAGAGCTGAGAGCAGTCTGGAAGGTGGGGAGGAGAGAGCTGAGAGCAGTCTGGATGGTGGGGAGGAGAGTGCTGAGAGCAGTCTGGATGGTAGGGAAGTGAGTGCTGGGAGCAGTCGGGAAGGTGGGGAGTGCTGAGAGCGGTCTGGAAGGTGCCGGGTGCTCCTCCAGTCTGGAGGAGGGGGATGGGAGGTGAGAGCCGGCTGGAAAGGGCGAGTGCAGAGTTGAGCTTGCTGGCAGCAGAGTGAATGATGTCCTGACCAACACGGTGGGGTTCGCCAGCGGCCAAGGAAGTGGCTTATAACAAAACTCGGTCTGCACGTCAGTTCTGAAGGCAGGGCTCTGGGACGAAAGTACTAAACGATAACTGAATAATCTATACATACATCAAGTGGAAGGATGGATATGGCAATGGTTTGGCATGGCCAGGGCTGGCTGGAATGTTGTTCAGTGTCCAAACACCTTGTTTGGATTTGCCATGTCACTGCCTGTGGACAGCTTTACAAAGCTGCAACTTGACCAACCCCTCGGCTTCCTTGCTCACAACTTGTGACGGATTTAACATCGACTTATTTACACCTGGGTATCAGCGGGGCGCAGTGCATCCACATCTGGAAACACCATTCAATTCAATGCAAGTGACAGTCGGAGGTAACTCTTCAGATCATTCGTCTCGAAAGTGACTGACGGAGAGACCAATGGAAAATCTCACCTTGAACGGCTGTTGGTGAGCTGCTGCCGGCGGGAGAGGATTGAGTGTCAGGGTAGTGAAATCCCCTGTCCAGGGGTTTAGTTCAGAGTCAACTGCAGAGGACTGAATGCAGCCACTGGCTACATTGCGGAGTCAATGCCTGACACTAACCAGCAAGGGTTAAACCATCCCGGTGAGAACTCCGGCCTAACCCCACATGCAGATCCACCCCGGATCACTGACCAGCAGCCATCAGAAAGGATGGACATGGCAACATTTGGATAAAGTAGTCTCTATCACACCCACACAGAGGTTTATGTGGGAATAGGTTTAGCCACCCGTTTAACACCCTTGAGGGAATTGGGGAACGATAAGACATTCTGTTTTGGATTTATATCAATCACAAAACCAAATCATTGCCATAATATTTTAGAATGATTAAAGTAAGTGTGATCACTGTAATGTCATTACTTGAAACTGATCCCAGCAGCATGATTGTATTTGGTTCCTCGTCCTATTGGTAAACTTCCAGGTTTCCCAGCGTTGGATATGGGGCCACCCCAGAGCTGCTCTGGGGAATCCCTCCGGGAAGTTCACAGGTCAAGATCTGCAATTGGCCACAAGAGCTGACTTGCCCTGGGCTGTGAACCGTCAGGAAGTGCGATTTGAACCACAACCTTCTTCCTGAGGCTCCCGCCAGGGTTACAGCGTTATTCAGACAAAGTTAGAATCTTCTAACTTCTGGGTTAACTATTGTAAAGATGCAGACTCGACCCCCAATGGGACTCCCCCAAGATAGTCCCTAAAACCTCCGCCCCCCCCCCCCCCCGCCCCCACCCACACGGGACTCCTCAAACCCATCCCAACCTACCCAATAGAATCCTATCTTAATTTTATTTTTAATGGCACATTAGTCCTCATAAGCCAGTGTGGCTCTGACAATCTTCATACATTATGGGTTAAAATGTGGTTTGGACCTTATTTTCTGGGGTGATGTTGACCCTCTCCTTCACCCCCCTCCCCCCCCGCCCCCTTCCATCTCTACTACTCTGGTGTCACTGCCCTTGCTGTTGCCTTTCAGCCAGCCAAACCAAGCCAGACTGCTGCCGCTCATTCCAAGGTGAATCCAAAGCCAGGCCTGTGGCACAGAGCTGCTGGAGAGTGTCCAGAAAAATCAGCAGTGAAAGAAAGCAGCGTCCCACCAGCCACACTGCAGCCATTGGGGCAGCATTACATTGGGGCAGAAGGACACCAGGGCAGGCACGAAGGGCATGCACAGTTTATTTGTGTGTGTATAATTGGATGTGCTGTTGGATAAAGATGTTATGGCAAGTTTATTTGGTGTTTTTTTTCTTCCAGGATTTTGGTGAAGCGAAAGTTTATGATGGGACTTGCAGGTGAATGGGGAGGTGTAGTACGGTGGAGTAATGCTGCTGAAGGGATGTCACCGTAAGGGAATCAGAGTCTGATCAGGCACTCACAATAGCATGTCTTGAGGGAAGGCATACCTGTGCGGAGATTCCCCTCTCTGCACTCTCTCTTCCATCTCCACACCTAGAGGTGCTGTCACTGCGGCCTCTGTACTTGTTGCAGCCTTTGTGTGGTTAGGTGACAACTCACCACAACATGTACACTCCACAGTATTTCCAGAGACTTTGCAATAGCAGAGGCTAATCTAACATACCTCAGCTGCAA